>NC_069796.1:24437500-25802500 GCF_027406575.1 Nycticebus coucang | reverse complement strand
AGAGACAATGTTTTGCTTTGTTGCCCAGATTGGTCTCAAACTCCTGGCTTCAAGTGATCCTCCCCAAGTGCTGGGATTACAGGTGGGAGCCCCCACACCCCGCCTTCTTTTCTTCTTGATCCTTCCACAGTGATCATTTTTATAAATTCTGGTTTCAAAATATTATCTTAGTTACTCTTAAAGTGATTTTATGTTATTTTCCAGCAGGGAGCACATTAATTTAGAGTTTTAAAGTATTATGTACTTTATACATTATGCCAGTTCTATGAAAAAGAATGATGTCAATCTCTTTTGTTTTCAGATGAACAAACAAACTAGTCAAGGAAGATGAATTACCTTGACGAAGATCAAAATATTAAAACTAGAAATCTGTCAACCATCCCACCAATTCCATCTTTCCTATTGTTTCTATCCTTCTTAAAATAATTCACTGATTTAGAGTGTATTTCTCTCAATCCTAGCAAGAACTTGAAGTAGTCACAATAACAGCCTCTTGTACAGCACTGCAAAAATATGAATAGATGCTAAAGATTGTGAGGTATACAGAGAGAAGGTAAAATAAATATGGAGACTTACATAATGACCATGGCTAACCATTATATTGAGATGAGAATTCTTTGAATAAAATGGCAAAATCTTCTCTGCATCTTAAAGCAATGTTACTTGGAAGAGGCGGCCTGGTCTGTGTGTGGTGGAGTGAGAGGAAGGAGGTGGAGGGGTTCAAGAAAGGGCACAAGAATCCTCTATATTTTAATAGAGATAAGTTGAATCCTCATCTTTACGTTCTACCTAGGAATGTGTATGGGCCGCCTATTCTAATCAACAAAGATGTAGCAATACACAAGCAGCATTCTCCACTTCTGCGTGGTTCAAGTGGAGAGATGCTGAGAACAGCTGTGACTAAAAATGTCAAGAAGACATGCACCATGGCCAGAGCATCTGGACCGTAGCTGATCACACACACAGTGGCCAAGTTGCCCCGCCCTCCCTGTCATGGGAAGGCGCCACCGCACTTACTGCCTCTCTAGGCAGCAGCTCCTGATTTTCTCAGCTCCTCTGAGGCTGGCCTTTGGAGCACTTGTTTTCCCTTAGCTTGTGAACTGACTTCTAACAATGTAAAGGCCAATGTAAAGGCCACTGACCATGAAAATGGTGAGTCTAGTTTTCAAAAATAAGTAATTCAGGATGTAAACCCTCGAGCCAAGTTTTATTGAAGTCATCAGCTTCCCTGGTGACATTCTTATTGAATCAGTCTGCCTTTAGAACCACAGTTCCAGCCCAGAACAGGTACCAGTCACAAAGGAAATCTCGTGTGTATTTTTTCACACAGGTGTACTTCATTTCACTGAGCTCCACGCCAAGACCGTGCTTCACAGGTGCTGTGTTTTGTAACTAACTGAAGGTGTGAGGCAGCCTCGTGCTCATCAAGCTTTTGGGTGCCATGCTTCTCGGTGTCACATTTTGGCAATCCTCTCAACACTTCAAACTTTGTCAGTATTATTATATCTGATGTTGTGTTCTGTGATAACTGATCTACAATGTTATGACTGTTTTCCAACACCACAAACTATGCCCATAGAAGATAGCAAACAATTGATAAGTGTGTGTGTGCTTTTTAATTTTTTTCTACCAATATAATGGTATATACAACTGGGTTACGTCGTTTGCTTTTCGTGTGCATGTCCTGACTGCTCCACCAATTAGCAGTTACCTTGTCTCTCTCCCTTTTCTTGGACCTCCCTATTCGCTGAGGCACAAAAATAGTTGAATTAGACCAAATAATAATCCTACGATGACCTCTAAGTATTCAAGTGAAAGGAAGAGTCACATTACCCTAATTTTAAATCAAAAGCTGGAAAAGATGAAGCTTCGTGAGGAAGGCATGTTGAAAGCTGAGTTAAAGCCTTTTGAAAGCTCAGCCTCAGTTAGCCAAGCCGTAAATGCAAAGGAAAAGTGCTTGAAGAAAATTTTTTTTTGTTGTTGTTGTTTTTTTTGTAGAGACAGAGTCTCACTGTACCGCCCTCGGGTAGAGTGCCGTGGCGTCGCACGGCTCACAGCAACCTCTAACTCTCGGGCTTACGCGATTCTCTTGCCTCAGCCTCCCGAGCAGCTGGGACAACAGGCGCCCGCCACAGCACCCGGCTATTTTTTTGATGCAGTTTGGCCGGGGCTGGGTTTGAACCCACCACCCTCGGCATATGAGGCCGGCGCCCTACTCACTGAGCCACAGGCGCCGCCCCGCTTGAAGAAAATTAAAAGTGCTCCTCCAGTGAGCTGGCACATGATAAAAAGCAAAATAGCCTATTGTGGAGATGGAGAAAATTTCGAGTGATCTGGACAGAAAATCAAACCAGCTACAACATTTCTTAAGCCAAAGCCTGATTCAGAGCAAGGCCTTAACCCTCTTTAATGCTTTGGAGGCTGAGAGAGGTAAGGAAGCTGCAGAAGAAAATCTGAAGCTAGCAGAGGTTGGTTCATGAGGTTTAAGGAAAGAAGCCATCTCCGTAACATAAAAGTACAAGGCAAAGCAGCAGATGCTATTGTAGAAGCTATGGTAAATTATCCAAAAGATCTAGCTAAGAAAATTGATAAAGGTGGCTACACTAAAGAACATATTTTCAACGTATTTTCGGTGGCCTTCACTGGAAGAAAATGTTATGTGGGACTTTTGTAACTATAGAGAAGTCAGTGTCTCTCTTCAAAACTTCAAAGGACAGGCTGACTCTCTTGTTAGTGGCTAATGCAGCTGGTGACTTTAAGTTAAAGCCAATGTTCATTTTACAGTTTGAAAATTCTAGAATACTTAAGAATTACACTAAATCAGCTCTGCCTGTGCTCTATAAAGGAAAGCACAAAGCCTGGCTGATAATACCTCTGTTTACCACATGGTGTACTGAACATTTTAAGCCCATTGTTGAGACCTCCTGCTCAGAAAAAAAAAAGATTCCTTTCAAAATGTTACTGCTCATTAACAATGCACCTAGTCACCCAAGAGCTCTGTTGGAGATGCATTAGGAGATTAATGTTGTTTTTCTGCAGTATATGGATCACCGATTAATTTAAACTTCAAGCCTTATTCTTTAAAAAATACATATTCTAAGGCTATAGCTGCCATAGAAAGTGATTCCTCTTATGGGTCTGAGCAAGGCAAATTGAAAACCTCTGGAAAGGTTTCACCATTCAAAAGGCCATTAAAGACATTCATAATTCATGAGATGAGATCAAAACATCCACATTAGCAGGTGCTCAAGACTTCATTGGCGGAAGTAACTGAAGATGTGGTGGAAATAGCAAGAGAACTAGAATTCAAAGTGGAGCCTGAAGATGTGACTTAATTACTGAACTCTCATAATAAAACTTGAAGGGATAAGGACCTGCTTCTTATGAATAAGCAAAGAAAGGCATTTTTTTGTAATGGCATCTATTCCTGGTGAAGATGTGAACATTGTTCAAAAATGACGTTGAGAATTTAGAATATTACACAAATTTAATTATTAAAGAAGCAGCAGGGTTTTAGAGGACTGATTTTAATTTTGGGGGAAAAGTTCTACTATTGCTAAATTCTTTCAAACAGCATTGCATGCTACAGAGAAATTTTTTGTAAAAGAGTCAATTGATGTAGCAAACCTCGTCTTATTTTCAGAGATTGCCAGTCACCCCAACCTTCTGCAACCACCACTCTGATCAGTTAGCAGCCATTGACATCAAGACAAGACCCTCCATCAGTGAAAAGATTATGACTCAGTGAAGGCTCAGATAATCATTAGCATGTTTAGTAATAAAGCATTTTAAAATTATGTACCCTATTTTTTAGATATAAGACTTTTACACACTTAATAGAAAGATGTATAGTGTAAACATATCTTTTATATTCCCTGGGAAATCAAAACATTTATGTGACTCATTTTATTGAGATATTTGCATCATTACAGAGGTCTGGAACCTGCACTTTCTCTGAGGTGTGACTATACAGAGTTGTGTGTCAGTGGTGTAATAGATCATTCTTAGTGTTTACGCTTTTGTTTAATGGCATGAGGGCTTTTAAATATTCATGATATTTAACAATGACTTTTTCCTTATAATTTTCTAAAACATTTCATGAAATACATAATGCTTTTGTATTTGTTTATTCAATCAAAGGCATTTAATGGGAACCTATTTTATATGTATCAGGTGCTGAGCTCAGGGAAAAATCAGTTTCTCATTAAAGAAAAGGTACTCTTTTAGTCACCAAGGGACATTTTCTCGTCATTTATATAGTCCCGTGGTTCCTCATTTGAGGTTAAAATGTTATCAGCAATCATCTTATATTTTTCTTTAAGAGGGAAAAGGACATTGATTTGAGCCTCTGAAATTCTTGCTTTTTTCCTCTCCTTTTCCCCACCTTTGAAAGGACTGATTTTAATTTGGGGGGAAAAAGTTCTACTGGAACTTTTGAAACAATGAATTATTTCTGAAAATCAACATTTCAGCTTTGTCTGTAAAGATTCTTTTTCAATAAGAAAAAATCCTGCCTCTTAGTCTCATGTTTTAAAATTATCTGAATTACTTAACTCTCATTTGTTCTCTGCCAGAAACAAAACCTACCTGTAACGTGCATAAAATATTCAGGACTTTTTCTTTTACTTTTTTTCAGCTATAATTAAGCATAAGGGATGGCTGTTGCAGCTGTTTACCAGTGTCCAGCTAATTAGCAAATAAAAAAGATGAAAGTGAATCTTTCAAATAGAATAACATTTTTTTTTAAAAAAGCAGTTAACCCAGCTCATCCAACCTTGCTGTTCATTTTTAATGGCTTCTCTGAATTGGGCATCCATCCTGGAATAAGTCTTAAGTGGGCTCTATTGTAAAGTTAAGAAACACTGTCTCTGTATACTTATAAATACTGATGTGATTAAATAGCTTTGTGCATACATGTATTTTTTTTTTCTGAATGGCAATTCATAAATAAATCTTTGTGCTATGAGTTTATATATTAAGTGGAATCTAGGGACCTTGAGTAAAGCAGCCCTCCTATTTAGTATGTCATAGGAAAGCCACTAAAGGGAAGAGGACTCTTTCAGAGCCAAATAATTAGTTGGAGGATCTATTAAAAAAGAGGGAATCGGGCGGCGCCTGTGGCTCAGTGAGCAGGGCACTGGCCCCATATACCGAGGGTAGCGGGTTCAAACCTGGCCCCGGCCAAACTGCAACAAAAAAATAGCCGGGCGTTGTGGCGGGCGCCTGTAGTCCCAGCTACTCGGGAGGCTGAGGCAGGAGAATCGCCTAAGCCCAGGAGTTGGAGGTTGCTGTGAGCTGTGTGACGCCACGGCACTCTACCCGAGGGCGATAAAGTGAAACTCTGTCTCTACAAAAAAAAAAAAAAAAGAGGGAATCTAGTTTCTGTCATCTTTTTCCTGGCAAAATGAATACATCAAAAATATACACACCCAGGGAAACTCAGCTCATGGTTATTTTCTTTACTCAAATGGATATGTTTTCTGGGCCTCAATTTTTCTAGTTGTAAAATGAAAAGGAAGGAGGAAATGTGGTCTCAGCTCCCTTCCAGCTGCTGCATTGTATCTGTCAGTATCAGAGTCTTGGGAAGAAATCAGGCTTGGACAATCAGAAGTCAGGCTGTGATAAACTGGTGAAGCAGCTCATGCAGACTTCTGACAGCCACCTGTTAAATCTCAGGGAATATTGTGAGCCCGATGTTAAACATAGCCATAATAAAAATTGAAGTATACAAACTTATAATTCAGTAAATTTTATCTCAAATGGAAATAAATTTTCAAAATTCTTCCATTTTAATTATTTTGCTACCTTTTACTATTAGTTATGTTCTTGAGGTTATTTACACTTAATGTACCTGTACTGTGGGACTCCTATACAGGTGTCCCAAAAGTTGACCCTGAAGTCACCATTCATAGGGAAAATGAGAAATTATAGCTAAATGTACCTTTACGAATTATTCATGACCTTTTACAAAGTATTTGCAAAATAGTCTCTGTGTGTTGGCCACCTCTATGTACAATTTTGTAATTTAACAGGCACTGAGATTTAGAAAGCAAATCTATATAAAATAACCTAAAGCTATTTACAGAAGACTTGAGTCTTCACCATTAACCTGGGATCCAGGGATTCAAAATGAAGTAAATATTGCTTCTGTCCTTAAAGAGCAAGTAGTCTGAAGAAGCAGCTTATATACACAAACAATGAAACATAATGAAGTATTATTGTTGTTAAAGTGTATCTGTAAAGTGCTACGGGGCTGCACATGAAAAGCGTATTAATTTTTCCCATAGGATCATGAGATTTTTGCTCTCGTTAATTAATAGACTCAAATATAGAAACATGACTTCAGAATTTTTTAATTAGAAAGTTTATTGCATTAATCTATAACTCATTTGGCGATATAAATGACAATGTAGACTAATACTGATGCAAGTTTATCATCTTTGGAAAATAGAGATATCTCAACACAGCACTTTCTTTGTTTGCTACAACCAAGTAAATCCTCTTGTAATTTGATTTTTTTCCTTTTAAAAATATATTCTGCAGTTCATTCGTATCAAAGTGAAGCGTAGACTAAATATGAAACTAGAATAAGCAGACCCAATGTTAGGACACCGTTATTAACAGGACTCACAGGGCAGTTTGCTGTACATCTTTAGTTAACAGACAAGCATGCGTCCTTACCCTGTGATCTGCACTTGGATTTCTATGTACACGTCCATCACATAAAGCCTTTAAGACCACAGTATCTCTTAAATATTCAGTTTGAATAAAAAAGAGATTTTACCCAGAGAAAATTCATTATTTAAAAAAAATACCCTTAAAACCAATTGCTTTCTGATTTTGGTTTATTTTAAGCATAAAATGGACTTCTAACAATGATGAAAATTATAAATGGTGTTATGATACCCTTGTTAAACTTTTGTAATACTTATGGTTTAAAAGTCTCAATAATTGGCCACTAACGTGGATCTTTGGGGTCAAAATGACTGCATTTTCATAAATTATTTAATTTCTCGCAACACATAATCATTGTGCTAATGGATTTAGTGGGGGCAGGTTATATCTGCCCTATTATAAAATTCTATGGTTGGTTTTCCTGAAATCGGTGAATAAAAATTCCATAAAGATAATGCTAAACACATTGAATTCTGTTACATTATTCCTATGTCATAGGAGAGGAATTAATGTCAAGCACTATAAAATAACCATAATGTTTTCCTTACCATCTATAATTAACTACAAATCAAATAGTCTTTTTATTAAGGCAAATATAGGAATTATCATTTGGGCCAATAATTTATAAATTTTCTGATACATCAATTTCTAAGGAAATAATAGGCTGACATTCCTATATGAATGGTTTTTGCCAGTTATCTTCAAAATCACTTACCTCCATGCCCATTACAGGATTTAGGGGAAAAATTAATATCAGGATCCAAAATTAATATAGGTTCAAAGATCAAGAGAACAGATACGCCTTGTGTAAGAATGGTATTGCCATCAAATTACATTTGAAGTACTTGAAAAATTTCTAAAGTTTGTAATTTTGGGGGGGAAAAACTTGCCAGGTCCCTTTGTCTTTTAATTCTTATTCTGTCAAAAGTAATCCTCTCTACACAAATCTATATCAAAACACCCGGGAAATTTTGCCTTCTCACCCAGACTTCTTCAAGTTAACATGTGGTTTTACAATATCCACACCTCTGTGTGAGGTCTGATGTTTGAAAAATCCCGAGTGAACTCTGGTAAGAATTGCCTCGGGTACAAATATCTCAGGACATCAGCCTGAGAAATCTGTCAGAAAAAAAATGCACCGGGAGGGAAGGCGGTGGCCCTTTGGAGTTTACATCTGTTGACCCGGTTTTCTACCTAAGTTGCTGTTGCCTTTGTACATTAAGCTTTCCTTTTTTAAGTAGTGGAATGAGAAAAGAAACCAGGGGGTTTTTTGTGTGTGTGTTTGTTTTAACCTCTCCAGGGAGTGATGGGAAAACTCATCTTACCACAGAGCTCTAAAGAGAGGTTCCTAAAAAGAGAAGTGGGCAATGTCTTCTTCTTCTTATTATTATTGTTACCAAAAAGGACTCCTTGTCTACTGACTCACACATGTCACCATGAGATGCCTGTCCCCTAGAGTCAAGGGTCAGCCAGTGGTCAACTACTGAAATAAATCAATTTCTTCTAAGACATGTTCTAGGCAATTCCTTATTTCCTTAAATTGACTCTGGAGTTCCTTAAAAGAAACAGCCTTCCAAGGGGTGAGTTATAAGAAGGTACTGTGCACCTGGTCCAAACTACCAGCACAGCCGCAGGTGTGTGAACTGAAATAACGAGCTGTGCCAACTTGGTAACTGGCTGGGGCGATGCCTTAGGTATACTACTGGCAGGCCAATGCATTCTACATCTTTGTTCATTGACTCCCTGGAGCAGAAAGCCATATAGGGTATCATGTCTTCAACATATTGAAGACCATTGTTTTCTCTTATGAATTTTCTTTCTTATTCAGCCTTTCAGCTCCTCTGCTTGATCAAGTAAATCAAAAAAAGTGAAACTGGGTTTCTTGCATCATATCAGCAATCTCATGAGACAACTTCCTGGGAGTAAAAAATGTTATTACATAAGTATGTGCAGGATGAGCATCTGTTCTGGTTTGCCGGAACATTCCAGACTTAAGCCCAGGGCCAGACTTACGCACTCGTTTATTCTCCAAAGTGCCCGAGTTTGGCTGATCAATCACGTGATCACTATGAAGAAGGTTTTAGTGAGATGAGTCTGTAATATTGACTCAGTGACAACGTTTCCTTCTTGCTCTCCCTCTCCCTGGTGTAACCAAGAATTAGGGAACCCACAGATCAAAAGGAACTCCACTTTACAATACCACAAAGCTTCTCTCTTTCAATCATAAGCCAATCACCTGGATTACTGTATTATTTCAATAATAACCAATTTTAATAGATTTCAATCATATATTTTCATCTCTTCCCTCCAAAAGAAAAAAAAAAGAATAATACATTTTAATCAAGCAAAAAAATGAGTGGTAATGATACAAGAAACAACGAACACAGAATCGTTTTTTCATTAACAATCCAAATACTACAAAACATAGAATATACACCTTAAAAATGGAAATACAAATTAATGAAAAATGGGGTACATGTCAATTAGCGATGCAAAAGACCAGCTTAAGCACAGTTTCTCTAAATTGACAATTAATAAAGGAAAGTGCCCTTTTCTCAAATATGCACAAAAATATTTCAGTCACTTACAGGGAAAAATTAATCAAAATTTTTTGCTAATTCTATATTACGGCATGTACTACTAATGGTTTACAAATCTTAAGTATCTTCTTACACTTAAAATTTACAGTCCTTACCAATCATTACACACTCATTCAACCCGGTCTGTCAAAAATAAAATTATTTCATTTATCTATTTATGAAATAATCATTGATATGTTATGAATCTCCAGTAGTGAATAACTATGATGGGGACACTGATCAGAATAATGTAACAAAAGTGGGCCAAGGATCCAACAGAAAAACCACCTCTGCCTGGCATATCTGTACACTGACTTCTGCAATACACATACTTCTAATATTTCTAACATTATCCTAATTATACAATTTCCCATTCTAAATGAAACCTAAGATTTTCATATTTAAATTTTCTATCCACTTCTAGAGTGTATTCAAAGTCTACCCAGTCATGCCCCAGGACATCCAGCTTATCCCTACAAGTCTGAGTCTGGCTGAAAAATAGTAAGCAACAAGGACTCAGTAATATGCCCCCTTTTCTCTACATGTTTAGTGAGTCCCACTCTTCCGAAGTAAATTTTATGAGAAACTGTACAGTCCTAAGTGCAGATCTATGCTGTGAATGAGAAATAAAACGTGTACATTTTAATTTTTCAAGCAACCACGCCACTGTCCACCGCAACCCGTGTCTCCGAAGGAGTTCTGCAAGCTCATGCTTCCAGCCAACACGTTACACTAAGGCATGCTTCACGAGTGCAGCTCTAAAACTAACAGCCATGAGAAAGGAAGTCGCTCTCTCCTTCCAAGCCACCACCTGTACAAGGAGCATCTATGGTCAGTGCCAGCCTCAGCTCTGAGCTTTCTGGTTCATGTCCAACAATTGCCCACCAAGTTGATTAACATTCACACAAGGTGGCAAACTTGAAAATGGAGAAGAACCCAGTGGCAGTTCTGGAAAAGTTTCCAGCAGTTACCAAGTAGCCGTCTGGTGTTATTCACGGCTGCTGCTGCTGCTGCTGCTGCTGCTGCCGCTGCTGCCACTGTCTTCTCGCTGGGGGGAAGATGAACTGTCTCGGACCGGCAGCAGGTCATAATGACAAGGGATGTGACTGTTCTTTGGGAGGTCGTAAGGATCCTGGGTGAGAAGCCCATTATTGCTGAATATTCCTTGGACAACACTCACTGTAGGTTCTGTGATAACCAAGGACACATTCATTTACTGGCAATGGAAAACAATTTTTAACAAAGAATATGGTGTTTCTTACAGATATCAAACATGCAAAAGGAATGTGTATAAAAATAAAAGGAAATAGTGGTTTTTAAAACATGATTCCTCTATAATCACATGGGAGTGGCCATTCCGTGGTTGTTGGGCTAACTGACATGCACAAATGGTGTTCAAAACAACAAGAAGACCACGTGGTTGGGTGGGACCACATCAAGGGGATATACAGAAAGCGTGGGTATGAATCATTGTCTGAAAAACACTGGGGATAATCTAGTCCAAACTGAGAAGGTGGAGGTCCCTGAAGGTGAACTCAATTCATTTTTACCCAGACCCACATTTTCAGCTGAATCCCCATTCTACTGTTGCAGGCTTTTGGGACACTTTAAACAGGAATTGCTACTGAGTGTTCAAAAATGAAATTAGTTCACTCTGGCTTCCATTTTAAAAAGCTGTCTTAATACTTTAAAAATAAATCGTTTTATAGTTTTTTTTCAGTTACATGCCTGGCATGAAATGAATTACTAGTGATAAATTAGACACTTCATTTAAAATAGTAGAGAAGTTTTAAAGGTTAAAATCATAAATACCAGTAAAGATAAAGAAAGACAGACAAATTGGGGGGGGGGAGAGAGAAATAATAAATAATTAAAACATATAGTCTTACCATGTCGCCAATAGTGGTTGTGGTATGTTTTACCATTTCCCAAATGGTGTTTGCAAAGGGCAATCAAAATAACTCTAATTTTAAATTGAGGTCTTATTAATTTGTACAGATTCACATGTGAGAATATTATTGATATATTAGATAAGTTTAAAGTAAACTGCTTCAATCCTCCTATAAGTATTTTATTAGTATAATGAATATAACTAGGAAATGCAACCACCTGTTTAATCCACTTGAACTATTTATTTTGGCTAACTAGCTACATTAGCTAATGTGATACACATACTTTTCCACATGTGTGCTAACATACTCACTATGGTTACAAAACAGAAGATGGATGACTCTGTGGAAGACAAGGAATACTTACTTTAAATTTCTTAAATGGTATTTTCCTTGAAAAATGCATTTGAAACCAACCAGTATGATCACCGTAACCATAGGCTGCCTCTTACATAGGGACCATTATTTTCCATAAGGCTTCTATGAACTACAACTATTATATTCACAAATACTTTAAATTCTTTTTTTTTTTTTTCTTGTAGAGATAGAGTTTCACTTTATGGCCCTCGGTAGAGTGCCGTGGCCTCACACAGCTCACAGCAACCTCCAACTCCTGGGCTTAAGCGATTCTCTTGCCTCAGCCTCCCGAGTAGCTGGGACTACAGGCGCCCGCCACAACACCCAGCTATTTTTTGGTTGCAGTTTGGCCGGGGCTGGGTTTGAACCCGTCAACCTCGGTATATGGGGCCGGCGCCTTACCAACTGAGCCACAGGCGCAGCCCACTTTAAATTCTTTAAAAAAAAATCTTACGGAGTAGATTTTTTTCTATGGTTTGGAGAACTCACCAACTTCATAGACATTCTTGTTGGCTGAAGTTGAGTTGTTGATTTCCGCATATGGAGAATCTCTTCGTGCTGGTGATTTCATCTCCACGTAGCCGCATTCTGAGTTTTTGGGGATAAGTACAGGTGGATCCTTAATAGTGGCATATGGGTTTTCAGAACTGCTTAGGGAGCACGTACTTGAATTATATTCAGAATTCTTTCCCAGGTCTGATAAGAGAAATGGGAAGAGAAAGGCAAATGTTGTTTCATGACAGCTTCATTTATTGATGATAATTTTCTTGGGCAAGTTACCTCTTTTTCTTTATAGCTATGTTCCTGTAATTAGATACAATGAAAATACTATTATACATTTTCTACGTATTTGGAGAATTTTCTGTAGGTTTATCCATCCACAAAGCAATTTTAGCCCTCTCAAAAGTAAGTCCCAATGTAAATCATGGGTGTGATTTCATTTGGATGATCACATTCCAATGGAATTAATTCCATTTTATTTTACTAATAGAAAATTTACCAATTGAAGGCTTAGAGATCAATCAAGAAAGCAGCTCTTGATGGTCCCAAGACAACCAAGAGGGTCCTATAACATTACCATGATGAGAAGGCATTTGTGCCATGAAGATTCCCTGTGAAGCCACAGTCCTGGGTGCTCAAACTCACCCTGAACAGCAGACCTCAGTCTGCTGACCTTGTTTTCCCTGCTATTTCCTTTTCTTACATTTCTCTCTCCCGACAAGCCTATTACTTTCAAAGGGCAAATGAATGCTTCCTCAACTAAATGAATCTTTGGTCCCCCCCAAGACTTAAGCTCTAACAAGACCAATCAGGTTTCTGTGTTTGGTGTAGTCATTCAGCAAGTCTTCCTTTCCTCCTGTGGAAGAATATTTAAGTCTCCAAGATAAAATTTAAAAAGAAAACTGTGGTTCTGACATATGTATTTCTTGTAAAATTTACAACATACCTTTTAAGGATTTTCCCATATAGCTTCTGTCAAGTCCAAAAGCGCCTATGACAAAGGAAGAGAAAACACCCAGTGAGAACTGAAAGGGTGAGAAAACCCGTCTACTAGTCCAAGGTCGTGGGGGAGGGCTGCCCACTGCAGCAAATTAAATATATATGCTCACAATCCAATCATTCACAGCGACTTTGGGAAAGGCTGATCAAAACAGGGAAGAAACTGAGGCATGGAGATCAATCAGTATACTTGATTCAAGGTAGGACGGTGAAAAGGCAACACAGGTAAGACCGGAAATGAAAATTCAAACCTGTGTATGTGCAGATCACTCAAGGCCATAATGGTTTTCAGTCTGTCATTAGTCAGTTATATTATTGGAGTGTCAAACACGGTTGACTAACACTTTACAGGCATTATTCGCTATTGCCCATCTTTATTCAGTTTTCATTTTAACCATCTGACTTTTCCAGGCAGTGGGGCATGCTCGTGTGTGAGCCTAGATAGCTTTTTCCCTTTAAAATGACTGACTTTTATTTTTTGAGGTTGGAAAGGGGAAACAGAAGAGGATCGTCTCTGCTCACACTGGGAAAAAGGAAGTACGGAACCAAGGGAGAACAAGCAACCACTTACGGAAATCTGGCATCTTGTATAAATATAATCGATCATTTAATTACAGAGTCATAATATTACCAGAAAACTAAGAGGATAAGACCAAGGCCATTTTATACCACCGGGTATGTAAATGCTAAATTGCGTTGCTTACCCTGCACAGGAAAGGAGGGTTCTATTGGAGCTGCGTTGTGACAAAGAGGAAAAAAGCCCAGAGATTGGGAAACAAAGATTCATTACGTACTAGTCACATGACTTTGGGCAAGATGTTCAACTTTCTCAGCATCAATTTTCTCATCTCTAAAATGGGGAAAACAAACCTTGCCTTCCAGCTTCACAGGGCTATTAGACCATCATTTAGTTAAACAGAGCAGAGGAAAAGGCTTTGGAAACTCTGAAGCATCTGACAAGTAAGTAGTTTTCAATTACTGTGACACTTACTGTGTCACACTAGTCTCAGCTTCAGCCTCTCTGTAACCTTCTAAGGCATTTTCAATGATCTTTTAAAAGAATGTTACAGACTTGAGTTAAAAGGTGAGAGTAGAGCTGACTTGTGATACACATTCCAAGTAAGTATTTGAGGATCCTGATGAAATGAATCCCCTGCTCAGGGCATGCATCTTGTAGCCCAATGTTAAGCTGTTTTCTGGGGACCAAAGAGTAGGACATACTGACGTGGAGAAAGGGAGCGGTTCCTCTAAAGGGACAGGTGTGCAAAACCTCCGCGTGGGTCAGGAAAGGGGAGTATTTTCCTCTCTCCAGACTGGGTGTGAAAAGTTCAGCAGAGCTCCCAGCTGGTGGAAAGGCACGTGGTTATGCAGGGAGGTGGGGTGAATGGATATGTAGGAAAGAGTTAACCGTACCAAAGAGAGGCTTAGATTTTGCCCTTAGCTCCCAGGAAGTATTTCTAAGTCCTTAGAATGTCCTGCCCAATGGGAGCATTTTTGTTTATCTAGGGGTTAGAGCTACACTAGATAGTGTAAAAAGGTGATTTAACACAGGGGCATTTGGGTCTTGTGGCCCCTTCTGGAGAGGTGGATGTTAAAGGTCAAGCACATGAGCAGTCAATCACATCTGCCTCATCAAACCCCCCCAAAGCAAAGGCTGAGGTCGGTTTCCAGGTCGGCAGTTTGCTGTATGTGTGCAAACTGCACACTGCAGGGACAAGTGAGTGCTGCCAGGACTCCACTGGGAAAGGACAACGGCCGAGTCCTGCTCTGAACTTCTCTGAACTTTGCCCCACAGCCTCCTCCCTTGGCTGATTTTCATCTGTATCCTGTTGTTGTTATAAACTATAACCATGCGTATAACCACTGGATGAGTTCTGTGAATCCTTCTAGCAAGTTACTAACCCGTAAGGGGGTCTTGGTGACCCTTGAACTCACAGCTGATGTCAGAAGTGAGGGTAGTTTGGGGAACTCCCTCACTTGGTAAAGAGACTCCACGAAGGTGGGGCAGGGCCCTGTGGCCTTGAGGGCAACCCCACTGCAGAGATCTGCCCATGTTATTCGTTACGAATTCTCATGGCCACATCCAAACTGTAGCAAAGTCTTGTGTTTTAGCTGAACGATGGCCAGCCTTCCCCAAGGTGCTAAAGAAATAAGTAGCGTGAAGTAGATACTCCTGAATGTGCCAATCTTGGAGTCACAGCTTTCAAATGCTGGGTGTCATCTAACTTACACAACGAGCCAGTACATGGTCGCTACCCCCATTTAACAAATGAACCAATCCAATCCACTTTGAGACGGTAGGAGATGAGTCTCTTTTGATCAATTTCTGGCAGATATTAGGCACTCCAAATATTGAATCCAGAAGCCCTGAGGACAGCAATTAGTCCTCAGAAGGCATAGGGTGTAATTCTCTAATTGTATTTTTTTTTCTTTATTGTTGGGGATTCATTGAAGGTACAATAAGCCAGGGTTGGGGATTCATTGAGGGTACAATAAGCCAGGTTACACTGATTGCATTTGTTAGGTAAAGTCCCTCTTGCAATCATGTCTTGCCCCCAGAAGGTGTGGCACGTCTAATTGTGTTTTTTGATGGACCACTTTGGCATAGGCAGAGATCTATTTCAGGTGACTACAAGATAAAGGTGGGGACGTGTGTTGAGAAGACTCACCGAGCTCATTGAGGTAGCCGCCATGTTTCCAGTCAGCAGGCAGAGTCCCTGTGCAGTCCGCCACAAGGCCTCTCTTCCCAGGGTTCACATTTTTAAGATTCACAAACAGCTGATTGTTTTTTGACTGTTAAAAATATAAACAATAAAAGAAGTAATAAGAGAGCATAATGTGTCATAGCGCTTCTGGGGAAGAGCAAGTTCAGAGCACATACCAAAGACTAGCCAATGACCGGAGGTGACCACCTGTGACCTGGTGAGACTCAGAGGGTGACAGGAGGCTGCGTTCCTCAGCCCCAGCTACTCCCTCCACTACCTTGAGTCTCTCATTCTGTGTCAATGAGACCTTAGATGGATTTACATACATGGAATTTTGAACGGAAAAGAAATGAATTCTTGGTCTAAACCCTCCCATAAAAATCTATGTTTGTGTGAGTCACAGGTGACTCTCCGTGGTTTTCCTGGGTATAAACATGAGGATGAGATTACTTGCTTTGTCTTCCTACCTGCACTTGTGTGAGAACAAACAGAATGATGAATGTGAAAGTCTCTGGAGCATGGAAGTGCTATTTAACTGTGAGGCACTATAATTACAATCTAGCTGCATTAATTTAATTACAACTGGATTAATTTAATTAGCTTGATTTTTTTGTCTAATAAAGAGCTGGAATTAGACCACAGAAATTAGAAAATCAAATTTGGATTGGAAGGGAGAAATGTGTGGGATTTCAGAGGCCTGTGGGCAAACCCGGGGTGAGCTGGGGGCTGCTGCAAAGCAGCTCTGGGTTCTCGACAAACCTGGGTCTCCGTCTTCTCCATCCCTTAGTTTCCTCATCTCTAACATAGAGACCACAGCAACTCTGGCTTTATAGGATAAGTGTAAAGATCACAATGCATGTACATTTGTAAAATGATTAGAAATGCTTTGCATAGTATTACATTGTTGTTATTTGACCATTTTTGACCTACAAAATGCAACTTACAAATAGCAACTTCACCTGGTTCCACCCAATCAGCACCTCTCATTATTGTTACTGAAGTACAGGTGGCCAAGAAGGGGCACAAGAAGACAGGTGATCAGAAGAGACAAAATTGTCCGTTTTGCCCAGAGTTGATTCTGCTATCGGTCTCTACGTTTTTGTTAATGTCATTATGAGCAATTATTTTAAAATGTACATAAAATTAGAAACATTTTTCCAAGAAGGTGTAATAGAAACAGGACGGGTTGTGGACACAAGGAGGCTGTGGCTTGCACAGCTGCTGCCTCACTCACCAGCTGGGCAGCTATGTTTGGAAGTAACTGCAAGTCCCTATTCCTCAGGTTTTGTTGGTAAACTTGAGACCCTAAGACACACTCAGAGGATTGTTTGGAGGAATAAATAAGATAATCCATGTCAAGTACCTACAGCAGCATCTGGCAAACAGAAGCCCTCAGTAAAGGCTTGTTCCTTCCTCTCTCCCGCCCACTTCAAAGACGTGAGCCATTGCCCTCACCTTCGTGATGGTCACCCTGTCCCTGTTGTTGACATGTGGGGACACAGCACACTGGGTGAGTGTGTGGTAACTGGGATTGGTGAAGTAATGGCTGTTCCCGTTTCCACCATTGCTGTGAGAAAGGGTTTCTGTGAGAAGAGAAGAAAATGGTTAAGACAGCACGCTCCTCTGAACCTGCGTGTTAAAATGGAATCAGAATAACAGACCATCCAGACTGCTTCCCCATCACAAGCCAGGCGGAATCCCCTCCTGCCCAGCCTACTCAGCGAAGCTTCTAGAATCAGCAGGCCTCTGCCTTCCTACCTGCCTCCTTGGCAAAGTATGAAAGTGTCCACAGACGACTGCTATTCAGGTTGGGGCTTGTACATGCTGGAAAGGCAGTGTTGGGAGCTCCTTCTGCTGTAACTTCCCTCTTTGTTTTAAACACTCGCGTTATTGACATAATAATTCATCACTGAGCATGCACTTCTGTGTATATTAGCTACTTTCTATATTCTCCAGAATCATGTGTTTTTAAACACATAACCAACCATAATCTTTCAATGACTGCTCCAGAATGAATAAAGATTTTTAAAGTTTCAAATTCTTCAGTGTATGTGGTTGCTCCTTCTGATGAGTGAGTGTGTGTCACTTATACTTTTTTTTCCTTTTAGGAGGACTTGTGACAGAAGGGAGGATTGAAAAGAGCTTTCTTAAAGGACTGTGTTAGGTAGAGCTAATGCCAAAAACTGTTCCTTAGAAAGCCTGGTTCTCTTCAGATTCAGTTGGACCCTGGAAGAGTCCAGGAGGACCTGTGGAAAGCATCCCAGGCCAGAGACAGGAGACCCGTTCACGTCCCTGATCTGCTCCATGACTTTGGTGCCCTCATGGTCCTCGCCGCCTCCCCTCCCTCTCCACATACGAGAGCTTGGCTGGGACTAGCTGCCCAGCACAATTTCTTCTGGATCGACATCCCCCAAATCTAAAGGCAATTTTATTTTATTTTATTTTATTTTATTTTATTTTATTTTGCAGTTTTTGGCTAGGGCTGGGCTTGAATCCGCCACCTCCGGTATACGGGGCCAGTGCCCTACTCCTTTAAGCCATAGGTGCCACCCTAAAGCCAATTTTAAAACCCTCCATAGATAACAAAAACTACCCCTCAACTATTGTTAAGCTATAAAACACTTCTCTAACAGTTGATGCCCTTTCCAAACATACAGTTCTCAGGAAACAACGGAAGGCACTGCCAGGATGAAATGTAACTTGTCAATGAGTAAAACACCTGTCCTGTCTCCAGCCTCACCTGAAATGGTGTAATCTGCGTTGATGACCCTCACAGCGGGGGTGTAGGTCACCGCTGGCATGCTGGATTCCTTGCCCTTCTGCTTGTGTCTATAAATAATGAACAACGCCAGGAGGAAGAGAACAACTAGGACAAGAATGATGATGCCCGCAATGGCCCCGATCTGGTAAGAGTCCGCAGGCAGAGCAGTACTGGTCCGGCTGAGGCTGTTCAGGTTTCCAACTATTATGACCCCAGCTGGAAAAAGGAGAGAAAGAGGCTTGAGAAAGGATGACAGTGTGCTGGGTAAATGTTTGATCTCTAAGGACAAAAACCTCTTTCCTAGATATTCATAAAATGTTAGTCTGGAAACAGAGCAAGAAGGAAAAACAAACACCCCTCATTTTCAGATACTGTTGGCTTATCAGTGCCCAGAGAATGGCTGCTCTAAGCCTCCCAAGGAGACAGAACTAGATGGAATCTGAACTCATGGTGACACCTGCTTACAGTCCCAGCTACTTGGGAGGCTGAGGCAGGATACCTGCTTAAACCCAGGAAGAATTCAAGGCTAGCCTGCACCATATAGGAAGAGCCTATCTCTAAAAATAAAAATAAAATTTAAAAAGAGGCAGGATTTCTTACACCCAAAGACTCACCTGTAGGGTTTTGGAGCTTCTCATATATTTCAGATTAAATACTTATACAGGTAATTAATTTGGGGTAAAAATAGATCTAATTTTTATTTTATTTTATTTTATTTTGCTTTATTTATGATTCAGTGCTGAGTTTATTATGCAGAGCTAAATCCTAAATTTCCCAACCACCCAATTTTAATCTTTTCTCCATTCATAGTATTTCTAAGGGCAATTTAACTTCCAAGCAATCATACAGTCCAAGACCAGAACCTGCTTTATGCTAATTTGAGTGGATCTTTTACCTTGGCAGATATTGGTCTGTGCAGTTATTTTTCATGACAGAAAGATTTGTCCTGATAATACCTGATAACATCACCCTAAAACCTTACTCATTAAACTCAAAATTCAGCTTTACATGGTTTTTCACTATGGTCCACCAAGTGAGGACTCTACAGGCATGGATTGAGAATCAAGATATCTGGCATCTATTAATAAAGTGATCCAGGCACTCTGCACTTTCCCTTAAACTGCTGGGTTGCAGATTTATCTTCTGTAAATGAGGAAACTGGCTTCCACATACCTGGTTCTAGTCCAAACAAATGCCCCTATGGTTTTATAATTCTAAATGCTAGAGGACCTTCTTCTAAAAGTCTGCTCTGAAACACAGGCCATTAAGGCCAACATGGTGAGATTATGATGTGTTTGTGATAACGATATGAAATTTAACTGCTGCTAACGGTGGTCAAATGTAAATCCATGAGCATGTGAAAGATATGTTATGAAACAAATTAAGTGGAAATACTTCCAGTGTGCAGCATAAGATGACTCCACCTATAATACTGTAGAGATTTTCCAAAGCCTTTTGTAGCCCATTTTCTGACTGCCTACTGGGGAGCCACTGCAGCAGGCACTGGGGCTCTCTGCAAGGTGGCTGCAGAACCATCAGGAGCACTTTCTCGATGGCCCTCTCTACCCCAGAATCATGATAGTCCAAATGGACTATGTATCAATATATATGAGCTAACTATTCGCAAGAGATGATGATATACACCCTAGTTAAAAACCAGGGAGCTAAGTTTCTTAAGAAGTTAAACATATGCTCCCCACATCACCCATTCATTCTACTCCTAGGTATCTACTCAGGAGAAATGAAAGCACATGAGTGTACAAAAACTTGATTTATTATTGTTCCTAAGTAGCTTTATCTATAATAGTCAAAAACTGGAAGCAGTTCTAATGTCCATCAACACAGGAATGGGTAACAAATTACATCTGTAGAATGGAATACTGGATGAAAGGAACTGAATTACTGATACATACAACAACATGGTTCAATTTCAAAATCATTATGCTCAGTAAACAATGAAAACCAAAAAAGAGTACAGTGTGATTCCATTTTTAAGGCATTCTAGATGACGGATCTCCATATGGTGTACTAGTCTGCAGTGACAGAAAGCAAATGCGTGATTGCCTGGTGGCCTCGGTGATAGCAGGAGTGAGCCTGGGAAACCTTAGAGGGTGATGGAGAGTATCTTCATGATGGTATATAAATATCTCAGATTGTATCAAATTATACGTTTTAAACAAGTATGAGTTTTACATATCAATTATCATAGGGCCAGTAAAATGTTCAGGAGATTTGGAAGAGAACCTGGCATAAAAGCCATGATATATTCTACATATTATTCCTGTGATCTTGGGAAAAATGACAAAACCTAGGCTTTAGGTCCTTTATCTTTAGGACAGCAACAGTAAAGCATCCATTTGGCAACTAAGTTAGGAACCCGGTATGCTGCCATGTAGAGCTGTGATGAGGATATGTTAGGTGCCATCAGTGTAAATACTTCATGTTGGCCAGCACATGGTGGTCACACAATGAGAGATCATCATCATTACCCGCCAGGATCTTTACCTTGATCACAACGTGCGCCCTTCCATCCTGGGCTGCAGTAACAGGTCCCAGTGATATGGTCGCAGGTGGAGTTGTTCAGACAGTCACATATCTGGCGACAGCCATAGCCATATGTTCCAGCAGGGCACTCTGGAGAAGGAGGAGAAAGTCAAGTCTTGCTTCCCAACTTTGGGAATGGGAGCAAGGCTGTCTCTTGCTGCGTGACCTTGCACATCTGGAGGTGAGCCCTTTGGGGGATTTCTGTCCATGCACACTTGTGACAGGCAGGATGTCACAGAGCTGGACAGTTTTCCCTGTGTCTCAGTGGGACTCCCAGCCCAGGCTGCACAGGGCTAGAGAGGGAGCTGCTTAACCTTACATCACATGGAGTCACACTGTGCTCCTGGCCCTTTCAGCTGCTACCTACCCACCTCCCCCATGTGTATATGGGGGAGTCTGTAGGATCCCCATGAGACAGATGAAGATAATCACTAGGGCAATGTGAGATGACTCCACCAGGCAAAACTGCAGGCTAGAAGGGGCGCAGACTGCAAAGTAAAAACTAGACATGCTTCCTTGAGCACATGAATATTTTACTGTACGCTCAGTGATCCTTGTAAAGGAACATTTTCGCTCAGGTAAGCTGAGAGCAGGAGAAGGAGAGGGGGGAATGTTTTGTTCCTCATCTAGGTAAGAATTTCACTGGCCATGGAAGACGTCAAACTTTGAATTTTGCAAGTTGAAATCCCAGAGACTAACATAGTGGGATTCTTACATTGCAGTCTTAATAAGAGTTGGGCATAAATTTCAAAGAGTAGCACAGGCATGTTGAATCTAAAAATCTTCACGGCAAAATAAAGATGTTCTTTGCAAAGTGAGCAGCAGGGGGCAATGTGCTATTATACACAGGGTTTCTTTTTACAGAAGAACACAAGGAGAAGTCTCCAAAAATAGGGACATTTTAATTTGGTGTTCAGAGTAATCACGGAAACACTTTAAAGGTTTTTATTTAAGAAGACCTTAACCAGTCATCTGCCGTTCAAGTCAAAGTCAGTTTAGACTTACTATTCTGGTTCCTATGCTTATACTGAGATGTTTCACGTCCACACAATGTTCATATACACACACTGAGGGGTGTGACTCAGTCCCTCTTTCATGCTTAAATGAAAGAGTCTCTGGAGCGTATTCCTGGATGCCACTCTTGCTCTGTTTACTAGAGGAAAAATACACAAAGATATCCTAGGGGTCAGCAAGTGAGCCTGAGGCAACCTGGCTGCCCAGTGGCTCTGTGAGGTGCTGGTGGGGTGAGCGGGCAGGGATGCTTCACTGCCAAAGTCCTGCAGTCCTGATCAGCCTTTCAAGACCACGTTGCTCCTGCAGCCATACGTGGCTGCTCCAAGAGTACAGTCTCTGATGGGTGGGAATTGTTGAGTACTTTTGCTGCACCAAAGGGTTCTACCATGACAGAATGAGCCCCCAAAAGTCCTAAGGTATTATTTATTTACCTTAAATACTGCGTGAAAGTCACAGAGGAAAGAAACGACAAATTAATTTAAAATGGTCAGCTGAAGACTGAAGTTCTTAGAACCCCGTGAGCTGATGCATAGCTGGGGGGTTGGCAATGGAAACACAGGATGAGTCACTCCAGCAAAGCAGATTCTCTCCCAGGGAGATTTAAAAAACACTTTTTAGAGGTAATATGCTATCTTGAGGTTATAAAGACTAAGTGAAAACAGCACAAAAGGACTATGTGGAGAAGGCTGTCTGGCGATGTCTGCACGGACTCATCCCCAGCCTGCTTCCCCTACAATGCATCATCCTCCCGTGCAAGGCCATGGTCAGGCCTCTGCCATGAAGGAAGCTTGACTGGCTCCTGTAAAGCTCTAAGCAGTCACATTCCCCAAATAAGAAAGGAATAGAGTGCCAGAAAGAACAAATGGAAAACCTGAATCCTGTCTTCATTCTTGTAGTCACGCCTCCTCCACCCAGGCACTGAGCAGTCAGTTACTCAGGAGGAGGATTGTGAGGGACAGGCGGCCAGCAAGGACTGCAGGGAGGCCGGGTCTCTGGAGCAGAAGTGCCATCAGCTCCAACCAGCCATCAGCCCAAACAACTTAAGGGTTGCCAATTCTGCCTTCGTATTCTCAGGCAGCTAGAAAAGTTGATTCCAGGGGAAAAGGTGCCCCCTGGTGACCCGAGGCTCTGCTACTCACTCTGTTCACAGTGCCTGCCCATGAAGCCCGTGCGGCAAGTGCACTGCCCCGAGATGTGGTCGCAGTCGGCTCCGTTTTGACACTGGCATATCAGCGCACAGTCCTTGCCATAAAACCCCAGGGGACATCCTGTGTGAGGAGGGAGGACAGCGAGAGTCAAGAGGCTGCTGAAGAGAAACAGCTCGCGCCTCCAAACACAAATGTGTGCTTAAACTTGAAGGACACTGAGCTATTGGAGAATAAAGACGTCAGTGCACATCTCAGCTTGTGACAAAAGCTGCTCGGAAGTCCCAAGACAGGGCTCTTGCAAGGAGGTTTTAATTCATAAGCAGGAGGCAGACAAATTCCACACCTGTCAGGGTAACCGGTCATCAGTACCCCTGAAGGCGAGACCAGTGTCTCCTACCAAAGCCCCAAAGCAGGGGGCATTTCCTTTCATTCTTTCACTCAACTACTAGAACCCAAGCCTCAAATTCCATGGGCTGAAGTATTTTCTATCAACAGTATTTGTATGTTTTTACTTATAGTACAGAATATCTCCAACACTACTAGCCTTGTCTACTACATCTATCATTAACGTAGATAATATCACCTTCATCGAAGATGTGTGGTAGAATTCTCAACTTAAAAAACTATATTTTACAGATGCTTTGTAAAGACCAATAAGCCTTCATACAATTTCCAACGCTTACAGCACTGGGACACTTGGGCTAAAGACAAGCTCTACTGGCACTCATGGCCCGGCAGCTGCCCTGTCAGTTTCAGGGCTCTCTGGCATAGTAAAAGCTTTGATACATGCTGATTTGATGGTTGTTTCCAAACATTACATACGATTTTTATTTTCTCATTTATGTATGATAATGTTTCAAAAAAAAACAACTTTTAAGAAGCAGAGGCAGTGTACAGAGGGACAGCGATGGCCTGTATGGTCACATGTATTTGTTTAGCACCTACTCTGTGCCAGGTTCTTTTCATGCGTTCTCTTCCTTAATCTTGACAGCAGCCTAGAAATTCAGGAATGGACAGTCTCATCCTACAGGCAGTAACCAAGCCCAGAGGGCCCAAAGTCACGGCTACCAAATGGAAAGACGGGGGGCCATGATGCAAGAGACCTCGTGTCTTCCCACTGTATCACGCTACTTCCACTTAAAAAAGGTCCTCTGTTTAAAGCAGGTTCTAATTTAAGAATTGTTAATATAATGTCTTATAAGTACTCTTACATAATAAGTTAAATATCCTTATAGATATTTAATCTCTCTGCAAAATATTCTTGGGCTAACCTCTTTCCTCACAAATTTTCCCTTTCAAATCTTGGTTTGCGGTCTATACTCCCTTCTAGAAAGTTTCAAAAGACTAACTCAGCCTGTCCTCTAATTATGTGCTCTAATTGGTATTAAACAAGAATTGCCTAATTCCTGACTCATCTTTCCTCCTCAGCTCATTGCTATAATTTTAATTGTACATTACTATTAATATTAATCAGAATACATTCCTTCCTGTCTCGTTTCCTTCATTCAACTGAAGGCAAGAGAGCAGAGAATAATCTTTTTAAAATCTTTTTTTCCCAATAATGCTCAGTTTTGAAGTACTTTGCACATTATATCCTGTTTTGCTAAAGACCTCATGGAAGAAAAAAATGGTTAGGACACTACGGGGTCCAAAATGGAAAAAAGAACTGGAGCAGTGGTTCTCAAAGCATGGTCCTCAGCTGGCATTGATAGAAACGGAAAGGCTGAGGTGCCAGCCCAGACCTACCAAATGGGGGTGGCATTCTGTATTTATCAAATCCTCAGAGCAATTCTGAAGATCCATCTTTCAGAACCACTGAACTCCATCTTTTCTAAGATCACGTATTAAGTCAGGTGGTCTTGTTGTCTTCACCACCTTGCTAACCTCTATCCTTTATCCTAACTTTGTTCTGTGAGAATAAATGATAGGGAAATGGATCTACATCGCTGGGGTCTGGTTACAAGAGAGAAGAGAAAGAAATTGCACACATTATAGATCATTGCTCTTCCTAAGTGTCCCAGAACAGAATACTGGGAACACAGTAGCTCTCAAACACTTAGAGAAATGTAGTCTAGAGGTCACTGGGTAGATAAGGCACCCCGATGTCAGGGACCCTCAGTGAGCTCATATTCTGCTTGCAGAGAGTGAGGCTGTATCCTTCCAGGAGAAGAGGGTGGCCCCCTGCGGACCTCAGAAGCCCCCCTTACGCTGAGTGCAGTAGAGCCCCGTCCAGCCAGCGGTGCACTTGCACTCCCCATCGTAGGCACCGCAGTAGGCTCCGTTGTGGCAGTTGCACGTGTGGATGCAGTTTGGGCCCCAGTGGGCAGGTGGACAAGCTGAAACCACAAATGCAGAGAGGTCTGTCAGAGTTCTGAGGCCAAGGAAAGAGAATTCCATACACCCCTACACAACTCCCTGAGCCTGAGAGACTAGCAGTGTACAGGAGGATGAAGAAAGCACAGCGCTCCGTATTCTGCATCGAAACCCAGAGGGCAATGCTGACTGCAACCAGGCCCACTGTTGCTGACATATGTCTTCATTTACAAGTGCAGGTGAGGCAGGCAGAGAAAATCATCGCCTATTGACAACTGCAGTTATTAAACAAACACGCATTCAACACCTACTATGTGCGTGACGTTATCCTAGGCCCAGGGGAGATGGCAGAAGGCAAGACAAAGTCAAAACCAACCACCTATGGAAGCTCATATTTCAGATGGGGAGTCTGGCAAAACAGCCAACCAACCAACTGAAAAAAGAATGGGGGTAAGCGCGATGGAAAAAAAAAATGGGATAAAGAAGATGAGAATGATGGGAGCTACTCTTGCAAGGAAGACCTCTCTGAGGAGGGGGCATTTAAACAGAAATCAAATGGGGGGAATGATTTGACTCAGGAGCAGTTAAAGGACAAAAGGTCATGGAATCTACCCTCCCTGGACTCAAGACTTTTCACTTTAGGATCCTTTAAAAGATGTTAAGGTTCCCAGTTGTATGTAAAAATTGCTTTACTAATAAAAACTCTTAATTGGAAGAAGCAGAAAATAATAAAACTAAATCATTAGGGGTCACTGCCAACTGAAGAGCAATCAGAAACTCAGATAAAGCATCCGTGAAATAATAAAGTAAGGTCATGAGGTAAAAGAATTCGATTTACACAAAAAGCTTTTCATTCATACTGATGCTTCAGGAACATAATTGCATAAAAGGAAGACCACCTGCTATTTCTATGAGGCTACCCAGGAAGGAAGATGAACCAATAAAAACATTAAGTAATACATCTAAAGTAATTTTTAAAAATGAAAAAGAATTATTTCATGATCATGTGTACTGTTTCGCCCACTAGCAAGGGAAAAATGATGGTTGACACTCAAGGTCTGGAACGAACATCAGAAGAAATTTTCTCACTACAACACAATCATTTTACAGATGAAAAAGCTCAAGTCCCCAAAAAGTTAATAGTGACTTGTCCAAGGTCACATGGATTAATGATAATATTTGTTATTTGTTATTTGTTAGATAAATATAGTTTCTCTCTTCAAGACCACAGCGAGACTCAGGGTGAAAACTACTCAAGTTTCCAGCCTGTGTGATGCTACATGAAGTACTCTGCACCTAAAACCATGCATTCCTTAGATGATATTTAATGAACTTTTGAGAACCTTACTACATTCATAATATATTTTCCTAAGATAACCCACTTGCATTAGGCTTACTTCTCTAATAGTTATGATCAGAGAATGGAAATAAGGATCACTCAACTTTTATATTCCCAAAAAGCAAAATGTAGACAAGGGGGTTAAAAAAATTATTTTGGGGTGGCACCTGTGGCTCAACGGAGTAGGGTGCCAACCCCATATGCCGGAGGTGGCGGGTTCAAACCCAGCCCCGACCAAAAACTGCAAAAAAAAAAATGATTTTGCCAAGGACACCTGCCCCTTTAAATGTCCCTTGAATGTTTCAAAGTCTCTGTTTTCACGACAAAGGGTTTTCCTCTATTAAAACAGACTCACAATCAACCAAGAAGAAATACTAAGATGGTTCCACAGAGTCCATAAGGGAATCAATGATTCCCAAGAGAAGCTATGGCTTTTGCCAAATAAATCAGCTTCCTCTGGAGTGATTATGGGGGAGGGCAACACTATAGTCTCCATTCATACTGGTGTTCCCATTTTTGTTCCTTCCAGCACATTCCTCCTCCAAATGAGGAAGTGACCAATTTCTAAAATAAAGAGTACTTTTAAAAGAAGCAGAATAAATCAATCATTTTATGACAATAATATTGGGCTCTTTTTTCTTCCCAAATCCTGACTTGAGAATCTATTCCTTAATCTGTCTGTGTGCCAACCTACGCCGTCAGAATCCTTCCAACACACGTAGATTTAAATACGTCTTTCACCAAGTTATGTTTTCAAGATGTGTTGGCTTTGTTTCCCTATTCTTCAGTAATGAGGTACAGCTCAAACTATTCAAGAAAAAAATCTTCAAGCTCAAATACACTGCTCATCAATTAACATTGGCAGATTGATTATGACTGTGGAGTTTCAATGAAATGATCAAAAAAACTACCATGTGAAGTCAGTACACATTCTTTGATTTCTCTAACGTACAGAATGGGTAGATTCAATGTAAACTGAGTATGTCCAATAAAATTTATAATGGATGGAACCAGATTACCCCCAGACATATACCATTCCTTGGTCAAAAGTTGAATACTTCCAGAGGTTTCACTGACCCTTCCAAAGCATTAGCCAATGACTTATGTTTAATGTCATCTTTTCATGACATGAGTAACCTAAAAGTCATCTCTATCATTCCTAATTGAGTACCACAGTTCCTATCTGCCATCCAGTGGTGTGGGAGTCCCCTGGGGGAAGCTGAGCCAGAGGTAAGCTTGCATGTTGCAGGTAGGTGGGTGGCATTCTCATGACCCCAATGGGTTTATAAGCCTTACACTATTTAAATTCTACTTTTTTATTTCTCCATAATTAACTCTCCAGAAAAACACAAAATGAAGAGATCGACGACTATATACAGCCATTTTTGTTTAATTCAATGAATAGATGGTGAGTCATTGAAAAGTGAACAAGCAACATGTTACATATTGAGGCTCTTTCCAAGACCATTATTGGAACTGAAATATAGAACCACTATATAGAGCTTTTAATGAAAAAAAAGGACTTTAAGAACTACTATGGAATGTATCTCATAATAATTACGCATATATTCTTTCTTGGTTACATAAAGACTCATACTTCAATCCTAAATAATTTGAAAGCAAACAAATAAGAAGAGTTGATAAATTGTTCGCGAACAAGACTTACGCTGAGAGCAATCACTGCCAATCCAGCCCGGGTAGCACTGACAAGATCTGTCAATGGGGTTACAGGTTCCGTTGTTGGTGCAGGTACAAATCCCTGCACAGTTTTTCCCAAATCTGCCACTGGGACACACTGTGAACAAGCTGTAGGTCAGTAACTCACAATCACAACCCAGCTCATGGGACCCTAGATAGGGATTTGACTTTGAAGGTCCCCAACGCAGCTGCACATTTGGTAGCTGCCTCTGCCTGACAGCATCCTTCATCTGGAATGGTCTCATTTTTACAACTACATGAAGCCAAAGACCTTCATTAAAGCATCACAAACCAGGAGGCATCATCACACCTCCAGAAATCTGACTTTACGGCTTCTCACTCAGGGAGTCAAAATCCTTCGTCCTACTGATTTTTCAAGAGAAGATGTTTCCAATTAAAGCTGAGGCTCCTCATCACCGTGTCTCCCCACCATGCCATGTGCCCTACCTTCATTGCACAGGGCGCCTGTGAAGCCAGGTAAGCAGTCACACAGGCCGGTGATGTGGTGGCAGGGCCCACTGCTATGAACACACTGAGGGCACGTCTGGCTGCAGCGATGCCCATAAAAGCCAGGTGAGCAGACTGCAAATAGAAGAGAAACCAACTGTTATCTTTCTGAGATGCATTTCTCTGGCATTCCACATCAGGAGGCAGTTAAAGTTTTGGAGGGTTAAAAAAAAAAAAAAACTTTAAGAAAAAAGATTCTGAGAATTGTCCAAGCATAAAACAAGAATGACAAAAGAAACAAGGGCTCTCTTTAATAAGGAAAAAAAGGCCCTGAACTACGAATTCCTTCAGGGCAAGCAAATGTCTTAGTCCTTTTAATTTTCCCATTTGAGGCCCCAATTAGCTCAAGGCTTGGCATAGAGCAGGAACTCAAAGAATTTTTGTTGAATGAATAAAGACATGAAGAAAATAAAATTCCTAATGATAAGAGGTCCTAAATACATACTCTCAAGTCATCTGTTGAACCTTTATTCTTTAAGAGTCATTACTGGCAATAAATCGATCTACAGTCAAAATTGGATTTTTTTTCCCTCTTTAAAATGGTCCAGGTTAATGATTGCAATCAAGAAGTAATTAAGCAAAAGGCTATATATTTAAGTTCTTCCCAAGATATTTCTTGGACTGAAATACAGGATAACCACATAGAGTTCTTAATGAGTATTTAAAAATTACAATAGTATTGCTTATAATGAGACATTTTTTGTTTCTTGATTACATATACTGAAAGCTTTAGTAAAGTCTTATGGATCATTTCCTAACTCAAAAATTCTACTGACCAATGTCAACAGTCCCCATTTTTAACTTTGAAATTCTATTTTCCCCGTGGCATTGACTTTAGGACTACTTGGTACCAGCAGGATGTACGATTTGCCTCAAGGTTTGGCTATGTTGACTTCCGCTAATTGAGGCAAGACCAATGCCAAATTACTAAGTAAAATATTTACAGGTCAATGAATTTCTGGAACACCATTTGCAAACTTTCAGGAAAGATCAAGAAACACATCCTGATGATGGCTGCCAACAAGATAATGAAATAATAACTGTGAGGAAATGGTTAAAGCCCCATCTGTTGTTAGTTCTGAAGGTTGAGGAAAATAAGTTCTTGAGGAAGTGCCAATGAGGGCAAGTTCTGCAAAGGACAGGTGAATTGTTATCCTCTCTTCTCTCAACTGCTGCAGGACATCACTCTAAGCCGAGAGGTGGGACAGAGATCATTATTCTGTACATGGCACCTGGGAAGGGAAGAAGGAAATGATCACCTAATCAGACACTTACTTCTCTGACAAGTGGTCCCTCGAAACCCTGGTGCACACTCACAGATGCCGTCATCGGGGGAACATGAGGCCCCATTTTTACAGTAGCAGGGTAGGGAGCAGTTGGGACCCCAGCGACCCTCTGCACAGACGCTGTCACAGTGGACACCTGAAACGATGCAACGAGGGGGAACCGAGTCAGAGGCAGTGTGAGTGGCTTCAGCAATGCTCAGTCAGGGACGGGGACTGAGCTCACAGCACCAGTCTGAGCACTACGGGCAGCACTGAGCAGAGATGATGCCAGATTCAAAGTCCAGTCATCACTTACATCCATGCTTAGTATCATCGTAGCCTTAAAACTATACCAGAACTATTTTCTACGACGTCATAAAGAAGGAAGAACACACTTTAGTTACACTGATTTTTCTTTTTTAGGTGGAGAAGCAGAAGAGAAGCCCAAGGGTTCTATCTGCGGCAAAATTTATCATAAATACTGTATCTTACAGCCCTCAGTGACTTCCTTCTCCCCGCGTGCTTGTTCTCACAGAGAAATAAAGTATAAAATGATAAGTCAAAGTACAAAGTGGTTAAATTGTTTTACAAAAAGAAAAACCTTCCCCTGGAGTAAATGATAAATGTAATCTTAAAATATTTGGAGGATACACTGTATAGAACAGAAAGATGTGCTATCATGTGCCACCAAACTCCTCCTTAAAAATTTAATCTGACAGTGGACACACATTGACGGAGTATCACAGTTGACATTATTTATAGCTGTTGTCTAAGTTATTGATTATTATGAAACTGTGTGTAGGGGTTTGACTCGCATTTTGGGCATTGAGAAACTTCACGATCAGTCATGAATGAATAAACAAATGTCTCAAGGACACATACAGAAAAATCAAAATGGACAAAAATATAAATACAACCAGATTTTATTTGAGATAAATGGACTCTCTTCTGTAAATCTTTATTTGAAACACAATAGGGGTCTCTTGTAAGTCAGAATTCTTCACAACTCAAAAGAGAGGCTCTTTGCTTTGAAAGGAGATACATACACAGTAGTGAATTGGCAACTGTTGGTCTCGGACCAAATGGAAACCTGTTGAGAACAAGAACACACACCCTCCCGGATTCCAGGATGGGGGCCACCACCCAGCACTGGGGATGCTGAGAAGGCCATGTTTTGTATTACAGTTTTTACTGCTAAGGTGATTAGGAGAAAACTCACCACAGCCCAAACTTAAAATGGAAGCGGAACCAAACTACACCCTGGATGTTGCTAATTGGTATGCAGCCATTTCCACTGAACAGAATTCCCCACTTTTTACTGTTTCTGGCTTTTCTTTTTTTTTTTTCCCTGCAAGTCTCCCACATGGTAAAGGCTATTATTGAGCAGGCCTGAAAGCTGCAGACCTCATTGTGTCTAGATTCAACCAACAATAGTTTTTTATTTCAGCCTGGTCCACTGGCTGAACAAAGGAGACCAGGTCTGTTTATAAAGCCGACTGGGATTTAAACATTCCCTATGGAATAAAATGTGGAATTTAGGCCTACTGTTATTTTTATTCTTGCATTCACGAATATATGATATTTTTGTTTCAAATCTCTTTTGAAAAACTGAGCTGAAACTGTAAACTCTTCCCTCCACAAATGTGATACGCCAGCCACAGGACTTTCTCTGATATTTTTACTCAAACCTATAGTACAGCAAAAGAATCAAACATTGAGTAGTCAACCACTTCAGAAGGAAGCTGCAAACCTAAACTTTGTTTTGTAAATTCATGAAGGTACCAAGAAGAGCTACCTACTATGCTTTACTCTCAGCTCAAACCCAGGTCCTCAGTGCTGACTGTGTGCCAGGACTCCTGTGGGGCAGTGGCTAACATGGGGAGATCTATCTCATAGAGATTCAGACAACCCAGGGCATTTTGGTCTGGAGCCAACAAGGCAAATCCCACGGAAAATTGTGAAGAACTGGAAGCTGAATAATAATTTGATTGATAATCATTTTGAAAATCAATCCTGATTTTTAATGCTTTTTTGTAGAGTAGGGGTTTGGGGAGGGTGAGATTAGCCATTTAGGGTTCATCCAATTCATCAGCTACCTGCCAAACCACCACCTCACATGGAGCTTTGTGAGTTCAGTTACAATGGCATGGGGCACCATTTAGGTTAAAAGTTTAGCTGCTTTTTTACATTACAGATGATCAGAATTTATGTATAGCTTAGCACATCCTCAATCAGAGAGCGTTAAGAAAAAAGACTATAGGCCAGATGGGCAAATCTGAACAAAGAGATCCTTTATCTCATATTTGATTTGTCTTCCCTTAAGAGGTTCATCTAGGTGGCTTGCATAACCACTGGTCATAATCAAGGTAATGTTCTTATCAGTAACAAGGCCTATGATAGAACAAGGAGATTCACAGCAGAGATAAGCTTGTTTCCCATGACTTACCCTCAATTCATTTCACAGAATCACAAGGTAATCTACAGATCCTCTATCAAACCTGCTGTCTCCAATCACATAAGCATATCTCAACAGAAACAAGTTTACTTGTAAATAACTTGCATTGTAGGACTGCAAGGAAGTCTTTTCTTTGAATGTAAATTATAAAAATTCTATTAGCAAGTAGGCTTAAAAATTCAAGCCTTTTTCTTTTATTCTATCATCAGCAAAAATGAGTCATCATTTTGCAGATATTAAAGGCTAATCTATTTGAAAACAAGCATCAGTGTGTCTGGGGAGGAAGCATGAAGCTGTCTTTCTCCTCCTACCACGACTCCTCCCCCTTCAGACTGTCTGTGGTCTTGTCTTCCCCTTCATCTTACAGTCAGGAAAGGACAAGATGAATTTATTAGTTGGAGGTGTACCTTCTCTGGAGAATATGAATATTTTAAGAAGGCACATATTTTAAGAACCTAAGAAATAAATATCTAATAGTCGACTTCCAGGCAGTGAGCAAGGTGGAGGGATTACTGTGTGTTCTTCTAAGTCACACCAGGTATGTCTTCTGATGCAACCTCCGTGTAAGGACAACCCTTCAACGAAACATTATCCACGAGAAAGAGCTGTTAATATAAGTGTGCTTTAACCATGTTTTTGGCTGTATATATGTGTGTGTGTGTGTGTTATTCTTTAATTATTTCTGTGGTCTCATCTTAGTCTTTGCCAGCTTTTCTAGAGCCCCACAGGATATCTTTTTGTTTTCTTGTTTGTCAAAGAAACTCAACAGACATTCAAGGATATGGCCAGCTGCTGGCTTGCTGATGAGAAGGACTCTAAGAAAGGAAAGCTATAACCCAGCTACAACTTAACAACAGGGGGAAGTGGGAAAGGGGGGGGTGGGTAGAGGGAGGGGAATCGGTGGGATCACACCTGTGGTGCATATTACAGGGGTATTTGCGAAACTTGGTAAATGTAGAATATAAATGTTTTGGCACAGTAACTGAGATAACGCCGGAAAGGCTATGTTAACCACTGTGATAAAAATGTGTCAAATGGTTTATGAAGTGAGTGTATGATGCCCCATAATCATATCATTGTATACAGTTATGATTTAATAAAAAAATTAAAAAAAAATTTAAAAAAAAAAAAAAGAAAGGTAACTCCAGAATGATAATGACCCCAGAACAGGCACATCAAATGTTGGGGATCTTGATAAGGCAAGGAGGTAGCTGGTGAAAGAGGAAGAGGGTTTGAGGCTGGAGGAACAAGACATGCAAGGCTCAGAAGCCCAAAGAAGTCTGTGTCTGTCTTCCAAGGGTTGGGACAGCTGAAATTCAGGGGCTGGTAGGAGCATGTGAGGGGTCTGGGCGGCCAAGCAGTGGCCACACTGGGAAGCCAGGAACACCATCATGTTGAGGGCGGACATCCTCCTGGTGTTAACAGGGATCACATGAACAATCATTAAGAGGAAGGGAATACAATTAAATTTGGGTTTTATAGGAAAGCAGAAAATGGTTTGAAGATGGTGAGCCCAGAAGGAGGAAGACCTATCAGGTGGCTGTTTTGCACTCCCCGGATGAAAACTGATGAAAATGACAAGGCATTGAACTAACCCAATTACAGCTGGCCTGGCGGGGGGGGGGGGAGCGGAGGGCGATGATCTTGAAGAGATAGAGGAGGAAATGCTGATAAACGATCCCTACCCCCGCACGTTCCACCCAAGGAAATTAATTAATCCTGGCAGCTCCACGAGGGACAGACAGTGCCTGTTTCTGCCACCACAGTACCCATGTGCAAGGGTACATGGATGGTGCTAAGTATTTGTGGAATGAATCAATAAGCACAGCTCCTTTTTTTTTGCAGTTTTTGGCCTGAGTCAGGTTTGAACCCACCAACCTCTGGTATATGGGGCCGGCGCTCCACTCCTTGAGCCACAGGCACCGCCCACACAGCTCCTCTTTTCTCCATGATGCTCAGGACCACTCTCCCACTGGATGGAGCAGCCATATCATTCTTTGCTTCCCTGAAGGAACCTTTACTCGAACCAGGAAGCCAACCATTTTTATAGTTTGTGTTCTTAAAATGGTGACCTTTCCCTCTTTCTAAGGGGGTGGGAAAGTCTGTCTCACTTATTTTTGAGAAGGTAACACGTTCAGGATCTCAGTGCTGTGCTTTTTAGGGTTGGCCCGGATTCCACAGCAATAGAAGAAATTAAGAGACATCTTGAGAAAATTCCTTTGGAATGTTTAACAAAAAACAAATCAAAGCTAGTTACACTAGAAAATAACTTCCTACAATACTTGGAAGAAGGAGCAAAATGGGAAGGGGGTAGCTTTAAATCTGCAGCCGTCTCTGGTTCAATGGAAGCATTTTTTTCTGATAAATGTTCTAATGCTGATAAGGAGATCTGTGAAGACTGTTTTTGCCAGGACTGAGGACAAAGAGCTCTTTGATAGCCTTTGCAAGTTGCTAGGCAATGGCTGAATGATCGTGATAAACTTCAGCTAAGCAGCTCTAAAGAAATGTTCGTGCATTTAATGCCTGATGCATTATGCCAGCAGCCTCAATGTGAAATCAGCATTCACGGGGCATTTGTGATTGCATGAATGCAGTAAATAAATCATCTGGGTGTCATTATTTCCCTTCTCAGACACATAACCCCAAATCCTTGTCTTGTTTAATTGCTTGTATTCCTTATGCCAGTATTGCAATATTTGGGGGGAGTTGGTGAATGAAGGAAATGACTTTGATTCAATGCCTTGTTCCTGGGCAACAAGCTATTAAACATAAATTAAAGCTGTTAATAATAATTGGGCTTGGTGATCAAAAGAGGGAGGAATGATAGTATTTAGTCCTGATATTTTTTTCTGCTTTTCTAATACACTGTCCAAGAAAGCGGTGGCATAATGTGTCCGAGTGTAGAGAAGTTATTTGCTGGTGTGTCTGTCTGGGTAGAAGGCGAGCTTCTGCAGGGTGGGAGCTGGCACCCCTTCATCTCTGTGCTCCCTGTACCCAAGCACTAAGGTTGCATAGAGTTTGGAGACACTGGACAAATGGTTGTTAAAACAAATCTTTCCATATGGGTACTACAGGTTTTACAGATCATTAAAAGAGAATCTGCTTTATATAGGTAACCAACTTGAGAAAAGTCTTGGTAAGTCCTATAAACCAGAGATGTTTACATTTGCAGCTGCAAGACAAAAATACGCGAGAGCATGGCCTGCCTGAGTCCAGACCTGCGTAGAGCGAGCAGAGAAGACTGTGAGGTGGACGGGGAGACTCGGGAGCTTGGGCTTCTTCTGCATCTTTTCTCCTGGGAAAATGAGTGCCCCCCCCCTCACTTCAGGAGTCCCATCTTCTGCTTTTACACGACCCCTTCCCACAAGACCACACAGACAGAGAGACAGATACACACTGCAGACACACTTTCAACTCCACAATCCCCAAAGGGGCAGCTAGTGAGTCACAGGTCCTTGTGGCTGATGGGGGCCATAGCCGCTAATTAAACGCACTGGACTAGTGTTATTACCACAACATGGGTTTGCACTTACACATCACTGGACCAAGGAAGTAGGTCTCCCCTTATTATAACACTTAGGCATCGTTTAGCTGCACGAGAGCTCACCTGGTGACAGATTAGTTCCAGAAGCAGCAGTTCCCTTACTCGGGTAGTCAAAGTTGGTGTTTGGGGGAAATGTGAAAAGGAGGGCTGTCTGTGTGGAAAGATGCTGCTCCGGGAAGAGGGACGAAGCCAGCCGGACTCTTCTCACCAGCTTGCCTACAGGGCTCCTCCTTCTGATTCTGCCCTTCCTGGTGGGGCTCGTGAGCATCCCCCCTCTCCGCCTATTCTTCCCTTTCCTTACAGTTACACCATGACTGGCCAGTCTCTCTTTCCCAAGACCCCTACAGGTGGATGGATTTGGTGCCCTAATCTCCTTTTTATCTGTTTAGCATATATACATATATATATTTAATTCTAGTATAAATGCACCCTTACAGAGAGGTGGGAGAAGGGAGGAGAAAGGGGGATAGGTGTGCTGTCACCTAACAGGCACAATGGAAGGGCAGACGGCACACCTCCTGCGTGAGGGGCACAACTACACCTGGGACTCCACCTAACAAATGCAAGTAACATAACCTAATCATCTGCACCCTCATATTATTCTGAAAGAAACAAATAAAAATAAATGCATCCTTAAGCCTCTTCTCTTTTGCCACTGGTAACAAGGCTTCTGTCAAAAAAATGCTCCCCTGGACCCAAACCTCTTCAATAATTAGAGCAATAAGGCAGAGCAGATGACACTCTGGGCTGGTAACTACCACTGCCCGGCCACAAGGGCAGGTTTTTAAATGACAGACAGGGCCACCAAGTAAAGTTGTCCAGGTTGTACACAGCACAAGAGCCCCTGGCTCAGGGGCTCAGTCAGGTCAGAAATTCAGCAGGCGCTCCCTGTGCCAAGGAGAGCGCTCTACGGGATTTCCACGTTGTTTCCACATTTGCAAAAAAAGGTGCTTTATGAAATGGCAGGGGCTCCATCCTCTTCTTCCTCTTTATCCACTTTCCAAATTCTCATTTAGTAGGTGTGGAGTGGGGACTGGGAATATTTGCAAGTTAAAAGAGTTCCCAGGTGACAGTGATCTTAGGCAGGACTGGAAAGCAGGCTGGAGACTGCATATGTTCCCAGACAGCTGGAATGAAATCTTGATTAGCTGTAATGCTCAGCAAATAGGTGTTTTGGCTGACTGAAGTCAAAGCAGAGAGGAAGACATAAACATCAGCCTGTTTCTGTCATTTGGGGAAAATACTTTATGAAATATATCACCCCACCACTCTGGAAATATGCGCATGTGCACACACACACACAGAGCTAATTATATTTCCCTAACATTGGAAATTTCAGAACAATGGTTTTGAAAAGCCGGTCTCATTTTATAGCAGTGTGTGTGTGTGTGTGTGTGTGTGTGTGTGTGTGTGTGTGTGTAGCAGAGTAGAAGCAGCAGCCCAGGACACAGCCTACATCCTGGATGGTATTTCACTATTCTCCATTTCCTACTGCAATCTGCTTCTTTTTGATCAAATAATCTATTGGCTAACAACAATATTAAATTATGGTTTTTAAATAACCACACACTATAATAAAAATGCATGTCTTTTCTTTTGAAAAATCATTGATTTCTTTTGGAAATAGGATCTGAGCTGTCAATGCAGCTTTTTTTTTGGTTAATTTTCATAGTAGTTCCTCTTGAAGACTTATTTCATGACTAGGTCAAATGCAATTATCAGGTATAGGAGAAATAAAAAAGTCTGCCTTCCTTTGGGGGAAAAAGAGCGGAACACCAGGCAACAGGGCAAAGTTAGAGGAGAGACAGATGTACATGTGGTAAAAAGGCAAGGCAACTTCCTCGGGTATCAAGTGAGGGCACTATTTCCTCAATTTAGGTGCGCCAATTTCTTTGTGAAGTGGGATAAGGCTTTTAGGACACTTATGTCTGGCTCCAAACCTACCCGTGATCAGCTTCTCCCCATTGTCCCCAGCAGCCGAGCACGGAATGCCATCCTGTTGATTTGGTGAGGGAAGAGCCAGCTTCCATGTCACCTGTCATCGACTTCCGCAGGAAAGCCTCACTTCCGCTCTACAGCCTGTTACCCTTTCAGGTGCCCCTGAACAGTGTCATCCAGAGCAATCTCAGCAACAGGCAAGACAGGAAGGAGAATTAACTTGCATCCCTGGGTTTATGTTTATTATTTGGCCCCCAAACCTGGAGTCTAAATGAAGAGCAGAGGCTTCTTTGTATTCAAAAAGGTCCTTACACAGTACTTACCCAAAACAAGTCTATTGATGAAAAGTTACGAGTCTCTCCAGTATTGATAATGAAATGATTCCCTGTGTACATAATATAGAATTTGCTCTTTTTTTAAAAAAAGCCAACTCTTTGTCCAATTTAGGGTGTTTTTCGGAACTTCAGGAAATTTCTTTTCTCCTGTGTATGTTTGCTTTTACTGAGTGTGTTTTGTGAGTGTGGGAGATGACCTCCCCGCAGGCTCAGGTATTGACTGATACTACACTTCAGATCGACTGCCCAGGGGAACGGGATGCTGGGGGGCCTCAGCTGCCCCAGGAGCAAAAACAACTTGCAAACCAGAGATGTAGGCAACAAGCGGGAGGCCAGTGTGAGGCAGGGGAGCCTCTCCTCGTCTGGAGAAGGCCAGTCACAGATGGACACAGGATTACATGATCACTCATGTGACAAGCCACTGCGTTCCCGCAGGAGCTCAATAGGTCTAAGGCCAGATAGGATAATTTGTCTTACCCCATGACCCAGACTGAGGAATGCAGCTAACACATTTCCTGGCTGGCTTCAGGCCAAATCCTATCTCTTTCTCTTCTCATGTACACCACAGTGTGCTTTTCGTAGGCTGATTCTGAGTCATCAAAGCAGGTGGATACTGGAGCCTCACACTCTCTCTATATTCATAAAGTAGATTTGATAAGAGTGTAGTCCAAAACAAATGATGTGGCCCCTTTATTAGGAAAGTTCTATACTTGCCAGAAGATCAAAAATGCTATTTTGCCTCACTGTGGTCATTGAGAAATCAGTACTGGTTACTCCATTTGAGAACTTCAAGAACACTAGTGAAGTCACAAAATCTGGTGTAGTCCCTGGTGTGATTCAGTTTTAACCTTCTCTCATGTAACGTGAGGAAGTAAAATTTCATACTCCTAAGGCAGAGTTACCTGAGCTTTTGCACATCAAGAAGAAACTACAGGGCCAGGGAGGCCTTGGGTCTGTGGACAGCTCCTGTCAACAGAAAGCCAAGTCCATTGCACCAGTCTTGGCTTGTGTCCCAAGGTAGCTCTGAGACACCAGAAATCAAGTGCATGACAGTTCATCTCCTGGCAGAGACCAAAAGGCTCTTAACAAATTCTAAGACACGACTGAAGGGGTTGCTGGTGACATCTCATGTTTATGGATCTGAAGACTTAATATTAAGTTGATAATACTCCCCAAACTGATCTATAGATTTGTTCCCCCATTAAATTTCCACCTTGCTTCTTTGTAGAAATTGACATGTTGATCCTAATTCAAGGGAAATTCAAGGGACCCAGAATAGCCAAAATAATCCTGACAAAGAAGAACCAAGTTGGAGGACTCACATATCTCAATTTTAAGATTTCCTGTGAAGCTACAGAAAACAGTATACTATTGACATAAGGATAAACATATAGAACAATGAAATAGAAAAGAGAGTTCAGAAATACACTCTCTCATATTTATGGGAAATTGATTTTTGACAAGGGTTTCAATGCGGGGTGGGGGAGGAGGGGAGAACAGTCTCTTCAACAAATGGTGCTGAAACAAATGGATATTCAAATGCAAAGTAACCAAGTTAGAGCCCCTAACTCATACTACCTATAAAAATTAACTCAAAATGGATCAAAGAATGAAACATATAAGATAAAATTTTAGAAGAAAACAATGGCATAAATCTGGTGACATTGGATCAGGCAATTTTTTTTTTTTAAGAGTCTCACTTTGTCACCCTCAGTAGAGTGCTGTTAATGTCATAGCTCACAGCAATCTCCAGCTTCTGGGCTTAGGCGATTCTCTTGCCTCAGCCTCCCAGAAAGCTGGGACTACAGGCACCCGCCACAATGCCTGACTATATTTTTTGTTGTTGCAGTTTGGCTGGAGCTGGGTTCAAACACGCCACCCTCAGTATATGAGGCCAGCACCCTACTCACTGAGCCACAGCCACCGACCTTAGGCAAGGTTTTTTAGATTCAACACCTAAACACAAAGCAACATGATTTTAAAAAAGATTAACTAGACTTCATCAAAATAAAACCTTTTCTGCTTCAAGGACCATTAAGAAAGTGAAAAAAATAACTCAAAGAATGGGAGAAAATATTTTCAAAACATGTATCTGATAAGGGATAATCTAAAGCATATGAAGAACTATTAAACTCAATAATGAAAAAGTAATCCAATTAAGAATGAGCAAAGAATCTGAAAAGGCATTTCTACAAAGAAGACCTACACATAGATGGCTAATAAAGGCATAGAAAGATCCTCAACATCATTAACTGTCATAAAAATGCAAAGCAAAACCACAGTGAGATACCATTTCATACTGACTAGGAGGCTACAGTCAAAAAAGTCAGACAATAACAAATAGTTGGTGAGGATATAGAAAAATTAGAACATTTATACGTTGTGGGTGAGGATGTAAAGTGGTCTGGAAGAAGAACAATGCTTTTGCTTGGTAGTTTTCCCCTTCCATGTAGCAGCCCTTGGCTCTCACCTGACCATCCGGGAAGGCAGCGGCAATGGCCTGTGGTAGGGTGGCAGCCATCTGCATGGCTGCAGTCACAGCGCTCAGCACAGTTCAGCCCGTATGTGCCATCCTGCATGGAAGACAGCATCAGAGACATCCGTGAAGGCCTGGGAAACCCCACAATGGGAGACAAAGGGCCATGGTCCACGGTCACTCATTTCAGATACAGTACCCCACTCTCCCAAACACCTCTGGGGAAGACTCATCATAGTCACCTCTTCCCATGTCTTTTTAGTCACCAAAATGTAGGCTCTAGGTCAGTATTTTAAAATTGCTCAAACCATGCTGGGTACAGTGGCTCATGTCTATAAACACAGCACTCTGGGAGGCTGAGGCGAGTAGATTGCTTGAGCTCAGGAGTTTGAGACCAGCCTGAGTAAGCAGAGACCATCTCTATTAAAAATAGACAAACTGCAAGACATGATTGCAAGAGGGACTTTACCTAACAATTGCAATCAGTGTAACCTGGCTTATTGTACCCTCAATGAATCCCCAACAATAAAAAAAAAAAAAAAAAATAGACAAACTGAACTCAGTGCCTATAGCACAGTGGTTACAGTGCCAGCCACATACACTGAGGGTGGAGGGTTCGAACCCAGCCTGGGCCAGCTAAACAACAATGACAATTGCAACAAAAAATAGCCGGGCCTTGTGGCAGGCACCTGTATTCCCAGCTACTTGGGAGGCTGAGACAAGAGAATAGCTTAAGCCCAAGAGTTTGAGGCTGATGTGAGCTGTGATGCCATAGCACTCTACCAAGAGTGACAGAGTGAGACTCTGTCTCAAAAAATAAATAAATAAATATATATGAAAAAATAAAAATAGAAAAACTAGCTAGATGTTGTGGAGGGCGCCTGTATTCTCAGCTACTTGGGAGGCTAAAGTCAGAGGATTGCCTGAGCCCAAGAGTTTGAGGTTGCAGCAAGCTATGATGCCACGACACTCTACTCAGGGTCACAGAGTGAGACTCTGGCTCAAAAAAAAAAAAAAATTGCTCAAATGCTAGTTTATGCCTGATGTAATGATTAGGACATATGAATAGTGAGCCAGTTATGCCAGTATGCTGTTATGCATGTAAGCAAATATATATAAATATGCCAATTAATTAAAAGAGACTTATCATAAGCTATAATTCATAAAAGTATTTTCTTTTGTCTCTAAAGATTTTTCTAAAATAGTTCATTGTTCTCTACAAAACAATGTATTGTTTATTAGAAAGAAAGGACACTGGCCCATATAAAGAAACTCTAAAATTAAAAAAAAAAAAAGATTATAAAGGCTGGGCATAGTGGCTCACACCTGTAATCTTAGCACTCTGAGAGGCCCAGACAGGTGGATTGCCAGAGCTCAGGAGTTCAAGACCAGCCTGAGCTACAGTGAGACCCTATCTCTAAAAAATGGCTGGGCTCTGTGGCAGGTGCCTGCAGTTGCAGCTACCAGGGAGTCTGAGGCAAGAGAATCACTTGAGCCCAAGAGTTTGAGGTTGCTGTGAGCTGTGACGCCACTGCACTCTACTGAGGATGACAAAGTAAGACTCTGTCTCAAAAAAAAAGAACATATATATATATGTAATAAAAAATAAAATAAAGAAATGATAGCTCTCATTAAATTAACCTTGCTCCCCTAAATTACCAAAGGGATACACAGTACTATAAAAAAAATGAAAATCTCTTGTTCCTAACAAATAATCCCTCATGAGTATCTTTCTTTCCATGAGAAAGTCTAAGCCGGGCAGCTCCTATGGCTCAAAGGAGTAGGGCACTGGCACCATATGCTGGAGGTGGCAGGTTCAAATCCAGCCCCGGCCAAAATTGAAAAAAAAAAAGAGAGAGAGAGAAAGTCTAAGCTACATGAAATATTCTGATCAAGATCCTAAATATAAGACACACATCCTTCCTCTTTCCCTTCCACATGAAATATTCTGATCAAGATCCTAAATATAAGACACACATCCTTCCTCTTTCCCTCCTGGATCTTTAGGTTTCCACATGCACATTAGTTGAGGAGGTCCAAAGGAGATAATGGATGGGACTGATCATTGTTTTCTTTTCTTTTTTTTTTTTTTTTTTGAGACTAAGTCTTACTTTGTCACCCCAGGTAGAGTGCTATGGCATCGTGGCTCACAGCAACCTCAAACTCTTGGGCTCAATTGATTCCCTTGCCTCAGCCTCCCAAGTAGCTGGGACTACAGGTGCCCGCCACAACACCAGGCTGTTTTTTAGAGACAGGGTCTTGCTCTGGCTCAGGCTGGTCTTGAACCAGTGAACTCAGGCAATTCACCCACCTTGGCCTCCCAGAGTACTTGGTTACAGGCATGAGCCACCATGACCCAGCCCTGGACTAATCATTATGTTTGTGAGAAAAGAGTGGAGAACTCTGCATATTTGAGCCCCACTCCTTCACTCCAGATCCTGAGAATGGAGGGAGAAGGCTACAACCCTCCCCCACCACCTAGACACTAAGTAAAACAAGGGTGCACAATTACCAAGAGGAAGGAACATGGGAACTAGCAAACAGGGAGGGGTGTGTCCATTTGTCCAAGACTTGGTTCAAATTTTAAAAAAATTAACCATGTTTGTGGCCCCTCCAATGTTTGATAAGACTACACAGGATTTAACTATGCCATGATATGAACCACTGCACCACCAGCCTTCTCTGGTTTCCTAACTCTTTAAGGTACAAAAAAGGACAAGATAGTGCCAGGGGTTTTCCTTCCTCTACCATCACATGGAGAGTGAATGGAAAGTGAATGGAAAGTGATCTTCCAGCCCATGCCTATACTAATAATTTGCTCACCGGTCTCCCGAGGTGGCAAAGCTAAAGTAATTCTGTCCTAGGGTTTGGGAGGGCATGGACTAGCCCAGGGCGGCCTCCTCTCTACTTTGGGAAATGGGTTCGACTTAATGGGAGGAAGCCCAGAGACAGAAGGGGATTCCAGGGTGGTTCTTTTTGAGGGGGCCCGTGTTGTTATCTGCCCATTAGATGATGTCCTGGGGCTGGAGAACACACACCACTGAGACCTGCCTAATGGCTCAGAAGGAAAGAATTGGAATAGGGAGAAAGAGTGGTGGGAAAGAAACCAGCAGGTTGCCACGGAATGCACTTCCTGCTTGCCCTCTGCAGCCTGCGCTAGACGCAGTATGAGATTTCTAATGATACATATCCCAAAGTAGGTTAAGGGAATGGAGGGAGCCACAGGGAAATCTTCAGAGATTCTCTGGGCTCCAGAGGTATTTATGTTAAAACAGGCTGTTTCTGAATCATCCAAGTGTAAGCATTTGTGTGACATCAGTCACCACCATCCATCACCCCCTTTCAAGTCCCTGCCACTTTCCACTCCTAAGACAGAGGGGTGGGGATTTCCATTTTCTATTATGTAGAAACAAAATATTTAGAAGTTGATAGGCATACACTGGGTGTTTGACCACTACTGTTGACCAGCTGCCTCCAAGAAAAGGGTGTGTAACAAACAGGATAAAGGAGAGGGCGGGGTGGGATCGGTGTGGGTGGGGGACAGGGCGAGAAGGCAGCAGACATTCTCACAAAAGCTACCTAACCCATCCCACGTCTCTCCACGTCTATCCCTTTTCCAGGCCTATGTCCAGTGTGAATCCAAACACCCTGATTCTTCTAATAGTGAGTGAAATTTGGTTCACAATGTGCCACTTAAAAGCAAGAGAACTGCAAAAAAAGAAGCCAAACCATCAGTCCCTCCCGGTGTCCCCAGCGGGGCGCTGGTTCGGACATACCTGGCAGGGAAGTTCGCACTTCTCCCCGCGCCATCCAGGTGCGCACGTGCAGGTCCCATCCAGGGTGTTGCAGGCTCCCCCGTGAAGGCACTGGCAAGTTAAGTTACAGCCAAAGCCCCATGTGCCGCTGGGGCACCTGATGGAGCAATCCACCCCGTGCCAGCCTGCACGACAAGAATGCCGGGGCACGTGAGGGGACAAAGGCAGCAGGGAGCTCTGGGCGGCCTTTCCAAGCCAGGTTTCCCTCCAGAAACACCTTGGAGATGCACCCTCCCACCCTCCAGGGGCAGAGAGCATCGGCTCTGCTGAGCTGGGCCTCCATCAGAAATGAACAAAACGCAGCCCTGAGGACCCAGATGGCCTTGGGCGCCGTGTGATCCGTCAAGGAAGGGGGCGGGGGCACCTCTGCACCTCTGCGCCTCTGCGCCTTTGCGGAGGAGCTGTGCCATGGGGCGCTGTGCACGCAGTGACACGCTGTGGAATGCTCAGTTTTGTTCAGATTTGTAAAGTGAAATATTATATGGGAGGGAGAGGACAGTTGGTGCTTGAAAACACAACCCCATCTTTAAAGCAGGGCCCCATTAACTATGAACTGTGCGCATCCGGGATCCTGGCTGAGTTGGGGGTGGGGGGGAGCAGACAGAAGTGCGGGACACGTTCTGCCTTCATATAAAATCCGCGCTTGGCTGCATTTCTTGTCGTAACTCCAGGCTGGCCAGCTTAGGGGCATGGCCACGTATCCACTTGCGCCCTCTTCCCAAAACTACAGAAGCTCACAGACTTTTGGAGCTGGCGGGGACTTCTGAGAGCATCTGATACGAGCCTCTTGCCGTGTCTCAGGTAAGCATCAGAGCCTCAGCGCTCTGCTGCAGGAGGACCTTGCTAGGGTCAGGCGCCAGAGTTCTGGTGCAGCGGGAGTTAGAGCTCTGGCCAAGATTTCTTCCTGGGGCTCTACGAGATATGGGGACCAGGAGCAGATAAGAGACTGATTTACCCACTCTTACCTGCCTTACAAGTACAAGATCCATCCACAGACGCGCAGACAGCATCGTTTTTACAGCCACAGCGGGAGGAACAGTTAACCCCGTAGGTTCCCAGAGGGCACGGGGTGGAGCAGTCACTGCCCTAGCCAGACACAAGGAGCAAAATGCGTCAAATTTTGCCAACTGAAGCAAGGCCAGCACAAATAAGCAAAAAATATATCTTGGCAATGCTAATTACACTTCCTATCTAATTTTAACATGCTGTATTTTTTTTTAAAGCTGCTGTAATGTCACCAGGACACAGACTTTAGAGATTTAAGGGCAGTACTAGCTGGCCTAAGTTTAGGATCTATTATAGTATTAAATGTGGCCCCAAAAGCCTGCTGCCTTTGTTAGTTTTGCCTTCAGAGCAGAACTGAAAACAAAACAAACAAACAAACAAAAAACTCTTTGCCCTTGTTCAGACAAGTGGACATATAAAAATAAATTGTAGCCGTAAAATTACTATCAATAAATAAAGCAATGTAAACATGAACTATATATTAGAGCCCGACGCTTCCTAGACTTCCTTATAGAAAATGCAATGCCATCAGTGGGCAAAGCAAAGCAACAAAGCACATTCGGCCCACAGGACAATTCAGTTTATCTCACAGGGAGCATTAAAACGGAAAAGCGGGCTACCAAAGGTGACTGGAGGTCACCTCCTTTCAAAACAGAAAGAACTCTCAAGACAAGGCTAATTCAAGGGCTCACCCAAAGGATTGTGACATAAGTTAAAAAAGTTCTATAAAGATCCTCTTCCCCACCCACCAGTTCTACTTCATGTGCTGTGTAATAATCATCAACATTCTTCATCATTCAAGGTCTCCTCTTTAAAGTAAGAGAAAATAATAATTCAAGAAAAACCCATTTTCCTTTAAATCAAAAATTCCTGATCTATCGCTAAGAACGCCTCGAAATTATGGGCACAATTCTCCCCTATAGGTATATGGGCATGTTGGCAGAGTCTAGGTTTTCAAAGGAACCTAAAAACTAATATGCAGCTAACTATAGAATGTAAATACCTAAAGAGTGTAAATATAAAATTAAGTGCTAACTGATGTATGATGTGTCTTTAAATTTCATAGAATTAAAAACAAAAACTTTCGACAATAATATGCAACCTACTTAAAAAAAGTAGTTTTGCTGCCAAGAAAACCCAGTAAAATAATTACTGGAGGAATAATTAGGATATATCATACTCCCTGGCACATTGAAATACATATAAATTAATGCCGTATTTATAGTTTCACCACATTCTGAGTCATCGTTCTAAAGTTAGTCCTCCTATTTGTATTAGTCCTTTTCTTTTCATCCTCCTTCTTGTTAATGATTCGCATGATCTTAGCACATGCACCGTACTTCACCAAAGGTCATGTAAATCACGGTATTGCTATGCTCCACCTTGCACCCCGCTTCTTCTTTCTCCAGAGCCCAGGGCACTCACTTTGAATCCTGGAGCACAGGTGCACTTTCCAGTCACACTGTCGCAGTCAGCCCCGTTGTGGCAGTTGCAGATCTGCTGGCAAGCTTCCCCGTAGAACCCGGGAGAGCACGTCTCATTACAATAGAGTCCCGACCAGCCTGGCTTGCAGGCACACTCTCCAGACATGGGGTGACAGCTGAGAGATGCGGATGGAAGGAACAAAGTCACTCTGGGATAGACATGACCCCTGGGGCTGTACAAATGTTGGTTCAGCCATGACGGCTAAATACGAGGGTGATTCCAAGCATAATAATTTAAAGTTAATTTCCAGGCTTGGTATGATTTAATTAATTGGCTGAAATCTGATTGCTACTACTGCAGGTAAGTTGTATAAAATCAGAATCATCTCTAGCAGGATGAGTATTACAACCATGCCCTTCCTTCTGAAATTCCTTTTAATCTTCTTACATCAAAAACTCCAATTTAGTAAAAAGTCAAATCTATGAGAAGAGCTAGAAAACTCCATCCAGTAAACAAAACCAGTCAGTTATTCAGCGTGATGTCGAAGGAACTTCAAAGGCAGTGACCTGGTCAGCCCCTCAAACCTGGTGGCAGGCAGCTGTCTCTACCTGAGACGGCAGCCACACTGACCAGTCAGCAGCCAGCTGCTGCTCCATGGCAAATGCACACATCAGCTGTGCTAAGCCACACATGTGAGAGCTGACACAATAGAGCCTTCTGCGGCACTCTGGCTCAAAACACATGTGCTCCCACCAGAGGAAAATCTCAACAAACAAACTAGCCCTGCCGACAACTGCAGCACTGTTTAAAGATGGTCTTCCTCTCTGGATGGGGCTAAAACCCTCCCCTTAACTAGGGCCAACAACAAAATCTGGTGCCGTATTTGGTCTGGTCATTTGCTAACTGACCTCTCTGCAAAGGGCTGTTCATAGATGTGCTGCTCTCGGAAAGAACAAGGAGCTCGGAGGCATGAAGATGGAGGATGTAATTGCACCTCTCCCCCTGCCTGAGTAACCTCCATGAAATCACAGAACCTCCCTGGGGCTGATGTCTGTCCCAGACGGTCTCAACCACACCCCCTAACCTCATATCCTATCTTCCTCCTCAGACTCCTCCCTCAGAAAAAGCCTGAGGGTCAGAATGGCTGGTGCTCATTTTCAGAGATGTATTTAAATACATTTTTAGACCCCTTCTTCAACTCAGGGCCCAAGAGCAACAGCCTGGGAACCCAGGACATCTTCAGGAAACACAGCATGAAGGGATATCCAAGAACAATTCTAGGCTAAGATGATTTCTTGGGCAGAAGAAGTGTCAGGGGTGTCCAACCTTTTATTTCTCTGCCATACATTGGAACAGTGTTGTCTTGGGTTACATATTAAATACACAAACACTAAGGAAAGCCAGTTTGCAATAAAAAAAAAATCTCCATGCATACCTCATACAATCAGCACGTGGCCCAGGGCCACATGTTGGTTGGGCACTCCTGGTTCAGATCAAGAGGACAAGGTTTTGAGTCTCAGATATACTTCTGTCTACCTAAGTCTGTTTAAGAGCAATCACCTTGAGCAATCCCTTATCCTTGAGCAAACACCTGGCATCACCATGGAATCTCCAACGTCACATGTCAAAAACTGAGCACTTGTTGTTCCCCCCATGTATCTATATCTGAATGGGCTATATTTCTCCAAATAGCACCACCAACCACTCAGTTTACCTGCCTCATTTCCCATATCCAGTTCATCACTAGAGCTTAACCATTCTAACTCCAAAATACATTTTTAATCTCCCCACCTATCTTCATCATCCCTGTCACCATCCTACTCCAGCCCGGGCCCTCTTTTCTCCTCCTAAACAGCCTTCCAGCTCTGCTCCCTGTACCTACTCTTGCCGCATAACCCAAACAGCGAATCCTATCACATCACTCTCCCCCTTAATATCCTCCAAAGGCTCCCCACCCCACTTAGAATAAAATCCACACCTTTTATTTAGATAGAGTGACTGTACAATTTATTGTCTAAAGCAGGACGTTTTCAGGAGTGAAAAGGGAGTTACTTATTATTTCTCTAGGACAGCAGGCCTACAACAGACTATCCTTGTGAAACCAGATATATGCTCACCCTAAATACAGCCCATGGGCCTGTCATCTGGCCATGGCCTACTTCTCAACCTCGTCTTTTGTCATAGTTCTCTCTGGATTTTTTTGAGTTTGTATATAATAAAGCTTTTTTAACTTATAGGCTCTTCCATGTCTTTAGAATGCCATTTCCCTGCTCTTTGCCTCTCTGTTCAACTGTCCTTTGAGTTCTCAGCTTGAGAGGCCTTCCAGGACCACCCAGATTTAAACTTGATCTCTCCCCTTCTCTTTTCTAGCACCCTGTTTTTTCCCCTCATCTCACTTATCACAGTTTATAGTCCTATGCTTATTTTTATACAGTCTTTTAATGTCTTCCCTCTAGACTGCGAGTTCCACAAGGGCAAGAATTAATTCTGTGTGGTTACCTATCCTGGGCACACAGTAGGTCCATAGTAAATGCTGACTGAGTGAATAAGTGAAAGTGTCAGAGTCAAGGCAGAGCAGATCTAACTCTAGGGATCTTGCTTTCGCACATGGATCTGCTTTTCCCTGACATCTCAGAGTCATTGAGACATGTTAGATTGTATTCAGTATATATGCATACACAGGCAGAATTTCCCCTAAATTATTTTCAAGATGTTAAAGTCTTGGTTAAGGGGAATAACCACTAATTGCAGGGAACACGCGTGCGATGTTTGTGACGATGATGTAGGTGAATGCACAGAGGAAAAGTTATTTACTGAGCAGTGCCTAGATCCCAGCACCGAGCTAAACTCTCTGTGTGCCCTATTCAATGCCAACCTAAGTGGTAGGTATGATCCTATTTTATGAATGAGAAAACAGAGGGCTACAGAGAGTAAGTGATTTATTCAAAGTGTCACACAGGTAGTGGCAGAATCAAATTTGGACCTTGAACCTGGGTTGGTTGGTTTGCTTTTATACCAAAGAAAAAGGAAGTCTTGCTAGTAGTCTGATGTAGGTGGGGAGACTAAATACGGAAGAGCATTGCTAAAATTTAGGATGTAGTACAGAGAAGGGGTCAGCAAGATCCATAAAAATCTGCAATGTGCAAAAAACAGAGACAAATTTAAATTTGCTTCATTAAGGTCTCGGCGCCTGTAGCACAGTGGTTACAGAGCCAGTCACATACGTGCGGGTGAGGTGGGGTGTAGGGGAATTGACGGGGGGCAGGTTCGAACCCTGTCCAGGCCAACTAAACAACTGCAACAAAAAAATAGCTGGGCATTGAGGCAGGTGGCTATGGTCCCAGCTACTTGGGAGGCTGAGAAAAGAGAATCACTTAAGCCCAAGAGTTTGAGGTTGCTGTGAGCTGTGACGCCACAGCACTCTACCAAGGGTGACACAGTGAGACTCTGTCTCAAAAAAAAATTTACTTCATTAAGTTCCTAAATTTGAGAAAAGGAAAAGAAATATTTCAAGCGATGGATTGGTTAAAGTAGTTCACCTTATCTTAACATATTGAATAAGAAAAGATATTTTTCTTGAAAAACATTACTTGACATTAAAAAGTAGAAAGTAATATTCATAGCGGAGAAGTAAAATGTTAAATGAAAGAGACAATTTGGGTACAGTGACTTGAACTACACAGAAGGCAGATGGAGGCATTGATATTCAATGCCCCTCAGTGAGTGCTAGTGCAGTGTACTGGTTCTCAGATTGATTGACACCAAAATTAGTATTCTGCAATTTGTAATTAGATGGAGGAAGCCAGAGCCCTCTGGAAGCATTTGATGGGTTCTCACGCAGGCAGCTTAATTGGCAAAGAGATTTACGTGTTGATGGAGGAGCAGCAGATTGGAAGTTGAAGGATAGATGTACTCATTACCTGTTTTCTGTCTAACGGGGAGATTGCTTTGTATGTATGAAAATAGGATTATACACATATGGAATAGTTGCCATTTTATATGTACATATAACTATACATACACATTCTAGTAAATTTTTCAATTTAATAGTTAAGTGACAGCAAGAGTCCAATACCATATAATAATGTCTGAAACAGTACGTGTCACTGAACTTTTATTCACTTCCTTAGATATTATTAACGCTTAAATGACAATTAGATGACATTTGCAAACAGAAACATCCTGGTTGTCTATGGCTATTAAGTGTCCTTATTAACAAGAGTTAATATACCTATCCTATGTGGAATCTCATTAAATCTCAAATTTTACTTTCTTTTTCAAAATCATAAAAATTAGTTTTCACTTAAAAAATTTAGGTCACAGTGAATGTCTTTAGACTCAATAGTGCCAAAACTTTAAAATACTGATGTTACTTATAAATATATGACTATTTCAATCATACTTGTACAATAGATTGTAAAATAAAAATGGCTACAAATTCTTTGCAACATTTCCATTAAGAGGTGGAACATATTGAATCTAGACTTGGTTTGGTAACCTGCTTTGTCCACAAGGTCGTTAACAAACATGACACAACCAAAAGCTTGAAAAGTGCTTGCCTGTTGGGACTTTCCCTGTTCCTTGCTGCTTTTAGAATCCAGACCCCATGTGAAGAAGCCCAGGCCATCCTGGTAGATGCTGGAGAATGTGACTCAGTCACCCCTAGCAGCCAGTCAAATGCCAGACACGTGAGTAAGGATATCCAGGACCATGGGGAGAAGAACCACCAAGCAGAGACCAGCCCACATAGCCAAGCAAAAAATCATCAGCTAATAAATAATTGTTGTTTTATGCCACTGTTTGGAGGAGGATTTTTTTAATGCAATACAAACTCCTACTTAAATATATGGCTGCAATATATGTCAAGATGTATATTCACAGGACTCAAAATATAGTACCTAAGGTCAATGTACGCTATGAATTTACATTGCATTAGTTATGTCATTAATTATAAGGAAAGGCTTTAGGGTAAATATACATCATGAATTCTGTAGCAGCAAAGCTCTACCTGCTTGATTGAACATTACAGTGAACAAGATAGACTTTCAATTAATACAAAGATTCCATGCCTTTTGGTTTGAAGGGACCCTGTGTTTCTAGGAGTTTTACATGGCAGTTCAAGAATTATTGAATGGATGGATAGATGGTTTCAACCGTGAATTCAACAAGATAAGAGTCATATAATCTACATTCAATTGATTTTAATAGAAATTTGTAAAAGCTAATCTTTGAAAATAGCTTTCATGATTTGGGGAAGTACATAATAGGTTAATTTTTTTTAATTTTCTGATTGTCGGGTATACATTATTAGACAGATTTTTAGTATTATTTTGATTTATGCGATTGTCAAATAATCCAACGTACTTCTACATGAAAGCATATGTGCTTTGGCACATGTGGCCTATGTCAACATCATCCCAGTATTGGCCTCGATAACTCTCTACTCACACCTTGCCACTATTAACACAGTACTGAACAAAACCAGCATTCCCCCTGCTTCTCTAGTTCTTCTCATAGTGGAGCTCTTCATATAGGCTTATTATTCTGTTTCATTTTAGCTGTGTCTACACACAACCAAGTAGCACACTGGTGTAATGCTTTAAGCTTCCACAACATAAGGCTTCTTTCTGTTACAGTGAGCCTCGCACAGGAGGAAAGGGAGTCAAACTCATGACTGGTCCCTAATCCTGCCAGATGCCTAAATAGTGGAGAGTTGAAAAACAAACAAAAACCTACAGAGATTATTCATTTCTACTCCTCCAAATGTTTACCTAAATTGGGCATGTAAAGAATGGCAATATTTTCCAATGGAAATAAACACAAAAGTTGACCAAAGAGGCTTACAAAATTACTTGAATCGTGTAGTGAATACCCTTCTTTGATATGTCCCACTAAAATGTATTCCAGCACTCACACACACAGCACAAAGTCTATTTTTATGTTGCTAACAATGGTTTAAAGAAGAGACCCATCACCTTTTTTTTACTTGTAACTGTGGTGCATTTGGGATTTGATGTGGCCACGAGTTATCTTTCAGAAGTATAAATGAAGTAACAGCTGTGCTGAATGCAAATAAGTTATTTTAGTAACACACGAACTGCTATGTAATATAATGCACTTTTGTCAAACTCAGCTTTTCCAGCAGTCTGCAAATGAGGCCCAGAATTTTAAGTTATGTGTATCTGGTCCTTGAGGGAGGCAAAAGAAGAGAGGGGTCCGGAAAATATTTTCAGGGGCAGACAAGGTACAGTAGGGTGGGTGGGATTGTGGTTTCCGGTTCTCAAATTCTTCACGAATTTTTGAGCTAAAAGACCCCAGTGAGTCCTATGTCAGAGTAATCAATTCTGGAAAGGTATTTCATACGTGACAGCCACATGTGAAGCACTCTCACAAACTCCCACTGGCACACTCCTCTCTGGAGCCCTCCTTTTTCCTTCCGCAGATGTGCTGTCCCGTAAGAGACGCTTGAGACTAACCCCAGGATCTTTTACACACTAAACGTGGCTTAACCCTTTCTCTATCATTGCATCTTCGCCTCCTAGAGAATATCACAGAATCCCTCACTTAGGGAAACGTTCTTACTAACCTCAGCAAATTTAATTTTTATCAGCGGCCCTTCATAGAGGATAAATAGAATTTAATATCCACCAATGACCCTCTAACAATGTTAGCACCTCTGATGGGGGTCATTGTTCAAGTAAACAAGTCTTCCCGGGATAGCCCACAGACAGCAAGAGCCTTGGGGTGGGAACTCTCTGTCAATCCCTCCTTTCGAATCCCGGACCCTGAGGTTAAAACTTGAATAAGACATGACCTTCCAAGAGCAGGTGACACTCACCTCTGAGTGTTGTGCAGGTGGCAGGGGCACCGCTTGTCACATTTGATGCCATAGAGCCTCTCTGGACACAGGCGCGCTTCACAGTGCTCACCAGCAAAGCCAGCCTCACAGAGGCAGGCGCCGCTCACGTGGTAGCATTTCCCTCCATTGATGCACCTGCAGGTCTCAGCACAGTGAAGTCCGTAAGTCCCAACGGGACACTCATCCTGGCACCTATCAAGCAGCGGGGCGGAGCAGAAGACAGTGTAAGTAATGCCGTTGTGAGAATAGTTGATTCATAATAGCTTTGTTATGCATAAATTGAAACTGCATTTTACTGTGTTTTGTTCGTTCGTTTGTTTGATTTGAGACAGTCTCACTCTGTCACCCTGGGTAGAATGCCATTGCGTCTTAGCTCACAGCAACCTCAAACTCTTGGGCTTGAGCTATCCTCTTGCCTCAGCCTCCCCAGTAGCTGCAACTACAGGCATCTGCCACCACACCTGGCTAGTTTTTCTATTTTTATAGAGACGGGATCTTGCTGTTGCTCAGGCTGGTCTCAAACTCCTGAGCTCAGGCAATCCACAGGCTTTGGCCTCCCACCGGGCTAGAATTACAAACCACTGCACCTGGCTTTTTTTTCAGTCGGTCATTATTTAGTAAGGTCCATTACAGGCATGAAAAGCATTAAGAAAAATGACAATTACTGTAGCCACATGCAGTAATCACAGTAGTGTGACTTGTAGAAAGAAGAAATAACAAAAACAAAATAAAATTATGAGCTTAGGGCATGAATCCTGTTTATGACTAGTGCCTGCCAATGTAGCACTTTAGCAGATACCAAGAAAAGGAAAAAAGGAATTACCCAAACATTCGTCCCACTCCATAATTAGGAAATACAAAAAAATAGGCTTTCCCCATCCCAAAGAGAAAACTTGGTGGTAAATTTGAAACTAAATTTTAATTCTCTTGGCTTTCCTGTGGACATTAATTTTTCATCTCAGCCATGTTTCTGTTCTTTTCAAAGCTGAATGGTAATCACCGCTCCTCATTTAGAAGTTACGTAACGAATAAGCAAAGTCTTCTTTAGGTGGGGGGAATTCTGACCTACTGAAATCGGGCATCCTGGATTCCAACCTGAGAGAAAAGCCTGCCAGGAGCAGGTTGTAGGAAAAGCTTGGAGTTTTCTAACACAAAATTTTTGGCAAGTATGGTACTGTCCTCCCTTGGGAAGCGGGGCTGCCAAATGGCAAGGAGAGGATATGAGACCTCAAAAATTCACTTGATTGTCTTTTAAAAAATGGCATTAGAGCTCTATCTCAGAGAACGGGCGTGCTCTGCGTCAGGTGCAGGAGGAGGGAAGCTGAGTGGCTGGAGGGGCTCGTGATAGAAAGAAGAAAACAATTTCTCATTATGGCTCTTGGGCTAGCCAAGTTTCTCGTTGGCTAGACCAGGTGACGGGGATCTCTGCAGCAGCAGGAGAGCTTTCTGCCAAGGCACAGGCAGACAGGGCTTTGTCCAGCAGGCACTCACCACGAGGAGGGTACATTCTGTCTCGGCAGCCACTGCTCACGTGGCGCTCAAGTCATGCCAGACCCAGAGACAAAAATGTAGGTTGGCCTGGCATTTTTCAGATCTGTGTAATGTGGGCAGCAAGAAACAACAGCAAATTTAAGCACAGTTAAGAGAAACGGCAGAGAAACACACTTAAAAGTCACAATCCTTCCACAAGGCTTCGCATATTTTAAGGACAGAGTGCAAAGGCCAACAATACCAGGGCAAGCAGGCTTCTATTTCAGCACAGACACATCTTGAGAATCCTGTGATACTCTTCTGGTTAACTGTGGCTCTAACATATATTAAATACAATGGAGACAAGGAAAGAGCCTCATGTAAGGCTGATTTCACAGATTCTAGCCATTTTCAGATGTAGTTGGCAATGGGCAAAATCACCACCCTATCAACAGATTATTAGCAAAGTTCTAGAGCAGGTGTCCTCAAACTGCGGCCCGCGGGCCACATGAAGCGGTGTGAATTGTATTTGTTCCCGTTTTGTTTTTTACTTCAAAATAAGATATGTGCAGTGTGCATAGGAATTTGTTCATAGTTTTTTTTATTAAACTATAGTCCGGCCCTCCAACGGTCTGAGGGACAGTGAATTGGCCCCCTGTTTAAAAAGTTTGAGGACGCCTGTTCTAGAGTAACTAATATTTACTATAAAATCAGATGTGTGCTTTAAAGTTACATGAGTATACCTATTTTTAGACCACAGAGTATTTTTGAAAGGTGCTCTTTATTTTTAACCTGTCGGAAGTTTTAACAAGCCAAGTCACCTAGTTTGTTCCTTAAATATATAAATTTCAAAGAGAAAAATGCTGAGGTATGGTAATACAGCCTTCTGGTTTCTCCTCAAGGCTGGCAAGATCAACCTGTCTGGATTTTCCTGTAAGTCAGTAGCAAAAGTAAAAAGATAAAGGTAAAATAATATCACTTTTGGGCAGCACTTGTGGCTCAAAGAGATGGTGGGTTCAAACCCAGCCCCGGCCAAAAACTGCAAAAAAAAAAAAAAAATAATAATAATATCACTTTCTCTCTCCTATAAGGATTGGAAAACAAACCTAAATATGAAGCTTTGGACTATTTTCATGGTTTTAATTTAGTAAAAAGCACAGTTCTGAAAAGCATACTTCCAAAAGTGGGTGAAAGTGGTATAAATCGGAAGCCTGGAAAAATATCTGATAGCAAATTACAGAGAACCCATGTGTGTGTATCCTAACTCAGCAGAGACTTCCTTTTCTCAGGGAAAACAAAATCCATAATAGCTGGTCCTGACCCATATTTACCTTTCTAACCTATAATTAAACACACTACTATTTTTATTATAAATAGTATAAAACCAAAAGTCGTTTGAATTTTACTTACTAAAGCAGCCATTATGTAAGCCAGGTTCATATTCTGGCTTCCTTTTTGTTGATGTTACACTTGTAAGAGAATCCCATTAATAATAGAATCCCATTAACAATAATGCCCCATGATTGCATTAATGTACACAGCTATGATTTAATAATAAATAATAAAAAAATAATTGGTGAAAAAGTTAAAGCATTCTTAGGACAGACCGCAGAGGAGTGATAAAGACATGGCAATGAATATTGGCCACATTAGAAATATGGACATTTTGAAAGCTTCTACTTTTTGTTGATTTTGAATAATGCCCAGAAAGTGGGAAGAATGGACGGGCATGGACTAGAGATAAACGCATAAAACACAACACCAATGCCCAAACCAGAGAGGGTCCCAGACTCGTTTTAACACCTTTTAGATTATTACATTATTATTACATTGCATCTCTCTGTGAACTTAAGGAAAGGGAGGTGCATTAGCACACAGGAGGTGACATGTCCCTCTTTCCCCCTAGTCCTTTGAAGCATTTTCCTCCCTGGAGTAACTGGAACAGTGGGGCCAAGCCATAATTTAGTGTGAAAGAGTCGCATTCCTCCTTAAACCTTGGCTCTCTGAATCAGCTGCCTACTTTTCTAACATCTGGAACTGCTGCTTTGGGGAAATATAAAAAGTGCTGGGAAAGAGCCAACTTGTCCACGGTTGGAGACACTGGGAAGAGCTCACCCACTGAAGACCAGCGCTGCATTCCCCCAACTCCTGTTTGTAATTCTCAATGTTCCCTCCTTTCACACACGTTTGCCTTCACATTCGGGGCAACATGGCACTCAGGCTGGGAGCCCTGTCTCCTGGGCTTTACTCAACAGAGTCCATTACTCAGTCAGGGATCCTCAAGTGCAGCCAACACTGCCTGAGCACCAGGTACCGCATGGGCACACACTGGGCACTGGAGGCCCCAGGACCACTCTCAGACAATGCCCTGAGCATTAGAAACACTCTTTTTTTTTAACCTCTCGAGAAGAACTATTGTGAGCATCTGGAAACCATGGCTCTTCACTCTTTCTTCACTCCACTGTGCCACATTCTGTTTCCTCACCACAAGATCCTCTAGACCTCCCCCAAAACCTCACAACCTTTTATTTGGGTGTCCCATGCCCTGCTCTGCCAGCCTGTGGGCTGTCTGTTGGATTTTCTCTATGGGCCCCTGGCTGGGAGGGCCGCCCTCCCCACATCCTGGGAATGCTTTGCTGCAGACGCCTGCGGTGGTCCCTGCTCCTAGAACAGCAGCCTCTGGCCTAACCTCACTGATCAAGTTGTGCTGACTTCTCAAAAGAAGAGCAATGGTGAGTTAAGACCCCCGCCCCTCACGGCCTCTGTCCCCACACCTCCTACCACAAATGGCCCCACGGCAGTCATTCTTGCTTTCATGACATAATGTGCTTATTGTCATCATATGTGTGAACTCCAGAACCCAGATGGGAATAACAATTGAAGACAGGGATGGAGTCATCAGTTCATCAGAAAAACAGTCTTTATAAGAGCCACAAGTCAGAAGCAAATTCCCTCTGCACTTTCCTTTCTCTGGCTCTTTGTCTTCCTTGCCTCAAATCTAAAATTTACCTGAAAATTAGCTGCTCTTCCCTGGCCCTGCATTCCAAACATGATTATAAGCTTCCTTGCCTTGTATGTTTGTTTTTGTGTTGCCTCTAATTTGAAACTTAAATCCTAAGAGAGCAAGAAAACAACCATTATATTGAAATTTTTAGTGCCTTAAAATGTTACATAAAACTATGATTTAGGATCACGCTTGGTCATGTGCCTCTCCTATCCCAATTCATTTTTGCATAATAAGATTTAGTGATCCAGAAATCACGTTACAATTTCATCTATCCAAAACACATCTTCAAACGAGGATGTTGGTTATAAAATTTTGAGTAACCCTCTTACATGTTATAAAAACTGCGTAGTAAAGGTGTCAAGAATTCATAACATCAAAAAAGTAAAGGTAAAATATTAGCAAAAGACACAAAGGTCTTTAATGAAATTAAACAGATACTACTAACGAGTTCTTAATAAAAATAGGGTTAAAAACTACAAAAGCATGAAGAAGACAATTTAGTAAAAACAAGTAGCAAACTTAAAGGCATACTAAAGCTATTTTTAATAAAATTGGGAACAAGATGGTGATTTCCACCTTTACCTCTGTTCGTCAACATTGATTCTGAGGTCCAAATTAATGTAAAAACTTTAAAAAGTGAAATAATCACTGTCCATATAGAAAAGGAATGAGCTTCTTTGTAGAGCATATGATTATATGACTAAATAATGCCAGTATTTGCTAAAAAATAATATTAACTAAAAAGTTTGGTAGTGTGACTAAATTAAAAAGTAAATATTCAAAAGCAAGCTTTACTTTATCTAGAAATACTCAATTATAAAGTGAAATAGAATTTCTCAAAAATTACAAAATACTTAAAAATAAACTAAATTAAAAAATAAAGGTCTAATGTGGGGTAGGAGACTAACACTACAGTGTCATATTAAAATTCATAAAATAAGGCCAGAATTTTAGAAAGAAGAAAAACTTTAGAAAGAAGAAAAAGTTGAAGGAACCTTTAGCTTACGGAAATCATAAGAAATAATAACAGCCAATATTTATATAGTTTATACACATCACTCAGATTAATAATCACTAGTATTACAGAGTTCATAGAAATTATGCAAACATAATAATAGCTAATACATGTACTTGTAAGTTCTAGAATTGTTCTAAATGTTTTTAATGTACTAACTTATTTAATCCTTACAAACAACCTCAGAGGAAAGTACTAATACAATTATCAGTAGAACATTAAAGATGAAAATGTTTCCAAGGACACACTGGCTTAATCCTAAGCCCCAGAAGATTGTTTTATATCATTATACCCTTCTGCTTCCCAAGTCTCTTTTCTCTAATTGTACACACACATCCAAGGCACCTGACTATCTAGTCTTCCTAGACGTAACAGATTAAAGACCAAATTAAAAGAAGGGTGAGTAAAGCCCTCCCAGTAACAGTTTATACCACCTAATACAGAAAAGGATCAGCAGTGGCTGTAGGACCACCTAAGCCATTTGCTCTGATTTCACATGGGACCAGACAGCTCTACTGAGTCCCAGCAGCTCTTACTCTTATTACCAGCAACAGTACAATAACTAATAGTCTAAATAGAATACTGAATCCTAGGAAGGTAACTGTATACTTTTTAGAGGTACCTAAGTACACATTCCATTTTAAAATAAATCTATCCAAAAATAGAGGCAGTCCCTGAGTTACAAACATCCAACTTACATCCAATTTATACTTACAGAGGCTACTGAAGTCCCCAAGTTACAAACGTTTGACTGACACATATTTGCACTTAAAGAATGGAGGCTATTATGGATAACAGGTACATGTACCTGTTCCTATTTATATACAAATTCAACTGAAGAACAAACCCATAGAATCTGTCTTGTTTGTAACCTGGGGACTGGACTTAAATGTAAGTGGCAATCCTACACACTTAACTTTTTGGAAGAACACATTTACCATGGGTTCCAAATAGCTGATATTTTATGGTCCTTTTTTTGTAATGCTTTCTCTGCTTCTGATTCAGTTTCTATATACTGAACTAGGATAGAATCTGTTACACGGATGCTGTATAGCTGTACAGTCATGGACATGGGGTAAAGATGCTCTGAGACCCTCAGCATTTTCCTTTCACATCATCATGACTGGTCAGAGAAATACCAGGGTGTTCTTACCGTTCCCCTGTGTATCCTGGACTGCAATGACATTGGCCTGTGGTAGCATCACACGTCCCTCCGTTATGGCACTGACATTCTTGAGAACAGTTCTTTCCAAAGCGACCCTCGGGGCAAGGCTGACCACACACTGTGCCCTGCATTCAAAGAGACCTGGAAAATTAGATAGGCCTCGGGCCAGCCAGGGGAGGACTGAAGGAGAGAAAACAGGAGGGAAGGAGGGATGTGGGAACAGGGCTGCAAGAAAATTAGATTAAGGGAATTTTAGAACTGTTCATCATCTTTAAAAAGTTAGAAATTTTAAGTTGACTTATTTGCTCGGTAAGCCTAAATCTCAAGATACACTGAAAGATGGCAGAATAGTAATCTTACAAAAAATCCACATTAAAAACTTAAGTTTAAGATAAAGCTACAACAAAGTATTATGGCAACCGAAGGAATGTATAAATTCTCCTAAGCATTCTTCCCTCTGTCTCACACACACACAAGTCAATGATACTTATTGAGCATCCGTTACATAAATGGCAACATCTGGCGTGTGGAATATCCAAATGCTCTCCCATATGTTCTGGAGAGAATACACATTATCATTGGCTTTATTTCTTAAAATGTGGCATAACATAAGATTGAAAATTTTGTGTACCTTAATTAACAATTACATTGCCTAGAAACACTTCTACAGGAATTAACCTAGTTATTTATTTCAGAAGAAAAACACTTTACTTTTCAGCAGATTCAACAAGCATTGCTGAGCCAAGATCAATAGGAAAGCTGATTTCCTGGGGAGAAAAATCAAGAGACTAACTTGGACATTTCTCCTCACCCTAGAGGCTGTCCATCTTGGCAAGCACAGTCATTACATTTACTCTCATTCTATGTGGATACGAATAAGATACTGTATCAACAAGTCAAGGAAATACTCCACTATTTTCTATTTCACTTGGTTGTATAACTTGAGCTCACAGCTGCTCATCTACTTATTGGAGTTATAATTAGACAAACAACATATACCAAATAACAGGTAATTGTCTAATGTTTTTAACTGTTGGAAGCCATTGCTTTGTCCTCTTTCTCTCTCTAAAAAAACAAAACAAAACAAAAGGCAGACTGTGGGCACTCTGAAATTGGAGGCTAGCAAGCACCAGATGGTTTTGTAATGTTTATTCTGGACAGCATAAGAAAATACATTTCCTCTAACTCCTGGCTACCCACAAAGGCAGTTGGTGTGCTAATTAAGTCTCCTCTTGTAGTTTCTAGCTATCTACAAACAGGGAAATTTCTTCCACCGACTCTTGGAACCCAAAAGGCCTTTCAGAGATGATTCAAATCAGCACTTAAGTGAGAATCATCCGTGTGCCAAGCATCAAGCTAAACGCTGAGAATCAAAGATAAGGTCACAAATTTTAATTAGTTCACGCTGTGGCAAGGGGACAGATGTAAAAATAGTTCTGATCTCTCCATTCAAGCACAACATATTATATCAGTGAAATGCAAAAACGTGACTGAAGGAATGCTGTGCCAAGGGTTGGTCTGTAGTGAGCGAGCGTAAAAATTTGGTCAAAATTTCCACTCTTTCCAGGCCTCACTCTAAACTATCCATGAAGCTTCCCACATAAGCTTCAGAAATGTTGATGAAATATTTTTATGTGTAAGAATTAACATGAGCAAACAGCTTTAAAGAAGACATTATTTCTCTCAGTTTAAATACATACATGTACTTGTGTGTAAGAGGAATATGCGTTCATCTTTGAAAAGCACCTAGGATGACAAAACAAAGAAAATGTTGTAAAGGAGAAGTGTAAGTTGGAGGCTCCGCTATGCTGAGAGAAAACCATGACCTGAAGCATTCAGTCAGAAACATCTAAGAGGCCAGGCACGGTGGTTCATGCCTGTAATCCCAGCACTCTGGGAAACTAAAGCTCAGGAGTTCAAGACTGACCAGAGCAAGAGTGAGACCCAGTCTCCACTAAAGTAGAAAAAGTAGCCAGCATTGAGGCAGGTGCCTGTACTCCCAGCTACTTGGGAAGCTGAGACATGAGGATCACTTAAGCCCAAGGGTTTCCGCTTGCTATGAGCTGTGATGATGACATGGCACTCAACCCCAGGGTGACAGAGTGGCCCACAATAAAAGACAATACCAGACCAATTCTACCGCCCAGGCTGAGCTTCAGAGACTATAGCTTAGGTGTAACCCAAACAGATGGATGGTGGCTTTGTGTCCATAGGTTACCAAGGTTGGGGTGATAAACACACACCTGGGCTCAGGGCAAGTACTATCAAGATCGGGGAAATCATTGGGTGATTATCTTAAAACTATGGGTCCGTGTGAAAATTCCAAAGAGGATTTGTGATGAGAAAAAAGAAAGACAAGACCCAAACCTAGGAAATACTGTAATGAAGCAGGTGTAAGAAGAGAGAGGATTAGGAAAAGAGATCTTAGTATGAATGGTGAGAGAGGATGATTAGAGAAGGAGAGGGTAAAGAGATTAAGGAAGGGAGATTGGTGATCAGCAGAGTCAAAAGCTATGCGTTTTTGCAATGAAGAAGTCACGTGTAACATCCGAAAGAATAGCTCAAGGAGATGAAAAGAGACAAGGAAGTGGGGCGATGCTGTGGCTCAAAGGAGTAGGGCACCAGCCCCATATGCCGGAGGTGGTGGGTTCAAGCCCAGCCCCAGCCAAAAACTGCAAAAAAAAAGAGACAATGAAGTGAACTTCTCCATCAGGTAATTTGTTGATAAAGGAAACAGACTTGGGCATTCCTCTTCTGCCCTCAAGTAGACATATACAGAAAACAACTCAAAGAGACAACTATGTTATTTCCTGATTTCAGATTAGTCTAATTAAACTAAATGGCTTTGTGAATTCCACGTAACACTAAGTCTGAAAAATTGCTACCTGCAGAAAGAGTCTCCTGAGTTATAGCCTCTTCTTAGATTATCATGCTAAAGGCTCTGAGAAGTTCTGAAATACTTGATCAGCTTGGTTACCTCAATGAATCTCCAGAGTTATAGGACGGGGTAACTTCTTCCTTATTGCTGAGAATCATGTTGCCAAAGAACGGTAGCAATTCATGGAATATAATCATGAGAATTATGATTAAATAACTCCCATGTTTACCAGCTAGATATTTGCTTCTTTTTTTTTATCCTGAGGGGACATGCAGGATGGACAGCTGCTCTCTTTTCCATGAGGATCCTTAATACACTTCAAGTCCAGGATTAAATCACCTTCTGCCTTCTCTAAAGGATTGCAGCTTTAAAATGGCTAGGTATTTCCAGTTTCTAAATCTTTACCCATTTTTTTCAACGTTCGTTTATGCTAAAGTGTGTATTCACTTGAGTGTCCTGGAATGACTGACTTTGGGCGTGGGGCTGAGGTGGGTGATGGAGGAAGCTTACCATCCAGCCAGAGGGGCAGGAACATTCTCCGGTGACGTGATGACACACTCCTCCGTTTTGGCAAGGGCATCTCTGCTCGCACTGTGGACCATGTTTACCAGGGGGACAAAGATCCTCACAGCTGAGGGGTTAACGTGTGACAAAGGACATGGTTATTTCCCAGCCACACAACTCAAGCTCACAGGCACGGCAGCAGCTAGGACCTACAATACACAAGCTTTCTTTGTTCAATAATTGTTCATTTAATGTTTTAACATCAAGAGCAATAACCACATCATTTGGAGTATCTTTGAGGGGGTTGCCCAGTCCTTCCCCTTATTTTGGGTTACTTTCTAATAAAACCATTTCAATTTGAGGAGAATCTGTCCTATATGAGAACACCAAGGAAGAAAAATGGCCACCCATTGGGTGAAAGGAAATTTGCATGTAACTCTAATAAAACTCTGTGCTACAGTGTAAGTCTCCTTCTGTGTGTTTACTCTAATCTTGAAGAAAACTGAACCGTCTGCCCATCACCCCCTGGACACATATTCTGCATAACCAATTGTCCCCGTTCTTCTCTCCAGACTGACAGGTCTCCATTCCTTTGCCCATCCCGCACCCCCCCAAGTCCCTGTGGACCTTCCTCACTCAGCCTCTGTCTTTTCTGCTCTCTTGCGACATCACTCCAAGGTTCCCACAGCCCTATTCAATTGTGGCTTTGATGAAAACCCATAAAAGCAATATTAACAATTAAACAGTTTGCGATGATCATCCATTTCCTTGAAAATGAGGACTTTCTAGGCTCATGCAATTTATTCTTGAGCTCTACTTTATAGACGTGAACACTGTCGGCAGGAAGTATTTACCTAATCAGCTGCTTTTTTTTTTTTTTTTCCAAATTTTAATTCTGTGATTTATAAGTGTAATTTTCTCAGTAAGGGAACAAGACTTTTTTTTAATCTCTTACTTTTTTTTTGGCAAAATCTGCCTCTTATTCTGTTTGCTAATGGAAACAAACTGAAGAATGCCCTTCCCACAAAATAAAGAAAATAGCAGAGGTGAAGTAGTTGCTTCTATGTTCTTCAGAAAGAATTAAACCATCTGTGTGCGCGTATCCTACACAGAGGTGAGGCACATACCTGTATGTTCACAAAGCAACATATGTATCTGTGGGCGTCAAACAACCAGTAAATCCCTTATTATGGATTATTTAGAACTTCTTGCTCCTTTTGCTTTTCTAAGGCACTGAACCACCCAGCTTTCTGCAGCCACGGACAGCAGAATGACATAGACCATTAACAGCCAGTGGGATACAATGAATGTGAAGGTGGAAGATTTAAAACAGAACCTCACATTTGCCCCAATTGCCCCCAAATATGCCATTCAACACAACATCTTGAATCTCTGTTTGCCCTGCCAAAGGAATGCATGGAAGCTGGCCCTAGCACTCTGATGTCCAAGGGTCCAACAACAGAAGAACTCAGTGGCTATCACTGCTGGCCTCCCATCTACGCCTGCAGTTCAGACCCCTCTGCAGCTCTTCAGGTGGCAATGGAAACAGGGGCACAGAAAATCTGATGGAGGCAGCAACGTGAATGCAGAGAGTGGGCGGGCTCTGCTACCCCGTGGGGCACCAGTCACTTACAAGGCTCCAGTATATCCCGGTGGGCAGCGGCACTCTCCCGTGACGTGGTCGCAGGTGGCTCCGTTCTGGCACTGGCATTTCTGATGACAGTCGTTACCGTAGGTGCCCTGCTCACAGCGCTCCTCACAGCGCCAGCCCCGGAAGCCTGCACCGCAGTGGCAAGCCCCCGTGATGGGGTTGCACAGAGCCCCATTTTTGCACTGGCACCGGCTGCTGCAGTGGGGTCCCCAGTGATCACCGTCACAGGCTGAGGTTGGGGACAGAAACAGTGTGGGTATCAGAGTCTGGTGTGGGTGATGGCAAGCTCTTCACAACCAGCCTTCCTCTGCCCTTGGACAGAATGGATTGCCCACCCCTCATAGCCATGTATTAGCTAGGCGTCAGGGCCCTGGCACCAATCCCTGGCAATGCTTCCCCAACTGGTGCTCAAACCCAACTGGGCCTCTCCCTATCACCCCATAGTTTAAACATCACTTCATTCTCCAGCTCCATGTCCTTGCTCAGCCTGTTCTCTGCACCTGCAGTGTAGGGTTGGATGTGGCTAGAAGAATGGGCTAGGGGTGGTGACTCATGCCTATAATCCCAACACTCTGTGAGGCCAAGGTGGGTGGACAGCCTGAACTCAGTAGTTTGAGACCAGCTTGAGCAAGGGTGAGACCTCATCTCTAAAACATAGCCAGGTATTGTGGCGGGTGCCTACAGTCCCAGCTACTCGGGAGGCTGAGGCAAGAGGATCATTTGAGCCCAAGAGTTTGAGGTTGCTATGAGCTATGACGCTATAGCATTCTACCAAGGGTGACAAAAATGAGACTCTGTCTCTAAAAATAAAATTTAAATTTAAAAAACAAAAAGTGCTAGGGAAAGAGGTAGCTGACCAGGCAGATAGAAATGATCAGCTCATGCATGGACTTTGATGCATGTTATGGGATCTGGATTCCATCATGTGGACACAGGATTGGTAGTGAAGGATTTTAAGCAAGAAGGGTTGGCACAGATTTCTGTCCTACTGAGTGTGAGGAAAGGCAAGGAGCTGACGAGAAGCAGAGAGATGGAGCAGGAAGACAGCAGTTGTTCAGATCCCGGAGGGGGCCTGAGCCCAGGCCTAACAGTGGGACCCGGAAGGCAGAGCTGCTGCGGGTCAGGGCTGGAGCACTCCAGCAGGGAAACCGCTGATGTGCTTTCCAGGTAGCAAAGTGTTTGGGATTGGGAGGTAACCTCAATTACCTGCCCAAAAGAGGCAGAAAAAAAAGACAAACCTGAAGCTGAAAATGGAGATTAAACAAAAAGGTAATAGGTACCTGAAACCAGGTAAAAGAAAAAAGGAAAATAGCACTTGAAAGATACAAAGAGCAGTTCCAAGGAATAGAAAGTGTGGCTGCAGCATAAACGTCAATGAGCAGGAAAGGAATTGGGGAAGGAGAAAAATCTTCATCCCAGACATTTAACAAAGTTATAGAGGTTGACAGTAAACAAAACCTCCTCTCAATATGTACTGCCTACCAGCAGAGCGTATTTATTTATAAATTAGATGCTATAAAAATCACTAGGCAAGATGCTCCCTGCCCAGAACTCTTAGGATAAATTACTCTTACAATAAAAAAAAAAAGTTTCATTTCTTAAAAATTTTGTAACTTCAATAAATCTGGAATAAATCATTGTAAAAGAATAACTCTAGGTGTACAGCAAACAAGTCATTAGAACTGCAAATCCACCTTCCAGTATTAGATTCTACCTTCGATTTCATAATATCAAAAGGTTTAAAATGGAGAATTGTATTTTTAATCAGTATGGCTTTGGTCTCATTAGCACTTTAATAAACACTTTAACACAATTAAAAACAAGAGAGAATTATTGACCCTAAGGCAGATCAAGAAAGCAATTTCCTAAGAACTCACAATCTTCCTTCACAAAATGAGATGAGGTGGTAGTTCCAAAATGATATTGGAACCTAACTGTTAGTCAGTGAATCATTTCGTTTATTGTTTATGAATGTGGACAATGAATCTTTCTTCAACTATAACTCTTTCAATCTAGGTTCTTAAAATAAATAATGCTTCTAAAAGAATCACACAGTATGTTCCTTTTGGGCTTCTTAACTACTCCAGGTAGAGATGAATTTATCCTGTTTCAGGTCTTCCAAAGTAAATTACACAGCCCTTCCTAACTTGTTCCTTGATTCCTAATCCTCAAGAGAACAAACAATCTTCATTCCACATAAGCCAAATCCGTGACACTACCACACAATCCTTTTTTCCTCCTGCCTTTTCACAGTATAATCAACCCAATTCATCACTACCCTCTACTTTACAGAGTATCTTATTCCCGAAACGTGAAGGTAGCCTTGACCCTGCTCCTTTCTAAATACTAAAATTCTAATACTTTTATTTATTTTCAAAAAGTATTTTCAGTTTCATTCATCTCTTCACTGAACCCTCTCGAACGTTTCTGTATCCCTCTTAACTTCTGGGAGCCTCGGATGTTGAATTAAATACTGTCAAGTCCTCATGAACATAATAGAGGATTAGTTCACTGACACAAAAGGCGTTTTCGCTAATAAAATTACCTCGATAAAAACATCAAGATCACGTCACAAGCTATTTTAGAAGATCACAGTGGGTTATTGTAGACTTTCTCCCACTGTGACTCTGCAGTAAGAGTGGCCCCAAGAACGTTTGCTTTACAGAGCGTGTTTCATAACAACAGAGTAGTGGGCAGAACAGAGGTACAAAGGGGACAGATCTGATCACTCCAGTCTCTCCTCTTCTTCACAACCTTGTTTTACATCCCATCCAACAGTCTCTCTCCCAGCAGAGCAGTCGGGCAGAGACCAGCTCTGTTTTCTTGGGATTAGACATAAATAATATGTACTCACGTGTTAATTTGTATCTCATCGTGATATAAATGAGACTATTCCAAGACTGATAATGATCAGCACAGAAAAAACAGTTTCAGACTTTTAAAGAAACATTATCATGCTGACAGGTTTAATTTCTAAGCACTATGGCATGCTTTGAAGTGACAGCTTCCCCGCTTTAGGCTGTATTCTCCTAACAGCCACTAATACAGGGATGTCACAATGAGAACAGTGAACATCAACATGATGCTATTCTGAAAAAAAAAGTCCACATACAGAAGTTTACCTACTAAAAGTCAGAAAGGAGGACAAGTAGGACACGGAGTCTGGGTTGAACTGAGGCATTGCTATGACGTCCTTTCCTTTCTTCATTGGTCTAACACCTCCATGTTAACACGTACCTCCATGAGTTACCCAGTCGACAGCACACACGCCAGCTTTCATCCCTGATTCCTGAGCACAAGTTTGAGGGCATGTTGACTGTGTCTAAACGAGAGGCAGAATTTGCTCCTTGTGTTTAGTGCAGAACTTGACCAATGATCCTGAATACAAGTACCAGGGCTGGAGACAGTCTGGAAAGTCCAAATCAAACCATCTGACATTGTTTACTGAACACCTCACTCTAACCTCACAGCCAAGAGTTTCACGCCACAGAAGAAAGTGACTGGTCACTTCCACCAACAACTTAGACAAGCTGTAGTCACCATGAAAATAGCTCGAGCATCCTAACAGAAACTAAAAAGACGTAAAGGAACAAAATCTTATTTCAGATTAAATTGAAAGTAGCCTAAATGCAGTGAGCATGAGTGATAACTCATTTTCAGCGTCTGGGTTCAGCTCTGACTGTGCTAACAGCTGGCAATGGGCTCTCGGATGCAACATGCCTAGATTCATGCAGATGTTTCAAGAGACGTCTTAATCAGAGTTGCAGACATGCACAGCCAGTTTGTTCTGGTAAGCTCTCACAGTAAGTCTAAAATAAAAAGAAATCTGAAACTACTGTGGACTTCCAGAAGTACACAATCCTTCGTGAAAACTAGCAGAGCACTGGATCCTCCCGAGACAGTGGACTCATGCTGAACCCCGCATGGCTGTAACTTCCAATGACCCCAATCACCACAGGTTACACTGATGGGATGAATTCTGTGATTCATTTACTTGGTACCTTTTGAGTTATCTGCCATGTGCTGGACATGGTGCTAGACCTGGAGTTCAAAGGGAAATAGTAGATCACAGGCTTCTAGCTGCAGTGGGACGCCGTATGGTAGGGAGGAAGGTCAGGGAATGGCCTAGGTGAGTAGGACACATGGGAACAACACCTAACCAGTGTTGGTGTATCAGGAAAGCTTCCCAGCTAAAAGGAAGCCTAAGCTGAGACCAAAAGGCAGGGTGTGCCACATTTAGGTAAACGGTAGAGGATTTCTAAACAGGAAATCAGCATGTGATGGGGTGGATCCTATAGGAGGTGACAGTCAGAGAGAATGACATGTAACAGCCAAAAGGCCTGCTGGTATCAACAAGGGAATACAATCTCGGGCCTCTATGCTGCGACTGCACTATGGATACTTCCATCTTTCATAGGTCTGTGCACAACAAAAACAAACAGAAATAAGTACAGAATTAGGTAGAGATGAGGAGGTAGCAAACGGTCTTTCCCCTCCCTCAGTCCCACTCTCCACCCCCCGGTATCAAATGCAGCCCAGGAAGCTCTATCTTTAGGAATACTTTTGAGACTCAATCTGAGATGCTCTCTAAAAATGGCATTATCTATTTTCCCTGTGGCTCACTTTGCACTTAGATTGTAATTTTTAAGTACGTATGCCTTGTCTTGTATCTCCCAAATGACACTGAATTCCATAGACGGTAAAGCACAACGATACTCTTGATTTTAGCAGTTGTTAACTGAAGGTTTCATATGACCACATGTGTCATGACTGTCATCTGGTTGACAATGATGGTTAGACGCATTCTGATTTCCGAGGTGAAAAACCACACACCTCGAGTCATACGCAGGATAATAACAGTGCTGAGACTTGGGCTTACAGGGATGACAGTGACCTTTGTGTGGGAACCGGCAGTCTCATTCAGTCCTATAGGAGAGTGGATTACTGCACCCTTTTTATAGATTAGTCTGGCATAAAAGTCCTTTAACATAAATTCCTCTTCTGGAGATTTTTTCAAAAGAAATAAGAGCATATGTATGTAAAGACAATATAATTCATAATTTACAATAGCTAAATAGCAACCTCATTAATAATACTTTGAGTGCCCACACTGCTCCAAGAATTTGAGAAGGATGATCTCTCCTAGGAACCCTATGAAGTAAGTACTATTACCGTCCCTGTTCTGTAGATGAAGAAATCGAGACCCAAGTGCCTCCCTCAAAGTTATGCAGGTAGCAAGGGTAGCCAGTGATTATCCCACCACTGGTTATAACAACAAAAATTTGAAAACAATCAAATTTTCCAGTAAGGGGACTGGAGAAAAAATGTGGGTATAATCATACAATAGAATACATGCATCAATTAAAATGATATGATAGAATATTTTATGAGCTGGAAAGATGTTTACAATATCATAACTGTTAAAAGTAAATTTAAAAACAGTATGCAGCATCTGATCTAATTTTAGCCATATATCAGAAGGAACCAGATGAAACTGTCATTAATTTCAGTTGAAAAAATGGCCAAGTATCGGCAATTGCACACGGTTGAACCTGGTATCTGCAGGAAAGAGGAAAAAGCGGGGGAAGGAGAAAGACAGAGAGAAAAACGCTGAAGGGCTCCACAGAGAAACGGCACCCCAGTGGCTCTGGGTCTTGGGATTGTACATGATTTTTCTTATGTTCATTCAGTTCAACTAGATTTTCTAAATTTTCTACAATAAACACATATCCTTTTGGCAGTAAGAGTAAAGCAAGAAATAAATTTTATGAGTTTATTTTTAATGGTTCTACCAGCATTTATGTTGAGCCAGGTCCTGTGCTCCATGTTTGACACACCCCCTTCTATTCCTCAGAACAATTATAGCAAGGTGGCTGTCATTATCACATTTATCATACAGAAGATACTAATATTCAAAAGTAGGGCTTTTAGGTAGTACAAAATGTCCAAAACTCAAAAACTGATCAGCAGTGGCGTCAGCATGCAAACCTAAGACTTTCTGTATCCTAAAGTCCAAACCCTTCAGAATGGCTGCTCAAGTACCAAAATTCTGTATTTTGGTTAAATATAATATCCCACAATTATATTTTTCATCTGCTGTGAAACCAGCACTCTTTCGAAGACAGCGCAACACTGAACAAAGCTTTGGGGTTAGCCAATGACTCGATACTTAGGGGAACTGAGAATAAGGAATCCTAAGAAACCACCTCAGTAGTGAGAGCATAAGACATTTCTAAAAGAAAAAATAAAATTAAGGAGATGGTCGGATTTGAAGAATTTCTATACGTTGATGATGATTCTATACCAATACCGTATCTACGAAACAACACTGTTGTCACTGGCTTCAGGAGCACATCAAGCTAAAAACCAGGCCACGCAGTGCCTAGCCCAGCGGCCAGCACTCAAGAAGTACCTGGCAAATGAAGGAAAGTGACCGTGAATGGAAAGCAGCATAACTTCCATACGCAGAGAAAACCACGGAATCATCACAAAAACTCCAGTTACATTCTTCTCTCCTCACCTACCTCAAACCCTCATCCTGATTTTTCATGCAAAGGAAGTGAGATGCGGGGAGAACGTGTTCCAGGATATACTGAGTTTCCGATATGTGCCGGGCCATTATTGCATTACGAAGACACCATGCAGCTATTTTATTTAAACCTCACAACAATTTAATGAGTTAGGTACAGCTGTTCCAATATTTCCAAATGCAAAATGGCCTCAGCCAGCAATCTGTTCAAATTTACTTGTTCAAAGTAAAGCAAAAGCAAAGGTTCAGCCCCAATCTATCAAAGCCAGGTATCCCAAAGAAGTGGTAGTCAGCCATTACCAATCCTGCACCCGTGCCGATGAACTGCTTCTGCCTGGCTGTCAAAGGGGAACATTCTAGAACAAAAGTCTCATAGCTGTTTATCTGAGAAATAATACTTGTTTGTCTAAAATGACAGTTCTCAGCCTTCAAAGTGTTAGCAGCGGGTTCATCAGAATAGTTTTGGTAAGGAATATTCTAACATGTCCATAATCACACATGTATTGACCAAAAAAAAAAAAAAAAACCAACCTGAAGTGTTAGGAAACATCTCTGAACAAATGAAGATAGTCTAGTAAGTGTCCTGTCTTCATGTAGACAAAAGACAAAGAAAGGGGCTCAATTAAAGATAAACAGAAATGTTGAAAGGAGGGGTGCCCTGGAGGAAGGATTGGGGACATATAAATACCTTGCCTCATCTAAAGGGCTCCTTCTGCCATCAGTCAAACAATCAGTTCATCAAAAGAGATGAGGTCATTTTGCCTCAGAGAAAGAAGTCATGTGTACCTTGAAATTCACCTTGTTACAAAATTCCTCAATCATTTGCTGGCTCAAGGAGAAGGTCAGACAGACCTGGGCCCCAGCTGGGCCATGACCACTCCATGGCCATGGAACCTCAGCCAAGTCCCTGACCTTTGTTATACTTAATTTTCTTTTTGAAAAACGTAACACACTAATTACACAAAAAATACTTGTTATATGTGACACAGCATAGATCAAGTAGCAGAAGAAATTTTATTCCATGGTTTGCATGTTGGAACATCCATCCCAGGAGAGAAAAATGCTCTCAAAACATCTTCCAGCTGTAGGTGAAAATGGAATAACATGTCTGACATTGGTTTGCATTGTTTGTTTGTCTTGCATGAATCATTCGTGCCGAAAAGAACAACCTGGTTCTCACAACGCGATTTTCAAAAATAAAACCGCCCAGTAAGTCTATAAAGAAAAAAAATACAAGCTCTGCACTTTTCATTCATTTTTACAAAGCCAACCAGAGAAAGTTCAGGCCTTCCATGAATCCCAGGGCTACCTTTCATGCTATTCTTCACTGACAATTAAAAACTGGATTTAGAAATTTCACATTTGCTGATGATTGTATGTCCAGGTGTAGACTTGCATAGGGATGTCGAGAAATGTAAAATGAGAAAGAAACAAACACGTGAGCATCTTAGTACTCCCCACCCCACCTTAGCATAATGAAACGGCTTGGAATGCAATCTAGAGAATCTTGCCAAAGTAGTAGACACCAAATAGTTCCACTAAGAAGACTCAATTGTTCTTCAGTTTACCTGCGCCCATGTTTCATCAAAGAAGCCCACAGAAGCAGCCTTGAAACACATTACGAACTACAAGATGCTTCTTTAAAGCAAATGGTTCCCAATTACAGAGAACAGAACAGAAGTGACTGGCTCTGTGTACTTGTGTTAGGGCTAACCAAATCCTCAAAGACTGAGCAGGTCAGATTTCTTTTCATTTTAGTTTAACGTCTCTAGGACGTAAGTCTAATTATGCAGTAATATATGGCTCGGCGACCTTGGAGACATCTCTGCCAGATACTTACCGCAGGATAACATGATGAATCTTAGAACCCAAGGTTACCACGGGAAAGACACATCAGCTTCCTAACCTCACCAGGGTTGCTGCTGGAAATAACTAATCCTAAAAGTGCCTTGAACACATAAATCTCATCGTGTATTTATTAGGATACCTCAGAGTCAGTATACTGACTTGACAATGTATTGCATGAAGTTAGCTTGTGCTGTTCCCCACTGACTTTAAACATAGGAAAACCCATGACTAGGAGATGAATTAATAGCAAAGAAAATTCAATCCTTCATAGGCAAATGCAGAGGCCAAGTACAAATAAGCGGCTTTCAAGAAAATATCTCTACAGAGTGAGTGCCTTTTAGAAGAGACCAATATAATTTTCTGCTGTCTCAAAGGATGGGAAAGTGCGGTTCTTCCTGAGGTCACCCTTTCTTCTAAGCCTCGGTTCCCTCTGGGTCTGGGTCTTTTATCTGCCCGGGATTTTACTCCTCCTGCTTCAGGCTAACAAGGCTGTGGCGTGTCATTCCCTTTGTCAATGTCGGAAGAAAGGATCCTCATTCAAAACATCAAGCGGTTTCAAAATAAAACAACTTTGTAAAGCTCCTCCATCCATGAAGAAGAACAATAAAAATGTATTTTCCAGATCCTCTGAAAGCACTAAAACCCCACGTCCTTCACATGTCAAAAACCCTCTGGAGAGCTGACCAAGGGCCAACCGTCCCCTCACCGTGGACAACCACCCAGCGCTGTTTATATTAATTTTATTCAGCAGCTGAGAGAGAACCTTTATTCATCTTTAAAAAATGTTTTGTGAAATGAATTTTCAAAGCCATGAACTGTCATTTTAGAACTTCAGTGTAGGCTTTACCGCCAATTATGAACCAGAAAGAGGGGTGTGAAATGTTTATTCTTTCTGTGCCTAAATATAAATGTCATTGTCTCTCTCTGAGAGCGTACTGATGATCCTATTCACGGTGGAGGGAAAAAGTCTCAAGGATATAAACTATAGGCTAGGATGAAACAAGGGTTTGGGGGGATTAAATTCATTCACTGACGTCAAAAGAATAACAGCAACCTCCAGAGTCATTAGAAGATGTCTTGCTCTTTGTACCCTCAATGAATCCCCAACAATAAAAAAAAAAAAGAAAAGAAGATGTCTTGCTTTATAAAGTCTTGTATATTTTCATTCTTTGGATCATTCTCTCTTTTGTTAAAATTTTGTTGAACATCTTCAAAGGCTACTGAGTTCTATTTCTTGAGCACATGACTTGCGTCCTCTGACTAAAACACGTACTATCGCTAAAATTTCTTTACGTATTGCAAGACACTGTCCCACAACGAGACTTATCACAGATTAATGAACTGAGTGTTACAGTGCACAGGCCGATAAGGAACAGAGGGGGTGTACATTTACCGTACCTTTGGGCAGAGGAGAGAAAGGAGGGGGAGAGGCTTCCCAGAGAAGGAAGGGCTTGAGGTGACTATTGAAGGATAAATATTCAGGGTCGCCATTGTGTGAAGACTTAACAATTTTCATTTCAGATGTGAGAGGCTAAAAGAGCAGGGGACTTCAATGATTTGTCTAAAATCCAACAGTAAGAAAACTAAGGCCTCAGAGCCCTCCATGCTAACTGGATTGTCTAAAAGATTTAATGTAGTTTTCTTGAGAGGACAAAATTTAAACTATGGCAGATGACAAATAATAAGAACATTCCAAAGGCTCAGTGGAGATTTAACTGTTAAGAACATTGTATCAATTTTTTTTTGAGACAGTCTCACTCTGTTGCCCCAGGCTAGCGTGCCCTGGCATCAGCCTAACTCACAGTAACCACCGACTCTTGGGTTCAAGCGATACTCTGGGTTCAAGGGATACTCTGGCTTCAGCTTCTGAGTAGCTGGGACTACAGGAGCCCACCACAAGGCCTGGCTAATTTCTCTGTTCAGGGTCTCGCTATTGCTGAGGCTGGTCTTGAACTCCTTGGTTTAAGGGATCCTCCTGCTTCGGCCTCCCAGAGTACTATGATTACATGTGTCACTGACCTCACCTGCCCATTCTATCACATTCACTCCATCATTGGATGCAAAAAAAAAAAAGAAACACTGTGGGTGAAGTCAAATTCCTCTTTGTCTCCTTTGCGCCTGATTCCCAGTTCCCCAGTCCTTACCCTATCCCTTCCTCAGAGGCCAACACAGTCATGATTTTAATATGCATCCTCCCGTGTCTCTGCCTGTTCAGAAATAATACACAGAATTGTATTGTAGTTTTATATAAAATGTATACATTACTGTGCATCTTTTTTTACCCTGTCTCATGCTATTGAGATCTACTAATATTGATACAGCTGCTGATACAGTAGAATGACATATATATTAGTAATGAATTTCAATACTATAAACTGCTATATAGCACTCCACTATATTAACATCCAATAAATTTTGCTGTTGCTGTATACATGTCCCTTTTTAGTTGTTTCCAGATTTTTACTATTAAAAAGACACAAGGAATATATCTCCTAATACAATATGCAAGGATTTTGCCAAGGCATATAGACAAATTATAAAGAAGTATTACTGAAATTGTTGAATCTTACGTCCCACACTTAAAATTTTACTCCGGAGACAGTCAAATTGAACCCCTAAAATTACTCTGCTAATTTACCCTCAGGAGAGAAATAAAAGGAAGTTTCTTCTCACATTCTCTCCAACACTTGGTGTCACACTTGTTAACCATTGCCAATCTGATGGTGAGACATGACTTCTCATTCCTTTGTTATATAGTTTTCTGTTATTACAAAGATAAATGTATTCTCATATGTTTTCTGAGCATCAGATTATCTCATCTCTGAATTACCTTATCATATTCTTGGCCCAGTCAGGGTTTGTTTTTTTTTCCCCCTTATTGAATTGTAAGAGTTCCTTACAGATTTTATATAATATTTTGTCTGTTTTATATGTGGCAAAATCTTTTCTGAATTTCTTGCTTCTCTTTTAACTTTGCCTGTGGTATCCTCTGTCTTAAACTTTGATGTGGTCTAAATATACTAAGAACTAATATGTAGCATGGATAATTCTGCTTATGTAATACTAATCTTACCATTTGAATTTCTATCTTTTTAAAGGTGGATGCTTTGCTTTAATGTTATGAACAAAAATTCCCAGTTATATACTAACATCAAATTCAAATCAATTCTGTTAAAATTTAAACTTTCTTTTTTTTTTTTTTGAGACATAGTTTCATTTTGTCACCCTTGGTAGAATGCTATGGGATCACAGTTCACAACAACCTCAAACTCTTGGGCTTGAGTGATTCTCTTGTCTCAGCCTCCTGAGTAGCTGGGACTACAGGTGCCCACCAGAACGCCCGACTATTTTTTAGAAACAGGGTCTCACACTTGCTCAGGTTGGTCTCCAATCTGTGAGCTCAGGCAATCCACTTGCCTCGGCCTCCCAGAATGCTAGGATTACAGGTATGAACCACTAGGCCTGGCCCCTTATGCTTTATTTAAAAGTAACCTCTACTGGGTTTGTGTGATAGTAGTAAATGGTTAGACCATTTGATTTTCACAGAATTTTAAGATAATGCCCTTCATTGATCGGCCAAGTTATAGATGTTCTTATAACTTCTACTATTTGCCCTACTAGAACAGTCTTTATAACTAGGATATATATTATCACTTTATTACTTTCTACCCTTTATTAGTTTTATACATCACAAGCACATTTCATTTGCTCCAGGCCATGGGCACAAATGTTCAAACTCTTTAAAATTAACTAGGTTATGTATAAATTTAAAAGATACTTTGATCCAAGAAAGAAAAAGAGTGATTAGCTTTTTTAAAAATTTTGCCTTGAGGGTATTTTCATGTATTTAAAAAACTCCCCAAATACAGTCACAAACAATAGATACCAAATATAGCCATGAAACAAAGTAGATTATAAAATAAACCAAAACATCTATAATATTGGTGAGGAACAAAAACTAAGTCTGATACCTTTGGCAAAGATCTGAGGATACAGGCTCTCAAACACTGGAGGACAATTTGTCAATATCTATCAAATTATAAATCATAGGCCCATTCAAATGACTCAAAAACTCCACTTATAAGAAATTATTCCATGTATATGCAAAATCACATGTATATTACATAAACTCAATTTTGTAATTTTAATAGTAAAAGATTGGAAACACCATAGATGTCCACCATCATTGACGTACTAGTGAAAAATGTATTAAACATTTATTAAATGGAATTATATCCAGGGTAGCCGGGATATAGGAATGAGAAGCTTTATGTACTTTCAAATGATGTACCATGTGACTGTATTAGCTATTCAACTAGCTTATTAATTAAAAAAAAGAATTAATAACACATGGGTACATAAATAAATAAGTAAACCGAAATACTTAATTTCAGGCAGTTAACAACATAACCCCCCTGATAAGATTTACTTGGCTCTACCAAGACTGAGCAGTAACCAGATACTAGAAGAAGGTAGCAAGGGAGTCTGAAGGACCATCTGAGACATCCCTTTCTTTCACTCCAAACACAATAGCCAGGGAGCCCGCGACTGCTGTCAGAAAATGGTTTCTATGAAAAAAAGTATAAGGATTTATGATCTCATATATTCCCTGTTATGAACATTTTTAAAAAACTGACTTACATTATTTCCTGCTATTTACTTGATCAAAGAGGAATCTAAAAAGGTTAATGAAATTCTACTCCTTGCTACGTGATTTGAAATAATTTGTAGTCTGGATTTTTTTTTTTTTTTGCCTAATTTCTTACTATTCATAGTCTATTGGGGTACAAATTAATAGCTAAGTTCTATGCCATCATACAAAATTTCCACTTTGAGAAATAATGTGCAAAAGTGTAGGTGGCAAAATTGTTATAAACATCCTCCATTCAAATAAAGGCTGACTTTTAAACACCTTGCTTATTCACGGGGCTACCGTTCCAGAAGTGACTCCCCCCTCTCAGTAATAACCCTGATGCTTATACTACACAGTCTGTTCTCTCCAGAGGATGAGCAGTTCCCAGATCCATATTTTCAACAAAATAGTTCAAATAGTTCCATGAACCAAAGTTCATGGAAACCACATCTTGCCTGATTTCTGCAATTTCACAGCAAGGAATGGGCAAGGAATCTTCTGCAAGTCACTAGAAAATGACTGTACATAACCACAGTGAATCCTGAAGCCACAGGTGCCCAGGCAACCTTAAGGCCACTTGAAGGAAACACTTCAAGTCTTATCTTTTCTCTAGAAGACCCGAGGCCCCTTCCCCTTGGCCCCTCCAGTTGATTTCCCTACTTGTTTACACACTTCAGCTCCTGTGTTAAACTGAAAGCACCCAGAAAGAAGAGGTCACGTCTTAATCATTTCTCATACCTCATTTTTGTATTGATGACCACGCCTGGCACATGAATGTCTTTATTCCTTCCTTCCACAAATAATAATTGAGCATTAATGCACGCCTAGCACTGTGCTAGACTAAAGTGGTGGCCAAACAGCAGTGAACAAAAACAAAATTCTTGTTTTTATGGGGCTTACGTCCTGGAGGAGAAGACACACATAAAAATAAAAAGTAAACAAATCAAATATGTTCAGAGAGTGCCGTAAAAAGAAAAGTTTAAAAGGCAACGTGAGAAAGAGTAATTAGGGCATATTCTTTGCATGTGGAGGTCAGGGAAAGTGTATCTCTGGTGGTGACACTTAGGGTGAAATCTGATTGATATACAGAAGTCAGCCATGGAAAGATCTAGGGAGAACAGGCAGAGAAAATATCAAGTGCAAAGGCAAAAAATGAAACTGATGTGTTCCAGAACTGAAAGGCAGAGGCCGAAAAATATGATGTCCTAAAAGGAGTGAGATGAGAAGGGGTCAGGGAAATAGACCACGCATGACTTGGTGGATCACGATCAAGGCGTTGGAGTTTCTTCTGACTACAGTGGGAGATACTGGGCAGTTTTGAGAAAGGGAGCAGCATGCTCTGAAGCACATATGTATACGACTGTGGTCTTAACACAGAGAATTGACTCTGGGGGCCAGAAAGAAGCAGAGACCAGCAAGGAGACAGTTGCAATCACCAATTTAGAGAGGATGTGGTTTAGGTTGAAGTGGCAGCAGTCGAGACTGTGAAAAGAGGTCAGATTGGGTTAACTTTGGAGCTGAATCAACACGATTTGCTGGTAGATGAATATTGCACAAAGTAAAAAATAAAAAAGGAAAAAAAATCAATAAATGATATGGAGTGGAGTTAAATAGCATGCCAGCCCAGACGTATCTTTACAGCTCACCAGCGTGAGTAATGTAAACATCTATAGTAGTCTCACAATGCCAGAAGCAAAACAACCAGACACTAATTCATCTGGTAAGAACATCCGTGATCAGAGCTCGGAAATAATGCACACACACACAATGACTTCACCGAGCCAGGCTCTGACTGGGGGACCTCTGAGCAAGCAACTGTGGACAAAGACAGGCTCTGTCTAAAGATGGACGTGGCCTGTGATACAAGAAGTCCACAAAGAGCTGCCCCCACCACTATCCAGTCAAGACTGGACTATTGCAAAGTGTGCAGGAATCCACGTTTGCCACACAAGGAATTTAGGAAGCCTCTGCTTGCCATGATGACTCTGCCAGGCACAGCACTCAGCACTTAGCAGGCATGATGTCTTTAATCCTCACAGGCATTGAAGCAGATACTCTAATCTTTTTTTTTTTTTTTTTCAGTTTTTGGTCAGGGCTGGGTTTGAACCCACCACCTCCGGCATATGGGGCCAGCGCCTTACTACTTTGAGCCACAGGTGCCGCCCAATGCTCTTATCTTTATTCAAAGTGTGAGTAAAGTGGGGCCCAGAAACATACAGAAAGCAGAGCAGCTAGGGCAATGGCGATTCTTTTCCACCACGGGGGTTGGAGGATGGTGGTGGTGTTTCTCTGCCTCTCCAGAGAGCGGCCAAGAACAGCTCAGATTTCAGATTCCTTCAAAAAAAGGCAGAATCAGCCACTTCTGTTTGTGACCTCTATCAAACTATTTGGATGGTCGTCAGTGAAATTATTGTGGGCACAGGCTCTGATGAACCATTGCAAGTTCAATCCTTCCCCCATCTACAACATCCTGTCCCCACCCCAGCGAACCCAAATGATCCACTCTTATTCTTGCCGCTCCATCAACCTGATTTCTAAAGTCATCCTGACAGCGTGACGGTGTGTTAACAACTTGCAGTGAGGATGAGGCTCCCAGTGCCTTGCTCCTCAGACAACATCGATCCTACCACTGTGGACAGTCAATAGACTTAACGGCAAAACCTTGCTTGAAATATGTCAGCTCTTTGTGCCTTCCCATTTCCGGCTTGTAATAGCCTTCAAATGGATTCCCCCATTCGAATATCCTGCAGGCGAAGTCTTATTACTTACTCCACACTGCACCGCATGCCTGCTTTCTACAAAAGATTGTCCGTGCCCCTGACCTTGAGCCTGAAATATTTGAGCTAGTTTTGCCTTCGAGGCATATTTTTACTACTTGCAAGTACTTTTAGCCAGAAATACTCTTAGCAACTAAATAAAAACCCCAGTTTGGATTTTCTAGGCCAATATTAATTTCCATTGTTGCCTCTTGTTGGTTCTAATGTTAAAAGCAAAGAGCCTGGGGGCAAGCATTGGAAAACTATTTTCTGGCTGCTGATTGACTGAGAACTCTCCCATTTCTGCCCTATAGCCACAGACACAATAAGCTTCTCTCTGGACATTTAGAAAATTATAAGTAGGATTATATAGGTTAAGAGAACAAATGTGCTATTGCCATTCACACAAAAAGTTTAAAGAGCATCCAACACAAAGAAAAATCTCAGGAATTGCACGTATGTATTTATTAATGTAAATCACACATAGACTCCCAGGCTTGAAAGGAATCATAAATAAAATCTGGCCCGACATTTTTAATATCACAAATGAGGAAAGTGCAGATGGGTGCCTTATAAATTCCTCATCTCTGACGTTAGTGTGCCCTCTACATCTCTCAAGGGATCAACTGATGTGAATCTTTGTCCAGCCTCGCCTGCCCCTGCCACCTTCTCTCCTTACCCTAGCTGTTGTCACTTGTTACTTTCACTAAACCTCTTTTCCAACTTCAGGAGGCACCACGCATACCATTGTGGTTAAAGTTAGGGGCTCTGAATGAGATGCGAGTCTGGTTCCACCATTTATGAACTATACAAACTCAGGCGAGTCACTGAGTTTTCCTGTACCTCCATTTCCTCATCTGTAAACTAGGAATAGTAATTGCAACCAGCTCATACATGTGGTGGCTATTAAAGGAGTTAATTCCTATAAAGTTCTTACAATGATGCTTGGTACGTATGAAGGGCTCAATAAAGGTGAGCCATTGCTAGCATCATCACATCACCAGTGTGACCCAACTTTCATATCAGCAAGAGAGAACAGGTCATCAAACGCACACTCCTCAGACTCTCCTTCACACTGTGCATCAGCACCCCTGGTGCCCGCGAAGCCTTTGTACATTTGCTCTGGCCTCTCCTTCCCTCCTCCTTTTGCTGGGAACAGGAAGTGCTTCCCCTCTGTCAGTGCCCAGGGCTTCCTCCCAGCTCGCAGCTGTCTTCTCAGGAGCCTTGCTCCCCTCTCTCAACAACCTCCAGCCTTTGGGTCTTTCCTTCACCGTTTACTTAGCCTCAGAGTCTTTCTCATCTTAAAACAAACAAAGGAATGCAATGTTTCAAGAGACTTTTTCTTGACCCTACATTTACTTATTACTAATTCCCTGATTGTTTGCTCTCCTTGGCTTCTCAGAGGAGTGTCTAGAAGAGTACTCAACACTTTATCATCATCTTTTCATTGCCCCTTACCCCAGAGCAATCTGCTTCCTGTCCCCAGAAGTACACTCAGCTCTTCTCTCCGTCAGCCACGCAGAAAACTTCTAAATTGCCCAACTTCATTCAATTTTCTTCAATCTGCTTTCTCTATTGAGGCCATTTTCTTCCTTACACTTATCTATACCTTTTCCCCAAGCTATGGGCTCTATGAGACCAGCAACTATTCCTCACTTATTCCCTTATCCCCAGCATCCAATCCAGTGGCACAGTAATCATTCAATCAAAGTTCACAAAGTGAACACATGAATGACCTTCCTGGGATCACACAGAATCATACAGTTCATTCAGTCTAATTAAATGGAACATTTACTGGGCTCCAACCATATGCCAGGTACAATGAAGGCTAAAGAGATTGATAACCCATGGGCCCTGTGCTCCAGGAGCTATTTGTCATCCAGTGAGAGGAGAAATGGAATAGAGGATTGATGCATGAATGGATAGATTGATGGAGGAAGGAGAGAGAGAGAGAAAGGAGTATATGTGCAGAAAAGAGGGGAGGGAAGAAGAGCAAGAGGGTAAGAGATTACGGTTATTCACTCATACAGGCTATGGTACACATTAGGATGACAATAAAAGTATAAATATGTGCGTGCTTTTAAAAAAATCATTTCAATCAAATTTAAAAAGCAGCAATATGTCTAAGGTCAAGTCAAATATATCATGATTTCATTTTAGGATTACAAAGTTGGTACAGTTCTCTGATATACACGGTTTTTTACATAGAAAATGCATTGAGACCCAGGAACACTGACTACATCTCATAGGTAGGAGCCCTCTTCTCCACAGCCAAGGGAAAGAGTCATACCTTGGACCAAAGTCAAACCCTTTGTAAAACTGTGCATTTGGAGGTAATCATCAGTCCCTTAATCTCCCATGTATTTTACGAAGGAAAAAAGACAGTTGTGTGTAATAGTGATCAATTTATTACCATCTGGCTATTTTAGACTCCTAATGTCAATAGAAGAAATTACTCTTGTGGCTGACCTGATTGATCCTGATTATCAAGGCAAAACTGGGTTGCTGCTACACATGGGGAAAAGGAGAATCACACTAGGGACCCAAGGAGTCTGTGGAGTCTCTCTTCCACGCCCAGTAGTAAAACAGGAAATGTCAACAACCAAAAAAGGGCAGGTGATGTAGGAACTCAGACTATTCAGTGATGAAGGTTTGAGCCACTCTATAAGGTAAAGAACCTCTATCAAGTTTGAGTTGAGGATGCCAGAAATGTGGAACAGGGAAAGAAAGAAAGAAGGAAGCTATGACTATCAAGTACAGCCCTATGATCAATAATAAAAAAGAAGTAAATATTTTTTATTTGCTTGTTATATGTATGTGTTTATTTTTATTTGCTATTTTCTTTTCTTTTCTCCCATTTTTATTTTATCTTATATACAAGTTGTTGGAAGTTAGCTCTAGTACCTGAGGAACAGAACAGTTAGTACAACAGTGAATTTGAAAGAAAGTTAATACACGTATAATCAGTAATGGCTACAGGGACTACTGGGACTCACATCTCCTCACAGGAATGTCTTATTGTAAGATGATTGCTAGATTATATTAGGTGGGAATACAGGATTGTTTTATGGATGCATAGAAATGTAAATGTGCGTATAAGGGTGCGTCTAAGTTTAATCTAAATACTATGAAAGGACATTGGGGTAATGAGGGATGGGCTAGGAAGAAGAAAGAATTCTACAGAATGTAGGAGAAGCAGGATAAAGAGCTGAGTAATGAAAAATGTGGACTGCAACAGTTATCAATTCATTGCCTCTCAATTCTAAATTTATCCTTCATTGGCTGCTGTACAAAAATAGATATGGGCCCTTTAAGTATTTTTCTTCCTTCACCATCTGGCTGAGGGTCAAGCATGTTCAGAGGGACATTGCAGAAGGAAGGATTTCCCATCATAGTTCCCAGGTGCTCACTCAGCTGACCCCTGCAGTGCAGTTGGCTCCTACAGCACCCAGTTCTTGCAGTGCAAGCCCTGTACCAATGGCTTCTCTGGTACCAAGCCTTTTCAGCACCTAAGGCTTTCCCAGCGCCCTATTTCTACAGCACAAGTGTCTTCTCTGGCACCAAGTTCCTGTAGCGTGAACAAGCAGCATCTATCAGCCAACAACTTCCCCCTTTTCTTGTAGTAGAGTGTTTCTGGTGAGATACTTTCCCATGAAGAGCTTTCCCAAGCATCCTGGAAGGCATATTTCCAGCGAGTTCTGCTGGAGCACTACCACATGGCTTCTCTGCCATTTGGTGAGCTGTGGCCGTGTCCTTTCCAACAGGTCTGGATCACGGACTTCCTCTTTGAGCTTATCTCAGCCCTAGAGGTGGTGGCTGCTTTTATTCTCCTCCTGGAGAGTTCTGTCTACTGCTTACTAGCCAATCCCTCCTTACCCCCAATGTCCTGTCATAGGAAGTCTTTAGATTAAACTTTCTCCTTTTAAGCGACTGTGTCTTATTAACAGTGTTCACACCCAGCATCCTTATTAATAATGTTACACCCTAATATCATTCCTCACTAAAAAGAACCAAAATCTCTTTCAGAAATGACTCATTCTATGGCCAGGGGAAGAAAACTACAAGATGAGCCTGGAGTATCTTGTAGCACCAGCAAGTAAGGATGTGCTCAAAATCAAAAAGATGAGGCATGTCAAAGGGACACAATGGCCAAAGATGGAAAATCTGAGCAATAAAATAAATTATGTAATAGTAGTGGCTTTCAGTCCAAAATAGCAAATAAATATATAAGAGTCCATACTCATATAAATAAATAAGTAAAAGGAAAAGAAACAAATCTTCCTTACAGATGAATTACAAATAACATAATTAGATATTCCTCCCTCAAAGATAAGGAGCAAGCTTAACTCTTGCCCTTTGCCCCTTAGGGTAAGTTAGGCATGGTGACTTGGTTCCAAACAATAGAGTAAGGGAAAGGAAAACATAGTAACTTCCTGGGGAGAGACCTGGCAAACGCTACCTTAACCAACCAATGAAGGTTAGCTGAGGGATGACATCATCAGTGATGTCATGTGAATATCATGGTATGATGTGATGAGAGGGGCACCCCAACTCGGGGGTTCTTTTCAAAGCTCAGAAGCCCGGTTTAATCATTAGAAAAACAACAGACAAATGCAAATTGGAGAACATGCCACAAGATACCTGGCCAGTCCTCTCTAGACTATCAAAGTCATGAAACACAAGGAAAGTCTAAGAAACTATCACAGCTCAGAAGAGGCTGCAGAAACGTGGCAGTGAAATGCAGCAGGGTGCCCTGGACTGAAGCCTGGAGCAGAAAGAAGACATTAATGAGGAAAAAATGACGAAATCCAGTAACACCTGGAATTTAATTATTAGTAATATACTAATGTCAGTTTCTCAGCTCTGACAAACTCATGGTAATTTAAGAGATTAACAATGGGGGAACCTGGGTGTGGGTAGAAGTCTGTATTATCTTTGCAACTTTTCTGTAAATCTAAAATTGTTTTCAAATGAAAGCTTTATTCAAAAACATTACTGTGGTTTCTGTATCCTGATTGGACCCTGACTGATATAAGGAGCCAGCCTAATTATCAAAGCAACCACTTTAGGCACCTAACATATAACATCAAATTGATGCATAAGGATAATCAGAGTGGAAGTTAAATAGAAATAGAGTCCTTGGAAATTAGGCCATTTTAACTTTGATACATAGTAGATTACTAGAGCCTACATTTTATTTCCAGAATTATCTGGCCAAGAGTAAACAAAATTTTATATTTCCCAGTACTAGGATAACTGCCACAGACAAAACCCATGTAGCAAAACACAGTGAGTAGTTCAGCTGAAGAAGAACATACTATTTTTTGTGGGCCTAAGAAAAAGGTATCAGAAATGTTTTTCTCTGAACATCTTTAAAGACTTCAGATATTTATTCGTGTTTATTTATGTTTTTGTTCACTATAAATCTAAACCATGAGTTGTAGAGAATAAACTAAAAGTTGCCTCAATATTATCTTCCAATATTAAAAGAACACATGTTCTCAGAATTCTAGAGTCTTCATTCAAAAGCCACTAACCTCCAAAATAAAGCAACAGTTTATTTTCTAGAAGGGCCCAAGTCAGTTCTAGAGAGCCTGCAACCCACGTAGGCTTTTGTTTTGCTTACACAAACAGTCTTCAGTCAGATCCCTTAGTTTGAGGTAAGCTGTGGCTCTTAGGAGACAAAGTCTGAATACAACCACAATTATTCCACAGCCTTCTTGTCCTGGAATTAGTTACAAACCCATTTTTCAAACGAAGAATACACCCACTCATCCCTTTCTTTCTAGTTTATAATAATGTTATTTTTCTTCCAAATGTCTAAGCACCACTGATTTTTAAGCTGGAAAAGTTAATGAAAGCAACATTGCGTTTGAGGTCAGTCGGCCAGAAAAATGGACATGAGCCAACCCACATCCCAAACATTTTGCCTCAATGGCGTGTGAACAAAATGCCTCTTCTCCTCCTGGTCTCCAACAGAAGCCAAACAAAACCCTGCAAGACAGTTATCCACTGGAATTGAGAAGCCTGTCAAGGGCAGAAAGACTACACACACACACACACACACACTCCCTGTTTAAGGTACAACAAAAAGGCTCTTTCTCACCAAGAGCTCTGCAGCACAGACTGCCCAAGGGCTTCCCCTGGAGATGCTGTTTCAGGGAAAGCCAAGAGATCACAAGTTCAAAACAAGCCGTCCTAGCAAGATAAAGAGTAATCTCCCCAATTCTGAAGTAAATAAGCAAGCAAATATTCGTAAAACTAGCTTAAAGCCCTTTTAGACCAGTTTCGAAAAATTATGTGATCGCAAGGAAGACAAATTTAGGCTGTCACGAGAACTTGCTAACTTTTTTAAACTATGATTTCCTTTTTCAAATTGTAACGTTTCATGCTTTACAATTTAGTTGCACTTCAATTCCTTTTCACGTTTCTTAAGCCAAAAAAAGAAGCATGAAGCAACTAGGAAGTGGACACAATTACATATGCAGCAAAAAGTTAACCAGAAGATCTAAGTTTTAACTATGAAATTTAGAAAAGCAACTGTATTATGTGACATTCCATCATTTAATCTTCATAATAATGAATACGGAATTTTTGGTGCAGTCTGCTTACGGTCCAAAACAGCATCATTTTAGAATTATAAATGTAACATAATGGAGACAAATTGCATACTATGCTATGATTTGATTTAATAAGTACCAAAATACTCAGGAATTTTTATTTATTACAAATATTTCTCCCTAAATTATCTAAGCAAGTGTTCAATATTTGCATCTCAGAATTCTGAGACAAACAGTTATATTAGTATGAAAAAGACCAATTTTACTTCTGAGCTAAAACCAAAAGGTGATGAATTTTAATCACCAAGATAGTAGTTTAGATGCATCGACAGGGAAACATAGACATTAAAAATACACTAGTTATGTTACCACAGCTGCCTTGCTTAAGTAAGGAACCTAAATGATGGACACTACTCTTGCATTTATATTCACAGAAGTACAAGTACCAGATTGTTGAAATCTCCTTGTTCCAAGTACATCTCTTTATACTCAGTTAACAACAGTTCTGTACATACATGAACAGATTCAGAAGGGAGTGTGCAAATGATTGGATTTGGAGTCCACACCATGCTCTGCCGAGAGCCGAAGAAGGAAAGCTTGGTTCAGGGTCATCTGCAGACAAGGGGGCCCACCCAGCAAAACATCCCAAGACAGACAAGGGCAGGTGGAAACTTACCACTGGAGCAGTTGGTCCCTCCCCAGCCAGGCTCACACTGACAGGTGTTTGGAGCAACACAGCGGCCATGGACACATTTATCAGCACAGTGGGCTGTCAGAGAGGAAATCAATCAAATAAAGAGAGTTGGCACAAGAAAAAAAAAAAAAAGCCAACAACACAGCTGTTGCACATCCCAGTCTCAAGTATCAGTTAAAAACAACATGCATGCTGGATAATTTCCTTCAATCCATTCCTCAGCCCTCTCACAGTCTGCTGCATTACCAAACAATTCCCCTTCTTATTTTGGTATCTACAAATAAATTCCATCATTCCTATGATTTTATTCTACTTCATGCCAAATTAGGAAGGAAGTTTCAAGGAAAACTGCCTAATTCACTTTTTAAAAAAATTATCAATGGGGCAGTGCCTGTGGCTCAGTGAGCAGGGCGCTGGCCTCATATGGTGAGGGTGGCGGGTTCAAACCCAGCCCCAGCCAAACTGCAACCAAAAAATAGCCGGGCGTTGTGGTGGGCACCTCTAGTCCCAGCTACTCAGGAGGCTGAGGCAGGAGAATTGCCTAAGCCCAGGAGTTGGAGGTTGCTGTGAGCTGTGTGACACCACAGCACTCTACCGAGGGCAATAAAGTGAAACTCTGTCTCCACAAAAAAAAAAAAAAAAAAAAAAATTATCAATGAGGACGCCCCTCTCTTGGCAGGAGAACATGTGGAGAAAAAAGCCACAAAGCAAGATACCAGGACCCCAGACAGACAAGAGTGGATGGAGACGCAATTCTCTTTGCATGACATATTCGCCAGAAACAACAGCCACGTTTCTTTGTGGACGTGTTATTCACAACTATGACACAGCAGAATTGCACGCTCTTCTCCTGTTGAGGAGGATATTTTAAAATGTCACCCAGGTCTTTGGGAACTATTAAATCTCAATTCCTCTTTCATTGGTGAAATCTTAGGTGTACCCAATCCTTGGAGGCAAGGAGCAGGGTGGTAGGCAAAGGACGATTTGATGATTTCCAAAGGCCTAGTTATATTAGCATGAAAAGTACCAATTTTACTTCCATTTGGGCTAACAGAAACAGACCTCAAAAATCTGCTATGTGGAACTTCCACATTATTGCCATCCCTTGTGCCACTCACGCTGATTAAAAGCTCTTTAAAATACCTGGATAGGGCAGTGCCTGTGGCTCAAAGGAGTAGGGCGCTGGTCCCATATGCCGGAGGGGGCCAGCACCCTACTCCGCCCTACAGCACCCTCTCTTCAAACCCAGCCCCGGCCAAAAACTGCGAAAAAAAAAAAATACCTGGATATATGAGTAACTGTGAGAGCAACTTGGAAGAATTTGGGGTTCAGATATTCTAAAAGTTTATTTTAGAGTGAGATGGGTACTCTGTTTACATGAGAGATGCCTTTTATTGATGTATGACTTCTTGCAAAAGTCAAAATGTTTACTGTCCAAACATATAAAATGTCAATAAGGAACTAAACCTCATCTCCAGTTCCACAAACTAATCCATTTTCATGGATATAGAATATTGAGGATTTTTTTCCTACATATTTTTCTCCTCAGAAAAGAAACAGAACCATATTTTTTCAATGTGCTTTTCCATTTAGCATAATGAGCACAAGATTTCCACGTCATTATATGATTTATTCACGATTCTGTGCTTCTTCCACATACACGCACATAGGCTATATACATTGCTGGACCAACAATGATGATCACTTCTAAGATCATGAAGACCTAGACGTGAAGAGATATAAGGAAAAGGCGTTTTAGAAGAGAGAAAGCAAAAGCAAGGGGTACACAAAGAGAAGTTCTGTGGGGTGCAGTGTTTGGATCAACAGCTTTGAAACGTAGAGAAAGATCTTGAAAACCAAATTCAAGTGTTAGGAGTTTCATGCTAAGAATAATCTATGAAAAGTATAAATTTGTCACAAGAGGTACAGGACACCACAATGAAATAAAGTCACCAGATTTTCAGAAAATACAGACCGTCTTGCTGTCACCAGAATAATTCTTAGCACCCAGGTGATTTGATGAGATGAGAATGGGACCCTGATGAACGCTAAAGCTGTGGACACTTGACTTCCAAGGAAGTGTTTGGCAACCTCATAATATTTGATTCTGACAATTACATATTTAACTGTAATTAAAATCAGAACCTGCCTGTAACATAGGAACCTAGAAGCCCTACACTATGTTGACTTTTGTTGCGGAGTTAAGTCAGTATGTGCTGAGCCCACGTGTTTGAATGTGTAGATGTCATTCACTAGAAAAGCCATTCTTCTGCTCTGTTTTCTTTAAAATGTAGGTGTGCATACACCTAAAGCCAGCAGGCAACCAAACTCAAGTGTGCAAAGTTCAGTTAAATACCACAGAGATCTTGGGTCTCAGTGCAGAGCACCCATCACGCTGTGACGCTAAGACTCTCCCACCTTACACAGAATGTCGTCATCCACTGTAAATTCAATATGAGATGACCCTGTCTCACTTTGTACCAGAGTACTATGTTTGCAACTATTATTAGTGATCAGCCTTCAAACCCAAATTTATCAATTTCTCCTCTTTCAAGATATTAAGGCTATTTAAAATTATGTTTGCATATTCCTAGAAGTTTTACAAATTATTTACTATTTGCCTTTAATGTACAACAAGACTTCCTTGATCCTGTGCATTTAGAACAAAGCACAGAAGTTAAACATGGTGGAAAGAAGTAACACCCATATCTTTGAATTTCACATTTTTGTGCTTGTTTAATAATGTCGTTCTTGGCCAATTAATTTTATACTAAAGAAAATGTTATAAATGTTAATTTCTATGGTAAATTTATATTAATAAAAGGATGTCTGTTTTTTTATCGTGGGCATCCATATGACATTTAGTTTGACAGCAGAACAATTCTACTATTTGAGAATCTTAAAACTTCTGAGCTCACAGGAAGCTGGGTTCCATCAGAGCAACCTAGGGCTCCTTATCCACCTGGGAAGTGGTTGGCTATTTGAGGAGCATGGTTGGGGTCTTCTATGGACAGGTGTCAATTTGCTGCTTTCTCTTTCTTCTCTGTCCTTTCATTTTTTCTCATTCCTCCTCTTCCTTTTCACTTTCTACCAGTCATCTTCTTCCTCTCTCCATTAACTACTTCTTTGAGATGCATGGTTACTATTGAAAGTGCAAATTAAAATCTAGTTTGAGTTGTAGTTTCCTGGGCTCTTAACCCCAGGGTGACCCCAAAATGATTTCCACTGTAGCACCTGAATCAACTAATAAGAAAGGTAAGAGTGAATAAGCAGGCCTATCACCTTTCCACAATATCAAGATAACTCTTATTAAAAATGCATAAATGAATTATAATAAACCAGAAATATGTTCCAGGAGGTTAAGAACCAGAACTACATATGCTTACATATCAATCCACTGTTTTTTTTTTCTGTTATTCTTATTTTGTTACTCAAAAAAAAAAGATAATAAGTAAATTTTGATGGGAACAATCAAAGGACACCTGCTTCTGAATGCTCTGAGTTTGCTGAAGATTTGACTCTTGATAGTGCAAACTTTGTGTTTTATGAAATGAATTCCAAGGAGTCCAGTCCATTGTAATAGATGAAAAAAATCCCATAATGATAGTTTTAAAAGGTGGATTATTTTTACAAAAACCTTGAGTTAACATTTAGCCAAAGTCTGAAATAAAGTGCAGCTAGATCATTAGCAGACAACAAATCTGCCTATAAGTTAACTAGGAATTGGAAGGAGGAATCTGCTTTCTTAATGACTTCTTTATTGTTAATTAAAGCGAAAGTCAATGGAATTACCTCTGATCGCTGAAGCCTGAAGTCAAAGAAGAATCTAAATGATGACAAATATTGGAGTCTAAAAGGAAGGAACACAAAACTCTACTTCCATGGGACAACATCTTCACACAGCAGTAGACTCTGTCACATAAGGGCCATTTCTGGTCCATGCTCCCTCCCATTGTGTCTGGACTCTCCACATCCAGCAACAGCCCTGACCAGGTACCCTCAAGATAGAAAGGAGCAAAGAGAAGAGGACAGAGTAAGACACAGACCTCTCTATGCTCTTTGATGTCCCAACTCACCAAGTTGTGCAAACACCAGTTCTGCCACATGCAGTGGCAACCCCACACCCAGGAGATCAGCTGAGCACCACCTCAGCCTCACTGTCCTTCCCTCATGTAGCTCCAGATGCCCCACTCCAGGTCCTGAGTTTCCATGGCTAACATACTCCACATAAGAGACTAAAGTCAGTTAAAGATGTGAAGTTTTCATGTAGAAGAACCCAAAGTGAACTAGAAAAGAAGGGGGAAAAGGGTCCACCTTAGCAAATGCTCAACAGTTCAGATCTCAAAGATAGTTACAAAGGACCCATTCTAAGTGTAGATCTCCCACAAATGGGAAGTCACTTATTCCCTAGCCTTGTCTTCACTCCTTATTTTTAGAAGGAAAATTAAAATCAAGATAAGACCAGCAAAAGCAATATAACCAAAATGATTTCTTCTTCCCACCCATCTTTAAGAAATATATTCTGAGTTTTCAATGGCCTTTTTTAGAAGCTAAATCTCTACCTATGTTTCAGACATATCAAGCTGCAAGGGGCAGCCAAGTCATCCTTTTCCCTCCAGAATTGGGAAGAAAGAGACACTGATGAGAAGAACAGACCATGCCTTTGAAGTAAAAGCTGTGGACAGTCTGTCTGCCTGATGGACAGGTGAGGACTAACATGACGACCCTGGAATCTTCTCTAATTAGGCTCCTGTTTCAGCCTTAGTTCCTAAATCCATTTAAATCCCATTACCAATGACATGGACCTCATTCTTTTCACTTGTAAATACTTGGCTTTAATGCTGACAGCCATTAACTGTACTTGGTAGTTTTCTCTTCTAACACATACATTTCCCTTTGCATTTTCACTGAGGGAGACCCAAAAAGTGAAAGGAAGAATGGGCAGACCAAAGACTCCCTTACATACCAATTATAGTGCTAAAAACAGTACATACCATTGTCCTAAAGAATATAATAAATTAATTTAAATTCATTTGAAATATGTTTCCTTTTTCTGATGTTGTTGAGTAAAGAGCCTACATCACAAACTTGTTTTCTCTCATTTATTCTGTGAGTTGCTACAAAGGAACATAAACTTTTAGAGTTAAAGGTACATTTACTGAGCATCATTCCTGCATTTTTCAGACAGGGAAACAGACTGGGAGAATGGAGTGATTTCTCCAGTATGTATAGTTGGTGTTAAAGACAGAAATAGGATTAAAACCTGGTCCTTGACTCCCAATGGACCAAAACTTAGGGTGAGTTTTAATGGGAGTAAGATGATGAAAGGGGTTAAAAGGTAGGGTAGAGGCTATGCTGGGTCAGACACTAGGGCAGGAGTGCTAGATGGCCAGGAGTCAGGAGTCAGAAGATTGAAAGGAGAAAGAGGGAGAAAGTAAATAGAATTTACTTTCAAGATAAACTTGATCCTTCCAACACTTTTGCCTAAGGTTAATTATATGCAAACTCTTTACAAAATCTAATCACTATAATAATGTTCAAAGCAGACACCAATAAATTTGTGTCATATTTCCACACATTATAGTTCAGCCTATCCTATTATGCTTATTTATAAAAAAAAAAAAGAAAGAGAATTCTCATATATTTCAATTTAATACTTACTAAAGTACCAGGCACATTGCCAACCTTTACTATGGGTAAAGAGATGACAGACTAGGAACTCTTAGTATGCAAAGGAGATCACATGGAAATACATCAAACTCAGTAAACCCAGAGCAGAAAGCATTGCTAATAACAGAGTTTTGAGCAAAATACTGAAAGAATATCAAATGATTTCATTTATATGAAATGTCCAAATAAGAAACTCCCTATAAACAGGATATTAGTTGGTGGTCTAGGGTGGGGAGGGACTGTGGGTAAATGTGAGATGGATAATAGGCAGAGAGTTTCTTTTGAGATGACAAAAATGTTCAAAAATTGTGTGATAGTTGTGCAACTCAGTAAATATGCTGAAAACATTTAATTGTACACTTTAAGTGTTTGAATTCTATGGTATGTGAATTATATCTCAGTAGAGCTGTCATGAAAAATACTGTGGAAGCTGAGGAAAGGGAGCAATGTATTCCAACCAGGGTGAGATCAAGGAGGTTCTCATGAAACAGAGGACACCTGAGCTGAGAAAGGAGACACCTTTGTTTTGTTGGTTTTTTTGTTTTGTTTTGTTTTGTTTGAGACTGAGTCTCACTATTTCACCCTCAGTAGAGTGCCATGGCGTCACAGCTCACAGCAACCTCAAACTCTTGGGCTTAAGTGATTCTCTTGCCTCAGCCTCCCAAGTAGCTGGGACTACAGGTGCCTACCACAACGCCAGCAACTTTATTGTGTTTTTGGTTGTAGTTGTCATTGTTTTCAGCAGGCCCGGGACAGTGTTTCTTTGATTGTAGTTGTCATTGTTTCCAGCAGGCCCAGGACAGTGTTTTTAATTCCTGCAAGCCCCAGTGTATGTGGCCAGCGCCCTAGCCACTGAGCTACAGGTGCCAAGCCAAAGGTAGACACCTTTGTAATAAAGTTGCAGGGAGAAGTGGCCAAAAAAACTGCCTCACACTCTTTCCTCCTGTGTTCCATCCCCAAAGTTACATAATTTACTTTTTGGGCAGTACCTGCTGTTAAGGTACATGAAAGTCCTACTGGGAATGGAGGGAAAGGTAATTTAGATATGGAGCTTCTTTTATTATATTTACTAAATGCAAACTTCTAGATTCCTAGTATTCTATCATTCACTCCATGACTGTCCAGTCATCTACTGTGTCACACATGAGGACCCTGGTGGCTGAGGTGTAAGACCCCTGGACCCTAAGCAATAAGTTATGCAACTTTGTTGATGGCATACAAAGTGGAAGGAGTGTGAGGCAGGTTTTCATCTCTTTCTTGCAACTCTCATCCTCCCTCCTATTGTGTGAACAAATGGCTAAATCTGCAGAAAGCACCAGCTAACACTTAGGGATGGGCCAAAAGAATTATGAAGTCCTTCACACTGAATTTTTTGCATGGGTAAATGAATTCCACACACACACACACACCCCTTCCAGACTTATTATATGAGGACCCACCCCTCTATTATGTATATATTTTAGATCTCTATTTCAGGAAGCAAAATATGATTCAGGTGAGTCAATTACTAATTAAATAAACATCCATAGTAGCAGAATAAATTTAAGGCCCATTGATATAAGGAGGAGATGCTAGAACTCGGAACTTCTACCATACATTTGAAATAAAAGTGTCACAGCCTAGGTACAATTGAGATGGCCAAAAGACATGAGGGGAATTAAAAACACTCTCATTAGAAACATGTATCATTCTCTCCCTGAATCAACATTGACTCTAATAACCGTGTGAAAAGAGTTAAGTATGAAAACTACTAACTCTAAAACAACCACAGAACAACAAAACTAAGAGTTATTGCTAATAAAGAAATAAAGATGAAGTATAATCATAATACATATTCAACCTAAAAGAAAGCAAAAAGGAGAAAAATAGGAACAAAAAAAGGGATGAGATAAGTAGAAAGTAAGCCTAACAATATCAATAATCACATTAAATGTAAATGATTTAAATATCTCAATTAAAAGACAGATTATCAGACTGGATTAAAAAAGCAAGACCCAACTATATGCTGATTACAAGAAATACACTCTAATTGAAAAAACACAAATATGTCAAAAGTACATAATAAAACATATGGTAACACTAATCAAAAGAAAGCTGAAGTAGCTATATTAATATCAAACAAAGAAGATTTTACAGCAAAGAGTATTATTAGACACAATAGAGATAATTTGAAACATTCAATTCATCAAAATTAAATAATACTAAACATTTATGCATCTGACAACAGAGTTTCAAAAACTGCAAAAAGATAGAGATACAGTTAAAGTGAAAGATTTGAATAATCAGTCTCAAGAATTGATAAAACAACTGTACAGAAAATCAGAAAAGATACAGTACATTTGAAACCAGTTGACATTTATATATACTCTATCCAATAAAGCAGAATAAATTTCCTTTTCAAGTAAATATAGAACATTCACCAAGTTAGATCATATTCTGAGGAATAAAACACGCCTCAATAAATTTTAAAAGATTCAAAGTATATTTTTTTAGCACAATGAAATTTAGTTAGAAATCAATAACAAGATATGTGGAAAGTGCTCCCAGATAAAAAAGTAACAGACTTCTAAAATAACTCACAAGTCAATGAAGAAATCAAAAGAGAAATTAATTAGTGAGTATTTTGAAATGAATTAAAATAAAATCACAACATGTCAAAATTCGTGAAATGCTGTGAAAGCAGCACTTAGAAGGAAGTTTTACCACAATAAGTGCCTATAGTATGAAAGAAAAAAGGTCTCAATCAAATTACCTCAGCTTCCATCTTAAAAAAAAAAACTGGAAAAAGAAGAGTAAACAAAAACGCTAAGGAAGGAAATAATAAAAATCACAGCAGAAATCCATGAAATAAAAAACAGAAAACCAGAAGAGGAAAACAAAACTCAGTTCCTTAAGAAGATCAGTGAATTGGGTCAACTTCTAGCTATATTTATAAAAAAAAAATATTTATTACCAGTATCTGAAATGAGATAGATATTAGTTTAGAATATGCAGGTGTTTCTAAAACATAAGGAAAGGCTATTAACGACTTTATGCCAATAAATTTGATAACCTAGATAAAATGGAGAAACTAGCAGAGCTTAAGTAGAAATAAATAACCTGAATGGACATGCATATTTTAAATGAATTGAATTGTAGTTAAAAGCCTTCTTATAAAGAAAATTCCAGTTCCAGATGAATTCTATGGTGAGTTCTACCAAACATTAAAAGAAAAAATAATACCAACTATATAAAAATTCTTCTAAAAAATTAAATGTAAGACTATGTCCCAGAAAAAGTCTAAAATTACCCTAATGCCAAAACCAGGAAATCTGCAGAAAATAAAACTTTCAAATATCTGTCATGAATAGAGATCCAAGGATTCTGAACAAAACATTAGTGAATTAAATCCAACAATATAGTATAAAAAGCATTAAACTTCGTGATTAGGTGAGGTTTGTTCCTTGAATGCAAGGTTGGTTTAACATTTGAAAACCAACCAACATAATTCATTGTATTAAAAAAAAAAAAAAACTTGTACATCTGTGTGTGTGTGTGTGTGTGTGTGCTTTTTAGAGAAAGAGAGAGAGAGTAGGTGAGTATGATTATTTCAAAAGATGCCCAAGAAAACATTTAGCAAAATCCAATAGCCAATCCTGATAAAAATTCTCTGAACAGTAGGAACAGAAAGGAATTCCTTCAACTTAATAAAGCACAAATATGAAAACCTACTACTGACATTATACTCAATAGTAAAAGAATGAACGCTCTTCTCCCTAAGATTAGGAACAAAGACAAGGATCCCTGCTTTTACTATTTCTACTCAGCATCAGAGTGAGGGTTATAATGAGTATAATAAAGTAAAAAAAAGAAATAAAGTTTATCCAGATTGGGAAGGAAGAAGTAAAACTGCCTTAATTTACAGACTATTTGGTATTTATCTAGAAAACCTAATAGACTCTACAAAAAAGCTACTCAAAAATAATAACAGTGTTTAACAAGGTTGTAGATAAAACTCAATATACAAAATCTCAATTATATGAGTATTTCTATATACTAGCAACAATTAGAAACTGAATAGCCATTCATAATAGCATCAAAAATATGAAATACTTAAGGATAAATCTGACCAAATATATGAAAGACCAGTAGACTAAAAACTAACACTGCTGCAATAAACTAAAGAAAAACTGAAACTATCAACCAACTTGACCTATTTGACATTTACAGAACACTCAACTGGGAATATCTTAAACAGTAAGATATTCCTCATGAGTCTGATGACTCAACCTCAATAAGACAGCAATTCTCTCCTAAATAGACACATAGACTCAGTGTGATACCAATCAAAATCCCAGAAAAATATCTGCAGAACTTGACAAGCTGAATTCACGAAAATTCTTATAGAATGCAAAGTGACTAAAATAGCTGAAACAACTTTGAAAAAGAAAAACCAAATTTAAAGACTAATATTGTCTAATTTAAAGATTTATTATAACGCTACAGTTATATCAAGACTGTGTGGTGTTGGTCCAAATATAGGCAAATGGATCGATAGAATTGAATATAGAATATAGAAATAAATCTGCACAAAAATAGGCAACTGCATTTTGACAAAGACACAAGGCAATTCAGTAAAGAAAAAAGTCCATTCGATAGTGATTGAAAAATTGGGCATATGTATGCAAATAAATAAACTGGGATGTATAATCTTACAACATAAATAAAAATTAACTCAAAATCATCATTGATCTAAATGCAAAATCTAAAACTATAGAACCCCTAGAGGGAAAAAATGGCAGAAAACCTTTGCGACCTTGAGTTAGGCAAAGAATTTTTAGATACAGCACCAAAAACGCAAGATGAAAAAGAACATATTGAGAAATTTGCTTATCAGAATTGAAAACTATTCTTTAAAAAACACCATGAATAGAATGAAAAGTCACAAGCTAGAAGAAATTATTTTTTAAAAACTATATCCGATGAAGAACTTGTACCCAAAATACTTTATAAAGAACACTCAATAAGAAAAAACAGCTTTACAACAAATAAATAAGTGGGCAAAAGATTTGGATACTTCACCAAAGAAGATATACCATTAGCAAATAATCCCACAGAAAGATGGCTCAACATCACAAGTTAACTAGAACGATACAAATTAAAACCACAATAAGATACTGCTATACATTCATTTGAATAACTGAAATTAAAAACACTGTCATATCAAGTGTTGGCAAGGGTATGGAAGAACTGGAAATCTTATACATATGTAAAAAGATCAACAACTTTGGAAAAGTTTGGCAGTTTCTTAAAACGTTTATGGACATTTGGGTTGTTTCCAGTTTGGGACTGTTAAAAATAAAGCAGCTGCGAACTCTTGTGTACAACTACCAAATGATTCCATCATTCCATTCCAGGTATTCTCCAAGAGAAAAGAAAGACTATGTCCACACAAACACTTATACAGTAAGTTTTCAGAGCAGCTTTATTTGTAATTGTCAAAACCTAGAAATAATCTAAATGTGATCAGTACATGAAAGTCATATTCATACACTGGGATATGACTCAGCAATAAAAAGAACACACTAATGGTGCACAGGACAGTATGAACGAATCTCAGAATGATTATGCTGAGTGAAAGAGATCGAATATAAAAGACAACATGTGCTATTCCACCGATATAAAGCTCTAGAAAATGCATAGCAATCTAGAGTGACAGATAGATCGAAAACTCAATTGTGCCTGGAGAAGAGGCAGACAGAGAGGAGCGGATGAGAAAATTTACAAAGGGTTGTAAGGACACACTTGCGCGTGGTGAGCAAGTTCACTGTTATAGTTAAAGTGAGGGTTTCGGGGTTCTTTACATGCGTCAATGTTCATCAAAGTGGACATTTAAAAATGTGCATTTATTGCATGTCAATTTTACCTCAATAAAGCTACTTAAAAAAAAATACTGAAGTGTGAAGGAAACATCAGAGAGAGGCAAAGAGCCCTCTTTTTATACAAAAGAAGACAGAGGGGGTAAAAAAAGTTTGAGCTAACACTAAAATACTGTACGTACTGTGCAACTTCAAAAAGAGTCTTTGGTTATTGGCCGCTGGACAGTCCAAGTGCCTAAGAAGGTACTCTCTTTTGACCTTTCCAAGAAATATTTATTTGGAAAAATGTTAATACTAAAAGATCACAATGTGGTGTTCCACATTGTGGTGAGCTCATTGTGGTGAGCTTTTTCTATACAAAGCAAATGACTTATACAGGAAAAAAAATACCGTTGGTGTTGAAACAGATTCTTGTAAGGGATCCCACACAAGGGACTGAAATACCATCTGTGGAGCACATAATCCTATTCATTTATTTGAAAATGGAAGGCGTGTTTAGCTTAATTCCGCACTTATATGGGCATTATCTGTTTTGGCCAGAACCCTCACATTGTCTCTTTAGGTTGACTCAGATTTAAGTAACATAAGTAACATGATCCTAACAGGCCATAGTTTCAAAATGTTCACAAGCACTTGGAATAAACTCTAGTTTTCCTGAGCACCAACTCCTAACAACCCAGCCTACAACGGGTCTGGGGATTTAACTGCAAATCAATTCAATTTGAGGTTTTCAAAATTGTCAGCACACAGTGTAGAGAAGAAACCAGAAGGAATGTAACTTCATTTGGGACAAATTAACTCCCTGCTGGACCTGTCATGCCTGCGTCTACGAGGAAAGTATGATGGTTCTATGCACAGGAAGTACCAGAGCAGGCCCTTCTGTTTTTAGAATGGCATTTCTCTTGGTCCAACCACTCTCTGTGGAGCCATGGAATTCTTTCACAAATATGTTTCCCCACAGCATGCTTTCCATCGCATGGCCTTTCCCCTGGTCTGCCTGATTTCACCTTACTGACACTAGTTCCCAGACACTTTGCTTCTGGTTATCCATTATCAGAATCTCATGTTAATAATTACAAAGGCCAGCCCTGGGGAGAGTTGGGGGGTGGGACAGTTGTCGTTGGGGTTCCCACTCTTCCCACTCAGTGTTCCCAACCCCTCCTCCATCGCTGGTGGTGGTTCTGAGATGTTTCCTTTTGGATTCTGCTCCCCCCACCCCCGTGTTCTTCCCTCTCTCCTTCTCTGTCTCTAACTTCTTCAGAATAAATGGAGGGCACATACCCAAGGATTAATGATTAATAACAACAGCTGAGATTTTTTTCTTCTTGGTAGGACCTTTGAGTTTCAGTATGGAAGCCTAAGCCCAAATGTCTACACTACCATTTCTTCAAAAGGAGGCTAGTTAAAGGTTTGAGAGAAAGCTGCTGCGGTAGGGCTTTTGCTACTTGAACGCACCTCAGAAACCAAGGAATACAAATTCAAATACCTCCATGGGGAACAGGATAAGTTAGAGAAGTATTGAGTCAGGTAAGATGTGGGAGAACTCAGACAGCACTTGCTCATGTGAAGGGCACAGCCTCCTTTCAGCCTGTGATCTACCGCCACGTGGGACTCCCAAGCCAGTGTTATCAATCGCCTGATTCTTCTATGAAGGATGAAAGTCCCAAGTTCTATGCTTAAATTTTTTAAAAACATAAAAGACTGTGTGAAACAAACAAAACATGATTTCACATCAGATCATCCAGCCTTGCTAGTTTGCTACCTCTAATACAGACGATTGGTACACTATATGAAAGCAACAGTCACGGTCCTAACAGAACACAGAATAAAGGGCTGTGAAGTTCTTTAACAGGTCACACTTTAACCTTTATAATTCCTTTTAATTCCTTAATTTTAGCTTTTGACCCTATGTCAATTGCCAAATCTATCATACATCTAGCTATTGAGAATTTCACATCAAGAGCAACTTCATGTGCATCCTTACTGACAACTTTACTTCTGGTGAACAGCTATTTGTCATGAAATAGCACTGCTGGTGACAGCTCAAAATTTGGAGATGTCCATCTGATGCCATCTCCATCAACAAAGCGAGTAAAACAGGCACCTACTCCAATCCCCAGCAATGCTGAGGAAGCATGGTATACCCTTCTCTAACTCAACTAAAACTTTCTTGAGTTGTTACAACAGATATTATCATTGTTTGTCAAAGAAATCAAAGACACAAAGAGTTTCAAATGAAGTATAAACATTTACAGTTACCCAGACTAAGTTTATAGAAAACTGAATCCCTTCAAGTAGTGTTTTCCAAATAAGTAGATTTTGAGGACTATTAGTTCCATCGCGTTCTTAGGTGGGGAAAGTGAGGGAGAAGGGAGTGAGGAATACCATAGTAAAATAAGCCTGAGACACACCTCTACTGCAGCCTAGTGCAAACCTTCAAACAAGACCATACAGCATCAACTAAACTAATCAGATAATGCAATGGTGAATGCTGTAGAACCAGGCGCATACAACTACAGAGAATGGCCAGGACCCAAGTTTCTGGGAACCTATTCTCCAACCTGGATCAACTAGGTTAAACTTTTTATATCTCTCAATTCCATGTTCACTACAATACATTACCTTAGATATTTATGTTTACACTTAAGCTTCTCTTGGTGTGGCTGCCATATTTTTAGACTTGTCATAACCACTTCTACCCCTCCAATTGCCCAGCAAACTAGAAAAGCCCACCATAAGATAACGCTCCCCTCTGTGAGAAATCAGAATTATTTGTCAAGGACAAAAAAAGGTCTGGAACACGGGCCATTACTACAACTAAAGGCAAGAAAGAGCATCAGGGCAGCACTGATTCTATTAGCACATTCGTCTCTCTCCCCCTTCAGTATCTCTGTGTGGGGCCCAGATGGACGCACTGACTTTACCACTGGACTATCAGTAAAAAGTATTGGCAGTCACTGTCCCCAACTAAAAAGATGCACCATGTCATGTCAATGTTTTGTGGTTGGTCACCTAGGTCAAAATGTCTTTTTTCCATTGTTTTAAAATTATTTTAAATTATTTTGCCCTAAAAAGATTTGAGGCCTAGTACACTAAAAATTGCCTCTCAGTTCTGGGCTTTGATCCTAGCCCTGAAAAGGGATTACATAAATTAGCAGGCCTGGGAATAGTCCACCTGTCCTGCAGAGACTGCCATTTAGGGAAATCGTTTTCTGAAGATAAGGCAAGGATTTTCATTGTTTCCTGTTGGCTTTGTCTCCATGGGACTCTAAAGTTATGCTTTTTTAAGAAAACAAAAAAATACAGACAAAACAACAACAAAACAGGTCGCAAATACGATTTCTGTCTGTTTAGATGATTAAGGTTATCTGGAATTCATAGTGAGTTTTTTACAAATTAAATTCATAGTTTCAACAAAATCCTAAGTAGTAAGCAAGCAGTGGCAATAAAGGTTTGCTGCATTATTTATTAGATTTCCTATCTTCACTACCAGCAGAGACCAACAACCGAAACTGGAAAAGAGAAGCCTGGGTTCCAATAGACGTGTGGGAAAATAGGAATTACTGCTAGTGCGGTATGTGGACAAAAGGCTTTTCCCTGTAGTTACTGGTAGGTTCTTCTCACCCAAGTCAGACTCCATAGCAACAGATTACAGGGTCCCTATGGAAACCTGAAAAAATCCATTGCCAGTGGCTAGAAGGGCATCATGGGTCAGTATATTCGAGAACATATCATCTGATTGTTGCTAGTCAGGTTCTCTTTGGCCAGCCTAACAGGATTGCCTCACTTTTATCTTTACGCAAAACAGTCTACTTAAAGGCATCTATAGACTGAGGAGTTTTGGAACTATTTGGCAAGATCACAACTTTATCCTTCAACAAGCCTGTGAGAATCAAACAAGTCCAGAGCAGAAGGCTCTGTCTGCCTTAAACTCTCCCCTGGCTCCCCTAAACCTGCCGGTGAAACCTCGTTCTTAAACAGCCCTCTGCAAAGGCCCCAGACAGGGTGTCTTGCCCTGCACTCCAGCTCCTTTTGGCCTGAAACATTTGGGCCCTATATTTCTCAGCTGGCAAGGGCCAAAATAACATAAAGCCCACATAAAGAATTAAATGTGTCCTGACATACTCACTACATGGGGGGAGAAAGTGCCTTCCGTGCAGCTCTTCCCAAAAGCCTTGCCTTGTTGGACAATTCGTCCAAGCCTGAAAATCCTTCCCCTAAACGGATGCCTGGCTGACACTGGAGAAAAAGGTGGCTGCCGAAAATCCTTCCCATACCCTACACAGTACTGCTCACAAGATGATCCTGAGCTAAGCTTTGCAAACATTCCAGCTCACAAAGAGGAAGCTAATTTCTCCTGGGATAGTAAATATGACTTTCTAATTGAGTGGCAGAATGAAATACAGTAAGAGCCTGTGGCTCTTATGATTCAGGGGTTTCAATCGATACCTCCATGATTCAAGACGTTGCAAACGTCATCGGATGCAAGACAGTCTAAATCCAAGAGTGGCAAAGGAGGGGCACTCCCTCCATTCACTGCCACTCCAACCCCATACCAGATGACATGAGTGGGTCACTCTGTCCTTTGTCTTAGCCCAGTCATGGTCTCAGAATCCTTCTGAACACAATGTTCTAGGTAGCCACTTTTAAGAGATGGTACTCTCTTTCCCAAAAGGGAAGCTTAGTCTAATATAACATAATATTCTAATATTAAAAAAAAAAAGAATAGGGAACAATGCCTGGGTTATATGGCAAATAGCCTAATGTGGCACCCAAAATGCCACTCCTGTAGCATAGTTATCTTCTGGCAGGAAAAGAGTCCTGGAGGCGGTGCCTGTGGCTCAAAGGAGTAGGGCACTGGCCCCATATGCTAGAGGTGGCGGGTTTAAACCCACCCCATATGCCGGAGGTGGCGAGTTCAAACCAAACCCTGGCCAAAAACTGCAAAAAAAAAAAAAAAAGAGTCCTAGGTTATTGAGCTACATGTGTTTTTAAGCCCTTGCTCCAAAATTTAGATTTAAAACCCATTGCTTTCTGAAGCATGACATTCAAACAAAGTGTAAAGTTCATCTACAGAATTATTTTTTATAATAAACACCAAACATAGCTCCAGTTCCTTATTTGCTACAGCCAGTTCAGTTTTACATAAAGTTGGCCAAGTTAAAAATCAGCTGTGAATATTCATTCACTGCTCTCATAATCAATTGTCACACTTCTCTCTGTTAAGAAGAGGAAATCATATACAGTTCAGTGTGTGGGAGCTAAGGCTTCTGATTTACTGTTCCAAAGTTCTCTTAACAAGTGCCAAAGACAGGCAGGGCACATCCATGGGAACTGATCTTTCACCATCAGAGCAAGCCTGCCAGGCAACAGAGTGGGTGACCAGTACCCAATCTCTCCCCTCTGTCTTCCTCACAAGCCACACTGCTTAAATGTCCCCACTAGAACTTTAAATTGGAGTTAGTATCTGACATCATCCATCTAGCAAAAATAGGGCAACAGATTTAAGTCCTATCCTTCAAGAAACAAACATCAGAATTATCCCTTCCTTTGCAGCAGCGTCTAGCAAAAGACAAGCCATCTGGAGCAAAGAGAATGGGAGCTGGACTAGAGATGCTCCAGCCCCCGACCCAGCCCTTCCCTCTGTCCAGTCAATATTCTGCTGCCAGCAGCCTTGCTGGAGAGGATACCATAAGCCAAGGTGAACCCAGGAACATCCTGGTGAGGCAGCCTTGCCTCTGGCTTCACCAGTCCTCCCCACAGGATGGTAGCTTCCAGCTTCCCACACCACTGCTTTCTGAGGCTGCTTTTCCTATGAGCTCTTCCAGTCCCATGTGACCAAACCTATAGACAACACCCAACATGCTGAAAGGTCAGAATCCAAAGACGTGTTTGCAAACCAGGGGTGTGTATCTCCAGCCACACTTTCCTGGAGTTATTATGTTGTGAGTGATGATCAGGCCCCTAGGACAGCCTTGATAGTTCATTTTCTCTAAAATGTTCCTAAACAAACTACATTACTGTGGAGATGAGGAGTCTTACTTCCTCCCCATGGGTCAACACATCCCTATTTCAATTTGGGCTGCCAAGAGCTCCCTCACTGTCATGGGATCTGAGATTGTTCCTCTTTCTCCCTGCTGTGCTAATGGTGTGGGGCTGTGGGGAAAGACAAGCAGCTTCTCTGGGCTCCAAATCATCCCTGGAGGTGCAACAGTGAAGGTCTTGGGAAAGGGGGGCCCTGTGGAATTTTGGGGTGAGGAGAGAGTAGGCAAATGGATATTTGGAGAGCCTTAGCCTCCTGCTGGTGTGACCCTGAGGCACTTGTTCATCAAGTCTCCCTCTCAAACTACCCTCTGTACCAGCCCCCACTTCAGCCTGTTTCTCTGTCATTTTCCATATGCATCCATTATTTCTAATTAGTGTTTCCATGACTCTGTGAAGAACAAAGCAATCTTACTTTGTCTCCCACCTTGCTCCTGGCCTTAAAGCCAAAATACAAATGGATAATAAATATAAATGTTTAAAGAGAACAGTATCATATGAAACCAATATATAAACAAGTATATGCTACATGAACAATAAAATACAAATATAGTCTAGTACAGGGGCAGGGGAGGAGGGGGAAGAGAAGGGGTAGAGGGGAGGATGATTGGCAGAAGGAGGCAGGGCATGAGGCGGGATCTCACCTAACATGCACACTGTGAGGGTGTGTAACACACCCCCTGGGAGTGGGGCTCATTTACAACTGGAAATTTACCCCGGAAGTGAAAATACCGTAACCTAAAAATGTGTACCCTCATATTAATTTGAAACAAAAAATATAAAGAGAATAGCATCACTGGTAATTGAAGAAATGCAAAATAAAGCTAGGTAACACTTTTTTCACCTAACAGGTTGAAGGCAATAGGAACACCAGCTGCTGCTGAGGAGGTGGGAAATGGTGGGGAAGTGGGCACCTTCACATGTTCAGCTGGACAAGCAAGTCATTACAACCTGTCGGAACAGCATGTTGGCAATCTGGATCAAAACACATTAAAATGTGGCTGGGATTGTTCCTGTCTCCTAATGTCATTATCCCCTTCCCACACACGTCTATACATACACACATCTAGATACGTGTATTTATACAAATTTCTTTTTTAACTAGGTCCCTAACCACATAAAATAAAGATGCCCTTACAGCTTAATGAGACCCTGTGACTAAGTTCTGGCCAATGAAATATAAAAAGAAATGGAAAGTGATCCTTCCTTTTTCGAGTTTCCTCCTTCTCCCACTTATTCCATTTATTGACTCATGTGTAGAGGTCATGAATGGCATATAATTAAGAGCCATTTCAGTGGTCACCTGCTGCCTCTATTGTACATAAACATGAAATGAGAGCCTCTGTCCAGGACAAGTTCCATGTGAATCTATGTAGAGAAACAATTCCAGGACGCTCTGGCCATGAAGGTAGAAAATTTAGACTCTTCAGTATCTTTCAGAGCTACTGTCCTTTTCCCTGGAACCCTGTAAGTCTTGACAAGGTGAAGTGACACACAGTGTTGGCAAATGTTCTGAGGATCCCCCAGCCTCATCCGTCAGATCTGTGCTCAGTGCTCTGGCCCATGTAGACATAACCACCTTTTGTCTGATCTGATCACTTACTTAACTTTCATAAGTTCTTTGTCATCAGAAACCTTTTAAAAATCCAATGTCCAAAGAAGAAATCCTGTCTATTAATTTTAGGCACTTTTTTTAAAAAAAGAAACAGAAACAGAAAAAATACAGAACTGAATTTTTTAATATAATCAACTTTCCTGACTTTGTTTTTCAAAGGCAAAATTATCTAGTAATTTTTTTTTAATCTCTGAAGTCACATAACCAAAATGCAGCTGAGAAATTCTTGACAAAATATGGCCTGGACAGCAGCTGGATAACCTTGATTCCTAAGCTGCTTTGCCACTTTCATTTCTTATACCCAGGTGAAATATATCATTCTCCATTCACAGCATATACCAGCATCATCCTCCACCATCAACCACCAATTGAACAGACTGGAAAAGTTAATTAATTTCTCAAATCTTCAGTTTCCTCATCTGTAAGATGGTCATAATTACATCTGTCTCATAATGATGTTTTAAGAATTTAATCATGGCTGGACGTGGTGGTTCAAGCTTATAATCCCAGCACTCTGGGAGGCCAAGGCGGGTGGATCACTTGAGCTCAGGAGATAGAGACCAGCCTGAATTGAGGAGTTCAAGACCAGTCTGAGCAAAAGCAAGATCTCATCTCTACTAAAAAACAGAAAAACTAGCCAGGTGTCTAGGCAGATACCTGCAGCCCCAGCTACTCAGGAGACTGAGGCAAGAAAGAGGATCTCTTAAGCCCAAGAATTGTGGTTGCTGTGAGCTATGATGCCACAGCACTCTACCCAGAGTGAAAGAATGAGACTCTGTCTCAAAAGAAAAAAAATTAAAAATTTTAACAAAAAGAATCCCATCAGATAATGCATAATAGTAAGTGCTCAATAAGTTAACTATTACTTTGTTGTTGTCTTAAATACATTAAAAAGATACTAAGACTTCAAAACTCTATGAGCACAGGAAGTATACCTAGCTCACGTATGCCCATAATCCCCAGGGCCCAGCTCACTGGTCTGGACATGTAGCTACCCTATAAATGCATGTTTAATTTGACTGACGTGAATCCACTCCGTTGAATCTGATTCTTCCTATGAAGAAGGGGAGGAAATGATTTGCTATATAGAAACAATGGTTTCCTTCATATGGACAAGTAGGAGAGAAACCCACTTTCCTCCCAAGAACAAGTTAAAACTAAACTATGTCCTACCACCCTCCTGGTGGCTTCTGCAAATTGTCCTCATCAGTCTGAGAAGGGCATTATTCCAGAGACCTCTTCAGTAAAGGGGCCAGGTGTTCTTTGAGGCCACTTAGCTCTCCTTCCCCAACCACGGTGGACTCTCAGATGGAAGCCAACTCTCCAGAAATGTCTTTGGTTGCCTAGAGAATAAGATTCTTGTACATAAATGCCCTTGGCAATTTCCTGATGAAGAGCTGCTTTTAATATTTGTGAAGTGTTCTAATTTCTGCAGGTGGGAGGGGCTGGGGGAGGTTAAGAACCACAAGTTCATGTCATTAACAGGTGAGAGCTGGGATAGATGGCCAGGAGCCCTCAGGAAACCTCAGAATGCTGTGGAAAGAGGGTGGGGCAGTCCCACGTCAAGTCCCCAGAATGGTCGTGTGCAGTGCCATCTGTTGCGAGGGCAGGATGAGCAGGGGTGGGTAGGGATGGGTGGATGGGACTTGCTCTCCTAAAGGAGCTACCTCTGCTCCCTAAAAAATAACTTGTTTCAACTTCAGATGTCTGCATGAGGTCATCTTCTTTTGCCTTCCAGGTTAACTAACTATCGAGAAAGTAAACTAAAACAATTACCAATTCCTGTGTTTCCATTTCTTTTGGTAACTGGAAACTGATAAAAAGGATCATCATGTTACCTGCATGGCAGCAAAACTTGGTTGGAAAAGAGATTATGGTATCATAGCAGGAAAAGAGAGTCATGTGTTCTTTCTTCCTTCTGTATCCAAAAGGGTGCCCACCCAGCGCCAGCTGCGGGGTCACAAGGAGGCATCCCCAAGTACAAGGAAACCAGAGAAGAGCAACTGTCTCGAGGGTTAAGCAATGAAATCAAAACCTCAGAGTGGAAGACGCGAGAGAGTTCAGGAGGCCAGATGGCTCCCAGGCTGGTGACACTGGGGAGGAGCTGAGTAAATATATTAAAATATCTGAAAGAAGAACGTTTCTGTCCCAGGTGTAGTTGGTTGGCCAAGAGGCTTAATAAAAAAGGAGAATTTTAGAGGCAAATGCTAGATGAGCAGGGGTGGGGAGGGATTGGGGGATGTCCATCAGAGGGCACCTTGCAAGCTGTCCAGTAGGAGAGAAACCTTATTTTTACCCATGTAATTTCAGGCATGACAGTGCTAGTGCAACCACCTACCTTTCTAAGAAAGGCTACACTATTGAATTAAAAAACAGATGTGTTAGACTATGGAAGACAGGTGCCAGGGAACACTGAAACCCCCCAAATGAGCTTACTTGGATTCACATTATCAGCTTGCCGGGCCTTCAAGGAGAGAAGGTATCCCCAGAAGATAAAGGCTTGATGACCTCACCAAACTTAGTGTTACACCATGAAATGACATCCTGGCTTCATATCTAAGTCCTTTGACCTGGGTTAATAGAAGTGTATCCTAAGAGACATATGGACTTTCCCCGTGTGTTGACGATTGTGCTTGTAAGGTTAAACTCAGGTAAAGGCACCAAGGTAATGTCCCCCAAGGCCTCAGGGAAGTGGCCACCCCCCACCCTGTGCACTCCATGCTGCTTTCTTTTGAAAATGTCCCATCAACCTGGGCCACAAACATCCATTCGTGATTACTCTCTAAGATGCTTGATTATAAACATGTAATTTTTCATCAAAGGCATGCAAATTAAGAAACAAATGAGCAAAGGAAAAACTGGCATAAGGTATAACCAAAAAACCATTTTCAATTACCGCTGGTGGGTATATAAATTGGAAACACACCAAAAGTCTTAGAAATAGGCACACCTCTGACCCAGCAATTAAGGGAATTTTATGCTTGCTTAATGAAAAGAGAGGAACAATTATTTAACCACTATGATGTATTGTAGAGTAGTTCACAATAGTTAAAACTTGGAAACGGTGCAAATATTCAACAGTTGAGATTAGTTAAATAAATATCTATAATGTAGCCATACACTGACATTTGTGATATATTATAGAAATACATTTACTGACCAAGAAAGACATTTACAATATACTTTCATTTTCTTCTCTTTGTTTAGTTACAAAATCTAATTTTTTCTATGAATAGTCACTATCATAGGATAATTATTAGCATAGGTAGTCCTGGTTCTGAATCAAAATAAGAGAGCTGCCCCTGTCTTCCTTCAAGGTTGGAAGGAAGAGACGCCAAAGGAGCCTCAAAGAGGCATAAGTGGTGGCTTATCTGAGGACAGGTGAGTGAACCAGTGCTATCACTCATTTCTGCAAATCTTAAGCCCAGACTTATCCCATCATTCCTGGTGCCTCCACGATAGCAGAGCCTTATCTCTCTGCTACCCAATATCTGGGTCTCGACTTAGAAAGCAGAAGTGTGTGTGCTGAAACAGAATACTTGGACAGAAGAGTTTTTAATGGTTTGTCTTCTAAGTGACATACACATCAATTGCAAACCACATCTCACATGGTATTCTAGAATTTCCAAAGTGTGTCATAGGATACCAAACTTGCTCTTAAGACATCTCAGATGGAACCGGAGAGATGAAGAGGAAAAATGGCAATGAAAAGAAGTTCTACTTTGTGATTCAGACTTGTTGTCATTTTTTAATGTGGAAAGTCCTCTACTTCTAATAAGCCTCATAATTCTGTGCACCAGAGAAGAATGCGTGGGCCTCTGGGAAGTCCGCTCAGTCAGCTGCGGGAGAGGGAGGTCTCTGTTCTCTTCTGCGACCTATGTCCAGTGACCAATCTCTGTGACCTCCTGAGGAATTTCCAATGAGACATTTATTGAAGAATTGCAGTTAACACTGCCACATCCAGCCTTGAATCATCTTTCGGTAGCAGCGGATTTTCTTCTCAAGGCATATTCATTTGGAGGCTTTCGATGGGACAGGGCACAGAATTAATGCCTCCTTCACAAAAGTCAGGAAAGTAGCAGCCAAGAGTAAAAGGGAATGTTCTAGAACACCCCTCCCCCCAGGCCTCCATCTCAGTTACCTTAACAAAAGCAAACCAGTACTAAGCAAAACAAGTGAACCCCCAAAGGGCGAAAGTCTTACTTACGGACACACATCTCCCCACTTTCATAAAACCCAGGACAACACTGGGACTTGCGCCTGTACATCGTTTTCTCCCCATGCCGATACGCGGTCCGGTAACTGATTCTATAGAGAGGGAAAAATCACACTGTTAGTTCTTTTGCTGATAATTTGATTAGAAATAATTTCTATTTTGATAAAAAGAGCTATTAACCATAACACTGGTAGGTAAAGCAAAGTACTTCAATGTAATTAAGAAGAAACACAGAATATATGGCTTGACTGCTATTATGCCAACTTATGGATTCGCTAAGAATACGTTAAGAGTCTCTATTTAAGCCAACCACTATGTTAAAGGATCAATAGTTTTATGATTTCCCTATTTTACTTACCTTAAAATATGTTAAAATGTATCGATTAATTCATATATGAGACTCATTTAAGCATCATTCGCTTACATATGTTTTAAGGAAGAATTCTAAAAATTCCTTTAAAAATATATCTTGGCAGGGTGGCTCCTGTGGCTCAAAGGGGTAGAGTGCCGGCCCCATATGCCGGAGGTGACGGGTTCAAACCCAGCCCCGGCCAAAAACAGCAAAAAAAAAAAAAAAAAAAAAAATATATATATATATATATATATATATCTTGGCAGGGCACAGTGGCTCATGCCTATAATCCTGGCACTTTGGGAGGCCAAGGCTGGTGGATTGCTTGAGCTCAGTAACTCCAGACTAGCCTGAGTATGAGTGAGACCCTGTCTCTACTAAAAACAGAAAAAAAAAAAAAAACAACTAGCCAGGAGTTGTGGTAGACACCTGTAGTTCTAGCTACTTGGGAGGCTGAGGCAGGAGGATCACTTGAGCCCAGGAGTTTGTAGCTGCTGTGGGCTATGATGCCATGGCACTCTACCCAGGTCAACAGAGTGAAACTCTGTCTCAGAGATAAATAAATAAACAAATAATCTCAGTGCAGCTTCACCCCACTACAATACAGAAAGGTGGCAGACAAAAGACCCTTCCATTTCACTAAAGCATCATTCATTCACCAGTTCACTAATATAACATGTGCTTATTGAGCACTTACTCATTCCAGGCACCATTCTAGGCATAAGGGAACTAGCAATGAGCCAAATAATATGAAGCCTTTGCTCTCAAGGAACTTGACAGTTTACTAGGCAAGACAGATCTGGTGGGATTTGTTTAAGGACACACACTAAACAAATAATTAGATCATACATACAATGTCAGGTAATAATTAAGTATATGAAGAAAAATAAAGCCTGGGTGCGGAATAGAATGTTATAAGAAAGGAATGCTCATTTACATAGAGGGTGGCGCCCATGGCTCAAAGGAGTAGGGCACCAGCCCCATATACCAGAGGTGGCGGGTTCAAACCTGGCCCCTGGCCCCCCCCCAAAAAAAAACCCTCATTTACATAAAGTGGTCAAGGACAGCTGAGTGAAGAAATGATGCCAAGCATTGCATCATTTGGTGCAGTACCAATCAGCAGGTGTCACACTCAACCCCTAACTCCTACCACTATACATATTTTACCAATAAAATATTAACATGAATATTTAATTATATTTTGGTTTTGTTTCTGTGTTCACACTTATAGAAGAAATATCTGGCTTATTTTACTTAAGGGTCAAATTTAAGTTAACCTAAATGGAGTCAAATGTTCAACTAGAAAAATGCTGAGATACGAGTTTCTTGCTATCTGCTGATGTCCACATATAACAGTCGTCTCCAATTTCACACAATACAGAAGCGGGATGAACGTTTGCTAACCAAATGATGGCCAACAGCAGGCATTTTCTTTGTCGAGTACAAGCTCCTTCAGGGCATGGACTACCTTTCTGCTTCACTAATACATCCCTGGTGATCGGGAACAAGGCTGGAACCACAGGCAAGCCCTCCGAACCTGTTCACTGAATGAACGGGTGCACTTTCTCAGGTGCTGGAATTAATATCTCTGATTGTATCAGACTCTGTCCCCACTTAGCTAAATTACAAATATGTTGGAGCTTTTCTTACCTGTGCCGCGTGCATTTAAACCAGTTTAGAATGTCGGTGCAGCTCGTGTAGTAAATTTGATCAAAGGGATGTGGGTATGACTCTTGCACGGTCACTGAGTAGCTGAAAAGAAATAGAAAAATAAGGAATAAATATTTCTCTTTGTACTAAAAAAAAAAAAAAACCCTGTAGGCTAGATTATCTCCAGTTGCAACTCCTTAGTAACCTTCAACAAAGAATTTCTATGTTTTACAGGTTTTTATTTAAACTAGAATCCCAAAAGGACCAATAGTAACAATATATATGTATTTCAAAGACAAGGGTTTACATTGTAAATTTCAGAGGAAATCTCTTCTGATATTCACTATAAACTGTAATATTCCCCAATTTAAAAAGGTATCACTCTATATTTTTCTGCGGTTAATCCCCTCCCCTCATCTCAGGGCTCCAGGGATAACAAAGATCTTTCACAAAAGTTTTCATTCTAAGTCTGCAGGCAAATAATAAGGTTAATCAGCAAAGAGGCAGTTCAAGTAATCATAGCAGAGTACATTTTACTATTGAAAAATCAGATAGGGCGGCGCCTGTGGCTCAAAGGAGTAGGGTGCTGGCCCCATATGCCGGAGGTGGCAGGTTCAAACCCAGCCCCAGCCAAAAAAACTGCAAAAATGAGATAGAATGTATTTCTCTGGTTGGAACAAGGAATAGTTTTCTTTTAGACAATGGAAGAATATACAGTATACAGTGTCTAAATAAAAACTACAAAGAAGTCTTTAAACCCAGTTCTACACATATGGCTGAGATAATTAGTCTGAAACAATCACACCAACAGCTTAGTGCTACCTAGTCAGTTTTCCAATTCATTTTCACTCACAGCTTCTTGCTAGAGTGAAAACATGCACTCCTAGAGGCCCAAGAATGTAAGTGAAAAGTATCATATAAAGAATATTCAATATTCAATTCCATACTTTCAAATTTTAAACAGTGTATTACATGCCCAAGAGCTCAGTGTCTACCTACACGAAAATCTGGAGAATCATCTTTTGCAAACAATCTCCTGTTTGCTGTTAAGTCTCTTAAAGATTTCCACTAAAACCTTCCATTCACACTAACAAACAAAACGAGCCATAATCATCGGCTCACTCTCTGCAAGTCAATACCCCAAGTTCATTAATGGGAACTATCAAGTCGAGAAGGCACCAAAGAAATCAAGGTTAAAATTTCAGCATGAAGAAATCAGGTTAGACAGAATCTCCTGTTTTAAAAAGCTGAGTGGTGCCGGCCTCACGAATGATGGGCTTTCTTTCTGCAGCTGGTCATTATGTAGATTGGGTTCAACAGGACATCCATGAAGTAAGCGTACTAGTCAGATGTTTGTGTACTTTATCCTTTGGTTTATTACGATTTGACTTCTAGGTGAATTTAGGGGTCCTCTATAAACATTAGGCAGATGTATATCACTGGATGAGAAGACAGGGTTATAATCCTGATCTGACACAGAGAAACTGGGTCATTTGCAGCAGATGACAAGCACTTCCCTGGGTCTTGATTATCACATTTTAAAATAAGGGAGTCAGGATGGTGTTTTAAAGACCCACTCCCATTTGTTTTTTTTTTTTTTATTAAATCATAACTGTATACATTGATATGATCACGGGGCATCATACACTCGCTTCATAGACCATTTGACACATTTTTATCACAGTGGTTAACATAGCCTTTCCGGCATTATCTCAGTTACTGTGCCAAAACCTTTACATTCTACTCCCACTCCCATTTGGTATCCCAAATTTCTAACATACACTTTAGGTGACTCTATCTACCTCAATAAACAATACCTGTTGCTACCTACAAAAACAGGTACAGACAAGGGTAGAGTGTGTAACTGCATAAACACAATGATATAACTCCTTTTGGGTAAAGCAAGAGGTCATTGCTAAAATATTAAAGTTCTTGGAGTGACATATCACATTAAGCTATTCCTATTAATATTTTCTTCAGATCCCTAGCAACGTCCGAGATTCAGGTTGGCACAAATTCTAAGGCTTCCTTACCAATACGTTTTCCTCCCTGCCCAGCAGCTGGTAAATAACTGAATCTGGAGGCATGACACCTCTGCTCCATTTCTACTGGCAAGCACAGCAACTGAATGTCCCCTGTGTATTGAACTTCGATATAGGGACAGTCCTTCATCACCTATGAACAAAATAGAGCGACTTCCCACATGTGCTATAGAAATGAAAAAGAAACCACTCTAGATTAAAGTTAGTTGGGAGAAAACTCATTCAACCAGCCTCTACAGTACTAATTTAGCTGAACCAAAGTAGTTTGCTGGAACTCATCCTGATACAGAGTTCCCAGAAAATTTCAAAGGCCATGTTATCCCTTGGAGAGCAAAAGCCATCATCAACAAATGGATTCTGGCCAATTCTATTTGATGTGGGTGGGGGACTGACTCCATAAATAAACACACAAAAAATGTTTTCACCAGTTTCTAGCAACTGGAAGATCCCTCAAATAAGAAGAAATGTTCAAGTAAACGATTTCCTCTTTTTGCCACTTGCTGTTCACCAATACCATACATTTGCAGGATGCCTCTCTGGTTTTAGGATAGAAAAACTCTCTTCCCTATAAAGGGATAATCAGGCTGGGTGTGGTGGCTCAGGCCTGTCTGTAATCCTCGCACTCTGGAAGGCCAACAATGGAGAATCAGGGAGGATCACTGGAGTTTAGGAGAGCAGCCTGAGCAAGAGCAAGAACCCATTTATAGTAAAAATAGGAAAAAATTAGCTGGGTATTGTGGCAGGTGCCTGTAGTCCCAGATACTAAGGCAGGAGCATCACTTGCATCCTGGAGTTTGATTTTGCTCTGAGCTAAGCTGATGCCATGGCATTCTATCTGGGCAACAGAATGAGACTCTGTAAGTATCTCAAGAATGGAAGAAAAAGTACTCAATGTACTCAGCCCTACTATGAAACTAATTTAGGGTTTTCACATGAAAGCTATAACCCAGTTACAACCTAAGAATAGGGGGAAGGGGGAAAGGGAGGGGAGGGAGGGGAGAGGTGGGTAGAGGGAAGGGGATTGGTGGGATTACACCAGCGGTGCATCTTACAAGGGTATATGTGAAACTTGGTAAACGGTCTGTAAAGCTAGTGAATGATGCCCCATGATCATATCAATGTACACAGCTATGATTTAATAAAAAAAATGTAAATTACAAAATGAAATTCAGAGAGGAAATAAAAGAGCGACATAAAAACAAAAAAAAAACAAACAAAAAAATAAATAGATAGATAGATAGACAGATACTCAGAATATTTAGAATTCCAAGACAGCAAACATTTATTCAGCTATTTCTATGCAATTCCTGCCATCAAGGCGCTCTCGGTCTAATGAGAGAGAGGTCAGCGCCTGAATGCTAACTCCAACAGGATATGGCTTTCATGGAGACATGTACACAGGGTGGGGAAATGCAACATAGAGTTCACTGCGTTTTGAGTATTTGTGCTCAGTCTTGACTCTCCCCATTAAGATTATTTTGACAGTCAATCCCAATTCAGAACTGACTGAGAATAAATCACTTTTCACGTTGGTCACAAACCGAGGCTTTCACTTTAGATTATATGAGAAAGGTACTAAGCCTTTCCTACTCAAATTTCTTTTCTTTTCTGTTTTTTATACAGTCTTTTTCTTTTCTATCCTCTCTCTTTCTTTTTTTTTTTTTCATCTTAAAAGGTATAACCACAGTACAAATTTTGGAGAATAAATTTTTTTAAAAAAGAGAGAGAATTCTATTACTTTCACGTAACTACCAACAGCATTTTGCTGTTCCTCTTTACTGCTTCTAAGGGGGGTTAGTTTTTAGTCTGAGAGTATTTTTTAAAGTTTTATATTGTTATAATCATGCCACAGATGTGAAATCTACATTTTTTAACTTAAGAGTATATTGTAAACATTTTTCCATATTAGTACATAAAGGTCTTCAACTTAGGACTGCCAAATATTCCATTAACGACTATTCCTAATTTGTTCAATATCAACTTATTATTAGATGATTAAGTTGTAGCCACTCTCTAAGAGGAAGCTATCTGTTTGCACCATGAAGAGAATGTCTTCAAGAATGGGTTGTGTAGGACCAGGAATTTTAATAATTAACTCTGAGGAACTATCACTGAATTGATACTGCTTATAACTTTATTTCTTATTATAAATCAAATTGTACTTTTACATACAAAAAGTCGAGAGATGGATTCCTAACACTTGTAAATCTGTAGATTCCACATGCTGTTTTGGAGGTGATAAAAGAGTTTTGCAAATGCGGTCAAATGAGATACACATTTCCGACTGCTGCTAGGCTGACCAAATTATTCTTATGTGTAAAATGTGCCCTGCAGTCATTTAAAATTGCTCATTTTCTCAGATAAGACCTTAGTGATACAATTTGTAATTTTTATTGAACTTGGCTAAACTCTTATTCAGCTGTTCTCATTGCTTCAGTACAAAGAGTACAGACCATACAGGGAATTCACTTATCATGTAACAGAACATCAAAGTGGTTGCACACAAACACTCTTGAGAGTATAATTCATGCCTAAAAGGGATATGAAGATTGTGAAATATTTGTCATACTTTTTTACAGATATTTGTTTTTTACCTTTTGAACCAGAAAATTCCATTAAACTCTGAAAAAATAAAACATATTTAGATTCAGAATCTACAAAAAAAAAAAAACGAATGGGCCCCTCCTCTGGTGGTTATCACCTCTGCTCTGGCCAGTGCCTGGGCTGCTGCTGAAGTTGATTAGCTCCTCCGCAGACAGTCCATCCTCCACGTCACCAGCAGCTGCTCCTGAACTCCCAAAGAATTGTCTGGTCCAATCCCATTTTCATCGCCAGTGACCAATATTGAGCTTCCAGACAGAGTCAGCACTAACACCAGGACCCCCAGACGCTGTCCTACCCCATGCCCTGTCATATATCATCACTACAAAATATATAAAGCTTCTAAAGCAGACAGAATGACGCACTGTGGCATCAAAGGGCATCTGATCCACTTCTGCACTATTTTCAGCACAGAACGCAAAACTCTTCCTTATTTCCTACTTGTTAGTTTAATTTTCTCAAACACGCTGAAAACATATCATCATCGTGATTTTGATCTATTAAGTATTATCTGGGAAGCAACCCCAGCAAGACATAATTTAAGGTCAAAGAACGGGGGGCAGGACGCGGGAGAAGATGGAAGTAGGGAGTAGGGAGCCATCATCACTTGGACAGATTCCAAAGTGGTTAATTACATTTTACCTGCCTAAATTATCTTGTTATTTTAATCAGATATGCTAATAATCATCATTCCTTATTTCTTCTCACTTCAGGACTGCTGATTCAATTACTACCACTTCTGCGTGCGTAATTGAGGGTTTGGGCAAAGAGTGGTTTTTCTTCACTTGTGCCTTCTTAGGAAGAAACCCCACTGGATGGAAAATCTCAGACTCACAGGAGAGAGAAAGGTGCTGGAGAAGAAAGGACAGATGATTCACAGAATTTTTTATTTTCCAAAGGATACCGTGCAGAATTACTTTAATCAGACACATCCCTTGTGTATTTTAAATGATTTAATTTTCTTTCAGTTCATTTTATGTACACCTTCTTAGGATCATAATTGCTGCATTGAAATAAATCATATCTTTATTTGAAAAGAAATATTCAGATATCAATGGGGACGCAACTAGCAGGCACTGATTGATAGAAGTAGTTTTATTCAGTGCTTCTCAAACTTGAACGTGCAGACAAATCCCTGGGATCTTGTTGAAAAGCAGATTCTTATTCAGTAGGTCTGGGTAGTGCCTGAGAGTCGACGTTTCTGAAAAGTCCATGCCTCAGCCCCACGAACCACCCTGCGAGGTAAGGCTCCAGGTGAGTCTGGGCTCTCAGCCATTGGATGTGGGTGGTTTTTGGCATAAGAAGAATCTACAATAAGGGTCTCGAGCCCTACTACCAAGAGTTATGCTTTTGGACCTCATCTTCCTCTCCCCATATCAATTCAAGCCCACTTGTATTTTTGAAAGTACAGGAGAACCTGTCACCTGCACCTTTATTTGATCATTTTAATTTATCTTCCTACCCATTGCTCCATTCTTATCAGAACAATTCCACTGTGTTTTAGCTTTCCTCTAGGAATCATTGTCTAGTTTTATAATAGACAATGTTATCAATGAGAAGATTATAGCTGTCAATCCTCCATCCTAGTAATACATAGGCAAAAATACCATCAAGAAAAATATTTCCACTATTTTCCTATTTCTTCACACTCAACTTCCCTCTCCCTTAGTATTTTTGAGGTGACTCTAATCACTTGAGCAGCTGTGGGACTGTATTAGGTTTAGGGATTAATGGGCGTCTTGTGTGTCTCTCTCTCCCTGCCCCACCCCCTGAATTGATGTCCACATGTGGTCCTTCCAATCCCTATCACAAGGTGGGCTCACTCATTCCACAAAAGGCAGTGTTCTAGACAGTGGGAATGATTAGTGGTGAATAAAGCAATGCAATTATGCACTGGCAGCTCTGGTCCACTGCTGGGCAAGGAAGCAGAACAAAATCTGTCCTAATGAGTAGGTTCTGGGTCATCTGAAACTTTGGATTTTTTTCCCCCCTTATAATCTTTCCCTCAGAAACTTCATCTATTCACACTTCATCATGCTGGATACTCCAAAATCTATATTCCCAAATACTTCCAGGCCTGTATTTCAACCTGATTTTATGAACACCACATGGCAAAACCACACTACCCCTCCTCCCTCTCAAATCAACTCTTTCATTTTTCCATATGTGCAACGACGCCTCTGTTCTTCCACCCTGTAGGTTCTAAATTCAAGTCTTTTTTGCCTCCTTCACATTCTCAGTCAACACATTATCAAGATACATTGATTCTTACTTCACAGCATCTCACAGATTTGACTTTCCTCCCATTTCAAAGCCTTCAGCCTCCAAGAAGTTCAACCACAGATGTACCCATCCATGTAGTCACTGACTCATTTTTATTATTTTAGTAAATATTTATCATGTATGTTTTGGTGAAATGGTTTATGGGAGGTGCTATAAGTATTACAAGGATAATTAATAAATGGTCCCTCCTCTTAAATTATGTATAATACACAAATATTTAGAATGTTATTATATACATATAATTACCCTACAGCTTAACATTTTATAATGATATATAACCCCACCAATTGACAGGTAATTATGTTTTTATTACCCTGATTGTAATATTGCCAAGTAGAGATGGGGAAAAACTCTCACCAAAAAATAATGTCATGAGTGAGAAACCAGTGTGCGCTGGAATAACCCCCCTGCTGTGCTTGACAGGCTCTGGGCTTCCCGTGTCCTAACAGTGGGTGACAAAGGTGATGACAATATGTGCTCTGTGGTTTGCAAACTATGGTGCTGAGAGTGACAGAAAAAGAGACCAAGAGCCTGGAGGTCACTGTACTTAACAGCTATTAAGAGTACATATTACTCTCTAGTACCTGACTTCTATTTGTTTCACACACTTGCACTTACGCTGTTATTTTTAGATGGCGATAATTTCTTAGAAATTCAAGTAGCATAATAGAGCAGACGGCACTCTATTGTACTGCGGGATCAGTAGACGAGCTGGTACTATTTTTGTGTTCCAAAGGGATTGTAAGATCCCTGAGGATGACCCATTGTCTTATACTTCCTCTGTACTTCCTACTGCAAATCGCCCAGATCTAGACACTGCATCATCTGTCTGCATAATCTAGCCAGTCTCCCCCTTTTAGTACAGTACTCACTCTGTTCTTGTGCACAGTCCTCAAGGGGTCTGCATGCTACTGCCTTCAAGCTACTTCTCATGCCTAGAACCCCTCCCCACCACTGCTATTCATTCATCTCATTCACTTCTTCAATAGCATCTCAGGAGACACTCCCCCCAGGCAGTCTTTCCAGGCCCTCCAAAAACTCCAATCTCCCTTTTCGAGCTGTCTACAGCCCATTTTTTTTTTAATCCTATATATTTCAACACTTTGGTTTACTGCGTTATTTCATTCTGCCTTCCATTCTTACTCATGGGTTCCCATGCACAAATGCAGCGCTCCAAAATTACTACAAATTGACTCAAAGCAGAAATAAGACCTGAGGGGGATCATGTTAATTGAGCTGTTCATGTTTTCCCTGGATCTTATAGTGGTACCTGTGTCGGAATCAGATATATCAAGTTTTTTTCACATAATATATAAGACCAAGGTGAGTAATACTAACCAATTTATAAGCTATAACTAATTATTTTCCCATAAAAGTAATTTCACCATCTCTTCGCAAATGGTAATTTTATGCACCAGACCCATGATGACAGTATAAAAGGAACTTATCAGCAATTATCTCTCAGGCTGCTTTCAGAACTATTACCTTTCCCAGTGGCTACACACATTAGGGTCTTCAAGATTCAGAGGTGATGCCGTCCCAATCCAATGGCCCAACAATAAACACATAAAGTTCAGGCATGACTTCAAAGAAATGACCATTTTTTCTGAAGAACAACCTACAAGAAAAAAAAAAATCTCAATCAGAAATGCATTGAAGTGAGTCAGGGGTTGAGTACCAATTGTCACTACAGCTGAAACATGTATAATAAGCCATGTAATTAAGTCATGGGGTCACCAAATCCCATGGTCCAGGAGAGAGGGGTGTTTTTTATATTGTACAAGGTGTCTACCATTTTGTAAATTACTGAAACGTGCAAACCATTATTAATTGCCTCTACAACAAATGTCCTTCTCTGCCGTGCCAACCAACATTAAAGGAATCTACCAGAATAACTCAGAGCAACACAGGCTTCCAGACTCTCACACCAAGCATATTTCCCATCTGGAAGAAGAGGGGCCACAGAGAAATGCAGCCTCATTTGTCCTAGAGAATAAATGATGAAACAGAAGCTCCAGTGATTTGAGAGAGGTATCTCAGGCTCAAACTGAAACTCATTCAATAGTTCATTCAAGATGCACTGAAGGCCTCCTCCATCCCAGGCACCATCCAAAAATCGGATATAAAACACAGAACTAGTTCCCTTTTCTGCCCATTAAGATGCTTATAATTTATTAACCATGGCATAAATTTCTTAAATGTGATTCTTCGGTTTCTCCATCTTTTGAAATTGAAACAAAACCAACTGTCTTACAGTGGTTTCTAAAAAATAGATTTTAAAACTAGATATATAAAAAAAGTATAAAGCTCTTTGGAAGCTGGTGTTAGAGAAAAAGGACCTAAGGACTGTATAGCAACATATTTGGAAGCTTGGGGGAAAGGTAGTTGGGTAAAAGAGACAGAAGAAGAGAGTGGATGTTCTAAGCAGGAGGATACAGAGGAGGTGAAGGACGGTCAAGTGCCTTTAGGGAGCTCCAGTTAATTTTTGGTATGAGAATGAGGACAGTTAAAGGAGACGCAGGGGTCTCTAGATGCACTCTATATGCACTGGAGAAGCCAGGGCACAGTAAAGGGAGCTTCATCCAAGAGTAACAGGGAGCTATTAAAGGGTACAGAGAGACATTACAAAGATGACTTTGGCCACAAAAGGAGACTCTTAGAGGCCAGGTGAGACACAACTTGGGTGGTCTAAGACAGCAGCTCTGGGGTGGTAGAAAGTTGAGTGACTCCAGGGGATTTTTAGGAGATAGAATAGAGAGAACGTGGCCACTGAATGTGGCAGTAAGGGAGTTAGCACTTCCCTGGGATGGGACACACAGAACCCTTCCTCTTCTGGGCAAGGAAGCTTTGAGTTCTATTTTAGATGAGTCAAGTTTAAGGTTCCTAGGAGATCTTCAAGTGACACTATCTAGAGGCATTTCCTGAACACCTACTATGTGCCAGGTGCTGCAGCAGGCCCTGGAGTGTAACAGGTGCAGTGGCATGCACCTGGCAGTCACACACACTTTACCTTCTGGACCTCAGTACTTAGTGAGAAGAAAATGTTTAATTTTTGCACTATGTCATCTACTCATTACACAAGTCGAGATGAAATTAGAAATAACTAATCCATTCACTAATTAAATAAGAAAATAAATATTAATTTGCCTGTTTGTAAACTGGTAAAACCAATGACAATGGGCCAATTTTTTGACAAAGGCAGTGATTTTCGGGGTGAGAGATGGCAGTTTGAGAAACTAAACTAATTTTCCACACCATGAAGTTACTAGGTTTTAGTATTTGAGAACCAAATGTACTGAATAATAATCTCATGGTATGAAAAGGTAAGTTATCATACGACAAATGAATAATGAACAACAGTAATAGGAAAAAAAACAACACTAAGAAATAGTTTACCCTTCAAATTCAGAAGGGCAGACTAAATGGGGAAATAGTAAATTCTTCAGCACAACTACTTTAAGTGCATTATGAGAAGTTATCTATCTCTGACTCCACAAAGGCTAAAATGAAAGAAAATGTTTGATCTAGAATAAAGAAAAAGAAATCATGAATTTGTAGGATAATAAAAGATCGCATACGCCATGAAAAGAATTGTAAAAATCCTTTTAAAAGATGTTTCAAAAATCCCAAAATAATTTCATTATATAAATCATATTGGTAGCCGAAATATGCCTTATAAATTAATTCTAATTATTGACATCTCTCATGGGCTAACCATCACGAAGTTGTAAAATTTGAAACTTAACACTATATAACAAAAAACTATTTAACAGGAATGAATAAAAAATGTTGATAGGATAATAAACAATAACAACAACATTTCCTGATTATGGTGTGACAGACACAGTTTTGAGTTCTTTATGTGAATTATCTATTTAATTCTCACAGCCATTGACCCAAGAAATAGTGGGTTTTATTGTCCCCATTTTACAGTTGAAGACATGTAATATACAGCGGGTGTTTTCCTCATTCATCATAAAAAATCTTTAATATGTTTGGTTGCAACAAGTAAGCATGGCAAATATCTCTCTGTCTCACTGCTTCCTCTGTGTCAGGAGAAGTAGTTTTTTTCAGTGAATGTGAAATACGGATATTAACTTTCATCCTTTCCTCAAAGACAACACGAAGACCTGTAAGCAGTAATTTACCATCTACTCAAAAAAAATTACCCCAAATTGGAAAGTTTATTTCCTGAGTCACCATCACAGACCCAAACCATTCATTTGCCAATTAGAAATGTTGAGTCTGTTAAGTTAGAAATCACCACGAGCAATGAAATCAAATTCCAAAGGGTAAAAAGAGGCTGTGTGTTCTCTTTTAAAGTAAAAATGTTGATGCTAATCTGGTTGCTCTCCTTGCTTTACCCCTGATGCATTGCTCTGCCAAGGGGAGCTGACAGAAAAACTGCAGAATTTCGTCACCTGCCCATTGCTCTCGAAGCTCAGTCTATATAGATATCAAACTGCACAGCAAAGTTGCACATGGCTTTTGTGAAAGAGAAAATATTGGTATATTGAAGTATATGTATAATGTGTATAGACATGTATACATTACTCAGTTTCTTAGTCCCAAAGCATTTTTTAATTAAGAGTAGAAAATTAACTGAATTCTAGAAAAATCCATATTACAGACTAGAAGGTCAAAAGGAAAAAGAATTGCTTGATCAAGATGCAAATTCATGTAAGTTGGTTTAAACTGAGAAAATAATGCAAATGTTATAGACAGTGAGGAAGGAAGACATCTCAGCAACACGCCAATAAGCTGTACAGAACTACAGGAATGCCACATTTCTCCATATTCAGAATCACGAATTGTCCCTTTCTTCCATCTTGTTTACTAAAGGGCAGTCCCTTTATATGCAATCAAATTAAGAAATTATCACCTAAGGCATTACATATACTCTTTATCTATTTTACTTGTTTCTTTCTGTAGGTTTTGTGGAATAAATGTAGGTATACTTTTTCCATTATGCCTACTCTGAAGGGGGAAATGCTGAATATATTTTTTTCTCTCATTTCTCCCATCTATGCTGTGACCATCATCCTGTCTCTTAATTTTCCTCTTTGGAGTGCAAATGCAAACAAAATACAACTTAAAAAAAAAAAAAACAGCATTATTTCCCTTGAAAATAAAGACAACACAGTGGTGATTTGCTTCATTAAAACAGACATTTTGAATATATTCAAAACTCTAAACCCACCCAGACTTCCTTTCAGGTAACTTTCCTTATGATTCCATTTAACGAAATTTAAAATGTAAAAAAATAGTCATTTGCATGAACCCCCTCGTGCTAAACTTGATTTCATTCCACATCATCACTTAATTATTATGGAAAAATCAAAACAGAAAATCAGTACACCTGATTAGCATTGCTAAAATGCCCCTATTAGAAGAGGAAAGGCAGCCTTCAGAATTAACTCTTGCTGCTGCCCGTGTGCTTTGGAGCACCACTTGGAAGGCAGGTTTTGCTTATTCTACTACAAAATCCTCAATAAATAATCAAGAGGAATAAAATCCTTACAGTGGATGAGTCTGAGTTCTGATGATAGGCAGGAGTTTATCAGTGTGTTAAAGAGAAATAAATAACTGAGCACTGACTTACTAATTTATTTTGCAACAACAGAGGGATAAATGATTCCAGACGATTCCTTTTGGCTCTAAAACATATCCCCTTCCTAGAATCATCAAGTACACAAACATAAATAACTTAGGTGCCCTCACCCAGTTATTTTCTCGAGCTCATTTCCTACTCCTAAGATTGTATCACATACCTCCAAATTAAAATCAATTTCTTGGTTAAGAATAGCCACTTTCCCACAACTGTTTTTCCTAAGGTACCACGAGCCATCTATTTCATGTGACCCCTCCATCCTTTTATCTATAAAGGATGCACTCATTTTTCCTCAAACTACTCAGACGCACTGGCAGGAACAGTATGCTATGTTCTTCCCAGGGCTTTGAGCCTGTGAACAGAATCTACAGACCAGAAATGGTCTAGCTTCCGGGTTTTAAAGATGTTCAAAGAGTAACACCTGTCAGTTGCCTTAAAAACAACCTCAGATGAGGACTTCATGGAAATACTCTTCCTTGATATGAAGATTGTCATGATTTCTATGCTCACCATCCAAGGCTAGTTATTCTAATAACATAGTACATTATCTAGGCCTGACTATTCACATCTAATAGTATTATATTTATTTTGTTTTGGGGGTGTCATGTTATTTTTCTAACATTGAATTCCACAACAAAAATATTCTTCTAAATTGAATTATATCATTGTAGTGATACAGAGACTGCCTGATAAGCTGAATTAAATGAATATGTCTAGGCCAAGCACAGTGGCTCACATTTGTAATTCCAGCACTGTGGGAGGCCAGAGCAGGAGGACTGTTTGAGTTTATGAGTTTGAGACCTGCCTGAGCAAGAGTTAAACCCTGTCTCTACTAAAAATAAAAAAATTAGCTGGCATCCTGGCAGGCCAGCCCCATTCAGGAGGCTGAGGCAGAAGGATCACTTGAGCCCAGGAGTTTGAGTTTGCAGTGAGCTAGGCTGAGGCCCTGTTACTCTAGGCTGGGCAACAGTGAAAGAGACTCTGTCTCAAAACAAACATGAGCATGCTTAGCAACATTAATAAAAGAAAAGACATATTCTCAAATCATATTTTATAAATTTACAATGGATTAATAAACAAGTCCCTGTAAAATCTCTAAACATTAGCATTAAGTAAATGTTTAATAATGATTCTGTTATGATCCCACTGCACTACAGTCCAAGCAAGAGTCTGGAACTTTGTCTCAAAAATAAATAAATAAAAACAGTTCTAACATTCCTTGGGTATTTCACATCAAACAAAATCTGAGCAAAGCACTGACAATGCCAGGCACTGAGGTACCCTGAGGGAGTTCACGGCCCCACACGGAAAATGGCCATGAACTGACCATATCAACACAACTTGATGCACACCATGATGAAGACCAGAATAGGTTGCTATGGGAACACAGAGACACAGCCTCCTTCATATAACCAGCCAATCCACAGTCACCATGCAGGTAGTGTTATGGGATAGTTTGGGGAAGACTCTTGGTGATTCCCTTGTCATAAGCTTTAGGAAGTCTCTACCACATCCCTAATAGCCCATCACCTACAGCATATAGAAAACAACCACAAACAGCACTCATCAGAGATCTAAGGGCAAGAAACCATGGGGACTATTGTGTCTTGTAAGGCAATTCTCCACCATCGATAGTTCAAAAATCTACTGGGGAGAAAAATTATAAACAAAATATGATTATTTGCCAAATAAGTCAATTTGGTATTGATTTGCCAGGGTCATAAGAGGAGGGGGGAAATCCGCGTGAGCCATGAAGGTTCATGAAGGAAGTCAAACTTGAACAGAGCCTTTAAAAGGAAAATGAACTAGAAATCATCAAGTGGCACCCCACACTCATAATCTAATCTCATCAACTCCATGGGAGAGGACCAATTATCCCCATATGGGAACTTTGAGATCAAACGTCTAGCTTGAAGTCAAATAATTAGGGCAGAGAAAGGTTTGAACAAACCCCGCTAATGATAACAACACGTGACCTGCCCTCAGCATCACACCTGGATAAGGAAGCCTCTGGTGAGGTAAGGGTTGGGGGAGGAGAGCAGATTTGTGAAAAGATCGTGAGAAGCAATGCTAGAAAGATGGGTAGTGTTTGGTGGTGATAAAGGGTCTTGAGCACCAGGACCAGGAGTTTAGACTAAGTGGAACTCGCTTTGTCTTTGAGAAAGGGTATTATTTGATGAAAAAAGGTATTTTGGAGATCAACAGAGTAGGTGCGCAAAATCCAAGCAGGGGACCAAACCCTTTGGAGGCAAAGACAGTGAGTGAGCAGAGGTTGCTGTACTCAGGTGTGAGGTGAAACAACCTTCCTAGGGTGGGAGCCTAAAAAATAGTAAGTGTGAGAGAAACCAAGTGAAAGAAAGAATTAGTAAGACTGGGAGAAATACTAGAAATTAAGGTGAATATCCAGGAGAGTTGGTTTGGGTTTAAGCCACTCTGAATTCCAATTACATTTTCTGGGTTCAGTCTATATATTTCTTACTCAGAAAAAAAAAAAAAAATACATCTGTTTTTCATTAGAAAAAGAAACTTCAAACACTACTTCTCATTGTAAAAAATGATGAATAAAATCATAGCTGTTTCCCCACATTCTTTATGACTACATATTTCAATAACATTACTACTCATTCTTCACAAGCTGAAGAGTCCTAACTTTCTTGGTCCATCCATGAAAAAAAATCCTTCTATCATTTTTATAAAAGTTAGTCTTTTTTTAAGCTCTGCTCTGACAATCATAATTATACCTTATTGTTAGAGCCAGCCTCCAAGATGGTCTCCAATGCCTTGTGCAAACCCCTCTCACATTGAGTAAGCTAACTTGTGTAACCAACAGAATATTGCGGAAATGATAAAGTAAACTTCCAAACTTAGGTCATAAAATATATTGCAATTTCCATGTCACTTCCTGGATCACCATTCTGAGGAATCCAGATGCCTGCCATATCATTAGGATACCCAAGCAGCCATATGGAGAGATCAACATAGTGAGGAACTGAGGCCTCCTGCCAACAGCCATGTGAGCGGTCCATGTTGAAAGTCAGTTCTTCAGCCCCTGTCAAGCCTTCAGACGACTGCAGCCCCTACCGACCTATTGACTATAACCTCATGAGTCCCTGTATCAGCTAAACAATTCCCAAATTCCTGGCCTACAGAAACTATGAGGTAATAAATGTTCGTTGTTTTAAGCCATTAATTTTTGAGGTAATGTTACAGGGCAACAGATAACCCATATGCCTATATTTAAGTATGTCTATGTCAAAATTACCATGTTTTATTTTCAAAATATCTCTCATTAATGCAGACCATTTTGTTGGCATCTTTAGTAGCAGAAGAAACCACCTGCAATGACTCTGAAATCTTTTCCCCACTTTATAATTCCTGGCAAGAACTCATCACCTTCTCATTACAGTTTGAATTATTTTGTGCCTAGAGGCATGACCTTGCAGTGCCTGTGCTTTGAGACACATCTGCTATTTTTCCACATGAAGTACCATCCAGACTATCTGCCATTTATCCTTAACTGTTTAGCCAGAAGAACTGACCTGTCTCACAGTAACTTGGAGAGTTCTTCATGAGCTCTGTGCTATGGGTCATTACAAAATATTAAATCAACTAATTTCATATTATTCTCTGAGTTACCTTTTCTTCTACAAATAAATGTTCCTTTTATTTTTCTGCATTTGAGTTAATTTTCTATAATTACCTCCAATTAGAAAATACATAAAAATTAAATTCTTAAAGCATTTTGTTTTGAAACCATTTCAAATTTATTTTAAAGTTTCAAAAGTAAAACAAAGAATGCACATACATATGCAATGTATATGCATAGGGTTAACCATTTGAGGGTAATTTTTACACATCAAACCCTTTACTTTTAACTACTTTAGAATGCATTCCTTATTCTTAGGAATTATAGTATAATTCTTAGGAAATAATTATAGTATAATTATCTAAACAAGGAAATTTAACATGGATGTAATGCTATCATCTACTCTATAGACCTAATTCAAATTTCATCAGTTGGCCTCATGATGTAATTACTTTAACAAAAATCTTTGCTAATGAACACGTATTTGTTGTTTTAATCAAAAAACATTGTGAAGTTCATGTCTGTCCTTAAAGAATTAATAATCTAATGTCAGAATAGTATTCAGTACATGGTAATGGCAAAGCAAATCAAAATGTGATGAGGGTCACATGATCGGCACCCTCCCGGACCCCAGTAAGAGCTGCACCAGGACCATCCCGGATCTCCAGAAGAGCTGCACCCTCCCTGACCCTGGTAAGAGCTGTGCAAGGACCCACTACGCCACCCACCGGGCCTCCCCACGCCCTGACCAGGAACTCCAAGAGCCGAGCAACCCTGCGTCCTCCCTCCTATACCCTCCCTGCCTCCACACCACCTGCTCGTCTGGCCAGGGAATCTGGTAGACACATGCCCTCTGGAGCCCTCCTTGCCTCTGAGTGGAGCCCTTCTCCTGGCCAGAGACTGCTGGAGCCTTGAGCCTTCTGTGCCAAAGTCACTGGGCGGCAGGCACTCCCAGAACCGTGTGCACCACCCATCGCCCTGTTGCTGGATCCAGGGGTGTCAACTCTGGAGCTGCTCCCACAACCAGAACTCCCTGGCTGGGGCAGCCCCAGAAGAGCTACACAGGGTCACTCCCTACAAAGATCCAGCAACAATAGAGTGATCCCCCTGGGTCTAATCTTGGAGATCCCCCCAACTCTGAGGATGGCCAGAGGCAATGGTGAAAAACAATCATGAGACGAAATCAAAGGAAATACACTGGCAATATGAATAATCAGAGTAGATCAACTCCCCCAAGGATCAATGGGGCAGACACGACACAAGATCCCATGCACAAATAGCTGAGATGTCAGAAATCAAATTCAGAATCTGGATAGCAAATAAGATCGAATTAGAATTCCAAGTAGTAACCCAAAAGATGTCTCAAGAATTCAACAAATTCAACGACCAAATGGCCAAAGATTCTGACACATTGAGACAAGAAGTCACAGCCCTCAAAGATCTGAGAAACACAGTAGAATCCCTCAATAACAGAATGGAGCAAGCAGAAGAAAGGATTTCTGACATTGAAGACAAAGCTTTCAAATGCTCCCAAATTCTCAGAGAGGAAGAGAAGTGGAGGACAAAAACAGATCACTCTCTCAGAGAGCTCTGGAATAATTCGAAGAAAACCAATATTCATCTTACAGTACAGGGATCCCGAAAAGTGATTAAGTGGCTTCACAAGGCACAGAGTCTCTTCTCCATGAGATTATGAAGGAGAACTTTCCAGACATGCCAAGAGATTCTGAAATTCAGATAGCAGATAGTTTCAGAACTCCAGCATGGCTCAACCAGAATAAGACATCTTCCAGACACATCATAATCAATTTCACTAAAGTTAATGTGAAGCAGAAATTTCTGAAAGCAGCCAGACGAAAGAAAACCATCACCTACAAGGGCAAGAATATTAGAATAACTGCAAATCTCTCTGCTGAAACCTTTCAAGCTAGAAGAGGATAGTCATCGACTTTTAATCTCCTAAAACAAAATAACCTTCAACCCAGGATCCTGTACCCAGCTAAACTGAGTTTCATTTATGATGGAGAAATTAAATACTTTAATGACGTTCACATGTTGAAGAAATTTGCCACAGCTAAACCAGCTCTCCAGGATATTCTCAGACCTATCCTCCATAAAGACCAGAATAATCCTCCACCACAAAAGTAAACCCACCCAGAAAATTTTGATCAAATTCCAACTTCTACAGTCGCAAAAGGATTAAAAATGTCCACTGGACTCTTGAAAGGCTTATCAATATTCTCAGTTAATGTGAATGGTTTAAATTGTCCTCTGAAGAGGCACAGGTTGGCTGACTGGATACAAAAACTCAAGCCAGATATCTTCTGCATACAAGAATCGCATCTTACATTAAAAGACAAGTGTACACTCAAGGTGAAGGGATGGTCATCTATACTCCAGGCAAATGGAAAGCAGAAAAAAGCAGGCATTACGATCCTATTCGCAGAATGCAATGGGCTTTAAACCAACCAAAATAAGGAAGGATAAGGATGGACACTTCATATTTGTTAAAGGTAATACTCAATGTGATAAGATTTCAATTATTAATATTTACGGATAATGGTGGACAGGACAGACGTGTAGCCCACCTCTCCTAAGCCACCAGGTGAGAGGAAAGGCCGTCTGAACCTTCCCTGTGTGTGGATTATTGGAGTGGACAGACAGCTGGAGATGCCCAGCGAACTGGCAGTTTGCTATATATAAGGGGTAATTTAAAATCACAGACTCTATTGTAGAGATTCTTCCCTGCTCGGCTGTGCCGGCCAGCAGGCCCCTCCCCTATGGAGGTCAGCAGCTTGTAAATGCTGACAAAATCCAATTGACAAATAATTAATCCTGAACTAAGGGAGGCTTCCGAAAGGAGAGCCACTCAGAACCATGGGGAGCTGGGCAAACTGTTGGACAATTGAAGGGAAGGGATCCTGCCCGGGAAACAGACATTTTGAACTACCCAAAAGGGCGGGCACCTTTCCCCTAGGCATTGGAGGGGGCTGGCAGTTCAGGCTGCGCGGCGAACTGGTGGGCGCCCATCCAAAAGGGAAACTCTGATCCATAAAACTCAGAATAAGTCCCCCAAGCACTCCAACCACAGGAACCGGCTTGAAGCCTAGGACCCAGCTTTGGCTTCTGGAGCCACGAAGCTACTGAAGCCGCGGACGGGCTTTGGCTGCTGAAACCCAGGAACCAGCTACAGGAGATAGAGCCGGGAGCCGGCCAATGAAAGCGCTAACTCAGCACCGCTCCCCTTATGGCCGATTGCAGTTGCCAGTTTGCAGGGGAACCTGGGAACACAGTGGAGGGACTTAGGAAGTGTGGACACCTGCACTGAGTGGGAAAGTCAGTCGCAAGTTCTGTCTGGAAAAGAACAGCCGAGGTTGCACAATTCTTAAGCAACAATCTTTTACGGAAACTCCAAAATGGCGATCGGCCATGGAAGGTGGTTACCATGGTAACGATATAAACTGTAAATCAGGTATAAGTCTCAGAACCACTCACAGCGCCACCTGGTGTCCAGAAAATATATCGCAGTATGAATATATTCCTATGAAAGTTGATCCCTACAGCAGACATATAGATATTTATAGGTATATTTCTACACACAAGAATATTTTTGTAGTTGGTGCCTTTTTTTGTTTTGTTTTGTTTTGGTTTGGTTTTCGTGGTCTTTTGTTTTGTTTTGTTTTTGTCTGTTTTTTTTCTCACCATTTTCTTAGAGGGAATTTCAATAATTTTTTATTATTACTTTTTATATAGATATATCTTTTATTTCTATGTCTTCTAATTTTAATTTCTTCTTTCTTCTCATTTAACATTCCTTCTAATACCACTTTTTTCTCTTTTTTTTCCTTTCTTTCAATTATTTTACGATTATCGCTATTTTTATTGCAGTTGTTCTGATATTGCTGTTGTCATGGCTGTTGCCTGTATGTCTATGTGTCTCCATCTGTCTCTGTATCTATGGGCCCATGTACCTGGTAACCTTTGTATCTGTTTATTTGTTCATTTGGTCTCAATGAGCTTGGTGTTACAACCTGCAACTCTGAGCTCCTAACACTCTCCTCCACTCTCACTCCGTGATCTGGAGACCTGCCCCCCCAAGAGTCCAGATTCTTGGGTGAACTCTTGAGAGGTGTAGACAGTACCTGGACTGCAGCTGGCCAGTGCTGACTCTGTAGAAACAGAGCGAGAAGACGACGGTCGGCTGAGAGGGAATTACACTGGAGCGGTGGTGCCCCAAGGTGCAGAGCAACAGCCGTCTTCAGCAATAACAAGGCCCACCCACAGATAACCCATAGCCTCTCCTCCTGTCTTCCTGGGCAACAAGATGAGGCCAAGTATCTTCTCAGATGGCAACCACCATGGAACAGACCTGGGACTGAAACACAGGCCCCATGAGTAAAGGGTTTTCCTGAGACGGTACCAACCTGGGTGGAACACGGGGACTAGAAAACACACCCAAAGAGCCGGGAAATTCCCAGGGTGGGGCTGATCAGAGGACCGCTCTACTGAGCCTAAGATGCACCTGGCCCTTAGGGGATCATCAACCTATAGACAAAGGAGGCCAAGAGGCTACAGCCAACAACTGATTGTGCTGCGAATACAAACCCACAGGACTAAAGACAGGGCCTGAGGCACAGGGTCTGGGAACTCAAATCAGCCTCTCCTCTGCAAAGGAATCTGGCAAGGTCAGAAACAAACTCCCACAGGGTTGTTCCCTTCACCCAGTAACATAAACTAAGGGAGGAACACCTCCAGCCTCCATCAAGTGCCCGAGGATGACAGGCCACTCCACCCCCTGCTGGATAAAGACAGAGAATAATGGCCTAGTCAAGCAGACACAGACTACCCTGTGACTTAGGCAGGTGCAAACCCCTGGAGTATCTGCTTACTGCAGACAACTGACTGGGTCACAGCCCTGTGGAGCTAGCAGCGACTGGGTATGACAGAGCAGCAAGATGGGGAAGGAGGCATCAATATTCCCAGACTGATCTATTTACTGGTGGCTCTTCCTGACTCCACGCAGCACTGGAGCAAGCCATTTTAGAGCAGTCACCAGACCCCTGTGATCTAGTTCCTAGGGACCTCTTGAACTCTCCCACCCGAGGCAGCTGCTGACTGAGACAATTGACTTGGACCTTTTGAACTGAGTCACTCACCTGGGGACTATCCAGGTGGTGCCCTGGGTGTGTGGTTGTAGGAAGGTTTGATTTTCCTTTTCCATTTGTTGCCTGTGGTGGGTGGGGTGACTTAATTGCTGGTATTTCTCCACAGCTGAGACTTCAACCCAGAGTAACTGTTTCACTAGGGTCACATAGAAACAAGCTGAAAACAAGACAGAACCACTTAGCCCCTCTACACCAAACAGGGCCCCAGTTTCTCAGGCCACAGCACTGTACGGGTCCTCAACAAAACACCAGAGGAAAATCAAAGGGAGTAAAACAATCATGGGGCGAATCAGCGGAAAAACTCTGGTAACATGAATAACCAGAATAGATCAACCCCCCCACAAGGAAAGATATGGCAGATGTAATTGAAGATCCCATTCACAAACAACTGGCTGAGATGTCAGAAATTGAATTCAGAATTTGGATGGCAAACAAGATTAACAAAATGGAATTAGGAATTCGTGGAGAAATTCAAAAGCTGTCTCAAGAATTTAACGAATTTAAAAACAAAACCACCAAAGACTTAGACACACTGAAACAAGAATTTGCAGCCCTCAAAGATATGAAAAATACAGTAGAATCCCTTAGCAACAGAATGGACCAAGCAGAAGAAAGGATCTCCGACATCGAAGATAAAGCCTTTGAACGCTCCCAAACTCTCAAAGAGGAAGAGAAATGGAGAGCAAAAATGGATCACTCACTCAGAGAGCTCTGGGATAACTCGAAGAAGGCAAATATCCGTCTCATAGGAATTCCTGAAACAGATGAAGTGGCCTCACTGGGCGCAGAGGCCCTTCTGCATGAAATTATGAAAGAGAATTTTCCAGACATGCCTAGAGAACCTGAAATTCAGATAGCAGATAGCTTCAGATCCCCAGCATGACTCAACCCCAATAAGACATCCCCCAGGCAGATCATAATTAACTTCACTAAAGTTAATATGAAGGAGAAAATTCTCAAAGCAGCCGGGCGAAAGAAATCTATTACCTTCAAAGGGAAGAACATTAGAATGACTGCAGATCTCTCTGCTGAAACTTTTCAAGCCAGAAGAGGGTGGTCATCAACGTTTAATCTCCTCAAGCAAAAAAACTTTCAACCCCGGATATTGTACCCAGCTAAATTGAGTTTCATTTATGACGGAGAAATTAAATACTTTAATGACATACATATGCTAAAGATATTTGCCATAACCAAACCAGCTCTTCAGGATATTCTCAGACCTATCCTCCATAATAACCAACCCAATCCTCTACTACAAAAGTAAACTCACTCAGAAACTTCTGATCAAACTCCAACTTCTACAATGGCAAAAGGATTAAAAATGCCCACTGGACTTTAGAAAAACTCAATACCCAAAATTTCACCAAACTTATCAATACTCTCCATTAATGTGAATGGCTGAAACTGCCCTCTAAAGAGACATAGGTAGCTGACTGGATACACAAACTCAGGCCAGACATTTGTTGCATACAAGAGTCACATCTTCACTTAGAAGACAAATACAGACTCAGGGTGAAAGGATGGTCATCCATATTTCAGGCAAATGGTAACCAGAAAAAAGCAGGAGTTGCAATTTTATTTGCGGATACAATAGGCTTTAAACCAACAAAAGTAAGGAAGGACAAAAATGGTCACTTCATATTTGTCAAGGGTAAGACTCAATATGATGATATTTCAATTATTAATATCTATGCACCCAACCAGAATGCACCTCAATTTATAAGAGAAACTATAACAGACATGAGCAACTTGATTTCCTCCAACTCTATAATAGTCGGAGATTTTAACACGCCTTTGGCAGTGATGGATCGATCCTCCAACAAAAAGCTGAGTAAAGAAATTCTAGATTTAAATCTAACCATCCAGCATTTAGATTTAGCAGACATCTACAGAACATTTCATCCCCAAAAAACTGAATACACATACTTCTCATCAGCCCACGGAATTTACTCCAGAATCGATCACATCTTAGGTCACAAGTCTAACCTCAGTGAATTTAAAGGAATAGAAATTATTCCATGCATCTTCTCGGACCATCATGGAATAAAACTTGAGATGAATAACAACAGGAATCTGCATACACATACAAAAACATGGAAGTTAAATAACCTCATGTTGAATGATAGCTGGGTCAGAGATGAGATCAAGAAGGAAATTGCCAAATTTCTGGAACAAAACTACAATGAAGACACAAACTATCAGAACCTCTAGGACACCGCAAAGGCAGTTCTAAGAGGGAAATTTATAGCACTGCAAACCTTCCTCAGGAGAACAGAAAGAGAGGAAGTAAGCAACTTAATGGGACATCTCAAGAGACTGGAAATGGAAGAACACTCCAACCCCAAATCCAGTTGAAGAAAAGAAATAACCAAAATCAGAGCAGAACTAAATGAAATTGCAAACAAAAGAATAATACAACAGATCAATAAATCAAAAAGCTGGTTTTTTGAAAAGGTCAACAAAATAGATAAACCTTTGGCCAACCTAATCAGGAAAAAAGGAGTAAAATCTCTAATCTCATCAATCAGAAATAACAAAGACGAAATAACAACAGACTCCTCAGAAATCAAAAAAATCCTTAATGAATATTACAAGAAACTTTACTCTCAGAAATACGAAAATCTGAAGGAAATTGACCGTTACTTGGAAGCACGTCACCTTCCAAGACTTAACCAAAATCAAGTGGAAATGTTGAACAGGCCCATATCAAGTTCGGAAATAACATCAACCATACAAAATCTCCCCAAAAAGAAAAGCCCAGGACCAGATGGTTTTATGTCAGAATTCTACGAAAACTTTAAAGAGGAATTAGTACCTATATTACTCAACCTGTTCCAAAAGGTAGAAAAAGAAGGAAGACTACCCAACACATTCTATGAAGCAAACATCACCCTGATCCCCAAACCAGGAAAAGACCCAACAAGAAAAGAAAATTATAGACCAATATCACTAATGAATATAGATGCAAAAATATTCAACAAGATTCTAACAAACAAAATCCAGCAAATCCATATCAAACAAATCATACATCATGACCAAGTCAGTTTTATCCCAGGATCTCAAGGCTGGTTCAATATATGTAAATCTATAAATATAATTCAGCACATAAACAAACTAAAAAATAAAGACCATATGATTCTCTCAATAGATGCAGAAAAAGTTTTTGATAATATCCAGCATCCCTTCATGATCAGAACACTTAAGAAAATTGGTATAGAAGGGACATTCCTTTTTTTTTTTTTTTTTTTTTTTTTGGTTTTTGGCCGGGGCTGAGTTTGAACCCGCCACCTCCAGCATATGGGACCGGCGCCCTACCCCTTGAGCCACAGGCGCCGCCCAGAAGGGACATTCTTAAACTAATAGAGGCCATCTACAGCAAACCCACAGCCAATATCATATTGAATGGAGTTAAATTGAAATCATTTCCACTCAGATCAGGAACCAGGCAAGGTTGCCCATTGTCTCCATTGCTCTTTAACATTGTAATGGAAGTTTTAGCCATTGCAATTAGGGAAGAAAAGGCGATCAAGGGTATCCACATAGGGTCAGAAGAGATCAAACTTTCACTCTTCGCAGATGACATGATCATATATCTGGAAAACACTAGGGATTCTACTACAAAACTTTTAGAAGTGATCAAGGAATATAGCAATGTCTCAGGCTACAAAATCAACACCCATAAATCTGTAGCCTTTATATATACCAACAATAGCCAAGCGGAAAAAACAGTCAAGGACTCCATTCCTTTCACAGTATTGCCAAAGAAGATGAAATATTTGGGAGTTAGTATCTAACAAGGGACGTGAAAGATCTCTACAAAGAGAACTATGAAACTTTAAGAAAAGAAATAGCTGAAGATGTTAACAAATGGAAAAACATACCATGCTCATGGCTGGGAAGAATCAACATTGTTAAAATGTCTATACTACCCATTGTTAAAATGTCTATACTACCCAAAGCAATATATAATTTTAATGCAATTCTTATCAAAGCTCCACTGTCATATGTTAAAGATCTTGAAAAAATAATACTTCATTTTATATGGAATCAGAAAAAACCTCGAATAGCCAAAACATTACTCAGAAATAAAAACAAAGCAGGAGGTATCACGCTACCAGACCTGAGACTGTACTATAAATCCATAGTGATCAAAACAGCATGGTACTGGCACAAAAACAGAGAAGTAGATGTCTGGAACAGAATAGAGAACCAAGAGATGAATCTAGCTACTTACCATTATTTAATCTTGGACAAACCAATTAAAAACATTCAGTGGGGAAAAGATTCCCTATTTAACAAATGGTGCTGGGTGAACTGGCTGGCGCTCTGTAAAAGACTGAAACTGGACCCACACCTTTCACCATTAACTAAGATAGACTCTCACTGGATAAGAGATTTAAACTTAAGACATGAAACTATAAAAATACTTGAAGAAAGTGCAGGGAAAACTCTTGAAGGAATAGGCCTGGGTGAATATTTTATGAGGAGGACTCCCCAGGCAATTGAAACAGTATCAAAAATACATTACTGGGACCTGATCAAACTAAAAAGCTTCTGCACAGCCAAGAACATAGTAAGTAAAGTAAGCAGACAGCCCTTAGAATGGGAGAAAATATTTGCAGGTTATACCTCCAATAAAGGTTTAATAACCAGAATCCACACAGAACTCAAACACATTGGCAAGAAAAGAACACGTGATCCCATCTCAGGGTGGGCAAAGGACTTGAAGAGAAACTTCTCTAAAGAAGACAGACGCACAATCTACCAACGCATGAAAAAAAGCTCATCATCCTTAATCATCAGAGAAATGCAAATCAAAACGACTTTGAGATATCACCTGACCCCAGTAAGAGTAGCCCACATAAACAAAATCCCAAAACCAGAGATGTTGGCATGGATGTGGAGAAAAGGGCACACTTCTACACTGCTGGTGGGAATGCACACTAATACGTTCCTTTTGGAAGGATGTTTGGGGAATACTTGGAGATCTAAAAATAGACCTGCCATTTGATCCTATAATTCCTTTACTAGGTATATACCCAGAAGACCAAACATCACAATAGAAGTAAGACATCTGTACCAGAATGTTTATTGCAGCCCAATTCATAATTGCTAAGTCATGGAAGAAGCCCAAATGCCCATCGACCCACAAATGGACTAGCAAATGGTGGTACATGTATACCATGGAATATTATGCAGCCTTAAAGAAAGATGGAGACTACCTCTTTCATGCTTACATGGATGGAGCTTGAACATATTCTTCTTAGCAAAGTATCTCAGGAATGGAAGAAAAAGTATCCAAGGTACTCAGCCCTACTATTAAACTAATTTATAGTTTTCATATGAAGGCTATAACCCAACTATAGCACAAGACTATGGGGAAAGGGCCAAAGAAGGGGAAGGAAGCGGGGAAGTCAAGGTGGAGAGAGGGTAATGAGCGGGGCCCCACCTACGGTGCATCTTAGAATGGGTACAGGCGAAACCTACTAAAGGCAGAATACAAATTTCTATGTACAATAACCAAGAAAATGCCATGAAGGTTACGTTGAATAGTTTGATGAGAATATTTCAGATTGTATATGAAACCAGCACATTGTACCCCTTGATTACACAAATGTACACAACTATGATTTAACAATAAAAAAAAATGTGATGAGGATCAAAAGAACATAATAAAGTTAGTATATGAGTTCAGAAAGTATTTCCACCTGATGAGTGGGGATAAGTGAAAGCATTATCAAAGACCCACAAAAAAGCTCTTTAACAGGGGCAGTGCCTGTGGCTCATGGAGTAGGGCGCTGGACCCACATACTGGAGGTGGTGGGTTCAAGTCCAGCCCTGGCCAAAACTGCAAAAAAAAAGTTCTTTAATGAACTTCTGGCTGAGGAGATTTTGCTGGCTAGATGGAACAGAAAAGATTATAGGAAGAGAAATTAGTAGAAGCAAAAGCAGGAGAAAGTCACTTCTCAGAGGAAAGGCAAATAGGCAAGACTGAAGCGCAGAGTGGAAAAGTAAATGAGAGAAAGAGGAAGTTCAGGAATGTGCTGAGTGTCAGAGTTTACAATTTACTCAAGGTAAACTACCCAGAAACCTCATGAGACTTCAGAAGCTCCAAGAGTGAATGGATTTGAGAAAAATGAACTAGAAGACGGACATTCATCAACCCATGAAGAAAGGGAGACTTACAGCTTTTTTTCTTTCAACCAAAAATACTAATTGAAGAAGCCTCAGGTTTGATCAATCCCCTGACAATACAAGGAGAAAAAAATCCGGTCACAACAGAATAAATAACAAATGATGGCAATTTCCTCCTGAAAGGAAAAGTCCACTTATGATAAGGAGAAAGCAGAGTGATATAGAGTGAATATAACTCTCTGGCGTACATCAGAATACGAGAGTGTCAGCGGGATCATGCACACAATGGAGGGAACAGACACAAGATGGGAAGCCCATGCGGGGACATGGCCCCTCTCTCAGGAAGACCCTTTTCTTTCTTTCTTTCTTTCTTTTTTTTTTTTTGAGACAGAGTCTCAAGCTGTCGCCCTCGGTAGAGTGCTGTGGCATCACAGCTCACAGCAATCTCAAACTCTTGGGCATAAGCGATTCTCTTGCCTCAGCCTTCCAAGTAGCTGAGACTACAGGCACCCGCCACAGTGCCCAGCTATTTTTTGGTTGTAGCGTCATTGTTGTTTGGTGGGCCTGGGCTGGATTCGAACCCGTGAGCTCCAGTGTATGTGGCTGGCGCCCTAGCCGCTGAGCTACAGGCACCAAGCAGGGGAAGACCCTTTTCAGTGTGCATGCAGTCACAGTAGGAAGGATGATTACAGGCATTCTGCCCCTGGCACTGGCATGACGGGGCACTCGCAGTCACCTGCTCTCCTAGCCCGGCAATATTAAGCTAACCTTCAGTTACTGAGACAATCACTATTAGAGCACACAGTTGAACCACCCAAGCATGGTCTTTCTTTCCTCAAAGGTCATTTCTTAGAGAAGAAATCCCCTTAGAAGAACAAAGACTTTATGAGGAGAATTTCTATGAAATCAAGATTTTAGAAAAAATTTGTCATCAGCTTACTTTATCCAGATTCTATTAAGGTAAACACATGAGCACACACGTGCAGAATTCTTCTAACATGGCATATAATGCAGGTTTTTAACATTCATTTGGCTCCCCAAAGTTTCCAGAGTACCACGTATGTCCAGGGCACAGCACAGCACTCTTGTGCTAAGAAATAATAAAACGGAACAGTGAAGTTGAAGGCCTTTGAGGGTCCAATAATAATCTTTTCATTTTTATGAATGAAATAACTGAAGCCCCAACATGACTTGACCGTGATCACAAAGCTCATTTGGACAGTATAACTCTAGAAGTCAGATCTCAGGGTTCAGAACCCTTTGATTACTAAGCAGTAATAGCATAATATAGACTATTTTTTTAATCTTAAATTTATACAATTAAGGAAAATGTTTACAGAGTTTTCTAGTAAAAATATTCTTGCATAATTAATTTTTGCATATGGTTAGGTTATGCTGAGACATCACTGAGAGGGAAACCAACTTCAAAAACGTAGTTATGCCCTGAAACCACTAGAAATAAAAGGGTTAACGTTTAATCAAATACCTTCCCCATCAGCTAAAGCAGTCACAGTCTCTAAAATAGCACTCAGTCTGTGTGTTGTAGCCATCCATCCTTCTTGAAATGCAAATTCATTAAAAGTTAGATTCTCTGAGTACCTAAGCTGCTTCCTGGTCAAAACTAAAAATGCGAGTAAGAACAAGAGCTATTTCTACATTTATACTACACAGATGTTTCGAATAATCGTGGACTTCTGTGACTCAACTACCATTCTTCCCAGTGGACTTGGTTGTGGACCACTAATCCAGACCAGGACGCAGAGTGACCACAGGTATCTCCTGCAACCAGCGTTGCCAGAAAAGACTCTGAACACTTTTCAACCTCATGGTTTTGAGCCCAAATGGTCAAAAGCTTTGAAGATGTGATTTGAAATGTGAGGAAACTGCTGAGGAAGTACAAGCAGGCAGACGGATGTAATTATTCAAAGCTGCATTTGACACATCCAGGAGAAATGCCTGGCCAGCCTCCCGTCCACCTCCACTTCCTCGCCCATGGCATATATATGCAAATAGAAGAAGCCACAAGCCAAACCTCAACTTTATGACCCTAAAATAGGGCTTTGTTTGGGTAGACAAAGTGCCGCATGCTGAATTAGCAACCCCACTTCCTGTAGTAGCTAGACCCATCTTTCATTCAAGCAATGACCCTGTCTGACCCTAATAGTTGGAGAACAATCTCATACTGATAGAAAATTAAGAGCCCTTCTCCATATTACTTCCTTCATTTACATTATCCATAATTCCCTCTTCTGACTCCCCCAGACCCCAGATTTGTCCTTCTCTGCCATTGTTAGTAAAAGCCCAGATCCAGATGCCACGGGGACAGGCGGGGACAGCCAGGGAAGTAATTTCTAGTCTGACTCCACAACAAACTGGTCACTGGCGAGTCACTCACTCCCTCTCTGCTTTACTTCCCTTTCAGTGACATCAACCAGGAAAGCAAACCTGCAGTGGGCATCTTATTTTCTCTTTGTTTTTCTTATAAACCTCCAGAATGCCTAGGATTCATCAGCAGGAAGCTGGTCCAGTATTCTAATTTTACAGATCACACCATAGTCCAGAGAAATTAAGTGCATGGCCAAGGTCACAAAGCTATTTTCTAAACAGCCTCTCCTTAGGCTAATCCTGGCCAAAATTCATCCTATCAGTTTGTCTTGCCCAATAACATAAATTGCTACACACAAAGACACAATTACTTTTTTCCTGTGGCTGATGCCACTCTTAATAGAGTACAAATATAGAAATAATTGGCCCTCGGGTACTTATAAAACTATAACAGTAAAAAACTGATTAGTTGGCCAAGACTTTTTTTTCTTTCTTTTTTTTTTTTTTTTTTTTTTTTTTGTAGAGACAGAGTCTCACTGTACCGCCCTCAGGTAGAGTGCCGTGGCATCACACGGCTCACAGCAACCTCTTAACTCTTGGGCTTACGCGATTCTCTTGCCTCAAGTTGGCCAAGACTTTAATAAGGCAACTTGTGAATGTTCCTTTTCATTCCTAAGAAGGAAACACAGTGAATTATGTCTGTTCAATCTATGCACCAAAAGAGAAGATTAGACACAGGCAGGGTAGAGGTTTTGCTAATGCTGAGTGAAGAGCTGATGGAAAATAAAGTGAAGTCTTCCAGCTTCCTCAGTGCCATGATTCTTTTTAGGTCAATGGTTCTCAACCTGTGGGTTGCAACCCACAAGGACTGTATTAAAGGGCCGTGGCATTGGGAGGGTTGAGAACCACTGCTTTAGGTTCTCTGTAGCACCCGTGGTACCTAAAATAGCACCTGGCAGAGAGGAGGGCATATGAATTGAAAAATGAGTAAGTGTATGATTGCATGAATGAATGAACACAGAGAAGAGTCGAGTACGTGCACTCAAACAAAGAATTTTAGAAACGAAAAACTAGTTTAAAGAAGAAAAGAGTTTGAGACAAATTTAGGCTTGGTGTATTAGACAAGTTAAAGTCTATTGAAAAATGTTATTTCAAGTCACAAGTTTTTCAGGAATTAGTATCTTGAGGCAGTTGTGAATACCTTATACACCTTACAAATGAATCTCTTTTTTATTTTATTAAAGTTTGAGGGAAGGACTTTGAGCCTGTTTGAAATTAGGTTCAAACAAGTTGTAGTTTTACAACTTGAATGTGCTTGTTGGCACTTTAGTTTTTCCGACCTCATTCTCAGGCAATTATGTTTGGTCTGTTTATTGGCAATGATTTTCATTAATGTTTATTTTTGTGTTTACATCAATTTTCCAGGGGCAAATTAGCTGGAGAGTTTGCGTCATTGATTTCAGTATGTATACACTTTACGTATTCTAAGATGATTTTATAGCTTTTTTTACATCATCATTTGGCAGTTTCACCTGCTTTCTGAAGTTCTTTTAAATTTATTTTCAGCCAGTGATACCAACTATGCCTACATAGGAAGGTCCCATTGTTTTAAGATATTCATCACTTTGTGTTTTAGCAAAAACATTTATCAGGAATGAGGAAATAACCCCCTTTTTGGTTGGGTTTTCCTGAAAAAGTCATTAAGTGTTTATCCCTTAGTTGGACTTTTTATTGTAAACTTAATATAGGTGTCTTAGCTCAGGCTGCTAAAACTAAATATCATTAACAGGGTGGCTTAAAAACAGCAGAAATGTATTTCTCATAGTTCTGGAGGCCGGAGAGGCCAAGAGCAGGGTGCTGGCAGATTCCGCATCTGGTGAGGACCTGCTTCCTGCTTCACAAAGAGCACCTGCTCACTGTGCTCTTACCTGGTAGAAGGGGCAAGGACTCTCTGGGGTCACTTTTAGAAGGGCACTCATCCTGTTTACTGATCCCTTTATCGACAGCAATGCCTAGAAATACTTTGACTAGTTTCTCAGTTTGATCAATTCATCCTTTTTACCAACCAACTTCCAATTTGTTCTCCACACTACCACCAGGGCTTCCAACACACAAACCAAAACATCACACTCCCTTATTGAAAAGTTTCAACAACTCTTTGAGGTAAAATCCAACAGGCATTCCAGATTCAAGAGGACCTGAGTCCAGCCTCATCAGGCAGCAAACTCTCCCATGTATGGAGCGCTCATACATACCGCATCCCTCCAACCATTCCCAGGTACTTGAACTTCCCAAAATATTACAGGATTATATTCCCCTGTCTTTGTCCATGGTGTCCTTTCTTTTTTGTTTTTCTTTACTTTTTGGGGGGGGATCCCTTAGATATGCGGCCAACTTAATTCTCATTCGTTCTTTAAGCATCGAATATTACTTCCTCTTAGAAGAGCTCCCCAGCCGACCTCAATATCCTTCTTCTTTGCTCCCTGAAACATGCTGGAAGTAACCAGTGTGTTCTCCATCAGGGAAGTAATACGAGTAATGCACACTATTTTATTATCATTTTCTTGCTCATGTGTCCACTAGCTGGAGAACTTCGGTGTCAGAATAGAACACTGCTTACTTCCTTCCACGTCCTTGCCATGAAGATGTTATTAGAGATTTGAATATATGTGAAGGACTCAATAATATTTCTTAACCTAATGAACAGGTGATCCATAAGAAAAATAAACTTCAAAATATGCAAATCACTTGTTCTGGATCTTGAAATCATTTTTACCAACATAAAAAAAGAAAAAACTGGAAGGCCAATCTTCCCATTTAATTGTGAAACTACACAACTGCAGTGGAAAATCCTAGAGCTGTTGTGGCTGTGCCTGTGGTCTCAGTTACTCGGGAGGCTGAGGCAGGAGGATCCCTTGAGCCCAAGAGTTTGAGGTTGCTGCGAGCTATGATGCGATAGCACTCTACCCAGGCTGACAGAGTGAGACTCTGGCTCAACAAAAAAAGAACTCTTTTGAAGTGTTCCATCTCCATTGCCGAAAAGCACAATTCCTGAGGCCTATGTAGGATAGTACAGAAACCCATGTCAGCGAACTTCACCAGAAAAACTGTGTGGGCACGCCTCAGAATGAACTCCCAGTAATTAGTAGATTGTTACGTGGACAGCAACTAGAGGACTGCCCTGCATCAATGTGCTAATGAAGTGTTATGTAAGTACAGTTCAGAAAAGGAAAAGACTTTACTACAAAGTGATTCAAAATATATGCTTGAATTATTGACAGAAAAAAGGGAATCATATATCTGTAAGCCTTAATTTTGAGAATGAAGGTCTATAGTAGTCTTTGATGAAGGTCACATTGTAACTTAAGTAAATAAAAGAATATTTTAATGGATTCCAAATGTACTTAAAGTGTTTGTATGTGACCCAAATAAGCCAAGATTTCCTTTATGCACCAGTGGGCATAAATGCTCACCAAGTATAATGTTAAGGATAAACCATCACATTAATATCAAAATAATTAGTTTTCATTGAGAACCACACTGCCACTTTTAAGCAATTTCTAATAGTCCTTTAAGGAAATTTGAAAACAAAGCTCTGAGGTCTGAACTCAGCAGAGCCCCAGGCTTTTCAAATTCTGAAATTTTCCTTAATCTCTTTTCTTCTTCTGTTCTTGTCCTTATCAAATGTTACTTCCTTTTTGCCTTTATTACAAATTCTCTCTCTCAACTCTTGTCTTTGTTAACTTGAAATCTCTAATAACATCTTCATCAGGGTGTAAATATTGGAAACTACAGTAGCCAAAAGCATTCAACAGTAAGTTGACCCCATCACAATGAATACACTCATTTCCTTCTTTTAAAGAAGCAGTTCCCATAAGCTATATAACTATCATTTGTTCAAGGCTTTAAACTTCCTAATCATTTGATTTAAACAGGAAAAGAAATCTAATGGATTTAAACTATACACGAGTAATATCTCATATGAATAATCTGTGGAGAATGGAAATAGTTTCCTGCCTAGAGTGTATCCTTCCCACTTTGCTAATTTGAAAGAGTCTGTGATTCATTTCTATAATTCCCTCAGGTCAACATGTAAGCCTCCCTAATTGTTTGAAATCAAACCATTATATAGGCTTCCTGTCAACTTATTTCTCCCTTTGAAATAATTTATTTTCTCATTCCATATCTAGTCAATAGTGTGTTCAAGACACAAGGAGAAATATTTTCTAGTCTTTTCACTAGAAACTGCACAGAAATCCCTAATGAAACCAACTCAAACCTCCACATTCTTCCTATGACATTTCACTGGTGCCTGCCTTGGGCTGCTGGTCATCTTTTGACATAACCAATCTCATCTCCTCAACTAGACCACAAGACCCTTGAAAGTAGAGCCCACGGCTTTGTTTCCTTTCCCATTCCACCCCTCCCGATTTCTACTTCTCTCCCCATCTGCAAGAATATAACAGATGCTCAATAAATGGCTGTCAACCGAGCAATGACTAGTAGCTACGACATCATGAAACATTAACCTCACATTTGGTCCCTGAAGACAGGGCATGGTATCTTGTGTGTCACAGGCAACTGGTACGAGTTCAAAGGGGTGAAGTGAGAAATAAATAGTAACAGAGTGGGATCCCCAACTGGGGAGAAAAGAGCCTCTGCTGGGAGCTGAGATAATGTTGAGCAACAAAGCTTGAAACGATCTATTCCGCCAGCAGGTGGCGCTTCAACTCAGGGGCACTCTTGGTAAGTGGAGTCTCTGCTTCATCTTCAGGACATCTCCCTGAATTTACAGAAACACCTCCCCCAAACAGAACTGGAACTAAAATGTGAGCTGTGTCTACCCAGCAGATCTTGCTGTTTTTAGGAAAAATGTAAGGAAATTATTCTGAATCTTATTTAAAGGCAAGCTTTGCTTTTCCAGCAACTAAATAATCCCAAGGCCAAGCTCTGCCTGAACCACAGGTCCTCCCTAGGGCATCTAGGAGGTCTTGCTTTCAGATGCAAGGTAGTTTCTTAAAATAGATTTTAATGTGGCAAAATCTCAGTTTGCACATTGCTGATTTTATGCAAGAAGCATACTAGATCAATGGAGGAAAATGTTGTCTAAATGGATAAAAGTAGTAAAAAGTGTACTGTAAATATTAGGTTCAGATGAGTAAACGAATCAGAAATACCATTAGGGTAAGTATCGGATTTATATGTATGAGTGTGTACAAATGTTAAATACACACAAATTGATTTTTCAAGCTAATCACATGAGCAGGCTAGGTTTATCATTTATTAATAATACAAGAATTGAAATTATAATTAAATCTTTTTTTCCGTTCTACAAATCATCTGCTTCATGGGACAGGTGAAGAGAGATAAATTTAAGAATCTAGTTAGGTAGAAATTGTCTGGGAAATGTCCTAAAAACTCAAAATTATGCCTTTGGAGTAAGGTAATGAATCAGTAATTTTACAAAATGGATCTCTGGCTATGCTGGACTAGAAACAAAACAAAAAGATCATCTCCATGATATAAATGTGGTTTCCAAATCTATACTCTCCAACAGAGTCACACAGAGTCAGGTGAGAAAGGGTCAGAACTCTTGGGAGCATTTCACAAGAATCCCACAATCACACCGACCAGCGCTTGATCCTCAAAGAGCTAAAAAGAAGTTTTGAGCTATGTGCTGTCACTATTGAGGACACATACTTTTTATACCTGGCCCAAGTCATTAAATTCTTAGATTAATTCCCTTTAATGATGCGCCAGACTCATGTTCATCATTTAAAAAGAAAGAAAAACAACCTTAATGACGACATTTGCCTTAGACTGCTACAATCAAAGACAGACCTTTTCAGATGTAATTAAATTTTTTCCAAGATAATTTATCTTATTAAAATATGGTAATTTCCCATGGTTTTAGATTACCTGAAACCTTTCTGAGATTGAAAGCTATAGTGTATTTCTTGCTATAAGCAGTGTAATTGAACCTTAGAGAGTCAGGGAACATTTAATATTCACAAGAGCACATAAAAGCTAAAACTGTTTATTTATATCCAAGGTACTTGTAGGAATCTACATATGTGGCTATTGAAGTGCACAGGGCCATCAGAAAGAACGTAACTGTCCTGGATCCCTGGTAGCCTATATGGCCAATAGGTACTTCAGAAGACTGTCCTTACAGAAATGTAATTTTTGAGGACACTGGTGAAATAAGTGATTCAAAAATCAGTGTGATTTGAGGTTTAATGAAGCACTTTGTTATTCTCTAAAATAAAAATGAAAAAATAGAGACAGTTCTTCAGGCTTAATTACCACATCTGTTATTAGGCACTTTACCGTGATTGACTGGAGTGTATGTTGGACACGGTGCCAAAAAGGCTGCCATAATAGCAGCTTCCCACTCACTGCCTGAATGGCATCAGTCTCTGTTACAACCAGGATTTCCATGGCAAACAAAGAAAGCCTGGTGCCCACAGCCCCTATGCCAGCTGAAGGCACTTTCTCCTGGTGCCAGTTAAGACAGACTCAGGACCTAGACTGCCCTCCCTGGCTGCTCTCCCCTCTCCAGGCTCGATCCCACTTCCTCCAAACCCATGATAGAGAGGCTAGGGGAGAGAGGAAGAAGCAAGGCAAGGCTAGCAGGTACAGAGCTATGGTTGTGTCTGGATACCTACCTGCGGGCACTGAAATTAGGAATTATTATGAGATACTGCAGATTCAAAGGTTTTCTTAGCTCCTGGGGCAATTAAGATGTTAAAAAGTGCATGCAACAGAAAGGAGCTGGCATCTGTGAATACCCAATCCCTTGAGGGTCATGGGCCCTATAAACAAAGATGATTCTTTTTAAAGACCAACAATCAAATGAGATTTCAGAAATTTGATGTTGTACTCCGTAACATGCATATTAGAAAAACAATTATAAAACTCTCCTTCGTCGTCCTTGGTGAAATTGTTCATTAATTCCTTCAGGTCAATCTGTTATGTAGGCAAGTGGGGATCTACTAATTAAACTGCAGCTCACTTGAAAGGGATGCCTTTATGAAGTGTGTCATCATTCAAATTTTCATTATATTTATATATTTTTCTGTTCTTAGAGACCGGACCTCACCTGTTGCCCAGGCAGGCCTTGAACTTCTAGGCTCAAGCAATCCTGCTGCCTCAGCTTCCCAAGTAGCTGCTACTACAGGTGTATGCCACCACACTGAGCCAAATATTAAAACTGCAGTCAGACACCCACAGCTTTCTATATCCATAAGTCAAGTTACTATTTAGGCAGAAGCACAGGGATAATTATTGGGACACAAAACCACTCTTCCTACTAGAAGTACAAACATACAGCCACAGCAAATAACCTCTCATCTAAACACACGATGAGTAGAGAAATACTCAAATACTCACCTAACTCAAGCCTGGATGTCTAAACAGCAGCCCTATGGCTCAGAAGTTCACAGCTGTGACATAAGTTATGAGAAAAGACTAAGACATAACACCATTTAAATACATTTTTCTGGAACCATCAAGTGTAAAGTAGAATGTCCTTGAGGTAGTCTCTGTATTTAATTTGCTCATCAAGATGAGATTATATAAATTTATGATGCATTCCCCAGTTGCTTTTTTTATACCAAGCACTATCTATGGTGTTTTGGATACACAGGTATTTTGAATGGTAACTTTGTGCACAAAAGATAATCCAGAAATAATAGTGAGAAATTGGCAAGCAAGAAAGGATTTTGTATTAGAAGGATTTTACCAAACACTAAAAAAAAAATTAAAGAAATATATTGTGTTTTCTAAAAAGACATGAGCACTTATAAAAGTTATTGTGTCTCATACACTTGGAGAAGTTTCAGATATGGACTATTCTATCTTGAGAGGGGGACTGAGGGTCAATTTACCCTGAGGACCTTCCCACTTTTCAATAATCCTTCTAGCCTAAGGAACAAAAGAGGGACTTGAAGAGGTAGATTTCAGCCTTCTCAGACAAACAGCAATCCAGATTGGTGTCACATACTTCTTGAAAGTCATGATTGCTAATGGGTCCTCTGATGTTCCCCAATTTTTCTGAAATCTGTACTTTCTCTCCTTGGCCCCTATAATGTAAAGGATTGAGGCTATTTTCAAACTAAGTCTTTCCCTCACTTTCCCTTCTCTCTTTCTCCACAAATGAGTCTTTGCAATCCCCCTGAGAAGAGGGGAAGAAGATGGCAGAGCACGGTGAAAGTGAAATCAACCAAATTCTGAAATATTACAAGAGCCCCTCTCCAAATAAGTAAAAAGAACCATCTCAAAGCAAAATCCCTTCAAAAATGTATTTGTAAGTAATGGTTTTATGTCATTACAAAGGAGCTATACTTTAAAAAATTATCTAAAAGCAATTTGGCAATGATTTCTTGGACATGATACCAAAGGCACAGGCAATAAAAGAAAAGACAGATAAACTGAACTTCATCAAAAATTTAAAGCTTTTGTGCATCAAAGGACACCATCAACAGAAGGAAAAGGCAATTTACAGAGTGGGGAAAAAATATTTCCAAATCATATATATGATAAAGGAGCAATATCCAAAATATAAAAAGAACTCCTATAATTCAACAACAAAACAGATGACCCAATTAAAGAAATGGGGAAAAACTTAGACATTTCTTATAAAGAAGACGTACCAGCGGCCAGTAAAGATGCTCAACATCACTCCTCACTAAGGAAATAAAAATCAAACCACAATGAGATCCCACTTCATCCCAACCCGGAAGGCTGTTTATCCCCTCCACACACACATACATACAAAAAATAAAACAGAGAATCACAAGTGTTGGCAAGGATGTGCAGAAATTAGAGCTCTTGTGCATCGCTGATGGGAATGTAAAATGAGGCAGCCACTGTGGACAACAGTATGGTGGTTCCTCAGAAAACACTGAATTACCATATTATGTAGCAATTCCGTGTCTGGGTCTATACCCAAAAAAGAATGGAAAGCGGGCCTTTGAACAGATATTTGTACATTGGTGTTCAAGCAGCATTACTCACGGAACTCAGGGGCGGAAACAACACAGTATCCATTATTGAGACTGAATGTATATCTATTCAATGTATAGATAACTGAAATGTGGTATGTACATATCTATAACATTTTTATATGTATATGCATACACACAATAGAATATTAGTCAGCCTTAAAACGAACAGCAACTCTGACTCTGGTACACGCTATCACATGGATATTATACTGAATAAATCAGCCAGTCAGAAAAGAACAAATACTATAGGATTCCACATACCTCAAGTACCCAGAGTAGTCAAATGTATGGTGACAGGAGAATGGTGGTTGCCAAGGGCTAAGTGGGGAAGGGAATGGAAAGTTGCTATTTAATGGGTAGTTTCAACTTGGCATAATGAAAAAGTTCTGGAGATGATGCTGGTGATAGTCACACAACACTGGGAGTGTATTTAAAATGCCACAGAACCATACATGTTCAAATGGTGAGTTTTATGGTATGTGTATTTTACCACAATAAAAGAAATATCTAAAATCAAGCCAGTTCTAAGAAGGAAGGAATAGATGTCTTTCCCAAAGTAGAGACTCCTTTTTTATTTCTTTTCCCTGTCCGTTTACATGATTGAGTCAGACACTCGTGAATTCTTCCATGCATCATATAGATCATACGCAGACTGGCAATCCGGCTGCTGGAACCTGAGCGTGGAGGTGAGCAGGGTGTACGTCGGCCTGGTCTCCTCACTCCCTCCTCCTTGGGCCAGTCTCCCAGAATTTCACCTCTCTGATCTCCCAGAGAAGCTCCAAAAACAGGTGGCGATTCCTCCAGAACCCACACATGGTAACCAAAATAAAGCAAATTAACTCTCTCTTCATTTTAAGCAAACGGAAACCAAAAGGGTGTCAAACATTTCACAGCCACTGTGCAATGTCAGAATTCCAGCTCTAGACCCCTACTGCCTGCCTGAATTCAAACTTTTGATTTTATTGTTGAACTTGGCACATCTTTGGGATCTGGACCTGTTTACACTCCTTACTTTCTGAGAAAAGTTCTAAGAAATTTTAGATTTTACAAGAGCTTGCCTTCCTCAATTTCAATTCTTATTTCCCCAATTTGGATTTTCGGGGTCATAACAAAATAATTTTGCTTTCAGGTTTCATTTTTGTCCCTCTCCCGTAATTGTTAATGAAGTTAAGATTACACAAAACAATGCTTTCTGAGGATAGAACGCAGCTCTCAAGCCCTTCTGGCAGGTATTCCCTGGACCAGTTGTTACTGATTGTATCCATAGGCAGAAAAGGGCTTAAAAGATCAAGTCACGCTGCACTTTCCAACAAAGCAGGCCACAGCTGTACAACAGACTATGAGCAACTGCTCCATGAGGAGACAGCAAGACCTCTGTTTTCCTGCAAGGTCTGCTCAGGTCAGCGCATGTGGCATGGATTAGAGAGTCCGGGGACTGTATTACCACAAGGGGCAGGACCGGAGTTTACACACCACACTCCTGGATGGCAGTTCTGTGCTATTAGATCTCTTTGGAGAATAAAAGCAGATATTAGACCTTACAAAATTTTCTAAAGCCAGCAGTTATTTTTTGGAAAATTCATGTGTGAGTTCAAAAAACAAAAGAGAGAGAACACACAATTTATTTTTAAACATCTTCCCAAAGATCTGTCATGGTAGGATGGAAGAAAAATGTATCCATCATGGATAGAATGTTTGAATTTGCTCTGAAGTGAGCTTGATTTTGAGACTTAGCTAAAGTAATACTTTAACAGAACAGTGTAGGCTGTGCCCTCACCATAAGCCACGCTGAGGAAGACATTCCTCCCCACCCCTCAGGAAAACAGCTGCCCGAAAGCTCATACTCAGCTTCTCCAGAGCCTAGAAGGGGCAGACAGAGCAAGGAGTTTCAGTCACTTGCCTGGATGCTGGCCATATGCCCCGTCCTGGGCCAGGCCAGATGGAGCTCAGCCGAGGCAGAGCTCACCCACCACACTCCCACTACCTGTTCATTGTGCCCCTACAGTCTGGACACAGCCCCGGAGTCTCCGGAGTCAAGTGGCTAGGGTTGGGAAAGACCCTTTTTTATCTCTTCTTCTTACAAATAAAGAAATGGAGGCACAGAAGAAGATCAGACGTGTGGCAGAGTCAGGACTAAGGCAAGATCTTTAGTCTCCAGAGCCAGTACTTTTTCAATAATTCTGAACTGTCTGAAAGAGCTCTAGTGGGAAAGTGTGCCCCCGCCGCTTTGGAAGCATTGTTTCATTTCATCCAAGGCCATGCCAAAGCAAAGCAAAACAAACATTTTAAAGGATTGTGACATTGGCCCTGACATCTGTATCACTGTCCATGTTTCTCAAGATTAGAAAATGTAAAAAAGTGACCTCAAATTGAGGCAATTCTAAAAGTGAGCCACTTAGGCCTGTGAGTATGGGTAATGCTGAAATCTCCATCTCAGGTGATTCCACCACTCCCACAACTCAGCATAAAGTACGTTCACCATAAAACTTGAACTGAGTCAATGAAACGAAACTTCTTGAAAGTGAATCTTTTAAGTATCTTCTGCTTCCTGGGACTTTGTCCTTCTAACCAGGGTTTCCGCACTGGGCCTTCAACAAGGAATCGGAGGCCTGGGGCCAACTGCCCACAACCATCTTCGCTCAGCTGCCAAGCTGGCTGGGTGCAAGTGCAGGGATGGTACAGCCACCGCAAGGGCTTCTCGGGTGCACAGGTGGAGCCAAGCAGTGAGCCGGGGCACCTCCTCATTTTGCCAGGAAGCCACACAGTGGTCCCGGCACATATTAAAAGGTCTTTGCTCTACCTGGGGTTTTACTTGTAGTGAATCCAACTTCCAGACAGAGACTGGGAAACTTCTTGTGTTTTTAAAAAAAATCTCAGTGGCAAAACTCACCTGGATTCCACAGCCCTTTCTTCACTCCCTAACACTGTGTTCTGAAAATCTGCCCATCACGACTTCCTTGCTGTCCTTCTCAGCAGTGACATATTTACCATCAAAGGAAACAGAGAGGGCCCGGACAGTCCCTAACCCATAAAAGAACTGCCATCTCCCTTATGCACCAGGGAATGAATCCACACACCATCCAGCCCTAATTACGTGGCCTCATTTTTGCAAACAGCACAACCTGGCCAAGAAAAGAAAAAGGCTCTTCCAAACTCTCCAGCTAGGCAGGACACTCCTTCAGTTAAGCGATAAAAACTCCCTTTTAGATGGAGAGAAGTAATGTCTCTGCCTTCCATACCCAAACTCTGGAAGAATCCAGAAAAATCAGAGTCTTCTCCTTTAAGGAGAGGACTACACCTAAGACTGTGCTTGAAATTCTATAAGCTCATTTAGGTGATCATTTTCCAAAGATCTTTGGATTTCATGACAATATGATACCCTTAGCCAAAGATGACTGTGCAGGGAGGTGACAGTTGGACCTAGAGGGTTAGCTTATGGGATGATCATGATCATAAAAACAAACTCTACAGGGACAGGCAGCAGTGAGACCCTCAGAACAGCCCCCAGTGCCTGCACAAACAAAACTGCAAAGCATGTTTCCATACTGCTTCAGAAAAAAAGGCAGGGGGAGGTTTTTCCAGCCCTCGCTTGGCAGAGCTCCACATCACAAGCTTTTTTGTTTGTTTTTGCTTTGTTGTTTTTTTAATGGAGGAAGAAAAGGGCCTTTGCTTCAGGTTGGTCTTCACCAAAAGAAAAGTAGACCATCTGGCTCAGCTATAGGAAGGAACTCTATGGCTAGGCTCAGGCAGTCGTCACCTCTCTGGAAGGATGATCTCTTCTCCTGGTGCAAGAAACCACCTGAGGTCTCCAGGCCCAGGTGAAATGTTTCCAGACCAGCTGGCCTCCTTTTGTCATACACTCACCACTGCAAATCCAGCTGCAGCCCAGGAAAGCACAGCTACGGAGCCAACTGTTAAAAAACTAAAAGTCCAAAGTATAAATTGTTCAGGCTCTTCCCTTACTTCATATCCTCCCAACGATGGTCCTGACTAGTTTTTGACTATGTTACTATTCATTAGCACCTCTACTAAAGGAAGTATGGGGTCTTAGGATGGTTTGAATCAACCAATGGTATAATCTTTTTGGCCTCACGGATGTATGGTAGGAGATAAAAATCACAATTATCCATTTAAATGACTATTAGCCCTATTAGAGCTATAGGATAGCTTCAGCTTTTTATGTTATTCTTATGTCACCACAGTTCTGAATAAACTTGAAACTGGGTCCACAAATATGTCTATTCTAATGTCTTGGTCTATATGTCTTGCCAGCTCATGCTGCTATAACAAGATACCACAGATTGGTTGGCTTAAACAAGAAATTTATTTCTCACTTTATGGAGGCAGAAAGTCCAAGGTCAAGGTCCCACTGGCTCTGTTTCTGGTGAGGGTTCTCTTCCAGGTTTACAAACATCGTTTTGTTGCTATGTCATCTCATGGCAGAGTGACCAAGCACTCTGGTGGATCTTCCTACCTTTGTAAGGGCACCAACCCTATCAGATTAGGGCTCCCCTCTATGATTTCATTTTACCTTAATTACCTCCTAACAGCTCTATCTCCAAATAGAGTCAAATTGTAGTTTAGGGCTTCAACATATGGATTTTGGGGGAGAAACTGGGGAAGAAGATTTAGTCCATAGCACTATGCTTAACCCTTTAGGGATGGAAAAGAAAATAAGACATGTGCTCAAAGAGCTTACATTCTATAATCAATTTATTTTAGAGACTGAAGGGCCTGCAAAGATTATGCAGTCTCTTCCTACAAGCTCTGAGCCTTCCTTCTTTTTTTTTTTTTTTTTTTTGTTTGTTTGTTTTGAGACAGAGTCTCAGTGTGTCGCCCTCGATAGAGCGCTGTGGCTTCACAGCTCACAGCAACCTCCAGCTCTTGGGCTTAGGCAATTCTCTTGCCTCAGCCTCCTGAGTAGCTGGGACTACAGGCGCCCACCACAACGCCTGGCTTATTTTTTTGTTGCAGTTGGCCGGGGCCAGGGCCAGGTTCGAACCTGCCACCCTTGGTATATGGGGCCAGAGCCCGATTCCCTAAGCCACAGGTGCGGTTCTGAGGCTTCCTTCTTAATATACTAAGAACATACGTCTTGATGAGGGAGGTATTTCACCCCAATTCATAGAAAGGGACACAGAGAGGTGAGGTGACCTATGGCACTTATGATGAAGTACTATGAAAAAAAAAATTAAGTTCAAACCCTTGGCTGTCTCCAGAAGGACACCAGATGTGCCAAGATCTAAGGAATCAACCACTTTCCTTAGGCTTTCTGATTCAGAGTATAGAAGGAACATTATTTGGAAGCTTCTGCCTAAACTTAGAGCAGGACAGTGATTTATTAGAGAAAATAATTTTGCTGCTTGCCTAAATTAGGAAGGAAGGGTTGTATGTTAATTAAGTCAATACGTTCAATATCCTAAATAGTATGGAATATTAAACAGAACTTGGACCTGAGATATAACACACCAGGAGTCCGTAATAAACTCACTGAGTTAAAAAAAGAAGTGACCTAGACAAATCCTTGGGTAGAAATTAATAAATCATGGACAAATGATTAAACCTACTGAGCATTTGCTGTATGCCAGGTACTATCCTAAGCCTTTTTCCTTTATAATCAGAACTAAATATTATAATAACTCTATGAAAGAGCTGCCAACATTATCCTCACTTAACTGACAAAGAAACTGAAGTATACAGTAACTGGCTAGAGCACATACATCTAATAAACAGCATGATGAACCCAGGAAATCTGCTTCTAGAAACCATACTCCACTACCTTATTACACAGCCTTGCCTTAACTTTTCAGAAACATTTGTCTACTGGACATAGCAATCAGTGCTTGAAATGTATGCTTAGAATGCAACCACAAGAGGGTTGGGAACTTGTTTACCTTAAAGTATTGCCCTGTCTCCAGCCCAACAATCATATGGAATGTAGTAAATGCTCAGTGAATAGCTATTGCACAAATAAATAAGGGAATGTGTTAGATTTAGTGTGATTACTACAATAGACTCCTTAGTGGCTTTCCCATTTTTATTTCATTTCTACTCCTGTCATCAATGATAAACTTGCTATCTACTGCCTGATGAATTTAAGCATGGGCAAACAGTTTTTAAGGACTCTCCTACTTGGCTCCAACCTATACTTTCAAGCTTATTTCTTGATATTCCAGGATACAAATACTTCACTCCAGCCATCACTCACTTCCTCACACTTTCTTTCTTCATAAACAGACTGGCAGCGTGTACAGGCAATGTACTGAAGGCTGCTATTCTCCCCAACATGCAAGAAAGGCTTGCCTCATAGAACAGAATCAGAGATCAAATGATCTGCAGATACATCTCACCTGAAAGCAAACACCTGTTTTCTTAAAAAAAAAAAAAAAGTTAAAAATTTTTAATTGAGGTAAAAATCACATAATGTAAAATTCACCATTTTAACCATGTTGTGCAATCATCACCACCATCGAGTTCCTAAATGTTTGCACCGCCCCAAAAGGAGACATCAACCAAACCCATCAAACAATCATTCTCCATTTTTCCATTCCTATAACTGTTGGCAACTACTAATCTACCTTCTGCCTCTCTGGATTTTCCCCTTCTAGATATTTTATATAAATAAAATCGTACAATATGTAGTCTTTTGTGACGGGGTTCTTTCATTTAGTACAAGGATTTCAAGCTTCATCCATGTTGTAAAATGTATCTGTACTTCATTACTTTTTACAGCTGAATAATATCCCATTGTGTGAAAACATCACATTTTGGACTTTGTTTGAAAATATGTTTTTAATTCTACTGACATCTTACTAAGAAAAAACAAATTGATTCACTAGCAGCCTCATCTTAATTCTCTAGTTAAGATAAATAAATTTTCTTTTAGTAAAATGCTATCTTCATTAAAAAACATTTATGCTCCTGAGTAAACTGAACTGTTTTTGTATTCTAGAGTATTTTAAATTCCTGATAGTTGGGTGGCACCTGTGGCTCAAGGAGTAGGGTGCTGGCCCCATATGCCGAGGGTGGCGGGTTCAAACCCAGCCCCAGCCAAAAAACTGCAAAAAAAAAAAAAAAATATATATATATATATATATATACACCCAATAGTTTGTTTTGTGTCAGAGACTACACTTTCTAACATCTGAACTTAATTAATAAGATCTTATTTAAGCATTTGAATAATTCTTTCATAAGATGCATAAGCACACATGATTCCTAATTGTGTTAATTATTCTTCCCTATTTTAACATAAGTAATGGTAATAATTTTTATTGAGAGTTTACTATGTGCCTACCACTATGCTAAATACAACAGTCTTTGAAGACATCCTATTATCATTTTATAGATGATGAAAAGAGGCTTACAGAGCTTAAGCAGCCACCAGGCTTTCAGGGGTGAGATTGGGTCCCAGTCCCATACAGTAAATGACAAGGTCATTTAGATTTAGTCTAGTCTAATAGACTTAGATTGTCAAAATTTTCTTTCATAACCTACAACTTTAACCACATGTGTTTGTGTAAATCAACCTTTAATCCCTAAGTCCAGTTACCAAAAAGAGCTGCATAAAGTGGCTACTCAGACCTCTCACAAATGAACTATATATCCATTTCAAAGTGAAGGGCCCCAAACTCTCCTTCAGAAAAAAAATTTAGAAATTGCTCTTATTTCCTCCATTTGAGTCTACCAGCTCCCTATTATGAGTAAGCTGGATATTCTATGGGGACAATGACGCACCTTGGTATAATCTATGCAGCTCCATACTGATGAATGAAACAAAAAGGACCACAGAATGCTCTGGTGCCAGAAGTGTCATTTTGCAGGTATGGCTCTTGGAACTCACTGTGGAGCTCAGGAAGTGATGGCTGAACTAAACAAGAAAGATAAGCCAGAGACTCCTACACCTCATACCACTTTGTCCCAATTAGAAAAATGGGAGAGGAAAAGAGTATTCTAAAATCAGATTATAGGAGAGGTGTCATCTGCAGATTCAGAAAAACGTCCATGTTCCCCAGAATCTTCTTCTGATTATTCCCGACAGATTACAGTGAATAGGAGGAAGGTGCCGAGGGAATGAGAAGACTTGGTGCTAAAGGGCGGAGCTCCGCTAACCCTACTGATCTCCTAGGCACTGTGGCTTAGGAGAGTACTACACCTGACTCTGAGGTGCTGGTCCATTGCTTTCTGACACACAGCTCTTATGGATGTGGAAGTCAGGGAGAATTTATGGGCATGTAAAGCTCTAGACCCTCCCAGTCATACCAGGATTCAAATTCCATGAGTTTACAGTTCCCCAGCACTGCTAGAGTCTTAATTCTACATTAAATAGGGAGCTTTAATTTTTGAACTTATTACTGAAGTGTAAAATACATACAAAAAAGGGGCACAAATCAAAATCGAACAGTTCAATGAATGTTCACAAACGGAACGCATCCACAGAACCAGCCCTGAGATTAAACACACCACCACCCCAGCCAGAGGCCTCCCTGGGCTTTCCTCCTGACAGGACACCAAGTCCCATCAAGCATCCTTATGTATAAAAAAGCCTTCAGGATTAAATACACTACTTGGGACACAAACAACAATAAAAGGCAAAACATACCTTTCCTATTTTTTCAACAAATGCCGCTCCTAAGCAGAACTTCAAGTACAGCAGGGTACTCATCCCGCCAAGCATTGGTGGGGAGCCTCCCTAAATCACACAAATGGAGCCAAATGAACAGGACTAATGGCAAAGCTTTGAAAATTAATGATCTAATCAGGACAGTGTTTAACACAATCCTTTTGCCACCCCTGAAGTCTCCTCTTCCCCATCCCCACTTCAAAGACATCTATATCACTGACAAAACCAAATAACCATTTACTAAAGTATCAACAAACTGTGAGGGAAGGGGGGAGCGGGATCATAATGAAGAAGGTAAAACCACTTGGCCTCCCTGCATTCCACTTGCTTGCTACTCCTTGAATGGATTTGCAACCATAATACATAATCAAGGTGTAATGACAGACTTAATTACAGACAGCTCTAAGTGACCTCAAACAAATCACATACTGTCCTCTCCTGGATACAAACCTCCATAAGCCCAAATACTCCCAGTCAGGAAACCTCTTATCCTCTTATCTCAGAAACAAAAGGATTCCTACTGGCCCAGGAGCACCAGCTGTCTGGACACTTGTGTAGACGGGCTCCGCACAACACATGACTTCCAGAGAAGGCTTTCCCCATTCCGCCTCCCTCAACTGGACATTCTGTGCCTAACTTGAAAAAGAAAAGAAAAGCCACCTACAAATATCCACAGAGACCAGGAACTAACTCTCCCTTTGAAAGAAACCCAGAGGCAACGGCTGAATGAATGACATACTTTTTCATAAAGGGAGTAATCAGAGTAGATGAACAATCCTGTGCGAAAGTCTTCGACCTTTGCAAAGGCTGTGACCTCAAATTTGAATCTTCTTCTGACACAAAGAATGTAGCCAATTGTTAAATTCAGGATTAGATCTTGACAGGAAGTTTGCAACCCTTTCCCTCCAGGGCTGGAATCCAGTTTGGAAGATGAGGGTGAGAGAGGGTATGTAAATGGCATCTGGAAAGTGCCCTGGCCTCATAACTATCCAAGCACATTAATAACTTTCTAACGGATTTAACTGTATTTCAAAATCAAAAAATCCTCAGCTTCAAAACAGTTATCTGAATCTACATTTGGAAGGGAATTATTACCATATCATAGGCATCGTGACCATTCCCAGGAACACAGAATCATGCTCTTGACTTAGGTGGGCTCTCCTATCAGGTTCCTTTGATGAGCCTGGGGAAGACAGGCTGGGAAGTATGCCTTTGTCTATCATGAACTGAGGGAGATTTTTTTTTTTTAATTTTCAAAATCAGTAATAAACCCTGCAATCAGATAAATCAATGGGGAGTAGTAGGAAATGACTCTTCTTTGGCCAGTGATCCACTGGCATTCTAACAGACTTGTGTTCCCCCAACACCACGTCTGCTGCTCCAAAACCAGCAGATTAATGACGCTTCCAAAGAACTACTTTTTTCCTCCCCAAATCCTACCTCTGACACATTCCTACAAGTAGTTTAACTGTGGAAGGCCTTGACCTCCTTTCTTTGTCTCTCCGATTCAAGTGTGTCTGTTTCCTTGGGGCTACCAAGCTCAGTTGGACAGAGCATCAGCCAACCCCTGAACAATGGGCCCCTTTCTCTGGCTGTCACATGAACAGCGCTGTGTTACAGCCATTGTCCCTTCAAGTAGAGAGAAGAGGCACAGGTTCTCACAGACCAGCAACTCTCTGTGACCCCCTTTGGCCAAATCACTACAACTTAAAAACAAACAGAAAAGGCATGCCTTTTGAATGGGGCACTGTAATCCTAACAAGGATTATGTGCATCCGTGGGCTACTTGCATCAGCATATCTTGTTAAAAGTACACATCCCTGGGCCCCACTCCACACCAACTGAACCAAAATCCAGAGAACGGCCAGTATCTGCAGGTGGTTCTCATGCCTCTAATGTTTAAGAACACAGGCTAAACACGCCTCAAGCATTCCTAACTTCATTAATAGCCTGAGTGTGCACATGTGTTTAAGGAACCAGTGGAAGGTAGAGAGGATACTAAGAGAGTAAACACTTTAGAGGTCCTCAAACTTTTTAAACAGGGAGCCAGTTCACTGTCCCTCAGACCGTTGGAGGGCCAAACTATAGTTTAAAAAAAAAAAACTATGAACAAATTCCTATGCACACTGCACATATCTTATTTTGAAGTAAAAAAACAAAACGAGAACAAGTACAATCACACCACCTCATGTGACCCGCGGTCCGCAGTTTAAGGACCCCTGAATGGCTGTCAAGTCTTAGCATGGTAGGAAAAAGCACCTACATGAAGACAGGTGAGAAAGATGAGAGCACCAAGGAAATGTGGGAAGGGAGACAGGGATGTTTTTAAAATACCAATAGCGTTCAGAAGATAATAAGAATTTTGGGATGGGTCATCAATGAGCAAGAAAAGGGGAGTGCAGGGAGTGCAAGGAGAGCAGGATAGCGCTGAAACCCCTGGCAGAGGCGTAGCCTTCAGGAAAGGTGGATGCCAAGAAAGTGCCAGTGGTAGGATGAACTCTTAAAAAACAAGCACGCTTAATATTTAAGTTTTAAGATACAATTCATTCCACAATCCCAAACCTTAAAAGTCAACTATGCAAGCCACCTAATTGATGGCATTTTATAAAGTGAAAGATCTTCATGGCCAGGTGGGTGACTTCATACTAAAAGAGACAGTATAGTAGTGTGGCAAGACAATCTTTAAACTTCTTAAAGGAAAACATGTATTCAGATCCAGATGACACTAAAAGAAATTTAAACCCTGTCCCCATCCTAACTCTCAAGAATCTCTACAGTATTGAAAGAAATAACAGGTTTCTCATTTCACACCTTCTAATGGAATGGGGTGGCTGTAGCTAATTTATAGTTGAATCTCAATGGGGTGCCCCCAAACAACATCTGATTTATATAATAAAATAATAGTAGTGTAAGGTGCAGGTTTCCTTTAGTGCACACATATTGCTATGGGGTGTAGGCAAAATCTAGATGGAAAGCCCAATAGAATGATTCACAAACGTTAACTTGCTACTCCTGTGTAATGGTTTAGTCACTATTGCTTGAAGGTGTTTTGCAACTTCCTGCTGCCACATGTTTGTTGAACTCATTCTCCCCACCTAAGATGCTGGTCCATTCAAATCTCGCCCTCAAGATCCCAATGACAGGAGTCCTCTCTCTAGAGGGAGCTCTCCAGGCAGCTCTCATAGCTGCACACTGGATCCTGGCTACCCCCAGCCTCCCCTGGTTGTCTTTTTCTTATACCTAGATTTTTTTTCCAAGGCAAGAACATTCTTGGTATAAAATAAGACTTGTTAGTTATGCTCACACTCATCAATTCTTCATCCAAAATAAATAAAATCCCCTTCTCAAGATGTCAGTGGGGAGCAGGTCTTTAAAATCTTTTCTTTAGATTATAGAATCAGTCTTCTATGCCCAACACAAAGATTTCATAGTTCTGTTTCTTTCAGCAAGGAATAAGTTAAATTTGTGTTGGTTGGTTTTCGATTTGTGATCAAAAAATATTTTTTAAGGGCGGCGCCTGTGGCTCAGTGAGTAGGGCGCCGGCCCCATATGCCGAGGGTGGTGGGTTCGGACCCAGCCCCGGCCAAACTGCAACAGAAAAATAGCCGGGCGTTGTGGCGGGCGCCTGTAGTCCCAGCTGCTCGGGAGGCTGAGGCAAGAGAATCGCGTAAGCCCAAGAGTTAGAGGTTGCTGTGAGCCGTGTGATGCCACGGCACTCTACCCAAGGGCGGTACAGTGAGACTGTCTCTACAAAAAAAAAAAAAAATATTTTTTAAAACAGACAAAATTCCTTACCAGACGGTATTCCAAAGACCCATCATAGAACCACCACCTGTGGCCATGTTTGGAACAAGCCAAATCTGTATAGCTCATCTGGGTCAGACAACATGTTAATGACAAGGCACTTAGTTACTCTCTAAGGATGGGGCCTCTTTGCTCCCAGTGATAAGATGTTTTTAACAGATGCTAATATTCTGCACATGTACCTATCAAGATGAAGCTGCCCATACTGAAATATCATTGTCTTTGTCTTAGAAGCTGGGAGGGGCACAATTTATTGCCCTCTGAGTAGGAAATTGAGGTGGTTAAAATGCTTTACATAGTTTCTTTATCTGGGAGTATATATAAATCACTAAAATGAAACAAGTAAGGAAATTGCTAGAAATGAACAGTAATAATAACAGGATATATTATTACATTCACATGGTCCAGAATGATCAATGGCCCACAGTATACATTATCAAACAACATCTGCATGGCAACTTACAATTTTACAAATAAAATTCTATAAAGTAAAATAACATTGGTTTGCATCTTCTTTTTTCCTGATAGTATGAGAAATCCTTTTATTAAATATTCCAAATTGATCCTCTGCAATAACTATGTTTTAAAAAGAATGATCATGGAAATGATTAAGGTAAAAAAAAAAAAAGAATGATCATGGCAAAGAATAATCTTAAAAGGTAAAGAAAAGAGAGACAAGATAAATATACAATCTTGGTAGATTTAGATAGAGATAATAAACGAATGAGGAAGTGACTGACTGAATAACTGAGTAAAGAGGTTAGGAAAACAGTTAAAAGACTTGTAGAAGTCCAGGCATAAAATGATGTAATCTCACACTAAGGTAGAAAAAGTTCATTTTGCAAATAGAATTGATTAAGAAGACAAATCAATAGGACCCAATGAATCCCACATGTTTTGTTTGAATCCCATCATCTGCATGGTTGTACCTCATTCATTGATGCTGCTACCACCCTCCCTATGTCATGGGGATTTCATATATCAGCTCATGAATGGACATGTTTTGTGTCTATTTTATGGTGGAGCTACCCAGAATCCAGTAGTCAATTTTTGCAACATTATGGTTACTTTTCATTACACCGAAAATTGTTCACTTATTCAATTGTTGTTCATATTGTCATTATTATACAAAATGAATGGAAAATGGGAAAATCAGAAACTTATAGTAATTATGAGAAGAATTTGTCTCATAAAATTCATGTAAGACAAAGATAGAAGTTACTAGACATGCCTGAAATGGCAAATCTTGAGTCTGAATCAGACATTATTGAACTTGAACAAGCCAACTGTTGTTTTAAATGAGGAGGAAATAACCAAAATCATGAAAAGTTTAAAGGCAAAAACCAAACAAAGGAGTATACACTGAGTACTGTATCTAAATAGCAAGGTATAATTAGATATGTTATGATTTATTTGGCTTTCTAGGGCCAGAATCCCTTATAACAGGTAGGCTTTTGTACAATCTTTGGACCTACTTTCAGGTATCTGTCTTTTCATCAAAGTAGGAAAGACAATATTGAACCAGTCATTGTGTGTCTGATCAAATACAAAAACAGATGCACACGTGTTTCATAAACTCAAAAACACAGGACAAAGTTGGTTATTTTTAGGGTATCGGCACTTCCTTTCCAGTGCTCTGACACTGTCATTTCAAAAACCAAACCAAAACTGCCCTATAGGATAAGCTCAGCTCTTCATCATACCGCCATAATGTTGAACACACAATATTAATTCGGTGGCATTTGGTGTTTCATAAGTCCTCCAAAACACTTTGTGTGCTAAGAAAATGTTAACCGTCATTCACGTAGTTACCCTTCTCCCACATTCTTTAGGCATTTACTACGTAACTACTCTGGGCCAGCCATTTGTATAAGGGCTTACACCAAGGAATGAGAAACTCACCAACTTGTTGAGAATAAACATTCAGATAACAAACACGGCTGAAGATAGAATGGGAACGCTCTTGAGATAGCATTACGTTTATGAGAAAATTAGGAAAAGCTTCAGAGGTAAAGTCTACAAAGAGATTTGAACTTTATTTTCAAAAATAAATGAGTAGTAAGTAGTTGTTTAGTCCGAGAGGAAGGGCAAAGGCATTTCTAGCAGAGGGAACCCTAACCCTAACCCCATTCCTAGGTCACAGAACAGTGGCAGAGAGCAATGTATTCCTGGAACAGTAATAAGGTCAGTCGCAGTAGAGGCTGGATGGCTGTGTTTAGGGAAACGGAGAAGCAAACGTGGTCTGGTGTATCATGTTAAAGAAGTGAGGGTTTAAGCTATGAGCCAGTGTTTCTCCAGATGTGGTCTGTGGTCATCTCAATCAGATTCACTTGGAGATCTGCTCAAAATGCAGATGTCTGGCCTTACATCTCAGGTGAAGCTCTGGAATCTATTTTAAACAGGCACCTGGGTGACACTGATGTTCACCATCTGGAAACCTGCCCAAGATTTGCAAACAAGGGAATGACATGATCAGATGTGTATTTTAGATATGCTGTTAGACTAAGCTGACAATCATAAAGGAAGTGAATCCGCTGCTGCCAAATTAAGTCTGGGACTTGACTTTGCGTTAGAGTCACCTGGGGAACTTGTAAAACTGCAGACATTTTTGACACCTCACCCAAGGTTACTGCATCTGAATCAAGGCCTAAGGGGCCAGGATTTATGATAGCTTGAACCATAGGAAGTGGCCATTTTTATCTAGGTCAAAGTGGTCAGATATCAGCAATCTAACATTTTTAATGAGCTCCACCCCTCATTCTTCTGGGGTACACCAACATCCAGGATCACTGATGTAATACAAGTAGCAGTAAGTGATTTTCTCTCTTTATTAATTATTAGCATCATTACTCACTTTGATTAATATGCAAAGATGGAAGTGGCATAATTTATGTGCCTAAAACAAATGTTAAAAGAAAAAAAAGGGAATTGAAAAACAGCCACCAGCAAAGTAAGACAGCAAATGTGGAGGCAGATGTAGACTGTAGAGGCAAAGAAATGCTGGAGATAATTCACCTCTGACTCCACCTCCCCACAAGTTTACACATGAGGAAACTTCTGCCTAAACGGAGAAGCAACCTGCTTGAGGTCATACTGAATATTTCGTTTGATTCTTCAATGCTATATGCTCTTTATGTGCTTTTCGATAGTTATTAAAGTCACTGCAACTAACAAGTATTTGGGATGTAATTTACAGAGTGCTGTGTCACAGAAAGCCCTGACACACTTGAAATGGGGACGAGGATGGAAGGAGCATAAAGTAAATACTCATACCAAAAAACTTGAATAGTATAAAATCTAGAACAGTGCTTGAAATGTAATAGATGCTTAGTCAATACTTATCAAAAGAATGAGTGATCTCTAAAAAAAAAAATAGCTTTAAAGGAAGTATATTAATGCAAAGGATTTTTTAGGAGGTACACAGCTTGTGAACAGTGTGTAGATGTTCCACTTTCTAACCTGTTTCAACCCCTCTTTGGTGCCCATCCAGGACCTATCCTCCTACAAATCCCCAAATCCCAGCCTTGCGACATGCACCATTTTTTCCACTGAAAGTGTCCCCAACAGAAAGCAATACAAAGATCACATGTGAGCCAAGGTTTGACAGTAGGTAGTGAGGCGTACATGCAAGCACAGCCACCAAAGCCCAGGCAGGTAGGAATGTAAGTAACACCTGCTGAAAGGTAATAAAGGCTGTATCATGGTGTAATACAACAGCAGCTCATGGTAGCTATATAATAATAACAGCTAATACATACCTCCCATACACCATATCAGCCTTGTTAGCACTTCACATGTATTAGCACATTTAATCCCTTAACAATCCTCGGGTATAAGCACTCTTATGATCACTTCAATTTTATAGATGTGGGACAGAGAGGTTAAATAACTTGTCCACAATCCCTCAACTGGAAAGTGGCAGAGTTGAAAATGGAACCCAGGCTACCTGGCCCCTGGAGGTTACCAGCTGAGCTCTTTAACTTCTCAGTAGCAAAATAAAAAGTACCCTGCAAGCTAACCTATTGGAGCACTCATGTCGGAAAGATGACATATCTGGATATTATCATTTGACTCTAGGCTTTTCATCCAAAAGGAATAAAGCCTTATTATTTGGGGAGACTATACACAAAGTGAGACCTAGGACATAAAGGAGTAAGGAAACCAAGAACGAATGTCATTCTCCTCTGCCCTGCCACAGAAGAGTTATTACTGCCTGAGAAAAGGAATAATGACTACTTTGGGCTAATAAATCCTAAGCTCTGACCTTCCCCTAAAGAACAGGGGTTCTTGTGTAAGGATATTTTCTAAAACAGTAGTAAAGATATCACCATATTTCATATACTCAGTGGTGTCATCAAAAAAAGAACGAAGTATTTCCCTAAACCAGGGTGAAAGTCCTAGATCAAGGGAATTTAAGAGGAAAAGACAAACATAGGATAAATCTTTCTTAAGTGATTATCATGTGAAGAACGGTCTCTTCCAGCATTCTCTAGGGCTGGAACGGTCCCTTCCAGCCAAGCATTCTGACAAGGACCCCTCTGGTCTAAATGACGCAGCCTGTGACCCTGACGACCCCACTCCCCCCAAGAACGCTGAGAACCTAGGAAGAGGGAGAACCCCACGAGCCTAGAGCCTAGGAGTTATCCACACAACCGGAGCATCGGTACTAGAGAAAGAAAAGTTTACTAAACAAGCCAAGATCCCAACCGAGAAGTTAAGGGGATCTGGAAGAAAGGGGCCCGCTGAAACTGGTTTTCAATCTCAATCTGATTACCCCAAAATCTCTCTACGTCCAGCCAGCCATGTCACCCGTCAACATGGAACAGACACAGGCAAGGGAAACCAAGAGCAGGGATTATGCAAAATAAACTGCGCAATGAGGCCATCTCCCATCAAAAATAATAATTTCCTAGACAATCTCAAGTGATCAATTCAAATGCAAACAATAACTATAAACCCTCCAGAAGTACGTAAACAACCCAGCCGCATCTCACGCAGCACTTCTGCTTCCTGGCTAAGGAAAGCGCCCCCCGCCCCAGCCCGGCGGCCACCGGAGTTGAGTTTGCCCAACTCTTACCCAGGTCCGGAGATCTTAAGATTCGCAGCGCAACCTTTTTCACTCGGACTTCAGTCCAGGCCACACAGGACACAAAATCTGTTCCAAACAGCGTAGTTAGGGTCCAAGTAGCGTCCCAGAAGACAGCGACACTTGGGAGTCCTCGTTCCGGCGCCAGGGAAGACGCGCGAAGGGAGGCGGGTCTCAACGCGTTTCCAGACCCCCAGTTTTGCGCCCCGAATAAGAACTTGCTGCAAACTTGAACAAGGTTTCCCCTGTCTGGCTCCAGATGCTGCAGGAGGAGGGAAGTAACCCGAGCCGGGGCCGGGTGCGAGCAGTTGCCGCTGCTGCAGCTGCTGCCGCCGGGGCAGTGGCCGCTGGGGGGTGTCGCCTGGCGCCGCCGCGGGCAGTCCCCAGTGCAAACGGCAGGTCCTCCTGGTCGGATTCCTGCACCCTACGCGGGGCGCCCTGCCCGAGCGGCTTCCACCGCCTGGGGGCGACCCTACCAATGGCCCGGTCACGAAGTTGGCGAACGTTGGGGACACCGCAGGGGGTGAATGAAAGAGTGGCAGAGTGGATGCCCGTCTGCGTTTAGTGAGTGCGAGCCCTTTGTCAGAGTCCCCAGAAAGTGTTCTAGTTGCGGACGGGGACCAGCGCCAGAACGCCCAAGTGGAGTGGACGGCGCGTCCTCCGTGGTGTCAGAGAGGGGGGCGCAAATGTGGGACTGAGAAAGAGTGATTAGCGGTGCCAGAGCGTGCGATGAAGCAGCCAAGTGACCGGAAGGTGGGGCGAGAGGTGGGGGTCGGGTGAGGGTGCCCCCTCTCCAAAGGCGGGGCGGAGGGAAACCCCTGGACGCGCAGGAAAACCGCCCGGGCCCCCAGCGAGGCCGCGCGCGCCTATTTCTTGGGGAATGGCGCCCTCTGTCGACCGGCTTGGGAGCGCCGGGGACCGGTGACAACGTAAAACCGCGGAAAGGTGCTGCCCTCTGTGCTTCGGGCAGGGCGTGGCCTGAAGACCTCTGCTTTTCCGACTTTACACCCCCTCTTGCAGCCTAAAGAACTACCCAGAGCCTAAAAGGCTCCAAAAGATACAAACGTTTTTCATTTCTGGAAGGTTCTTTCTTCTATTCAGCTGAATTCTTCCCCTTCAAACAAAACTAGCTTGTTTCTCCTACCCAGGGCAGATGATGCTCTGCTAAAAGGCCCCTCTTCTTCCCGTTAATATGAACTATTTCTGTTTTGAGGGACAAAGTACGTACATTTCATTACTCGGTAACAATACCAGGCAAATAGCGCCCAGCGGAAATCACGTTTAAATGGATAAATGAATGGAAGGAATGAAGCCCCTCACGGTCTCCATGTTCTCTCCTGAAAACATTCAGGCAAAAACGGTTTCTGTTTGTTTGCCATCATCATTGCCCCTTCTCTGGCAACAGCACCTCCATTTTCTTTGGGGGGGAACCACCTCTGCCACCTGTAGTTTAGTGTGGGGGGGAAAGTCAGCAAATGGTTGCCGGGACCCAAGAATCTGAACTTTGACTGGTGTGGCACAAGGACAAATAAATCCACAGCTGACTGCTCCATATGTTTACTAAAGAACTTGGCTATTAGTTGATGCCACTTATTACCCAAAGACCTCCTACTTTTTTTTTTTATGAAACTTGGTTGCTCCACTGTCCTTTGATTTCATCAACTTTTCCAAGACATAATTTCCATTCTATATGTTACACTCATGTTAACTGCCCAGTTTGATGAGTTTGAACAATTTGTGCATCTGTGTACAAGCACACCTCTTTGAGGTCAACCCCTACCTCACCTCCTACAGAGTATGTGGCATGCTTAGCTTTTTCCTGTAACTATAGATTACATTTGTATTTTTTATCATTTCAAATGAATGTCAACATAAATGGTTTTGAAATTCATTAATATTATTGCCTGTGTATGAACTTTGTTCCTTTTTATTTCTGAGTAGTATTTCATTTTGTTTACTAATTTGTCAAATGTTGATGGACATTAGGTCCATGAAATTATTATAAAGCTGTTAGGAATATTCTCTTATGAGTCTTTTTGTGGACTCAGATGTTGTTACTTGTATTATCTAATAGGATTAAAATTATTCATGCAGTAACTGTGTGCTTACTAACAGAGACTGTTGAACTGTTTTCCAAAGTGGTTACTTCATTTTACATTCCCACCAGCAATGCAGGAGAGTTTCTCCACAACCTTATCAACCTTTGGTATTTTCTCAGCCATTCTGGTGGGTATATCACAGTATCTTATTATGGTATTAATTAGCATTTCCCTAATGATTACTGATGGTGACCATTAAAGATGTTCAGCACAATTTCCTGTGCTTTTCTGTCCTTTGTTCTTTTGAAAGTGTCCAAATTTTTGCCCAGTTTTTAATATGGTCATTTGTATTGTTGTTAGGTTGTGGGAGTTCTTTATGTATTTTGAATGACATGCCCACTCCTCCAGTCTGTTTCTTGTCTTTCAATTTCTTTCTTTCTTTTTTTTTTCTTTTATTAAATCATAGCTGTGTACATTAATGCGATCATGGGGCACCATACACTGGTTTTATAGACCATTTAACACATTTTCATCACACGGGTTAATGAAGCCTTCCTGGCATTTTCATAGTTATTGTGTTAAGACATTTATAGTCTACATTTACTAAGTTTCACATGTACTCTTGTAAGATGCACCATAGGTTTGATCCCACCAATTACCCTCCCAACACCAATCCTCCCCTCTCCCTCCCCCTCCCTCTTCCCCATATTCTTAGGTTATAACTGGGTTATATATGAAAGCCATATATAAAGCCATAAATTAGTTTCATCGTAGGGCTGAGTACATTGGATACTTTTTCTTCCATTCTTGAGATACTTTACTACGAAGAATATGTTCCAGCTCCATCCATGTAAACATGAAAGAGGTAAAGTCCCCATCTTTCTTTAAGGCTATATAATATTCCGTGGTATACATGTACCACCATTTGCTTATATTCGTGGGTCCATGGGCACTTGGGCTTCTTCCATGACTTAGCAATTGTGAACTGGGCTGCAATAAACATTCTGGTACAGATGTCTTTGTTATATTGTGATTTTTGGTCTTCTGGGTATAAACCTAGTAAAGGAATTATAGGATCGAATGGCAGGTCTATTTTTAGATCCCTAAGTATTCTCCAAACATCCTTCCAGAAGGAACATATTACTGTGAATTCCCACCAGCAGTGTAGAAGTGTGCCCTTTCCTCCACATCCACACCAACATCTCTGGTTTTGGGATTTTGTTATGTGGGCTACTCTTACTGGAGTTAGGTGATATCTCAAAGTAGTTTTGATTTGCATTTCTCTGATGATTAAGGATGATGAGCTTTTTTTCATGTGTTGGTAGATTGTGCTTATGTCTTCTTTAGAGAAGTTTCTTTTCAAGTCCCTTTCCCACCCTGAGATGGGATCACTTGTTCTTTTATTGCTTATAAGTTTGAGTTCTCTGTGGATTCTGGTTATTAGACCTATATCGGAGGTATAACCTGCAAACATTTTCTCCCATTCTGAGGGCTGTCTGCTTGCTTTACTTACTATGTTCTTGGCTGTGCAGAAGCTTTTTAGTTTGATCAGGTCCCAGTAATGTATTTTTGATACTGCTTCAATTGCCTGGGGAGTCCTCCTCATAAAATGTTCACCCAGGCCAATTCCTTCAAGAGTTTTCCCTGCACTTTCCTCAAGTATTTTTATAGTTTCATGTCTTAAGTTTAAATCTTTAATCCAGTGAGAGTCTATCTTAGTTAATGGTGAAAGGTATGGGTCCAGTTTCAGCCTTCTACAGATCGCCAGCCAGTTCACCCAGCACCATTTGTTAAATAGGGAATCTTTTCCCCACTGAATGTTTTTAATTGGCTTGTCAAAGATCAAATAACAGTAAGTAGCTAGATTCATCACTTGGTTCTCTATTCTGTTCCAGACATCTACTTCTCTGTTTTTGTGCCAGTACCATGCTGTTTTGATCACTATCAATTTATAGTACAGTCTCAGGTCTGGTAGCATGATTCCTCCTGCTGTGTTGTTATTGCTGAGTAAAGTCTTGGCTATTCAAGGTTTTTTCTGATTCCATATAAAATGAAGTATTATTTTTTCAAGATCTTTAAAAAATGACAATGGAGCTTTCATAGGAATCACATTAAAGTTATATATTGCTTTGGGTAATATAGACATTTTAACAATGTTGATTCTTCCCAGCCATAAGCCTGGTATGTTTTTCCATTTGTTAACATCTTCAGCTATTTCTTTTCTTAATGTTTCATAGTTCTCTTTGTAGAGATCTTTCACATCCTTTGTTAGATATCCTCCCAAAATTTCATCTTGTTTGGCACTACTGTCAAAGGAATAGAGTCCTTGACTGTTTTTTCAGCTTGGCTATTGTTGGTATATATAAAGGCTACAGATTTATGGGTGTTGATTTTGTAGCCTGAGACATTGCTGTATTCCTTGATCACTTCTAAAAGTTTTGTAGTAGAATCCCTACTGTTTCCCAGATATACAATCATATCATCTGTGAAGAGTGAATGTTCGATCTCTTCTGACCCTATGTGGATACCCTTGATCGCCTTTTCTTCCCTAATTGCAATGGCTAGAACTTCCATTACAATGTTAAAGAGCAATGGAGACAATGGGCAATCTTGCCTGGTTTCTGATGTAAGTGGAAATTATTTCAATTTAACTCCACTCAATACGATATTGGCTGTGGGTTTGCTATAGATGGCCTCTATTAGTTTAAGAAATGTCCCTTCTATACCAATTTACGTAAGTGTTCTGATCATGAAGGGATGCTGGGTATTATCCAAAGCTTTTTCTACATCAATTGAGAGAATCATATGGTCTTTATTTTTTAGTTTGTTTATGTGCTTAATTACATTTATAGCTTTACGTATATTAAACCAGCCTGGGATATATCCCATTTGGTCATGGCGTAAAATTTTTTTGATGTGTTGTTGGATTCTGTTCGTTAGGATCTTATTGAGTATTTTAGCATCAATATTCATTAGTGATATTGGTCTATAATTTTCTTTTCTTGTTGGGTCTTTCCGTGGTTTGGGGATCAAGGTGATGTTTGCTTCGTAGAATGTGTTGGGTAATATTCCTTCTTTTTCTATATTTTAGAACAGGTTTAGTAATATAGGTACTAGTTCTTCTTTAAAGGTTTTGGTACAATTCTGACGTAAAGCCATCTGGTTGTGGGCTTTTCTTTTTAGGGAGATTTTGTATAGTTGATGCTATTTCATAACTTGATATAGGCCTGTTCAACATTTCCACTTCGTTCTGGCCAAGTCTTAGTAGGTGGCATACTTCCAGGTATTGGTCAATTTCTTTCAGATTTTCATATTTCTGAGAGTAGAGTTTCTTGTAGTATTCGTTAAGGATTATTTGAATTTCTGAAGGGTCTGTTGTTATTTCATCGTTGCCATTTCTGATTGATGAAATTAGGGATTTTACTCTTTTTTTCCTGGTTAGGCTGGCCAAAGGTTTATCTGTTTTATTGATCTTTTAAAAAAACCAACTTTTGGATTTATTGATCTGTTGTATAGTTCTTTTGTTTTCAATTTCATTAGTTCTGCTCTGATTTTGGTTGTGTCTTTTCTTCTTCTGGGTTTGGGATTGGAGTGTTCTTCCTTCTCCAGTTGCTTGAAATGTCCCATTAAGTTATTAACTTCCTTCCTTTCTGTTTTCTTGAGGTTTGGCTTGCAGTGCTATAAGTTTCCCTCTGAGGACTTTGCAGTATCCCAGAGGTTCTGATCACTCGTGTTTTCATTGTTGTTTTGTTCCAAAAATTTAGTGATTTCCTTCTTAATCTCATCTATAACCCATCTATCCTTCAGCATAAGGTTATTTAGCTTCCATGTTTTGTATGGGTATGCAGATTCCTGTTATTATTGAGTTCAACTTTTATTCCATGATGGTCTGAGAAGATGGATGGGATAATTTCTATTTTTTAAAATTTGCTGAGGTTAGATTTGTGGCCTAGGATGTTGTCGATTTTGAAGTATGTTCCGTGGGCTGATGAGAAGAATGTGTAATCAGTTTTGTTGGGATGAAATGTTCTGTAGATGTCTGTTAAGTCCAGATGTTAAATGGTTAAGTTTAAATCTAAAATTTCTTTGCTTAGCTTCTTTTTGGAGGATCTATCCAGCACTGCTAAAGGGGTTTTAAAATCTACAACCACTATGGAACTGGAGGAAATCAAGTTGCTCATATCTGTTAGAGTTTCTTTTATAAATTTAGGTGCATTCTGGTTGGGTGCAAAAATACTAATAATTGAAATCTCATCATATTGAGTAATACCTTTAGCAAATATGAAGTGTCCATCCTCATCCTTCCTTATTTTGGTTGGTTTAAAGCCTATTGCATCTGCGAACAGAATTGCAATGCCTGCTTTTTCTGCATTCCATTTGCCTGGAATATAGATGACCATCCATTCACCTTGAGTCTATATTTGTCTTTTAATGTAAGATGCCATTCTTGTATGTAGCAGATATCTGGCTTGAGTTTTTGTATCCAGTCAGCCAAACTGTGCCTCTTTAGAGGACAATTTACACCATTCACATTAATTGAGAATATTGATAAGCCTTTCGTGAGTCTGGTGGACATTTTTAATCCTTTTGTGAGGATGAAAGTTGGAATTTGATCAAAAGTTTCTGGCTGGGTTTACTTTTATGGTGGAGACTTATGCTGGTCTTTATGAAAGACAGGTCTGAGAATATCCTGGAGAGCTGGTTTAGTTATGGCAAATTTCTTCAACATGTGAATGTCATTAAAGTATTTAATTTCTCCATCATAAATGAAACACAGTTTAGCTGGATACAAGATCCTGGGTTCAAAGTTATTTTGTTTTAGGAGATTAAAAGTTGATGACCACCCTCTTCTGGCTTGAAAAGTTTCAGCAGAGAGATCTGCAGTCATTCTAATATTCTTCCCTTTGTAGGTGATGGTTTTCTTACATCTGGCTGCTTTCAGAATTTTCACCTTCATATTAACTTTAGTGAAGTTAATTATGATGTGCCTGAGGGATGTCTTATTCGCATTGAGTCATGCTAGGGTTCTGAAACTGTCTGCTATCTGAATTTCAGAATATCTTGGCATGTCTGGAAAATTCTCTTTCATAATTTCATGGAGAAGGGCCTCTGTGCCTTGCGAAGCCACTTCATTGCTTTCATGGATTCCAATGAGATGGATATTAGCCTTCTTTGAATTATCCCAGAGCTCTCTGAGAGAATGATCCATTTTTGCTCTCCATTTCTCTTCCTCTTTGAGAGTTTGGGATCGTTCAAAAGCTTTGTCTTCAATGTCAGAAATCCTTTCTTCTGCTTGTTCCACTCTGTTACTGAGGGATTCTACTGTATTTTTCAGGTCTTTGAGGGCTGCAAATTCTTGCTTCAATGTGTCAAAATCTTTGGTGGTTTTGTCTTTAAATTTTTTGAATTCTTGAGACAACTTTTGAATTGCTCCTCGAATTTCTAATTCCAACTTTTGAATTGCTCCTTGAATTTCTAATTCCACATGTTCCTCCATTCTATTAATCTTGTTTGCAATCCAAATTCTGAATTCGATTTCTGACATCTCGGCTATCTGTTTATGAATGGGATCTTCAGTTACATCTGCCATATCTTTCCTTGGGGCGGTTGATGTACTCTGGTTATACATGTTACCAGAGTTTTTCTGCCAAATCTGCCCCATGATTATTTTATACTGTTTGGCTTTTCCCCTGGAGCTTTGCCAAGGACCTGTACAGTGCTATGGCCTGAGAAATTGGGGACCCGTTTGATGCGGTGGGGCCAAGTGGCTCTGTCTTGTTTTCAGCTGGTCAATGTCCAACCCTAGTGAAACAGTTAATTTGGGTTGAAGTCTCAGCTATGGAGAAATACCAGCAATTAAGTCACCCCACCCTCCACAGTCAACATTTGGCAAAGGAAAATCAAACCTTCCTATGACCACACACCCAGGGCACCACTTGTATAGTCCTCAGGTGATTGGCTCAGTTCAAAAGGTCCAAATCAATTGTCTCAGTCAGCACCTGTCTCAGGTGGAAGAGTTTAAAGGGTCTCTGGCAACTAGATCTTAGGGTTCTGCTGACAACTCAAATATGACTTGCTCCAGTGCTCCATGAGGTCAGGAAGACCCACCCAGCAAATAGATTAGTCTGGGAGGGTTGATGCCTCCTTCCTTACCTTGCACCTCTGTCACACCCAGTCTCTGATAACCCCATAGGGCTGTGACCCAGTTGCCTCCAATGAGCAGATACTCTAGGGGTTTGCACCTGCCTGAATCACAAGGAAATCTCTGTCTCCTCAGCCAGGCTGCTGCTCTCTGCCTCTATATGGCAGGGGGAGGTGAGGCCTGCCAAACTCGGGTGCTTGATGAAGGCTGGAGGCTGTTCATTCAGTTCCAGTCCCTCCTCTGATTGCTGTTACTGACCAAATAGAACAACTTTGTAGAATTTGTTTCTGTCCCAGCTAAATTCCCCAACAGAAGAGAAGCTGTTTTGAGTTCATAGAACCTGCACCTCAGGCCCCATCTTTGCTGCTGCAGGTTTATATTTGCAGCACAGTTAGCTGTCAGTTCTAGCCTCCTGTCCTCCTTTGTCTAGGCTGGTGATCCCCTGGGGCCGGGTGTGTCTTAGGCTCAGTAAAGCAGTCTTCTGGGTCAGCCTTGCCCTAGAAGTCAGCCAGCACTGTGCGTGTGTTTTCTAGCCCCCTGCTCCACCCAGGTCTGTACCGCCTCAGGCAAACCCTTTACTCACGGGGCCTGTGTTTCCGTCCCAGATCTGTTCCACTGGTGTTTGCCACCTGAGAAGATGCCTGGCCTCCTCTGGTTGCCCAGAGAGACAGGAGGTGTGACTCCAGAATATCCAGTGGTGAGCCCTATTGTTGCCAAAAATGGCTGCTGCTCTGTGCCTCGAGGCACCGCCACTCTGGCGTGGTTCCCTCTCAACCAACCATCCTCTCCTCACTCCCATGCCGCAGAATCAGGACTGACTAGCTGCAGTCCAGGCCCTGTCCACACCCCTCAATAAATCACCCAAGAATCTAGACTCCCAGGGGACAGGCCTCCAAACCTCAGAGTAAGAGTGGAAGGGAGTGCTGAGAGCTCAGAATTGCAGGTAAAGAATAAATACAGTTTTACACAGTTTTATGCCTGGCAGGAGAGCACCATGGCACCCTAGTGGGGGAAGTAGGGCCAGTTTTCAGAGGGTCTCTCCCATGGAGTATAACAGGAGGACTTTTGAACTCTGCCTGTTTGTTTATGGGGTAGTCCAAGCCATTCTCATCAGGGTGGGGACTCCCATTGGCTTGGTGTTGGATTTCGTACCTTTTGTTTGTATCTTTGGGGTCGCAGCTCACCTCAGCGGGGTTGATGTGCATTCTTCAACCTTCCCTCTTGGTGCAGCTCTAATCTGCCAGGTTACATGCTAAATTTCTGTCATTTAACTCTCCTTTTGGACAGGAGCCTCTGTGGAAAGCTGGCTTCAGTCAGCCATCTTGTCTTCTCTGCATCTTTCAATTTCTTAATGGTGTCTTTCAAAGAGCAGTTTTTTAGATTTGTACAAGCACAAATGATGAAGTCCAATTTATCAAATTTTTTCTTTTGTCGTTGTGCTTGTTATGTTTAATCTCACTCATTTTTGCTTACCTCAGAATCATTAAGAATTTATCCTATGACTTTTTTATAAAAGTTTGTAGTTTTAGATGTCATATTTAGATGCTATGATCCAGTTAGAGTTCATTTTTATGTATGATATGAGATAGGGTTGAAGTTCATTATTGTTCATAAGGCTATCCAATTGTTTTGGCACCATTTGTTAATGAGACTATTTTTTTCCATTGACTAACCTTGGCACCTTTATTGAAAATCAATTGACCATAGGTGAATGGGTCTATTTCAGGACACACTATTCCTTTCATTTAACCTGTATTTCCAGTATTGTACCAATGCCAAACTGCCATAATGATGGAAACTTTATAACAAAACTCTAACTTAGATAATATTAATAGGTCTTCCAACTTTGCTCTATTTTTTTTTTAATTTGTTTAGCTTTTGTACTTTTTTTTTTGTTTTGGTGCTTACTAACAGAGACTGTTAAACTGTTTTCCAAAGTGGTTACTTTCATTTTTTTATCTTCTGTATGAATTTTAGAATTGGCTTGTCAACGTTTAAAAAATTCACTTTTGGAATGGGAGTACCATGAATCTATGGACTAAGAATGATTAACAGTCTAAGCAGAATTAACATGTTAATAGTATTGAATCTGCCAATTTCTAAACATTTTCAATCTCTACATTAATTTAGGAATTTTTAAATTTTTCTGAGCCATATTTTATACTTTTCAGCAGTTCTGCACATACTTTAAAAATTATCACTAAGTATTTTTTTCTTTTTGATGCCATTATAGATGAAATTATTTTTTAATTCTAATTTTCAATTCTTCATTGCTAGCATGGAGAAATATAATGGCATTTTGTACAACAGCTTTATATTTTGCCACTTGGATACATTTACTTATTAGTTATTGTTGTTTTTGTTTTTGTTTTAGTGTTCCTTAGGATGCTCTACATGTTTCGTTTCTTTATTTTTTTTCTTGCCTTATCACACTAGATAGGATGCCCAGTATACTACTGAATTGAAATGGTGAGAGTGAATATTCTCAGATTGTTATCCATCTTAAAGCAAAAACAATCAGCCTTATACTATTAAATAGTGTACATTTCATAAAAACCCTTTGTTGATTGAGAAAGTTTGCTTCTATTCATAGTTCATTAGAAGTTGTTTGTTTTACCATGAATAACTTTTGAATTCTGTCAAATGGTTTTGTGCATCAATTGACATTATTATATGGTTTTTCTCCTTTTTTTGTTAGTTGATTGAATTAATTATTAACCATCTCTTGCACTTTGGAATTAAAGCTTACTTCCTCAAAGTATATGCATGGTACATTTTATATACTGTTGGATTTGATTTGTTAAATGTCAGTCAAGATTGTTCTGTTTATATTCATGAGGAATATTGGTCTGTGTTTTTATTTTCTTCTGGTGTCTTTGTCAGATTTGAGAGTTGTCAATTTTTTTAAACTATGCAAGATTAGCTTTAGTTTAATTGATTTTTTTCTATTATTTACACATTTTCTATGTCACTGATTGCACCTCTTACCTTTACTATTTTCTTTCTTCTATATGAATTGGATTTATTTTGCTCTTATTCAATCGTTGAGTTTTTAATTCTTCTTTTCCTACATAAGGAATTAAAATTATAAATTCCTTTCTAAGAACTACTTTAACCATGTTCCACAAATTTTGGTAGCTTTTTTGTATAGTTAAAAGTGTTTTTTCCCTTATCTGTGGATTATATAAAACTACATTATTTAATTTCCAAATATTTGACCATCGTTCAGATATATTTTTGTTAATGGTTTTCAATTTTATTTTATTGTAGTCAGAGAGCATAGTCTGTTTCAATACTTTTAAATGTATTGAGACTTGCTTTATGGTGAAAATATGGTCTTTCTTGGTGAATGGTCCACTGCACCTAAGAAGAATGTACAACTGGTGCTATTGTTGGATAGAGTGTTCTAAATATGTTAATTGGTCTCATTATATGACACTATTGGCCAAGTCCTCTATTTCCTTACTAATGACTAACTTTATTCTGAACATTACAACATTACTAACATAATCTCAAATTACATAGGCTTTTTTTAGCTGTTTGGTAACTATTCCATTCTGTTAACATAGAATTTATAATCTAGTAAAATTCTATTATTTATCATATTTGCAATCTTGACTTTTTTTTCTCTTTATTGTTGGGGATTCATTGAGGGTACAATAAGCCAGATTACAATGATTGCAATTGTTAGGTAAAGTCCCTCTTGCAATCATGTCTTGCCCCCAGAGCAATCTTGACTTTTAAAAATATTATTTGTACTTTTAATTGTGACTTTTATAGCAATTTTACATGGCCATTTAGCTATATGAAATGGGATTTTTAAAAATATATGTATGCAGTCCATCGTTAGAACTTGTTGGGATCTTGGTGGAGCTAATTCTTTTCCTAGTATATTAATTAGCAACCTTGAAATCGTGATGTTTGATGTTTCATCAGCAAGCTACAGTGCCCTTGAGCAAATAATTATTAAACAAGTGGAAGCAGGTAAAATCCAAAGACATATTCTAACAAAGACATTCTTTATTCACTGACTGTAGTATGTTCATTCAACCACTTATAAATCCTACGTCTCTATTACATCCGTCCTACTCTCCTCATCTGATCTATGGGATTTCACGGACATTTTTGCAATTACCTTGTAAATCCAGATGTATTCTCATTCTTCATTTTACCAGTCTGGTAATATTGCCAATAAAAGAGCTAAGTCTGCCTAGCGGCTCTACCTCTTAACAAATAAGATTGGCTTCTTATACCTGTGACTTCCTTTCTGTAGTGCTCTCAAATCAGGATTTTAAATCGATGTGTTAAATGCTTGATTAGTTACAATAGGCCAGAGTTCACAGAATTTACTTTCTTTCTATTAAAAAAAAATAGGAGAGGGGATTGGAGAATGTAATCTCACAAATATGGCAGAAGGTTAACATTTTTTTACTTCACTCAATCATAACAAGAGGTGTGTGTCATTGTTTCTGTTTTACAGGTTAGAAATTGAAGGCTCAGAGAGATTAATTGCCTCACCCATGATCACATAGGTAGTAAGTTGCAGAGGCGAGACTGATACCAGGTCTAACTTCAGAGCTTATGCTCTCTCCACCTCTTCATCTGCCTCAGAACTACTTTGAACTCTTCTGGTCTTCTGATTGGCCATGTGGTTCTTCAAATCCCACCAATGTGCTGTGTTTAAACATTTAGTCCTCGTAAACATTGCAAGTGTGCTTGGTAGAGTTTGATTTTTCATAGAAAAGTCTTTGCTCAGGAATCTTAGAATCTTTTGCGTGTACACAGCTCCATCTCTCTCCGCAACACAAATGCAGGTAAGATTGGAATAGATTGTCTCTTTAGTCTAGGTCTTGGCCAAAGGATGGGGAGAACTAGGAAGGTGATGTTCTTGGTCCTCTCAAACATCCTCATTTCAGTCCCATACTTTTTTGGACTCCCTTCTCAAGGATGACCCTTGTCCAGTTTTTTAAAATATCACCCTCTTTTAAAGGTAATGGGAAAAATAAGGGAGGAGCAGAACAATGGTAAGGAAATTGTATTCGCAGCACTTGATGCTGTAATAGGAGTTAGGGGTACTTTTCTTTCTCCCTTATGTAACATCTTCATGGATGTGCGAGAATCCTTATATTGTTACTGAGAGAGGCAACAATGGGATTCCAAATTCATCTTTTGATTTCCCCTAGCTCAGTGTTGTTTAAAAAAAATTCTTAATGTGATCCACAGAAAGTACATTCTCATCACGTCCAAATTCCTATCTATCTATATATATAATTAGAACAAGTTTCATAAAACAACACTTAACTCTTACAATATAGAATATCTGTCCTCTGATGCTTTCTGTACCACTGCGTCTCCAACTTTACTGTGCATGTTAATCAGGTAGGGATTTTCTTCAATATGGGGTAGATGCTTCTGTTTCTTGGGCTGCATCTGGAGTAGCAAAGTTCTATCTCATTTTATTTAAATTCTGAATTATTTGCGGGACTCTTGAATGTGCCCAGACTGGCAGTTTGGAGAAGCATTGCTGGTAGACAGAGGCAGCATATATAGCACCTTTGTGTGGCAGTAGACTTCCTGTGGAGTGGGGATTGTGCTAGGAAGTGGTTCAGCGAGTAAAAGGCTTTATCGTCTGTGTACCAAAACCATAGAATCACAGAAGCAAAGAGTTGGCTATCCTCCTGAAGTTGCTTTTTTTAATTGCAGCATTTGACATAATGGATAAATCCAGTCCAATTTGGAAGAAATAAATCTAAGCATTTGGCATAATAAGGATTCTCATGACTGTGTGTGAAAAGAAAGTCACAAAAGTCACATATAACTGGCATGTAGTATAAATATTCTGGAGCACAAAAAGTAAACATTTCCTGCAGTGTGATCTCTTGTCTGCAGTATGAATGCATTCTGTGTCAGTGAGGGTACTTGTTTGCAAGTGACGGAAACCAACACTGACTAACTCAATAAAAACAAAACTGGGGAAGTTACAAAGGGACTCCAGAAGAGTGGGAAGCTGTGGACCAAAGTTGAAAATGAGGAAGAACCCCTCTGGAGGACCAAAGTTGAAAAAAGGAATCAAAGCCATGGTGTCAGAGCAGAAACAGTGTGGTCAGGCTATCCCTGCTGAGATTAATGAACTTGAACTCTCTCTTTTCTTAGTCCTCACATCATGTTCTCAAGATCAGAGTCACAGGAGACAGCATCTGTTTGGCTAAACTTGGGTTTTGCATTCTTTCCTGGATGTTCTGGGAAAACAGGAAGAATCTGGCCCTTCAAAATTTCATAGAGGTGCAGGTGCCTGATACACCATCCATCCCGGTGCATAGAGCAGTGGGTAGATGAAATGTCCCAAAAGCTAATCAGGGTGCCACTGGGGTCAGGAAATAGAAGCTAAGCTATCAATAAACCATACTGGAGAGAGCACTGTGAATTTATTAGGTTGCTTATTACAAGGATAACAGGATGAGATTTTCCAGTTATTGAGAACTGTAGCTATAGTCTCAGAGAACAAGTGATAATTGGCCCATATCCTAACGAGCATGTCCAAACTTGATCCTCAAAAGACTTTAAGTATATTATAAAAGTTTATTGTTTTATCCAGTTTTCCCAGCACGATTTTTTGAAAAGACTGCCCTATCCTCATAATATGTTCTGGGCAACTTCGTCAAAGATGAGCTGGCTATACACGCATGGATTTATATTGGTATTCTCTGTTCTGTTCTATGTGTCTGTTTTTATACCAGTACCATGCCAATTTGATTACTATAGCTTTGTAGCAAATTTTTAAATCAGGTAATGTGATGACTCCAGCTTTGTTCTTTTTGCTTAAAATTTCTTTAGCTATTTGGGGTCTTTTGTGATTCCAAATAAATTTTAGGATTTTTTTCTATTTCTGTGAAAAATATCATTAGTATTTTGATAGAGATTACATTGAATCTGTAACTTGTTGTGGATAATATTGTCATTTTAATAATATTGGTTCTTCTAGTACATGAACATGGAATATCTTTCCCTTTGTGTGTGTGTGTGTGTGTGTGTGTTTATGCATTTTTTCAAGTTCTTTCATTGGTGCTTTATAGCTTTCCTTGCATAGATCTTTCACTTCTTTGATTAAATTTATTTCAAATATTTTATATTTCTTGTAGCTATTGTAAATGAGATTGATTTGTTGATTTCTTGTTCATACTGTTTGCTCTTAATGTATATAAATGCTACTAATTTTTGTATGTTCATTTTATATTCTGAAATTTTACTTAATTAGTTTCTTGGTTCTAGCTTTTTTGAAATATAAGATCATGTCATCTGTGAAAAAGACTGACATGACTTCTTCCTTTCCAATTTGGATTCCCTTTATTTCTTTCTCTTGCCTAATTGCTTTGGCCAGGACTTTCAATATTATGTGGAATAAAAGTGGTAAATGTGAACATCCCTATTTTGTTCCAGATCTGAGAGGGAAAACCTTCAATTTTTCCCTCATTCAGTACAATGTTACCTGTGGGTCTGTCATATATCACTGTTTGTTTGTTTGTTTTTTGAGATACGTTCCTTCCGTATCAAATTTGATGAGTGTTTTTATCCTAAAGGATGCTGAAGTTTATTAAATGCTTTGTCTGTATCTACTGAGATGATCTTATGGTTTTTGTTCTTGGTTCTGTTAATGTGATGCATCATGTTTATTGACTTGTGTATGTTGAACCATCTTTATGTCCCTGGGATGACTCCAACTTGATCATGGTGAATGATGTTTTTAATGTGTTTGTTGAATTCAGTTTGACAGTTTTTTGTTGAAGATTATTGTATCTGTGTATCTGTTCATCATTGAAGATTATTGTATCTATGTATCTGTTCATCAGTGACATTGGTCTGTAGTTTTCTTTTTTTATTGTATCCTTGTTTAGTTTTGGTATCAGGGTAATGCTGGGCTGATACGATGAGCTTGGAAATATTCTCTCTTCTTCAAATTTTTTGAGTTTTAAGAGAATTTGTTTTCTTCAAATGTTTGATAGAATTCAGCAGTGAAAGCATCAGGTCCTGGGATTTTCTTTGATAGGAGACTTTTTATTATGAGTTTGATCTTATTGCTCATATTGATTTATTGAGGTTTTCTAATTTTTGATATTCCAATCTCGATAGGTTATGTGTGTCCAGGAATTTATCTATTTCTTCTAGGTTTTTCAATTTGTTGATCAATGGTTTGTACATAATAGTCTCTAATGATTCTTTGTGCTATTGTGGTATTTTTTGTGACATCTCCTTTTTTGTTTCTGATTTTATTTATTTGGGTCTTCTCTTTCTTTCATCTAACTAGAGGTTTGTCAATTTTGTTTATCTTTTAAAAACCCAACTTTTCATTTTACTCTTCTGTGCTATTTTTGTCTCAACTTCATTTCTGCTCTGATCTTTATTATTTCTTTCCTACTATTCATTTTTGGTTGATTTGTTCTTGTTTTTCTATTTCCTTGAGGTGCATAGTTAGATTTCTTATTTGAAGTATTTTTAATCTTTTTGATATAGGCATTTATTGCCATAAATTTCACTGTTAGTACCACTTTCATTGTGTCATATAGGTTCTTGGTAAGTTGTATTTCCATTTTCATTCATTTCAAAATTTTTTTCATATTCTTCTTAATTTCTTCATTCATCCATTAATCCAGGAACATGTTGTTAAATTTCCATGTGTTTGTGATGTTTCCAAGATTCCTCTTATTACTGATTTCTAGTTTTATTCCATTGTGGTCAGAAAAGATACTTGATATAGTTCTACTTTTTTGTATTGTTGAGACTTGTTTTGTGACTCCCAGTATGGTCTCTTCTGGAGAATGTTTTACATGCTGATGAAACAAATGTGTATTCTGCAGCAGTTGGGTGAAATGATCTGTAATGTTAGTTAGCCCCACTATCTCTAGTGCATAGCTTAACTCTGCTATTTATTATTTTATTTTCTGTCCAGATGATCTGTCCATTACTGAGATTGATGTCCCCTACTATTACTGTATTTTGCATTCTGTCTCTCCTAAGAGTTATTTGTGTTTGCTTTGTATATTTTGGCACTATCATGTTAGGCATATAGATATTTACAATTATTATATCCTGTTGCTGAAATGACCTCTTTATCATTACATAGTGACCTTCTTTATCTCTTCTTAGTCTTTGATTTATTTTATCTAAGTATATCTACTCCTGCTGATTTTTGATTTCTAGTTGACTGGAATATCTTTTTCTGTTCCTTCACTTTCAGTCTGTATGTTTCTTTATATATGAAGTGGTGAGTTTCCTGTAGGCAGCATATAGTTTCTTTAGCCATTTAACCACTCTGTCTTTTTTTTTTTTTTTTTTTTTTGTAGAGATAGAGTCTCACTGTACCACCCTCGGTAGAGTGCCATGGCGTCACACGGCTCACAGCAACCTCTAACTCTTGGGCTTACGCACTTCTCTTGCCTCAGCCTCCCGAGCAGCTGGCACTACAGGCGCACGCCACAACGCCCGGCTATTTTTTTGTTGCAGTTTGGCCGGGGCTGGGTTTGAACCCGCCACCCTCAGCATATGGGGCCGGCGCCCTACTCACTAAGCCACAGGCGCCGCCCCACTCTATGTCTTTTAATTAGAGAATTGTGTCCATTTACATTCCATGTTATTACCAATAAGTATAGACTTACTACTGTCATTTTGTTGCTTGTCTTTGGGTGGCTTTGTAACTTTTCTCTTCTTTTCATCCTTCCTTGCTCTCTTCTTTGTAGTTAAGTGATTTACTCTGGTATATGTTTTAATTTGTTTACTCTTTTAAATTTTTAATGAATTTATCATAGATTTTTGCATTGTGGTTGCCATAAGGCTTACAAAAAAATTCTCATAGATAGAACAGGTTATTTTAAAGAGATGGCAATTTATCTTCAATAACAAAGAATAGAAACAGGGGCTGGGTGCAGTGGCTCACACCTGTAATCCTAGCACTCTCAGAGGCTGAGGCAGGTGGATTGCCTGAGTTAATGGGTTCAAGACCAAGAGCAAGACCCCATCTCTAAAAATAGCCAGGCATTGTGGCAGGCACCTATAGTCCCAGCTACTCAGGAGGCTGAGGCAAGAGACCACTTGAGCCCAAACGTTTGAGGTTGCTGTGAGCCACCATGCCAGGGCACTCTACTGAGGGTGACAAAGTAAAACTCTGTCTCAAAAAAAAAAAAAGAATAAAAGAATAAAAACAAACAAAGAAGAAAAAAACTATACTTTAATTCCATCCTTTTCATGCTGTGACTTTTAGTTGTTTTGATTTATGTATGTTTCTATTATCTATCTCTTAGATTGCTGTAGCTATCATTGCTTTGGTAGATTTGTCTTTTGGGCTTCACACTAAAGTTATGAGTGGATTGCACACCATAATTACAGTATTGGAGTATTCTGGGGTTTTCCTGTGAACCTAATTTTATCAATTGGTTTTATACCTTCAATTTTTTTTTTTTTTTTGGCATACTAGTGTTGCTTTGTTTCCTTTCACATTGAAGAATTCCCTTCAGTATTTCTTGCAAGATGGGTCTGGTGGTGGTGAATTCCCTCAACTTTTGCTTGTCTGGGAAAGACTACGTCTCCTTCATATTCAAAGGACAATTTTACTGAATATTCTTGAATGGCAGGTTTTCTTTTCTTTCAGCTATTTGAAAATGTCCTTCTACTCCCACTTGGCCTGTATTGTTTCTGTCAAGAATTCTGGTGCTAGACAAATTAAAGCACATTTATTTGCTTCTTTCTTCTTGCTGTTTTTAGGATCCTGCCTTGTCCTTGGCCTTTGAGAGTTTGATTACTATATGCCTTGAGGTAGTCTTATTTGGGGCAATTTTGTTTTATGTTCTGTGACCTTCCTGTACCCGGATATTTATATCTTCCTTGAGGTTTGAGAAGTCTTCTATTTTTATTTCTTTGAATAAGCTTTCTACTCCTCGCTCTCAGTCAAGTCCCTCTTAGACACCAACAAGTCTTATATTTTGTCTTTTGAGGTAATTTGTTATATCTTGTAAGGAATCATCATTCTTTTCATTCTTTTTATCTTCTCTTTGTATTTTCTTTTTTTCTTTCTTGCAGTTTTAGGCCGGGGCTGGGTTTGAACCCACCACCTCCAGTATATGGGTCCAGCGCCCTACTCCTTTGAGCCACAGGTGCCACCCAGTCTTCGCTGTGTATTTTCAAATGGCCTATCTTTGAACTCACTAGTTCTTTCCTCTGCTTGATCTGGTTTCGGCTTTCTAGAGCTCCTCTAATGAATTTTTCACTTTAGTGAATTTATTTCTCAAGTTCCAAGATTTCTGTTTGATTTTAAGTTGTTTCATTCCCTTTCCTAAATTTATCTAATTAAGTTTCTGAAGTGCTTTTCTGTGTAATTTTGGAGATCACTAAGTTTCCTTAAAATTGCATTTTAAATTTTGGTCAGAGAGCTAACAGCACCATCTTGTTAGGGTCAGTCACTCATTCCTTGCTTTGTCTTTTTGGGAAGATTTTGGTTACCTGTTTACTATTATTTCTTGATGATATACATCTATGCCTTTGTATTAAAAGACTAGTTATTCTTTCCCATCTTCTCTGGCTTGCTTTGTTTTCTATTGGATATTATTTGCTTAGACTTGAAGTCATTTACCTCTAAGTCTCTACCCCCTTTTTGACTCTAGGTGGTGCCTTACGTCCAAGTTCACTTTGACTCTAATAAAAGATAGGATTGGGTGAGGCCCCAAGGGGATATTCTGGCAGAATAGGAAAACTGACTATGGGTTCATGCCCATCATACCTGGGGAATAAAACTACTAAACAATGGTGCTGATAAATAGCTGCTCTGATTTGGCTCTCCACTTATGCACTAAATTTATTTCCCTTGGGGCTTCCTAAATAACATGTATTTCCCTTCTCTTTCCTTCATTATTAATTCCCCCTCTTAACAAGAGTATTTCCAGTAGAATTCAAAAATCTTACCATTTTTCCCACTTTAAAAACACCACTTTGTTTGGCCCCATTCTCCTTCTTTGGCTATTTTCTGTTGCCCTTTGCTATAAACTTCTGGAAATAGATTATTCTAAACTTACTATCTTCCAGTTGTTTCTTTCTATCCTCTTTTAAATTCCCTCTAATCATGGTTTTTGCCTCAAACTCTGAATTTAACTGCTTTCTCTTTTCAAGGTAATCAAATGAGCTCCAGGTTGCTGACATAATTGTCAGAAACATTTGCTGGGGGTAGGGACTTAGAGGTAAATGACCTCTAAGCAAATATATCCAAGATCCTCTTTATTGAATCCCTTTTTTGACTTTGACATCTAGGATACCACACTTGTATAATTTTCCTTTTTCTCTCTGGTGGCTCCTTCTCCATCACTTTTTTTGCTTTTTCTCATTTTTCCAACTCTAAATGTTGAAGTGCTTAGGTCTCAGTCATTGGATAATTTTTCTTTCCTAGTAACAATCAGTCTGTACAACATCTTGGCTAAGCTCAGATCTATAAATACCATTCATACACTGACCACTCCTAAATATCAAATCCTTAGTCTTGACCTCTGTCAACTGCCTTTTGGGCATTCTACTTGGTTCCAAGATAGGCATCCTAAAATTAGTATGTTCAAAACCCAACTCTTAATTTTCCAAGAAGTCTGCCCTTCCCAAATTCATCCCTATTCTCATCTTAGTAAATTACAACTTTATCCTTTTATTTGCTCAGGTTAAAACTTTGGCATCATCCTTGAGTTGCTCATTCTCTCATATCCTACATTCAAACTATCAGCAAATCCTATAGACTTTACCTTCAAAAATATAGGGTGTCCATAAAATTCATGTATAATTTAAATTAACCAACAAACTTTATGGACACCCTGTATATTGCAAACCTACCCCAAATCATTATCATTGGTCCTGAATTAATGCAACCATCTCCTCCTAATTGGTCTCCCTGTTTCTGTTCTCTTAAGCCTCTACCAACCACTCTCCATACAACAGCTGGAATGATTTTGTTAAAACATAATTTGTATCATGTTTCTCTCTTGCTCTAGACCCTCAGTCTTCCCCTCTTAGAGTTAAAGCCAAAATCTTTACAACGACCTCCATTTTAGGTCTGGTTCTCTAGGAAACAGACTCTGAAATGGATATTTGTATGCAGGAATTTTACTGTGTTTATTCTCAGAAGCAACACCTGTAAGGAGATGAGGAAAGCAAAACTGAGCAGAAGGAAAAGTGGACTACGATATGGACACAATAAGGTCTTCAGAGTTGTCCTGAATTAAGGAAAGGGTATCTAATTGTTGCCACTGATAGACCAATTTTTGGACATGGGCTGATCCCAGGAAGGGAGCATAACCTTAGGAATCGTGTTCTTTTCTGCTGAGGGCAATTCAAGATGAGCAATTGAGGCAGGAGCCATCTATAGCAAACAACCCTGCAATTTGAGAAATGAGTGCCTTGGTCCTGAAGTGCACGTTATCCACTACTGTCTCCTAGTGCCTCTCCGATTATCTCCTAATGTTCTCCTCTTGCTCTCTACTCCAGACACTTTAGGCTCCTTGCTTTTCTGCAAACATACCAGACTCAGTTCCACCTTAGATCCCTTGCCTGTAATGTTGGCTTGCTCCCAAATCTCCCACGCATTTTACTCAAAATTTATCTTCTCAATGAGCCTTCCTATTCAATATTGAAGCCCACAATCCCTTCTCCAGAACACCTCGTCCCCTTTACCATGCTCTACTTTCCCTTTTTATTTTTTTAAGACAGAATCTCACTTTATCACCTTCCATAGAGTGCCATGGCATCAGAGCTCATAGAAACCTCAAACTCAGACTCGAGCAATGTTCTTGCCTTAGCCTCCCAAGTAGCTGGGACTACCTGCACCTGCCACAGTGCCTGAGCTCAGGCTGGTCTCAAACTATTGAACTCCGGTAATCCAATTGCCTCAGCCTCCCAGAGTGCTAGGATTATAGGCATGAGCCATCATGCCTGGCCTACTTTTCCTTTTTTAAAAAAATATGACATTTCACCTTCTACTATCACTTATAATCTACTTACTTGTTATGCTTATTGTTTGATATCTGTCTTTCCCCCACTGGAATATAAACTTCTTAATCTTTGCCTATTTAGTTTATTGATATATCTCAACCACAAAGAGATGTCCTGGTACATAGTAATTCTCATGTAACTCAGTAGATTTTTATTTTCCACTTGAAAATTATCATTTCTAAGTAGGAAATTATTTTTAAAATCAGAGTCTTCTGAATATTAATGTACTTAATTCACTTAATATTTATGCCCTAGCCACAGAGTTGCCCAAATACAGCTCTCAGTAGAAGCAGGCTTATCTCTCAGATTATAGTAATTATCTCGCTCCTGCTATAAAAGTAAAGAAAAGAAGGAGGAGCTGCAGAGAAAGAATTAATTAATCAAAGCTTCAACTTTTCTGAAAACTTAGGGAATTCATATCAACCAGCTTTGGTATTTACTTAGCATTACCCTTTGGAATGTTAATATCACATCCTGCAATTTACAGCCTTAAATGGCCATGGTGCTGTTTGCATAGGTGAAGAGCAAGTGCCCTGGAAGAGACTTTTCTTAAATTTCTTGTGCATTGATCTACTCTGAAGCCTCCACACTCTGGAATATCATTCACATTAAAACAATAGAAGGGCTTGGCACCCATAGCACAGTGGTTACTGCACCAGCCACATACACTGAAGCTGGCAGATTCGAACCCGGCCTGGACCAGCTAAACAACAATGACAACTGCAACAAAAAAAAATAGCCAGTGTTGTGGTGGGCACCTGTAGTCCCAGCTACTTGGGAGGCTGAGGCAAGAGAATCGCTTAAACCCAAGAGTTTGAGGTTGCTGTGAGCTGTGACACCATAGCACTCTACCAAGTGTGACAGCTTGAAACTCTGTCTCATAAAAATAAAAATAAAAATAAAAACAATAGAAGATTGTTTTACTAAAATGAGGTGCTTTAAAGCCTTTTTCCTAATACACTAAGAAAAGGATAGTTTAGTCTCAGCTACTTGGGAGGCTGAGGCAAGAGAATTACCTAAGCCCAGGAGCTGGAGGTTGCTGTGAGCTGTAACGACACAGCACTCTACCAAGGGCAATAAAATGAGACTCCATCTCTAAAAAGAAAAAAAAAAAAGAAAAGGATAGTTACGTGCCATAGTGGCATAAACAAAGGATTTGGAGCCCTTGGCAAGGCTTCTCTGGTTATGCAGCCCTGCTCAGACACCCTTAGCATCCCTTGCTCAGCTGGCTGACCCATCAGACAGGAAACTCTGCTAGATTAGATGATGTCACAGGAAGTGGATTCTATCCAGTTGGTGGGTGAAAACAATCCTCTATGATAAACATGGTTCACAACTTCAAGTTGTTTTCTTCACCAAATAGTCTCACAAATACATTTTCCTAAAACATAGTCTACTCTCAAAGTTTCAAGTCAACAATCCCTTGAATTTTTAAATAAATATTTGTTGATGTAGAAAAGTTCTTCCCCACCAGCCCCATTGGATTCGTCTATTGACACTCAGCCCACTTCATAAATGTTTCCATCTCTTCCTGTAGGGCAGAGGTTGGAGGCTGAGAAGTATAGTTCCCTGACACCCTACCCAGCAGAGCTCTGGGTGCACTTTTAGTTTACATCTTAGGGATAAACTCACATGGTATCTGAACCGTGGCAGTGAGGCAGAAATCAAATCTCTTCCTCCTCTGGCAGCAGTGGAAGCCATAACATGGGCCGCCCACCTGGGAGTTTCTGGGGTGCTTTCTGTGTCTTTTGCTGTTCCATCCATCTTGGGGCTTCTGGGTTCCATGAGATGAGCAGGAGCTTCCTGCACATTCCTGACTGGCTCTCTCTTCCTTCAGCCCTTCATTATGTGAACACCTGAAGCCTTATAGTAAATCCTCTGCTTGAAACCTTTAGAATGCTTTTTTGTCTGTTCCTATCTGAGCCCTTCTTCAGAAACAGACATGGAAACTATTTATGATGTGAGGAATAAAATAAAGATACACTTTAACTTTCATTTTGTGATAACAGATATAGCACTCCCCGATATTATTCCTGTCTGTTTAATAGGATGTAATCGCTAGCATAGGGCTTGCCTGCTCGCCTCAATAGACTCCCATTCTTTGTATTTCCTATTCAACTACCAATAAAGACTGTGGTTTCTGTTTTAGTTATTTCTTAGCCAAGGGTAAAGAGTAGTGGACTTATAACTTTCGTCTATTTACATAACCAGATGAGAGGAATATAGATTCCTATATGAAAGCTGGGGGATCTTTCTAGGAAAAAATGGTTAATGAACTTAGAAATCACACAGAAAATATTCACTATCATCTAACTATATAAAAATCAAAGAAAGGGGCCAGGCATGGTGGCTCACACCTGTAATCCTAGCACTCAGGGAGGCCAAGGCAGGTGGATTGCTTGAGCTCAGGAGTTCCAGACCATCCTGAGTAAGAGCCAGACCCCTTCTCTAAAAATAGCTGGGCGTTGTGGTGAGCACCTACAGTCCCAGCTACTTGGGAGACAGAGACAAGAGGATCACTTGAGCCTAAGAGTTTGAGGTTACTGTGAGCCACGGCATTCTACCAATGCAACAAAGTAAGACTCTGTCTCAAAAAAATAAATAAATAAGGTTGTCGCATAAAAGTTATCTTTACTTCGTACAGTACACCAAAACAAATTTCATGCAGGTAAAAGATTTGTGTTAAAGCAAATGACCCATAGAAATTCTAGAAGTAATCTCAATGACTACTTTATAATTCTTGCTTAAAAAAATTTTTTGTAAGTGTGACATCAAAAGTAAAAACCATTTGTTTAAAATATAGATTTTTTTTAATATCTTTTAATTTACTTTAGAAGTTTTAAAATGTATCAACATTAGGCTTGGCGACTATAGCTCAGCAGCTAGAGCGCCAGCCACTTAACACAGAACTGGTGGGTTTGAATCCAGCCCGGGCCTGCCAAACAACAATGACAACTACAACCAAAAAAAAAAATAACCCGGCGTTGTGGCGGGCGCTTGTAGTCCCAGCTACTTGTGAGGCTGAGGCAAGAGAATTACTTAAGTCAGCAGTTCTCAACCTGTGGGTCATGACGCACAGGAACTGTATTAAAGGGCTGCAGCATTAGGAAGGTTGAGAACCACTTAAGCATAAGAGTTTGAGGTTGCTGTGAACTGTGACACTACGGCACTCTACTGAGGACAACAAAGTGAGACAGTGTCTCAAAAAAAAAAAAGATCAAAGTTAGAACTAATAGTGGTGCCTACCAGATTTAACAGTTGTCTGGATTATCTCATAGATGCGTTATCCATCTCTTTATTTTTATTGTGTCATTATTAAATCAATTAAAATTATCAAGATATTTCATTCTTAAATGCTTCAGCATAGATCTCCAAAGAACTGAAATATAGTCTTACCAAACCACAATACCTCTGTCACACCTAACAAAATTGATATTGACTTCATAATACCATCTAACATCTAGTTCATTTTTAAATTTCCTTCTTAATTCAACAACAAATTTGTTTTCATTATTTCTGTTCAGATCAGGATCAAATATAATTGTTATCTTGCTTAAGCTATTAAAATCTAGGACAGTATCTTTCCCCCACTTTTATTCCCTATGAGACTGACTTTTCTAAGAATTCAGTTGTTTTTTCTGATAGAAACTATCACATTCTGGGCTGATTGATTTCTTTGATCCTGATGTCATTTAACATCATTTAAGATTGCTGGATTCCTTTCTGAAAACAAGGAAAAGAATTGGGGCAGATATCCAAAGCTTTCCAATGGAGCTTTCTACAGTGATTAAAATGTTCTATATCCATGCCTTTCATCACGGCAGGCACTAGTCACGTGGTCATCTGATGCTTGACGTGGAGCTAGTGTGACCAAGGAACTAAATTTAATTTTAATTTAATTTTAATTAATTTAAATTCTAAACTTAAATAGTTATGTGTGGCTAGTATCTACTGAATCACTTTTGCAGTTTTATGTAACATAAAAGTGCATATGACGTGCCTGTACATTCTGCCTGTACCTAAGTATTTAATAAATGTTATCTCTTCTGTCTTCCAAATGTATTTTAAGGAAAGCATGCGATAAAATATATTATCGTGCAGGTTCAAATGAAGCCATATGTTTGACCTTATTCTGTCATTGAGATCTTCAGCAGCAGAGAAGTAAAGGCCACGTGTTTACCCCAGGAGTCTTCATGATCAGTACCAATTGCTATCATTATCTGGTTTCATAATCCACATGAAAACTATCTCACAAACAGGGCAGTTTTTCTACAGTCTCTATCTTTACCCTACATACATAAAGCTTAAGAGTTAGAATTTACATTTCCTGAAGCAGCTGGTCCTACGTGTTCACTTTTCTTTCAAATTGCTTATAGCATGTGGTTAGGATAGTTTAGACCAAGCCAAAGCAATGAGATTCAACACTGAGACTTTAATTCCAACTTAGAAAGATCTCTTTTTCCACTGGAATGAAGCTGGACAAATTGAAGCTGGAGCCCCTGGGAGCCTGCCTAACGGCGAGTGCAGCAAGGAGGAGAGCAAAACTGAGATGCAGAGAGGAAGCGGCCCACGTTGGCCCCTGGATCCAGCCAGGCCTGCAGCTGAACTTGATGCTGAAGAGGATCATGTCTGCACTTCTCAGTTTCATGAGTCAACAAATTTCTTGTCGTTCTTAAGCTGTTATGAACTGTGTTTCTATCTTTTACACCTACCTGAAAGAGTGCTGTCAAAATGTAACAAACAAAAGTGTATTGAATCTGAAATCAAACAAACTGGATTCTAATATATATGTGATGCAATGTCCACATCGAGAAACAATAATGCCTCCCTCCAAGGCCTGCCCTGAGGACTAAATCAGGTGGTTTGTCCTCCATGTTAGAGATACTCTGAATAAGCTATTTCCCTCTTTCAATCTGAGAGCTCTATTGATTCCACATCCTGAAACTCTCGTGCACTTTTCCTTTTCTGTTGCTCATTCAAAAATTTTCTATTTGTACCCATATGCACGTGAGATCATCTGGGCTTCAATTAAAAATGGAGAGAGACATTTTCTGTAACTGCTAATGGAGTGTTTCCCACCTAGTTTCATAAGAGAATCCGTTTAGGGAGCAATAGTATTTGTCCTTGGGTCCTACAGACCTAAAATAGTGGCTCTGAATTTGTGTTGCTCTTCCCATAGTCTGTTCCTTTCTGATTCCATCACCAGTGTCATGGGACTTGCATTGCGCAGGCTCTGGTCACGTGGTGTACTTCCCCCGGCTTCCAAATGTAACCAGGCGTGGAATACCTTCTATCGGCACCGAAGATTTACTTACCTTTTATGATCATTCTGGATTTAAGTTAAGAAGCTTGATAGTCAGACAGAATATAATTAACTAATCGTGTACAGAATTACCTAGCCTAAAAATTGACACAGTAAAATACAGTAAGCATGTTTATGCCCATATAAATCCCTCTATTAATAAAGGTGATCAGATTATACAATTCAAATGCATTTTCAAGAAGAAATTCCTGGCATAGAGGATCAGAAATATGTTTAAGCTAAATTTGAAATTCAGGAAAAGCAATCCTCCAGCTTACTTTCCATTATTTTTTTTTTCCCTTCAGCTAAGCTCTTAAGCTGAATAAATTAAGTCTCCAAGATGTTTAAACAGTTCAGTCCACATTAGCAGGCGATGGTTCATTATAAAATATAGTTGTTAAAACCATTGCCAAATTACTCCTAATACCTGCTTAGTTGTAACTGGAAGTCTCTAGCAAAGGCATGATTGTCCTGCTTACCTATTAATTTTAGCTCATTATCTATAATTATTCGTCTCCCCCTTGAGAACCTCTTTCCCTTCACCAATATCTCATCCCTGCCTATGACGCATTATGTCACATTGGTTAAATCTGTCAGGCAGAGAGCTACTTTCTACTGTCTAATAGTCTAAAATAATCTTGTATCTTTAAGATTTCTTTCATTCTTTTAAAAGATTACCATAGTATGTTTCAGATTATTACAAAAATTAGGCAAAGCAATGCAATATACCTTTAAAGGTAACACCTCACATCATGTCTATTTCTTAAAGTAGGAATATCTTTTTGTTGTGGTTTTGTCTGAGCATAGCCCTTATTGTTACTTTCAGCAAATAGTATAAGAATTTGCCCCACCCTACAACCACCTCATCTTTACCTCCGCCCATGTGTGGCAGGATAAAACTTCAAAATATTAGTTGATAACAAAACTTTCTTCATCTCTACCAGTGTCCTCCTTTTCAGAGAAGGTAGTTTTACTTAAGGGCCCAATTTAGGAGAAGAAGGAGAGCTAGAGAACAAAAGCATGGAAGGCAGAAATATCCAGAAAGGTATAGGACAGAGTGTTTCTTAGACTCAATTTTAGAATTCGCTGGACTAGGAAGAGAAAAGAATGTACAATATACAAAAATTAATTCCAGCTGGATTTAAGACCTGATCATACCTATTAAAACTGTAAAACTCTTAAAAGAAAACACAAAGGTAAATCTTCGTAGCATCAGATTTGGCAATGGATTATAAGGTATGATACAAAAAGTATAAGCAGCAAGAGAAATTATGGATAAATTAGATTTCATCAAAATGAAATGAATTGTTTGGCACCAAAGGACATTAACAAAATGTATAAAGACAGCCTACAATACGGGAGAAAATATTAGCAAATCTTGTATGTGATAAAGTACTTGCATCTAGAATATAAAAAGGACATAATAACTCAATAATAAAAAGAGAAATTATGAAATTAAAAAGTGAGTAAAGGCGGGCCTGTGGCTCAGTTGGCAAGGGCACTGGCCACATACACCAAGAGTGGTGGGTTTGAACCCGGCCCAGGTCTGCTGGGCAACAATGACCACTGCAACCAAAAAAAAAAAAAAAATAGCCGGTGTTGTGGCAGGCGCCTGTAGTCCCAGCTACTTAGGAGGCTGAGGCAAGAGAATCGCTTAAGCCCAAGAGTTGGAGGTTGCTGTGAGCTGTGATGCCACAGCACTCTACCCAGGGTGACATAGTGAGACTCTGTCTCAAAAAAAAAAAAAAAAGTATGGGTAAAGTATATAAACAGACATTTCTCCAAAGATACACAAATGACAAATAAGCACAAGAAAAAAAAATGCTCAACATCATTAAACATTAGGAAAATGCAAATGAAAATTACAATGGCATACCACTTCATACCCGCTAAGAAAGCTGTAATTAAAAAAAAAAAATACATGAAAACCAGTGTTGGTGAAAATGTGGAGGCATTGGAACTATCAAATTTTGCTAATGGGAATGTAAAATGATAGAGTTCTCCAGTTTGAAAATCAGTGTGGTAGATCTTCAAAAGATTAAACATATTAGAGTTACCAGATAAGCTAGCAATTCCACTCCTGAGTATATACCTAATGTATATAATTCCACACACAAATTTGTACATGAATGTTCATAACAGAATTATTTACAATAGGCATAAAGTAGAAATAACATAAATGTTCATTAACTGATGAATAGATAAGTACAACGTGGTGTGTTGATAAAATGCAATATTATTTAGCAGCAAAACAAATGACTTACCTACATATACTATAACATGAATGAACTGTAATGCTAGAAATATTACGCCAAGTGCAAGTATCCAATTGCAAAGAACCACTTATTATAGATTCTATTTATATGAAATGTTCAGGCAAATCTATAGAAACAAAAAGTAGATTCATGGCTGCCCAGGACCAGAGAGTACAAAGGGATTGGGAGTGAGGGATTGCCATCCAAAAAAGAAGGGGTATCTTTTCAGCAGTGACGAAATGTTCTGAAATTGAAAGTGCTGATGGATTCACAACTCTATGTATATAGTAGAGTCATTGAATTATACACTTTAAATGGGTGAATTGAATATAAATTAGATCTCAATAAATCTGGGTTGTTTTTCTTTTTGAAGATTAAAGGGAAGCAGGAAGGTGGGACCATGTCTTCTGGCTTTGGCTACGGCAGGCAGCAGGGCGCCCTGTAGGAACTACACCGACTTAACAGGGACAAAAGAGCACAAGTTCAGAGGAATTTGGGATTAGACGGGTGTGGTTTCCTACAGTATTAGTAGGCTTCTAAAGGTCACAAACATTGACTAACATCACTTTAGCCCCCATTCCTTTTTTTCCTTCATCCTTTCCAGTGATTTTGTAACTTAATTTCCTATGCTAAACCCCACTCTGCTTAAAATGCCTACAGTCTTAAAACCAATCAGGGCAGATGTAAGTAAAATAAAATCAAATAAAGTGCCTAGAGATGTTTGCTTTCCTAACTAAATTCTGATTGATATTATTGCCTAGGGAGTATCCATGCACCTTGTTCTCTTTCTAATAAATTCTTTACTTTGTTTGAGTACTCATCTCTTCACACAGCCAAGAACCTCCGGAGACTGATTCCACCCTCCGCTTCAGGGTTTAGCCTGGTATTGGTCTGAGGGTAATTCCTCCTAAAATTGGTTTGGAATTTGGTTATACAAACCATTTATGCCAATGAGGGGTGAAGGGAGTTTGCCAGAGATGTCTGAAACCAATTTTCTTCATTCTTAAGTAAGAATCATGAGAAATCAGTCCAATACAAAAGAGAAATCCCTACTTGCTGATCACCACTACCCTATGACAGAGATAGGTGCCTAGTTTGGAATCCAGGTGTCAGTACGTAGGCGTTGCAAAAGACAAAGAGAACCTGGGTCTTTAATTGTTGAACCTCTGAATCGACACAGCCTGAAACCCCCCTCACCTCTCAAATTCTGATACTCTATAAGTTAATAACTTGCCTTAAGGGAGTTTGGGATGAATTTCCTGTCACTCATAGCTGGAAACATCTTATTTTTAATTTAAAAACATTAAGGAGGTACAGATGTTTTTGTTACATGGATACATTGCATAATGCTGAACGGAAACATCTTTACTGAGTCCCTGAGCCACCATGATGTGGCGGCCTTTCTAGGCAGAGAGGGCTGAGACAACGCCTCAGTTTCCCACAGCTCCAGAGTGACACAAGATATCCAAAAGTTACCCTTATCACTGAGATATTCAGCAGAGAGAGGGGCTGGTGCGCCTGCAGGGGCCTTGCAGCTATGATGAGGGGACACAGCAGCATAAGCCACACAATACATAGATGTTACAGTGAACCCCACAACAGGAGAGTGATGACAACCAGGAACCAGATGGCTCCTGAGTCACAGTAAATGCCACACAGGACAGATGATGTCCTGAGACAATACTCTCCCTATGACTCCTCAATGCCTCTCAAGCCTCTCAGCCCACAAACCTTGGGAAAATGATGAATAGACTCTGTTAATTTCCCACCACAGAATGGAAACTCAGAATAAAAGTTGTTAGACCACAGAAAAATGAAAGTTATAAATTAGGGAAATCAAAACTCCATGTGTGTACATGCCAGCTATGCAGAATTCATTCTTGGCTCAGGAGCAGCAGAGATGGCACATTATCTTGGACCTCTTGAGAGCAGCCCCACTACCCTGTTTACCAGACCTGCCTCTTGGAGAGCTCCATTCAGCCTCATTGCCTGCTCCTCTGCGGCCTGTTCTCATCTGGAATTGTTCAGACTTCAAGCTCAGATCATCTCACAGATGGAATCTACATTGTATGAGCTCTTGTGTAAAGCCCTGATCAGAGGTCTTACCATAGAAGACAGTAAGGGTATTACTGCAGCCCCTCGGCCACTCTTCAATAGCCTTCACCACCCTTTTCTTCTTGATCAAGAGATGGACACGTCTTTAGGCGTCTTAGTCCATTGTGTGCTGCTACAAGAGAATGCCACAGGCTGGGTAATTTATACAAACAGGATTTTATTTCTCACAGTTCTGGAGTCTGGAAAGTCCAAGATGAAGGTGCTGGCATCTGGCGAGGGCCTTCTTGATGCATCCTACAGAGCAGAAGGCATCACATGGCAGAAAAGCAAAGAGGGGAGAGAGAGAGCAAGAGGGGCAAAGCATCACAGTCCCTCATGACCTAAACCCCTTTCTAAGGCCCCACCGCCTACTGCATCACATTGGCAATTAAATTTCAATGCAAGTTTTGGAGAGGACAAACATACAAACCATACCATTTAAGGAAGAGAAACTCCAGTTGTCCTACAATCCTATGCTTTGCTCTTACATGTCTTCCGAAGTCATAGTGTTACAAATACAAAGAAAAGAATAAATTTTATTCCACAATGTTTTATTTTTGATATAGGGTCTCATTCTGCCTCCTAGGCTAGAACACAGTGGCACAATAGTAGCTCACTGGGGCCTTGAACTCCTGGGTTCAAGTGATCCTCCTACATCAGCCTCCCAAGTAGCTAGGACTACAGGTATGTGACACCATGCTTGGAAATTTTTTTTATGTCTTTACAGAAAAAGTCTCACCAGGTTGCTCAGGCTAGTCTCAAACTCCTGGACTCAGTCCTGCCTTGGCCTCCCAAAATGTTGAGTTTACAGGCATGAGCTACCGCACCTAACTAGAATAAATTTTAAGTAATTACAGATGGATAATATTGGACTCAAAGTTGATCTAACTTGGAAGTTAGAACTTACAACTATTTCCTCTAATTTTGTAGAATGTAAGTGGCCCAGTGCTTGAAACAACTGCTAGAATCACATACTTTCTTATTTCTTAACTTTCTTCTTCCTCATTTGTATTCCAGCCCCTTAAAACCAATCACATTTTCTCATCGTTGTCACAGATTACCCCAAGGAGAAACCGACTGATGCTAACACAAATATCATTTGCTCTCAATTCTGAAATTAAGAACAATTTTTCATGTTTTTATTCCATCAGAAATAGAATTTGCTGTACAAGCAAGAATACCGAACACAGTTGGAAAAGTAAAACTAAATATCAGATTGATGGGTCTATATCTAATTCGTATTATCATTCATCTATTATAATTCAATTATAAGAGATTATATGATTAAATAAGTAATTATGGACTTGCAGAAAATAATTTCATCTTTATATGTCACCACTCTATTAACTTATTCTTTAGTTGAGGATTTGACAGCAAATATTACTCAAGAAGTAAAAGCATCTTGGGCGGCACCTGTGGCTCAAGGAGTAGGACGCCCGTCCCATATGCCGGAGGTGGTGGGTTCAAACCCAGCCCCGGCCAAAAAAAAAAAAAGAAGTGAAAGCATCTTAAATTTGTTTTTGTTTTTCTTTTTGAGACAGAGGTCTCACTATGTCGCCCTCAGTAGAGTGTTGTGGCTTCACAGCTCACAGGAACTTCCAATTCTTGGGCTTAAGTGATTCTCTTGCCTCAGACTTCCAGTAGCTAGGACTATAGGCGTCTGCCACAATGCCCAGCTGTTTGTTGTTGTTGTTGTTGTTATTGTTGTATAGCAGGCCCTGGCTGGGTTCAAACCCACCAGCCCTGCTGCACGTGGCCAGCTCCCTAACCACTGAGCTACGGGCACTGAACCAACATCTTAATTTTTAATAAAGGCAAATAAATAGGTTTGTTTACTCCTGTGCCAGCTCTTACAACTTTATAACTAGGTAAGTAGTATTTTACAATATCTATTGCTAAAAAATTTAATTTAAAATTATGCTTGCTGATTTAGTATGTTATTACCCAAAATTGAGTTTCTGCCTGGGTTTGTTTGCTAAGGACAAAGCTTTCTTATAATATTTGAAAGTGTTGAGGTGCAGCCAACAATACCCTTAAATCTGGCACTTTGGCATGCTGAGTGTTTTGAATTTAAAACAATTGAAAGGCCTAAGAAGTAAATCTCAGAACCACAGTTTCTCTCTCTCTCTGACCTTCCTTGGCCCCCTGTCTCTGGGATCCTCTTTATTTCCCAGAGAACCAGGAGAGACTCTTTCTGGAACTTCCTTATCTGAGTATGAAAGCTTTTTTTTCCAAAAGAAATGTAATTGCCTTAAGACCCCTTCCCTAGGAATCTCACTGGAGAAGAGAAGCACTCTCTCCATACCCAGACAGATTTTTCATCTATTTTTCTGCAGCTCCAAGAAATTTCCTGGGAGGCTCTCTCTGGATGACAAGGTAGCTTTGTTTGCAGTGAGGTTTACCTCTCACCTTCCTGCCACCTACCCCACCTACACCCTGAGCATCAGAGCTCAGAGGAATATCGTCCCAAGCCATTGTTCCTTGGACTCATTCATTTCTCCTAAGAATCATTTACTCTTATGTCCACGTCTCCTTTGCCCTTATGAAGACGGGTATGTAAGCATCTGGACCTCATTGAGTTAGGGTAATCACATGCTTGTGATTTTCCCCTGGGTATACTCAATAAATTTGATAAGGCTTTTTATCCTACTAGTCTGATTTTTATTAGTTTACTTTCAGTGAACCTTCAGAGGGTGAAGCCAAAGCTTTCTCTCTTCAACCCAAAAAAGGTTTATTTTTAATATTTCTAGAGATTGTTGACTTAGAAAACTTGTAATTAGGCCATATGCTGTAAGTTATGTTACCATTGTTCATGAAAAATTATTCATGACACTGGTTAAAGGTTGTAGGGTAGACTTTACTCAAAGAGGGCGGGGGCATAGCAACAGAAATAGAGACCAACCACTGTAACAGGGGGGAGCAGTGGGGTCATGGAGGGGAAATGGATTCAACTTCGACTCCAACAAGGACAAGTGGGGGTTTATAACCAAGGAGTAGAGTGGATGAAAAATTGCTGAGAGGATATATCAAGGGCCATCTCCTTTGGTCAAGGGAGAGAGTCTTTAACACTATGTGTGTTGAAATGACTTATAAAAAACTGTGTCAACTTAAACTTGTAAACTAAGTTTGTTATCACAGGTTGGTTTTACTCACCAACTTAATGAGAATAAATTCACTGGGGCACTACCTAGTTGGTAGAGTTTCTGACTTTCTAGTACAGACAACCACAAAACCTCCTGGTCTTCAGTCAGGACAGATAGCAGGGCATATTTCCCAGAGCACAGCAGTGGATGGCTTGAGAAGTGAGGGCAGTTTTCTCTAGTGCCCAGGGGGTGGGGGGGGTGGGCAGTGGATGGTGGTGGTGCTGGCAGCAGCATTTCTTTGCCAGGCCAGTTCTGTGGCACAGTTCCCTGGAATCCACTGGATAAAGTGCCCCCCACAAGGAAGGGTGTAAACTGTAAAGACAAAGACATGGAATCCAGCAAATGGGAGCTCCAACCTCAACAAAGGAAGTCACATTCCCAGAACAATAAGAAGGGAAGATCCTAAAACACAGCAGGACAGTAACCAACCAATCCACTGTGGAGCAGAAGGATCAATCCAGGATGCACATTTTCAAAACCTGGAATTCTTAGATTTTCCTTAAGGGCTTGACTGTATTGTAATGCTATTTTCATTCTTTCTCTCACCTCTCCTCTTTAGCTCCATCAGTTGTATCACTTTAAAAGGAGATAATTGGCTCAGAGCCTGTGGCTCAAGCTGCTAAGGTGCGAGCCACATACACCTGAGCTGGCGGGTTCGATTCCAGCCTGCCCCCACCAAACAACAATGAGGGCTGCAACCAAAATATAGCCGGGCGTTGTGGCGGGCGCTGTAGTCCCAGCTACTTGGGAGGTGGAGGCAGGAGAATCACTTGAGCCCAGGAGTTGGAGGTTGCTGTGAGCTGTGATGCCACAGCACTCTACTCAGAGCGACAGCTTGAGGCTCTGTCTCAAAATAAATAAATAAATAAATAAATAAATAAATAAATAAATAAATAATAAAAAAATAAAAGGATATAATTACTAACTCTTGGAAAAGCAAATTGTTTATAAAAGGAAATTGTAAGATACTCTGAGGCTTGCCTGTGAAGACAGGCAGAGTTTTAGACATTCAAGTTTTAACATTTTGATAGAACCAAAAATATTATCAAGGTGAAAAGAAGAAGATGAAATGCCTGTACTTTTGTGTGGTGTGTATTTAAGTGGAAGGAGGGAGATTGTTTGGGGTTTGAGGAATGGATAAGCAAAAGAAATCCTGTCTTCCATAGAAAGAAATCAATACATAACACCCCAAACTGAAAAAAGAAAAGCAGAACTTACATAGCAGAAAAATCTGCCTGTTTGAAAATATGGATGTAAATACCAGTAAAAACTGCTTAGACTTGTTGGAAATTGTTGACTTTGGGAGTGGAAATCAGAAGTTGGAAAGTGCAAAGCTGATGACTGCTATTATAAGTTAGCAGAACTCAGCATAGTTAAAGTATATGGGTATGACTTTGATAAAAATAAAGATTAAAATTTTAAATAAGAATTATTTTTAAATCTTCCCCCCAAAATTACATTACTATTTTTATTAGAATTGCATTGAGTCTACAGAAAAATAATTTTTGGAGAATTGACATCTTTATAATTCTGAGTATTTCCCTTCAGAGATGTGGTTAAGATTTTTTTTTTCTGTCCTCAAATAATTTTATCATTTTTTTAATAATACATACTGTGAATTTTCTGTTGTTTATGCCTAGGTATTTTATATTATATTTTGCTATTATAGTAACCTATTATAATCGGCTGTTGCTAGCATATAGGAAAGCTCTGTATTTTTTGCAACTTGCCACTTTCCTGAATTCTTATCTCTTAATACATAATACTTTTTCAACTGATTATCTTCAGTTTTCTAGGCAGACAATCATATAAAGGTATAAATAATTATAATTATGTGTCATCATTTTTCTTTCCAATACATACGACTTATTTCTTTTACTTGTCCGATTGCATCGGTTAGCACTTCTTGAATATAGCTTTGATACTGGGAATAGTTGGTTGTATTGCTCCCCACTTCTATAAGAGCACCCCTCGTTTTCCCCAACATGAATATTATTTTCTGTTGATATCAGATGAAAACCTGATTATCTACTTCAGTAGTAACTAGAACTTTCCCTCTCCAAATACTCCTTTCTATTTTATCATATCAGAACTGAGAGTAACAGGTGGCTCAATAATAATGTGTTGAACAAATGAATCAACACATGGAAAAGTCACCTCCAGACAGTCAGATGCTTTGTCTTTGATAACCTATGAACAGTATTAATATTTGCCATAGTATTAAACCACTCTTGCATTTTTGGAAGAACATTACTTCATTATTAACTGGATTTCTCAGCACTGTATTTTCAATGTTTGCGTCTGTGCTCGTGAGTCTCAATAGAAGCTTTATGTTATCTGTGTTCTTTGTCAAGTTTGGATTCAGGATCATGTTAACCACATAAAATGAACTTCATCTTGGTTCTTCATACTTCATCTTTGTTCTTCAGCAGTTCTAAAGTAATAAAAATCAGCTATTAAGAGCATTTGCTGGGAAAACCATCTGCCCCCTGGTGCTTCTTCAAGTTCCTCAATAGTTTATTGTCCTTTATTATATAAGATGTGCATGAGTGGATTTTCATTATAAAACGTTAAAACTATACGTAAGTGTAAGGACTTATATTGAGATGTCTTTGTGATAATCTGTCTCTCCTATCCCAGCCCCAGACATCTCCAGAGTTAATCAGGGTTAACAATTCAGTACTTTCTTTTTAGTATTTTTCCTGTGTCTCACATATTTACATGTTAACAAAACACAATGTGTGTGTGCTTTCATGCACATGTAAAATACTAAATAGAAGAACATTCTGAAACTTTACTCCTTTTCACTTAATACTCCTTGGAAATCTTTCAACATATGTATTTTAAATGATAAAATCATACACGCTTCATCCTTCTTAATAACGGTATGTTATTCAACATTGTGGCTTTGCAATAAGTTTTCTAATTGCTCTTCTAATGATGAGTATCTGACTGTGTCCTGGTTTTCACTGCCGTGAACAACCCTTCTGTGATCATTCTTGTGCACAGACCTGTAGGCCCACATGCAGGTGAGATATTCTTCAGAATAAATCCATAAATATGGAATTACTAAGTCAATGGAAGGGGACAGTTTTTATTTTAATAGATGCTGAAAATTACCTTCCAAAAGTATTTTATTTTTTTATTTTAGATTTTATCATCTTATTCTTCTACCAATTGGTTACCGGTGTGCCCATTTGTCATATCCTTACCAACTCCAGGTATTATAGAGTTTTTATAATTTTACTAATCTGATGAGCGAAATTGATTAAAATGTGTCATGTTAATTTTCATTTCTCTGATTACCAGTGAGGTTGAGCATTTTTGTATTTTGTAATTGTATCTTTGTATTTTGTATTCTGTATTGACCATTTGTATTTCTTTTTCTTTAAATTGTTTTTTAAAATCAACCATTCATTTTCTAGTGTTCATCTTTTTCCTGTTGGATCATAATTGATACTAATTCTTTGTTGATATAATGCAAATATATTCCCATGGTTGTAGGCTATCTGTTAATGCTTTTTATTATGTCTTTTGCATCCAGAAGTTTCCTTTTTGATTTTTATACACTTAAGTATGTGATTATTTTCCTTGATAGCTTCAATGTTTTGTATCTTTCTTGTATAGGCATCCTTCATCCCAAGCTTATAAATATGTTTTTCCTATAGTATCATTGAATACTTTTATGTTTAGTTCTTTGAGTATGGTTTATGGTATATGCCTAAATTCATTTCTTCCAAAATGGAGTACCAGTCATCCTTAATTGTACTTCTTTGAAAATGGATCACCAAACTTCACCCTGATGGGTAATTCCTCCTCTTCCCACTGGTTTGCATCTTTATCATTCCTGGCAGCTAGCATTTACCTCATTCTGCCCATATTTCAGGCACTCTTCTTAAGTGTGAAGTTAATTTAGTTAATCTTCTCAACCACCATAATGATGTAGGTAGTATAATGATCCTATCTTACACATAAAAAAATAAAGACATACAGAGTTTGACTAACTTGCCCAAGAATGCACAGTTATTCTGTGGACTGGCTTGAGGGCCAATATTCTTCACTATACTAAACCCTACTGTGTATATTTCTGCTTCTAGATTCCATTCAGTCTTAATAATCAATATCTCTGCCTCTGCCTACTTTGAACCTATGCTTTTACAATTGCATTTTCAAATGCGTTTTAATTTTTGAAGAAGCTGGGGCAGCGCCTGTGGCTCAAGGAGTAGGGCGCCGGTCCCATATGCCGGAGCTGGCGGGTTCAAACCCAGCCCCGGCCAAAAACCACAAAAAAAAAAAAAATAAATAAATAAAAATAAAAAAAAAAAAGAAGCTGTTTACCTCATTTTATTTTGTAGGAAATTTCCAGGTTTCTTGTTATTTTGTCTACCGTTTGACTATGGAATCAGCTTATTAAGTTCCAGAAATAATGGTTAGGATTGTATTATATCTCTAAATTAACTTGGGAAAAACTTATTGTCTTTCTATTTACAAAAGGCTGTGTATCTGCACTTATTGGATCTGCTTTTAACTTTTTTCTAAATTTATAGTTTTTAATATATGAATCATATTTCTCTTTTAGACATTTTATAGTTTTTAATTATTATTATTATTATGGATTTCTTTTTCTCTGTTTCATTCTCTAATATGTTATTGATAATATATGCACATGTATAGGAAAGCATTGATTTTTTTCTAGGCTGATTTTTAATCTAGCCATCATTCTGAACTCTCTATTGATTCTAATAATTTTTGAGAGCATTTCTTTCAAGACAATCTTTTGTTCACATATAATTACACCTGTATCTTTCCTGTATAGTATCTATATGTCATATTATTCTTTTTTGTCCTATTATATTGGTTAGAGATAGACCTTTCATTAATAAGGTTACATAGCAACAGTGCTAGGAGCAAATTTATGTTATTTCTAACTTTAGTAGGAATGTTTCTAATGTTTTACATCAAATAGGGTATTTGTTCTTGGCTTCTGCTAATCTTTACTAGCTTAATGAATTTTCCTTCTATTGCTCCTACCAAGATTTATTGTTTACTTGTTTTTAATCAGGAGTGATTATTGAATTTTAGCAAACGCATTATTGTCCATGTTGAAACACTGTGAGCTTTTTCTTTTTGATCTATTTATCTAGTAAATTACATTAATGATTTCTTTGTATTGAGTCATCTTTGCATCTATAACAGCTACATTTAACGTGTTTTTTTTATTTATTGGGAACTATGTTAAATATAGCTATTATGTGAACACATATTTAAGACTGTTGTATCCTCTTGAGAAAATGATCCTTTTCTATTATGAAACTTTAAAAAATCTCTATGAATAATCCTTATCTTAAAGCCAATATAGCAATATAAATTATTTTTATGGTTATTATTTGTATGTTATATATTTACTATTGTTTGAATGGGTCTCCCAAAAATCACATGGTGAAAACTTAATTGCCATTGTAATAGTATTAAAAGGTGAAAGACCTTAACAGGTAATTAAGCCATGAGGGCTCCTCCCTCATGAACAGATTAATGCTATTATCACTGGTGTGCATTCATTATAAAAGGGAGAATTTGCCCCCCCTACTCTGCTCTACTTCCTTGTGAAGAACAGTGTTCCTTGCTGTAAGATGAAGTATTCAAGGCAACACCATGAAAGCAAAGACCAGGTCCTCCCCAAACAACAGAACTGTTGGCATTTTGATCCAGGACTCCCTAGCCTCCAGAACTATGATAAATAAAATTTCTATTCTTTTTTTTTTTAGACAGAGCCTCAAGCTGTCACCCTAGGTAGAGTGCTGTGGCATCATGGCTCACAGCAACCTCCAACTCCTGGGCTCAAGTGATTCTCCTGCCTCTGCCTCCCAAGTAGCTGGGACTACAGGTACCTGCCACAACACCTGGCCATTTTTTGGTTGCAGCCGTCATTGTTGTTTGGAGGGCCCAGGCTGGATTCAAACCCATCAACTCAGGTATATGTGGCTGGTACCTTAGCTGCTTGAATCACAGGTGCCGAGCCTAAAATTTCTATTCTTTATTAATTACCTTTGTCTCAGGTATTCTGTTATAAACAAAACAGACTAAATATGTCCTTTCTTTCGACCTGTCTAGGTGATTTTATTTAAAGAGTTTTTCTTGTAGCCAATATTTAGTTGGCTCCTGTTTTGTATATCCAGTTTAATAATCTCTACATTTTAATTGTAATATTTAGTACATTTACATTGAATATAGTTACTAATATGGTTGGCTTTAATTTTACCTTTTATTTTTGCCTTCAATTTTACCTTTCTATTGGTCCTCTCTTATGTTTGTATCTTTGTCTTTTTCTACCTGCTTAGGTCAATGAAATATTTTTTAGTACTCTATTTAATTGCCTCTATTTGGTATCTCTCTCTGCTGGTGATTGCTCTAGGGATTACAGTACACATCTTTAACTTATCACAGTCTACTTCTAATTAATATTGTAACATTTCACATGAAATACTACATATAAGTATGTTCCAACACTGGAATTCCATTAACCCCATCCAATTTTTAATGCTATTGCTATATTTCACTATTATGTATGATAGAAATGCCACAGTACAATGTTATTACTTTTAGCTGAACCAGTCAACTACCTTTGTAAGAAATTTAAAGGTGAGAAAAGCATTATTTATATCTATCATGTGCAATGATCTTCATTTTTTCCTATAGTTTCAGCCTGAAATTTCTTTAGCATTTCCTTTAGTGCCTTGACTACTATAGATAAATTCTTTCAGCTTATACTAATTCAAAATATTTTTTAACATTTAGTCTTAAAGAATATTTTGAAGGCTACTGCTTCAGTTTTTGTGAGTTTCTTAGATCTTCCAATTTATTTTTTATCAATTTTTGAATATTTTTGGCTATTATTTCTTTAAACAGTTATAACTCACTCTCTTTTTCCTTTTCTTCTAAGACTACATGTGGGACAAGATGAGATTCTGTTCATTTTCTAAAATCTATTTTCTCTCTGTTTTTCAGTTTTGACTTTCCACTGGTATGTTTTCAAGTTCGCCAAGCTTTTATTCTGTAGTGTCCAATCTCCTCTTTAGCCATTGAGAGACATTGTCATTTCTAGTATTTTTGGCTGGTTATTTTTATATCTTCCATTTCTCCTTTTAAATTTTCTACATGTCCATTCATTATATTCATGCTTTCCTTTAAATCCTTGAACATGTTTACAATTTTTTTTAAAACTGTGTTCTAACTCCAAAATCTGAGTCATCTCAGGATCTCCTTCTATTGACTGATTTTTTCATTTTTTCATTTTAAATATGTGTCACATTTTCCTGCTTCTTTGCATATATAGCAATTTCCTTTTGCATGTCAAGTGTTGTGCATGATATATTATGGATAGTCTGGATTATGTTTTCTCCCTTTCAAAAGTATAGTGTTTTGTTCTGGTCAGCAGCTACACAACTGGCTCATTCTCTTAATCCTTCAGGCTTCATTTTATGCTTCGTTTGGGATAGTCTATATCAATTTTGACCTTAATCCTGGGATAGGATTTTACTCATTGGTTCTAAAACATGACCTATCTGGGATCTCAGTAGAATGACTGATGTGTTTGATGAAGTCTTTCCACTATGGGTGACCCAAAATTCCAATGTTTCTTAGCACTGCAAACTTCTGGAATTTCTAATTTTTACCCCCATAGCAACTCTGTCTTGAAGAATCTTGAGGTCTTGCAGAATCTCAACCTACACCAGCAAAGACAAGCTCTCAACCAAAAACTAAATGAATTTATACAGACTCCCAGGACCTTTTTCTTGTACTGCTCTCTTGCTCTGCAAGCCTACCCTAAAAATCCAGCTTTCTCTTATAGCATTGTGTTTTGATTTCTGCCTCCTCAGCTCAATAAAACTAATGATCTTTACTTGGGTTCCAATTCTCTGTGCACTATATTCAAAAAAATGCCGCTAGACATAAAATCGTGTTGAATGTTGTGCTTCTATCTCATTAAAATGTTAGTCCTTCGCCGCTTATTTTCTAATCCTTTATGTTTTGGTTTTAGTGGGAGGACAAATCTAATAGCAGGTACTACATCATGGCCTATAAGTAAAGTGTAATAGATTAACTTAATTGATATATTTCCTCTTATTCCTTCCATATTACCTTATAGATTCTTTTAATTATATTTTCTTGTCACTCTCCCTCTACAAACATGTGTACAGACACATGCACTTTGTCATCTTTTGGAATAACAATTTTCTCTGTGGGTTTTTTTCTTCTTCGCTAATGGCCTCACTTAATCTATTCTTCATCAGTATCAAATCTTGGTTTTTATTGCTCATTTTTTTTTCTTGTTAATCAGGTTCATGTGAGGCTCGAACCTACCACCCCTGGTGTTCAGGGGCCAGTGGGTTGATCACTGAGCTATGGCAACCAGCTGAGATGCAGACTCTCTAATGGTGGGTCACATTAGATTCTGAAGTAGTAGGCTGAGGGAGGAGGAACACCTGGTGCCAGGACCGGGAGGAGAGGGGTGGGCATCAGCTGGCAGTAGTGAAAAATGATAATTCATCTTGAGGGCTCACTATTTATTCTAAAACATGTCTTTGTCTTTCTAAAATTGTTTTGATTAGTTTTTGCTAAGGTCTACTTTAAGTTATATTTTCCAAGAAAAGAATGTGAGTCATATGATTTCTGAATTTTTCAAATCCAAACAAGACTTTTATTTGCCTTTGCATTAGATGGCAACTTGGTTTGGCATATACTTATTGGAACATAATGCCTCTCCTTCAGAGGTCCTACATTTTCTCTGATATTTTCTAACATTAGTGTTGCAAGTGAGAAGTCCACTGTCATTTAAACTTTTAGGGAAAAAGAGTGATCTCTTTCTCCTAATTGACTGTGTCTAGCATTTGTTCCTTATCCAATATATGATGAACAACCTGAATACAATAATAATAATTATTCTCATCATTTGTTCCTTATCCAATATATGATAAACAACCTGAATACAATAATAATAATTATTCTCATTATTCCTGCCCAGTCTTTGACATGCCTCTTCCACATGAAGATTAAATTCTTCAACTCAGAGAAATTGTCTTTTTTTTATTTCTTTGATTATTTATTTCATTGTTTTGTCCTTCTGGAACTCCTGTAATAATAATACTGCTTCTTCTGCTTCAGTCTTTTCTGCCTCTTGGCTTTCCTCCTAAATTTTCAACTCTTGAAGTTTATGCTCTGCATTCTGGAAGAATGTCTCATCATTATTCTTTTTATTTTCAAGATCTACTTTTTTGTGTCTGGATTTTTACATTTTTGTAGAAATATGTACTTTTTAAAAAGTTAATTCAGGATCTTCATGAATCTGAAAGAGAAAATTAGCCCCCCCAATCCATTTATTCTACAGCAACTATGTTTTACTAGAGGCTACTTAATCTATATGCTTATCTTTGATTCTCCTCATTTGAACCACTGATTTTCTTCATTTATCTGGCAATGTTTCTCTTATCTGTACAGAGAAAAAATTTTTTTTCCAGCATGAATAACCAAAATGTGAATAATGGCTCATCATTTTCCCCCCATCCACTCTTACTTCTACCATTTCCGTAGTAGCTTCATGAAAAGAGGTAACAAATTGACCATAATGTTTGTTACACAAATAACTTTGTTATATCCCTTTTAAATTCCTTAGGTTCTTTCTTTCTAGAGTAAGAAAGAAGACATCAAACATGTGATTAGGATACCATCGTTATCACAAAGGTTTCCATTTACTTTTCCTAAGAAAATAAAAGAAATTTTATGTTCATTTCTCACCTAAGAAAAATAAAATTATTTAAAATTATCACAGAGGCTTCCATTTATTTTTCCTAAGAAAATAAGGGAAATTTTATGTTCGTTTTTCACCTAAGAAAAATAAAATTATTTAAAAGAAAAATTGGATATACTTCAAATCTCTTCCTTATTGAGAAGTAGAAAAGTTATTTTGGTTTCAACCTTCTTTCAAAAAGATCATTTTTGGGGAGGGGTGAATTTTTAAGTTACTTTCCTCCCACTAAAAATATTTTAAAATATTTTTCTTTAAACCATCTTTTACAATCTTGAATTTACTATAGACTTTTATGCTCAACTGCCCAAACAAGGACAGGGAAATATGCTCATGAAAGTTAACCTCTACTGAAAACAACCATGAGGTAGAAAAAATAATGGGAACATCTGTATTTTATCCTGCCAATATGTTCCCTCTTATTCTGGAAGCACAGGATGTCTTTACTCTGTCAGCTGCAAAAATATTATCTCTCTGCAGGAATGAAACAAGTGTGGAATATATATTATGCTACTGCATTACATGCATACCTAAGCAGAAAACAAAGAAAATAGCCATTTAATATATAACTCAATTTTTGCCTCCAGGGACAGGTAAAAATTTGTATTATAATACCCAAATGGTATGGTACATAAATATACATGGGAAATGTAATAGGACTAAGTCAGGCTGTTTTGGCCACATACTGGTGGCTAAAAATTTATCATCTGTCCCCCATCCTAATATTTCCTTTCCTTAGACATGAAGTAGACTATTTTTTTTTTTTTGCTGAGAGCCAAGAATCTGGGGCAAGGGAGACCCAAAACCATCACCATTTTACAGAAGACCATTAATTTTTAAATATTAAAAAAATTATTGGCCAATATCTTTCTGTTTCATTTCCAACTTTATACCTTATACAGTTTACCTAACAAACAACCAAGATATTTTTAAAAAGAGTTAACTAAATTGGCAATTTAATAACTTCAAATGATTGTAGAAGCTGGGTTGTATTTACCCTTTTTCGAAATCAATAACTTTTCATTTGGAATTTTAAATCCACTTTAATGAGCCTTCGGCTGGCAGCAGTTTTATTTAGGATCCGAACTTATGCAAACAAAAGTAACAGAGGCTTTTACCTAGGTAACAATTTACAGTTAGCTTTTGCAGGCTGCATGACTGATTGCAGTATATAAATCCCTGCAATCCCATTATATATGCCTTTTAACATTTTTTAATGTTTTTAAGCAGTAAAGAGGTCGTACAGGAAGAGCAGTCTCAAGGAGAGGAAACTTAATGTTGCTTAGTTCTTTGAACACATCTGAAGTGGCTCTTTTAGCTTTGGTGCTGTCTTTGGAGGCCCCTGCATAGCAATAACTTGACTTTCCAATGGGCAGTAAATGAAAAATGTGCAACAGTGCAATATTGCCTGCTGCAATAGTGACCCTGGCTTTCTACATAAGCTGCCTCCTTTATATGTTTTATTGAAATATTTGTCAGCACTCAATACCTTATTTCTTTGTGTCCTCACATTCACTTATCCTGATTTAATGATGACAATGTTTTTTGCATTGTTCCTTCCCTTAGTGGCCTTTTGGAGTCATGTAAGCTTTCTCTATGAAACTAATAAACACCCTCCATAAAACAAGGAGCTAAATCTACCCTTTCCATAATCCACCTTGCTCTGGTTCCATGCCCCAGGGACCTGGGTAGCTCTGGGAGTGTCCAGAGGGTGTTCAGGGAGGAAACTGGGGCCTTTGGGCTCGGTGGTGCTTCTCTGTGAGATGCTGTCCTGTCTCACACTGATGTTGCCACTTGGAATCATTTTACAGCTATCACACACTCAATGCGCCAAAACTGTACACATTGCCATCATGTTTTATGAAATTCTTCATAAAAAGCAGCAATTTCACCCTTTGTTATATCTCTAATTTCCACAGCGGTTCAAAAGCTAGTCCTTGGCCCATGGTGGGGGACACATTCCCAAGTGATGATGCCACCCCACATCGCACCTCTCCCACTGGCTCTCTAACAAAGCCTCTCCTTAAGCCAAAAAAATTCCCACCACACAAATGGACTCCCAGAACACTCTAACTCCCAACTTGGGCTCAGCTGCAACCCTTCTCCCAATTTGTAAATCTCCATGATTTGCCTGGTGTCAGTGAATAACTTCCTGTGTTGCTTTGTGGACATTCCCTTGTGACTTCTTAAGGACAGGGGGCTCACCAGAGAATGAAGCTAGCTCAGACGAAAGCAAGCTAGGAGGTGAAGAGAAACCCCTTTGGACCTCATCTGAGCCCTTGAAAGCAGGGTGCACCTTTGATTTCTCCAGTTATATAGGCCAGTAAATTGTTACTTAAGTCAATTCGAGTTTGGTTTTATGTCACTTGCAAATGAAATAGTCTTGACTAATATACTAATAATTACCAAATTTCACTGGGTTATGTAAGTCCATTGCCGTGGGAACGTGAAACAACAAATCCCGGGATCTCCAGCTATACACACTATCATGTGACTAGTGGTTTAATTAAACATGTGTGTATCGATCACTCCCAAAACCACAGAGACAGAAAGGAGAAGAAAAAAATCTGAAGGAGAAGAGATTTTACATTTTGACACCATTTATTAAACAGAAGACATCTGCCCAATGTCTAGGACTGGGAAGATAAATGATTCTATTTTATGTTGGTATTAAATTGTATTACTCTTCATTAAAGTTAAATGCGTTTAGAGGAATTAAGCTCATCAAAAATTTGGCAGTGTGATATAAGCAATGATTCCTTGTTTATTTGACAACGTCCTCCTGTGAGTTCATTCACAATTTTAATTTTGGAAAACAATATTTCCTTGACCGGGGCTGACAGGATGATGTGAACTGTGGCATCATTTTGCATGAAGTCATATCGATTGTGAAAAGAAACAGAAGGGAAATGACTTAACCAATTTTTCAAGGAGCATTATGACAATAATGTTTCTATGTTATCAGAGGAGATCAAATCAATTTAAGAACCAAAATTAAGGCTCAGGAGACAATCTCCTCTACTTTTTAAGATAGGTACGAAGGAATTCTATAAAGATAAAAATTCAAAATATTTTTAGTGAGAAAAAGCTATTAGTAAAACTGTATAAAAATATGTAACCCTACCAAGCACCCACTGTGGACACAATGGCAGGCAACCTGGTAAGGGGAAAGCCTCGATCCACAGCTAGAGAAAAAAGAAGTCCAGCTGGGATGTGGTCAGAGAAAGGGACCTGTCATCAAAGAAGCCCACACTGGGGCGTCTGCTTAGCCCTAGGCAGATAGACCAGGGAAGGATTTCATGAAAAATTGATATTTGAACTGATACTTGAAAAACGAATAAGCACTAACTGGGTGAAGAAAGAAAAGAGCGTTCTCATCAGCAGAACCAGCCTCCACATAGGTGGAGGGAAGAGAAAGCAGAGACCTAAATCTGCCTGAGGCAAGAACCCGGGTACAGGAGTTGGGGAGCGAAGAGAATCCAGGCTGAGCAGAGGTGAGAAACTTCTGCCTATAACCATGGACAGACATTGAAGGGTTTTAGGCAAGGCCTGGTAAGATCAGTTTTGAATTTTAAAAATATCACTTTGGCTTCAGGTTGGATAATAAATGGGGCAGGGGGATGAGGGTCCCCACAGGGAAAGGGGAGCTGGGCAGGGCGGGAGTGGGAGTGAAAGGTAGAGAGATAAGCCGCCGTGCTGTACACCCTCATCAGACATTCACTGAGAATCAGCACCATCAAATCTGACCGAATCATTCGCTTTTTTAAAACTTTGTATTGGGGAAAACTCTCAAACGTCTAAAAAAAAGTGGACAGAGTAATTTAATGAACCTATATTCATGACGCCAAGTTTGAGTAATAACCAACTCTGGACTCATCTTGCTTGATCTATATTCCCACTCTTTCTCCACTCCCATATATACTTTTTTTTTTTGTAGAGACAGAGTCTCACTTTACCGCCCTCAGTAGAGTGCTGTGGTGTCACAGCTCACAGCAACCTCCAGCTCTTGGGCTTACGTGATTCTCCTGCCTCAGCCTCCCGAGCAGCTGGGACTACAGGAGCCCGCCACAACGCCCAGCTATTTTTTTTGGTTGCAGTTTGGCTGGGGCTGGGTTTGAACCCTCCACACTCGGTATATGGGGCCGGCGCCCTACTAACTGAGCCACCGGCGCCGCCCCCCATATATACTTTTTAATTATGAACATTTCAAAATTTCAGAAAAGCTGTGAGACTAATATAATAATGACCTTTTTGTCATTCATCTAGATTCAGTAATTGTCAACATTTTGTTAACTTCATGTAAATATGTAAAGTGTGTATGTGTGTTTATATATAGAGAGAGAGATAGCGAGAGTGTGTGTGTGTGGATAATCTCCCTCTCTTTGTGTGTGTGTGTGTTCATGCATGACTATTTCCTCTTTCTCCTAAGAGCAGAGACATTCTCCTATACAACCATTATATAGTTATCTAATAGACATTATCTAATAGACAGTTTCTAACATTATCTAATAGACAGTCCGTATTCAAAATACCCTATTTGTCCAAATAGCATCCTTTGTAGCTGTTTCCTTCCATCCAGAATCCACACAAAGTCTATGCATTGTGTTGTGTTGTGTTGTGTTGTCTTGCCTTTTTTGTCTCTGTCACTCTTAAACAGCTCCTCAGCCTTTTTACCTTTCATGACCTTGATGCCTTCGAAGAGTCCAGGCCAGTCACTGTGCAGAATGTCCTTCAATGTGTGTTTGTCCAATTGTTTCCCCATAATTAGCTTTAGACGAACCATTGTTGGCAGTACTATCACAGAGGTGACGTTGTGTCCTTCTCGTTGTGGCCCATCAGGAGCCCTATGATGTCAGCTGTACCATTAGTGATGATGATTCTTTCACTTTTTCAACCTCTTGAGTTCATATCCTGTAGACATAATCCATTACTGAGGAAACCAGACAAGGACTGCAAAATACAATTTCTATTTCCTCATGAGCCGTCTCAATGCCAAGAGACATTTGCACAGATCATTTATACAAAGTTTGATAGGTTTTATTCATGAAAGGTGGATATAGATCATAAATAGACACCAACGGAGGATCCTGCAATGATTAGCAGAAATAGGCATGCTTGGGAATTAGAATCCTGTGAATTAGAGCATGGTGGGGAAGCCCATGACCTCAGGAGCCATGGCTGGGGATGTCATCTTGGCCCTGCCACTTCCACTTAATGTGGCTTTTGGCAAGTTACTTAACCCTTCCATATCTGCTTCCACACCTATAACATAGGCAGTTACAGAACTCACCTTCTGCATTTGGTGTAAGTGCTGAGTTGCTACACGTGTAATGTCTGACACATAACAAGCTGATATAAGGATTATGATGTTTCTAGTGAAGAACCACTAAATTCTATGTATTGACTAAAGGAAGACCCTACTCTTCTTTACAGAAAAGATTGTCTGAAGTCTGGACCCTGTCAGAAATATAATATGGTAAATATCAGCATGTTTGCATAACATCACTAACATCATCTTCTAATGAGAGCTACTTAGGGCAAAAAACCTTGGTTTTTAACAAATGACATTAGCATTAACATTTTCCAAATAATAAAAATTCTTAGCAAATAAATGTCATCTCCCAGTGAGGATTTTATCACACACACCCCCTTCATAATAGTGACATATGTAACTTGTGTCTGATGCATAAGTATATGTATAACATGGTCACTCACACAGAAGGATCTCAATCACAGACAGAAAAAGGTCTGCTCAAAGGTCTTGTCAAGGACCTCGTCTGGTGTTAAGATCTGAAATTGACTGCATGTTTTTATCACAGCTACCTTAAATTCATATGTTGAAGTCCTAACTCTCAATGGAATAGTAATTAGGAGGTGGGGCCTTTGGGAGGTTATGAGGGTGAGGCACTCATTAATTGATTAGTGCCCTTATAATACGTACCCCAGACAGTCCTCTCATTCTCTTCTTGCCATAGGAATCTTCAAGGAAAAGATGACAATCTGCAACCCAAAAGAGGCCCCCCAGAACCCAACCATGCCAGCACCCTGATCTCAGATTTCCAGTCTTTAGAACCCCTAGGAGTTCTGATTTTATTCCTATCAACCCATTTTGAAATAAGAACTTTCCTTTGTATGTAGGATATTCAATGTTAGTCATTCATGGATTAATAAAAATTACCCAATTTTTAATATACTTTTCCCCTTAAGTGAAATAATTACAGCATCAAACAGACAAAAAAGTAATAGTGAACTTTGTATTTTTATGATTTGAGTGTTTACTAAAATGTGTAACCTTGGTGGAAATCTTTTTTTTTTTTTACTTGCAAGTAATATAGAATAAAGTTTAAATTTGTAAAATTTAAAAGTAACATCAAAATCATTATTTTGTTCTGACTTAAAGAAGAACAGGATCGAGTGGCCTATATCGAAACTTTAGAACGGAAAAAGAAAATGTCAATAATTAATAATGTATTTGTGTCACTACTACACATGGCTAGCTCAGTAGAAGACAGGCCAGAGTAGAAACATCTAGGGAAGATGGGAACAGAGGAAGGGAGCAGGGAAAAGCACAGGAGGGGCAAGGAGTTGAAGGCAGAGAGAAACACAGCAGCACTGGCCTGAGTCCTCAGATCCCACCCTGCTGGCCTCGGGATCACGCCCAGTTGGTCATCTCCCCCAACTCAACCCACACCCCAAACACACAAACGTGTTCTCTTCATTGTCCTCTTTGCCTCTCATTCTTCAATGGATTCCCTCCGTTCCTCACAGTTGAATGAAACGTCTGTAACAGGCTTAAACTTTGAAGTCACAAAACCCAGATATCCAAACATAAAGCCCCCTTTATTGTTACAAAACTGACTTGTCTCATAGACCTCATTTCCACAAATGAAAGCATTCCTAACTTTGCCAATTCTAGGAAAACTCAGACTTCCCTGGGATTTTTGTCTCAGTTTCTCTGGGTAAATATGAAGTCAATATGGGATCCACGAGCTCTCTTATGTCTTTCTGTTCATTGCACCAACCCCCTTAAACATGAGGGCTGGAGGTAACAGGTGGAGTAGCGTGAGCTGCAGAGAAGAAGGGAAGGAAGGATTCCCCGTCTCCTCTCAAGGAGGCTGTCTGGGACAGCAGACTGTTGGGCGGTCAAGTAAATAGTCAATTGTGAGAGAAGTTTCCCCAAAGTGTTTTGGGTGTACAGAGAGAGTATAAAGAAGAATAAACTCAGCCCCAAGTGGCCAGCCAGGGCTTCTGAGAGGAGGCAATTTTTAAGTTTTATCTTAAAGATTAAGCAGGAGTTAGTCAGTTGAAGAAGGGAAAGCTGTCCTAGGAAGGATGTCTCTGGGAGCGGTTGCTAAGTCATGGAGTCGTAGAAGAGGGTGATACGCTTGGGAAATGCAAGTAGCTCCATGTGACTAGGGAATGGGGAATGTTTGGAATGGTGGGTGGGTTAGTCTAGAAAGGTGAACAGACCATGCACAAAGCCAAAGAACTTGCACTGTGTTCTCTCAGCCAGGAGTTGGTGAACCATCCCTGGAGTCCAAGTCTGGCCTGCTGCGTGGCTCTGTGCACAGGTTGTACTGAACACAGCCAGACCCATCGGTTTACATACTGTCTGTGTCTGCCTTCTTGCTACATCAGAGTTGGTGGCTGTGGCAGAGATGGTGTGTCCACCAAAGCCTAAAATATTTACGATCCAGCTCTTTACATAAAAAGGTTGTTGACCCTGGGCTAAACCACGTGAGTGATATATGCTCCCTGTTTGGTTTTTTTTTTTTTTTTTTTGAGACAGAATCCCACTCAGTAGAGTGCTGTGGCATCAGAGCTCACAGCAACCTCAAACTCTTGGGCTCAAACAATCCTCTTGTCTCAGCTTCCCAAGTAACTAAGACTACAGGCACCTTCCATAACATCCAGCTATCTTTAGAGACAGGATCTTGCTCTTGTTCAGGCTGATCTCCAACTCCTGAGCTCAAGCAATACACTCACCTCGGCCTCCCAGAGTGCTGGATTTTAGGCGGGAGCCCCTGCACCCAGCCTATGCTCCCTTTTTAAAAGGAAAAGTTCTCATACACCTAAAACTCCACTTAGATGTTTTTAATATATTGTTATTTAGATATATACAAACTTAAACTAGGTACAAGCATCTTATGTTTATAGTTCTTTTGCAACTGTAAAAGTGTGCTTTTTTGTTTGTTTGTTTGTTGCAGTTTTTTTTTGGCAGGGGCCGGGTTTGAACCCGCCACCTCCGGTATATGGGGCTGGCACCCTACTCCTTGAGCCACAGGCGCCACCCAAAATGTGCATATTTTTATATACAAACAGAGGTGTCCAACCTTTTTCTTTTCTGCTGCACACTGGAAAAAGAAGAGTTATCTTGGGCCAGACATTAAATACACAAACACTAACAAAAATTGATGAGCGGGAAAAAACATGTCTGTGCATAATTTTCACAATATCCAGCATTACAGCTAAGAAAAACTGTCCTCAAATAATCCACATGCAGCCCACAGGGCCTAGGTTGGACATGTCACATCATGTATTCATCCGATGTGACAGATGACATCACTTGTATGGAAATAAATGTCTGCTCCTACCACTGGAGTGACACCTTACAGGTTCTTTTGAACTCAACAACTTATGATACCTGGAGTATGCAATAGTTGCATTTATTTGCACCATGGTAAAACCTTTGTTACTATAACAAAAGACAGTGATTTCATTGAATTTTATTTGTCCCAAATGCCTCATTTTGGGGCACAGAGTCCCTCTGTCTTCTGTTTTGCATCGGCTATTAATAACTACAGTAATGACTATAGGTACAATGAAAACACAAACGTGTGAAAATCAGTTGGCAGTACTCAGCTCTAAGACAGCCACTGAGGGGATCCACAAGTGTTCATATTTTTTTTAATGTCATCTGAATGAAAATAGAGTCATGACCATGGACGGCAGCAGAACCTGGATCATCTGCTGTTTTTGTTTTGTTTTGTTTTGTTTTGTTTTTTTATTTCAGATTTCTATGAGGGTACACATGTTTAGGTTACGTTGTTTTCATTTCTAAGGTACAGTGCAAGTTGTACTTGAGCCCTTCACCCAGGGGGCGTGCTGAGCATCCTCACACGGTTCACATGAGGTGACATCCTGCCAATCACCCTCCTCCCTCCGCCTCCTCTCTTCCTCCTCTCCCCTCCTCCTTGCTAGACTCTATTTGTGTTTTATCTTTTGTATGAGCATGTAGATGTTTATATATTGGTTTCATATTAGTATTGAGTACATTGGATACTTCTTTTTCCGTTCTTGAGATATTTTACTAAAAAGAGTTTGTTTCAACTCCAGCCAGGGAAACACAAAAGATGTGAAGTTTCCATCTTTTCGTATGGCTGGACTCCAGGATTATACACTGTTATTGAGGAAGTGGAACAGTCAGACATTCCTGTGGTAACAACATAGCTACAAATAACTAATGCAAACTCAGTGAACCCAAGAGGTAGCAATGGATCAGAAGGAAGAGGACAAGTTCAGGATTCTTCAGTACACTATCTGGACAAAACTGTAACATCTAACCCTCTGGGGCGGGGCGGGGAGAGGAAGGAATGTGGGGAGGGTTCAAGAAGGACTCCAGATCTGGCAGGGGCACATGCGTTCACTGAGGAGGCAAAAGTTTGGGAGGGAAAGACAGTAAGTTCACTTGGGCATGCTGAATTTAAGACATCCAGATACTCATTTCCTCTGACTAAAGGTGGATGTTTGAGACTACACGGTCATGAGTGAGAACTGGCTCATGAACATAGGGGAGTTGGAATAAGTGTTTGCTGAACTGGTGATGGAGATGAGATGATGGTCTGCATAGAAAAGTAGAAAGCGAGAGAAGAAGAAAGCACTTAAAGATGCTTAATAAAGGACTGCCCATTAGAAGAGGCTGTCTAAATAACTACATTTATGCATCCACGAATTCAGTCAATTCCGGATGATCTACGCCAATGGAGGAAAATTGTGATATGCATAACATAAAACACCAAGGCAAAAAGCACTTCGACACGTGTTGGTGGCTGATCGGAGGAGAAAGTATTTATAAAAGATGTATTTCTGTTGGCTAAAACCTGGTTTACTCTCCCAGAAGGCACATTAACTTGGACAAAAGGGCAAAATGGTATGGAAAGCGGCAGTCCCTGTAGCTGTCTATTTAATATCCATCCCTCCTTCTCCTTTCCAAACAGAACCTTAACTTTTCCCAGAGCAGCAATCTGCCCAGCTGAAAAACTTAATTTCCCCACCCACTGTGTGCCTGTGAGTGACCATGTGACACAGTTGTGGCCAATGGAAGACAAGCAAAAAGTCCTCAGCTGGAACTTCTCCAGTATCTTTTTACGAGGCAGAAGGACTCTGCTGCCTGCGTCCTCCACCCTTACCCTTCCTCCTGCCTGGTAGACAATATTGGAGTTGGAGCAACAACTTTTTGACCTTGAGGCCTCAAGAACATGGCAAGGATTATTGAATGGAAATATAGGAGAATCCTGGGGGCTTCATGAAGCCATTGACTTCCTATACCTGGATGTAAATAAAAATAATATGACCCTTATGTTTTTAAGACATTTTTCTTCCAGGTTCCTATTACTTGAAGCCTAGAGAATGTCTACCAACACAGAAGCCCTATCTGAAAATGGTCTTAGGTAAAAAGTCCCCATAAACAGCCTTCAACGTTAACATAATGTCCAGAAAAAAAAATTGAAGAGGGCGGCACCTGTGGCTCAAAGGAGTAGGGCACCTGCCCCGCATGCTGGAAGTGGCAGGGTCAAACCCAGCCCCGGCCAAAATCTGCAAAAAAAAAAATGAGGAGTTAATGCCCATCTAGCTGCAACAAGAAAGCCTCGGGTCAGCTGCTTTAGCCTGGGTTAAACTAAGTAAGGGGAAAGCAGAGGTGGGCAGCCAGGGATTAGCTGGCCACAACAGATGAGTTCCCGAGAAGACCGTGTCTCCCCAAACCTCCAAATTCTAGCATTCTTCCCCAAGTTTTCTTTTGGCTTTTCCCTCTTCCTTAACCTCTGTCCTTAACCTAATGGAAGAAAAAAGCTGTACAGCGAAGTGTGCATATATTATTTATTAACCTTCAGTGTCTTCCCATTGTCCACACCATTAAGCTTCTGTAGGAGAATTTATTGAACTATTCATCTCTGCTCTGTATTACCAGCATTTTCCTCCCCTATTCCAAGTGAGCAGCCAGACTAATTGTGCCTTACTTCAAGGAAGTTTGTGGCAGAAGTCTGAACGCAAACTCCCTTCTATCCCTGCCTGCTGTCTGGGTTTCTGAGTTCCTGAGGTGGGTTTTGCTGGAGAGGAGCAAACAGAGACAGATACAGCAAGGAGAGGCGACCTAAGGACAGGAGACCTACACCAGGAAAGATGGTGGTCGCCACAGACATGGGAGCCTGTGTCCTTCTCCTCGCAGTATCTGGGGGGGACACAGGCGTTGGAGGGTCCTCTGGGAGGCTGTACCTTTGGCAACAGGACTCTCACTGTGAGGAACAGCATCTACACCCTAAAAAGAGCTTAGCAGTAGAATCACTGCCGTTCAAGGATCTGTTGACAACTTCGATGGATGGACCACTAGGATGTGCCAAAAATTAGAGGCAGTTCTCCTGTTTTTCAAAGAACCACAACAGTCTCTGAGAGACTGAGGAAGAGAGAGAGAGCACCCAAACAACAGATTGAATTTACTTCCCGCCAGGTGGGATGAAGGCTCAGAGGAATATCTTGCACAGCCCACTGGAGTCTGCCGGGGTCCAAGGCCTCCAGCCTCCTCAGTGCCTCCAGGTGGTGCTCCAGACCCTCGGTTTTTCTTCTCCTGCGTGAAGGCTGCTCTCACTATGTTTTCCTTTCTCTGCTTGTGCTTGGAATTTTCAGTCCTTTCCCAAAAGCATTCACTCGTTCAATAATGAGTGCCCATCTTTTCTATCCTTATAAACTATATAAGGTTACTTTATGCATAAAATTCTCCCTGATCCCTCTGCTAAGCCACAATTTCCTCCTTCATATCTCTAAATTCTGTACTTCTTGGGGGACATTTACCCTATACTACTTCATATTACAATCTCCTATTTGCTCCCCTATTATATTTTAAAAATTTACTGAACTCTGCTATATACTCTGAAGACAGGGACTGCTTCCCAAGTACCTAGAGTATTACCAGGTATTTATTCACTTGCCAGAAAATATTTTGTGAGAGTCTACTATGTCCCTGACCCTCAAACAATAACCTGAACAGAGCCCAGAGCCTGTCCTCAAGGTTCTCAAAGTCTATGTATTATGATCAAGTCTATGTATTATGTCACAGGCTTGTATGTGGTGAATTCTCAGTGAGGACTGGTTGACATTAACTGCTACCTTCTTAAAGCTCCATTTGGCTACTTACAGGAATTTTAAGCAAAACGGTGAGCAAAATGTTGTGGAGGGAAATCTTCCAGATGTCACCCAGATGAGGGTGGTAACCATTGCACTTATAAGACAAACTAGCAAGAAAAAGTGCTCTAATCGCTTTCTTTTCTTATTTGAAAAGAGAGAAGATCATTTTTCTTTTCAAAAAATATACAAATAAAAATATGAGGACCACTATTCAAAATCCATGAAAAATGCTGAGATGAAGGAAGTGCTGTTCAAAAACTGCTTTCTTCTCCCGGGGTTTGCTTCTTTTGGCTTCATTCTTCTCTTCCGTCACTGCTGCTTTGGAACTTGCTGTCATGTGTGATAAGACTCCATTGTAACGTTTATGGATAAATCAAGAACATTCACTGGATCTCTTGGCCCAGGTCACAGCCCAGACTTCATCACTGATCCCCAGGCTTCTCAGTCTGTGTCCAGGCTCTCTCTCCTCTTCCCAATTTTCCCTTGTCCTGACTCCACTAGCTTACGGGGACAACCTTCTATTTCAGTCACCAAAGTATGTCATCTGCCTTAGATTGTAGTGGGCTAGTGAATGAGGGTCTACTGGCCTGGAATCAAGAAGCCTGGACTCATATGGCCATTTATTCATTCAACAAGTATTTCTGTGCTCCGTATCAGGCATGGCTCTAAGCTTTGGGAAACAGTCAGAAACAAGAAAGGATAAAGGAAGATGATTCTAGATATGATAAATGCTAGGAAGGAAATACATGGGGTGATGTGATTAATAGTAACTGTAGAGGGGCACTTGGAGTGTGGCTGTCGGGGGAGGCTTTTCTGACATTTCAGTAAAGACCTAGGAGAAGGGAGGGTGCCAGGCAGAGTCCCAGGCGTCTCATCCTTAATATGCCCAAGGCACAGAAAGGAGACCAGAGTGTCAAGAGCAAGAAACAGGAGAGAGAGAGGGACCCAAGTGAGGTCAGCAGGTCAAGATTAGCTCCTGAAAGCCCTTGTAGATATGCTGGGGAGTTTTGATTTTAATCTGATGGCATAAAGTATATTTAAGCAGATGAATGAAATAATTTCATTTTTAACATCACTATGACTACTGGATGAAGAGTGGAATTAGAAATACCAATTCAGAGAGTCCTGCATAAATTCAGGGGCGAGAAGGGGAAGGATTGGATTCTTTGTAGGTGCAGCTTATAGGATTTACAGATGGGGCCCAGGTAAAAGGTGAGGGAGAGTCACCAAGATGAGTCCGGACTTCGGCTGAAACAATTGGGTGGCTGGGTGGTGGTACCCTTGACTGACCCGGAAAGCATCCCATGCCTGCCTTCCCTAACCTTGGTCTCTTCAACTTTGAAATGAAGGGGTTGAAAGTGGCGAAGTAGGTGGTCCCAGACACTCCTTCAGCACTAAAATAACACCTTCGATTGAGTTATTAGGACACGAATATGTTTTTCTTGCTCCCCATTCAGACCATAACACAAGCTTTGGAATGATGGAGGCCAGGATTTAAATCAAAGCTCCATAAAGCCACCTGACTGTGGTGAATACACCGTGCCTCAGTCTCTTCATCTGCAAAAGGGACTCACAAAACCAACGCCTTTCACTGGGCTGCCGGGAAAGATAAATAGAATTATGTAAGATGCCTGTAATACACCGGTGCTCTGTCAAATCACACTTTATCCTTTCTGACAGGGTCAACAACTGTTTCTTTCCTTCATTTCACTTTATAAATCTTTTAATTCACTGACGTCTCTTCCCTCTGAAAATGAAGTAACTCCAAGATCCCGTAGACTTCTCGAAGCAGAATTCCTCTGGTGTCTCTCCCCGCCCGGACCTGTGCGCCCTCTCGCCTGGTCGGTGAGCTCCGAGGGGAGAACACACCACAGCCCCTTCCAGCCAGGGGATCCTGGGGGTTCAACACCCTGGAGCTCCACAGTGGATCACCCCGAGCTCCACTGTGATCCAAACACTTTTGCCAGCCTTCCAACTCCCTCCTCCTCCCTGAGAGCTGGGAAGGGGGTGGATATGAACAAGAACTGGGTCTGAGAAGAAAATGGGGCGAATGAGCCTCAGATAGGAGAGCGATCCCTCCCCTGAAATTCCCTGAATACCCCTCTTGCCGCTGGTGGCCGCACTCTTCCACACTTGCAGAGCAACAGGGATGTCGACCACAACAAGGGACATTAGGGTCTTCCCTCCTCCCCCACCACCCCCCATTATTTTTCTTTTCTTTTTTTTTTGGTCTTGTTTTTTGTTGTTGTTGTTTTTTTTTTTTACTGTTGGGGATTCATTGAGGGTACAATAAGCCAGGTTACACTGATAGCATTTGTTATGTAAAGTCCCTCTTGCAATCATGTCTTGCCCCCAGAAGGTGTGGCACACACCAAGGCCCCACCCCTCTCCCTCCTTCCCTCTCTCTGCTTTTCCTTCCCCCCCCATGACCTTAATTGTCCTCATATCAAAATTATGTACATAGGATTCATGCTTCTCCATTCTTGTGATGCTTTACTAAGAATAATGTCTTCCACTTCCATCCAGGTTAATACGAAGGATGTAAAGTCTCCATTTTTTTTAATGGCTGAATAGTATTCCATGGTATACAAATACCACAGCTTGTTAATCCATTCCTGGGTTGGTGGGCATTTAGGCTCTTTCCACATTTTGGTGATTGTAAATTGAGCTGCAATAAACAGTCTAGTACAAGTGTCCTTATGATAAAAGGATTTTTTCCCTTCTGGGTAGATTCCCAGTAATGGGATTGCAGGATCAAATGCGAGGTCTAGCTTGAGTGCTTTGAGGTTTCTCCATACTTCCTTCCAGAAAGGTGTAAGGATTTATTATGGTCTTGTCAGCTGCCACACTACATTTCAGTGACCAAAACTAAAATTTTAGGCACCGTTAAAATACACTGATGAATGATCCCTTTCGTCGGTTTTCTTTTTTTCTTTCCTTTTCTTTTTTTTTTACATTTATGCCTCTGTTTTTATCTCATCAGCCCCTTTTTCCTTTCAAGGGGAAAAAACGAATAATCCTCCGGTGGATTCCTCCAGACGTGCAGCCGAAAGACTGTCAAAGGTTTGTTCCCGGCGTCAGTCCCGCTCCGGCCGCTAGAGGGCGCTGCACCCCACCCCCCACCCCCACCCCGGCCTTCTGGCCGGACCTGGTCCCGGGAGGGGTCGCGCTCCCACGCGCCCGATGGGGACCGAGGGGCAACTCCGGAATAAACGGGCGCCGGCAAGTGCACGGACGGCCCGTCTGATCCACGTGCCTCGCAGCGGCCTCGCTTTCCCCCGCCTGTCCTCATGCCCAGTTCTTCACGTCCTTGGCCCGAGAGCGCCCCGCAGCCGCACCTGTCCCGCACACACCAGCAGCCGGCCACCTGCCGCCCGCGCCGCCTCCGCCACCGCGAGGCCCGAACCCGGAGAGGTGCCCGGCTCTCAGGTCCCCCACCGCGGGCAGGGCGGGGCGCTAGCGAGGGACTGACGGAGACCGAGGCACCAGCGCTCTGGATGCCACTGCGGGTCACTGGTCACCGAAGGAACAGGAACAGCTGGTTCCAGCCGGCAGGGCCTGGTGTAGAAGTAGAGCCGGCTGAGGGAAGCAATAATAACACCTACAGTTGCAGGGAGCTTTGTGCTTTGCAGAATTCACAAATACCCTGGCTTGTCTGTTACTTATGTCAGGTGGGCACGGTCGCAGATGTCCTTTGTAAAGATGACAAAACTGAGCCCCGAGGAAGGTGAAGCAGCGGGTTCTGATCGCAGATGTTAATGGCAGGCTGGGCTCCAACACCGGGGTGAGAGGTTTACTCAAACGTCACTGACCTGTATAAAATCCTCTATCAGGAGCTGAGCAAGGTGAAGGTCAGCTTATTCATCCTCTCAAATACTTGGCAGCCCTTACTGTGGGCTGTAAGGGACATCCTTACATACTGTGTGACATCCTCAGCATGTCCAGGCCCAGCAAGGAAGAGATCCAAGCTAAGGGCTCTTCTTCTGGAAGCAACAAATCGCCAGGGGACTTGAGGGGGCCACCACCGTCCCTCCAGGACTAGCTGGAAAGCTGCCCCTCGCAAGAGGCTTGAGAGCTGTGATGCCCTGACTCGTTATCCCCTCCTGGATGGGATGGAGAGTCCTTACTGCCAGAATATTCTAACTGCCGGAGCTCACTGTGAGGGGCCTACAGCCCACCCACCAGAGATTTTTGCCTACAGGAAGCTTCTTTCTTTGCAACCCAAAGACTGTACATATAGCCTCTCCAACCTCCCTTAAATTATTAAAAGAGCAAGAAAAGACGAAAGGTGAAAGATCGAATCCTCAAAGAACTCAGATTAGACCTCCCATTTGATCCTGCAATCCCATTACTAGGCATCTCCCCAGATGAACAAAAAAGAAATTATTTTATTATAAGGGCATTTGTACTAGACTGTTAATTGCAGCTCAATCTACATTCACAAGAAATGGCAACAACCTAAATTCTATCAACCCAGGAGTGGATTAATAAGCTTGTATATGTATGTATACCATGGGATACTTACTATTCAGCCATAAAGAGGATGGAGGCTTTACGTCTTTTGCGTTAACATGGATGGGGTGAAACACATTTTTCTTAGTAAAGATCACAAGAATGGAAAAGCAAATACCCAATGTACTCAATACTAACAGGAAGCCACTAGATGATCTAATACACCCCAACATAAGAGAAAAGCTCAATTCAAATCAAGTTCAGGGGGTATGATGAAGGGGGGGAGGGGAAGTAGGGAGGGGATTTGTGTGCTCCCAGTTCTAGTGCACAACCTAAGGCTATATGGCACACCTTTGAGTGTGGAACACACAAGAGAGACGCTGCCTAACAAATGCAAATATTGTAATCTCGTTGTTTGTACCCTCACATTAACCTGAAATTTTTTTTAAAAAGAAAGGTATTTTAGTGGTAAGGTATGGTTTGGCTGAGAAATGGATGTTTTAGTTTTGTTTTTACATGGAGTTTCCTTCTCCAAAGAAATTCTTGTAAAATATTAGTGGGAGTCAAGGTGAGGCATTGTGGGGTTTTTTAATATAATGTTTTGCATCCCTTTTGAATTTCCTTATGACCCAGATGAAGCCACCCTGTTTTAGGTTCCACACAGGTAACAACTAAATTGTTAGCTTCCATCTGTGTCACAAATATGTTACGTAAGTTGGTGAAGCAACCTACTATCAGGGCCTATTTACAGAATGACTAGAATTAAAGTAAACTTCTCTAAGATGTCAATATTTCAGTGTCTTTTGGATGCTTCCTGAAACTACCTCCAAGAGCCTGTTTATTTATCCTTTCATAAAGACTTTGTTTCATTTTTCTTAGAAAAAAAAAAACTAAACATCTAGAATGCAGAGAGCCAACGTACCTGCTAACAGTGGTGTGAGTCATGGGCTTGTTCCTTTTTTGAAGAATGATTTAACTTAAGAAGACACCCAGGTAATTGGAGTACTTGCCGGCTTCCTGGATGGAGCAGAGATTCTTATGACTTCAATCTTTAGAGACGTACACTTCGGGGTGGCACACTCAGCACATATATTCATTTCTACTCCCTCAAAGTCGCATGAAATTGACAGTGAAGCAATAAGTCATTGTGACTAGAAGGATGGCCATTAATGAGAAATATTTTTGGTGAATTTCTCAGCAGCAAGAAAGAGGATGGGACCATATTACTAGTTAAGCCAGAGCAAAGGAAGCTGAGGCCCAGAACCCATTTGAAATTTGTCTACAGCAAGGGTGGGCACCATTCTTCATGGCAGAGTCCTAGGAGACCCTAAATTTGTAGATGGCAAGAAACAAAAGCAGGAGGACACAGAGCAATAATCCACGTAATTAATTAGAATACTATTAATGAAGTACCTGGTCCAGGGGCCCCTCCCACTCCATCTATGTTCTTGGATCACAGCAATTAGGGACTGTGGAATTTGAACTACAGAACTGCTTCCTTCCTGTTCCACACCTGCCTGCCCTGAAAGGAACTGGGTCCCACCCATAGCACCCACAGTCAGCCCTTTAACCCTGTCAGTAGAAAAGCTTATAAGAGACAACAGAGCAGGGGAAGCCCGTGGCAGTGACCTGTAGCATTGACCACTAAACACGTGAAGAAATCCACAGCCAAGAGACTTGGGCCCAGGGAACTGTTTGGGTTGATGAAACTATTCTCTATCTTGATTGCGGTGGCAGTAACAATGACTATGTATGTTTATCAAACCTCATCAAATTGAATGTCTTTCAAAGGCAAATTTACTGTCTAAAAGTTATGCCTCAGTAAACCTGAACCTTCAAAAAAGAAGCGCAAACCAAGAAGGGAACGAAAACGAAAGTTAACATCTGACTTGGTTGGCTACCATCCTGGGCAGCGCATCCACTTTGCTAACAGCACAGAAGAGTGACAGACACGAAGCCGGGCTCAATGTTAACCAAGGCATTAAGCTAACCTGATTGACTCAGAAAGGGGGAGAGAAGAGTCTAGAGAATTGTGAAAAGGTGTTAATTCCATCGTCTTCCTTTTCATAATTCTGCAGGAATGTTATTGACCAAATCAGAACAGGAAGTCAGATACCTATAAGAATAATGTCTTGTAAGAAAGTGCTTTTCGTTCAACAAGTAGTATGCCTGACAAGCTGTAGTCTCAGTGATGTAACGAAGAACACTGTGTCTCTACTCTCAAGAAAACTGTCAGACAATTAGCAATTTGGGATGAAAAAAATTTCTTGTCCAAGAACCAGTGTGCAAATCTGAACACCCGAAGAATGGCCTTGGTTTGAAGAATTTGCATGTGAAGAAAGACAACCCATTTGATCTCAACACCCAGAACATATTTCTTTGACTAGTTTAGTGGCAGAGGCTTCCATTCCCTTTCCTAGGGACTAAACCACTTAATTCTGCATTTAAGTATATTTAATGTAGTAAAAATGTGAAAAAAGTGGCATTTATGGATTTAAATCTATAAATGTAACTCCAGAGAAAAGGTCATAAACATGGGGAATTGTGGAAGTGTAGAAGACAAATTCCTTCACTGTATGGGGGAAATAGAAACTGTCTAAATAATATGTTCAGGATAGAAGAATAAGCAAATCACCATAAATTACAGTACTAACCATCAGAGGACTAAAGCAGAAGCAATTAAAAGTGGTTTCTGCCAGGAAGGGCATGGGAGCTGGAGATAATACTTGTTATTTGATGTCATTATATATTTTTTCAACATTTTGCCTTACCCTATACATACAACTTTGACGAATTTAAGAAAAGAGAGAGAGAAATTCACAGGCTTGCAGAATGAACTGACTATATTGTTAGAAATACTTCCTGTACCAATATAGGGAAAACCTAACAGTGGCTCCATGTGTGTCATTTGCTGTTTGTTTAAAAAGAGACCCAGTAGGCAGAAAGAACCAATCACAGTTGGGCTCATGGCTTGGTAACATCAGCAAGAGGCTCCATTTCCTTCTTCTGCTCTGTCGTCAGGGTGCCGGCTGTGATCTGCGCACATGATCCCAACAGAGCTGCTTGTCCTAGGAACCAGTTTTCTCATACCCACGTCCAACATCAGGAAAGGAATTAGCAGAGAGGAAAAGAACTAAGACCCTCCTACTGATCTCCTTTCATTTCTTTTCCAGAAGCCACTCTCTCGTCCCCTTTCAAACCATTCAACTCCTCTCCATCCTTCTCTTTTCATTGGCCAGAAAAGTCACCGCCTTATGCCTAAACCAATCACAAGCAAAAGAATTTAGTCCACCATACCTGACCCATCATATCTCGTCACCCGGAACTGAGCACATTGATCCCTGAACAAAACTGGTGTTCTTTAACAAGGTAGAAGAGGGGCTTGACTCTCGGGTAGGCAATAACAGGGTCTACCAGGCTGATACACTGGCCAATTAGCCAACCAACCATCATCCCTCATGAGGAGACAACTGCCCACCTGTTTGTCTGAATGTCAAAGCCCGGCATTTCTCATGACAAAAGGCTGTACTGTCACAAGGCCTTGGCCCTATGTTAATTTAATGTGTATTAATCTTTTGAGGTAAAACCATTAGTCTTGTGTTGGCATCTGCAAATTAACACTGGCTTCTGGGGAGACACTCTTGAAAAAAAAAATCACGCTAGTGCATTTTTCAAAAGTTCAACATCAAAAATTTATCAAGTGTAAAAACCCAGTCTGTTTGATACTGTTAAGATGATTACTATTACAAACAGCTACTAGACGCCAGGCACATCTGACGACAACCTGAGGAACTGGAAGAGGAAACAAGCATTTTCCTTTCTGAATTAAGAAAAATTAGTTCCATCATTTGCATCTTCTCTCGCTCATGTCCATTTAATGTCTCCAGCACATTTCCTAAATCAAAGACTTTCCAGAGGATTCTATTTGTTAAAGGGGATTGGCTTGCTTTTCCACGCCCCTATCATGGTTGATTTACTAATATGTGCTATAGACTCTCTGCACAATCTGTACAGCGAAAGCCCACGGTGCCTCATAATTCCCACCTATTTTAAGTGAAAGACTTAATGCATAGATGGAGTCTGACATCTGAGTGCTGCTCACCCGTTCGCTGTCAGAGCAGGTCTGAATAATTAGCACCAGCAGCTCTTCTTTCCAGATATTAATACCTTATATCATAACCATCAAGCAGAGCACACAGATGCAACTGGAAAACCTCCGAAGGGAAAAGAACCCATAAATCATGCAGGTTTCACTCTATTTTCCTTCCATTTTACTATCAGAAAATAAACCCAGGGTGGTGAGATTTTAAATCTTGTCCTCCTCTTACTTATCACCTACCACTGGGCTTTTCCTAAAGCTGGACCCTGGAGGGAAGGCGGAGAGGGGAGGAGACTCCGCAGCTGGGGAGGGATAATGGCATACCCAGGGGTGAGGGGGTCAGTGGGAAAGGAAACCTCACAGCTGGGACAGTTCTGAGCCCTCTGCGCTGTGTGCGCTTGGGGTGTGGGGGCCCGGCAGTTGTAGAATGCAGGCCTCTGCCAGAGGGGTGTTTCTCTCTAAAAGAATCTTAACCCCTGCTTTGCTCAGTGAAGAAAATAATCTCTTTTATGGTTAGAGAACAAGTGTGAGAATGAATGTTGTCATGTAATGTCTATAAATTTCCGTGAACATGGTGAGGATAGCAGGCTCTCCACAAGCATCCTGTTGAAACTGGGCACTGGGGATGCCATTACCAAGGCCACCTCCCACCTTACTTCCAGTGAGAAGTGTGACTCTTCCTACTGCAACCATAGGTCTCTAATTTAAAGATGAGGAAGTCCCACTTCTGAAAAAAAAAAAAAATGATTCTATCTTTAGAGTACTTTGCTATTAGAAGGTTCTCATTATATTTAACTGAGATCAGTGTCTCTGAAGCTCCTAACGGTTCATCATATTTTTCCCTCTGGGGTCTCACAGGGTAATTCTATCTCCTGGTTCTCCTGGAAGAGCTTTGTGTATTTGGAAAGTGAAACCTCCAAACCTCCAGTACATCAGGCTGCCCGGCCCTAGCTCTTTAACCATTCCTCATATGACAAGGTTTCAATCCCTCCTCTGAATATAGCACCATCTGCTTATTGCTCTTAAAGTGAGTTCACCCAAACAAGTATAGACAATAGCAACAACAATAATGATAATCGTTATTAGTTCTTGAGCACTTACTATGGACCAGGCACTCTGTTATGCAGCTGATGTGCGGCATCTCGTTTCATTTTACAAAAGCACTATGCAGGAACTGTTTTTATCCCCCAACTCACAGAAGCAGAAACTGAAACTCAAAGACCTAAGTCACTGCCCTTGGGCTCACCTGGTCTGTGGGAGCGGAGCTGGGATCCGCGAGGGCTGGAGCTCTCGCCCCTGCGCCATCTTGCATCAGGAGGCAGAACTATCCCTTCCCTGCCTATGTGAATGTGGCGGAAGCCTGAATTGGCTCTCTTTCTTGGCTCACAGAGTTTGTTCCTGAATCTGTATCTCCAGCCCAAACGTCCCTTTTGGGCCCTAGCTTCTTACATCCAGTACCCACTGTCCATCAGCCACTTGGGCAACTGCTGATTGCCTCAAACTCAGCATGTCCAAAGCCAAACACACCTGCTCTCCCAAATATACCTTTCCCCTGCTGTTCTCAAAAATCAGAGAGTGGCTTCCTGGTCCCCCCTGATGTCTCACGAGTGGCCCTCGAATCTTCCTATAGTCCCCACATCCACACCATCACCAAGGCCTCTCTTCCTCTTCTGTCTACCGCTCAGCGCTGCCCACTCCTCTCCAGCAGTACGTCCCGGTGGCAGCCACCACCATCTCACGCCTGAATGCCAGCAGTGGCCTCCTCACAGGTCACCAGGCCTCTGGTCTGTCACCTCCCGCCTCTTCCCTCCTGTAGAGTAAAGCTGTCAGGGACCTCCCAAATGAGTATGTGATTAAGTCCTTGCTTAAGACTTTTTGATGATTTCCTGTCCCACAAAAATAATATCCAAGCTCTTTAAGTGAATTGCAAAATGCTTCAATACTGATCCCAATCCTCCCTCCCTAATTTCAACTCTCATTATTTGCCCCACGCCCTTCATGCCAGAGTTTTAATTGATCCTCCTCCCATTCCTTCCGTGTGTTATGTTGTTTTACCTCCGGGCCTTTACACATGCTGTTCTCTCTTGCTGGAACATTCTTGCCTCTCCCCGTGGCCTAGGAAACTAACTCCTACTCATCCTTCCCATTTCCACCTGAACGTCACTTTCTCAAGGTGAACCTCCCTGACTATTAAAGCCGTGTGTTCCGTAGGACACGTTTCCAGTCTGCCACTGCCTGTGTCAGCCTTCGTTGTTAGTTCTTATTTAATTAGGGAAGGAATTGGTCTACCTTTTTCATCATGAAATCCCCAGCACTGATCAAAGAAAAGAGCTTGAGAAAATATTTGTTGACCAATGAATGAAGGAAAAAATGGCAGCTAAAAGCCTGTTCAAACATGACGCATGTAAGCATGTCTCTTCAACACATGCGTGTGCACTTGGCGTTTTGGATCTGGAGAGGATAGCACATTTATTCCATAGTAGCCTTCCTGCGATTAGGCACAGTTCATCACTTCAGATTGCTGAGATGTTTTTGGATCCTCATTCTCTAACATGTTCTCTAGCACATTAGCCGTCACTACCAATTTAATGTTATCTGATGAGCGCACCTGCTGTATCATCATTAGGCAAGTACAGAGCCCAATGACCCCCCATTAGTGCTCACCTCTGTTAATCAATGCCCATTGAGAATGCTAATTCAATCAGGTCCAATCATCTATTTTTTTTCATCCTCAAGAATATCATGGGTAAACGCGTCAAGAGCTTTGACGAAGCCCAAATGAAGAGAACTATGATTCCTCAAACCCACCATTCTCAATTTTCTTGGCCTATCTGATATTATTCAGATAACACCCCCTGGGCATACTCAAGTTTTTGTGAAAAAAAGAAGTGCAGCTAAATCCCTGCCTCTTTTCTCACATTAAAGAAATCACAGTGAAGAGCAAGTGGGTGACGGAGGTGTCACTACAGCCAGCAAAAGTCCTGGCTGCTCTGGAGCTGAGGCTCAGATCTGTGCCTGGCATCTGGATGCCAGTGATTACTCACACCTTCAGGGCGTTTATGCAATCCGAGCCCAAGTAGTTGGTCTTCCTCACTCCTTCAAAGACAACGCAATGTTCTCCTCCCTTCCTTCTGGCCCTGACTCTGCTCACTTCTCTCAAGACACTTCATTCCTCCTGACCCAGTTTCCTGGTGGTCTCCAGACCTACTGGAATGAATAGAGCCATGTGGTTAAACTGACTCAGTTAAAATCAGTAAAGTCAAAAATGTGCAGGGACCTTTTACTTGCAGAACTAGATATTCTGCCACAACAACTGTGCTCGGAAACACCAATGGGCTGCACAGTGCATCACCCCGCTGTCCCAGCTGGCAGCCTGTGAAGTCCTGGAATTGCATGAGATGATTAATGCCAGCACATACCATACCCATGAATGAAACAGAGATCAGTGAGACAGACGTCACCCACGGCACAGCATACCAGTCAGGGGACGCATCCAAGCAAATGAAATAGAAAAAATATGTTTGTTCTTTGATGGTGAAACCATTTTAATTACTGGTGCTAGGTAAGGTCTCTAGGGTCAAGTCCTCAAAGAAAACTAGAAGCTGAATTCCCTAAAAGAATGGGTACAGAGAGCTGGGATTTTGTAGCATCCCATAGCTGATCTGGCAGGTTTTATGGACTCTGATTCTACCCATACATTGGCAATCAGGGCAGCAGCCCTCAATGGGTGAGAGGAATACAGAGAAAATACAGAGGAATACAGAGATCTCAGCCATAGCAGAGATCTGCCAGGTGGTGCCCAGGCAGCGAGGGAGAGAAAGTGTGAGACTGGAATGAGGAAGGGCCCTGAGTCTGAAGGCAGGGCCTTTCGATCCAATAAACTCAGAAACAAAAAATTAAAGAAATATTTAATCCACAAGCTGGTGAGACAGATGGACATAAGGGTTACCTGGATGTGGCAGAATGCCCTTCCCAATCCTCTCTCCATTACTTTCTGGTAAAAGAGCCCTGAATTCTTTTATTTATTTATTTATTTTACATATATTTTTGAGACAGAGTCTCACTCTGTCACCCTGGGTAGAGTGCCACGGCATCATAGCTCACAGCAACCTCAAACTCTTAGGCTCAAGTGATCCTCTTGCCTCAGCCTCCCACATAGCTGAGACTATAGGCACCTGCCACAATGCCCGGCTATTTTTTTTTTTTTAGAGACAGGGTCTTGCTCTTGTTCAGGCTGGTCTTAAACTCCTGAGCTCAAGCAATCCACCTGTCTAAGCTTCCCAGAATGCTAGGAGTACAGGCATGAGCCACCACACCTGGCCTAGAACCCTGAATTTTTTTAAGCAGGATACTTGTTGTCTAGCTAAGAGATAATATTTCCCAGCTTCTCTTCCAGTCAGCTTAGGACATAACTAGTTTTGGCCAATAAGCCATATGGAAGAAGTGTTGTGGTGGTGTGTGGAGTTCAGGAAATCTTCATGTAAGGGAGAGAGTACATTTCTTCTCTTCCCTTCATCCATCCTGCTGCTAGGAATCATGATGCGATGGCTAGATCCAAGCAGTCATCTTGGACTGTGAGGATAACCTTGAGAATAGAAACCCCACACAGAACCCAGCAAAAGAAGTACAACTGCCTGGCCCTCTTACTGCCACATCAGCTCTGGATTGCCTTATCCCCAGATTTCTTTGTCTAAGATTTTTTTTTTTTTCTAAAATATTATTACTTATAGCCAAAGCTCTAAATCATCACTGCTCCCTCTTCTCATCTTCACAAACAACCCAGGCTCAGCCCCACTGTCTGCTGCCCAGGCTTATCACAGGGAGAGCCAGGCCAGTTAGCTCAGCCCTCACCCTTACAAGGGTCCCCGAATGTAAACTTTTAACCTCTCCTCCAAAGGAGATTTTATGTAGAGTATTTGTGGCATTTCTGGAGTTAAAAGCAATGATTTTTCTGAGGTAACTAAAGTGTGCCACCATGTTTGGAATCCTGTTTTTACAAATTTTCATTTTTTAATATCTCAGGTGTCTTAGTCTATGCAGTGTAGAAGACCCACAACTGGGTAGTTTATAAAGAAAATAGGTTTGGGGGGTGGGGGGAGAGGGTCGCGTGTCCTCTGGATCAGCGTGCGGGTCCGAGTGTCTGCCGGCCTTCCTGCGAGACGACAACCTTGGGCGCAGAGGAGGTGCCGCTGCGTGGCTGCCCGGCTGCCAGGAGTCGACAGCTTGGCGCTGGGGTTGTCTCCTCACCAGACTACGAGCTCCTTGAAAGAGGAAACTGTGTCTCACTCAGTTGAGTATGCAGGCAGAACAACTATTGTTTGCAAATAAATCCAGCATCAACCATTTATCCAGACCATCTTTCACACTTCTGTTTCACTGGTCGCTTTATTGCTATGGCACTATTTCATGGAAGGTTTATTGATACTGGTTTCTTTTTACCATTCTATAAATGAATGCTAAGTAAAAAACTTGTATCCCTAGTGTGTAGCACGGTTCCTGATACATTGTTTTAGCTGAATTTTGGGACATGGCCACTGCTTCACCAAGGTCTGATACTAGTAATAACCACAGTGGAAGATTACAGTTACAAATAACTGTTTCTAGTGCCAAACTAAAAAGAAAAAAGAACTGGTTTGGAACAGCGATATATGCAGAAGTGGTTGTAGATGGAGAAATTAAGAAAACAGCAAAATCCGGGAGTGCTTCTAATCCAAATGGGATGAACAGCTAACTGTAAATGTGACCCCACAGACTAAACTGGAATTTCGAGTTTGGAGTCATCACACTTTAAAAGCAGATGCTTTATTAGGAAAAGCAGTGATAGATTTGAAACAAGCTCTGTTAATACACAATAGAAAATTGGAAAGAGTGAAAGAGCAATTAAAACTTTCCTTGGAAAACAAGAATGGCATAGTGCAAACTGGTGAATTGACAGTTGTGCTTCATGGATTGGTGAGTGAGCAAGAAAATCTAACAAACTGCAGCTCATCTCCAGCGGTAGAAATACAGCAAAATGGTGATGCCTTACATGAAAATGGAGAGCCTTCAGCAAGGACAACTACCAGGTTGGCTGCTGAGGGTACTAATGGAATAGATAACCGCCCTGCAAACACACTGGTCCAAAACTCATCCAGTCCTTGTGTAGTTTCAATGGAGACAACACATCTTCATCTTCATCTCAGGTTGCTGCCAGACCCCAAAATACACCAGCTCCCAAACCACTCACATCTGAGCCTGCCAATGACACTGTTAATGGAGAATCATCCTCATTTGCACCAACCGATAATGCTTCTGCCACCGTGACTTCAATAGTGTCTGAAGAAAACGCCTGGTCTTTAAATTGCACTAGTACTACAATCGAAGATCCTCCAGTTCAAGGAGCAGCGACTTCCTCCGAAAACGATGAATGTATTCCTTCCAGCAGTGCAGAATTTGGAGCTGAAGTTAGAAGTGTATTAGACCGTGACACCTCTAATTCTGGAAATAGTTCTGTTTTTGAAGCAGCCAAATTAAGACAGCCAGATGGGTGTGCGGAACTGCACGGCAGCAATCTGGAAATGCCAACGCTGACTTTGCCCTCAGGGTGGGAACAGAGAAAAGATCCTCATGGTGGAACCTACTACGTGGATCATAACACTAGAACTACCACTTGGGAAAGAAGAGTTGATGATCGTGGAAGGGTTTATTATGTGGTTCGTAACACCAGAACAACATGGCAGCGGCCTACCATGGAATCTGTCCAGAATTTTGAACAGTGGCAATCTCAGCGGAACCAATTGCAGGGCACTATGCAATAGTTCACCAGCGATACCTCTATTCAGCTTCAATGTTAGTGTAGAAAATGACCCATACCGACATTTGCCACCAGGCTGGGAAAAAAGAGTGGATTCAACAGACAGGGTTTACTTTGTGAATCATAACACAAAAACAACCCAGTGGGAAGATCCAAGAACTCATGGTTTACGGAATGAAGAACGCCTGCCAGAGGGGTGGGAAATTAGTTACACTCGTGAAGGTGTTAGGTACTTTGTCGATCATAACACAAGAATAACAACATTCAAAGATCTTCACAAGGGGAAGTCATCCGTAATTAAAGGTGGTCCACAAATTGCTTATGAGCGCAGCTTTAGGTGGAAACTTGCTCACTTCCGTTATTTATGCCAGTCTAATGCACTACCCAGTCATGTAAAGATAAATGTGTCCCGACAGACATTGTTTGAAGATTCCTTCCAACAGATTATGGCATTATAAAACCCTATGACTTGAGGAGGTGATTATATGTAATATTTAGAGGAGAAGAAGGACTTGATTATGGTGGTATAGCAAGAGAATGGTTTTTCTTGCTTTCACATGAAGTTTTGAACCCAATGTATTGCTTATTTGAGTATGCAGGCAAGAACAACTATTGTTCGCAAATAAATCCAGCATCAACCATTAATCCAGACCATCTTTCATACTTCTGTTTCATTGGTCGCTTTATTGCTATGGCACTATTTCATGGAAAGTTTATTGATACTGGTTTCTCTTTATCATTCTATAAATGAATGCTAAGTAAAAAACTTACTATTAAGGATTTGGAATCTATTGACACTGAATTTTAATACTCCCTTATCTGGATAAGAGACAACAACTTTGAAGAGTGTGGCTTAGAAATGTACTTTTCTATTGATATGGAGATTGTGGGAAAAGTTACTTCACATGATCTCAAGTTGGGAGGTTCCAATATCCTGGTGACTGAGGAAAACAAAGATGAATATATTGGTTTAATGACAGAATGGCATTTTTCTCAAGGAGTACAAGAACAGACCAAAGTTTTCCTCTTTAATGGCTACGGTGCTTTGACGAAAAAGAATTGGAGGTTATGTTGCGTGGCATGCAGGAGGTTGACTTGGCAGATTGGCAGAGAAATACTGTTTATCAACACTATACGAGAAACAGCAAGCAAATCACTTGGTTTTGGCAGTTTGTGAAAGACACAGACAATGAAGTAAGAATGCGACTGTTACAGTTTGTCACTGGAACCTGTCCTTTACCTCTAGGAGGATTTGCTGAGCTCATGGGAAGTAATGGGCCTCAAAAGTTTTGCATTGAAATAGTTGGCAAAGACACCTGGTTACCAAGAAGCCATACATGTTTTAATCACTTGAATCTACCACCATATAAGAGTTATGAACAACTAAAGGAAAAACTTCGTTTTGCAATAGAAGAGACAGAGGGATTTGGAAAAGACTGGATATGTGGCTTCTTGTTTTGGAGGAGCTCTTGCATTTAAATACCCCAGCCAAGAAAAATTGCACAGATAGTGTATATACGCTGTTCGTTCTGTACAGTGAATTTTCTGAACCTCTCAAAGTATAAATGTTTTTCATTCTTCCACAGAAATATGCAAAACGATTCATCCTTTTCTACTTTATTTATTGTTCCCTTGAAATGACTGACCAGGAAAAAGATCATCCTTAAATTTTGAAGCAAGCAACAGACTTTATTAAAATAAGAAGTATATATCTATGTAAGCATATATGATAGTGGCTCTAGTTTTATAGAGCTTCAAGTGTATTAAACATGACAGCCACTCATTCGAAAAGATCTGATTTGCTTTACCTTGTTTGTATTATCCAGGGGAAAAAGTACGACCTGCTCCGTGGTCTTCTCCTTTATTAACATCTCCCTAGGGGTATTTAGCTGCATGGCTGTTCAGGAAGGTATTAAGGGCTTAGGCCAAATCTTACTTTGAATATGTTTCCAAAAAATGCTGCTGGCTTTTCTGATGACAGGTGCTTAAACCTGTCAATTTGTTTTAAATAAATACAATAGTTGAAAAAAAATTTCCTCTTTGCTACATTAGTAATACAAAATAATGAATGAAACCATAACTTACATGAAAATCATATGCCAGGTCCAGTACCATTTAGTTTGTTACAGAGATTGGGAAGATTTCTTTTTTTTTTTTTCCTTTTTTTTTTTTTTTTTTATTGTTGGGGATGAGATTGGGAAGATTTCATTGAGCAGCACAGAAGTTTGTTTACATGTTACTTTGGGATACTAGGTATTTGTGGAATTAAAAAGAATCAGGTACTTCTATACTTTTGTTTTTAAATCTGTGATGGTCTTCAAATTTAACTTATAATAAATTGATGCAGTTTGATACTTAACAACATATAACACGTAATGAGAAATTTGCTGCTTTTGTTCCAAAGATTTGGTTTTATAATACCAGATGGATTCAAGAGTTAGATAAGTGAACACTCAAAACAAGCATGAGACTAATTATTTCCTATTGGTGTTTGAATACCTTATTCCTCTTAAATTCATGACAGTTCTATGTATTTGAATTAAATAAGTATATAAAAAAAAGAAAATAGGTTTGTGGAGCTCGTGGTTCTGCAGGCTATACAAGAAACATGGCGCCAGCATCCACTTAGAGAGAGGTTTCATGCTGTGTCAAAACATAGCAGAGAAGGTGCAAGGGGAAGCAGGTGTGTGCAATGGGAGCCCAAACCCGAAGGGCTCCCTGGCTTTAGAACAACCCACCCTCAGTGGAACTAATTCATTCCCCTGGCACCCAATCCAATCTTGTGGGAGCAGGAACTCATTCGTTATCACTGGAGTGCCCCAAGCCCTTCATGAGGGAGTCACCTCGTGACCAACACCTCACTAGGCCCCAATTCCTTGGACCGTCACACTGGGGACCAAGTTTCAACATGAGCTTCAGTGGGGACACAAGAACCACATCCAGACCACAGCACCAAAAACCCCAGAGCCCCAGGGGGCCTTTGCTCACGGCCATCAGTCCCCCACCTTTAGTGCCACCAGAGAATGTTCGAAGCCTTGTAGTTACTCCTTCCTCGGATCGGTCCCCTGAACAGGGTTCCAAACAAACAACATTCCACCAGGGGTTACTAGTGAAGTGAAGGTTCAATCATTTAAAACTCACATCTTATACGTTTGAGTTCTCTGTGGATTCTGGTTATTAAACCTTTGTTGGAGACATAACCTGCAAATATCTTCTCCCATCCTGAGGGCTGTCTGCTTGCGTTACTTCCTCTCTTCTTGGCTGTGCAGAAGCTTTTCAGTTTGATCAGGTCCCAGTAGTGTATTTTTGAAGCTGCTTCAATTGCCAGGGCGGTCCTCCTCATAAAATACTCACCCAGACGGATTTCTTCAAGGGTTTTCCCTGCACTCTCTTCTAGTATTTTTATAGTTTCATGTCTTAAGTTTAAATCTTTAATCCAGTGAGAGTCTATCTTAGTTAATGGTGAAAGGTGTGGGTCCAGTTTCAGTCTTCTGCAGGTTGCCAGCCAGTTCACCCAGCACCATTTGTTAGATAGGGAATCTTTTCCCCACTGAATGTTTTTAATTGGCTTGTCAAAGATCAAATAACGGTAAGTAGCTGGATTCATCTCTTGGTTCTCTATTCTGTTCCAGACATCTATTTCTCTGTTTTTGTGCCAGTACCATGCTGTTTTGATCACTATCGATTTATAGTAGAATCTGAGGTCTGGTAGCGTGAGTCCTCCTGCTTTGTTTTTATTTCTAATGTCTTGGCTATTCGAGGTTTTTTCTGATTCCATATAAAATGAAGTATTGTTTTTTCAAGATCTTTAAAGTATGACAGTGGAGCTTTAATAGGGATTGCATTAAAATTGTATATGGCTTTGGGTAGTATTGACATTTTAACAATGTTGATTCTTCCCAGCCATGAGCGTGGTATGTTTTTCCATTTGTTAATATTTTCAGCTATTTCTTTTCTTAGAGTTTCATAGTTCTCCTTATAGAGATCCTTCACATCCTTTGTTAGATAAACTCCCAAATATTTCGTCTTCTTTGGCACTACTGTGAACAGAATAGAGTCCTTAACTGTTTTTTCAGCTTGACTATTGTTGGTATATATATAAAGGCTACCGATTTATGAGTGTTGATTTTGTAACCTGAGACTCTGCTGTATTCCTTGATCACTTCTAAGAGTTTTGTAGTAGAATCCCTGGTGTTTTCCAGATATACTATCATATCATCTGCGAAGAGCAAAAGTATGATCTCTTCTGACCCTATATGGATACCCTTGAAAAGAACAAGTAATCCCATCTCAGGCTGGGCAAGGGACTTGAAGAGAAACTTCTCTGAAGAAGACAGGCACACGGCCTACAGACATATGAAAAAATGCTCATCATCTTTAATCATCAGAGAAATGCAAATCAAAACTACCTTGAGAAACCATCTAACTCCAGTAAGATTAGCCCATATCACAAAATCCCAAGACCAGAGATGTTGGCGTGGATGTGGAGAAAAGGGAACATTTCTACACTGCTGGTGGAAATCCAAATTAATACATTCCTTTTGGAAAGATGTTTGGAGAACACTCAGAGATCTAAAAATAGATCTGCCATTCAATCCTATAACTCCTCTACTAGGTATATACCCAGAAGACCAAAAATCACATTATAACAAAGATATTTATACCAGAATGTTTATTGAAGCCCAATTCACAATTGCTAAGCCCAGGTGCCCATCAATCATGAATGGATTAATAAATTATGGTATATGTACCATGGAATATTAAAGAAAGATGGAGACTTTACCTCTTTCATGTTTACATGGATGGAGCTGGAACATATTCTTCTTAGTAAAGTATCTCAAGAATGGAAGAAAAAGTATCCAATGTACTCAGCCCTACTATGAAACTAATTTTATGGCTTTCATATGAAAGCTATAATCCAGTTATAACCTAAGAATACGGGGAAGGGGAGAGGGAGGGGAGGGAATGGGGAGGATGGGGGGTGATTGGTGGGATTACACCTGTGGTGCATCTTACAAGGGTACATGTGAAACTTAATAAATGTAGAAGATAATTGTCTTAACATAATAACTAAGAAAATGCCAGGAAGGCTATGTTAATCAGTGTGATGAAAATGTATCAAACGATCTATAAAAGCAGTGTATGGTGCCCCATGATCGCATTAATGTACACAGCTATGATTTAATATTAATAAAAAAATAAAATAAAATAAAATAACTCATGTCTAAGGAAATGGACGGGAGAGCATGCTGCTGCGTTGTGGCTCAGTTCCACATGTCTGAACAGGGGACAGGTGAGGCGCCTCCCTGCCTCTGCAAGAGTGTAAGAGGAACCGGAAGATGCCACCCGAGGAGGGAGGTGGACAGCAGCCTCAGCTCTCACTCAGGACCCTGGCTCCATTGGCCCTCATTAGAGGTGCTTCTCAGCACCCACAGTCTTTGGGGAAGAGGGAGCAGGAACATGCTTGGCCATGCTCTGTAAAGGCGTTGCCTTCATGGGGAGTTGTGTTGGAGGAACCATAGCCCTGGCCAGCCTCTATGAGGAGAAGTTATGGTGGCGTCACCATGGACTCCCCAAGACTAACTCTGATGTCAGAGCTGGTGGGTCAGGTGGCCATTTCTGCCCCTCTGCTTGGGGAGTGCTATAATCTAAATGATTGTCTTCCTCAAGAAACACCTCGTGGAGAGGAAAGATTGTCCTCCCTCACGTTAGAGAGGCAACAAGCATAGCACCCTACTTTCTTACTTCCCCCTTACTAAAACATGGAGCTCTGCATTATGAATTTATCACTTTCAGCCTCACTTTCTTTTCTCTTGTAATATCAAGTTCTATGGTTCCATTATCCATGGTATAAAGTGACTGGTAGTTCCAAATGATTTGTTCTAAATCATTCAGCATTTTGAAGCCTGGATAATGCAACTGTCCAGGTCAACTATTCAGTCACTATATCACCAGGCACAGGGTTCTTTTTTTTTTTTAATTTATTTAAACTTTAATTAGTGCAATCAAGGGGTACAATGTGCGGGTTTCATATACAATATGAAATATTCTCATCAAACTGTTCAACATAGCCTTCATGGCATTTTCTTAGTTACTGTATGTAGACATTCGTATTCTGCATTTAGTAAGTTTTGCCTGTACCCATTCTAAGATGCACTGTACATGTGGCCCCACCCATTACCCTCCCTCCACCAAAACCTCCCACCTCCCTTCCCCTTCCTTGGCCCTTTCCCCATAGTCTTGTGCTATAGTTGGGTTATAGCCTTCATGTGAAAGCTATTTAGCTTCATAGCAGAGCTGAGTACATTGGATACTTTTTCTTCCATTCCTGAGATACTTTGCTAAGAAGAATATGTTCCAGCTCCATCCATGTAAACATGAAAGAGGTAAAGTCTCCATCTTTCTTTAAGGCTGCATAATATTCCATGGTATACATGTACCACAATTTGCTAGTCCATTCGTGGGTCAATGGACACTTGGGCTTCTTCCATGATTTAGCGATTATGAATTGGGCTGCAATAAACATTCTGGTACAGATGTCTTTGTTATATTGTGACTTTTGGTCTTTGGGGTATAAACCTAGTAAAGGAATTATAGGATCGAATGGCAGGTCTATTTTTAGGTCTCTAACTATTCTCCAAACATCCTTCCAGAAGGAACGTATTAGTGTGCCTTCCCACCAGCAGTGTAGAATTGTGCCCTTTTCTCCACATCCATGCCAACATCTCTGGTTTGGGGATTTTGTTATGTGGGCTACTCTTACTGGGGTTAGGTGGTATCTCAAAGTAGTTTTGATTTGCATTTCTCTGATAGTTAAGGACGATGAGCTTTTTTTCATGTGTTTGTAGATTGTGCGTCTGTCTTCTTTAGAGAAGTTTCTCTTCAAGTCCTTTTCCCACCCTGAGATGGGATCACGTGTTCTTTTCTTGCTAATACGTTTGAGTTCTCTGTGGATACAGGGTTCTTATTGAACTTGAATTGAGTCAGGCCCGCCTGGAACTCACAAAACAAACCAAGCATGGCGTTTGGGACCCAAAGGTACCCATTCCTCTCCACCTTGAAAATTCTGTTTGGGACCTTGGACTCAGCTAAATTACTATCCCCAGAGAGATGAGGCAGGGATCAGTCTCTACAGAAATTGTGGGGAAATCATTTGGCAGCACCTTTAACAAAGCAAGATGGATTGCTTGTGTCCCGCCTGGCTGTCACACCAGCACTCCCCCAGGCTCCTGCCCTCTTCCTATGGCAAAAGGTAAACTCTTCATTATCCAAACAGAGTCCATCCAAGGCCTGGGCCACAGCTGAGGCTCTCTGAACTGAGGTCTCCCCTGCAGAGGGTCTGTCCTTCCTGACTCTTCACAGGCTGTCACTTTCCGGTGAACTTGAGCAATCTTATCATTTTTAGTTTCCAGGAGATTCTGAACCAAAATAGGTAAATTTCTGAATTCATAAAAGAGAATAATATTAGATCAAAAGGAAGTATTTTAAGGGAGTTCTAAATTTTAAGGGAGCCTCCGTATGTGAGCTCCATCCCTTTTTTGCTATACTTTGGGAAATTATGAAGTAATGAAAGCATTTCTCCCAGGCTCCCTAGCTCTTATCTGACTGCAAATAGGTTTTTCTTCAGCTCTTAGCAATTCTCCTCCGATGTGCATTATGATCAGAAGCTGGGACCACCAGGGACTACTGGGACTGTCTTGGAAGGAGTCAGTATCATTCAGCTGGAAAAACTGATTCCGAGCAGGCATTGCTTGGCCACACTTCCCAGTCATTCAGCCGGACAGCACTGGTAATATTCCAAGTCACTGAATGTTGTTATTTAAAGCCCTTGGTCCTGACCGTGTGCCGGATGCCTCCTTCTGTAATCTCTGGGGGCTTTGATAAATCAATTTGTCCTAGTTTACAAGTTTTCTGTTAGTGCCTTTTAGATATAAAGCCATCTACATCACTTACCAATGTCATTTGTTATTTGCAAAAATATCATCAGCATAGGTTCATGAGTTTGCAAAAGGTACATCAGCCAAGTCTCAAAGAAATGTGAAGCAAAGGTGACCATTAATGCTGATTATCTCTTGGCCTGGATGAACATACTTTAGTTAGGCAGGACGCTGTGGTACAGGCTAAGGAGACTAGTATTTGTAAAGGTCCCACCTTCTACTTTAGATATTAAAATCTAAAGAGGGAAACATCTTGGGCCCATAATTAACATCATTTGTTTGATGAACTCAGTGAGTCAATAGAACATGATGTAGGTCCCTTAACATGCCGCTTTCCTTTGGGAAGAACATCTCCAGTCTTTATCATCAGGATATTTTTCTATGGTATATGTGAAGTTTTTCTCCAATAAATTGCCAATTTGTGGGTAAGCGCCCCTCTCCCCCCTTATAAGGGCTATTTTGGAAGCAGACATCTCTGGAGAATATCACATATCACATGGACTGCCATTTCTGACAAAATCTTTTAAAATAAACCGTGGTTGATTGGATTCACAGAAGTACTCATGTTGCATTCTCATTTTGAATATTAAAAATCTCCTCTCACTGGGTTCTTTCTCAAAGAAAAAAAAAAGAAGAAAGGAAAACAGCCAAAGGATAGCTGGAATTGATCAGTATGAAAAAGCCAGAAAAGGGCACAGACTCAGTGTAAGTTCTGCCCCCTCCCTGGTGTCTCCGCACCTCCTGGGCAAGCATCCATTTGGTAAGATCCTGTTGCTTTTCAGCTTTTGCTTTGTCTTCCTACGAGCATAGCCTGCACGCTCGGGGCACACAGGATGAGTGATTAGGGAGGTGGCAAGTGCGGAGATGCTGCCAAGCCTTGCAAATGAGTTTGTAGTTAATGTCGACGCTGCTTGCTTTCCAGATGCTTTCAAATATCTGAAGGACACTCCTTGAATGACGAGCTTTTAACCTTGCAGCTGGTCATATATTTTTCTGATTAGGACCTGCCACTGTCTCGCCCTCCAGGTGGTTGTTCGCCATAGGCAATAATGGCCTCTTGTTTACTTATCTCCAAACCACACCACGTGTTCCTGGCTCATCACCCTGTGCAATCCTGCCTCTGAGTGCCAAGCAATTGTGGAGAGTCGCTTTTGATCCTACTCTCTTTGCTGTGTTAGAGACAATCATCCAATATTTGAAAGTGTAGCATTTACTGACGGAAACAAATATCGTGTGTGTGAGCACCTGTGTTTTAAGAGAGCAAACTTAAAATCAGGGAGTTTCAAAACAGAGCAAACTCATCCAAAAAAATGCATTTTCCAATGTAAAATAAAGAAAGATGAAATTCCAGGTAAAAAATCTCTACTCCTCAGAAATGATTTATGCTAGGCTATTGCTGTGGTTTGAATGTTTGTCCCTCCAAAACTCAGGTTGAAGCTTAACCCCAAATGTGGCAGGCCTGAGAGGTGAGGCCTTAAAGAGGTGATTGGGGCATGAGGGCTCTGCCGTGGATTGCCATGAGGGCTCACAGGTGGATTACTCTGCCCCTGGATTGATGGATTAACAGGTTGTCAGGGGAGTGGGCCTGGTGGCTTTCCAAGCAAAGGAAGAGAGACCTGAGCTATCACCCTCAGCCTACTGAGTGTGTGATTCCCTGTGCTGCCTGAGGACTCACAGAATTCTCACCAGCAAGAGGGCCTTCACCAGATGGGACCCTCCAGCCTCCATAATAATTCATTACCCAGTTTCGGATATTCTCTTAGAGACAACAGAAAACGGACTAAAACATCACTCCAGCCCTGAGGGCCACATACTCCCACTTTGCAGTTTAGCTTTTCATTTGTTGCATTTATAATTTACTTAATTTCTATCCTTCTATACTCTGCTTTTGTGAACTTTAATAAAACAGAGATTTTAGCAAAATCCCCAGTGGCGTGTACTTTCAGAATTGGGCAAAATCTCTTTATTATGGTAGGCTCAGAATAATTGTTTCCTTCTCTGGATGAGAGAAGGCTGTGATTGCTGAGCCTACAGTGGTGTATAATATGGCAAATCAGCTTAATGATGTGTGAATAAAACTATATTAAGGGGAAAAAAGGCTTGTTTCTCTGGATTCAAAAAAAGAGAGAGAAAACAATTCTGGGTGCTTCAGGGAAACTGAAAAAATCTATACCTCAGAGTTCTAGGATGTTTTTTCAAAGCTTTAAAACAACATGAGAAAACTGAAGTATTTGAGACAAAGGCAATCTCATGAATAACCTACTGGGAGTGAGATCTCAGCTTGGTTTTATACTTACACGTTATATTTCCAGAATTTAAAATTTTTTAAAGCACCAAAGAACTAACCTTGGGTTAAAGGGGTGGGCTGAGACAGTGGGGAAAGAACACTCTTTTCTCCATATCAACATGAAGTCTAATGGTCATTGCAGTTGTCATAACAACTGTTTTTAAATACAATTTGCATTCATCATCAAAAATATTGGCATCCGGAACATGGTGCCACCTAAAAATCATTACCTATTGTCTCCATAAATCTGGCTCTTGGGTCTCATGGAGAGAGAAGCACAGCAGAGAATTCTCAGGTGAAGGGGAAAGCTTTCAAGGATGCTTCATTGTCCCAATTTGCTCCTCTAATTCCCCATGTTCACAAATCATCACCTACGTGGGCCAGAAAATAGACGGGGAATAAAGCAGAGAGCTACGGCCACCAAGACAGTGGGTCCCATAGCTGTAGGCTCAATACAAACTGTACTTTGAGGATAAAAAGGATTTAATTTGGGGAAAACTAATGTGTTGAAATTATTGAGTTCCAAAATTCCTCTCTCAGGGGCTATTTGATAAGACCTTAAAATAAGTCTTTAAGATTTATGGCTCAGCACCCATAGCTCAGTGGTTAGGGCACTGGCCACATACAATGGGGCTGGCAGATTTCAACCCGCCTGGGCCTGCCAACAACAAAGACAACTACAACAGCAACAACAAAAGCTGGGCATTGTGGTGGGCTCCTGTAGTCCCAGGTACTTGGGAGGTTGAGGCAAGAGAATCACTTAAGCCCAAGGGTTTGAGGTTGCTGTGAGCTGTGACACAACAGCATTCTACTGAGGGCAACATAGTGAGACTCTGTCTCAAAAAAAAAAAAAAAAGACTTGTGAAAAATTATTGGAAAAAAATTCAAATAATACAAAAGGCTACAGTAGAAGTTCCTTTCCCATTACAATTTCCCCCAAAGCTAACCCTCATGCTCAGTTGTATGTAATATATGCAAGTGTATATTTTCTTCATTGTTTTAACTCAGATATTTAGAATAGCATACACGCTGTTCTATAGCTGGCTCTTTGCACTTGACACATGCCTGGAGAATATTCCATATATCAGCAGTGCACAGACAGCTGCGTTATTCTTTCTCACAGCATCTTGGTGTGGTTCTTAGTGGTTGCCATGGAGGTTGTTTCAAGGTCTCTGCCCCTGTAAATAATAGGACATTGCTGTGGTATATGTACACCATGGAATATTATGCAGCCTTAAAGAAAGATGGAGACTTTATGTTTACATGGATGGAGCTGGAACATAGTCTTCTTAGTAAAATATCTCAAGAATGGAAGAAAAAGTATCCAATGTACTCAGCCCTACTATGAAACTAATTTATGGCTTTCATATGAAAGCTGTAACCCAGTTATAACCTAAGAATATGGGGAAGGGGGAGAGGGAGGGGAGGGAGGGGGGAGGATGGGCAGAGGGAGGGTGATTGGTGGGATTACACCTGTGGTGCATCTTACAAGGGTACATGTGAAACTTAGTAAATGTAGAATATAACTGCCTTAACACAATAACTAAGAAAATGCCAGGAAGGCTATGTTAACCAGTGTGATGAAAATGTGTCAAACTGTTCATAAAACCAATGTATGGTGCCCCATGATCGCATTAATGTACACAGCTATGATTTAAAATTAATAAAAAAAAAAAAGGACATTGCAACATATATTCTTGCCCTTTTGTCTTTATTGCCACAGCCACTTCATGGGCCTCCTCATCTTCCATATTAATCCTCTCCGGTTCTCTAATTTCCCACACTCTGGGCAGAGTCGTCTATTTACACAGTGAGATTGATCTTGCCATACTCCAGCTTTAGCCATCAACAGTTTCCCAACACCCACAGAGTATATTCAAATTCCTCCAAGGCAAAATCCTCTGTGGAGTCCCTCTGCCTTTTTATCTTTACCTCCTAACCCGCCCTGCCCATTCAACAAGTCACCCAGGCTGAAATGACAGTTAGAATGTCACCAACTTGCCAGAGCTTTCCTGCACTTGGCCTCCTTTATTTTGATTCCTTCCAGGGACTTGTTGGATTTGCTAGGGGTAATACTAGAATTGACCTTTAGTTCTGAACTTGTGCCCTCCAGGGCAGCTATATATAACTTCTTGCTACCTGCTCAGTTTCCACCTGTTGGTCCCCGCTGAGACTCATCCCAGACACCTACAATGAACACACCTGCAGCTTCTGTATGGGGCGGGAACTGCTGCCACCATCTGCCTCCTGCCACCCTGCCTGAATATCTAATCTTGCTGCTCTGTGGTCTCTGTGAGGTGCCATAAGCAAATTGCCTGGGATATAAAAGAATACTCAGATAAAAGTTCTTCTCCGAGGGCACTTTGATTCCTACTCCACTGCCCTGTTTTAATCAAACATCCAGATTCGTTTCCAGGTTCTTAAAAGTCAGCCTTCTGGCCCTCTTTCAATCTGAAAATACCAGGTATTTGTAACCTCACCGGTCAGCAACTCTCCTTCCCCCAAACGCCTCCCATGACGTTGCTTCACCCAAGTTAAACATCACATCAGTTTAACTGACAGTTTATCATCCTCAGTTCTAAAGTGGATGATACTGTCCAGCTGGCAAGATGCCCTTTTCCTCCCTTAAAAGACACTGGTACAGAAAACATGCACATTCGTTCAGCAAGGTATATGCGGACAACCACAAGTAGGGGAAATAGGCTAATAGTGGGATGTTCCTTTCTCCCCCTTCTGAAATCTAATATTACTGTGAGCCCAGATAACTAAATAGAGAAGCCACACACTTTAAAGTGTGACTGTGGCTCCGTGGTATACCAGTCAGGCGTTGTGTTGAAGGGTGTAGTTGACATTGATGCAATATGCCAAGTGTAAACAGGAAGGTCTTTAATCAATGCCATTTAAAATGAATATTGAGTCTGATTCCTCCCTTCCTGCTATGAACACTCATGGGGAGGCAAGGGGGAGATTCTCTTTGGAGTGGGGTTACTCTGACGGGCACGTGGATGAATGGTCTAAGTGACATGACGCAAACAATAAAGAAACTCTTAAAACCTCCCCCATGAGACAAGTTGTTAGATTTATTTCCTTACCCTAAGACATTGTCTACAGAAGAGCTATATTAAAATACAAATCTCTCCCTTGGCAGGGGGAGCAATACATTAATGCAAGAAGAAAGATCTCTACACATTTGTATTTAACAATTGCTACTCTTTTCAAAAATATTTTAAAGTAGATGTTTAAGAAGAAAGAAAAAATAAAGACATACTTACATTGCTGTAGAAAAGATTATTAATCTTAGGCTGTTATGCAAAAAAGGCAGATTACAAACGGATGTTTAATATTATCTCATTTTCGTAAGTGAAAGAAATATGCAAATACCAGACCCCTTCCTTCCTCCCAAAAGAATAGGCTCTACTATGTCCGTGGTAGTAATAGCTAAGTGGTAGGGAACGAGTGGTTTTTAAAATGTTTTTTTACCCACTTCTTTTGTTTTACTTTTTCAATGAACATACATTTCTATAATAAGAAAAAAATCCTTATAATTTATAATTACATATACACTCATGCACTTGTCTGCGTGTATCTTTTGGGGAGTCAGATTTTTCCATTTCTATGTGTTTCTAGGTTTCATTAAAGCATACCCTCAATGCAGATGAGAATTTCATGTGAAGTAGAAGGAATAAATGGGATTTGAAAAGGAGAAGGATACATTGCAAAGATACTTTCTCTCCTGAGCATTGAACCATGTGGCCTAAGGGAAATTTGATTTTTCTCTGAGCGAAACGACACTCAGAGCAGGTAGAATGAAGAGAGAAGGCCCTGGCAATGCTTAGGGTACGTGAGCGCACCTCGCCTTCTTCCTGAAGAGTTGTTCCGTGAAGGTAACAAAATGGGTGATAAAGTGCCTTCCTGGGCTTGGACATTTGAGCAGAAACTTCCTGAGTCATAGGTTCGAATGCGTAGGTTTCTTTAATTTTTAATTTCATTTTATTATAATAAAAATACTTAATGTGAGATCTGCCCTCTTTTGTTTTTTGTTTTTGTTTTGTTTTGTTTTTTTGAGACAGAGTCTCACTATTGAGAGGATTTCAGGAAATTTTTAACAAATTTAACAAATCCCCCTGGGTAGAGTGTTGTGGCGTCACAGCTCACAGCAACCTCCAGCTCTTGGGCTTAAGCGATTCTCTTGCCTCAGCTTCCCAAGTAGCTGGGACTACAGGCACCTGCCACAATGCCCAGCTATTTTTTTGGTTGTAGTTGTCATTGTTGTTTGGCAGGCCCGGGCTGCCTGACAGCTCCATTGTATGTGGCGGGTGCCCAAGCCTCTGAGCTGCAGGCGCTCAGCCCGCCCTCTTACATTTTTAAGTATACAACGCATTGTTGTTGACTCCAGGTCAATGTTGTGGAGCAAATCTCTGGAGCTCTTTCTTGCTTAACTGAAACCTGCATGCCTTTTGATAAGGCATAATCAAAAGGGAATCAATTAGGGAAACTCCCAGTTTCCTCTCCCTAGACCTTGCACCCACCATTCTACTCTTTAATTCTATGGATCTGACTATTTTAGATACCTCATATAAGTGGGATCTTTTGTTCCTAGGATGCAAGGATGATTAAATATATGAAAATTAATAAATACGGTATTTAAAGAAAGCAGCTTTCTGTGACAAGGCTTATTTCATTTAGCATAATGTCTCAAGTTTCATCTATGTTATCACATATTACAGGATTTCTTCCCTTTTTAGGGCTGAATAATATTCCATTGTATGTATCTACCACCTTTTCTTTATCCATTCATCTACAGATGAACATTTAGGTTGTTACCGTATCTTGGCTATTGCAAACAATGCTGCAATGAACATGAAAGTGCTGATACCTTTTCAACATCCTCCTTATTTCCTTTTTTTTTTTTTTTTTATAAATACCCAGAAATGGGACCGCTGGGTCATATGGTAGGTACATTTTTAACTCTTTGAGGAACTTTCATAGTGTTTTACAGGGAGGCCTTACCTACCATTCTGCATTCCCACAAACAGTGTGCAAGGCATCCGATTTCTTTACAATCTTGTCAACACTTAGTGTCTTTTGGTTTTTTGATAATAGTTATCCTGACAGGTGTGGGGTGATAGCTCATTGTGGTTTTGATTTGCATTTCCCTGATGATTAGTGACATTAAGGATTTTTTTCCTATACCTATTGGCCATTTGTATGTCTTCCTGGGAGAAATGTCTCTTGGTGGTCTTAGCCAATTTTTAAATTGGGTTCTACAACTACTGAACTAAAGAAGTTCTTTGTATCCAATTTTCAAGATATATGAGGTATATAGTATACAAATGTTTTCTCTCATTCTATAGATTGCTTCTTCACTCTGCTGATTGTTCCTGTTCCTTTTGCTGTGCAAAAGGTTTTAGTTTGCTATAGTCTCAATTATTTATTTTTGCTTTTGTTGCCTGTGCTTTTGGTGTCACGTTCATGAAATTAATACCAAAACCAATGTCAGGAATATTTTCTGCTACGTTTTCTTCAATGAATTGTACAGTTCAGGTTTTGAGTTGATTTTTGTGAGTGGGATACAAGAAAGCTCTAATTCATTCTTTTGCATGTGAATAACCAGTTTTCCTAGAGCCGTTAGTTGAAGAGATTGTTCTTTCCCCATTGTGCGTTCCTGGACTCCTTATCAAAAATCAGTTGAGTGTATGTGAATAGAGTTATTTTGGGGCTCTCTGTTCTGTTCCATTGTTCTGTCTTTTTGCCAGTACCGTAATGTGTTCTTTTTAATTTTTCAATTATTATAGGTACATAATTGTACATTTTATAGGGTACATGTAATGTTTTGATACATGCATACAATGTGAATCGATCAAATCCTGGTCATTGGGAATTAAAATTTTAAAAAATATTTTTTAAATGAGGAAGTGTGATCCCCCTACCTCTGTTCCTCTTTCTCAGTATCAATTTGGCTATTCTTGTTTTTTTGTGGTTCCACGTGAATTACAGAATTGCTTTTTCTATTTCTGTACAAAACCTCATTGAGATTTGGATAAGGTTTGCTTTGAATCTGTAGATCACTGTGGGTAGCATGGATATTTTAAAAAAATTATCTTCCAATCTATGAATACAGAATGTCTTTCCGTTTATTTGTGTCTTCCTTAATTTCTGCTATCAGTGTTTCAGAGTTTTCAGTATACACGTCTTTCACCTCCTCAGTGTATTCCAAATTTTTTTGGTGCTATTGTAGGTGGAAACGTATTACTATTTCCAATTTCCTTTTCAGATCACTCACTGTTAGTGTGTAGAAGCATAGCTGATTTTTGTATGTTGATTTTACATCTAGCAACTTTGCCAACTTTGTTTATTAGTTCTAGAAAGTTATATATGCTTATAAATAATTTAGGGCTTTATAAATATATATATAAATATATAAGATCATGTCATATATAAATAATTAAAATAAATAATTTTATTTTTTCCTTTCTCATTTGGAGAATTTTATTTTTTTACCTTAATCGTTCTGGCTCAGACTTCTAATACCATATTGAATAAAAGTGGTGAGAGTGGATGTCCTTGCTTGTTTCCTGATCTCAGAGGAAAGCTTCATGTTTTTGATCCTTGACTATGTCAGCTGTGGGCGGTACTTTGTATTCCTAGTTTGTTGAAAGTTTTTATTATGAAAGGACATTGAATTTTATCCAATAATTTTCTGCTTCTATTGAGAAGATCATGTGATCTTTACCCTTTATTCTGTTAATGTGGTATACTGTATTTATTGATTTTCATATAGTTAATCATCCCTGCACCCTGGGAATAAATCTTACCTGGTCATAGTGTATGGTCTTCTTAATGTAATGTTAAATTTGATTTGCTAGTATTTTCTTGAGGTTTTTTTTTTTTTTTTTTAATGTACATACTTTAGGAATTTTGGCCTGTAGTTTTCTTTTCCTCTAATGTTTTTGTTGGGTTAGTATTAGGGAAATTCTGGCCTCATAAATAAGTTTGGAAGTATCCCCCCATCTTCAATTATTTAGAGAGTTTAAGAAGGATTAATTCTTCTGTAAATATCTGGTAGAATTCAACAGTGAAGCCATCTGGGCTTTTCTTTGTTAGAAGGTTTTAGAGTACTGATTCAATCCCCACATTAGCAATAGGACTTATTGGACTTTCTTCATGTTGTTGTGTTGGTAGGTTTTATTTTTTCTAGGAATTTATACATTTCTTCTCTAGGTTTTCCACTTTTCATGGTGAATAATTATCCATAGTAGTCTCTCATGATTCTTTTTATTCCTGTGGCATCAATTGTAATGTCTTTCCTTTCATTTCTGATTTTACTTATTTGAGTTTTCTTTTTTCTTACTTTAGCTATAGTTTACCTGGTTTATCTTCAAAACTCCAAATATTAGTTTCTTTGGATTTTTTTTATCATTTTCTATTTCTTTTATTTATGCTCTAAATTTGTGGTTTTTTCCTTTTATCTGCTAACTTTGGACTTACTTTGCTCTTTTCTTTTTTTTCTTAACTCCTTGAGGCATAAAGTTAAGTCATTTATTTGAGATCCTCCTTCTTTTTTAAGGTAGGTATTTATTGCTCTAAACTTCCCTTTTAGTACTGCTTTTACTGTTTCCCCTAAGATTTGATATGTTACATTTTCATTATTTGTCTCAAAGTATTTCCTCATTTTCTGTTTCTCCTTTCATTTCCACATATTTATGAATTTTTCAGTTTTCTTTGTGTTATTGATTTCATGTTTTATTACATTGAGGTCAGAAAAGATAGTTGGCATAACTTCAATCTTCTTAAACTTGTTATAACTTGTTTTTTGACCTAACATGTGATCTATCCTGGAGAATGATCTGTGTACTCTTAAGAAAAATATATATTCTGCTGTTGTTGGGTTGAATGTTATATATGCTTATTAGACCCATTTGCCCTATAGTGGTGTTTGTTTCCTCTCTTTCCTTATTGATCGTTTGCCTGGATGTTCTATTCACTATTGAAAGTGTAGGAGTGAAGCCTTCTACTATTATTCTATTGCTCTCTATTTCTTACTTCCGTTCTATCAACATTTGCCTTAGACATTTAGGCATTCTAAAGCAGGTACCTATATATTTATTCTTGGCAGATTGACCATTTTATCATTATATGTCTGTCTTTGTCTCTCAGCTTAAAGTCTCTTTTGGCTGATATAAATATTGCCAATTTTACTCTCTTTTGGTTACCGTTTGCATAGAACATCTTTTTCCATTTCTTCACTTTCAGCCTACGCGTACCCTTAGTTTCTTGTAGGCAGCAAATAGTTGGCATTTTTTTTTATCCCTTTAGCCATCTTACGTCTTTTGATTAGAGAGTTTAGCTCATTTACATTTAAAAGAGTTATTTATAAGGAAGGGTTTACCAGGGACATTTTGTTAATTATTTTCTCTTTGTCTTATAGTTCCGGTCTTTTTCTCTCTTGCTGTCTTCCTTTGTGTTTTGTTGGCTTTTTGTAACGATATGCTTTAACTCCTCTTTCTTTTGGGTAACTTGTGTAGATACTTTTTGTGTGTGGTTACCTTGGGGTTTACGTGAATTATCTTTTAATACCTGTTTTAAGCTAATAACAACTTAAGTTCAATCATGTATGAAAACACTACACTTCAATTTCTCACAGCACACATTCTGTGTTATTGTTGGCACATTTTACATCTATTCATATTGTGCATTTTTTTGAGACAGAGTCTCACTCTGGCAACCTGTCTAGAGTGCCATGGCATTATAGCTCACAGTAACCTCAACTTCTTGGGCTCAAGCAATTCTTTTGCCTCTGTTTTTTCTATTTTAAGTAGAGGCAGGGTCTCACTATTCCTCAGGCTGGTCTGGAACTCCTGAGCTCAGGCAACCCATCCACCTCAGCCTCCCAGAGTGCTAGGATTACAGGCGTTCCTCGTTGCACCCCACCCATAGTGTGCATTTTTAACATATATTTAGTTATAGTTATTATTAATACCTTTGTCTTTTGACTTTCACACTAGAATTAACAGAGATTTTTCTACCACGATTATAGTAATACAGTATTTTGTATTTGTCTATATATTTCCCTTTACCAACAAATTTCATGTTTTTTTATGTTATCATGTTTCTGTTTAGTGCCCTTTCATTTCAACTTCAAGAATTCCCTTTAGCATTTCTTCTCCGGTAGGTCTAGTGGTAATAAACTTCCTCAGCTTTTGTTTGCCCCTGGACAAACTGTTCTTTAAAATGAAAGAGAGATAAAGACTTTACTAGACAAACAGAAGCTGAGGATTCCCATCACAAAGGGAATTGGTTCATGAATTGTTACTTAATTGTTATGTTTGTGGGGAAGAACAGTCCAGTGCTTTCTACTTCTCCAGCTTGCTGAGGTCAGTCTCTGAATAGATTTCTGTACAGCAGAAATATTGAGGGAAAAACAAAAGTTCTCTTTAAGAAACAAAAGGGGGAAGAAATGGTATTAGGTTAAGTAGCAGTCACTTCAAGTCGGTGCTTATATGGTAAACATTACACCTAGGTTAAGTTATATATAAACTTCATTTGTATTAAAAATTAATATTTACTTTTTAAATAAAGCATTATGTTTAAAGAGGGAAAAGCACATTTAGTTGACAATAGATTTTTCTTGCTATGCAATGCTATCCAGTTTCCCTTCCCTTTCCCGACCCTCTCCACAATTCTCTCCTTTGTAAGGTGCACAAGAACAACAAAAAAGAATGTGCTATAACTGCTTTCCTCGTAAGACTCTGCTGGTTTTGTTTGTATGGGCTTATCCTGAATGTTCTACTAATCAAATCAGAGTGCAAGCTTTCAAAGCCTTTCATTTCTAAACTCTGAGCAGAGCAGTACATCAATTAATAAAAGGAGAGCATTTTTTAAAAATTGCACTTTTGAGTTTACAAAATGCTTTTATATCTTCTCATTTCACCTCAAACAAACTCAATTTAAATAACTGCTTCAAGTGTTCATCTCTAGATTTTCCTGCACAGAACCCACTCCTTCCCCTTCTTTTGGTAATAGAGCTCTCAAATTTCTTTTGATGAGGCACCCTCCTCCCACTTACTTGCACATGATTCAGAGAAGACAGACTTTCTTCCATCCCTAGATCCAAATGTGGATCTGTGTCTCCAGCCTGGGCCATCAGTGTATTCCACCTTCCTGACCACTGGGATTGTTCAGAGACAAATTACCTAAATCACTCCCATTGACTAAATTGTGGGATTTTCCTGAAGTTGATAAACCAAAAGCCAATTCATGGAAAAAAAAAATAAGAAGGTGCTAAAGAGTAATGTATTCAAATCCACCATTTTACCAGGGACCAGTACAGCCAAAGAATATTCTTTTAGAAATTGGGCCCATCCAAGGTGGCCAATCATTCCAGTTGAGGTGTTTCCTAGAACACAAGATTTTAGTGCTAAATCCAGGAAAAGCCCTGAGCCAAAGAGAACAAATTAGTCACTCTGCCAGCCACCACACTACCATATAAAGTGAGAACTCCACTGCCAGGAAGGGAGACTCAAATGCTCTTTCCTTGCCAAAAAAAGACCAGTGGTTGTTATTACTCTCTTTTGCTCCACGAGAACCAGTGTCCAAAGGGCCGGGCAGAAATTGTAGAGAAAATTAATCTAGCAGTGATCAATTTCCTTGTTCTATTTAATCTTTCAATGATTAGCAAAAGATAATCTAAAGATCATTTTTCAACAGCCTCATTTTTCAATTATCAAATACTAAATTAAAATGGAATGCAAACACTAAAATTTAACACATTGCTAAAAATGAACATGTCTAAAATATTCATAGTGACTCTAAATGATTTATAATGCCCTCTTGGGCATATTTCATGATTTATGGATGTCATTTTAGCAGCACCGTGGGTGACAGCGTCACCTCCCTGTGTATGTGATCTTCTGGGTTTCCAGGCTAGTTATTCAGTAAACTGCACACTGAGATCCCCACCGCATGCACATCAGATTGTAGGTGAAGTAGAAAAAGTAAAGATGTTAATTTTTTTCCACAAATCAGAGACTTGTAGGGCAAAACGAACTTTAATAGTGGTTATTTCTTGTCTTCTCAGCTTCATGCAGGGCATGCTGGAGCTGTCTTCAGTGGTTGCATGCTTCACAATCTCTCTAGTTAATTTATAATATTAGTCTTTGTTGACAAGAAGTTCTACTTCGCATCTACCCTCTACCCTTCCTGCATCAAGCAAAGCCCAGTTTCCGGAGAATAGCTCATGATTTCCTTGAAGTTAAATTTTCTTCTTTGACCTAATAATGCATTTGTCAAACGTTTCTGCTCATCTCACATCACTGCGCAACCATCTACTTTCTCATTTACTTCTAAGACTCTCTGAGATTGTGCTACCAAAATCTGTTCTCATCAAAATTGGGTTTGTCTCTATTACTTTTCCCACTGACACCATCCCTCATCTCTCGGTCATTTCTCCCCCTCCAGAAACCAAAAGCTCTCATCATGCTCTGAGACCTTTGTTTTCATCTTCTTGCCACTGACTGCCATACACACTCAGCAGCAGCCACACAGGTCTATACTTTTGGGAAATGGCCCATGTTCCAAAATTACCATTTCATGACAGGGCACCATGGCCCATGCTTTTGGCCCCAGTGAGATAGGAGAATCACTTGAGCACAGGAGTTCAAGGGAGGAGGTCACTATGATTGTGCTTGAACATAACAATGCACTCCATCCAGCCTGAGCAACATAGAGAGACTCCATCTAAAAATAAGAAAAAATTACCATTCCCTTCCCCACGGGCCGCTGCCTTCAAAACTCCAAACCCTCTCATATAGGAATATATAGGTGTAGAAAGCTGGGGAGGGAGCTTTCGGAAAGCCCATCAAATTAAATCATCTTGATAACTATCTTGTCTCCTTATAGAAATTATATGTAAGACCCAGAATTCTATAATTCTGTGAAGTGACAATAAACTAGCAAAACAAAGAAAAACCAGAATGCAGAGGCTTTTTCTCTGTTTATTTTTCTATATCCGATATTTGACTTCCTTTTGGAACTCAAGTTCCACATTGCTGACTCATGGCTGCTGAATTTTTTTCACCAGACGTAGCTAGTCACTTCTTGTCTCATTTTGACAACACTTGTTTTTCCTTACTCTGTAACAACTCTATAATTACGTAGGTAGCTTCCAGTGTCCCCAAGATGAGGTATGTATTTGCTGAAGTTTAAACCCTGGCAAACAACTTACCTCAGGAAGCACAGGAGACATAGAAGCATGATAGTCAAATGTGCTACATTTCTGCCTTATCTCGGGCACTTAGAAGGGATGGTTATGTTTATGGAGATAGGAGAACACTGTGGGTACTCAACATGCAACCTGTTTATTGAGTGCTTATATATAATTAAACACCTTCCTGGTTGTGGATGTCCAGGGAGTACTAGCTGGGCTTAGCCAGGCACCAGTTAGAGGCAATAACTTGAATTAGGTTTAGTAGGAGCCCTCACTTGAGTAGTGAGAGGTGTTGGTTGGGACCTCTGGGGAGCAGACGCTGAGATAGAGTTATCAGTGCAAAAGATTTACTCTGCCAGGGAGTAACATTTGTGGGAAGAAAAGGAGAAAGCTAGGATTGGATGTAAGGAGCTGTCAGATTATGATGCTGATTTGACAAGTTTCTGCTCACCCACCCAGGAGCGCTGAGCAAAGACTGCCCGCTAGAGGAGTCAGCACTAGTGGATAGCCATGCCTGGGGGCAACACAAGAGGTGTTAGACGTGGGCTCAACCACTGGAACAGATCTGAACCAGCTAACCGCTAGAATGGCAGCTAACTACACTCCTGGAGCAACAAGTTCTTTCTGATGAGAGTAGAAGGGAGGTCGCCCCTTGGGTTAATACAGAAAAAATGCAGGACAGCTGAAGATCAAAATAAGAAAACGGGGCCAAGAATTCTAAACTCAGTGAAACGGGTTCAACTCAAAGTCAGGATTAAAAAGGATGGGAGGGAGAATTACAGCTCAGGAGGGATCTGCACATTGGGTTTAACACCAGCTGCCATTTAAGGCTTTTAAGGTACAAAACATGGATGGGTCATGTTGGCTTAAAGGACCAGGGTGTGATAGACAACTAAAAAGGTATGAAACTTCCCATAGATGTCTCTGCTCTGGGAAGGGATGTGACCTAAAAACTTTGGAGACATATGACATTTGCTCTTTGTTCTACTGCGAAGGCAGCAGAGGCCTGATGGCACAGATACAGAGACATGAATGGGTCTTGGTTGGTGGCTAAGGACACAGGCTCTGGAATGAACAACAGGTCCAAGACCCAGTCCTACTTCAAGTTCTATGACCTGGAGAAAGTTATTTATCCACACAACTTCAGTTTATTATATGCAAGATAGGGACAAAAAAGAGAAATAGTGCCTGTCAGATACAGTTGTTGTTAGTTAGAATTAAGCACACATTATTGAAAGTGTGGGCCTAGACCAGCACCATCTCCTGAATGTTTTCTAGAAATGCAGACTGTCCAGCACCATGCTAGACCTGGGGAATCAGAATCTACATGCTCCAGGTGATTCACGTCCACATTAAAGGGTGAAAAGCACCAGGTTAATGACAGAACATACATCTAACACTTAAAACACTGTTTTGCCTATACCAATCTACACAATAGATATTAGTTGCTATTGTTTCTATTATTATAATTATTATTATTTTCATTCCGAATCATCCTGGGCAGGCACATCTCTTAAGAACCGGAGCTTTCTTTTCTGTAAAATAGGATTAGAATAATCCAGCCACCTGAAGACCAGATGATCTTTTAAAGCTCTTTCAAACTCCAGGAGACCCCTGTGCTTTTGTTCATGACCAGATAATGGGTAATGGATAATATTTCACCAGCATTTACTGGCTGTCAGTTCTCAGCCCTTCCTATGCATCATCTTAATCATCCAACAGTGCTATGACATGGGTACTATTCTTTTTTTACTTTGAGATAAAGTCTCACTCTGTCACCTCAGGTAGAGTGCAGTGGCATCATCATAGCTCACAGCAGCCTCAAGCTCCTGGGCTCAAGCAATCCTCCTGCCTCAGCCTCCTGAGTAGCTGGGCCTACAGGTGCCCGCCACAGTGCCTGGCTAATTTTTCTATTCTTAGTAAAGACAGGGCCTCACACTTGCTCAAGCTGGTCTCAAACTTCTGAGTTCAAGGGATCCTCCTGCCTTGGCCTCTCAGAGTACTGGGATTATAGGCTAAAGACACCTGCCCACCCAAGATAGTACTGTTCTTAATGCTCATTATATAGATGAATATATCAAAACATGGAGGGATTAGATAACTTATTTAATAAAACACACAAGGATAGAGTCAGGATTTGAATTTTGGAAGACTGGCACAACAAACCACATGCTAATGCTCTCCCTCTAGCCAGGCCATCAAAGAGGGAGTTAAACTAAATTAACTCCAGTACTCCAATACAACCAGTGCAATCAAACATAGCATTTGACACATCATGGCCACAGCAGGCAACAGTCAGTCTGTGGGTTCCCAAACCTGGCTGCACATTGCATATTAGAGTATTTTTTAAAGAACAGAGATCTTTAGAAATATAGACTTTTAAAGTCTCGTCTCCAGAGATTCTGTTTCAGTGGCTTAGGAGAGTGGCTTAAACTTCTTATTTTAGGCAAAAAAAAAAAAAAGAGAGAGAGAGAGAAGAGAGATGAATTTAATGCAGAATCAATATTGAGAATGTGTGGGAAGATGGGTTAATAGATCAGACTCCTTTCCAAAGTAATCAGAAGGCATAAGAGAGAAAAGAGGAAGGATGAAAAACAGAGAGGAGAAAGTTTAATTGGTTGTGGAAGAAAGAGCAATTTTTCCAAACTCCTGCAACATGTCCTGTGTCTAGGTGTTTTCCCTGCAGGTGTTATAGACAGGAATTGCATATCTGCCGAGCCATTGCTTCCTAGGGGTGATTAATGGCCTTGAGCAAGAAATGTCCGGGTATCTAGAGAAATCCATTTTCATCTTGACTCCACCAGGGAGACACTCCTTCAGCAAAATGAAGGTGACCAGAACCTTCTCCATCACCTAAGACAATAATAAGGAGACTCCACCACCTCCAGAAGGTGACACAGATGCAGAACAGTGCTCAGATGAGGAGATAGTGGAGGGACTGCGTGGAATCTATAGCTGCTGTCAGGTGTACAGGGACAGCAGAACATCTGCTTTTTCCAGAGCATTCCACACACAAGCAGGTCTGCAGACACAAGTGACAAAGCCTCACCTTGGAGCAGACATTACCCTGATACCCATAGGGCCAGAGAAAGTCTGAGGATAGCAATATGGGCTCATCTCGGCATAGATACGTAGCCTGGGACATTGAAGAGCATGGACTATTGACAAGAAAATAGAGACATCCTCATAGAAGTATTCCCTGAACCACTCAAGTAGCAGAGAAAAACCTGGAAAATGAGATCAAATTCCATTTATAGTAACTCATGGATTGTTGTCTATGTTAATGCTGGAGTTGAAAACTAGCTTTAATTGGAAACCCTCAAAATTATCAGGCAGACATAATGGACCAAACAGAAGCACACTGAACATACAGTTAGGGTTGGAGGCCCCATTGGTACCCGCTGTGGCACCTCATCACCGCGTGAATAAAAACAGCTGGGATACAGACAGAAGTACCTGCTTGCAAGAGGTGGACTTCCCATAGGTGCAGGGAAAGCCCCAAGGAACGTCTGCTGTGGCCTTTTATTGAAGCATTATACAACAGCTGTGAGGGGGCCCACGTACTAGGATCACGTGTTTTTTTTGTTGTTGTTGTTGTTGTTGTTTTTGGCAGGTAAAAGAAAAGACTTTCTTAGTAGGTTGTAAGAGAGGTGAGGGTGTGCAACATGATTGCTCTGTGCTCTTTCCCCAAAGGCTCGACTCCCACCCTGTTGCACCACAAATGTCCAAGCTTCAACACCTGCTTGCTAATGAGCAACCCATCTTATTAATGCTTGCAGTTGCTTGAGGGCTTGTCTCTGGGCTGCAAAACACCTCCAAGCTGGATGGAGATTGTCCCACTCCCAGCACCTCCCTCAAGAACAGTGACTGCTCCTACAAGCCTGGTGCTCAGTCTCCTACAGGCCCGACTTGAGTAAACAGAAATACCTAGAAGACATTGCCTCAAGCTCCACTTCTCTCTCAGGGTGTAACCCATTACACAATCATCCCTCAAAGCTTTGGAAAGATAACAGGTTAGCAAAGGATGAAGGAAAAAAAATCACTCTTTCTGTGAATAGGGTACTGTGAATTGAAAAAGATGACATAGTACATTAGACCACAACATACCTTCATCCTCCATTGAATGGACTGGAATCAATAGCTGAAATGGAGGAGGCATTTAGGTTAAAAACAAGTGGATAATCTTTTATAAGGAAGGCCTCAATTAACAGTGATTCTTAAATAAAATATTACAAATTTTACCTTCCTTGTTATTTAACATCCCAGAATTCTTCAGGGAGGCACCAAGTGCAAGGAGCTAACCACAGAGTGAATAATTCATGCAGAATATAGACCGCTAGATAAAAAGGGAAGAGCAGTTGATTGGTTTTTTCCCCCAAGAAATTGTTAATGTTACATTACATTTTATTGAACCAGCCTCAAAAAATAACAGAGCCTGAACATTATTATTGCGGTTATTACCTTTCCTTTCCAAGTGCCATATCATGTTCTCTCTTGAGTTGATATATTCTGATTACTTTTGCTTACTTTAGAGATTTCCTTTTTCTAGTAAAAAAAATGCTTGACTAGAACCTCTCATATTCAAATTTCTTCAAGTTATAACCACTCGCTATCAAATATAAATAACCTCTTATCTCATTGGAATTAGTTTGTTCATTTCCAACTTAACACCCTCTATTTAAATGTGGATCCATTCTTTAGTGCCCTTTCTCCCTAACTGCAAAGGACGAATGTGGCTTTCATTAGTCACAGTTGTAACTACAGCCCCAAAACACCCAAGGAGTTGAGACTGTGGCAGAATTGAGTGCGACTGAATGATTTTGTGGGTCCAGTTCACCTTGGATTAAGCTAAGGATCTGATTTCCAGGACCTCGAAACCAACTGTCACAGAGCAGATAGGCCATTTAGCAAGAGGCACCAGTATGGGGCCTGATTTGGGCTATTTGCCTCTTTTCATTTCCAGAAAAGCTTCAGGAGCCAATACTCCTCCACGCTCCCTATGGGGCTTCTCAGTGTTTGTCAAAACCGTGTTGAATCTAATGATGCATCAGATGTTTCTGTTTGGGTTTCGTGGTTTATGGTTTCGGGGTGAATTTTTCATTTATTTATTTATTTATTGGTTCATTGTTGTTCAGAGAATACTAAGAGTTCTTTATACTCAGGTTTAAGCTGTTAGGCTTTTCTTCCCTAGCTTTGATCACAGTCTAATTCTGCAAAGGAGAAATTTACAAATTAGATTCAAATGCACATTTGGGAGCTGGAGAAACTAAGTTGGTTCAACAGGGGCCACTTGGGGTGGAGCTTTGGACACAAAAGAATCATGTTAGATCCAAGGTTCCCAAGCACTCCTCTCTCTCCCCAGCTCCTCATCCTCATCCACTTAAAATACTAAATTATAGGCCTGACATGGTGGCTCATGCCTGTAATCCTCACACTCTGGGAGGCTGAGGTGGGTAGATTTCCTGAGCTCAGGAGTACAAGACCAGTCTGAGCAAGAGCCTGACCCTGTCTCTACTAAAAATAGAAAAAACTAGCCAGGTGTTAGGGCGAGTGCCTATAGTCCTAGCTACTCAGGAGGCTGAGGCCAGAGGATCTTTTGAACTCAAGAGTTTGAGGTTGCTGTGAGCTATGATGATGCCATGGCACTGTACCCAGAGCTACAGAGTGAGACTCACTCTCAAAAAATATATTAAAGTATAGGTAACCAGTGTTGCGAGTGCCAAGATAAATGGAAAGATGGTATTAGAGAAATATAACATGGAACCAGTGTACCCTATTTCTGTGTCTTGAATAACAGCTAGCCTTATGCCAAGAGGGGCCCTGAGGCAGTGCTAGAGCCTCTAAGGTCCATATCAGCAGGAAATCGGTTTATCTACTGGGCCTCTTCCATACATCTAGAAATCCTGAGATGCTAAACAATCTAAGAAGGGAGTCCTGTGTATTCCTATCTCACTACTTTGGAGCTAGCTATGTTCCCTTAAGTCTTGAAATCATAACAAGCATTACTGAAGCTGATTGGTTCAGAGTGCACAGTCATACCAAAGGTGCTGAAGCCCACGCAGCTTGGAAGTGGCTTCCTCCATACAGATGCTATTTCTGCTGGGGTTTAAATATGGTCCTAAGTGATCAACTGAGGCTGGTCTTCCACCAAATCCCCCCTGTCCAGGATACAGTGCTTCTTCTAGTTCTATGGAGGGGTATTTTAATCCTTTAGTGCTGGGCTCAGACAAGAAGGTCCACACCAATCTTTTTCGGCTCCCAGCTGTGGCTCTTTGGATTCCTTCTACCATGGATGCTGGTGTCAGGAACCTCATGGTCTCGATATTACCTGCCACCCTTTCCTTCTATTTTCAGGCCCAAATCCAGGGTCACATCCTCTCACCAGATTAGTGAAATATCCTTCAAAGGAGGAAAGATCCACCAACAAGCACCCCTTTGGAATCTAACTTCTATACCCTAAAGTCTGTTTGGGTATAAGGCAGGTATCTACTTTCATGTGTGTTTTCTTGAAACAGTGTAGAATAGTCAAACATGAGAACATTGGAAGACTTGCTGGGATCCTTTTTATGTGCACTAAAAGCTCATTTAATTATATTTTTACATATATTCGTGGTCAAAGTTGTTGCTTGTGATGACAAGGAAATGGGGAGAATGAAGTCAGGAAACAAGCTATTGCTCAGAAGACAACATGTAGAACTCCGACTCTCTAAAACATGACTTTTTGTGGATTTGATAGCACAAAAATAAAAAAAAAAAGGTTTAAGAATAAATACTACTGTGAGATTAAAACAAAGAAAAATCTTTGGAGAGAGAAAGCAAATCAGATACACTGACTCAGGGAAAATGGCTTCAGATTTTTAAGGAAAATAGTTTCTGAGTTAGAACTACATAACCAATCACTCATGTTTTGAAGAAAAATAGGGACATCTTTAGGTGTACAAGCCATATTGGCCAGGTTAGCTTACTAAGGCGGAAATTACTCTTAGAAAGTTGAAGCCAAAAGGACTGATGAAGAGGCAGGGAGAGCTCACAGCCCTAGGGGAGCAAACAGACGGGGCTCCTGGGAGAAACAGCACCGCACTGCCCCCAAGGGAGAAGGGAGCCTCCGCTGTCCTGACAAAAGCCACCAAACCAAGAGGCAGCTGCCACCACTGCCAGTTCTGATCTATGGCTCCTGCTGTCATCAGGGAGTTGCCAAGTCAGAGGCTGTGGTCCCAGGTGGGGTTCCAGAGCCCTGCTGTGCTGCCTTGCTCACAGCTATGCCAGCAAAGCTTCTGGAGCTTCTGCCTTGCCCAGCAGCTTCAGGCCCTGCCTGTTTCCCAAATAATTCACTTCTGGATTCAGAGTTTGAATCTAGCATAGACACAATTGACTGTTAGAATCAAAACCACATGTCTACAAACTAGCAACAGGAAAATGACCTGGAACGATCTTCCGAATGCAGAAGTTATGTGGGAGACAGTTAAAACAATGGGAGGGCAATGTTCGAAATGTGGGGGCAGCCTGAATAACCACTGGCCACTACACACGGGAATAAACTTATCCTTCTCAGGAACTCTTTCTTAGGAAGCTGTTAGAAGATACTAGTGATACAGGACAGTGGCTCCCTAGCCACCTCGGTGGAGCTGAGGGCCCCACCTGCCGCCTCAGCCCTGGCGGTATTTGTACCCCAGCAGAGGAACCAGTGGGCTGGAGGGTGGGCAGAGGCCCCCTAGAGGAGGCTCCAGTAGCCAGAGCCGCCAGACAATTGCTGGGGAGACACCAGCACCTTAGTTCTCCCTCCCCTTGCACTTGTGGCTGAACAGGGAAACCCCCAGTTACCTAGGCCTGGTCAATTTCATGTAAGTTTCCTAGGCCTGGGAGTAAAAGGGATTGTAGCCATTCATTTGCTGCTGAGTTCCAGCTAAATGTAATTACCGAGGACCCTTGCCCCCTAGAAGTAACAACTGAGTTCTGCTAAATGTACCTGTAGAGGACCCCAGGCCACTATATATACCCCCTGGACAAAGAGCTCCAAGAGAAGTAGAGAGGGGGAGCTGGAGAGCTTTATCCCTACCTGGGTTCTCTCTGCTGGGAGCTTTGGTGTTTTTGTATTCTTTTCTGTAAGTAAATCCTGTCTTACCACTGATCTGTGGTCCGTGGATTCATTCTTCAAATCATCAAGAGCAAGAACCTACTGAAGACAAAATTCCGGTATCACTAGTTTCTTCATCAAACAGGAGAATGCAGAAAGAAGGAGAGATAAAATTAGGAAATAGGTGATCTAACGCAGAGAGGCAGGCAGAGGAAATTCCCAGGGTGAAGATGAGGGGAAAGCATAAACCACATGCAGGGTGGAGTGGGGCGGCAGAGTTCATGCAGAAGGATGGGGAGAGCAGGAGGGAGGAGGCTCTGGGGAGAGCTCCTGATGATGGGTTAACCACTATAGAAAGTATCCTACACCTGCCACAGAATTATGACAGGGACGTAATTCTCAGAACAACTTGGGGGGAAAGCAAGTATTAAATTCTAAGAAAATAAATTTGCATAAAAAAAGAAATATCCACACGTGTCAGGCGTGAGTAGTGTTCACAGGGGCACAGTGGTTTAAATACTGAAGATCTATTACAAAAACAATGACGTAATTCCGTTAGGATGGAGTAAGGAAGGGAAGAGAACTGTGGAAAGTGAAATGCAGCAGGCACAGCACTGAATCCTCATCCTCCACGTTAGGAAGGAAGAAATAGCAATACAGGCAAATACCTGCAGAGGCAAGTGACCAGAAAAGAAAAACAAAACAGTGAAAAAAAAGTGGAAAATTGTTGCCAGAATGTCAGCGTGGGGAGGAGTGGGGAGGAACTGCAATTTTCATTATAATTCTGACAACATTGTCTCATTTTTAAAGAATCCACACACACATACACACAACACATTAATTAAAATAAAAAATTAAATCTAGAAAAAATATCTTACTGTAATTTGTAGCCTTTCTCTCCTTACAACTCATACATCTTCTGTCTCCAATTCTTCCCCTTTCTATGATGCACCTGCTCTTTCTATAAACCATTCTCTCATCCTGTCAAGATGAAAAACTGCGCTGGCCACTGGCTTCTCTCTGAAAATCAACCCTAGAGAAACTATAGAAGCTGGGGGGAAACAGATCTGAGGAACTAATAACAAATAATAAAATAAAATACATCACTGTGAGAAGGCCCCGGGGAGTCTGAAGACTCAAAATTGTTATATGTGGCGGGGGGCGGGGAGGGAGAGGGAGGCAAAGGAAGGGATCCCTTTAGCCTTGGGGGACGGTAGCTAGGAGAAGGAGGTTCAAGGAGAACAATGTTTCTGCTTCTGTTCTGCCAAGTGGACAGTCACAGCCTGCTCAGTAACCACAAAGATTGGCAGCAACAGCCTGGGCTGCAGGTGTCAGGAGGCCACAGTAGGGCAATGCAAAAGCTGGACAGGAATAGAACGAAAGGAAGAGTGGGGGAGGTCCTAACCAGCTGGGCATTCATTGCCATGTTACTCCCATCTCAAGCTCCCAGGGCAGTGGGGTTCAGTCTCTGGAGCCTACTTTTGGACAGTTTAAGTGTGAAACATTATTTGTAGATGATAGGAAACCTGGAAGAATCACTGTCAATTCTGTGGCCCCTGAGGCTCTATCCCCTGGGTCCTTCCCCACCACATCCAGAAGTACAGGATCTGGAGGCTGGGATTTAGCCCTTTTCCATCACATGACCAGGTCTGGTAACTGATACCCCAGGGGGGAAATGCGTTTGGGGGACAACATAACCAGAAGCCGTATAAAGAATACAACCACTATGCAAGTATAAGAAAGGTCACAAACTCAGTGATATAAACCATCTAAATTAGCGTGGTGAGAAAAGACCAAGAATTTCAAATACTGACAATTAACATATTAAGAAGTTATGAAGAGCTCACCAATATGAAACAAGAATAAGAAAACATAAAAAAGGGACCAAATGGAATATTCAGTATGAGCCACGTATGTAGTAATTGAAGTAAACAAAATAATAGATAATATATAAAGCAAAATGGATAAAGGTGATGACTACAGCAGTGATTTAAAAGATCAGACTGAGAAATTCTCCTAGAGGTCAGCAGGAAAGGGTAAAGAAAAACTATAAATTGAGGAATTTGGCTCAAGGAATGTGGCTAGAAGTAGGAAGGGTTAGCCCACTTGCTAACACCTGTGAGCAGTGATTCTGTAATACATCACTGTGGCTAGAATCAACTGTGTTTCCCCAAATTCCCTTTCCTGTGTATTTCCAGTTAGGGTGGGCTTTAAGAGTGAACCCTGTGAAAGGTTCATAGGGCATTAGCTGCCAGCTGGCCTCCTTGGTGGAAAGCAGCCGTGGAGCCTCTGATTGCACCAGCTTTCCCACCAAGCTTCCCTTGACTCCTGGGCCAGGTGTGTGTTTGACAACTGTGACGCAAAGGACACTGATTTCACACACAAAACACATACAACAAGGTTAGAGGCAACAACAATTAATAGGAATTTCAGTCCATCCTCACGTGTTCCAGCTTGTTCTTGCTCATTTCAGCTTCACTTCACCTTCACAGCCCTAGGATTGGAAGTACAGATAATATCTTCCCAGAGGCTACTTAACCAGCCCTCACAACTTCACTGAGTCAAATAACTACAATGCACAAATTCCCCTTCAGCAACCACTCCTATCACTATGTTGTCTTAACATTTAATCCTAAATTATTTTGAATAGATTGTAAATTTCTTCTTTTTTGATCCTTAATGAATACAGAAACTTTACCGAGGAATTTCATCATATTTCTTGCATATTGCACACTGGTTCTAACACTTGTTTTCAATATGCATCCCTGTGTGTCAAAGCTTCCTTCTCAGTCTTACCTGAAATACGTGTGTGTGTGTGTGTGTGTGTGTGTGTGTTTAAGCCATCACAATCAAAAGGCAATTTGGCTGGATATACAATTTTAGGTTAGAATTTATTTTTTTTTAACATTTAAAAAAATATTTTTCCCATTTGTCATCTTGTGTCTACTGTTCATTCTGAGTTTGGTTCTGTATCATAATCTCTTCATTATCTCTGGCAGTTTTGAATTCTTAACCTTATCTTGGATGTTCTTATATTTGATTCTAATGTTTCCAGGTTTGGAGGTTTTGCTGTCTCTTTTTAAATTTTTCTCTCTTTCTGTATCCAGGTGAAATAGTCAAGGTCAATCGGAGAAGTGGAACCACTAGGATATCTTTACACGAGTTCATATGTGTGACCAGTAACAATTTTATACACGCAACCATAAGAGTTTACTAAATTGGTTGTCCAGTTAGGAGAAATACAAGACACTGTTAAGTTTAAGATATCAATAGAAATAAACGTGAGTAAGGGTATTAAGGGCAACCATATTTGAACAAAAATAGAATATGTACTTATTTGAGCTAGCAGGAAACACAAAGTGGAATAAACTATAAATATAAGATATGAGGAAAGAAATAATTTCTAATATAATAACAATTATAATAAATGTAAATGGATTCAACTCATAAATAAAAGACTGACACTCTCATAGTATTAAAAATTAAAAACAAAATCCCAAAATACATTGTTAGGAGAAACATTCTTAAAACCAAGAAACGCAAAAAGTTTGAAAATGAAAGACAAAAGAAAAACCTAAAGAAATCTGGAAGAGCAATCATAATAGCTGATAAAAGAGAATTTAAGGTAAGAAACAAAACAAAAGTGAGAAGATACAGCCATCACAAATATGTATGTACATAATAAAAGGTGACATTAATAACTGAAAGTATATAGAAACGGTTGGAGTTTTTTTAACATCCAACTATTAGAAATGTACTTAAGCAAAAGTTAAACAGATTTTTATCTCAGCACCATTATTAATAGGCTTATACTATTAACTATATTGTTTACATCTTTGATATATATATTCTATTGGCACATTTTATATAATGTATATGCTATAATAGTTTACACACAAATAGCAAATATACATTTTTAGAAGCATACACATATTTATACTAAAAGATTAGGCTTACAAGAAGTCTCAACAAACTTGCCAGGGACAATATCATAAAGATTGTATCTTCCAAATATGATAAAATAATATTAGAAATCAATAATGGAAAAGTTTTGTTAATGTCCCATATTTTGAAAATAACATTACTAAAAAATGTGTAAGTGAAAAATAACATTGTAATCAAAATGAATTGATACCTAGAGTTGGTTGACACAAGAACATGAATGTATGGGACATAAATAAAGCATAGTGGAAGGAACAGCTAGACTTTTAAATGATTCTCAAGAAACAATAAAAGTCAAAATGAGATGTGCTATGCATACAACTCAAGAAGTTATGAAAAAGAATATCAAAACAAATGAAGAAGAGATATAATAAATGAAAGTAATAATTATTTAAGTAGAAGAGATTTATAAAACTAAAAACTTTATTTTTGAAAAGATTACTAAGATACATTTCTGATAGCACTAATCAAGGGAAAAAAGAGACAACAAAGGTAGATGAAACACTGACCAAAAAACAAAGATGAAGAAATGATTTTAAAAATAGACAAAATGAATACATTCCTGGAAAACATATAAAATGCCAAACTGGCTCCAAAAGAAAAGGGAAACAAAATAGATTCACTGGCCAGGGGCGGTGCCTTGCACCTGTAATCCTAGCACTCTGGTGGCTGAGGCGGGTGGATTGCTTGAGTTCACAAGTTTGAGACCAGCCTGAGCAAGAGGGAGACCCCCATCTCTAAACAGAAAAACTAGCTGGGCACTGTGACAGTCACCTGTTGTCCCAGCTACTTGGGAGGCTAGGGCAAGAGGATCACTTGAGTCCAAGAGTTTGAGGTTGCTGTGAGCTATGACACCAGGGCACTGTAGACTGAGTCCACAGAGGGAGACTCTGTCTCAAAAATTAATTCATTAAATTTTCTTTTTTTTTTTTTTTAAGAGACAGAGTCTCACTTTATCGCCCCCGGTAAAGTGCTGTTGCGTCACAGTTCACAGCAACCTCCAACTCCTGGGCTTAGGCTATTCTCTTGCCTCAGCCTCCCTAGTAGCTGGGTCTACAGGTGCCTGCCATAACTCCTGGCTATTTTTTGTTGCAGTTTGGCCGGGGTCAGGTTCGAACCCATCACCCTCAGTATGTGGGGCCAGTGCCCTACCCACTGAGCTTTGTTTTTAAAGTTTATATCTCTAGTTTAAAGTGAACAACACGATGGAACCATTATCTACGACATCTATCCAGAACCATAACATGAGGAATAATATTTTAACAGTATGGAAAGCTAAGTTCCATTGATATATATTATGCTGAAATTTTCCTAAATGTCTCTGTAAGTAACCACAATCCCCTAATATTAAAAATACTTGTATTTAAACATTTTTCCCCAGTAATTTGAGATGCTGCCTTTATTGAATACTAAATTTCCATACACATTTTTAGTCTATGTATCTTTTTACCATTTTGTACCATTAATCTCTTTCTATTGATGTGTCAATACCAAATTGTCTTAATTATAAAGAATTTATGGTATGTTTTAAGGTTTGGTAACAGCAGCTCTTCCCTCTGTCTCACCCAATTGCTCTTCTTTTCCAGGATTGGCTATTCCTGCTTATTCTCTCAGGTAAATTTCATAATCAACTTGGCTAGCTCGGTGAGGAGGGAAGAATCTGAACATATTCTTATTGCATATTTTATACATTTACAAATTAAAACAAAGAAATGATATTTTTATGTCGTTAAGTTTTTCTACCCAACAACAAGGTACATTTTTCCATTTGTTGAAATCAACTTTTGTGACTTTAAGTATAATTTCCTCATATGGATCTAGGTACTTCCAATCAAGTTTATACCTTGGCACTTATTTTCTTTTTGTAATATCATAAATGGGAAGGCATTTTTCCATTGTATTTGTAATTGGTTTGTCTCTATTATGAAAGCTATTGATTTTTGAATGTTAATTTGTAAGCTACTACATTACTAAATTATTTTACTATTTGAAGTAAGTTTTTATAAATTCTTTGGGATTTTCCAGATATATAATCATGTCATCAGAATATAGAGTTCTAACTCTTCACTTCCAATTACTGTATTCTCCAATTGCTTTTTTCTTATCTAATTACAATACTTAAAAGCTTCAAAATAATGTCATACAGAAATAGATATATTCAATCCCTTTCTAGAATCTGACTTTCATGGGAAAGTTTTGAGTGTTTTTTTCATTAAGGTGCTGGGTTTGCAGCTGAATTGTTTATCATTGAAGAAATATAGGCCAAACAACAGCCTCAAAACATAACAGATCCTCCCTAAAACCTGTAAATGCTACCTTATATGGCAAAGACTGGGAAAGACTATGTAAGCATAATTAAATTAAGTATTTTCAGATGGAGAGATTATCCTGGATTATATGAGTGGGCTCTAAATGCAATCACATGTAACCTCATGAGAGGAAGACAGAAGGAGATTTGACGTATACAGAAGAGAAAAAGGAATGTGACCATAGTGACCATAGACTGAAGTAATGTAGCCACAAGCCAGGTAAGGCCAAAAGGTGAAAGAGGCAAGGAATTGGTTCTCTCCAAAGGAAGTGCAGTTGAGCCAACACCTTGATTTTGGCCCAGCCATATTAATTTTGAACTTCTGGCCTTCAAAACTATGAAAGAATGAATACATTTGTTGTTTTAAATGACCAATATTATGATAATTTATTAAAGCAGCACAGAAAACTATGATGGGAAGTCCCCAATAAGCCCCCATTTTTAAAGTCTTTTCAGTATAAATAATGATATTTATCAAATGTCTCTTCTGCATCTATGGATACAATCATAAATTTTTTCTTAGTTCTATTTAATAGGATGGATTATATTGGTTTTTTTTTAATTAAACCACTTTCATATTCCTGGAATAAATTCCACTGAGTAATGATGTATTATTTTTTTTAAATGCTATTGAGTTTTCTTTGCTAATCTGTAAAGTAAGAATGGTGTAGAATTTTGTTTTGTTTGGTTTGGTTTGGTTTTGTCTGGGTTTTTTGTTTGGTTTTCATTTGGGGTCTTTGGATTTTGGTTTTTGGTTCTGGTTTTGTTGATGCAGCCTGTCTCAAGTTTTAAGATCAATATTATCCTCAATTCATAAAACAAATTCAGAAGTTTTCTTTACTTGCTATTCTTGGAAATAAAGTAATTAGCATTATGATTGGATGATTTTCAAGATTTGGTAGAATTACTCTGTGTGAACCTCTGGGGTTGGTGCTTTTCATTGTGAGAAAGCTTATTAACTAGTTTTCTATTATTCTATTTCTTCTATGACACTGATCATAGATGATCAGTTTAGACTTTGTGTTTCTGTCAATTTTGAAAATTGTGTTCTTTTCAAAGTTATCTTTCACTTTGGTAGTTATCTTTATTTGCATAGATTTGAGCAAAATTGTCTCATGATATTTTAAATTTCTCCTTTTCACAATGCTCTCTTGTCATTTCTAATTTTGTATATTTGCCCTTGCTCCTTTTTTTATTGATTACATTAATTAATGGGTGCCTATTTTCTATTTTTTTCCAAAACATTGGGGTATTTATTAATTTCACTATTTTAATTGTCTCATTAACTTCTGCTTTTGTCTTTATATTTTTTGTTCCGCTTACTTCTGAAATGCAGTCTTTTCCTAGCTCTTTGAATTTGTTGTTTAACTCATATTCTCATTTTTGTTATTATTGCAATAGATAACTAATGCCATACATTTTTCCCAATAATTGCTTTAGCCACATCCCATAGCTCAAATATACTGTGCTTCATTATGATTTTCAAAAGTGTGCAATCTTCTTTAAACCCAAAGTTATTTAATAACATGTTTTAAATTTTTAGATTGAAGAGCTCTTTTAACATTTCATTATTACTTTCTTTTTTTATTTTTTTTATTAAATCATAAACACATAGATCGTGTATACATCAATGCATTTATGGGGTGATTTCATATAGAATTAAGAATGCGTACATCACACTGGTTAATATATACCTCATCTTGTGAACTTAATGATTGTGTTAAGACATTTATACTCTATACTAATAGATCTGACATGTACCCTTACATTATGCACCATGGGTGTGATCCCACCATTCACCCTCCCTCGATCGGACCTTCCCTCTCCCCTCCCATCCCCCCTCCTCCCTCCTTCATCCTGGGCCATAGTTGTGATCCATTCTTCATATGAAAGTGTGAGTGATTGTAAATTGGTTTCATAATAGTACTGAGTACATTGGATATTATTATTACTTTCTATTTTGTAATATAAAACTCAAAACTGGGTTTATTTCTTTTCGTTAGAATTTATTAAAATTTTCTTTGTGACTTAAGAGAAGGTCAACTTTTTATAAATGTTCCGTGTGCACTTAAAAAGAGTAAGTAGTCATTGATATAAGTATTCAGAGTTCAATGTATATAGAGAATTACAGTCATGTACTATATAATGACATTTTGGTCAATGGCAGACCACATATATGACAGTGGTCAATGGCAGACCACATTTATGACAGTCACAAAAGATTATAATATTGTATTTTTACTACCCTTTCTATGTTTAGATATGTTTAGATATAGAAATACTCACCATGTGTTATAACTGCCAGAGGTATTCAGTACAGTAAGATGCTGTACAGGTATGTAGCAGAGGAGCAATTGATTACATCATCTAGCCTAGGTGTCTAGTAGGCTGTATCATGTAGATTTATGTAAGTACACTCTGTGATGTCCAACGACAAAATTGCCTAGCAATTCATTTCTCAAAATGTATTCCTGTTGTTAAGCAACACACCAGTATATATTATTTGTTATGTTGTTTAGGTCTCCTATAGTCTAACTAATTTGTTCTCTACTTGACCTCTCTTGTATACTCATAACACTTGGCAGCCTTTATCTTTGAAAATTAATTTGCTGGCTTGGCATCTGTAGCTCAACCAGCTAAGGCGCCAACCACATACCCCAAAGCTGGCAGGTTCAAATCCAACCCAGGCCTGCCAAACAATAATGACAACTACAACCAAAAAATAGCCAGGCGTTGTGGCGGGTGCCTGTAGTCCCAGCTACTTGGGAGTCTGAGGCAAGAGAATCACTTAAGCCCAAGAGTTTGAGGTTACTGTGAGCTGTGACACCACAGCACTCTACCCAGGGCAACAGCTTGAGGCTAGTCTCACTAGAGTTAGATGATATCTCAAAGTAGTTTTGATTTGCATTTCTCTGATGATTAAAGATGATGAGCATTTTTTCATATGTCTGAAGGCCGTGAGCCTGTCTTCTTCAGAGAAGTTTCTCTTCAAATCCCTTGCCCAGCCTGCGATGGGATCCCTTGTTTTTTTCTTGCTGATGCGTTTGAGTTCTCTGTGGATTCTGGTTATTAAACCTTTGTCAGAGATATACCCTGAAAATATCTTCTCCCATTCTGAGGGCTGTTTGCTTGCTTTACTTACTGTGTTCTTGGCTGTGCAGAAGCAAGTGCCCATCGATCCACGAATGGATTAATAAATTGTGGTATATGTACACCATGGAATATTACGCAGCCTTAAAGAAAGATGGAGACTTTACCTCTTTCATGTTTACATGGATGGAGCTGGAACATAGTCTTCTTAGTAAAGTATCTCAAGAATGGAAGAAAAAGTACCCAATGTACTCAGCCCTACTATGAAACTAATTTGGGGCTCTCACATGAAAGCTATAACCCAGTTATAACCTAACAATAGGGGGAAGTGGGAAAGGGAGGGGAGGGAGGGGGGTGGTGGGTAGAGGGAGGGGGATTGGTGGGATCATACCTGTGGTGCATCTTACAGGGGTATTTGCGAAACTTGGTAAATGTAGAATGTAAATGTTTTGGCACAGTAACTGAGATAATGCCAGGAAGGCTATGTTAACCATTGTGATGAAAATGTGTCAAATGGTCTATGAAGCGAGTGTATGATGCCCCATGATCATATCAATGTATACAGTTATGATTTAATAAAAAAATAAAATATTTTTAAAAAGCTGATGCTCTGTCTCAAAAAAAAAAAAAAGAAAGAAAACAAAATTAATTTGCTTTGATTTCAAATTTATGACTCACTTTTTCCCCCTTGTGATTTCTATTCTATTACGATTATTCTATTCCATATTATTATAATATCTTTCAGCATAAAACAATACTGTCAGAATCTGGTGACAATCTGATTTTCTTTCCTTTATTAATGATTTTTTTTTGTCCTGGATGCCCAAAGAATCAATATCTCTCTCTCTCTCTCTCTCTCTCTCTCTCTTTCTTTTCTTCTTTCATCTAATAAACTCTAATCATTTTACTAGACTATAATTTGCTGTTATCTGTTCTGGGCTCAATTTTCCCACTGAGACTTTTCAATATACGCTTTCAAATTTTTTTATTGTAGGAACATTTTCTTGAATTGCAGTTTTTACTATTTGTTCTCTTTCATTTTGGGGTGGGGGGGATGTTTACTTTTCCAGACTCTCCTTTTATTCGTATGTTGGATCTTCTTTGCCTGTGCTCTGTATTTTTCTCTTTCTTTTTACATTATTATTTTCTCATTTTCATAACTTTTTTATTTATAAAACTTTTCTTCTTTCCACTTTCCATTTCTCTTAAGACATTGCCAATTATATCCACTTGCCTTCATTATTTCTACCATGGTTTATTTTAAATTTCTAATTCTTTCCTGAGTTACCTTTCCCTCTGAGACATTTTTTCCTTAGCGACCACATCTTTAGTTTCTGTTTTATTCTATTTTATGTTGCTGCTTTTTAAGTTGTCATTTTTAATTTCTATATCTCATTTTGAAATATTAGGTAGCAAATTTCACTTATTTTCATTTCTACTGGCATGCTTTAACTGTCTATGGAAGTGTTATCTGCTCTTTAATTTTTTTCTTTATATATTTTATATGAGATGTGATTATACCTCCATCACTACCTTCGTGCCTTTGTGACTAGCACTTTCCAAGATTGGCCTTCTCTTTTCTTTGTCCTTATTATTTCTGTTTGGCTTGATTTAAGTTGTACTCCTATCAGTTTCATCTCAATGTAGAGTTTTGCTTTGAAAGGGGACTTGCCTTTATTAGTTTTAAGACTTTATAGACCCAGGTAGCTCCAGAACAGCCAGACTTTATGTAATTATGGTCCACTTGCATTGTCTTGCAAACTGGACCTTGCAGAACATTGCCCTCTCTAATCCTAATTTTAGTTTCTGTTATCTTCTTGGTTAATAACAGTGATTCCCAGTGAGTACGACATAATATTTTGGGACTTTTCTTTTTCATAGGGCCATCAAAAATACAGTTTCCTTTCCTCCATGTCCTCTCAGATTTGAATACACAAAACTGGAATAACAATGGTTTGTCTCCACTATTTAGAGGCTCAACAGAATTCCTTATCATCTATTTGTGCTTTATAAGAAATATAAAAACTGTTCGTGAGTCTTTTGTTTAGATATTTCTGTTCCTCTATTGTCATGAGGCAGTATGGGGAGATTCAAAGTTACGATGCTGCCATATTTCCAGGATTCAAACCATAATTTTGATTGATGAAACTTTATATGTGGTCCCTTTAAGATTGGGAGCACAACAAGAAAGTGTAACCTTACCACTACAGCATACCATAACTCTAGAGGTCATGACCAAAACTATTTTTTAAAAAATACAATGTGTAAGAACTCTTTAAAAAGATAAACTTTTTTGTTTGTGACCATATGATCATCTACCTATAAAAACCAAAAGAATTAATAAAATAATTACCATAACTATTCATATAGTTCAGCTTGACTGACAAATACAACATAAATGTCAAGTTTTAAAACTTACAAATTATAAAAGGAATATATTAGAAAATTCAAAAGTTAAAACACTACTCACAACTCAAAACTATACATTACCTATGAAGTAATTTAACCAACACTAGGCAAGATTACCATGAAGAAAAATTAAAACTACAATAAACAATATAAAGATGATTTAACACATGAAGAGAGAATTTATATTGTTGGATGGGAGGACAAAATATTATAAAGAGATTATTGATCAACAAATTCAACATAATACCAACCAAAACGCCAGCTGCATTTTGTGAGGAATTGATAGATGAAGTGTAAAAATTTTAATAGATGAACAATGTTCACGAATAGTTAGATAAACAATGAAAAAGAAGACTTAAGTAGGAAACTTGCCATACCAAGTCACCAGATACACAGTAAAACCATTGTTCAACAAAAGGATGGTGTGAACTTCAAGACCAGACAGACCAAGGCAACCAGATAATATGCTCAAAGTCAGACACTCGGAGTTAAACCCAGAATCTGACTTTATTTACAATTCACGCTACACCACAAACAAAATGGGAAAGCATTCATTATTTAGGAGTAAGTATTGGGGAAATTGATTCACTGTATGTAGGAAAACAAAGAAACTCTTGAACAAAAAATGGTCACTGGAAGTATTAAATCTCTATATATGGGAAACAAATTATGCAAGTTAATAGGTGAAAATATAGAAGAATATCTTGGTAACCTAGAAGTAAGGAACTTTTTAATAGAACTCCAAAAGGCACAAATTTAAAAATCAATGAAAGCAAAACTAAGGATCTCTAGTCCATGAACAAAATGACAGATAAAGTTAACAGACAGAAAACTGGGAAAAGATATTTGCAAAACATAAAACTAACGAGGCACCAATATTCAGAGTATACATAGAAATCCTGTAAAACAATTAGAAAAAGATAGGAGCCCTAAAATAAAATGGACAAATTTTGAAAAAAGGATATGATAATGTAATTTACAAGAAAAGAAATCAAAAGACTAAGATAGCATATGGAAAGGTGTTCTAATTAATCTGGACTCAGAAAAATGAATATTAAACTAAACTGAAGTCCATTTTCCCCAACTTAATCTAAACATTCAATGCAATCCCGCATGTTATTTTGCAGATATTGACAATCTGTAAAGTTTATATGGAAAGGCAAAAGACCCATAATAACCAGCACAATACTGAAGAAGAACAAAGTTGGAAGACTGACATGACCCAAATTAAAGACTTACTATAAATCTACAGGAATCAAGATAGCATGGCATTAGAGAAAGAACAGACAGATAACAGAATCGAGAGTCCAGAAATACACCCACGTAAATATAGTCCACTGATCTTTAACAAAAACCAAAGGCATACACTGGAGAAAAGTGTTTCCAAATATAATGCTGGAACAACTGGACGTTATGTGCAAAAAAAAAAAAAAGAATCAACAAAAGGGTGGTGTGAAATTCAAGACCAGACAAATAAACCAAAGCAACCAGATAAAATGCTCAAAATCAGATAAATTATACCCTTCACAAAAATGAACTCAAAAGGGATCATAAACCTGAATGTAAAATGCAAAACTTTAAAACTGCTAAAGATAACATGGGAGAAAATCTAAATAACCTTAGGTCTAATGATGAGTTCTTAGATACAACACCAAAGGTTGTTGTATCTAAATTCTTGATATAACCTCTCAATCCCTAAAAGAAATAATTGACAAACTGAACTTCATTAAAATTCAAAAATTCTGCTCTGAGAAAGATACCGTCAAAAGAATGTGAAGACAAGCTACAGACTGGAAGAAAGTATTTCAAGACATATCTGATAAAGATCTGCTTTCCAAAATATACAAAGAACTCTGAAAATTAAACAAAAGAGAAATAAGCCAACTCAATTACAAAATAGGCAAAAGAGGGACCAATATTCATAGAATACATAGAAATTCTGCAAAAGAACTAGAAAAAGATAGGATCCCTAGAAGAAAATGGACTATGGGTCTGATAATGTAATTTACAAGAAAGGAAAGACTAAGAATCATGCGGAGAGGTGTTCTAATTAACAGACACCTCACCAGAGGAGATATGCCAATGACAAATAAGCATGTGAAAAGATGCTCCACCTTATATATCATTAGGAAAATACAAGTTTAAAAAAATAATGATTAAAATGCTCATACTCCCCAAAGCAATCTATAGATTTAATGCAATCCTCATCAAAGTACCAACACACTTTGAAGAACTTGAAAAATAGTACTTCATTTCATATGGAATCATAAAAAAGCTGTGAATAGCCAATACAATTTTCAGAAACAAAGACAAATCTGGAAGCATCACATTGCCAGATTTCAGGTTATGCTACAAGTATATAGTGATCAAAATAGCATGGTATTGACACAAAATAGAAATATAGACCCATGGAATAGAAGAGAGAATGTAGAGATGAATCTAGCCACATATCACCATAAGATCTTTGATAAACCAAACAAAAGAAAGCACTGGGGAAAAGCATCCCTATTTAATAAATGATTAAATAGGAGAACTAACTAGCCACATGTAGAAGACTGAAACTGGACCACACCTCTCACCATTGATAAAAATTGATTCTTGCTGGATAAAAGATTTAAATTTAAGACCCAAAACAATAAAAATTCTAGAAGAGAGTGTGGGAAAAAATACTTGACAAAATTGGTCTGGGAAAAGATTTCATAAACAAGACACCCCCCCCCCCAACCTTGGCAATTGCAACAATACCAAAAATAAATAAATGGGACTGGATCAAGCTAAAAATCGTCTGCCCAGCTACAAGTACCACTACTAAAGCAAACAGATGGCCTTGGAAATGGGAGAATTTTGCATGTTATGAATCTGACAAAGGCCTGATAACTAGAATCTACAGAGAAGTCAAATTAATCAACAAGAAAAGAGCAAACCACCTCATTTTTAAGTAGGCAAGAGACTTGAACAGAAACTTCTCTGAAGATGACAGATGAATGGCAAATGAACAGATGAAAAAATGCTCATTGTCTCTAATCATCAGAGAAATGCAAATCAAAATCACTCTAAGCTGTGACCTAACCCCATTGAGATTAGCCCACATTACAAAATCCCAAATCTGCAGTTGCTGGTGTGCATGTGGAGAGAAGACAGCCCTTTTATACTGCTGGTGGGATTGTAAACTAACACAACCTTTATGGAAAAAAATATGGAGAATCCTCAAAGATCTAAAAGTAGACCTTCCATTTGACCCTGCAATCCCATTACTAGGTATCTACCCAGAAGAACAAAAATCATTTTACCACAAGGACATTTGCACCAGAATGTTTATTGCAGGTTAGTTCATAATTGCCAAATCGTGGAAGTAACCCAAATGCCCATCAACCCATAAATGAATTAACAAACTATAGCATATGTACACCACAGAGTACTATTCAGCCATTAAGAAAAATGGAGACTACAACCTTTGGGTTTACCTGGATGGAATTGAAACACATTCTTCTTAATAAAGTATCCCAAGAATGAAAAGAAACGTGCCATGTATTCAATATACAGCTAATATATAAACAACAGAAATATATATAATCACTATATAACCAGCTAATATAAAACCAATATATAAACAACTACATGCCCATACAAAAGATAAAACACAAATAGAGTCTAGCAAGGGCGTAGGGAGTAGTGGGATAGGAGGGAGGGCAATTGGGGGGGATCTCACCTAATGTGCACAATGTAAGGGTGTTCAGCACACCCCCTGGGTCAAAGACTCAATTCCAACTTGAAATTTACCTTAGAATTGAAAACAATATAACCTAAACATGTATACCCTCATATTAATTTGAAATTTTAAGAGATAAATAAATACATAATGAGATACCACAACACACCTACCAGGGGGGCCAAAATTCAGAACAATGACAATAATAAACGTTGGTAAATATGTGGGGCAGCAGGAATTGCCATTCACTTCTGGTGAGAATGTACAATAGCACAGCCACTTTAGTAGACAGTTTGGCACTTTTTTACAAAACTAACCATACTTTTATCATAGGATGAAGCAATCATATTCCTTGATATTTATCTAAAGGAGGTGAAAATGTATATCCACACAAAAACTTATATGCACATTTTATAGCTGTCTTATTCATAATTTTCAAAGCTTGGGAAAAAAAAACAAGACATCCTTCAGTAAGTGAATGAATAAACAAATCGTGGTACTAGGCAATATATCCACATAACCAAATGGCACTTGTGCCCCGTAAATTTATACTAATAAAAAGAGAGAAAGATAAATGAATCATCTGTAGTCTACCTGACAGTTTGGATATATAATCTGTCCCCACCAAAACTGAAAAACCATTGAAATTTGATCCTCAGTGAAGCAGTGTTGGGAAGCAGGGCTTAGTGGGAGGTGTTTGGGGCAGAGGGGCAAATCCTTCATGAATGGCTAGGTGCCTTTCTCCTGGTAGTAAGTATTTCTTGCTCTGTCAAGACTGGATTACCTCTCTGAAAGTGGATTCATTCCTTTGGATTAGTTCTCTGAAAATGGATTAGTTTCCTCCAGTTCCCTCTCCTCACACGTGCCTCATTTTTCTTTGAACTTCTTCACCATGTAACAACATAGCACAGAAGCCCTTGCCAGAAGCGAGGGCCGTGTCCTTGAACTTCCCAGCCTGCAGAACAATGAGCTAAACAAACCTCTCTTCCTACATGAGCTACCTCAAGTATTCTATTATAGCAACACAAAATGGACTAAGACAACGAAATATTATTCAGCACTAAAAAGAAATGCACTATCAAGCCAAGAAAAGACATGGAGTAACTCATATGACTGAGTGAAAGAAGCCAATGTAAAAAGACTGTATTCTGTATTATTCCAACTAGGGAACATTTTGGAAAAGACAAAACCATGAAGACAGTATAAAATTCAGTGGTTACCAGAGGGTATTGGGAAGGGAGAGATGAATTGACCAACTACAGACAATTTTCAGGAAAACAAAACTATTCTGTATGATGCTATAATGGTGGATAAATGTCATTATACATTTGTCAAAACCTACAGAATACTCAATACCAAAAACAAACCCAAATGAAAACTGTCAAGGTCAGGTGATAATGATGTGTCCGTGCCGGGTCATCGGTAGTAACAGGCACCAGATGTTGATGGTAGGAGAAAGCTGCAAAGGTGGTGGTGGAGGGGGTAGGCAGGAGCAGAGGATATATGGGAACTCTTGGTACTTTCTGCTCAATTTAACTATGAATTTGCAACTGCTCTAAAAATAAAGTCAATTTAAAATAAGAAGAAAAGGACAAAAAGAGGCATCACTTTGCTCCTGTAACGTGGGCAGATACAAAGAGGCTGGGTACTGCCGTGCATTCATGGAGAGACGTCACGCACTGCTGGAGGGTGGGTAGACCAGAGCCTGTCCTGCAGCACACACTGGCAAATCTACTGCTCCATATGTCAGATTAGGTGTGCACATGTCTGGGACCCATTCCTGAGAGCCAGCCCCAAAGACAGTCTCACACATCTAGAAGGGGACATCTCAGAAGATATACACTTCAATGTTCCTTGTAGAGACAGAGAGTTGGGGGCTATCCGGGTGCTCATTACCTGGGGAAAGGGCAGTGAAGATGGATCATTAGAAGATTACCAACCTGATATATACATGGCAACATGTATGAGTTTAAAAATAAGGCAAAAAGAAAGATGGAGAATAAGATACAGAACACAGTACCATTAAAAGCAAATTTAAAATGTATGTACATCCAAAAACACATACAAATTAAAAGGATGCACATTAAACACATTGGAATAGTTTTCTGCATGGATGGAGGGATAAAGGAGAGAGGACTAGGCATAGAAGTTTTAATAAAATTTTTAAAACTGTATTAAACAACAGCTTTGTATGAACCAATGATAATAATATACCATAAACTGAGGAGTGTGATGAATTTCAACCTCTGCCCTGAGTGCAACTGATGATTGATAGACTTATGGATAGACAGGTAAATAAACAGATAAATAAAACTATTCTCTCTTCCCGTATGGCAATTAAAATACTACCACTAGTGCTGCCAACTTCAGAGAGTTCTATTTTATCAATCCATTTGACCTTGTTCATATATGTAACTTTGAAATTCTTCATAAAAAAACAAAAAGAATGTAATACAGCCTCTTCTTTCAGGACATAAATACCACACACACAATCTCCTAGATTCTAAAGTGCCCTAGAAGGAACAGGCAGCACATGCCATGTGTGGTGGCATAAAGGTCACCCACAGCAAAGGACTCTGCTGTGACTATAAGTTAGAGTGAGAAATGGGAGCTTTAGGAGATGAGCCCACAGGAAAGACAAGGTCAGATCAGTTCACAGACAGATTGTAGGTGAGCTACAGAGTTTGATGTTGGACCTGAGGCAAAAGGGGAGTCGTCAAAGAACATGAAGCAAGGGGCTCAAGGAAGGGAGTGACTTGATTCCATCTGTGTCTAGCAGCAACATGGAGAAAAAAAGGGGCAAGAAAGAGGGTGTTGGGTGGAAGGATGTTGTCCGTGCCAGAACTTTCACGGATTTAACAAGGGACAATGGCAGCCTGACTCTCTTAGAGGATCAGACATCCTCTAATAAAGGCAGAACACTAGATAAAATGGTTTCCACAGGTCCCGGATTTTTAAATTCCACTTATTTTGTATTCAATCAAAGATAGGAGTGATGAGGGATAAGCAATTTGCAAACGTGTGTTCACTGTGCAGCACTCATGGTCCTCACACAGAAGGCACTGAAGGCTGTGCACGGTGCTGGTGGCCAGCTCATTCTCTGTGAGCAAGCACACTTTATAATTAATGATAAAACTTTTTTGGTTCAGGTGAGATCTGCTGTTTTTAAAAGTTTTAGTGTTTGAGATTTCATGGCAAAGTTCTGCCATGAATTTAACGCTGAATATTCTAAATAGAGGCAGAAATAGTTTAACTTCACTGGAGTCACTTCTGTGTCTCTCCCAGCCGAAATAAGATTGGATGTGATAGGAAAATCTAGGGCATCGCCATGACTATGACCAGGTTTAGTCTTAGCGCCACTTGGGCTTTATGTAACTCCAATCAGACAAAAAGCAGAGGGCTGTGAGGGGTGGGCAGGGGCTCACCTCTGCCTCTTGTCATTAGAGCATCCAGACTCCAGCAGTAATGAGACCTGACAGTTAGCCGCTGGGCCTCAGCCATGACTGCATGTCAGAATCACCTGAGGATCTGCTAGGTTACTGCTGCCTAAACCCTACCCCTAGAATTTCTGATTTAATTGGTCTGGAGTGAGAAGGCTTTTAAATCTTCCCAGGTGATTTTAATGTGCGACCAGGATCAAGAGCCACGCCACAAGGTAATCATCACAGCAATTCTCAAGGTGCCACCCAGAGCTGGCTGGAAGTTGGCAGCATCCTCCAATTAGCTTTCAGTTTGGATTCTTACGCGTTTGGACTATTTCATAGGTCTGGCATATTAAAAACAAATCCATTGGCTGGGTTCAGTGGCTCATGCCTGTGATCCTACCACTCTGGAAGACCCAGACGGGTGGATTGCTGGAGCTCAGGAGTTCAAGACCAGCCTAAGCAAGAGCATGACCCTGTCTCTACTAAAAATAGAAAGAGTATCTAGGCGTTGTGGCAGGTACCTACAGTACCAGCTACTGGGGAGGCTGAGGCAGGAGGATTGCTCAAGCCCAAGAGTTTAAGGTTTCTGTGAGCATGACACCATGGCACTCTGCCTGGGGTAACAGTGAGACTGTTTCAAAAATAATTAAATACAAACAAATCTGTCAGGGGAGAAAATATTTCTAAACCTTGTATCTAATAAGGGGTTAATTAACCAAAAGATACCAGGAATGCATACAACTCAATAGCAAAATATATTTACCCAATTAAAAACTGGGCAATTTGGCCAGGCACAGCGGCTCACTTACACCTGTAATCCTAGCACTCTGGGAGGCCAAATAGGGTGGATCACCTGAGCTTTGGAGTTCAAGACCAGGCTGAATAAAAATAACATCCCTGTCCCTACTAAAAATAGAAAAACTAGACAGGTGTTGTGATGAGTGCCAGTTACTTGGGAAACTGAGGCAAGAGAATTACTTAGGCTTAAGAGTTTGAGGTTGCTATGAGCTATGACTCCATGGCACTCTACCCTGGGCAACAGAGTAAGACTCCATCTCAAACAAAAAGGGAGACAATTACACAATGTACCCATGTAACAAAAATATTTGTACCCCTTTAACATTTTGAAATTTAAAAAATGGGCGGTGCCTGTGGCTCAAGGAATAGGGCACTGGCCCCCTATATTGGAGGTGACAGGTTCAAACCTGGCCCTGGCCAAAAACTGCAATTAAAAAAAAAAAAAGAAAGAAAGGAATTTTAAAAATGGGCAAAGAACTTGGACAGACATTTCTCACATACAAATAGACAACAGGTGTCTTTTTTTAATGTTTGGCATCACTAATCATCAGGGAAATTGAAATCACAACCATGAAGTAATATCACATCATACGTATCAGAACTGACCATTATCAAAAAGACAAAAGACCAGTATTGGTAAGAATGTAAATAAAAGAAAACCCTTGCACACTGTTGCTAGGGCTGTAAATTGGTACAGCCATTATGGAAAACAGTATGGAGTTTCCTTCAAAAAATTAAAAATAAAACTACCATATGATTTAGCAGTCCTACTTCTGGGTATGTATCCAAAGGAAATTAAATCAGGATCTTGAAGAGGTATCTGTACTCCCATGTTGGCTGCAGCATTATTCATGTAGCCAAGATATGGAGACAACCTAAGTGTCTGTTGACAGATGAATAGATAAAGAAAATGTGTATATACACAATGGAAAATTATTGAGCCATAAAAAAAATCTTGCCATTTGTGAAACATAAATTACCCTGGAGGACATTATGCTAAGCAAAATAAGCCAGACACTGACAGACAAATCCTACATGATCTCACTTCTGTGTGGAATCTAAAAGAGTCAAACTCACAGAGGCAGAGAGTAGAGGCAGAGAGTAGAGTCAAACTCCAGGGTCCAGGAAAGAGGGGAAATGGAGAGATGCTGGTCCAGTCAGATGAGTAAGTTCTGGGGATCTAATGTACAACACGGTCGCTACAGTTAATAATACTGTATTGTTTACTAACAATTTGCTAAGAGAGATCTCAAGTGTTCTCACCACAAACACACATGTGTGCACACCCCCGCTGCAATGGTGTCTGTGAGGTGCTAGATATGTTAATCAACTTGATTACAGTAATCATTTCACAGTGATGCATATATAACATCATCACATTTATACCTTGAATATGCATGAATATAATTTTATTTGTCAACCACATCTCAGTAAATCTGGGGGGAGGGATAAAATAAAGGAAATAAGAAAACAAATCAGTTACATCATTGGTGTCCCATCCAAATCCTGGCTGGTGGCTTTGCATACTTTTTTAAAATAGGACAAGGAGACGTAGGGAAGAAGAGGGAGGAAGGTAGAAAGAGAATACAGAGATTTTATCAAGAGGGTCCTCATACAAGAATTTGAGAACCTCTAGACTCAAAAAGCGACTGGTCCAGAGCAAGGATGCCAAGTTGTGCAGGATGCCACCTGTTTCCCACCTTGTGTTCAGGAAACTTGAGTGCTACTGGAACTACAGTCTTCTGCATTATAATACGGAATTATCAGATTTTTTTTTTTAAGGAACATGGATCACAACATTGCCAAGTGATCTTTTCTTTTTTGGGGGGAGGGGTCTCCTGATATACATAGGGCTCTTATTTACGGAATATTTTCTAAGATTATAAAAAATTATTACTAGAATTATATTCTACTTCAATAACAAAGTACTACAAATTTGGGGGCTTAAAACAACAGAAATTTATCATCTCACAATTCTGGATGCCACAAGTCTGAAATCAAGGTATCAGCAGGGCCATCCTCCCTCTGAAAGTTATAGGGTAATCCTTCCTTGCTTCTGGGGCCTGCTGACAACCTCTGGGGCCCTCCCCCACCCCAGTATGACTTCATCTTAACAAACTGTACCTGGAACAACATTTTTTCCAAATAAATTCACATTCTGAGGTATTAGTGCTTAGGATTTCAACATATCTTTTGGAAGCACACAATTTAAACTATTACAATGTCTAACTAGATTATTTAGAGTTTTTTAAATATATGAAGTCAAAATTTTTATAGAATTGATCATTAACCTCTACATGCCAAGATAACTTTTGATAAAGCTATTTTATTTCCTATACTGTTTACAAAAAGCCCAAAGGTGGAGTGAATCTCGGTGTTAATAAAAGGAATCCAGGGCGGTGCCTGTGGCTCAGTCGGTAAGGCACCAGCCCCATATACCGAGGGTGGCGGGTTCAAACCCGGCCCCGGCTGAACTGCAACCAAAAAATAGCCGGGCGTTGTGGCGGGCGCCCGTAGTCCCAGCTACTCAGGAGGCTGAGGCAAGAGAATCGCTTAAGCCCAGGAGTTGGAGGTTGCTGTGAGCTGTATGATGCCACGGCACTCTACCCAGGGCCATAAAGTGAGACTCTGTCTCTACAAAAAAAAAAAAAAAAAAAAGGAATCCTTAACTAAAACAATATGTCCTTGGGACAATTTTCTCTAACTTCTTTTCTTTTCATTTAATGCAAAAGAGAAAATAGAGGGAGACTTCTCTCCCAGTTACTTTTTAGCAAATTTTAGTTGGGAGTTCATCTTAAGACTTTGAGTCATTCTATTAGAGAGGAGAATGTCATTATGGAATACAAAAAGTTCCCATTGTTATTAGAGTGAAACATTAAAATCTAACGAGATGGAGCAAAAAGGTCACTCTGGTTTTGAAGGTTTCTTTGCAGTACTTATAACAACCTGAATCACAAAGAGATTAATGATATAAGTTTTTATTGGCAAAATGACCCACATTGTTTTCTGTGCTATAGAAGGAAATTCTGCCAATCTATCGAATCAAAAGAATATTCCTATCAAGGACTTAATGTTATAAAACCAAAGAGAAAGAAATTTAAAATTGTTTCTCCTATCATATCAACTTATACTACAAAGACAGGGAGTATTAAAGATATAAATAAGTAGATAATAAATATCAAAACTCCAAATATTATTTTACTTTTTCACTATTACTATAACAGAATAACACGTTTAAACAAACCAGGAAAATACAGAGAATCAGAGTCTTCACTTTCAAACAAGAGCTCGAAGGCATTTCCCGGGAACCAGGAGAGAATGTTCTTCTCAACCACATCCACCCTGCCTCAGCCCCAGAGTGTGGGTGGTTGTGTTCGTGCCTTACGGTGACAGGTTGCAAATGATAGAAATCCAACTCAACTCCCATAAGAAAAGTAGGCTTGTAACTAAATTAATAGGGTCGGATAAAGTGACTCAACAACGTCCCCAGGATTCAACACTCTCACAGCTTCTTTCCCCTCTGCTTTCTTTGGTGTCACCGTGGCTACCCCTGTGAGGACATCTGGCAGGCAGAAGGCATCTCACCAAGTTCAAGTCCAGCAGAAGGGAAGCACATTACCATAGTTCCAAGAGGAAATGCCTCCGTCTGGAATATGTTCCATCCTTGAATGGACAGGCCTGAAGTCAGTGCCAACTCCAGAAAGGAGAGGATTGGATCAGCATCACCTGAACAAAGGCAGATCAAGAAAGGAAACGTGCTCCCCACAAACCAAGAGCTGTCACCAGGGTCTCGGAGCCTGGATGGGCAGAACCAACAAATGTCTACTTCCAGCAAGGGTAAAGAATCCAGGAGAAGAAAAGGTCTACTTATGGAATGACCAGACCTTAAGTCTTCTCTTTCCGAGGTTGTAATAAAAACACATAATCAAATTTTACTTTTTCTGTGGTCTATCAAAAGTAGTATATCAAATGATAATTGCTCTATGGCCACAACGTGGATGACCCTCTAAAACATTATACTAAATAAAAGATGCCAGACATTAAAAGTCACATATGATATGATTTAATTTATATAATTAGCCAGAAAAAGAAAATCTGTAGATTGGTGGTTGTTAGGAACTAGGATGAGAGGGGAATGCAAAATGACCATTTAGTGGGTACAGAGTTTTTTTGGGGGGGGAGAGGGGGTGAAAATATTTTAGAACTTTATACAGGTGGAGGTTGCACATTATTATTAATGTACGAAATGCCACTGAATTGTATACCTTAAAATGGTTTATTTTGTTACATAAATTTTACCTCAACTAAAAAAGGACTCTTGCCAGTGGCAAGACTCCAGCTAGATAGAAGCTCTGCTCTTTCTTCCCAATTACCTGCTTTAGTGCTGACGGAGCTTCAGTGACCTCTCTACCTGTTGGGACCTGACCTGTAAAACATTTGATCTTCACTCTCAAGAAAGTGGTCTTCCCATCCTTGCTTCTCAGCTAAAGCCAGCCATCACTTCCTGACCATAAAGTTTTAGGTGATTTTATAGGACTTGGCTTCTGATCATTCGCTCCCCTCTTCACCCTCCCCGCCTCCACCAAGTACGGAGCAGGTATGCTTTGGCTAAGGGCATGTTCTGTTTCCTGATTTTCTGCCTTTTGTTAAGATGGTTCTGTTTTCAATGCATAAGGGGTTAGCTAACCCCACATTGATAAATTCCCGTTTCTCATTTTATAAATCCCAGCACAGTCCCATCACACAGGGCCCACAACAACCTGCCCAGAAATGTTTCCAGCAGAGAGCCTGAGACATTTGAAGGATGGCTCTGGTGGGTTTTGCTACAGGTTTTATTTCTTTCAAGTGTCATAACAAATTTTTAGACTGAAGTTTCTAAGCTCTGCACAGTTACTAGAAAATTGATTGAAAACCACAAGGAGCCACGCAATTTTAGGAAGACTGTGTGGATTTTTATTTTAATCCTGCTCGTGAGATGTCAACAGTTGAAACAAAGACAAGAGCAGTTGTTTAAGACATATTTTAAGGAGGAAAACTGATTGGTGTAGTAGGTATGAATCTCAGTGAATAAATTCAGGAGAACCAGGATTAGAATTTTATTCTTCTATAGTAAAACTTACCTTCTATTTAGAAGGCCTAGTCTCCCCAGATGACAGGAAGTTTTTCTCTTCTAAGTTGGAGACTTTGACTCTTGCCCCAGAGTTGCGTCTAAGGTTCAGAAGGTCAGCATCATACCAAGTTTCTGGAAGGGAGGCCTCTGGTTCTTGTTTGCAGCTTACATAGGGAGACATGACTAGGATATCTATCCCTTGATTCCATCACCTAACCCTGTCTCCTACTTCTAAATAGGCATCGTCGTCATTTTGCTGATTCACTGCTAACTTAGGACTCAGGATCCTATAGGAACTTACAAAGCCGTCCACACCCTGTAAGTCTGGACTTTGTGTAAAGTCTGTCCTCAGTCTTATAGACTCCCGAGGGGTCTACCTTCAGTTCCCAGGACCCCTTTGGAGTCCAATTGCTCCTTTTCTTTTACAGTTTTTACCGCCCACCCCCAGGACTCTGCCCAGGAAGCAGGGCTTCTTCCTCTCTATAGAATGCACCAAGCTCCTTTCTCCCACCAGCCTCCCTGTGTCTCTCCCCACTCATGCCTCACCCCAGGTACACACACACACACACACACGCGCGCGTGCACACACACACACTACACCTATAGAGAACCTTTTAGTGGGGAGCCCAGAACTGCCTAGAGGTTTGAATGGGAGAAAGGATGAGGAAAGGAATAAGGGGAAATTAGCACAAATTTCAAAAATATTGTTTGCCTTAATACTTTGACAACTGCAGATTAGACTAGCATAATACATGTATTACATGCTACCCAAAACCCTCATAAAAATAGTAGATAAGTCCTATAAGTCCTACGAAAGAATATATTTCAAGACATTTATCCTAACGCTTTCCTTCCTTCCTGAGCGGGGGCATGGGCATCCTCCTGAGCCATCCCCCTGAGTCAGCTTCCCTGTTTGTGGGTCCCCCCTAATCGGGGAGACTCAACATTACCTAGGACATCTGCACACATGTGCTCAAAAACCTCAACAGGGCTGAGATGAGCAGAGTGGCTTACTTTGGCAAATACTCAAAATAATGGCTTATGATTCTTAAATGTCTGTAAAATAATTCTGATTCACATCTCTGTTTAAGGAGAATCCGCTCCAATGACCATTTTTGCCCACACAGATATAATGGTCCCAACTCTTTGCATCGTAATATTGATTGCCACATGCTAGTACTAAACATATGTCTGTCTGTCTGTGGGGAGGGGCAGCATGTGCTCCCCAAGTGGATAGTAAGCTCCTGTTGAAGCCACTGTGCCACGAGTGCTGCATGCAGGAAACAGCCAGGACGAGGAATAAAAGTACGAACTCACAAGACATGAGGCTCACCAGAGGTTCAGGAGAGCCCTTAGCAACCTCTGCAGTGGCTATTTATTGAGATGATCCACAACAGGTGGGGAGAGCTCCGCATACAAGGACTACGTGCTTAAGGATCACTAGGTGCTCTTTCCCCACGGACTCAACTCCCATACTAAAGCACCACAAATGTTCAAGGTCCAACACCTGCTTGCTAACTAGCAACCGAACTCATCTCACTCAGAGCACGGAGTTACTTGAGGGCTTGTCTCCCCGCTGCAAAACATCTCTGGGCCTGCCAGGAGACTGTCCTGCTCTCAGCATTTCCCTCAAGAACCGGCGACTGTTCTTATAAGCATGGTGTTCATTCTTCTACAAGCTCTCAAGGCTTGGGCCCTGCTTTACATTCCCTTGTTCGTCCTGTTATTTATTATGTGTCCACAACGTGGTGCTCTGATTATAGAAGGTGCCTCAAGAAATACTCCTGAAAGAAGATGGAGCCATGGAAACCATATACTATTAAGCCTAAAGAGATCTTGGAAATCCATATAGCCTTTTCTGAAACCTTCAGATGGGTCACATCTAAGCCAACTCAAATAAATCAAAATGCCTTCTACTTTATTAAACCTTGAGTGAAACTTTCTAAATCTTTTTTTTATAAAATAGCATTATGGGGCAGCACCTGTGGCTCAACGGAGTGGGGTACCAGCCCCATATGCCAGAGGTGGTGGGTTCAAACCCAGCCCAGGCCAAAAACTGCAAAAAAAAAAAAAAAAATAGCATTATGTGACATTCAACAACTCTATCAAAATTTCATCACCACACCCAACATGAGTACGTCAGAGGAAGCACATGCCGGGCCAGGGTCTAAGTTGAGGTCTGGATGGGCCTGTTCTGTGGGTCATTGGACTTGAAAACTCAGCAGCACCATTTACCCTTCATGGATTCTTAGAGGGGCTGACTGCAGCATGTCTCAGCCCACTTCCACCTCCAAAATTCTTTTAGTCCTCATTATGTGTTGGGATATGAACGTGTGAGGCTTCCGTGGTATTTCTATTTCTTCCCTTGGCTTTACTGCTTTAAAGGGATAGGACATAAAGGTTTCTTTTATTGTCCTGGGAGGACTTAAAGATTAACAGCCTCATCTGCCACCCCAGGAAGAAGGAAGAATTGGATTTTGGGGTGCTTTGGAATCCAGAGTCTACTTTTGAAAGACCACAAAGATCTGTTTTCAAAGAGCAAGGGAAAAGGTGTTCACAAGACAAGGACGACCTCTAATGAATACTCCAGACCATGAAGAAATCAGGGTTCAGGAGGAAGGGTCAGTGAAGGAGCCTCTAAATCCATCCTAAGGAAGTTGCCCAAGAACCAAAAGAAACTATGAGTGCAGAGAAGCTGGTGGAAGTTGGGTCATTGCCCATCAACTGCCAAGGCTTCAACTGAGCACGGACCTCCCTGATTTGTGCCAGCATCCACTCTCCTGACCTCCTGTTTTGTCCCCAGGATGACTCTACTTTGTCTGCAGCCAGCACTTATGACCAAGTACATAGTGGACTGATGCTCTAAGTGCTATGCTCTGTTCAGTCACAGCCTGAGCACCTCAAGTGGACAGCCCACACACAGCGGACCAGGACACCCACAACCCAAGAAAGCAGAGGCTCAGGACATCTAGTGGGCGGGAGGTAAAGAAACTGAAGCCTCCTGGCCAAGGCACTGAGGCAGTGAAACCCCAAAGGGGAGGATCCAGGTTGTGTGAGCCCAAAACATGTACAATTTGGGCCCCTCCTTAAAAAATGAGCACAACAGCACACATATAAAATTAGGTAAGAATGGAAATACTAGACCAGGTGTGGTGGCTCTCACCTATAATTCCAGCACTTCAGGGAGACCAGAAGTTTGAGACTACCCTGATCAAGAGCAATACCCTGTCTCACAAAAAAGAAAAAAGTTAGTGAGTCATGGTAGTGCACTACAGTCCCGTCTCTGTGGGAGACGGAGATAGGAGAATCACTTGAGCCCAAGGGTTCAGGTGACAGTGGGCTATGATGATGTCACTACACTCTAGCCCAGGCAAAAGAGACACTATGTCAAAAAAAAAAAGGTAAAGAAAAAAGAATGAAAATACTTAGCATGAGATAAGAAGCCCTTAAAACTTGCAACTTTTTAGAAGCTAATAAAGACCGCAGAGATCACCATCAAAAATCTAGAAAAATTACAAGATGTTTTATTTATTAACTACCTGCCATGACTCTATCACACTTGTTTTCTACAGATATTGATTGTATGATATTTGATCACCTCTTCTTATGTCACAACATTTTATAGAGATAAAATAGAAGGACAAGTCAGTCTTTCCTCTAGTATGGTGATCAGAATTTTTTTTTTGACAGTTGCAATGGCTAAAACATGACCACACATGAAGATAATTGTTGTTTTGTAATACTCCATAGATTTATGCCTTCACATACAGGATTTCTGATGTGGTCTATTTTGTGTAAGTCCCAGGATAAAGAAAAAGACTATATATGTGTTGTTTATAACCGCATGTACTATATCATATGATGTTTATAACCACATGTACTGTATCATAAAAAATATTTCTAGGAGTTGAGAATTTCTATTCTAAGTAGACATCAATGGGAACCTAATCTTCCACTTAAAATTTTACACATAGATAGACGCCCAAAAACTGAAAGCAGGGACTCAAAGAGATGTTTGTATACCGTGTCCATAGCAGTGTTATTCACAATAGCCAGAAGGTAGAAGCAACCGGAGGGTCTGTCAGCAGATGAACAGATGAACAAAATGCGGGAGACACATGTAACGTAAAATCGTTCAGCCTGAAAAAGGAAGGAAATTCCAACACAGGAGACAACATGGGTGAACTTTGACGACATCACGACAAGTGAAACATGCCAGCCGATCACAAAAGAACAAATATTGTGTGATTCCATTTGTGTGAGGTTCCTGGAGGAATCAAATCCATAGAGACGAAGGTATAATGGCAGTTTCCAGGCACTGGGAGGGAGGGGAATGGAGAATGACTAAGTGTATCCGTTTCACACGATGAGAAGAGTTCTGTCGATGTGTAACAGTGAGGGTTGCACAACAATATGAATGTAATTAATGCCACTGAACTGTACATTTAGAAATGAATAAGATAGTAAACTTTATGTCGATTTTCCACAATTTTTAAAAAATAAAAGATATTATATGGTACATAATTGAAAGAATTCTCTGGAGTAACGTCTAGTACATTTCAAACCAGGTTCTCCTCTGCTGCTCAGATACTCCAGCCTTGGATGCTGTAGGACAGTGTTTCTAACACCATGTGACCTCTGGACCCGCCCCTTCATGCCGTGATGCCACTGTGGACAGCAGGAATAGTCCTCCAAGCGATTTCTACACCACATGGCTGGGAACAAGGGAACTACCCAAAGACATGATTATGATCCTCATAACCATATCCCACTAAATGCAAACTAAAGGCATCCTTAGCTCCCATTCCTCTTATTCAGATCCCAGAGATGGTATCCCAGAGTGTCACCACCATGCTGTTTGTTGGCCTGGAAAGGAACCATGATACGAATGGATGGTGGTGAAAAATGTATTAATTACACAAATTTTATAAAACCAGAAGAACATGTGAACATATGTGCAGCACAGCTCCTGGGATGGTGGAAGGGCCGTGCAAATGAGGGGCCCTGGAAAGTGAGCTTCACTGGCTTCTCTGAAGGCCCATTTCATTGTAAAATCCTTCTATTTCAGGACCATTCCCAGTTGCTTTGTTCTCACATGATATGTGAACTGCCAGGTCAAAATCCTTTGTACAATAATACTTTTGGACAGACACTTTATATCACGTTTTATTTTCTCTCCCAACATTCCTAGTCTTTTTAACTTGTCTTTGCAGCTAGTGTTTTTCAAATATTTTATTACAGTTCTTGCATCCACATGATCTATTACAGATTGCAGACTACTCAAAACCAAGAAATATTTCTGTCCTGAAAGTCAGTGGAGTAATACAGACAACTACATGCCTGATAAATGTATTCAGACAAGGTTAATACGTGTGTGTGTGTGTGCATGTGTGCACAGTGGGAAATCTATTCTCAAAGTTTACCAAATTGTCCAAATCCATCTTCATTTGTAGAATCCAGAATCAGACACAGAATTCTGCTCAGGGTTTTTAAATTTTGCTTTATTTTGTTTTTGTATTTACTATAAAACATGTATATCTGTACCAGTTAGAAATTGAGTTCCACTGTGAGTAGCAGAGACCTGAAGAAAGAGTGGCTTAACTAAGACAGATTTCTTTCTTTCTTCTGTAGTCAGTCCTAAGGAAAGCACTCTGGGGCTGGCACGGGAGCTCCCCATTGTCTCAAGGAACTCAGGTTCCTTTGATGTCTCTGTTCCAACCGTGCTGGTCCTTATTCTCACACTCACAAGATGGTTGCTGGAGCACCAGCCCTTTGTAGATCATCAAATCTGTATTTCTAGAAGCAATAGGATAAAAGAGGTAAGAGGGCAAAAAAATATGCTTCTTAGGGACCTGTCCCCTTCTGGGGAGTGTTCCTGGAAGTTCCACTAAATAATGTCTACCTATATCTTATTGGCCACCCCTCTAGTTACAAGAAGTGAGATGGGGGAAATTTTGAAAACATGGTCTTTCACTGGATACATGTCTACTCACAATGAGAACCGAGACTCTGATACCACAGAAGGGATGGATATTGGGTAAGTTACCCTCGCCTCTGCTGCAGCCCCTCAGGCTGTGCTGAGCAAACCAGGAACAGACAGCCATGCAGCCCTCACCTGGACTTTCTCCCTCCCACCCCTCCTTGGGAACCAGCATCCTTCCTTTTCACATAAAGAACCAGATGCTTATTCATACTGAGCAGTAAATGAAGAGAAATTTCAAATGCTGCCTTTCCTAAGAACTTGTGTTTCAACCGGGAGCAAAGCTTTAAACTAGAGTAATGATGTCATCTTCATATATATATAAGTATCCATAAGTAAGATATGCCTGATTGGGCTTAGGGCAAAAAGATTTCTCTTGTTTCTAAAAAATCAAATCACACAAGACAATGTTCTTGTTTTGCTGCTGCTGCTGCTGCTTCTTTTTTATCGCGCCTGTCTTAATTTTAGTGCATCTCTGAGCCCTAATGGTGAATGTTACCCACTGCGAATCCTAATTCTTTTTTCTTTGCATATAGCTCATCATTCCCCTGATTATAACTATGTAGTGTATTTTTTCTCCCCAAAATGGGTGAAAATCTCTCTAACGCTAATTGGGCTTAGAGCCTGTGATTTTTATTGGACGTTTATGATTCACACAGCAGTCGAGGCGTGGTGGCAAAGTGCTTTTCATTTTGTGTTGTGGTTACTCGATAACAGGCCTGCTTCAGCACGTGCTTTTGCAGTGTGTGAGAGTTGGTGGGTGACTTTTTATTCCAAGTCTATCCAGTGGGCATCAAGCATAAAATGAGGCTTGGTTTCCCATGCTGAAATAAAACATTTGCTTTAAAAGGGAATACAGTCGCCTTTGAATTACTGTTGCTTTATTTTGTATACTGTGGGGTCTTCAGGAAAATGTATCTGCAAAAAGTCTTTCAGAAAGGATGGTAATAACTGGCATTTGTAGAGCACATTCTGGTTTATAAAGCCTTTTCACATTGATTGTCAGAGCCTAACTTTTCTGCTCTCAGCTGCTAGCAAGCAAGGGCCTCAGTTTCACAGCTCGGAGATGGCCTCTGGCACACAGCTTTTGACCTCCCTTACGTCTAGAATGGCAGCCAGCCATTTTAATAATGTCCTAAATGACAGGTTTCTAGAAGCAATACCAAACATACCATTTCATGATCTTTTTCTACCCAAAAATAATACTATTCCCTTTGAAGCAAACAGCTCCCTGCCAGGGCAAGGCAGTAAGGGGACGAGAATTGCAGAATGGAGATAAAATATGGTGAAAAATATGGATATTTTTCCATAAAATATGGTGAAAAATAGGGATATTTTTCACCATATTTTATTCTTTCTCCTGCTCTCATTCCATGGGTAGCCTGACTAAGATACCACTCTAGACCAGCAAATGTGCTCATGTTTCTTTGGGCCACCAACAAATCAATCACTGAACCTCAGAATTGACGGAAGACATAAGAGTATTGAGACCAACCAGCCAGATCTGTTCTAGTTGCCTTACAAGGGGACAAATTTAATCCTTTAGAAGAAGTAGAAGGATCAAGAGCTCAGGTTCCCAGGGACAACAGGCAGCCAGAGTTACAGATAACAGGACCTTGTGGCAGCCCACAGCCCACTTCACATTCTATCTTCTGAACATTCAACCACTCGGGCTAGAAAAATGCTCAGGTATCTCCCATCTAAAAGAAGAAAGAAGAAAGAAGAAAGGAAAGGAAAGGAAAGGAAAGGAAAGGAAAGGAAAGGAAAGGAAAGGAAAGGAAAGGAAAGGAAAGGAAAGGAAAGGAAAGGAAAGGAAAGGAAAGGAAAGGAAAGGAAAGGAAAGGAAAGGAAAGGAAAGGAAAGGAAAGGAAAGGAAAGGAAAGGAAAGGAAGGGGAGGGGAGGGGAGGGGAGGGGAGGGGAGGGGAGGGGAGGGAAGGGAAGGGAAGGGGAGGGAAGCCTTGGATTCCAAGCACTCAGCCCTTATTCGAGCTAATGCTCAACAGCTTTCAACTCTTTCTCATCCAAAGCTGTCCTACTGGGTTGTCACGGCTTCCTCACCTCTCACCCAATCCTTACCCACTGAAACCTGCTCCAGTCCTATCTCTGCTCCCTGCCGCTCTCATTCCAATCTCCAATTACTTCCTGTTGACAAACCCAATGAACAATTTTCAGCATTGCCTGCCACTGGGCATGTTGAGACTTTTCACTTTTTTGGCTGCTGTAACCCTGGACTCTCACAGCTTCCTCACTCCTCCCTCTGGCTTGTTCTGACTCCTGCCCAAGCTCCCTTTCTGCTTCCCATCCTGGTCCCTGCACTTCTTTCTCTCCACAGCTCCCTGGGTCAACTCATCCTTTCCCTCATTCTCAATTCCTGCCTTTGTGCTGACGCTTCCTTAATCTGTTCCTCTTGCACGCATTTCTCTCCCAGCTTCGTAGACATGTATCACTTTTCTAAATAAATACTTCCATTGAGTTGTCTTAAAATAAGCCATGTGCTCTTTCTTCCCTCAGACTATCTTCCTTCCTGAGCTACTTTTCATTTGATGGTTCATCCACTCACCCAAGCTACAAACCCTGGAGACCCTCCCTCCTCTTCATGACCTTCCCTACCTTTAATCTCCGTGTATCTTGATCCATCTCTTCTCTCTATCCCTGCTGTTAGCCTTAACTCTGCCACCTCCTGCCTGTACTACTGTAGCATCCCTGAACTGAGCTCCATTCTGGCATATATTCCCACCAGGGTGGTTCATCTGAGATGAAAATCTAAGCAACAGGATAACACGCACAACTCTCATTGTGGCACAGAGATTCTCGGTGCTTTGATCCCAACTTCCTTCTCCAATCCCATGATTCCATTCTGTTATGTCCTTTAGATTCCAGCAAAATGGAGCTGCTGGCAGCAACCAGGATTTACTGTTGTGGTCTTCATCTACATGCTCTTCCATCTTCCCACCCCTCCTCCTTTCCCCTCTCCTTCATCTAGGTAAATAGTACTCTGGCTTTAAGGAATGGATTAACAAGCTGTGGTATATGTATACCATGGAATACTATTCAGCCATTAAAAAAAATGGAGACTTTACATCCTTCGTATTAACCTGGATGGAAGTGGAAGACGTTATTCTTAGTAAAGCATCACAAGAATGGAGAAGCATGAATCCTATGTACTCAATCTTGATATGAGGACAATTAATGACAATTAAGGGTATGGGGGGGGAGCAGAAAGAGGGATGGAGGGAGGGGGTGGGGCCTTGGTGTGTGTCACACTTTATGGGGGCAAGACATGATTGCAAGAGGGACTTTACCTAACAATTGCAATCAGTGTAACTGGCTTATTGTACCCTCAATGAATCCCCAGCAATAAAAAAAAAAAAGAGAGAAAAAAAAATAAAAAATAAAAAAATAAAAATAAAACTGATCAGGGACAATCTCTTTCAGGAAGCCATCCCAGACACCCAAGGGTGACTTAATGGTCTTTTCTTGGTACTTCACAATACTCCATGCTTATTTCTACTCCAGAACTTGATCCCTTTTAAAATTGTTCATCTATAGGTGAATTCGCTATGAAACTAATGAAGCTTTAGGGATTTCATAGACCCTAAAGTTTCATTAGATCCCTTTAGGGTCCCTTCCAATATATAGGGTACCCCCAAGATCACCATACATAGCAAATATTGACAAACTCATATTTTATATGCTGTCTATTTTTATATTTTTTATATGGATACATCAACACAGAGAAATATTTTGTAAAATTTTATAATGAATATTTTGTAAATGAAGATACATTTAGCTTCAATTGCCCATTTTTCCTATGTATGTATATATGTATGAAAACCTCTGGGGCACTTCCAAGGCCCTTACTTAAACTCATATTAATAATTTTTCATTCTTTTTCTTAAGCAGAGCCCTAATTTTGTATAAGATTCAGCTCTCACAAAATCTGCATCTGTCCCTTTTGGGGTCCACTTATCTTCTAGTCAGGTAAGTAAGCAGAGCCTAAGTCTTACTTATTTTTGTGTCAATTACGCATATTAAGCACGTAACACTTGGTTGTTGAATAAAAGAATGACCCAGCAAAATCCAATGCAAGATTGGGAAGGGAAGACAAGACCAACAATGGGTGCAGGCCAGGGCAAGATGGAGGAGAAGAAGGCCAGACCCAGGAGTGACCTAGTTCACTGAGAGGAACATTGTTAAGGACACCAGAGTCACAGCAAAGTGATGAATCAGACCCCATGCGAAGAGCAGGGATCAGAAGCCAGGCAAATAAACACAGGCCTGGAATGTGCAAATACTGGTGGGCAGAGCAGAGGAGAAAATCCAAGTCCAGACTCATGGCCAGGAAACAGGAGCAAGAGAAAGGTGCCAGAAGACATAAACAAGCCAGCAACAGCAACAAGCTCGACAAGCTCTACCCACATGGTCCCTCCATAGCTCTTCAGCACAGAAACAATCCTGGAAGGACAGCTGGAGTTTGGGGGATGGGGCAGGAATTCAGAGCGCCCAGCCCAGTGATGGGGCACGGAGGAGACAACGGCTTCTGACTGCCAATGTTATTCCCACTCGTCCTGGTATCCAGGGGATGTCTCTTGCCAAACCTGAGCACCTACTGAAAATTAAATGAAGAACATGCTGCTGAGTTCACAAAGCCCCCTTTAAAAAAATAGAAAGAAAGAAAAGAAATATCTGTATCCATTCTGTTTTGAGGTATGCCTTTAAAGATTTGCTTTCAATAACGTGACAATAAATGGTTATGTTGTAGTATGAAATCAAGACAGCAGTTATGTAAAGGAGGCAAAAATTGTTTCATTAAAATGCATGGAGGGAGAAGCGATGGATTATAGTATAGATCATGCTAGAGATGAGCAGATTACTGAGCGCCAGGCACACAAGGGAGGCAGATTAATGAAAAATAAATAAAGGGGCTTCAGAAAAACAGCATGAAGCTGAGCACTGGACTGCTGTGTATCACAGAACATACACCCAAAGGTGTGGAAAATCATTTCTTTTCATTTGCAATATTGATCTGAAAGTTAATGGTATTCGCTTCTTTCTCTAGTCTCCATTGTAGGTGTTTATCTTTGAGATAATTAAAGATAATTTTTAAAAATAGGAGACATCAACATGGTGGAACATCTAATGCAGGCTGCTTGCCCTAGGAAAACATCCAGGGCCTGGTGCGGTTTTCTAAATGGTAAAATGGACACTCATTGAAATTTATAAATAGAAAGATTGACGCTTCTTGTCATGACTTTACAGCGTGTTGTGCCTGAAAATCTCTGTGGATGTAACTTCAAAGGAGAGGCCACTGAAAGCCTGGGGAATAGAACAGAATTTGGAGTCAGATGACCCAGGACTCAGGAGTCAACGCCTTTTAACATTTATAGGTGGGATTAGGAAAAATCACTAAGTGCTTCTGAGCTTCAATTTTTGGCAGGAAAGAAATGATACCCCTCTTAATTAACTCAGAGTTCCCAGTGCATCTCAAATGACAGAAGGGGAAAAAATGGTTTTTAAAATACCATACAAACATAAACTGTCAACTATATATATAACAAACTCCATCTGGTTTCAACTGGGTTTGAATTTCACATAATCACTCTAACCAGAGAATAAGAAAGCACACAGCAATCACCCGAAAATCATACCTGTCATTTATGTATCGATACTGACAGTGAAAGGCAGATAGTGACTATTTTAAAAAATGGTATTAGCTTCTGATTATTTACTTAATCATTTTCAAATTAGGCTTACAATTTCTATAATGTGTAAGGTTAAACAAGTCACTTATTTCGATTTTAATGAGCTACATTGAAGTATTTTTGATAATTACATATACATCTGAACATTTATATGCTTAATGAGAGGCTTAAAATTTTAAGGCAAGTGAAAATAGCGGAATTATATGTAAGAACTTTGAGAAAATGTAGAAAACCTATGGAAATACAGCTTTGTGACAACAAACGATAAAAATGAAAATGGAGCTGCCAAGTCTAGGGAAGGGGAACAGCCCCTCCAGGGTTCACGGCCCTCTTTCCCTGAAGGGATACATAGAAGAAAGTTCCTGGGAAGACCAACTACCCCTGCCACTGGGGCACTTGGTCAAGGGGCCACGACTAGTGAAAACTGTGTCCTTCCTCCACTCTCCATTCTAACTTCCCCTCACTCTTCGCGGTCACATCTGCAGGTCTTGGTGGTTTACCCCATAGTATGACCTAAACTTTTCTTCCTGAAGGGACTGAGCCACTGGTAATGATACCCTAAGACAGTGTTGCCGTAAGAGTCTTTTTGTAGTTACAATTGGGCAAGGAAGTACCAAGAGGTGCCAAAGGAAACATATTCCCCACTGTGCAAAAGCCACCTGCTGATTGGGGAGAATTGGCCCTGCCAAGATGGAGCCTTCTTTCTTGCCTCCTGGTTTCTAAACACAGAGAGTCCAAACTGCCAAGAGCAATGACTATCTGTAGTTCAATGGGATCCTCGCTATGTCCCCTTTGAGGACCAGAACCTCTCAAGCTAGAAAACCCAGAATTGTGGAGACAGAGAGCAGTGTTTCTCCAGATGGAGATTGAGAGCGATGGTGAGTGGGGATGTTCCTGCTTCCATCCCTTGGATTCAGGATCCATGTATTCTTCCTGTTGAGTACATAGCACCATAAAAGGGTCTCTGCTTTGGTGCATGTTATGAATCTAGAATTATGGCATCTCATCCTTGAAAATATCACCTCCACGCCAGCACATCAGGTGGGCCTTCAGCTTCCAAACTCTGTGAAATCAATTCCTTTTAGATGGTGCAATATGTGATATGATCATTGGATCCCACAGTCATAGACCCACTCTTTCAATTCCTGAAGGTGGTCCTTGGGAAGATGCTATGCTGTAGAGAATTCCATGCCTATGGATCAGGCATTCTGGAATGCCCTGGATAGTGTTGCTCGCTGAGCTTCTGAGGGAAGAAAAGGTCAATCCCTACCAGGAACAGGTATAATAAGTCTCTGTCCTTGAGAAGACAAGCCTCTGATAGCTCCAGGATGGAAGGGGCTTGGTGTAGTGGGCTTGCCCCTAACTGGACAGTTTCTTGAGAAACTGTGCATATCAGATGTTAATGTGTATCTCTGTTCCCAGCAATTTGAACATTCAAAAGAGGTGTGGCTAGGTGAGTCTTGGTTAGAAGCCCACGCCTTTGGCCCTGTGTGTAGCCTATATCTCTGCTACCATATTTATTCCACTCATGTCCCCACTGAGCCCCTTCCACGGTGGAAGTGATGACAACTGGATAATGGGCTGGGTAATGTTAGCTGTCTGGTTTTCCAGGTCTATACTGAGGTGGATGCTTTCTGGTGTGTATTGGTATGTGTTATAAAAATCATCCTGCATGTCCCATTCCCAGCTGTCCATCCACAGCTTCCACCCCAGGCCTCCTTGTCTGCAATCTCCCAGATGTTTTCCTCTCTTGCCCTTGACCAGCTGAACAGACCACTTTTCTTCCACACAGAGTGTATGACTGGAGGCACCACTTCCAGCTTCCCCATTAGAAAGATTTCCATTCATTGCTGTCTTTCAAAGCCACCCTTTCAAGTGGCTGTAATGCAGCCACTGTCCATTTTTGGCTTGCATACTCACCTGATTCATCTATAAATCAAGTTCAAGGCTTTTCCTTGTAACCAGGTGGAACTTTCCCATGTAGCCATAAATGTGAGTTGGCAGAGGGATACTGCACAATTGTGATAGGTGACAGCAGATCTGGGCTGCCTGCAGATGCAGCTTATTCATGCCTCTGGTTCTGCTGGGACTGAACCCTAGATGTACAATTTCCATCTTAAGATGTACTGCTGCTGGGTCCCTATGACCTTACAATGCATGGTAACTTGGTACCCTATAGTCAAGCATTTAATTGCTATAAAGGCATAATAATATGCCAGTGTCTTGGTCGTTTTATGCTGCTATAACAGAATACCTGAGACTGGGCAATTTATCAAGAACAAAAATGTTTTCTTACAGTTCTAGAGGTTGGGAAACCCAAGGTTAAGGAGAGGGCACCTGGCGAGAGACTTCTTGCTGCGTTATAACAGGTGGAAGGTCAAGAGAGCACAGGTACACTCAAGAGAAGCAAAAGGGCTAAATTCATCCCTTAAAATACCCAATCCCATGATGACTAATCTGTTCCCATGATAATGGCATTAATCGTCCTAAGGGCAGAGCCCTTGTTGTCTCATCACCTCTTAAACATCCCACTTCTCAACATTGCTACATTATGGGTTAAGTTTACAACATGTGAACTTTGAGTGACACATTCAAACCATAGCAGCCAGGAGGAGTTTTATCAAACCACCTTTGCTACATCTTGCTACAGAATTTTAGGGGACTACATTGTGATTCTCCCTCTGGGTCTTGCCATAACTCCTGCACTGACTATTTTCCTACCACCACCATCTCTAACTCCAGTGGCCAATTCATGTGGCCCAAGCAGCAGAGTGGCTTCCATCACAGCCTGAGCCTGCTGGCCCTGCACATGGGCCAGAGCAGGATTTCTAGGAACTGTGCAGTCCCTACAACCCAAACAGGTGCTGTTACTTTCTTTTAAGGATAAAAAAAAAAAAAAAAGGAATAAGTTGTCCTTTACCTTAGAGGGGACATCCTGCATGTCCCTGACCTTAAGCCCTCTAAAAAACTTCATTGAAACTGTAGGTCCCTGAATCTAGATAGAGTTTATTTCCCAACCTCTAGGAAACACGTGCTTCCAAGACCTCCAGCATACTAGCAATCACTTACTTATCCTACCAAATCAACATACTATCATCAATATAAGAATCAGTGTAATAATCTGAGGGATGTCCAGGTAGAACAGACATCTTCCGATTATATAATGGTAATGAGAAAGAGATTTAACACAGCTTTAGGACAAAATTCTAAATGAATATTTTTGTTCATTCCACATGAATCTGAGTGGTTTTTGATCGTTTTTAGTAGTTGCAATGGAAAAGCATATTTCACCAAATTAATGGCCATATACCATACACCTAAGGATTTATTCATTTCCTCCAGCCATGAGAATATGACCCATACAATAGAAGCAATTGGAGATCACTACTTGATTTAATCTGTGCTAGTCCATCTACTTTGGGCAGGACCCACACTAGTAAATTAAATGGAGATACTATGGCAAGTACGACTCCTACAGCATTAGGAGTACTTGGATCATTAATGCTGGTACTGATGCCCCCCCCCTCCTCAGGATGTGATATCAGCTTTGATTTACACTCTTGGCCATGGAGGAGCAGGAGTTTCAGAAACTTCCACTTAATCTTTCCCACCATGATGGTGTTTATCCCATAGCCAAGGAACCAACATGGGAGTTAACCTAACCCCCAAGTAGATCAGTTCCAACAATGTACTCAGACACCAGAGAAGTAAACATAGGATGTGTCTGCACATGGCTCACTGCAAGCCAAACTTTAATCAGGAATCTATTCATTTCCTGGGCCCTTTAGCCCCCACTGTAACAAGGAGGCTATGATGATGCTTCTGAGCTCCAGGTGTCAATTTAGTTACTATGTGCAATAGACCTTGAAATACTTGAGGATTCCTCTTTCGCCAGCACACAAGCGCCCATGTAAATTGTCATAAGTCCCTTTGGGGAAGCACAGGAAGAGCCATCACAGCATTTTCTTGCTGCAGTATTGCAAGGTCCCTCTTCCTGAAGGTCCAGCCACTCTTCAGTCAATGGGTTCTAGCTCTGAAAACTGGCTAAGACCCAAGAACAGAACAAGGGCGTTGTTACTGGAGAGTCACCTTCATGCCCTTGCTCTTCCATTCTTGTCTTCTGACTATAGTTGTTCTAAAGCACCCTTGGCTGCCAGTCTGTACTGTCCCTTCCTTTCACAACTGCCTGTGGGTCAAGCCTCCAGCCTTGCCGGTCGTTATAGTCATTTTGACCTCCTGGTTTGGGGCAGTTAAATACCAATACCTGGCCTCTTGTAGGATGGGGTGAAGGGATTATTCTCATAGTTGCTAATGATCCCAGTCCTGCAACCACCTGTCCTACTATCAACCCTGATCTGCAGAGGAGGCCCTCCACTGAGCTTGGTGATGCTGGTACTGTCTCACTGGAACATTTCTGATGGCCTCGGGGAGGGGTATATCCTCTACCAGTAGTTCCCAAGATTTTTGGCACCAGGGATCAGTGTCATGGAAGAAAGATTTTCCAAACCAGGGGGTGAGGACTGGGGGTGTTCAGGGAGCTTTAAGGGAGTGCACAAGAGATAGAGCTCAGGCTGATACAAGCAGTGGGGAGCGGCTATAAATAGAGACGAAGCCTTCGTTTGTCCACTGCTCACCTTCTGCTGTGCAGCCTGGTTCCCAATAGCCACAAATGGGTACCAGCTGGAAGGCTGGGAACCACAGCTCTAGACCTCCCAGGGAAGAATCCTCCAGTAGGTCTTAAGGCCTCGCGTGATATATCCATTCTACTGGCTTTCTGTTTTTCTGTTGGCTGCCAGAGAAATGCGGTTTCTCTACTTTTCTCCTCATGAGCCATAGCTTTCTTCAGGCTTCTAGGAGCCCCCCAAGCAGCAATTTTGCCCTCTCCTCTGGTACCCTTTCTAGGGTGTTAAATACCATGTCCTGAGAAAGTGCCCTCAAGTTAATGAGTTCTGGCTTATTCAGTCCTATGTCTGGCTGGCCCCCTAATGAAGGACCTTCAGAATCCAACCCCAGGGAGATTCCCCTTCATGGTGGTACAGGATGGCTAATTCTTACAGCTCCTCCAGACTATATTCTTTTCCCCCTTTGTTAGGCCCAGCCAGGTTACACTGGGATTTAACACAAATTATGGGTCCAGCAGCCGGGACAGGAGACGGAGGTGGCGCCTGAGAGACACACCTATTATTCTGCAGCGTCTTCCTTCATGGGGGAAGTGCTAGTTTTACTAAGGAAGGGTGACCAGCCTGCAAGCCCTAAGGACTTAAGATTTCCACAGATCCACAATTTTCAGGGACATCCACACAGTTGTCTCTATCTCATATTTCATGGTCTCAGGTTTTCCCAGCCAAGGCCCTGAGTGTAGCATAACAGACTTGCCTTTAATGGGCATTTACATGTGTCCTGACCTCTGAAATTCTACTGCACGCTGAGCCTGACCTCCCACTGCAGAGGATTAAGGCCTCTGTGTATGCTGCTTCAGCCCAAGCCCTGTGCCCTCAGATTTAGCCTGTAGCTGTTTGTTAACCACCTCAGTTTCTCTTCAGTTGTCACTCACCCTTAAAGGCATCAATACCATCTAGTAATAACTAGCCAGCCTCACTGTTCTTGTAGGCATTTTTTCCCAAATATCTTCACATACTCGAATCATCACACTGGTAAAGGTGTTCCTCTCCACCTGGATACTATCCCCATGTCATCACAGGAGCAATCTTCAACAACAGAAGCACTGCCTGTGCCAGGGGACTATCTATGACTCACATCCCATTCAGAATGGGATTCTTCTTGCCAACCAGCCAGTAAGTGAGCTGGTTCCCAATTCCTACCTTAGAGACTATTCTTGGACCATTTCTGGTACTATCCATGTCAATTCAGGTCCTTCAAGAAGAGACACCAACACAAGATTAGATGTGCAAGAAATTTATTGGGGGACATGGATAAGGAGAGACAGAGCAGGAATAGGCAGAGAGAAGCTTCACAGGGCAATGCACGCCTGACCCCACGGCAGGAGGATCAGGTGGGAAGAGCCTCAGGCTGTGGTGCAGCTCTGAGAAAGCCTCAGCCAGGACAACGTGGAGATCCCAAGCAGGGGTTGCCTGTGAGAGGAGTCAAGTCCCCACCTGGCTCCAGTACCTCTGCCTTGCTCAGCTACTGGCTGGAGCAGCCCAGGGAAAGCGTGGCCTCAGCATGAGCACCAGGGTGGATCTGAAGGCAGAGCAGAGCCAACTCAGCTCCCACAGCAAGTTCTCTGAGGGGGAGATCTGAGCAGACTCCTCCATAGCGCCACGTGCACGTGTGACTGAACACATATAATGATACGTTTGAGTGGGGAACTCAGCTATGAAATTCATGTTAATGAGGATAAGAACTAATCATTCCCTGGTACCCTAACCACCACCTTGCTATTATTCTCATCGTGTTCAATACAGGGCTAGATAAATGAAATCTGCAAATATTTTATTAATAAAAATGAATTAAAATTAAAAATCACAGTTTGTCAGAATGCATACGTTACATCAGGTTATAGCTATTCAGAGACTACAGGCTGGGCATAATGGCTCACACTTGTAATCCTAGCATTCTGGGAGGCTCAGGCAAGGAGCTTGAGCTCAGGAGTTGAAGACCAGCTTCAGCAACAGTGAGATCTTTCTCTCTATTAAAAGTAGAAAAAAAAAAATAGCTAGGCATTGTGGAGGGTGCCTGTAGTCCCAGCTACTTGAGAGGCTGAGGCAAGAGGATCATTTGAGCCCAAGAGTCTGAGGTTACTGTGAGCTGTGATGCCATGGCACTGTACCCAGGGTGACAGAGTGAGACTCTGTCTCAACAGCAAAAAAAAAAAAAAAAGAGAGAGAGAAAGTCTATAGGAACAGCTATAGCGATAGTTGCCTTTTTCCCACAGAAGAATTAGAGAATATTTGGCAATAAATGTGCAGGAACCAAATATCAAAGAATCTCAGATATGTCTGTTTTTCCTCACATTTTCAGATGCTATTTACTGTTCCTGTGTTAGATGTATATTGTATTTTGTTCCAAGGTACATATTGTGAGAAGGGCATAAAATAGCAATTCTCTAAAGATACAAGCACATACAGCTTTATCCTACCTTTTAACTTTCTCAAAGATATTTTCTTTCCCATTTAATAACTTTTTTTTTCTGCGCTTAAAAGAATGTTAAAGCAGTTAAAATATGGTTCTGGGCAAGGTTAATTACCGGTGTGATGTGAAGATTACGCCTACATAGCAGTAGGTGATGAGATCGGATGAGTTATCCATATTATCTGATCTATACATGCAGACACTCTGGCTAATTCAAGCTTCAAAGAATTTAGATGTTGTTCTTCTTAAGTGAATATCTGGATTAGGAACCTTTTATCATGGCTAATAAACCAGATAATCTACCTTGTTTGTGTTGCTTTTACCCAGTCCATATTGATCTCCACTTTTTTTTTTAAGTCCTTGAGAACTTAATATCCATAGCTTTCATTCAATACACATTTATTTGTACTAATAATGATTTATAATAGCAATACTACCTTTTGGTACCATCTTATATGTCCCAGACACTGTGTTAAGACTTGAATACCAAAAAATTAAGAGGGATCCTGTACTAGAGTAACTCACAGTCTAAATGGTAAGACATATGTGTAAACACTTAAGTAAGGGTTGTTATGGAGATATACAATGGACATATGAATGAATACTCTGCTATATGGTCTTTCTGTTGAATGGTATATTGCCAGATCTTTGGAAAGAAACTCCACTCTTTTCCAGAACCTGTGTTAAACACAGTATCTACAACGGGTTGAACATACATAGTAGGCATCATTGTATACTTTTCTTCTTTTCTTACCAATATTTTCAGGTTAATCTTTGTCAGTAACCTCTATCAGTAATATCTCTAATGATCAAGGTAAAGAACCAAGAGACAATATATTTATTTCTTAGAGATTAAAAAAAGAAAAAAAAAAGGATTCAGTATGATTCTATGCAAAATAGGATGGAAGTATCCTGGGGCTCAAAACGGAATGCCTCTGGGAGAGTCAGCCCTCTCCTCTTCCAAATACTGGTTTATCCTTTCATTTTGAAAAATACTGATTGAGTGCCTCATATCTGCCCTGCACTGTGCTAGGCACTGAGGACACAGCCTGACAAAGATCCCTGCCCTCAGGGGGCTCCTACTCTGGTAGGGCAGATAGGTGATAAACAAGTAAATAAACATGTAGCAATAGTTAGTGCAGATAAAATTAAAACTGAAAGGCAGAGTGCTGGGGGTAGGAGGACTGGACTCTTAACTAGGTTGGTCAGGGCAGTCCCCAGAAAGGTGACAATGGATGAAGACTTAAACAAAGGAATGGGCTGTAAAAATATCTCAGACAAGAGTGTTCCAGGCAGAGGACAAAAAAAAAAAAAAGAGCAATAAAGTTCCCAAGAAGGGAATGTACCTGGGGTGTTGGGGAAACAGTGACGTGGTCCATGTGGCAGGAGCAGAAATCAGAGGAGGGCAGTGAGATGTGCAACCAGAGGAAGAAGGGGGCCAGGTTACGCTGAGCCTCTGGTAAGGACTTTGACCTTTGCACTGAGATGGAGACACTGGAGGATTTGGAGGGGAGGAGTAACATGACCTGACTCACTTTTAGAAAGTTAACTGAAGCTATTATGTGAAGAGAAACAGGGAGGAACTGTAGAGGAAAGGGCAGAAACTGGAGGAGCAAGAGCAAAGCATGGTCAATTCTGCATATATATATATATGTACACACACACACACACACACATATATATATGTATACACACACACACACATATATATATATGTATACACACACACACATATATATATGTACACACACACACATATATATATGTACACACACACGCACACACATATATATATGTACACACACACACATATATATGTACACACACACACACATATATATATGTACACACACACACACATATATATGTATACACACACACATATATATGTACACACACACACACATATATATATGTACACACACACACATATATGTACACACACACACATATATATATGTATACACACACACACACACATATATATATGTACACACACACACACATATATATGTACACACACACACACATATATATGTACACACACACACACACATATATATGTACACACACACACACACATATATGTATACACACACACACATATATATATGTACACACACACATATATATGTACACACACACACACACATATATATGTACACACACACATATATATGTACACACACACACACACATATATATGTACACACACACATATATATGTACACACACACACACATATATATGTACACACACACACACATATATATGTATACACACACACACACACACACATATATATGTACACACACACACACACATATATATGTATACACACACACACATATATATATATGTATACACACACACACACACATATATATATGTACACACACACACATATATATGTACACACACACACACATATATATATGTATACACACACACATATATATATGTACACACACACACACACATATATGTATACACACACACACACATATATATATGTACACACACACACATATATATGTATACACACACACATATATATATGTACACACACACACACACACACATATATATGTATACACACACACACACACATATATATATATATATTTTTTTTTTGAGACAGAGTCTCACTCTGTCACCCTAAACTGCTGTGGCATCATAGCTCACAGCAACCTCAAACTCCTGGGCTCAAGTGATCCTCTTGCCTCAGCCTTCTGAGTAGCTGGGACTACAGGTGCCTGCCACAACACCGGGTTAGTTTTTCTATTTTTGGAAGAGACGGGGTCTCACTCTTGCTCAGACTAATCTTGAGCTCCTGAGCTCAGGCAATCCACCCTCCTCGGCCTCCCAGAATGTGAAGATTACAGGTGTGAGCCACTGCACCCGGCCAATCCTGTACAAATTTTGAAAGTAAAGCTCACTAGATTTGGATGGGAATGGAAAACAAGAGTCAACTATGACATTTTCCATCTTAGCCTGCCCAGTGAGAAGACCAGAGTTGCCATTTTCTGGCCACAGAAGTCTATAGGAGGTGCAGGTTTAGGGAGGAAGATCAGGAGCGGTGCTTCAGATCTAATATTTGACATGTCTATTAGGATACAAGCATAGGTGTCAGCTAGTCATTAGTTAGGGAAGATGATGGGGCTGGAGATATTTATTTTGGAGTCACCAGTCCATAAATGTTCTTCAGACACAGAAACAGAAGTGAACACAAAAGAAAAAATAAAATAAAATATTAAAAAAAGGAGTGAACACACGAAATAAAAGGTCTAAGGCCTGGCCGGGCACCGTGCCTCACGCCTATAATCCTAGCACTCTGGGAGGCTGAGGCAGGTGGATCACCTGAGCTCGGGAGTTTGAGACCAGCCTGAGCAAGAGCGAGACCTCATCTCTATTAAAAATAGAAAAACTGAGGCAAGAGGATCGCTTGAGCCCAAGAGTTGGAGGTTTCTATGAGCTATGATGACGTCAGGGCACTTTACTCAGGGTGACAGCTTGAGACTATGGGAAGGGAAAGGGAAAGGCTAAGTCAGGGGTCCTCAAACTGCAGCCCACGGGCCACATGAGGTGGTGTGATTGTGTTTGTTCCCATTTTGTTTTTTTACTTCAAAATAAGATATGTACAGTGTGCATAGGAATTTGTTCACAGTTTTTTTTGTTTGTTTGTTTGTTTTTGAACTATAGTCCGGCCCTCCAACGGTCTGAGGGACAGTAAACTGGTCCCCTGTTTAAAAAGTTTGAGGACGCCTGCTAAGGCCTGAGTTCTGGAACCCGTAAGTGTTTCAGTGCCATGAAGAAGAGGATGATCCAACAAAGGGAATGAGGAAGACCAGCTACTAAGTAGCAGAAAAACAAGGGCCCTGAGAGACAGGAGAAAAGCCGTTCCCCGAGAAGATAATGTGAGCTATGTCACATACTGCTGAGAAGTCAAGTAAGACATGGAATGAACAGGAAACACCAATGGCTCTAGCAACATAGAGATGGAGGTGACCTTGACATGAGCAGTTTCAGTAAACTGAACATCAGCTGAAAGCAGAGATGAGGAGATGCAGGGGTCCCTCCGTGAGCATGTTGACCTTTTATCTTCCACTTGCTCTTTTGATTTTCCTTTCAGCTTGAGCCCATGCATTTCAGTAAGTGGGGAAGACACAAACATACTGGAGATACCCTAAAATTAAATACGCCTGCACTAAGGGAAAAAAAAATCTCAATCTTAGTACACAAGTATCTCTGTAAGATAATAAAATCAGTTTTGATGGAATCAATTTCCCAAAGAGAACAGACTTCCATGGGGGATAGTCTCTATGTTTTCTGAACCAAAAGTCTGAAAAAAGTTTTTTCTGAATAGCGAACATAGTCACAAAACTTTAGTTTTATATTTCCAGGTATATTAAAAATATCAGAGTTACTTAAAAATCACACAAGTTCCAGAAAATCTGAGGGATATGATGTCTCTACATAGAACTCTCCACCCTCATGGGGCTTCTATTATGATAGGATGTATAGGCAATGAACAGGTAAGTTATGTATGCTAAAGGCATGCCTCTGAACCTCTGTGAATATTTAACAGTTAATGCTGACCTTTAACTTAACAGCTACCGTGTTGAAGTATTATACTGAGCACTGGCCTTCATCTGGATCCACTCCAGTTACCCATCACACTGCACCATCAGAAATCCCTCATCAATTCTCTTGGAGAGATCTTGGTATAAGACATTTTGATGACTTTGGGCTCTTTGGGCGAAACTAAAAATAAACCAGGAAAATGTTCATTTTGTTTTATTACTGTGAAATGTGTCCAAATGAAATCCTGCCTCTACCTTGAGTGTTAGCCCATCCCTCACTCTACCCATTGCATCAAAATTCACTGCTCTGGTTTGCCTTCTTGTCTTTCAAAGCACGGGGTAGATGGAAGGCAGAGGAGGAGCTCGCCATCTGCACGATATGACGATTTCTTAAACACCATCCATCTATCCATGGGGCGAAACCATTACCATTCCAGTCATTTGTCTCCATTAGTCCTTTTTTCCAGTCCAACAGTCATTTTTACTTCTCTTGTCTAATCTTGTCAAATCCAATGGACTACAGAATTCCAGGAAATGTCTGGCCCAATTTCACAACCATTTGCTTATTCTACATTTCTTACAAATTCAGTTCTCCTAAAAAAAAAAAAAAAAAAACTACAAGACATTTCCTTTTTTTTTTTTCTTTATTGTTCTAAAAAACAGCACTGCCCTAGAGGAATGCTGCTTTTCAAGATGTCCTTCTTGGCAAACGTATTATTTTCCATTTATAGTTAGAATCGTCATGTTTATTTTTCTCCTCTGTGAACTACTTTTCAGGATTTCCTTTCTTCCTCTCTATAATTAATGCCACAAACCACTGGTTAAAGGACCAACGTGACCAGAAAGAAGGAAGCTGGAGGAGCCTGTTGCTCTGGAAGGAAAATATTCCATCCTAGGAGTTTATGCAGGCAAATAAGAGGTTGTATCCCACATAAGAAAATAAGAAATGCATACATGAGAAAGCTTGCTGTCTTCATTGGCATTCATTTATTCAATAGTTACTTCAAGAACCACTACCATAAGGCTGAGGTGGATGGATTGCCTGAGCTCAGGAGTTCGAGACCAGTCTGAGCTAGAACAAGACCACCTCTCTTAAAAATAGCCGGGTGTTGTGGTGGGCACCTGTAGTCCCAGCTACTTGGGAGGCTTAGGCAAGAGGATCACTTGAACCCAGGAGTTTGAGGTTGCTGTGAGCTATGATGCCACAACACTCTACCGAAGGTGACAAAATGAGACTCTATCTCAAATTTAAAAAATAATAATAATAATAGCTACCATATGCAAGATATGTGGACCCTATGGAATACAGAGATGACTCTGCACAAATCCTGCTCTGTGGGCAGATCTTGTTAAAGTGCACTGGAGTAAAGATCGGGGAAAAATCCTTCCAAATAGGAGCCCAGAGGAAGGCTGTGCACAGGTGGCATCTGAACAGCTCTTGGAGAATAGATGGGGCTTGGAGTGGGATTTGAAGGCTGAAACAAGGATGGAGGCTTTCCAGCGGGGGTGGTTATAAAAGCATAGAACAGCATCCAGAATGGGACCAATCTAGGCCAGGAACTGTGGGTTGACTGCACAGCAGAGTGCATGAAGGGAGAGAAGATGAAGTGGGAAAGGCAGGTCGGAGCCAGGCCCTGCAATGCTGAGAGTGCCAGGAGGAAGAATGCAGACTTCCCTTGCTAGGCAGTGAGAATCCCCCAGGGGAAATCTGAGCAGAGAAAAGGCAAGACAGATCAGAGCATTAATGTGCAGGATGGGTTAGAATGAGGCAATACTGGGAAAGGGAGGCCTATTACAGGGTTTTGTAATAATAGGCTGGTCCTTGATGAAGTGGAGCATACCAGGACAGGAGAGTCAGAGAGGAGGGGGAGGTTTCAAAGACATTTCATTCATGGAGGTGATAGGAGGTGGCATCCCAGGGGCAGTGGAAGGTGTGGGGCATGGAGGAGTCAGAGTTCACCCGAGAGTTTGAGACTGCCTGATTAGGACAAAGAAATGAGGATTACAGGAAGGAACATTTGGGAGGGAAAACGTGTGTGGGAGAGGTTGTAGAAGATGCCTTGTAACTTTTGGGAAAAACGATAAAGTCTTTTCAGAAAGAATCCAAAGTTAGAAGTGCAAACAAATGTGAAAATCATCTGCACAGATGTGACCACCCACGTCATGACTCTGGATGAGATTTTTAATTGAGAAAGAACCACGATTACTGTCTTTACATCACAAAGTCAAATGGTGTTTTGCTAATTATCCACTTAGTTTGATGAATGGAGACAGCCAATATCAGATCATTACGGCCTAGATACTTCAGCCAGCTGAATGGCCCAGTTTTGCAGTCCACATCAATCAAATTAAACAAATCATTGTGAAATGTGCCCTTGGCTTTGTACTGTGTCAATACTGCCCTGGGTACATGTATAAACTGAAACTGAAAACCTGATTCAAGACCTTGAAGTACCAGTGACAGATCTCCACGCCTCCAGGCAACTCAGCTCTCACCTGAACGAATGCCTGGCACTGGGGTCCCACCGTGCAGTTCACAGAGCCATTTGATAGACAATATACCCTGTAAAGGAGAGTCTCACACAATGGGTAGGTCTGTTTCATTTTATAGATGCAGAAACCTGACGCTCAAAGAGGTTGCTTATTACCTAGGGGTATACAGCTAATAACAGGTGGAAGTAAAATGGTGGGGAGGAGTTTGGCTTTCTGTTTATTTGTTTTACTCAACTGCATTGTGTGACCTTTAAAAAAAAAAAAAGTTATGCTCATTACTAATTTGCAGAGCTGAATGGTCTACTTATTGACCCTAATGGCCACTTGTTTTGCCTTCTCTGTTCTTTCACTGGAACTGATTGAGTGAATGATAATGATATGTACACACACACACCCCTTCCTCGTTAATCTCAACCTAGTAGACTAACTTAGAAGGAAAGCTGCATCCCAAATGACACTTACCTGTCAGACCACAAACCCTATCTCCACACGTGCTTTTCATGCTTCTTTGTGTGTTAGGCAACCAGTACTAGCAATCACTTCACGCATTTACTACATTGCACAAGATAAATCTGAAACTTGATGTAATCTTCACGTCCTTAAGAATCTGAATCTTAAACCAAACATCATTTTGAATTCTGGACTTCAAAATCAAGGCCTCTACGTTGCATACAGAGAGACCAGTCCAGTGAGAACCAAGATGTACTTTCCAGGCAGGAAGGTGAGAAGAGCAGGGCTGTGATGAAGATCACTTTCTACCTTGCTCTTTGCTCTCTGCTAGGTCCTAACCTGTGAAGTCCATGAGACCATGCTGACGATCACATTTTAAAAAATAATTACAGAAAACCATCCTAATATCATCCCTACCTTCCTTCAGCAGTTTCCATCCTTCCACCAAAAGTCAAAAAAGAGAATCCATAAAACATGTCCTGATTATAACAGGGAGCCTTGGTGAGGCAGACCCTGGGCAGGAAATGCTTCTGGGAATTGGACAGAGAATGGTGTTTCATAGACAGATGAAACCATTCCTACCTGCTCATTGTTACTGGAATTGAAGAATTCCCTACTGGGGGGTGGGAGGTGGGAAGACATGAACTATCATACTGTTGGAATTTAGGCCAACAGGTCTGATGGGTGGGGTGGCTCTCGTGAAAGTCGGATTACAAACAGGACCGGTGGAGCTTCAGAGGAAACATTTAAGCTAAAGCATAAAATTGATGGATGTTACAATTGAAATTGTTTTATATTTCCATGCAGAAATTTCATAGTGGGTGACAAGAATTAAGATACTGCTTAAATCTTTCATTTATACAGAGCATACAAATCTTCTGGACTCGGAGGACTTGGAAAGGGGGTTTTGCCTGCAGAGAACCTTGCTATGTGCCCTGTGTCCCTCCCTCACCACCCTGGTCAGCAGGGTGGGCAGGATCTGTCCCTCATCTCAAACCTCGTGGTCAGGATTTGAACGGACTGCAGTTTAGGGAACATATTCGGTAGTAACTGACTCTCACCTAAAAATTAAAAGCTGATGAATAAGTCAAAAATGAGGAGTATTGAGCAGCCTATACTCAGAGTTTGACAAGGAAAAAAAATGGGTATTTCCCATGGGCAGAAGTGAGTCACATAACATAGAATTAACATGGGTCCTCTTCAGGGCTGTCCAGTCAGATTTCCAGAAGGATAAACAAGCCTCGTTGGAAAGAAGGTAGAATTGTCTCCAGCCAGGTGGGAGCCGCAGAAGGAACAAACACTCAGCCAGAGCGGAGATGCCTCTGCCTGGGTCAAGGGAGCTTCAGGAACATGCCCCATGTTGGGGTTCTCCAAAAACCAAAGCACACCAAGATCATCAAACTTCAACAGACCACAAATCCATGCAAAGGCAGCTCCCCTCAAGTGAGAACTTTTCTGCTCCCCTGTTAACACTCCTTTGTCCCCACCCTATTGCAACCCTGCAGGGGTCAGAAACAGACTCCAGCAGAGAGATGGAGGAGGAGGAGGAGGAGGAGGAGGTGCCGATTCTATCTCCTCTACGGGGCTACCCCTCCTGCCGCAGGGCTTACCTGGGGAGGGAGAAGATGTGACTTTAAATCAAGTTTGGACTGAGTACATTGGGTACCTTTCTTCCATTCTTGAGATACTTTACTAAGAAGAATATGTTCCAGCTCCATCCATGTAAACATGAAAGAGGTAAAGTCTCCATCTTTCTTTAAGTCTGCATAATAAATATTCCAGGGTGTACATATGCCATAATTTATTAATCCATTCGTGGATGGATGGGCACTTGGGCTTTTTCCATGACTTAGCAATTGTGAATTGGGCTGCAATAAACATTCTGGTACAAATATCTTTGTTATTATGCAGTGCATCTTACAAGGGTATATGTGAAACTTAGTAAATGTAGAATGTAAATGTCTTAACACAATAACTAAGAAAATGCCAGGAAGGCTATGTTAACCAGTGTGATGAAAATGTGTCAAACGGTCTATAAAACCAGTGTATGGTGCCCCATGATTACATTAATGTACACAGCTATGATTTAATAAAAAAAAAAAAAATCAAGTTTGGAGTATGGGTATTTTATGGGTTGAGCTTGCTGAATAAAGATTGTATTTGGCATTCTAAAATTTTTATCCAAGCGTTAGGGAGGCAAAATGAACTTGCTTCCTGATCACAGCCTATGAGCCCTGTTCGTTCGCCATGACAATCACGTACACTTCTCTTCCTATTTATCCATTTGCATCCAGTGATTTACATGGGTGTATGGAGCCTCCTTAGAGGCGGACAAAACCTAGAAATGTCCTAAGATCCAGACCTACACAGCCAGGGGAGTACACATAACACAGATGGGTGGCTGAAAGTCATATTGCAAGGAAGTGGACTGCCAGCCAGATATCAGTTGAGGCCATCTTGTCCTCTGAGAATTATGTTAAACTGGCTGACACCCTTCCCATCTGATAGTTAAAGGACACCCAGTCTCCTGAATATTTCCTCAAATACCACAGTTGCCCTATTGGCTCTGAATTCTAGTTACTCAGATATAGAAGGGAGACCATTCCCTTGATTTCCCTGAAATACCACTCACAGCTCCCACAAGGTCTCACGCAAGCAAGTGACTTAAAACAGCAAGGCAAGGGCGGCGCCTGTGGCTCAGTGAGTAGGGCACCGGCCCCATATGCCGAGGGTGGCGGGTTCAAACCCAGCCCCGGCCAAACTGCAACAAAAAAATAGCCGGGCGTTGTGGCGGGAGCCTGTAGTCCCAGCTGCTCGGGAGGCTGAGGCAAGAGAATCGCGTAAGCCCAGGAGTTGGAGGTTGCTGTGAGCCGTGTGACGCCACGGCACTCTACCGAGGGCGGTACAGTGAGACTCTGTCTCTACAAAAAAAAAAAGAAAAAGAAAAAAAACAGCAAGGCAATTATTCTTGTCTTTGAACATCCTCTGGCCCCTGGTGATGTCTAAATTACGGTGTTCCCCACAGACTGACAGCCTCCTACTACGTTACATGGCTCACACCCTCCCTCATGTTTCCCTGCTCCTTTCTCCTCCCTTCCCTCCTCTGCTCCCCAGAAGCCCTTGTTTACTTTTTATGCTGATTGGTTTAGCTATCTCTTTGTTTCAATGCCTCCTTCCAAATCACACCCTGGGGGCCTCATCTTTGCAAAAATAAAAGGCTATTTACTCCAGAGAGAAATTATGCTACTTCCTTACAGGCTGAAGCAGCCAAAGTCACTTGTGGTTTTAAATAGTAATTGCTTTATCTCTGCCATAAGACCCAGCAACAGGGTTTGAATTTGGAGGCGGAGGTAATTATGGTTACAGGGATTCGGCAAGTTCCAGCACTCGCTTCCTCCTGAGGAGATTGACAGTATGTGTCTGTCCTGAAGAGAAAGGGGTTCTGCATGTTAATTAAAAATATATTAAAATTCTGGAACCCTTTGGGCTCTGGAAAATTCCTTATGGGCCCTTTTGGCCTTTCCTACATCTTACCCCTCCACCCGCACCCCTGCCCACCCCTCCCCCCTCACACACAGACACACAGGAGAAAAAAGCATTCTCTTCATTTGGCAGCCACTAGATGTGGTGGCCATCAGGTCCCCTGACCATGAGGCACATGGAGTTATTCCTGACTGTTCAGGAGGGAGAGCAAGGGGTCCCAGCTTTCCCACACACCAGCGCGTATATAACAAAGACGGGGAGTTGGGGGTGAGTTCCAACACTGCAGGGTCTCTTGGAATCTCTGGGCTCTGGCTTTGCAGAAAGAACTCTGTCAGCAACCACTGAGGGCTCACACAAGCTTACCATAACTGTCCCAGCTGAGTGCAAAAAAAAAAGAAAAGAAAAAAGAAAGAAAGATCGTCCATCCTTACAAAAGCAATGATGAGGAACCTAGGCCTTGAGAGGCAGTGGTTTGCTCCTTTGTTTTGTTTTGTTTTTGCTTTCTCACCCTTGGGTAGAGTGCAGTGGAATTATCATGGCTCATAGCAGCCTCAAACTCTTAGGCTCAAGAGATCTTCTTGCCTCGCCCACCACGACCCCCAGCTAGTTTTTCTACTTTTAGTAGAGATGGGGTCTTGCTCTTGCTCAGGCTGGTCTCAAACTCCTGAGCTCAGGCGATCCACCCACCTCAGCATCCCAGAGTGCTAGGATGACAGGCGTGAACCACCACACCAGCCTCCGTTTTATAAAATGACACCAGGTGGGGGACTCTCCACCTCGACCAGCAGTGGCAGCAGCTCACAGCAGCGCTGATAGGAAGTGAAAGGACATAAAACCACAAGCCTGGGCTCAGCAAACAGGGACAAAGAGCAACCTTGGGCCTCTGTGAGCACCCCCTGGAGTCAACAAGAAGCCTGGCAAACGCAGGCTTGCTCACTGCTATTGGCATTTGGGGTGTAATATGATGGGACTACCTTTACACTCAGCAGCTGCTAAATCCTGAGACACTTGGATTGCATAACTGTAAACAGCTTTTGTCTTTAAGTCCATGAAATTCAGAGAGATACAAGCCCACGCTGCTGGAGAATTACTCTGTGACTTTAACCTAGTCTGCTGGCAGTGTTTCCCAGAAGGCTACCCAAGAAAATTCTGCTCAAAATAGTGGGAAAAGAATGAGTAATGATATCTGAACACCACCTGTAAGTATTATCTTCAGTGTTTTACCTTGCTTATCTTATTAAATCTCCATCATTGTCCTAAGACGTAGATGGTATTTATTCCTACATGAAAAATGTGAAAAGAGGCTCAGAGATTTTAAATAATTGAAGATGAGACAACTAATAAACATGATAACTACTTAATCGAAATAGATATTAACCTAAGGGAACAAAAAGGAAGATTTTGGAACATACTTCTGATGCCTTTTATCTCAAGCCAGGTTCCCTCACAGCAGAACTTGAGATGAGGGTCCTTAGGCAAGTAATTCAGTGAGAAAGTACTCTGAGAGGTCACTGGCAAGGGAGTGAGGCAGGCGGGAGAGGGAAGGCAGGGAGCCAGGCAAGGGTGTGTTCTCAAGTACAGTCCCAGAGAGAGTGACTTCCCCCAATCCCAACCTGAGCTCCAGCATGTAAGTTACACCTCAAAACAGTCCAACCACAGGCAATCACACACCTGTCAGTCACAGTGATCCCCTCGGGACACAAAACCACACACACTGGCCACTGAAAGCAAATTACACCGAAAGTGCTGGCACACACAGTCCAGAGGGATCTGAGGGGTCAGGACAGAGCATGGATGCTATCCACTAGACTAGACCCATGAATGGCAGAGCTGGCTTGCAACCAGCTGCAATCCTTGAAAGCCATCCTGAGCACAGAATTAAATGAGTACCTCTTACGATTTGGGCTTCAGATTGACTGTGCATACCCAGGAAGACTAAAAATACCGATGTCAGCATTTTTACTTATCGAAACTGTGTGATTTGGGAGCCTGGCATTTTCAGGTTAGTATAAGATGAATGAATATGGCCAACTTCTTCTGCCTCTTCAACCCAAAGAAGAGGCGTGCTTCCTCACACAACGCCCACTGCCTGGCTCAGTGACCCTGTGCAGATTATGTAACTCACGTGAGTCGCAGGTCCCTAAGCAGGAACTGAAAGGCAATTATCCACCCCAGAGTTTGCTGGTAGTCCCGTAGGAGATGCTGTTTATGAACAGGCTTTGCAAATGGTCAACACGATATAAATATAAGTTATATTAGGTTATAGTTGGATTAAATAGAGAGAATCATATTTCTGTTCAAATGGGCTGCGTGTGGTTAGTTATTAACGCAGTTAGATGTAAATTTCGGGGAAATGGAGGTGTTTTTTCTTATTCACAAAGAAGCTGGACTCTGCCTACTCCCTAAAAATCTCTATCCAAGCAATCATCCAGCTGGAGATTAGATGGATTTGGAAAGAGCAAACTTGAGCTTCAGGAAATCCCAGCTCATAATGACACAAACCAGCTTTTCCCTCCAGAAGTTTGGGGCTTACTGTCTGCTCCAATTTGGAGGGCCGTACACCTCCCACCTCCCACACAGCCTACAGCCCGGGGTCTCCCCTATGCAACCTGCACTGAACTCTCCAGCACTCCAGAAAATATCACAGAATAAACACGTTCACATGAAGGCCTACTCTGTGCCAAACACGGAGCCATTAGCTATCCAAACACCCCTCCGTGTCAATGAAAGAAGTGTAGAAATACAAGACACCAGCAGTCACAATGAGAAATTCTCACTCTCTTTACAGCCAACTTTACACTGGCAGACACCCTTACTTTGTATTAATAGATTTGGAAGAGGCAGAGGAAACTGGATTTGCCTATTCAGGAAGCTGATTCCAGAGAAACCACTTCTCCTTGAGCCAGGCCTAAAAAAAACCAGGGCAAGGAAGAATCAAGGACAGGAATGAGGGGAAGAGAGTGCCTGAGGATTCCATAAAGGGGTTGTGTTTGTTCCTCTTGGACCCAAAGGAAGGGACCATCCTGCTGTAGTCCAGCTTCAAATGGATATCCAAGGGATATGGCTGAGGAATCCTGAGAAATGGCCCAGCAAGGAGGAGAAGACAATAATAAATACTGAACACTTACATGACAATGACCACTGGCTCTATGCAAAAATTATCCTGTTTCTCCACTGATCAGTCTGTAACAGGTACTGTATAGGTTTGCTCAGGCTGCCGTAACAAAATACCACAGACTGCATGGCTAAACCAGTAACATTTTGTTTTCTCATAGTTCTAGATCCTGGAAGTCCAACACCACGGTGCCAGTAGGGCCCGAGTTCTCTGGGGGCCACGATGGAAGGAGCTGTGGGGGCCTCCCCTCTGGGCTTGTGGATGACCGGGTGCTGTCCAGGGCCTCTCCTCTGGGATTGTGGATGGCCGCGTGCTGTCCAGGGCCTCTCCTCTGGGCTTGTGGATGGCTGCGTGCTGTCCAGGGCCTCTCCTCTGGGTTTGTGGATGACCACGTGCTGTCCGGGGCCTCTCCTCTGGGCTTGTGGATGACCATGTGCTATCCGGGGCCTCTCCTCTGGGATTGTGGATGGCCGCGTGCTGTCTTCTTCCCCTGATGGCCCCACCCTGCTCATGCATCCCTGATATCTCTTTCTTGTGTCCAAGTTGCCTTTTTTTTTTTGAGACACAGTCTCACTGTCACTCTGGGTAGGGTCTATGATGTCCCAGCTCACAGCAACCTCAAACACTTGGGCTTGACCGATCCTCTTGCCTCAGACTCCCAGTAGCTGGGGCTATTGGTGTGCACCACTACACCTAGCTACTTTTTCTATTTTTAGTGGAGAAGGGATCGTGCTCTTGCTCAGGCTGGTCTCAAACTCCTGAGCTCAAGTAATCCACCTGCCTCAGCCTCCCAGAGTGTTAGGATTACAGGTGTGAGCCACCATGCCAGGCCACTTTTTTTTTTTTTTTTTTTTAGAAACAGATCTTGCTCTGTCATCCACGCTGGAGCGCAGTGGCATGATCATAGCTCCCGGTAGCCTCAAACTCCTGGGCTCAGATGATCCTCTCATCTCAGTCTCCAGAGTAGCTGAGACTACAGGCATGAGCCACCACACTCAGTTTAAATTTATTCTTCTTATAAAGAGTCAGATAGGATTAGGGCCCACTGTAAAGGCCCTATTGTAACTTAATACACCTCTTGAAATGCTCTGTCTTCAAATACAGTCATTAGGAGGTACTGGGGTTAGCGCTTCAAGATACGAATTTTGGAGGGAAACAATTGAGCCCATAGCAGATGCTAAGAATCCCATTTTAGTGATAAGGATTCTAACATGTTCCCTGTATAACAGCTAGTTGATAGTGAGGGCAGGATTGGTATTCAGGCCTGCTGGCTCCACGATGTAACACTGCCTCTAACAGCTGACGAGCAGTGCAGGGAGATGACACTAAGGTTGACATAAACATCAGTATCTATAGCCTCTGACACATCCGGGGGGGTTGGTCTGTGGTTTACTTAGAAGCGTGATTTGAAACAGCTAATAAATACAAATCCTGCAGGTGGGATTAATTTACATTTCGCTCCTTTGTTACTATAGAAAATTTCTCTAAGCCACAGAAAAACCTGTAGCCCTGTGCAGACACGCGCCTGCCCTGGCTAATTCCTTAAAACATTGTTCAAAGTGATGCTCCTAATTAACAGTGTGCACTGCCTGTCCAAAACACACGCCCAGTGCCACTTATAGTTTGTGACCCATCTGGTCTCCAGGCCCATGTGCCAGAGTCAGGTGTGGCTGCCGACCGCACCATCACGGCTCCTCCTACACAGAGTGGAAGGAAAGGGCTGTGGCCCCGGTGGGTAATGAATCAATAATGCTCAACCAATTCCCTAGACTCAGTTGACATACACAGTGGTTTTCTCTCTTGTGATTAATTACACTCATTTTTGCAGGAGGATTAATTCACTTTTTTAGAGAGCTTTTCCGATTCTCTGCTATTAAAAAGCCAATCTCAACAATCCCCCTAGCTCAGAAGGAATGGAGTCCAGTTCAGTGTAGGTGATCAAAATTGTGAAAATTCATTTTTTTTCTTTTTTTTTTTTTATTGTTGGGGATTCATTGAGGGTACAATAAGCCAGGTTACACGGATTGCAATTGTTAGGTAAAGTCCCTCTTGCAATCATGTCTTGCCCCCATAAAGTGTAACACACACCAAGGCCCCACCCACCTCCCTCCTTCCCTCTTCCTGTTTCCCCCCCATAACCATAATTGTCATTAATTGTCCTCATATCAAAATTGAGTACATAGGATTCATGCTTCTCCATTCTTGTGATGCTTTACTAAGAATAATGTCTTCCACGTCCATCCAGGTTAATACGAAGGATGTAAAGTCTCCATTCTTTTTAATGGCTGAATAGTATTCCATGGTATACATATACCACAGCTTGTTAATCCATTCCTGGGTTGGTGGGCATTTAGGCTGTTTCCACATTTTGGCGATTGTAAATTGAGCTGCAATAAACAGTCTAGTACAAGTGTCCTTATGATAAAAGGATTTCTTTCCTTCTGGGTAGATGCCCAGAAATGGGATTGCAGGATCAAATGGGAGGTCTAGCTTTGAATGCTTTGAGGTTTCTCCATACTTCCTTCCAGAAAGGTTGTACTAGTTTGCAGTCCCACCAGCAGTGTAAAAGTGTTCCCTTCTCTCCACATCCACTCCAGCATCTGCAGTTTTGAGATTTTGTGACGTGGGCCATTCTCACTGGGGTTAGATGATATCTCAGGGTTGTTTTGATTTGCATTTCTCTAATATATAGAGATGATGAACATTTTTTCATGTGTTTGTTAGCCATTCGTCTGTCGTCTTTACAGAAAGTTCTATTCATGTCTCTTGCTCATGTGATATAAGGGATTGTTGGCTTTTTTCATGTGGATTAATTTGAGTTCTCTATAGATCCTAGTTATCAAGCTTTTTGCAAACAGAAGGAAGGATGGTGGGGGTGAGGAGGAGGGGTGTATGTCAATTTATGTAATATGCATATATGTGAACATAAACATAAGTTGCATACAATTATGATTGTTCTCATTAGGGTGACTATAGGTCCCTTTTTTCATGGTCGGCACCTATTTCAAAAATCCTACTAAAATGCACAAGCTAATCCGATACTGCACACTTCAGATAATAATGCGGTCAAAAAAGAGGAGCAGATAATTGGACATAACTCAATTCACAATTAGACATAACTCTCTTCGAACAAGAATGATCCTCAATTAATGTTTGTCACAAACTTTAAAGTCACATAATTCAACATCCTAGACATTCCCACCTAAACACAGGAAGACACAGCGTAGGGAGCCGCTTAGACTGGTTTGGGGTCTGGTTTTGCTCAGTTATTCAATCAGATTTACCCAAGAGGGAAGAAAAAAAAATCACGCGCACTCAAAGTAGCTGGAACTAAATTTCCTTAAAAGCTATTGCTCTGTCTTTCCCTCTCATTTTGCTTTATGAGTGAATGGGGAATAATTCCTCTGAAAAGCATTTTGCAGGAAGGCTAACATCAATTCTTAATTATTAATATCACGATTTGTTATTTATTGAACATCAACAGTGCATTAGATGGTGTACAAAACAAATAGCTTCAAGTCTTAAATCAAGCTGATTTGCTTAGAAATGGGTCTAGAGCCATATTTTTGGTTTTGGTTTTTGTTTCTTTGATAGGTTCTTAGGTAGTGAGCTGGATAATGAGATGCTGCCTGCCTCGGAGAGAAGTGTCTTCTCAGCACTTAGGTTTCATCACCCACTGCTCAGAGAAGAGCAGAGCATTTACCTGAAACCCCAGAACTCCAGGCTAGGAAATGGACCTTGAAGGATGTCACATCCAGTAATCTCCAAATTTGGCTGACCGTGCACCCGTCTTAGTGAAATATCTGAGCAGGCACCCTGGTATTTTTATATATTCACTAAGTTATGTACATCCACTATCATACTGGCACATTATGATCCTTGTGAAGCATACAAAATGAGAAAAATTTAAAGGAGAACATGAAGATAAAATGTTTTCAAATAATTTTTGTTTTATTGCATTTTATACAAAGAATGTTTGCTCTCACTAATAAGCTGCCACCGTTGGTAACATTTCTTTCCTGAGAATGAAGCAATTGAATATGCTTCATTATTATTTTTTAAATCTTGGTTTCATGCTTTGTGATACGGGAATATGAAAACGTAGTGCAGCTTTAATGGCCATCGTTGCCAAGAAAAATGCTTCTCCAATGCGTGTCCATCCAAATGGTAAGGAAGTGCTTTGTCGGCTGGGCTTACCAAAGCATGACACTTATTTTTACTTTCATCCACCAATTATGTGAAAGTTTTTGTTGAAATTTGCTAGTAAATTCCATTTTTTTTCCTGCTCTATCATTTGTTCTGCCCAATAAATTGGAACTTAACAACATATTTTTACCTGTTTAATAAACAGCTTCTTCAAAATATCCTGAAACTATTCATTTTGAACAGTTTTAAAATTCTACCACCAGGCTTGCTAAGTTTGCGATGTTGTGCTTTGTGAGGGTTACACACTTACACACACAAGTGATGAAAACACCTTCAGCCATTATTTTTGAAATGCTTTCTTCATAGCACAGTTTTTTTTCCCCCAAAAAAGCAACTAATTTCTCACCTTAAAGAAAAAATAAATTAAGTTTAGTTCACTGATTAAAAGTCTTCTTTAGGGCAGCGCCTGTGGCTCAGTGAGTAGGGCGCTGGCCCCATATACCAAGGGTAGTGGGTTCAAACCCGGCCCTGGCCAAACTGCAACAAAAACATATAGCTGGACGTTGTGGCGGGCACTTGTAGTCCTAGCTACTCGGGAGGCTGAGGCAAGAGAATTGCCTAAGCCCCAGGAGCTGGAGGTTGCTGTGAACTCTGTGACGCCACGGCACTCTACTGAGGGCGATAAAGTAAGACTCTGTCTCTACAAAAAAAAAAAGACTTCTTTAAACCTTACTCTTTGATTATCTGAGTGATCCTGGGAAAGAGACTTCACCTCTCTGTTCCTCAGTATCCTCATCTATAAAATGAAGCTAGTAGTCCCTAGCTGCTAAGGCTGTGTAATAAATTAATGACTTAACCCATTTAGAACAGAATGCTGTCTGGCCAATAATATGTAAATGGAATCTGTTAAGTGCATTTATTTTTTCAAAAATGTCTACTTGATCTACTACCAAGGGCTGCTTGTTATCACAGGAGGTCTGCATAATTTCAGAATCGCATGTATTTTTGCAAAAAACAAAAAAAAAGTCCCAACTTAAATTTGATTATGTTTTAATTCTTTTACCCCATGATAACCCACAAGCCTCTTTGTGACACAAAAGATTGTCCCGGTTATTCCCCCATTTCATTCAGGTTATTGTAAAGATTCCACTATTTGCTATTCTGCTGTTTAAGATACCATTGCCCATAAATTTCTTTAATGGGGCACAATTAAACTACAATGTACAGAAATATACTCAAGTAAATGAACAAAGATACTGCTGCAGCACCATGTTGGGGGACTTCTGCTCTTGCCCAGTAGCCTAATGTTACATTTGATGTGATGCAAGGCTGTCTGATTCACTGGACATGAAGTATTAGTAAGCTTACTCTCTTTTTTACTTTAAGATAAAATGTAAATACACAGATTTCATTTTTCTTCTGTCCTCCACCGTGGAGTCCACAGCTGTAGCCCAAAGGTTTCCTGACAGAGATTCTCTAGGTTCCACCCAGTGCTACTAAATGAGACTCCTTGGGTGCGACCTGCTTCTCAGCCGGCTCCTAGCCTGCTTCAGTCTGACCATCTGATGGGTGGCTCCCTCAGAGTAGCCTCAACAGGTGGCCATCTTCTTAAACATTTCTGATGAGAATGAGCTTATTACCTTCCAGTGTAGCCCGTGGATTCACAATTGCTGGGAAATGCCTTCTCTGTCCCTATAATTTTGCCCACTAGTGCAAGTATTTTGCTCTCTGGTGTCACACAGAATATAATTCACTACCATCTCCTTTCTCATTGTCCCTTTCTCCTCTCTGGACCCTTAAATCAGTACCCATTTGAGTTGGTTTCTAGAATGTCTTCCTGTCCTAGTTCCCCCTCTCCAGCTGATTGCCTAGCTGTTGCTCAATATGCCTGGTGTCATCGGGCCAGCTCCAAGGACTGTGGGTGTGTGGCCTCCTCTGAGCACTACTGCAGTGGCCCTGTTAATGCCAAAGAGATTCATCATCACCAGCTGAGATTTGCCTCTTTCCATGGGGTGTGTCAGGTTGATGCACCACACACATTCAGGAATGGTAGACAACTGTCATAATTGAGGGCTCTTCAAATTCTTTAAGACGTTCCCCCTGTCTGATGAGATGTCTACCAGTATGTAATATATGCTTCACAGTGCAAAGTCCTAAACACATGAGAGTCTCTATTTTGTGTCTTATCTCAGTCTTATTTCTTGCGATAAAAAATACAGCATTAGGACAAACACTGGTACCACGTAAGCCCCACTGTGCTGGGTGACTTTAAGCAGGACACTTACTCTTTCTACACATCTGAGCCCCCAACCAATAAAAGAAGAATATCAGCACCTACTCTCCTGACCTCAGAAAGGTTTAGTCAGAATCCAGTGAGTTCCAAATTGTGAAAGTTTTTTACAATGACTTCTAAAAATATAACACTTATATTACTATTATTACTACAATGCAACCTGTTGGCACTTAATAAATATTAATGGGGAAATGAAACAGAGAGATAAATGATAGAAAGAATATTTAAAAATGACAAGAAGGCACGATCAGAGGAAAGAACCAGCATAACATCAATTCAAGCTCTTGGCACCTTAAGCCAGTGTCTGTCGCCGATGGCAACACAGAAGGAATCACAATGCTTCCAGTCCAGTGTTCAAGGCTTAGTTTCTGGCAAGGGATCGTCCAACCCATGATTTCTATAGTTTCATGCAGTTAATGAGGCATCTAGAAGCACCTGTTCGGCATTTACCCAGGAAGAAACTGTAATTGGTAAGAGACAGGAGCCAAGAGCAGGGCTCACATTCATCAATGCACGCAGCAAAATATTTAACTAACTGCTGGGCAGCAAATCCCATTTGACTGTTTAAGTAAGAGGTAATGATTAATACCAAGCTAACGTATATGCCTTTCCACATTTTATTATACAAAATACACTAATGGCATATCTATGAAATAAAATGGGCTTTTCCACAAGTTTTTTATTCTCCTGGGAAGTAAGCATTACAGGATATTTGCTCCTATGCATTTAGTCATCCATCCATTTGTTCAAACAAACATCTCTTCAGTAAATATTATGTGTCAGACTTTGTCCCAGGTGCAGCAAGACTGAAAGACGAATAACCTTGTTCTTCATTCTGGGCGTGGGACACACACACAGAGCTGATTTAATTTCCAGTCCAATTTTTTCTGCCACCTGCATATTCCCCACCTCTTATTTATTTTGGATGGAAAATAAATATGGAAAACATACGTCCTGAAGCAATCTCCAGGGGAAAGTCCAGGCTTCCTCTTCCATGTCACACAGTAAAAAATGGTTTCTCTCCTTCCACCTTTCTCATTTCTTCTGCTACAAACTGTGCAGTCCTTTGTTGACTTTTTTCATTTCGCAGTATAAAATGTGTCTTTCCAGTTAGCCTTTCCTCCATGTCAGAAGAAGATGGTCTTCCTCTCTTTCTTGAATTCTGTCCCTCACATTGCTTACCAGCTGAGTGATGAGATTTCTCCTGTGAGAAAGGTGTGTCTGCACTTTTTCTCCACTCTCCTTATCCAATGAGCAAAGGATGTAGCTGTTCACAATTGCAACTTCCATCAGCCAGAAGAATAATTTTTCCAGCGTTTGTAGGACATAACATCCTTGCAAATCCATAACATCCATAGTACTGATCAGCTCTGTCCACTCTTCCCATAAAATAACTGTCTGTTTTTCAAATTGAACAGGTTATTTCCTCCTACAACCAGTGATCAGCTGTGTTTGAGGGCCAAAGAATGTACTCAGCGTTGTCACGAACCTCTTGTCATGGAATGAGAGGCACACACACACACAGAAAAAAATCAGACATCTTCCGACATAAGGGAGCAATGGGAAAATCACTATGTCAGTGAGATCTGACATGGGATTGGAAAGGGTTTTAGTTCACTGTGATGTGACAAAACATAGGCAGATGATAGAACACAGGGTGCCGTGGGCTTACAGGTGACCTTTGAGCAGGAAATCAGTGAGGACTCAGTTGCAGATTACAGAAGTTTAAGTAGAAAGGGATTTAACACAGGTAAGTAGGTGCTAACAAAACCATTGAATGGTCAGGAAGAGAAGTTTCTACCAAACCTGGAGAAATGAGTCTTAGAACAATACTGCAGAGCTGGACCCCTGGACCCCGAAGGACCTGCCTTTCCTGCCATCTTTAGGAAGCTTGGGAATCAAGAAGCTGTCGGTACAACCATTGGCTCAAAGAACATTCCTCATTTGAAACTCTCCAAGGGTCACAGTTATTGGTTCCTGTTAGATCCTTACTAGAGGAGAAAACAAAAGCTCACAGATCACCACTGCTCCTGCCATTTAACTCAGTTCTAAATTTAAGTCTTGTGTGGATGTACCTGATTAGCAGAGCCCTAAATCACATCTGGAACCCTAGGTGCAAGAGAGTCTTTTTCCAACCTTTCAGCACAGAACACTAGGAAGATGTTTGAATAGCTGCAAGAGAGCCCATTTAGCTCACCAAGCTCAGCAGAAAATGTGAAGATAAAGAGATGTTAGAGCAGAGAGGGGAGGAGGGCTGAAGATGAGAGGAACCACATGTACATGAACATCGCCAGTTCCGAAAGGAGCTAGACCCCTGATGAGCTGTGGACACAGCCAGAGACAGCATTTTCAATGTCAAAATCTTTTTGTTAATCATTAGTAACTGGCATAGCAATACTAGAGCCAAATCCATATGAGTGTTCCGGTGGAGTAAAGATAAACTCAGAGTCAAGAGGCGGCAGTGCCACTGGGAGAGTGTAGGTCTCTTGGGGAGTCACTGAACACCTCTGGCCTCATCTTTGCCATCTGTAAGATAGGGAGGGTTTCCATCATTTTCTGCCAATGGTAATAAATAAGAAATAGAAACATCAAAACATCACTTCAATGTGAGTAGTTGTACACACGCTAGATAGACATCCTATGTAATGGAGAAAAGGGAGACCTTCAGGGTGTTTGCAGAGACTCACCCTATGACCAGTAAATTCATTTTCAAATAATATCATATTGCAATTTTGTTAGGATAATGTCAGAATAGTGGTCACTCAATAAATGTTCATTGCTGTGAATTAAACATGTACTAATTGCAGAATTCAGCTTTCCTTGGAAATGCACAACTCTTCCAGCTTTCCTCTCTGGGCATGTCGTAGAAACCCATAATCAAGCAGCACACGTTACTGGCAAGGCAGGTAAGTTAGAGAGCCAGAGCTGTGTGTTGTGTGCCAGGCCTGTGCTCAGCCAAGGTGAGCACTTGGCAAGTGGAGTAGTCTTCCATTTCACAGTTGTCATGAATATGCAATTCATCTAGTCACAATAGATGTACTTCCTACACTTTGGAAAGCCACATGTTATTTCCTTGCTCTCTCGGCCTTCTCTGCCCCAGCTTAGAGACAAAGAGATCCAGCAGTTGTTGAAGGTCAAGCTACCACGGAGTTCCCGAGTTACGGCACATAGACAGTGGAGATCGTGTGGCGTGTAAGTCACCTGAAGGAGCACGGGCCACATTAGGTGGCGAACTAACTTGGAACACCTCTTCTTCTCTCTCTTTTTCCCCAGACCATGAGGAAAGAGGGGTCAGAGCAAGCGGAACAGTATCCAACCAGATCAGCTTTTAAAACAGGTGATGGGCAGAGAAAATGTAACACATGACATGACTATTCCATCTAGTTAGAGCTCTCTCTCCCTTGTCTCCTGTGCTATATAACAGTCTGTGATGATCAGAAAGAATAGTGCTGAAACAGGACACCACAAATAACCCCAAGATAAGACCCTGCAGCAAAGAAACTGGGAGTAGGTGTCTTCAAGGTGAGCCCCATCTCATGTTAGTGGAAGTGAGGAGTAAGTCTGAGTTTTGAGATTTTCTCCAGTGAATGGAGCTAATAACATGTCTCTGCTTCCTCAGTTTTACTTATGAACATGCACACACATGCCTGGGAAGAAAGAGAGAGAAATTTCATAGAGATGCTCCATGCCTTCGCCAATTAACAATTATAAAATAAGAAATATGACCAGGTCATAATTGAATTTTCACCCATAGTATAAGACGACAATGCCGAAGTTTCTTTGGACTTATGATGAGTTTTTTTCTATATTAAATTTCTTCTATTCTACCAAGCTTATGCCAATGACTCCTGCCTCATCTCTGTGACTAACAAGAATAACTGACCCCCACTTTCTAACATTCATATCTGCCAAAGTATCGTTAGCCTTCAGTCTTTCTGCTTTTTCCCAGAAAGTAGCTGCCACTCTTGATTTTATAAAGAACCTTTTTAAATTTATTACCATTTTAAGAGATTTCCTCTGAATCTTGGACAGCTTGACGTGGTGCTATTTAAAAAAGGAACAATTTAAAACTTAAGAATGCTTTCTTCCTGCAAGGTGATGAGCACCAACCGGCAGCTGAGTAGCTAGTTCAAGTTGAGATTCCCTCCTTTCTCTGTTTTCATCTTCTTAATATGTGTGAGCCACTGAGAGTTTATACAGAGCTGTCAAAAGATGGTTTGGGGCTTAGGGTATGATCAAAACAAGGGTGCCACAGAAGACTGTTAACCTTTTATAGTGGCAGAATAACTGTCCTCAAAGGGTTGTTGTGAGGGTGATGAAAATGTGTCAAACGGTCTATGAACCAAGTGTATGGTGCCCCATGATCATACTAATGTACACAGCTATGATTTAATAAAATAAATAAATAAATAAAAAAGAACTGGAGAGTCTGGCACAAGATGTGGGCCTTGGGTCAGAGGGAATTTCAGAGGCCGTGTTGTCTATGGGCTGCCTCAGGACTCTTGAGATCTATTTCACTGCATGGTGACCATAGTTAACAGCAATGTGTTATTCTCTGTACAGTTAGTAACAATGTATTATTTTCTACACAGTTAATTACCATGTATTGTTGTCTACGGAGGACACCTGCCTTCCACTTACAGGAGTTGTGCTGCCAGGACTTGGTCCAAGGGAGAGACCAGCTGGTTCTCAAAAGCCTGAAGAGGACAACCCTGAGATTCTCCAGGAGGACTCATCTTTCCTCAGCAGCCAGAGAACGCAAATTTCAAGCACTTAATGCAGGGGGATGGATGGGGAGTCAATTCCTTCAAAGGTAAAGTAGAGCATCATAAGGCCATTCCAACCGTCAATCCATGCAGGGCTCACAAAGTGGGAGTAGATCCTAGCGATTTCTTCCCCAAATATCTGAACGTGGCCTCCCCTTGTGTTCATAGTCTCTGGGTAATTGCTCTGCTTTTTGCTTTATTTTGCCTGAGCAGCCTCGGTACTCATGAAGCATCTACAATGAGGGATGGAAGTTTCTACACAGGCATGATAGATTAGCCACAAATAATGACTTTGCCAACTGCGAGTGTTCTCATTTTCCTTCAGCTGCTTACAAGGAAAGAAAAACCCCTACTTTATTAATTATGCTCATTATTTGCCAATTATTTAGATTTTAAGGAGGCTTTTATGTGCTTTAAACCCACATTCATGTTAAATACCAATGTAAATGAAGCACAGAAATGAACAGAAAGGCCGCCATGCAGAATTGTAGTTCATGGAGAAGGTAGTTCTTCCCCCACTTCAAGATATTTCACTCTGAGGATGTTAAACTGTTAGGAAGATTGTCTTCCCTTCCAAGCCTCAAGGACAAATTTAGTTCTGTACAACTCTCAGACTTAAGGCTAATAGCAATAAAGCCAAACACAAACATCTGGACTCACTACAGGAAATCGTTTTCTTTGTTTTGATAACCAAGGTGCCAACTTGAGTGAATGGTGTAGAAGAGCTTTGGCACCTCAGCCACCAATACAGAAAGAAAACATAAAGTTTCATGGAAGTAAAGACAGAAACTGATAAGAAATGAACACAACTTTAGAGAACATTCTCCTACCATCGAAATCATAGCCTATTTGGAATTTTTATATTTAGAAAATAGTAGGGCAAGAGATGTAGGTACAAGTCTTTTTGAGTTTTTTTAAAAAGTCAGTCATAAACATACTTAACACATGTACAGATAAAACCCTGTACTGTACCCTGACAAAACAGATACAGGCAGCATCTCTGTACAGTTAGTAAGAATGCCTTCTTCTCCATACAGTTAATAGAGATTTTTTCATAATTATATCTAGTAAAGAGAGAGATTTTTTCATAATTATATCTGAAACCTGGTCCTAACCCAACAAGATTGAGATAAAGTTGCCAAACTCCCATGCTAAAAACTAAAGACTGTGGAATCCAATATTTCCCTGAGTATCTGGGGTCAGATAAGGAGATTTACAGTCACAGAATTACTTTTTCTTTTTCCAGCTTTACAATCTCTACTGCATTGTACCCTGAAGGTTTCCTGTGATCACACCCTTTATGTCAGGGGCCTTCACACGGGATCTATGTCCTTCTTGGTGATACCACTTGTCACTTGCCCCCTCATCTACCCCCCCACCCCCACCCAAAGCATCAACAAGCATAGGAGTAGTAGAATTTGCACTGAAAATGTGGGCGTTGCCAACCTGGGTACAATGGGGAGACATTCTTCAGGCCGTCATGTCTTACACTGGAAGAAAATCACTTTAAAACTCCTTTTTAGTCCTTTCAGCCATTCTGCCACCAATAGCAATTTCTTACTGGCCATAGCCACCCTACCCTCTTAACCTCCCACAATTTTTCTGATCTTTCTCACCTCTCTCCCTTCACATCTGTTATGGATTGAATTGTGTCTCCCCAAAAGGTATATTCAAAATATAGCCTATTGGGGATTTTTCTATTTATAAAATTGTAGTAAACCATTTTCCTAAACCCCAGTAAGCATGAATGTGAACTTATTTGGGAACAGGTCTTTGCAGATGTAAGAAGTTAAGATGAAGTTACTCCTGTGGACCCCAATCCAATACGTCTGGTGCCTTTATAAGAAAAGGTGACACACAAAGACACACAGGAAGAATGACACATTGATGTCAGAGGACGAGCTGAGAGATGTGGCAACAAACCAAGAATACCAACGATGGCCAGCCCCCTCTGAAGAGAGGAAGAGGCCGGGAAAGATTCTGTCTACAGCCTCAGTGGGGGCAGGGTAGGCCCTACTGACACCATAGTTTTAGACTTTTTAGCCTCCAAAACTGCAAGAACAAATTTCTGTTATGTTAAACCATTCAGTTTGTGGTACTCAGTATCAATAGGCCTAGGAAACTGATGCAACACTCCCTCTCCTCTCTCAGCAGAGATCTTTTACTATCTTGACACCTACCCTCAGATCCTCATCTCTGACCCAGGAGCTGCTGACAAATGCATTTTCCTGAATAAAGACAGCTCCCTCCCTTTTTTTCCCCCACTACCTACAGTGTATTTAGATTAGGAAAACAAACAGTCCAAGTGCCCACATTAGATTTGGGGATCTAATTTCTACAAACTGGCTGTTGCTCTTGATTGGATCTGCAGGCCCTTGTTTCACATGCACTGGCAGCTTCAGCCCCATACTCGGCAGAACCTAGAAAGGGAGGGCAGGTGCCCTCTGTCCCCTCTGCCTTACCCTGGCTGCTCCACTGCTGCCACTCTCCACCCCAGCCACACTGGCTTCTTCCAGCCTCACAACGCATTCTCTTTGCACCCGCACATCATGGACCCACCTGCTCCTGCTGCCTGGAACACCCTTTCAAACCTCTGTCCCTAGCTCCTTTCTGAGATAACTCTAATTGTCTTCCGATCTCAGATCCACAGTCAAGTCCTCCCAGGTGTCCTTCCTAACGTCCCAGAGCTAAAGCACATTCCCCAATTACATACCTTTATATGTAATGTTTATTAGTTTTTAATTACAATAAAGCTTAGCAATGTTTATTAGTTTTTAATTACAATAAAGCTCTCTTAAGTGCACACCTCGGGGAATTATCTGACGTTTTCAAATCCCTCTGTACAAGGTATGGACAGATTGCCCAGAGCATAAGGAGCTCTGTAGCTTCTGCCGCCTGGGTCCCCTCAGCACTTCACTCCCACCAGCTGAGCCTCGCTGAGAGCAGGTTGTTTTGTTCCCAAGCCTGTTTATGACGGTTGTACTTGATTACCATAATTATTTCGTTTAATTAAATGTCACATAAACTGATCAAATATGAGCATAAAAAGAGAGTTACTGTTTCTATGAAAGGTAAGTTAAATACTTTGGAAAGACCTGAAAAAGCTGGGGGTAGGGGAAAATACTTGCTCATAAATTAGTTGTAGGCAAGACAAGTTTATAAGATTGGAGAAAAAAATAATAAAAATCTAAATGAATTCAAATTACTTCACAAGTGTCTTTAAATTCTCCCTCCACTTCAAGCACCTGAAACTGGAAACCGGAGGTGGTATGTATATTATAGCATTTTGAGTGGGCTTTTTGTAGGAAAGAATAAAACTTCAGTTACTGGCCCAATCTTCAAAGGCAGTATCTTGGTTCAATCCAATTTGGCAAATGAATGTGCATTTGTGTTTTAAGTAAAAAATAAAATGTTTAAAAATACATATGCATATGATTTCCCACTTTCACTGTGTTTTCTAACTAGCTACTGGTCTTCCCGTTGTTGGAAGAGGAGACTTCTGTAGTCAATATTTATTGTCGTGGTCATTTGATTAACCTTAATTTCCCCCACTTTACTGAGGGTTCTATTACAAGGGTACGTGTCTGGTTCAACACAAATTCTAATGCTTAGCTCTGGTACAGAGTAGGTACTCAGCATTATTCTAAATAAATGAATAAAAGATAACTTCCCTTAATTTTGTGTTATGAAGACAGAGCAGAAAATATAGTAAAATATCTAAGCATATTTTTCTGAAGGAAGTTCAAATCTGTGGAAAAAATTATTCTTTAGGGGTAGCACCTGTGGCTCAAAGGAGTAGGGTGCTGGCCCCATATGCTGGAGGAGGCAGGTTCAAACCCAGCCCCAGCCCAAAACTGCAAATATATATAATATACATTTATATAAATATATTTAATTATATAAATATTTACAATATATATTATAATTAAATATAATTATAATTAAATATAAATATTTATTGTCGTGGTCATTTGATTAACCTTAATTTCCCCCACTTTACTGAGGGTTCTATTACAAGGGTATGTGTCTGGTTCAACACAAATTCTAATGCTATTATATATAAATAATATATTATAAATATATTTAATTATAATTTAATATATTTATAATATATTATATTATTTATATATGTATATTATATATTTATATAAATATATATAACACATATATATATATTCTTCATTCTTCTGAGCAGTAAGTGTTAACTTGACCTTTATGGAAGACTGTTCAGTATGTTGGAGGACGTCTGAGGACAGTGGTATCTTTCCTTCCTGAGAGATAGACTGGCTGCTCTATTTTGTATGAACAGGGTTCCCTGGACAGGTATGAATCTGAACCGGGGAATAAAGGAGGTGCTTTTTATTTTCCTCTTTCTCTGTATGCTGTGAGAAATCTATCCTCCTCTAAGATCCAGCCGTAGTGAACATAACAGATGTGTTTAATCCATAAAAATGAAAAACTTTTCCCATTTTAATTCCATTTCCTGCCTTTCCAGGTAAAGCAAAACTTACCCTGAGGAAATGATGTAAATGCACTCAAACATTCTTAAAAGAGCCTACATAGCACAAAATATTGCTATGAACTGAACCATGTTTCTTTTCATTTACATGTAAAAAGATGTATGAATGAAATAGTGGGGAAAATGCAGATGGAAATCAGGAAATGCTTCCCAATCCCTGTTTCATTGGCATCTCCCTTCAGAAACTTCAATTGCCTTGCCTATAACATGGGATTGGTAAAAATACACACCAGAATTATTGTGAAGAATCAAACTAAATAATATCTCTGAAAACCCTTGAAATATAACAAAGGATGATACAAATGTCTCCTGTTATTGTTACTACAAGGTCCACTGTACCGTATTTCCTCACAACTTCAGTTCCTGCCCTTCTTTTTGTGTCTGGCAGGCTGCACACAATTCATTTCCTTTAGCACAGACACAAGCAATCTTCTGTTATTACAGGTGAAAGGAGGTTGGGAGCTACTGATTTTGGAGTAGACAACAATGGTCTTGCTCCAATGAACCTTCTGGGAAAATCCACAGGACTCTCAACGCCCATCTTGCCCCATAATCTTTTCAAGACAGATAAAGAGGGAGGCATGAGTCAAGACCCCTGTGAAAACTGTAATTTCATCCCCAGTATGGGTTTAAACTTTAACAGCCTGGTATCCATCTGTAAAATGTCATTTCTGTTGGTTCCATCCTAGTAGCTCAAACAATAGAAAAACCACACTGTCTCCTACCACAATAAAATGGTAAAGTCTATAGTTTCTCCGTAATATATGTGCACTCAAGCTGAATTTATTCTACAATTACTTTTATTTTTTAGCATTTTTATTTGGCTCTTACACTAAATAATTAATGGTGTTTACATGGAAAGGTTGTTTATGTAAATGGCTTAAGTGGATTACTGAGCAAGCCTTAAAACAAATATTTTTCTTCTTTTACAATGTTCTTCACTCTCGTCTAAATGTCTGGCACAAGAGCAGAGATTTTTAAACGTCCAAGGGGATATAGAAATCAAGCTTCTGAGGTCCATTCTCCCCTGGTAAGATGGGTTTATAATTCTGTTTCCTGTAATGGTTGGCCTGAGGGGAGTCAACAGTGACCCCACTGACCCAACACATCCCAGACTCAGAAGCCCATCTTTTCTTTGGGTGGTTGCCACTGTTTTTCTCCATGACCTTAAACATAACAAAATATCTGGCCCTTAGAGATCATTTCCTGCAGGGTTTGCAGTACTGAGGATGAGAGACTCACCAGATAAACAATTACATGCACTGTAAAGACCAGAAAAACACCAAGGAAGAAAACCTACCAGGCTTCTGAATACCTCCACCGTAACAATTACATCACTCAGTTGTGCCAATTACTGAGATTGTCCCTCCTACTCAAGTTCAGACTGCATGTTCCATGAACAGCAGCACAGGGCACAGTAAAAACACAAAGCTGGTGTGACAGTCACTACCTGCCAAGCCATACATTATTTTTCTTTTTTTTTCAAGAATGGATTTTTTTTTTTTTATTGTTGGGGATTCATTGAGGGTACAATAAGCCAGGTTACACTGATTGCAACTGTTAGGTAAAGTCCTTCTTGCAATCATGTCTTGTATTTTTCTAAGGCATTCTAAAGAGAATGTATTGACATCAAAGGCTGCCTTCTTATTGCTGCTCTCCCAGAGGCAAAGCCAAAGGGGCAGGTGGGAAGCTGCCTGGCTCCACACCCACATGCCCAGCCCTTCAGAAGCCTTAGGAAGGAAGCTTGATTCCAGGTTGTCTCTGGAAGAACAGGTAATGTGTCCTCTAAAGTACCCGTGGAGTTAACTCAAGAGTTGCAGACTAGATTGTACCAGCAGGCTTTCTCTAGAACAGACTGGTCTCAGAGCTAACCACTGAAAAGCTCAATCCAGATGAGTTCTGAACTAACATTCTAGAATAGAGAGATCCCTGCACTAGTCCTATCCAGATTGCCAGGGGATAGCCTAGAATTGAAGTCCAGACATGGGCGATGACGGGTCATACACCTATGACAAGAATGAACAAAGCACTATCTTAAGACCTTGATATTCTCCAAACACTCTTAGTTTCACATTACTTGAAACGTATTAACAAGTGTACACATTCCACATTTAATAACTTTGCTATACCAGGAATTTTATAGTTTTGCTTTTGAAATTATTTGGCTAAAGTAATTAACTTAAAATATACTGTGATTTCTTGACACTCGTTACATTTTCAGAAACTCTCACCCAGTGAAGGTATCTCATCTAAAAACAGTTTTCCAATGTAATGAGATTGTTATGAATGCAAAATCCATCCATCAATGAAGCTAACACAGTGTTCGGTTTTGTGACCATTTAATAAATGTTTATTAATTTTGCTTTGGTTGTCCTTTTCTATTTTGAACACAATCATTTTTTCTGGTCAGATTCCAGATATTTTTCCAAGCACAGGTCCTATGCCCAGCACTGTGAGTCCTGAACCTGGAGCCTAAACTGGTCATCAGGCCCATGGCCTATTGTGAGTTCTCAGGGATTCCCAGGTATTTCACAGAATTCTGCCCTCAACCAAAGCAACAAGGTAGAGACTCAAGTCTTGTGCCATCACTTAACAACTTAAGGAATTCTTCCAATTAAACTCATATAACAAAAATTTGTGAATTTTTGACTCCTCAGAAGCTTACCCACAACCAATGCTAAAAACCTTCTTTGTTGGCCTCTCCTTTAGTGGGTGAAATCAGGTTTCATAAATCCAATTTATTTTATAAAGCTTCATTGTCCAATGACAAATGAGATTTGAAAGCTGATCCGGAATTACATTTCTAGGAAACTTTTCTATCACTCCATGAAATATACGTTATGCATATTCTACTCAGGTGTTTATACCTAGACCCAGGATGACTTCTTTAAAGATATTCTACAAGCGACTGTTAGGTAAAGTGCACTTTGCCCATTGACTAGGTTTTTTTCTTCCAAAAGTTTAGGTATTACCAGAGTGTATCAACTCAACAATGACCTTAGCTAGACCGTTGGCAGTCATGAAATCCCCTCTTTTCGCTATCAGCAAATGCTGCAGAGCTAAAGTAAGAATTTGAAAGTTCTACTTTATGAATGTGTCCTGTAGCAGTATCACATAATCGCAACGGTTTAAGTGATACATTCTTGACCTAGGTTTGAGATCTTTGGGTCTTTTTTTAAAATTAGAGTACACATTGACTGTATAGTGGTAAACACGTGGATACCAGCATCAGATGGAATTCCAACTCTGTCTTTTTCTAACTATGAAAAGTTATTAAGCCTCCATTTCTTCATCTGTAAATTGGTACTAATAATACTTTTTTTTTTTTTTGGTACTAATAATACTTAATAGGAATGTTTTCAGGCTTAAACAAACTAATGAGGATAAAGCTTTTGGTGAGCAATCAATATATGTTAGCTTTGAGTATTACTAGTTACTACCCATCGTTCCTCACTATTTACATTATCATCATTCAAGCCACCACACCTGGAGCCTGGACTACTTGGGAACATCCTGACTTCCCCACCTGCCTATCCTAACCCTTCTCATCTCCTTCCCAAAACGGAGGGATCCTTTCAGAATAGAAAACCAATCAGTTCAATCCCCATACCACATAAAACAGAAATTCCCCCAGTCACTTTTAGCACCTATGCCCTGCTGACCATGTCCAGCCTGTTTCCCCCTCTCTCCACCATTCCCTTCATGCCACAGCCACACTGGTCAGTTTTCCGTCCAGCCCATCATTCCCTCAGCCTGGAGGGCTGTGTCCCTGTCCTCCGCCCTTCACATCCAGCCCAAACTAGATCACACTCAAATTATTTTCAAAAATCCATATTCCTTCCCTTTAGGGCCCTTAGCGTCAGAAATGCCTGACCCTATTTAATAAAGGTTAATTTCCTAGTGTCCGCCCTTGCTACACAATCTTAAATTTGGAGAGGGTAGAGCTGGCAGTTTTGCTCATCCGGTTCCCCATCACCTACTTCCACCAGGACCCCTAAGAGGGTAGTCAAAGCTGCATTAACGAATGCCTGCTCGCACGCAGAGGGGTTAAAATGACCTGTAGCACATGGTCTCAAGAAGTGGGCTCTTACCCCAGGCTCGTAATTACGTGCTCCCAACACGCAGGACCACTTTCTCTAGCCCTTTTTGGAGGGAGGGGGTGGAGGGGGTACAGTTTGGCCTTGTTTTTGACGTCACTCTGTTCACAAACAGCCACCCCGGAGAGCGGCGGGACCAGACCGGAGCTGAAGGGCGAGCGACCGGCCCGCGGGGCGGAAGTGCGGGGCGGGCGGCGGCGGAAGTGCGGGCGGGCGGCGGCGGAAGTGCGGGGCGGGCGGCCGCGCGAGGCTCAGGTGGGTGCCGGTGGGCGGCACCGAGGCCGTGCGCGGGGTCCCGCGGGCCCTTCGCTGTGCCGCACGCTGCCAATTTCGAGTGTCGTTGGAGGAAATTTAATTAACCCGAGAGCTATAAATCCAGGACCGCCGCGGGGAGGTTGTGAATTGCGCGCGCGCGAGAGTGAGTGTGAGAGACCCGGCGCGCGCGCGAGAGAGCGCGGACGAGATCTGGGAAGTAAATAAATGACGGGCGGGAACAGGCGGCAGAAAACATCTCCACTTCAGCCTTCTTCCAGGGATCGCAGATTCCCGGTTTCGGCTTTCATTGAATTCTATGAAGTGCTAATATAAGCACACTTGGCAGCCCGCTGACATGACTGCCTTTTTAAGTAAATACTTTTGAGCAGCCATGTTGACCTTTAATTGGGGTGAGAAGGTTGAAAGGTGCAGCAGGGAACAGTGGTTGAGGCCGGGGCTCACTGGATCAACTGTCTGAACCTCCGCTTCGCTTTATTGGGCAAAAGCAACCCTCTGAGTACTGAACAGAGAGAATAAATCAGATCCTGTGCAATTCTCAACAAGTACTTAGCCTTTCAGTCATTCCTGACATAAATGGCTCCTACAATTTTTTAATAAGTCAAGGGGCAGTAAAGTCCCCACTAAATTGTCACTAATGGGAATAGGCATTTGATTTTTTAAGGCTGCTTTTTACAGTGTTTCACCTGGATGATTTTTATTCTTGTTTCTAAAGAGACGGTGTTTCTATAGTACTTTATATTTCAATGCCCCTTTTAAAAAATCCACAGTATAGCCTAGCTTAACCCCAAGATTCTCAGTTCCTCAAGAATAGATAGAGTCTCGGGTCTGTTGTTTTATGGCACCCTGTTAAATGGCATAGCCTAATCACCTAGGTTCTGCTCTGCTAAGGAATTAGTTGGGACCAGAAAGGCCGTACTGTGAAAAGTAAGATTGGTGAGGCTGGTGTTTTAGATGGACAGAATCCCCTTGCTTGCTGTGGTCAGCAGTAGCCATCTGCTGAGGAAGGATCAGTATTTCTTTTTGTCTCCTTCACTAGAAAAATATGTGCCTGTGAGGTTTTATTTAGATGGACTGTTGGCTGGTAAGTAATAGAAGTGAGGATTTTTTTCCAATCTGGGGGTGTATTAGGCTGTTTCTGTTTTGTTCCAGATGCCTAGCTTGAAAGTACCCAAAGGCACTGTGTAGAGATGCCTTCAAAATAAGTTATATTTTTTATTATTAAAGTATTTGTATTTCATAACTTGCATAAACTCTTGTAGGTTAACATACTCAGTTGCTGTAATACGGTGGCATAGGGTTTCAAACATAGACCATTGAGGATGGTACAAGTAGTGAGTTATTTTACGTTCCTTATTTTAAATTTAATTTTTACTACTACTTTATTCAAGGCGTGTACATCAGAGGAAGCCAAAAGCCAGCTAGAATAGAATGAAGTTTATATCGAAGGCGAGAAACCATCTGGTTCAGGTATGTAAAGCCACACAGGTAGTAGTTGAGCTTCCTCCATCTTCACCTGGTATCACATCGCAAGGTCTAGGGACAAAATCACTCAGGGAAAAATATGCAAAATGAAAAGTTTTGGCTAAGTTTAGCATATGTATGAATCTAGACCGCTAACTCCTTATCCCAGTACAGCCACAGAGAAGAGGAAACATGAAAACATAACTCTCCCTTCTTCCAGGGCTTACCAAAGTTAAGGTTCCTAGAGGTGGAAGCAAAGCTCAAGGCATCTACTACTATTTTTAGAAATCTGAAGTATTTCATCAGACCATTTCACCAGTAATATCTGAGTAACAGCCATTGCACTGTTAAAGCCTTCATCGCTGAGATATTGTGTTTGTGTTTATCAGTCTTTCTCCTACTCAGGGTGTGAGTTTCTGAAGAGCAAGGACAATATCTTAATTATTTTTATATTTCTAGTACCTGGAACAGCACCTGGTATATTGCAGATGCTCAGTACATGCTATAGAAATGAAAAGAAAAGTGTCCCTGAAGACAGGCTGGATCTATAAGGAGTGAGAAAACATCTTTGGGAATGCAACAAGCTAGGCAATAGAATATAAAACAGTAACCTAAAGGAGGTTATTTGATGTAGTTAGAAATCATGCTTCAATAAATAATATGGAGTAGGGAAGAACACATTTGAGAATTTGTTAGATGTTCACCAAAGTTGCTTCCAAGGTGATCTGACCTGGTCAGTTGGAGGGCCTTTGTTGTGTTGAGTGGAATACGCAAACTTAGAGGCTCCACTAGCCCTGTCTCCACACTCCCCCAGGCCTGCAGAGTTCAACTCTTTACCCAAATATCTGTTCAACAAATGTTTAAAGAGTATCCAATTGGGGCAGCGCCTGTGGCTCGGTGAGTAGGGTGCCGACCCCATATACTGCTCCAGCCAAACTGCAACAAAAAATAGCCGGGCGTTGTGGTAGGCGCCTATAGTCCCAGCTACTCAGAAGGCTGAGGCAAGAGAATCACCTAAGCCCAAGAGCTGGAGGTTGCTGTGAGCTGTAACGCCATGGCACTCTACCCAGGGCGACAAAGTGAGACTCTGTCTCTTAAAAAAAAAAAAAAAAAGAGTATCCAATTGAAGGTGTAGCAAATTATTAGCTTACCTAGGCCTTGAAGATGGAAGACCTATATATGGTTGCTATTTTAAGTCTAAATAGGTTGTTCAAATAACGTTGAAGGAAATCCATACTTGTCTTATCTACTTTACTAACAACATTCCAAGAAGTTCAAAGTTCACAGCTTTTGTAATAGGGCAGCCATGTGGTATAGGCTGCTTCTCCCTGTTGCCAGTGGGATTGCTGCAGAAACCAGAATGTTACGACTGGAAACAAATGAATTTCCTCTCATTGTTCCAGTACTTTTTCATATTAATCATGAAATAGCAGGGAAATAGGATTTTTAGTTTAGTCAGGAGGGAAGGACATGATATTGAATTATTTCATTTTTTTTTTTTTTTAACTCTTTACCTCTTAAAACATGTAGTCCTTCCAGGCCAAGAGAAAGGATACTCTTATTTAATGGAAATTCACTCAGCTAAGGCAATTTGGAACATAAGCCTGGGAAGAAGAGATATAAATTTAGCTGTTTTCCCAGATTAAAAAATGAATGTGAGTCTTCTTAGATTTAGAGAACAGAACCTCATTCTTATGGTAAAAGAATTCTGCCATCTGAAGCTGAGACTTTCCTCACTCTCTGCATCCTTAAATTAAGCCTTATGCAAAACGTGGTGTCTGTTGTTTGGTATACCCTGAGGATTAATATGTAAAGCTTTTTGAGATTTTTTTTTTAGAAGAAAGGAGGATGAACTTGGAGATCCCTTCTTCTGAAATTCTGTGTTAGTCTTGTTATATTTGAAAATATGCTGTTGTTCAAAGAGAAAATACAGAAAATAGAACCAAAAAAACACAGTATGAAAGACTTTAGGTTCCTTATCCATAAAGCAAATTTCCTTATCCATGAAGCAAGGGTAATATCCAAAGTCACTTGCCAGCTTCAAAGTATGAAATAATCTATCTTTGATAGCTATTAAAAATAAATGGAATAGGACTTAGAAAAATACAGAATCTCACATAACTGAGGCTTGCCAGGGCCTGACTTCAAGACTGGATGGTTCCCAACATTCACACTGAGCTTTGTACTTCTACAGGCCCAAAGTCTTGCTGGATCGCAATTCCAGGGAATGTGGATTTAGCAGCTCATATGTCCATGGGTAGAAATGAATGAAACTTCTTTCCAGTCTCTTGTGGTCATGAGGATAACTTTTATTTCTTTGGCAAAATGAATTTGAAATGGGTGGAATATTAGTGTCAAATGAAAGACATTGCCTGGTGGATGCTTTCTGAATTACAAAGAGTTGTTTTTGGAAATGAGATTGTGTGATTTTTAACACACAAGGAAACTAGCATTTGTACTAGTGGGGTACAATAAAACTAAGATGCTTTAATGACATTGTCTTCTTTCTGGGTCAGTATTAAGTATCAGTGACATTTAAAGGGAGTGGGTCATGTTGGCTAAAAAGGACAACGTGGGAAGGAGTCTGCATCGTTCCTTATACACTTTGTTCCCATCCCTTGAACGACAATGATTTTGCCCTCATCTTAATGCTATCATTATGGAATGAAGGAATTTTCAAATTGGTTTTTAAACTCTATTAAGCCCTCACGTATGATATAATCCAACCACATTATTCAGGTTTTCTTGGCTTTCAGGAATAGCTTTGCAGCCATTGTGTCATAATTGAACTGAACATTGTTGCACACCCTGAATTTGGAATATGCTGCTCTGGCTTCAGGCCAGTTGCTGAGTCAGTGTCTTTGGGGTGAGGGTGGAGGTGGGGTACAGTGTGTGTGAGCCTCATTGTGTTAACAGGGATTAGTCCAGAATTCCCTTGGACTCTTGGGTGCTAGAGGGAATGTATCATGAGAGTATGTTACTGTTCTTGATTAACATCATCATTTTGTTTTTCTCAGCTGAATGTTTTTCACCAACCCCATTACCTAGTAGACTCCACTGAAGCAATGATCTGGAAAGTGTGACTGCTAAGGTCACATTTCTAAAGCAAACTCTATTTACACTGAAGACTCCTCTCACTTCTACTTCATATTCGTCTTTGCCAAGGCAAAGATGGTCGTGCTTCTGCATGTGGGAGAGAATGCCAAGATGAAGAGGATCTGTCATCAAAAATGATTTTTTAAATGTGTCTAATAGTAAGAAAGAAAAATGCGTTATTTTCCCTTTTCAGGGAAGCTTTTTCATCTCCGATGCACAGTCAGTTGCAAGATGACCGGCTGGCCACTCTAGTGTCCCCTCTGCATTTCCCAACTCTGTTCTTTCTGACATTGAAGCTTCACAGTTCTGACTGAGGAATGAGAGAAGAGAATTAATGAATGAGAGAATGAGAGAAGAGGCCATGAGCAGGTGCCTTTACACCTCTGCCTGAATCGTGTGTGAGTTTGGGTCCTCTTTAAAGGGCTGAGCATTTTAGGCTCCGACAGATAAAAACTACCTCATATTCTTTGTTCAAGGCCTTTTGCAGTCACAGGCTATTCCCAAGGCATTTTTTCAGCATGCGATTTCCCCTTTTCTGATCACAAGGAAGTTTGCAGCCCAGAGCCTCAGACACAATTTCTTTGTGTCTCTAAAATTAGAGAACAGGACAAGTGGTGGCATTCCCATTTAACAGTTGACAAAACTGAGGCTTAAAGAGATGAGGATTCACCCAGTATCTTAGAACTAGTTAATAGCAATTACCTTTCTCTTTGGGGTTTATATTTATGAAATCCTCACCTAAAAATGCACTCCGGGAATTCAAATGTGGTGAATTTCAGCTGAAACTCTATATGAAGAGTAACTTTAAAGCTCTAAGTGAAGAATTACGCCATTTATGCATAATTCCCCTATCTGATTAGTTGGTGGGAGCTGTGTTAAGTTAAACTTCTTTTGACCACTCCAGGCAGTTTATTCAGAATTGCTTAGAACAAATTTTGTCTTTAAAGTTTATCAACAAAATCCAACTTTATGATTACCTAAGCATTATAGGTAATTTTTTGATACATATGGTTTGGGGATATCATTGGTAAAATGGTAATGGTATTGAATTTTTCCCTTTGAGAAATAAAGATAAATACTGAGAAAGAGCAACTGGAAGGGAACTGGACTTTGCTTAAAACTAAATTTCAGTGCCCTCTTTATGGTTTTGTGAGGGCTGGGTAAACTTAAGCCAGTGTTGGGTACCAGGATATTTGCTACTCAGTCTTACCTAGACTTCATGACATCCTTAGCAGCAGGTAAATATGTTGGATCTTTAGTTATGTTGTGTCTTGGAAATTCCTATTCAAATAATGTTCATAATCTGAAACTTTCAGCTTTTTCTATATGAAGTATTTTTCAGTGTTGCAATTCCCTTTCTGAGATTACTGGTACTAGATATTTAAATCTTCCATTTGAGGCCAGTAAAAGCACATTTCGGTCAACAGAATCACTATGTCAAAAATAACAGTACCTTACTTGTAGTATTATTTAATAATCAGTAGATAAACCTTATTTCTCTATTCTACCTTAAACTTAAAAGATTTTTACATTTATCATCTCTTAAGATACCCAACTTTTGCCTACGTTCTTCCCCAACCCACTGACTATCTTCACCAAAATAAACCTCATTAAGATGTTAAATTAGGCAGGGACTAGTCAAGGTAGTTCATTTAGGGGTAGACATTGGTCGAAAGATATAATTGCTTTGCAGTAACATCAGACACATCTCTTTTTACTACCCCTATTTTACTGTCCCTATCATGGATCACTCCCTCATTCTGGAAATACTTCCCCGTTGGCTTCTGTGACGACACCCTTTCCTGGGTTTTCTCCTGCCTCACCCGCTATTCTGTCTCCCTCCTTTGCTGGCTCCTTTATACCCAGTCTCTAAATGTTGGATCACCTTGAACATCTGTCCTGGGCCCTTTTCTTCTATGCTATTTAGTTTATCTCATCTAGTTCCACAGTGATAAATTTAATTCCTAAACTGATGGAAACTCAGATATTTATCTTTAGCTCTGGATTTTTCCCTGAGTACTAAACCTGTGAGCTCCCACATGTCCCTGAGCTCTTGGTCTCACATATTTCTCAGTCTGTTTCTGCTTCAGTGTTCCTCACTTTAGTAAATGACACTGCCACTCACCCAGAGGCTGAAGACTAAAACTAGGATTGCCCTTAACTTCCATCTTTCCTTTTACTCCTCATGACTAGTACATTGGCAGGGCCTGTGGGTCTGTTTCCACTCCAGTCCACTGTGCTTTCTCACCCAGATTCCTGTGGTAGCCTCCTAATCTGGTCTCTCTTCCACTGTTGTCCACCAACAAACTATTCTTCACTTGGCAGCTAAAGTGATCTTTTAAAAATGTTTATGAAATCACATCGCTTCCTTCATCTAAATTTTGGAATAAAAATTGTACTGAGAATAAAACTCAATTCCTTAACATAGGCCGAAGGGCCTATATGATCTGACCCCTACTCAACATTTCTAGTCTCATCTCCTGCTTATTTCCCCTGTTCCTCTGTGTAAGCCATCCTCTTATTTCTGTTTCTTCTAGTAAGTCACATTTGTTCTCACCTTGGGGCCTTTGCATTTACTGTTTCTTTTCTCTGAAATGCACCTCCGTTCAGATATTTGGACCTTTCCTCCTTTAGTCTCAGCACAAATGATACTTGCTCAGAGAATACCTTAAAAAACCTACCTTAGTCACCATAATGTTACCTTGTTTTATTCTCTCCCCTGTATGTATCACTGTCTGATATGGCCTAACATTAAAAAGTGTCTTCACTGAAATGTGACCTCAGGAGGGCAACATTTATCACTGTACTACAGCACCTATAGTAGTGTCTGACATGAGGGAAGCATTAGATAATTGTTGAACGAATGAATGACTCATCCCATACCTAGACTGTCTTAGCTGAACTCTAACTCTTTGCCACCTCCATTCTCCTTTTTTCTGCAGTCCATTTTGCATGCTGCTGCCAGATTAGTCTTCTAAGCTGTTTTATCCCATCACTCACTGAGAACCGTTACCTGGTTCTCAAGACATATGCAAAAAATCATGCCTTGCTTAACCACTGTTAAAAGTCCACAAGTCCGGGCGGCACCTGTGGCTTAGTGAGTAGGGTGCCGGCTCCATATACCCAGGGTGGCAGGTTCAAACCCGGCCCTGGCCAAACTGCAACAAAATATAGCCAGGCGTTGTGGCGGGCGCCTGTAGTCCCAGCTACTGGGGAGGCTGAGGCAAGAGAATCGCCTAAGCCCAGGAGCTGGAGGTTGCCGTGAGCTGTGATGCCACAACACTACCAAGGGCAATAAAGTGAGACTCTGTCTCTACAAAAAAAAAAAAAAGTCTAGAAGTCCTCCACAGTCTCATCCCAGTCTACCTTCCAAACTTATTTTCCACTGTTGTTCTGCAAAGGTCTCTGCCTCATTCAGGGTTTCCTCCATCAAATAGCTATCACATTACCACCTCTGTGTCTAACCTCAAATTTGGAATCCTTTTCCTTTTTTCTACACAAGCAAATCCTAAATGATTCAAGATACTTATTTCTCTTGTAAAACCACCACCACCTCTTGGCCGATGGTATTTTCTTCCCCTTTCTCTTACATTTGAATTACATGACTCTGTTGTAATCACCTCCTGTGTTTCTAATTCCCCTGTACATGTACACGTCTTACCTTATGATTAGGTGTTACAGTTCTTCATGGGTTAGGATCAGCTCATACTGGCTTTTAACCCTTCTTTCCCTCCCTACTTTGGAACAAATGAATGGATGACATCATTGGTTCACTAGTCATTATGAACCCTGACATAATTTTTATTGCTTCAGTTAAGAACTCAACCCCTTTTTCCTGTTAATCTTGTTACTTGTATCTAGCTTGTGGAGTTGGTTACTCCATGTGAGAGCTTTCTTTGTAGGGAAAAAATGGACTAAATACCTAGTAGGATAAAGAAAAATTTTAATGTCTCAATTTTACTGACATCTAGAAGAGGTGAAGGGAGCATGCATCTAGTAAGTGGTAGATAGGTAAATACCTTCATACCTTCAGGGAAATTCTAATTGTATTGGATAGGCAAGGCCCACATTTCAGATGGCTAAAGAACTGTTTCACAAAGCAGTGTGTTGAATGCAATGTAATGTTACACCCATTGATCCAAACTATGGACTAAAGATATCTAGATACTTGGAAATCCTATGGTCATGGTAATAATTTGAGGGGAAATTAAAAGGGGTTTTGGCTCTAGGCATTCATGTGACCATCAGTCCTTTCTGTACACTGATCCTGACCTCTCATCTCCTGTGTGGTAAACCTGCTGCACTGAAATCTGGAAGTGGATGCTGGAGGGAGCGTGTTATGCGGAGCTGCCTCACGCTGCCCAGGCCGGGGCGTGATGCAGGCCCCCTGCTTGTGGTTTAATGTGGTGTGCAGTCCAGTTCCGGAATGAAGCTGAGCATGAAGCATGACACTGCATCAGCTGGGCCCACAGTGGGTAAGGATATTTGGTGCAGCATCTTGTCTGAGTTGGCTCCACATCCTTAGCAGTTCCCCCAGCTAGGTAGCCTGACTGCTGGGGCTGAGAATCTAAAAAAGCACCCAGGATCCCACCCATGCCCCACTCTGGGTTGGGTCTTCAAACCCTCACTTCTTGTTTCTGTTCTGTAGCCTCATCCTACCCCTCCTTAGCTCCTTGGAATTGTCATCTCAAGGTATCTGCTCAGTTGTAGTTTTGTCCTTATTCATAGCCTCTTGTCACCTTTGGCTCTACAAGGGCCAGTTTCTTTCTTGCCCTTATACCCAAGACCCCAGTTAGGCTCCCACTTGTTTGGGAGGGTGACTGACCACTCAGCTGACTGACCAAGAGCACAGACAAGCACTAGGGAGGCATCATTTTCTCTACCCCTGGCTAAGCCCAGTGACCCGGATGAGTCCCCTCATTACGTGAACTGTTGGTAATCTAGAATAATGGGGTTTGTTCCCAAAACAGGTAAGGGTGTGTGTGTTTCTAGTCATTAAGGTAAAACTAGGAACGTTATACTTAGATGGCAATGAATGTACAATGGAGTACTTCTCACTTGGCACAAATGACTAAACGGAAGCCTTGCGTCCTTTTATGGGAAAAGGGTTCAGCGAGAGCTAGTAATAGTATTTGGTTAATGTCAGCTCAAATTTACATTATACTCCCTGAAGAAGCTTCAGCATTACCTGTTAATAACCACGGCGGTACCTGGGCTTATACAGACTTTTTGATTTTACGCATGAACTAATGCTGCAGCTTGCTGAGGGAGAAGCATGAGCTTGGAAATTTGGTGTACCAAAGGATTCTTTGTATGGATCAAAATTCTGGTCAGCAAAGGTCAGTTTCTCTACTCAAACGAGAACAATGTTGTTTCCCTTCTAATCAGACACACACAGCGTTTGAAGAATCCAGGAACCCCACATAAGTGATGTGCAGCCATAGCTTGGGCAGCTCCTCATGCAAGAAATGAATAATCTTTAATAAAGACTCAGACAACCCGGCTTCTTTCTGAACTGTAATCAGTTGCCTTAATGGTACGCCCGTCAGTGCTTTGCAGGGAAAATTCTATAAAGTTAAGTTACCTTCTTTATTCTGTTTCAAGGAGGGCTGAATTGGTCCAATCAGTCCTTCCCCCATGTTGTATTTGATTCTGCCATAAAGACCACTGGAGTCAGCCTCAGTTTTGTTGAAAGGCCAGCATTTCCTTTCTCTTTCAGAGTTATCCATGCCTCTTCGGGGCACTGGACTTGAAACAGCAGGAGTCACCATCTTTATTGTTAGGCTGCAGAATTTGTTTTAAGCACATTCTAAATCTAGTCTTATGCCTTTTGGGTTTTTTTAGTCTGTGACAAAGGTGACCCAATTGTGCTTCTTTGATATTATGAACACAGCTCTTTTTGCTCATATCACAGTGGCATATAACAAAATACGAAAGGATAAAATTGTGTCTGCATGTGTAGTAAGGACACATACTTCATGACTAAATTCAGTGACATAATGTCATAATCAAAAAAGTGTTGTCCTAAAGCTTGATAACTAGGATCTATAGAGAACTCAAATTAATCCACATGAAAAAAGCCAACAATCCCTTATATCAATGGGCAAGAGACATGAATAGAACTTTCTCTAAAGACGACAGACGAATGGCTAACAAACACATGAAAAAATGTTCATCATCTCTATATATTAGAGAAATGCAAATCAAAACAACCCTGAGATATCATCTAACCCCAGTGAGAATGGCCCACATCACAAAATCTCAAAACTGCAGATGCTGGCGTGGATGTGGAGAGAAGGGAACACTTTTACACTGCTGGTGGGACTGCAAACTAGTACAACCTTTCTGGAAGGAAGTATGGAGAATCCTCAAAGCACTCAAGCTAGACCTCCCATTTGATCCTGCAATCCCATTACTGGGCATCTACCCAGAAGGAAAGAAATCCTTTTATCATAAGGACACTTGTACTAGACTGTTTATTGCAGCTCAATTTACAGTCGCCAAAATGTGGAAACAGTCTAAATGCCCACCAACCCAGGAATGGATTAACAAGCTGTGGTATATGTATACCATGGAATACTATTCAGCCATTAAAAAAAATGGAGACTTTACATCCTTCGTATTAACCTGGATGGACGTGGAAGATATTATTCTTAGTAAAGCATCACAAGAATGGAGAAGCATGAATCCTATGTACTCAATTTTGATATGAGGACAATTAATGACAATTATGGTTATGGGGGGGGAACAGAAAGAGGGAAGGAGGGAGGTGGGTGGGGCCTTAGTGTGTGTCACACTTTATGGGGGCAAGACATGATTGCAAGAGGGACTTTACCTAACAATTGCAATCAGTGTAACCTGGCTTATTGTACCCTCAATGAATCCCCAACATTAAAAAAAAAAAAAAAAAAAAAAAGTGTTGTCCTCTCGCAGTCATGAGCTAACCGGCAGAGACCACCTTTCAGGATGTTTTTTACAATGCTGAGATACTGTTCAAAAATAATAGAACTAATGAAAATGTCACATTGACAGAGTAGCCCATATTAAGATTTTACTTCAAGGGGCCTGATTTGGTGAATGTGACATTGACAGCATGGTGTGAGGATTTAAGGAGTTAGTAAAATGTTCTAAGAAGAATATTACAGCATTCCCATTAAAGTGTGTCATTTTTCATTTTATTTCTTCTTTTCTAGAATTAAGTGGACTCTAGGAATTAAGGAAAGTTAACCGACTGTCTGCTTAGCAAGAGGTATAGGGAGCTTTTCTTTACATCAGACCCTAATGTAATTTTGTAATTGTGCTTCCAAAGAAATACCTTAATTTAACAATATGGTGAAATGCATGTTCCTTAGGGCATTTGAAAAATATACAGATAGTAAAATTGCATAACAGATATATTTCTCAGTACACAAAAGTGCCATGTTTAAGTGATTAAAAATGTGTTAAAAAGTAAAAATGGAGAATAAAGTGGAAAAGCAAACTAGTTATAAACAGAATAGTGGTAGCATCACTGAAGACTTTATTTAGCTGTCTGGGTTGGTTGAACAAATATTCCAGCAAATCTGGAATGAACAGCAACTCTGTTTACTATGACAGGTTTTATTTGTCTTGGGTGCAACCAAGACCACATGCTGTGTTTTGTCATGTTGGAAATACTGAAGCAGATTTCCATTGTGAAAATGAATTTTTCTAAAGCCTTAACACCACAGTCTCAGCTCAGCTAGGTAAAAGCAGTAAGTTTTCCTTTACTTGCCAGCCAGACATCAATAAATCTTAAATCCCTTCACCAAAACAGTGTAGCTGCAGTTTACTGTCCTAGTTGTAGGCTTTGGTCACTGCCGTAGATGGCCTGTTCCTTCTTATTCCCGGGGGTGCTATTTCTGTCTTTAATAAGGCTTATTTTTTATTTTCATTCTCCCCCGTATATAGTACAACTTCTTTAACTCCACATCCTTAGAATGTGTGTCACTGTTGGCATAGAGCCTTCCCGTATCTAATGATGCAGAATCTCTACCTGGCACAGACATGGCTTAACCCCACCCACCCATCCATTTATACCCTGTGTAGACAAAGCTATGTTTAGATGTGTCTCCAAACATGTTCACCTATTGGAGTTGTTGATTCTGCTGAATTTATAGAAAATATATCGACTAGGAATTAACATTTACTTGAGAATAGCAGAGAATATTGTGAATTTGCAACAGTCTCATAACATTCTTTTCTTATTTATTATCAGAATCATTTAGATAGCAGGGAGGTCAAGATGTAAGTGGCAGAGTGAAGGCTTGAGAAGGAAGGGAAGATCATTGCTTTCTTGGCTCGGTTCCAATCTTCTTGTCCTGTGGTCTTTATTCTAGTTTGATAGTGGTTAGTGGTTCTCTTTAAAGTCCTATCAGTTTGTTTGAAATGAGTTTAAGCCTAATCTTAGGCTGAGGAGCCTGGTTGTCAGTGAAGTTTAGCACTTAATTAATATAGCTATGCTCTGTGGAGCAGAGGAGGGCAGAATTTGAGATCGTGGTGAGGAAATGAGAATGAGCTGCAGTGCTCTGGCCGAAAACCTGTGGGCACCGGAAGAACACTATGCTTTAGTTGTAACATGAGACAGGCCAAACAGTGACTGCTCTGCACTGGAGAGTCTGATTAGAGTTAGTGGTGAGATTAAAGAAGGCAAGAAAAGCTCGCTTCAGTACTTGTAATGGATTTTTGAACACTCACTATGTGCCAGGTTAATTCTGGGTGACTGGAGATAGAGGGGTAAACAAATCTCTGTTCTCACAGCGCTTACATTGCAGTAGATAGTAATTTTAGATAGTAAAGGGCAAAAGAAAACTATGGCAAGGTATGAGGACAGAGAAGGATGGGCTGGCCAGCATTGGTAAAGTATTCACCAAGGCCTCTCAAGAGGTGATTAAAGTCCCAGGGCAAATGAGGAGAAGCTGCCTAGGAGTTTTTCATGCAGAGGGAAAGCAAGTACAAAGATTCTGAGGAAGAAATAATCTTTTTGATATTCAAGAAACACAAAGAGATATTTTGCAGTTGCAACTTGCAAAGGTAAGGGAGGCAAAAATGGTAGGTGAAGTTGGAAAGCTAGAGTAAAGTGAGGTAAAGAAACAATGATCCCAGGAATGGGTTTTTCTTAGGAATATTGATAAATGACAAATCCAACAGTGCACATGTGTTTTAAAAGTGAAATAATAATATTCATAGTTTTAAGGATGAAACTAGGAGCTCAGTAGAATAACCAGGAATAACTGGAGTGTCTCATGTTGAGCAAAGTAGCAGGATGAGGGAACTCAGAGCCTGGTGTTTGGCATGCTGCTATTACTAAGCTGTTCTTATTGGAATATCTCCAGCAGAAACACTACTACATTTGTATGTGAGGTTTTCAAAAGTTATGACAATCTCCTTTTAAAATACTTCCTGAGGAGTTGAGTAAATACTGTTTTGAGTAGATACTGTTTTTACAAGTTAACTCAGCCTGATTTTTCCTGTAGTTCTCCTAAGTACAGCTTTGTGTCTCCCCGTCTCTTGCATCAGACCTCGTAAGAGATAGCTCAAACCTTCAGTGAGAGACTTGTGCTGCTTATCATTTTCTTTACCATGGCAGTGGCTGGAGTTGAATGCTTGCCAATAAGATAAGCTGTCCTCGTAAATAAAAATCATTTCAGGGATCACTGGGATGCTGGTAAAATCTGCAGGTGAAATTTAATTTTATATTCAAAGTAATAAACCCATACAGTTTATTTGTAGAAACCAAGTAATTAGGCATACATCTAATCCAAAAATATGGATTTTATTTTCCCATTCTTTGTTTTGTTTAGGATACAATGAATGTTGAAGCATCATAGAGACTTGCCTAATTTCTGGGTCTTTCTGACACTCCTGGACTAGAAGAAACAATTCTGAAGCCTTCAAATTCTATCATAAGCTTGAAACTTACCATTCATATCATAAGGAACAAAGCGTAGGGCACATAAGTTTATTGGTTTATTTTTTCTTTTGGCAGAATTAAGATGCTCTGGTTTCAAAGAAATAGCATGGAACTTGTCAAATCCTCCTTTGGACTCTTCTTGAAAAATCTCTCGGCCTCTAAAACAACTCTGCCCGTGCTGACCTTATTCACAAAGGTACAGAGTGAAAAAGTATAATGACTACTCTATAAAGTATTAAAATTGTTGAGTGAAGAAAGTTGTACATTTAGGAAAAGGAGACAAAGTTGAAAGGAAAGGCAATAGAGTAACCTTCATACCTGCTTCTCAGTTTTTCTGTCACCAAAACAGTAGTAACTCTGCTTCCTGCCAGGGCATTTCATTGTCTCATAATTATCAGAGAATAAATGAATATGTTTAATGGATATCTGACTCTTATATTGAAGAAAGATGGACCGTAGGTTATAATATGACGTTTATACGTGTATTATTTATAAACACAGTCAGTTCTCAATATTTGTGATAGTTATGTTCTGTAAAGTCACTGTGAACACTGAAGTAAACAATACTGAACCTTTGCTCCTAGTTGAAATACAAGATTAGGTTCCTGTGAGCCTCTGTTCATAGCATTTTCATCAACTAATCAAATACCTAACCTTGTTTTGTGTGTGTTTCTGTTTAAAGATGCCTTGTTTAATATATACTGTTGATTCATTCACCTTACACTCACAGCCCCCAGCACGTATAACTGATGCCTGAATGAAGCTTATCTAACACACACATGTTCTCTATGAGGCATATCCATCCTGCCTCCTTGTACTTATGAATACAAGACAGCATTTCAGTACTATCCTTGGGGCCTATTTTAAACAGTGAAATATCTAACAAAAAGCACAAAAATGCAAAAACCATGACATTATACAGACCATGAAAAGGACACTAACTTATGTTTATAGTATGAGAGCTAAAAGAAGTTAGAGGGGCCAGGAGTGGTGGCTCTAGTCTGTAATTCTAGCACACTGGATGGCTGAGGCAGGTGGATCACCTAAGCTCTGTAGTTCAAGACCACCCTGAGCAGGAGCCAGACTGTCTCCACTAAAAGTAGAAAAACTAGCCGAGCACTGTGGCAGGCGCCTGTAGTCCCAGCTACTAGGGAGGCTGAGGCAAGAGGAGCTCTTGAGCCCAAGACTTTGAGATTGTTGTGAGCTATGATGATGCCACAGTACTCTACTCAGGGCAACAGAATGAAACTCTGTTTCAAAAAATTAAAATAAAATAAATAATAAAATAAAAAGAAGTTAGAGCATTGCCATGTTTTAACCTCAGCTTGGAATGAGGACTTCTGGTGACTCAATGTTTTTTTTAATCACTATGTATATGTACATGCCCACAAATGACTGCAAAGCACTTTTGAGTATTGATTTGGCTGTTGCAAATAAATTTTAGCAAGTGGGCAAATTCACAAATATGGAATCCATGAATAATGAGGATTGATTGTGCTTGTTTTCTTAGCCCTAACACTAGGTTAAGCCATAAAACTGGTTTAACACTTTTCAGAGCTTTGGGGCCAGAAATATAATACATACATTACTGATTTCCTTTTGCTAAGTCACATCACTTTGTATGATTTATAATCAAAAAAGAAATAAAATGCAGTGTTACAGAAGAAACTTTTGTGAATACTACTGCAATTCAAAGAAAAAAGGTCTCTTTTTAATAAATTTTTCAGATTTCAAGCATTTTAGCAGTTATGCAGTTAATTGCTAATTATCTGACAGTTATCTAATAACAATTTAATTTGTTCTCAGAAATAAACTTCTTGTTGAGAATATTTAAATTGCTTTCAAATTTGCAGATATATATTGCACTGTTGGAAATTATAGAATTAAAACTATTATATATTATATCATCTGAAGGTCTGTAATGGTAAATGCATGTGAGAATTAACCACAAAGATAAAATAATTCCTTATGGCTATTGTTGCTTGCTCACCTAGCAGTTCTGCCCTGTGTTTCAGTTTGAGCAGTGGCTGAGACAGCAAAAAAAGTTTGTTAAAAAAAAAAATCACCAACCTTCCATTTGGCTTAACGTTTGTACTGAGTGCTTGATCTATACCATTAGGCACATGGTAAGATATCACACCCACCTTCAGAAGTTTACAATCCAGTAAAAGAAATATTAAAGTACAGTGTCAAGACTCTATCAGTTATAAAAAGTAGAAAGCACTTCCCAGAGTGACTTAAACAAAAAGGGGACTTGAGAGTTGGTCTGGTTTCAGGAATAGCTTGATTTAGGAACTAAGCATGTTACCTATCTCGCAACCTCTGGGTTAAATTCCTCTTTACTCTGGCTCTTCTCATAGATGACTGCAGCAATCCCAGTCCCCAGAACTCACATCTCAGACATCTACAGATTTGATGTAGATGTTTAGATGATCTAGCCCTGATGGGCCCATTCTTGAGCCAGTTGTAGCCAAGAAGGATAAGATGTGCTGATTGCCTGGGCCTAAGTCAGGCTCTCCGCCCTTGCTGCTCATGGATGGAGGCCGCCACGCGTGAAGCGAAATCACAGAGCTCTTGCTACAAGAAAGGGGAGCGGGTGGGGGTGGGGGACAACCAAACCAACAAAACTCCTACAATTTAGGGATACAGTAAACAAGTGCCACGGAAAATCTTAGAGAAGGCTGTTTGAAGGGTCCAAACCACTGGGCCTGATCCTTTTTTGGTTCTTTATTCTTTTTAAAATTTGATGAACTTTCCCTCAGAAAAATACAGACATATATTTTTATAGATTTCCAGGAACCCCATTTTTAAAAACACAAAACAAAACAAAAATCCTGATCAAGGTTCTTTTAAAGTTTTTAATGTAAAAGCAAATGTTTGGTACATTCAATACTTCTGCAATTTAACATGTTCTTGTTTTGCTTTTAAGACCCTATGCTAATGTTTTGAAACTTCTTCAGAAAATTTCAGCATATAATCTTAAAACATTGATCTTAAACTCATGATCTGTTTATCACTAATGCTAATAATTAACAGGATCAGCCTGAATCTCCATCTCAGGAAATTAGAGTCAGAAAGATCATCATTCTTTGATGATCTCGGTCCTTATTTCAAAACAACCATGAGTTAACCTGGAGGAAAACCTTCTCTTTTACATAATAGCTCATCTCTTCTGTCATGTTGAAAAGCAGGTTTTATATAAGCATCAGTAATGCTGAGTCTATTTTGAGCTCATGCAGCAGAACCTATAGCTAGCTAGTCTCTGTTCATGAAGTCAAGAGCTGAGAAGCCTTTAAAGTCTGCCAGTAATCTGTAGTATCCCAGACTTCCCCACTAAATTGTTTAAGAATACAAACAACAGTGGACACCAAAACTTGCTTGCTCTTTCAAACAGGAAACCTCTTTGACACTTGTAATAAGAAAATAGGCAAAACATTATGAATTGCTATCATCATCTGAAGTGCAAAGAGATTTTTTCCTGTTTTAAAAATGAGTTACTACCTAACTTCATCCTAGTAGGTTTATTGCTGCCGACTGATTAGGAAAAACAGGCTGGCAAGGCTCAGCGCTTCCCAGTCTGAGCAAACTTTGAGGAGCCATTCTGGTGGTGTCAGCCAGTTGTGTGAGACCACAGAGGTGCTCCTGACCTAGCAACAACAAAGCCCTTAGAGAGATCAGTGAAAACTAGTGAGCGTTTAAATTTACTTTTGCATACATTGATCATTGAAAAAAAATTAAAACAACAAAAAAATGCAGAGAGCCTTTCTACCCTGAAATACTAGTTGTTTATAAGATTCTATGGTATTATTTTGCTTCATGAAGAAAACTGTAATTAACTTTGTAAAAAAGGTACTTTAAGTATAATCTGGTTCTTGTGGGGGGTTTTTTGATACTGTGTTTTTTTGTGTGTGGTTTATTCATTTGTTTGTTTCTGGCTTAGGCCAAATACCATTCTTTGGATTTAATGGCTTGACTGGTTTTCTTCCTGCAGGACCCATGCCCCCTTTGTGAGGAAGCCAAGGAAGCACTGGAGCCTTACAAAAACAGGGTAACATAACGCGCGTGGCTTCTATGTATATGGAATGAATATTCTATGTGGTATAAAGTATCTGCCTGGATCTTTTCTTTAGGAAAAGAGATTAAATGATTTTTAATTTAAATTTTCTTTCTATTCTTCAGGGAGAATTTAGTGCTGATTTCCATAAAACTCATTACCCCCAAGTGTTTTTCTCTGAGCAGTACTGGTTTTCTTACTCTGACTCTTCATATGAGTTAAAGTTAACCAGCAGGTGCAATATTTCTGCTTTCTTTAAATTTCTCTCCCCATTCCTTTTATCTTATTTTGTAATTTCCACGAAGTGTTTTCATGTCCTAAACCATCACACCTTTCCCATCGATGCTGCGCTCCTGTCCTATTCTCAGGCAGCTTCCCCGCTGGGATGTTGTAATGCCCTGATGCTGAATATGACAGGTACAGCAGAGACTAGCAAGATTAGGAGGTGGAGAATACAATGAGACCACTCAGGTTTTAGAAATCAGGGACATTAGATCGCTATGATCCTGCAACAACAAAATCCTCTCAGCATTAGGAATGGTCTCAGGATCAGTTCAGCACTGTGGTTGTTGCTGTGTTCATGGTAAAAAGCTCTGTATTCTAAAATACAGAGCTTTAGCCTGTGTCACAGTTTATTTTACAGGAGGTGGACATCACACTTCCAGAAAACTCTGCTTGGTATGAAAGATACAAATTTGATATTCCTGTCTTCCATTTGAATGGCCAGTTTCTGATGATGCATCGAGTAAACACCTCAAAACTTGAGAAGCAGCTCCTGAAACTTGAGCAGCAGAGTGCTGGAGACTGACTAACGTGCTCCTGATTTCCAGCCCTCTCTTTCCCAAAAGCATCTTTTGAGGAAATATCCATGGCTTCATACTCCTTTTGTCACTGTTACAGATCCCTAAGGATGTTTTGAACTCTGTGCTGCCCAATAAATGTTTAAGTTCTTCTGATCGATAGAAATACCAATGCAGGAACTGTTTGCTTACTGGCTTTCTATAAACTAAGAGGAGTGTGTTGGCAGGGTAGAGATGATGGGGGTGGGGGTGGGGAGAAGCCCATTTGTCTTACCTGTCTGTCCCTTTTATATCAGTACACACACACTTCATCCTCACTGAGCAGTACTGTTTGTAGGAATGCAGAGAGGGCTCTGCATTCCTGCTGCTGCCCTGGAGGACTTAACTTTTTAATGAGAGAATAAATGCTTTTCCACTCAGTAGATAAAGTGAAACGTGAATTGTTAATAACTGTGCACAGTCAATAAAGGGATGTTTTAGCGAATACATCTGCATGAAGCCTATTTCAGTGGGATTTAATAATACCTGTTTAAAATTAGAGTTCATTTTTGTTGGGTAGAAGAGAATAATTATCCTAGGCAAAGAGGCTTCATTTGAGAAAGACAAAAGAAAGACTTAAATGCCCAGAATATATATTAGGATCTCAATCTGCTTTACCCATAATCAGTGAATGGATTTGTAATATTTGAGGACTGCCTTGGATAGGTATTCAGTTACGTTCAATTGAGTTAATCCAACTTACTATACTAGTTTATCAGGTTTTAATATCTTGAAAAAATTCTCACTTTTAACCATAACTGGACAGATATGTCATCTAAAGACAAACACTCTTCACCATTCCATATAAAGTATTAGAAATACAGTGTTTTCCCCTTATTTATATATATCAGGTTCGGCCAATATAGGTGGGATTCACTGAAAAACAAAACTGCCTTTCTGCTTAAAATCACGCCACTGCAGTTCCCTTTATAATGAAATTTTATGAACTATTGGACGAATTTGGATAGTATGAGTCATTATATTTTAATTTTGTAAGTATGATTCTGTCATAGAAATTATAGAACGTCAGTGCTAGCTGACCTCAAATGTTGTCTACTCCAATGCCCATTTTATACACGGAGTGGAATCATAAATTCAGAAAGTTATGAGGGGATAACCCAGGGTCACAGATCACAGCCAGTCAGCTGGTATCCCAGGTCTTGCTTCCCAGCCCAAATTTCCAATATTCCATGCGCCCATTTCAGGGACCTCAGTAACTTGTGTTATCTCACATACAGGATCACCATTCTGAATCCAACACAAATTTGGAAGCAATTTTAAAACCCTTCCAAGGTTGACACAGTGGCATGTGTCTGTAATCCTAGACTACTCAAAAGGCTGAAGCAGGAGAATCACTTAAGCACAGGAGTTCAAGTTCAGCCTAGGCAACATAGCAAGACTCTTCAAAGTAACAATAGAAAAGAGTCTCAACAATTGAATAGCAGTGTTTATAATTTACAAATTTTTGAAACACATCTTATTTGATATTATAAGTATTTATTAAGTCCTACAGCAGAATACCAGGATTACCCAAATCACCCTCACCTTTGAATAATTCCATCCTTTTAAGTGTTGGTAGAAATATCACTACTGTAATTATGTTACATTATATGGCAAAGGGAGAGTATCCTGGATGGACCTGACCTAAGTAGGCGAGCCCTTTGAAATCAAAGAGTTCTCTCTTACTAATTACAAAGAGGAAAGCAGAGAGATGTGCCCTGCAAGAAAGCAAGCATCATGTTGTGAATTGCTAGTGGAGCCCCGTGGCAAGAAACTGGGCAGCTTTTAAGAACTTAGTAGTTCTTGGCCAAGAGCTACCAGGAAAATAGGGACATCAGTCCTACAGCTTCAAGGAAATGAATCCTGCCAATAATCAGTGAGATTAGAAAACCCTGACCACAGATTAGAAGTGCAGCCCGGCTAACATCTTGATTTCAGTTCTGCAAGACTCGGATCCAAGAATCTAGCCACACCCATGCCAAGACTTCTGATTTATAGAAACTGAAAGGTAACAGATGTGTGTCATTTTCTGCTAACTCTGGCAACTTGTTACACAGCAGTAGAGAATGAACACCAAGGCCTTATAACATTGAAGCACCATGGTGCATGGTGGAAGAACAAAATGAATAAGACAGCCCTTGCCTTTGAGACACGCTCTGTCCCCCTGGGGAGCGGGGAGAGCAGGTGCATGAAGCACAGCCCAGCACAGTGAGGGCTGAACAGAGGCATGTGTGGAGCGGTGCAGCAGCCAGGCAGGGGCTTGATGGTTGAATAGAAGCGATAGAGGGGGTAGTGAGGAGGGCATTGCATTCTGAGGGAAGAGTGTATGTAAAATACGAGGGTATGGAAGGGCACGGAATATTCAGAAAATAGTGGATGGCTTTGTGTGGGGGAGTGAAGGGAGGAGAGTGAGGAGGTGAGACTGCGGGATGGACTGGCCCCCAGCCCCTGAAGGCCTTAGCTAATGTGTGTTTGCCCCAGCAGCAGTAGCCTCCCTTGCTTCCCCTCTTCATCCAGAGTCAGCCCTGCTGGCTCCAGATTTCTTGGGATATCTGGTCTCCCTTCCCCAGCTTGTTGGAGTCTTTCTGCTAGTCCTTCAGCATACCAAGTTCAGGAGTCCCTTCTAGGGTCCTGCAGGGCATTTACACCTCAATATAACCAGGGGTGCTACAGACAAGGTTTCCCCACCTGTGTGTGCGGGTGTCCTGTTCTTCCAGTGTCTCCAGGCAGGGTGAGAGTTGTGTATCCCCTAGGTCCTGGGATTGCCAATCCTTCTCCTGGACCACTAGTTGGAAAAGTTCCAAGAGTTTCTTTCAGTGTCTGCTTTGCTAAGTGGAAGAGGATCCTTTCGTCCCTTTCAAGAAGCATTGCTGGCTGGAAAGGCTGGAAGTGTGTTCTTCTGGGGCACATCTTTTCTGAGTATAACCACGTGGTTATGGTGTACAGGAAATACAGAAACTAAAGGTAAAATAGTGCTTCATCCAAACAACAAATTTTTGACATAGAATTTCAAACAAAGATCCCAAAATATGCTTACAGGATGTCCAAACTGAAGTATTGGGTATGGTACTAAGAATAAGTGCGGCATTTCAAGGAGACACTAGATCACACTGGATATTATTGTAGCTTGGAGAGAGAGAAGATCATTTAAAGGATTTTTTTAAAGGATGGTGTGCTCTCACTTAGTTCCCACCAAAGTGAAAGGCTGGGAGTGACTTCATATCGAGAGAGAGAGAGAGCCATAGGTGGGACACATCTGGAAGCAACGGGGCAGAGATAATACCATGGTCTAACCCTCCTGGGCAATCAGGAGGGAGCGGGTTAGCAAGCAGCTCAGCTGCAGAGTGAAGGCAGCTGCTGTGGCTCATCTGTACCAGGGAAGAATGTGTGTGTGTGTGTTTCCTCATGATTTGTGAGCCAAACATGAGGGGGGCTTGGTATGAGGTCCCTTCAGCACAGGCCTCAGAAGAGGAGAACTAGATGGGAACTAAGTTCCCAGGGCTGAGGGGCTGCTCTGAGTGAGAGCACATTCACCTGATTCCAAGAACTGTAGGCCAAGACATCACTGTGGGGGCAACCTCCCAAGAACCCCTAACAGGCCTTGCCAGATGTCGTCTCCTTTAAGTGTTTACCAGGTCCAGGAAGCAGGAGGCCAGCTTACAACTCTACCATTGAAATAAGAACATTCCCACTGCTGCCTTCTCCCGTTCCGACCCTGGAAGCTGCCAGGAGCAAAGGAGAATGACCCTCCTCTTCCTTGGCTTCCCCCCTGCACATGGCTTCTCAGTAGGGAAAAGGGTAAGACTTAACCCTAAACCAAGTCTGAAGTTTTGATTGTGACATGGGATCAAATGTACTTAGCACAGTTTAAAATGACCATGCGACTTTCTACTGCCTGAGAATATCCAAAAGAATCCTGGCACTGTCTTCTTTTTTTTCCTTTTTTTTTTTTTTGGTCCTAAACAGAATAAGAAATTCTTCTACCAGGTACATTTTATAGGAATAGTGGGAGACATAAATAAAAATACTTCCTGAATGTACCCCATGTCCAGAGTATTGATCACATATGCCAAATGTTTTTTGCCTACAAATATTCAATAAATTTATTTATCAATTATTATTTGGAGAGGAACATGTCTCTGTGATAAGAATTCTGGAGCTCTTCAGCAATCCCCTTAGTCCCAACACTGACAAAGTGAAAGGCAGACTTGTGGACACATGCCATCCTCACGCTGTTCTGACCGCCCCGCCATTAACAAGTGGCAGAAAACGTTTGTCTTTCATTACTGTCATTTTCATGTGATTTTTGTATCAGTAATTACTTTTCCTTTTGAAATTATGTTTGCAGGGATGAATTTGATCTTACTTAAAGACCAATTTTGACATAAGAAGCCCATCCTCCTCCACTTCCTCCAAAGGAAAAAGTGATACAGCCTTTTTTTCCTTCCTTAAGCTAAAGCTTTCAGCAGGAGTAGAATAAGTGTTGAATTTGGGACTTCATATCACTGCTGCTTAGAGTAGTTACAGTGCCTCTTTCTTCCACATGTCTCCTCATGACATTATAAAGGCTTCCTGGAACACACAGCTCTGGCCGGGTTATCACAGAAAACAAGGGAACACACCCTGGGGGTTTTAAGAGAATAATGCAGCAATCTCGGGGTACAGGCAGGCTGCAGGAAGTACCCTTTAAAAACCGTCACACTTTATGGGGGCAAGACATGATTGCAAGAGGGACTTTACCTAACAATTGCAATCAGTGTAACTGGCTTATTGTACCCTCAATGAATCCCCAACAATAAAAAAAAAAAAAAAACCACCAGCAGCAGGGACAGCACCCTTCCCACAGTGCCGCGCTTTTTTCCCCGTTCCTGTTGGGTTCACCAGCTCCGCTGCTCGCACACAAGATCTGCTTCCTCATACCTGCAGCTTGCTTATGCCTGTCATTCCTGCCAACCTTTTCATTCAGCAATACGGTGTTCTGAGCCTCTCAGCTTCTCTATTCTGAAATCCTAAAAGAGGAATTCTACTCAGCTTATGTTTTACAACCAGCCACCCAAGCCATAAGCTGGCTGACCAAATGTATAGAAGGAGCCACCTGTGATTCAGAAGCTCCTCCCTGGCCTAACCCACTGTGGGAGCCAGGACTGCCAAGTATGCAGATCAGTCACTGCCTCCTGGGCAGAGACTGGGAGCAGGGCAGGCAATGGTCAGTAACTGGCACACATCTGAGAAGTTTTAGTGTGGCATTCCAGCATATTCAAGAGAAGTCAGGAGGAACAGTTTGGAAATAAACAGTTCATTTATTTCCTGCTCCACAGGATGAAGAAAGGCAATGAAGCTAGACAGAACGAGGTATCAGGAGATATTTAGGAGGTTGACAGAGCTTCATGAGTGGGTGAGGAGGAGAGAGAAAGTGTGGAGTCTGGGGTGATTCCCAGTCTTCTTGCTTGAGCCATTGGGTAAATCCTGGTGCTTACTACTCTCTAGACAGGGAGTGTATGAGGCAAGGAGAGTTAGATTTTGGTTGTGCTTGGTGGATGGGAAGCATGAGACCCGGTGAATTTGCCCTGCTTGTGGAATATCCAGGTAAAGATTAAAGCTGGAAGTACAAAGCCAAGGTCTGGCCTTGAGATGCAGACTCGAGAGCACATTGAGTCTGGCTGGAGCTGTGACCACTTGGCGTATGAGGAGAAAAGCAGGCTATTACGAGACCCTGGAGAATACCAGTCTTGACCCATGGGAATAGAGGAAGTTGCTAGCGATGGAAAATCAGAGTGAGGTGATAGAACTAGGAATGGGAAAAGCTCATCCAATTTGTATTCTGTGATGCCTTCATGATTTGATAATCAGGCACTATTCCCTGTACCAGGGATAGAGCAACTAACAAGAAGAGTGAGGGTCCTACTCCCACAGGCTTGCTTTCCAGAGGGAGAGACAGATAGGAAGGATACAGTATCAATGGAAAATTGTCTGACAGTATCAAATACCAAAAGAGTTAGGCTGAGGCCTGAAGAGGAGACATCAGTTTTTGAAAATTAGAAAGTCACTGCTGCTATCAGCTGAAGAGCTTCCAAAGATATCCAGGTCCTAATTCCTTGAACCTGTGAATGTTACTTAGATTTAAAAGGGACTTTGTAGGTGGAATTAAGGATCTTGAGATGAAAAAATTATCCCGATTACCCAGCAGGGTCCTAATGTAACCACAAGAGTCCCCAGAAGAGGGAGAGGGAGATTCAGCTACAGAGGAGGAAGTAGATGGGACAATGGAAGCAGGAGGTTGGAGTGATGCAAGAAAGGGGTCAGAAGCCAAGGAAGGGGAGCAGCCACAGAAGCTAGGAAAGGCAAAAGAAAATGGATTGTCCCCCGAAAGCCCCCGTTGGAGCAACCCCTGCTGACAGCTTGGCTTTAGTCCAGTGAAACCGATTTCTGACTCCTACAGAACTATAAGAGAGAAAATTTGTGTTGTTTTGAGCCCCCAAGTTGTGATAATTTGTTAAAGCATCAATAGAAAATCAATCCAAATGTTGACCTTGGTGAGAACAATTTTGGTGGGGAGAGGAAAATAGAGGTAAACTGAAAAAAAAAATTACAGTAAGATGATGACTGAAAAGTTCAGAAAGATGGCAAAATATCCATTTTGTAGGAGGTTTCCTTACATATTTCGTTTGACTAAGAAAAAGCATCTTGTGGGGGAGCTGAAGACCTGATGTAATTGATTAGCTCAGCACTCAGAAATGGCAGGCAGTGTTGAGCCAGTACCAGAACAAGGCAACCATAACCTTTTCCCTATCCTATGGTGAATTATAGGCAGCGGAGTTCAGAGGCCTCAAGAGTGCCCCTGACACTGGAGAGTACACTGTAGCAAGCCATTATAGTCCACAGACACATACCAGACCCAGGACTCGTGTTCATCACAGAGGCAGGATACTTTGATACTGTGGCCCCAAATCCTGCACCTTGCACAGATGTTACATCTCTCCACTGACACAGAAATCCAGGCTGACCATGGAGGTGGAGCCAGCAGAGAAAAACCTCATTTGGTGAACCTTTAGTTCAGGCACTGAAGTTTCACTTTTTACATCCCCTCTCAACTTCAAAGGAGATGGCTACCAGAACTAAACTTCTGAATTCTAAAACCTAGAAGGGTATAAATCTTCAGGGAGAGGGGAAACTATTAAAATCACACAGAAGATGGAGAAGGGAGCACGCAGGAGCAGTGCCAGCCAATAGATTAGGATCAATAAGAAGAATCCAGCTGGAGGCCCATAGTAAGAATCAAGGGCACCCCTTCCTTATGCTGAAATGTTATGTTTGAACTATTCCTGATGGAAAACTTGCCACCCTTAGAAAAGTCAGGCCAAATGTTAATGGGAACTTTTCTTAAGTATTCGAGAACACCAACAAGTAGAGATGATACAAGTTGAAGGTCAGTGGAGCCCGTGGTGTCTCTGTGCTGCTCACAAGGCACCAGGACCTGACGCCACTCAGAAACCCTGACGGCCTTGCTGCAGGGATCCTGTGTCCTTGCAATGAGGTCAACTGTGCCCTGGCAACTAGGCAGACGGAGAGAACAAACTTTAGAAAACACTAATCCTGGCACTCTGGAAGGCTGAGGCAGGTGGATCGCTTGAGCTCAGGAGTTTGAGACCAGTCTGAGCAAAAGTGAGACCCCAGAAAATGGGTATTGATTTATAATCTGTCTAAGAAAGAAGTGTTAGAAATTGGAGAAGAACTGCCAGAGAAATTACGCTTTAGGATTTAATTCCACTTCACCTTATGTTTCCTTTGTGAAGTTATTCTCCAAGTTAAGTCCAGTCTCATTCTTTTAAGGTCAGGGATGATTAAGATATTCAGAGCCACAGATTGTGGGATTTATTCCCATTGTGATTGCTGACTTCTAGTATCAGCCTTTTGTTCTGCATGACACTTCTTGCAAACTAGCAAGATGCCTGAATTTGGCAAGGATCCTGCTCTGTGAAGCACTTTCAAGCTAAGATTTTTAGCCATGTCACATTTCTCTAGTAATAAAGGAAAGGTTGAAAGAGCAAAGGTTGCCACTGGGAGTTGTCACCTAACAGCATAAAACAGCCTAGCACCTGGCAGGTACAGGCCAACACACTCACGGTGGGCACAGCCTTCGAGTGAGAAAGACAATCTTTTAAATATCTTGGCGCCTGTAGTCCCAGCTACTCGGGAGGCTGAGGCAAGAGAATCACGTAAACCCAAGAGCTGGAGGTTGCTGTGAATCCTGTGACGTCATGGCACTCTACCGAGGGCGGTACAGTGAGACTCTGTCTCTACAAAAATAAATAAATAAATATCTTACCAAATACCTTTAATAGATAGAATTTAATTCTGATAGTTCCATTTGTACATGTGGGACTTCATGAAAAATGCAATATTATGTTTTGATACGTTTTATAACCTATACACAAAGGGAGTCCAAAGATACCTTCAAGAGAAATAAAGGACATGATTGTTATTCTAACTAAATTGTCCAGAGAAGGGAAGAAGAGGGGAATAGATGATTACAAGTACTTAGGAAAAAACATCGCTCTGCCACTCATGCAGAGCCTATAATTATGTGTAATTCCCTACTTAGACTTTTTAGTTATGTTGAACATTGAAAAAAACTAAATGAGGAGAAAAGAAAAGGGGGGAAATTTAAACATTCAACAGAAGACATTCATTTAAATGGAGACATTGCCTCACCCAGGGAGGGGGCAGTTAAAGAGTTGATAGTCCCCCTGGCTTGCTATTGTCCAATCATTTTTTTTTAAACCGTGGGTTTGGAATCTTTATAAATCTTCATTATTATTTTGAAGTCAAGAATAGTTCCTTCTGCTCACAAAACATGATCACTTCTCATTGATTTTTTTTTAATGCCCTGACTGGTTTTGTATATCTGGAAAAGATAAATCTTCTAAAGTTGGAAATAAATCTTCTTTGTCCTCCCTGCCAAATCCATAACGTGATCTTTTTCTGTCACCGATAGCACCACCAAATAAGTGCACGTGCCTGGCTTGGTTAGCAGAGGGCTGTGATTTTCAGCAGGAACAAGAATGTAGTTATAGACCAGACTAAGACATGTTCAGCGCACGTTGTTACCAATTCTTTTTGGTTCTGTTCCAGAGGTGTTCTCTTAAGTCCCAATTTAACATAGAAAGGCTCACTCAGGGCCAATGACCCCCTCCAAGGCAAGGGACCTACAGAGGGGAGAGAGGAGGTCTTCAAGTCTTGAGCTGCAGCAGGTGCCACAAAGACAAGAGACTAAACAAATGCAGGGCTTGGCCTCTCCAGGTTCTTAGGGTCTTCCTCCACCCCTCAAACTGGAGATGAGTAAACAGCGGAACAGGTGCTCAGAACCAACTGAAGAGGGAGAGGGAAATCTGAAGATGAGTAAACCACAGAAACACTCAGAAGCATCAGGAATGAAGTATGGCTTTCTACAACAGCACCAATATTTTTTGTTGGTATTCCCTTTCATCATTCATTTATAATTAAAATGTGAAATAAGAGAAAGGAAATAATACAGAGGGTGCAAAAAAAAAATGTATACACATTTTAAGCGATGTTATCTATGTATTACTTTTCAAAGTTGAATTGAAGTTACTGTTCTACTCAAGTGTACCTAGACATGGAACACATGTCTATTTTACCTGCAATGTGTGCGCTTTGGGGGAATGATCGATTTTACTTCTGAAAAGATCACTTAAAATATGCATACATTTTTTTGGCACCCCAGTACTTACCAAAAAATACTATACCTAAAATATAGCATTTTTTACTTTTCCCCAACTTTTATTTATAAAATATGTATGTTTTATTTTATTCTTTCAGCAATCCTATGACTTACATGTAAATAGGGCTTATATTATTATTATTGTAATGAGAACAATGAGCCCCACAAAAAGAGAAAATAACCTCCCTAAGGTCAAGTAGTAAGTCAAAGATAGCCCAAGGAATAATAAATACCCAGTTCTGCTCTTGTTTCATCCAGAACATTTCCCCTCCTGTCTTTAAGCATCCCTTTCCTCCTCCTCCCTTTAGTGGTTCTCCTTTGAACATGATCCCTCACCAACTGTGGATGGAGCTGAGTCCAAGTTCAGAGTTGTAGAGAACTATTGTCTAAAGATCCTCCAAGGGGCCCATTTCCATCCGTTACCTGCAAAGCCCCTGTGATGGAAGTCCCTTACAGGCAGTTGCTGGGATTCTTCCCACCCGAGACTGCTGTAATTAGCTCTGCTAATAACCGTGATCTGTGATTGAACATGGCTTGTCTTAGTCATTGTTCACTGACAGGCACAGATAAGTGCCGCATCTCGGTGAGTGGTGTTCTAAATGGTGTTCCCTGCTTGGCAAACTCCTGTAAGGCACTTGTCACGGACACTGTTCTCAAACTCTGCTAGCAGCAGGCAATGTCACTGCACAGCTCCTAAAGCCACAGAGGAGGCTTTCACAGATCCCCAGGAGTGTGCTGCCAGGCACAGGGAGACACTGTTTCTATTTTGACCTTGCCCAGGATTTGGCTGCCCTCCTACTAATGTAAAACAAGGGTGTGATGTGACCTTAAATGATTAAAACAAAGGGCATTCTTTGTCTTCTTGATCCCTGAGACTGCACAGTTTCACATACTTTTTTTTTTTAGAGACAAAGTCTCATTTTGTCACCATTGGTAGGTGCTGTGGTGTCATAGCTCACAGCAACCACAAACTCTTAGGTTCAAGTGATCCTCTTACCTCAGCCTCCCAAGTAGCTGAGACTACAGGCGCCTGCCACAACACCTGTCTAGTTTTGTTTTGGTTTTTTGGTTTTTTTTAGAGACAGGGTCTTGCTCTTGCTCAAACTGGTCTCAAACTCCTGAGATCAATCAATCCACCCACCTCAGCCTCCCAGAGTGCTAGGATTACAGTCATGAGCCATCCACCCGGCCCACATACTCCTTTTTAGAATACTTGTAAATGAAGTTATAACATGTGATACATGTTTTTCAGAGCCCGCACTCCTATCAGAAACAAAACCAAATGCTGCTTCTGAACACCTGCTGGTGAGGACTGAGCCGAGAGGCAGTGTGGGTGGTGGATAGGAGGTGTTGCCCTGGCAGTAAATCCAGGTTGCTCACACCAAAGAAAGTGTTTGTAGGGAAGATATCCAAGCAGGAGATAAATACTCAGCCACTTGGAACAAGCCGAAAATGACTGCTTCGTCTCCAACAAGAAGTCAGATTGGAAAGAGCTCACAGAATGGTAGAATAGTATTTTTCTCTTCAATCCACAATACAAACACATTACTTTGTTAAGAATTTGAAGAGTGTTTGTAATCAAAGCCTTGTTAACAAGGTGTTAGAGAGCTTTTATTTCAACAACAGTTTTTACATTCTGATTCAAAATAACTTATCAAAACAGGACCCAAGCCCTTAGGTGGTCTTAGCCTGCTGAACAAATGCTGTGCCTTCTCACTTACTCCCCATTGCCACCGAGTCTGATGATGATTGCATTTACCCGTTTTCTCAAATCTGTCTCCTTCGTCAGTCCTCACTGCTGCTGCTACAGGTGAAGGCTTCATCCTGCCTGGCCTATTTGGTGTAGCAGCTTTGCCTCCTAGCAGGTCTCCCTTGCTCACTGCTCTCCCACCATCTTCCATCCACCTCATCACCACCTCCAATTATCCTTCCAAATCCCAAGTCTGATCAGCCCATCACAAACTGATCATTGCCCTCCATTGCCTCCAAAACCAAAAACCAAACCACAGAACTTTGGGTGGCAGTACAAGTCCAGCATGTAGCTCCCATCTGCTGTACCTTCATGTATCCTAAACTCTACAACCCCATACAACTTGCCCTTGCACAAAAACACCATCACTTGGACTATGTCTCTGAGTGTATCAGACCTCCCTCTACCCACCCACCCCCCAAATCCACCCATACTTTGAGTGTACCATACCTCCCTCCACCCACCCAAAAAAATCCACCTATACTTTGAGTGTACCATACCTCCCTCCACCCACCCAAAAAAATCCACCTATACTTTGAGTGTACCATACCTCCCTCCACCCACCCAAAAAAATCCACCTATACTTTGAGTGTACCATACCTCCCTCCACCCACCCAAAAAAATCCACCTATACTTTGAGTGTACCATACCTCCCTCCACCCACCCAAAAAAATCCACCTATACTTTGAGTGTACCATACCTCCCTCCACCCACCCAAAAAAATCCACCTATACTTTGAGTGTACCATACCTCCCTCCACCCACCCCAAAAAATCCACCTATACTTTGAGTGTACCATACCTCCCTCCACCCACCCCAAAAAATCCACCTATACTTTGAGTGTACCATACCTCCCTCCACCCACCCAAAAAAATCCACCTATACTTTGAGTGTACCATACCTCCCTCCACCCACCCAAAAAAATCCACCTATACTTTGAGTGTACCATACCTCCCTCCACCCACCCAAAAAAATCCACCTATACTTTGAGTGTACCATACCTCCCTCCACCCACCCAAAAAAATCCACCTATACTTTGAGTGTACTATACCTCCCTCCACCCACCCAAAAAAATCCACCTATACTTTGAGTGTACCATACCTCCCTCCACCCACCCCAAAAAATCCACCCATACTTTGAGTGTACCATACCTCCCTCCACCCACCCAAAAAAATCCACCTATACTTTGAGTGTACCATACCTCCCTCCACCCACCCAAAAAAATCCACCTATACTTTGAGTGTACCATACCTCCCTCCACCCACCCAAAAAAATCCACCTATACTTTGAGTGTACTATACCTCCCTCCACCCACCCAAAAAAATCCACCTATACTTTGAGTGTACCATACCTCCCTCCACCCACCCCAAAAAATCCACCCATACTTTGAGTGTACCATACCTCCCTCCACCCACCCAAAAAAATCCACCTATACTTTGAGTGTACCATACCTCCCTCCACCCACCCCAAAAAATCCACCCATACTTTGAGTGTACCATACCTCCCTCCACCCACCCAAAAAAATCCACCTATACTTTGAGTGTACTATACCTCCCTCCACCCACCCCAAAAAATCCACCCATACTTTGAGTGTACCATACCTCCCTCCACCCACCCCAAAAAATCCACCCATACTTTGAGTGTACCATACCTCCCTCCACCCACCCAAAAAAATCCACCTATACTTTGAGTGTACCATACCTCCCTCCACCCACCCCCCAAAAATCCCCCTTTTGGACTCAGTTCCAATGCCATTTCCTCCAGGACATTTCCTGCCACTTTCTTCTAATCTAAATTAATTAATCACTATTTCCTCCAAGTTTGTATAGTTCTATCTATCTACCTATCTACCTACCTATTTTATGGAGATATATAATTTGCATATCATATAATTCATGCACTTAAAGTGTACAATTTAATAGTTCTTAGTATAGTCAACAGACTTATGCAACTGTTACCACAATCAATTTTAAAGTATTTTCATCTCTCCAAAAAGAAAGAAATGTTCTGTACCCACTAGCAGTCACTCCCCATTTTCCCCATTCTTCTCTATCCCCAACCCTAGAAAACTATTATCTGTTTTCTCTATAATAGATTTGCCTATTCAGGATGTTTCATATAAATGGAATCACATAACATGTGGCTTTTTGGTTACTGGCTTCTCTCACCTAGCAGAGTGTTTCAAGGTCTCAGTACTTCATTCCATTTCATTGTTGAATAATAATTCATTGAATGGTTCTATCACATCTTATTTATCCATTTACCAGTTGATGGACACCTGGGTTGTTTCTACTTTTTATCAATGATGAATGATACCTCATATAACACTTTATTCATACTTTTGGATTATCATTTAATATGGATGGCTTAGTATTATAAGGTTTTTTGTTTTTGTTTTTTTTTTGAGACAGAGCCTCAAGCTGTCGCCCTGGGTAGAGTGCCTTTGGCATCACAGCTCACAGCAACCTCCAATTCCTGGGCTCAAGTGATTCTCCTGCCTCCTCCTCCCAAGTAGCTGGGACTACAGGCGTCCGCCACAACACCCGGCTATTTTTTTGTTGCAGCCTTCATTGTTGTTTGGCAGGCCCAGGCTGGATTCGAACCACCAGCTCACTTGTATGTGGTGACGCCTTAGCCTCTTGAGCCACAGGCGTCAAGCCTATTATAAGGGTTTTGTTTGGTTGGTTGGTTCATTGATCAGTTGGTTGATTTTGCCTATGTTTGTTTATAAACTTCTCATGGGCAAAGATCAATATTTTCACTCTTAAATCTCCACATACTCTGTATACAATGAATGTGTAACAGATGAGTGGGCAGATATTATAGGTCCTTCCTATATTGATTTTAAAGAAACACAGGGTATCCAGAATGAAAACAGAGTAAACCCAGTAATAACTCAAAAGTGCACCAGTAGATTTGCCCAGTAAATTATAACTCTCAAAGACCAGTGGTTCTTAAATAAACCTAATCTCTGCATTATTTCTTGGAATTTTATACATGGTAACTACAGTTGGTTATTTCATGAGGCAGTTCCTTTGCTAATAATAGCCATGAACTTGGTGGACAGAAGCCTGAAAGATACAAGTCTTTTTCTCCTGAATGGACACCACAGTGTTGTTGCTGGTAGCTTGACTGAGGTTATTGTTCTGGCCTGGAGTAGTGGTTCTGAACACTGGTGGAGCATCAGAATCCCCTGTGGGAGCTTTTTCAAAGTACAAATCCAGATTATGATTCTGCAGGTTGAGTAGGAGCCCAGGTGCTCACGTGTTCTAAGAACCAGAGACATTTCTGACACACAGACGGGTTTGAGAATTACTATTTCAAAAGTCACCCTGAGATTTAAAAACACAAGAATTAATCTTACAGAGCATGTATGAAGAGTTTACTTCTGGAGAGTACTTTACTCATCCTGGGATCATGCCCATTAATACTACCTAACATTTATAAGGTACTTTTTATTTGGAAAGAGATTTGCAGTCATCTTTTATTAGCTAGACTTGCCTGCTGGGTGACCTTGTACAGATCACATAATGCCTTTGTGTCTCAAATTTCCTCATATGTAAACTGTAGGTGATAATTCTGACCCACCCTCAAGGGGTATTGTGGAGACTAATGAGGAACTGTAAAGTACTCAGCAAACATAAAAATGTTACATGCATGCTTAATTAGATAGGTATGAAGTCCTAGTCACAGGCTTTTAAAATGAAACAATTACCAAAACAAAACACTTCAGTAGGACTTCCTGCAACTTTCATCATCATTTGTAAGACCCTCTCCTCACTATACTATACTTTAAGAGGGAATTGTACTATAGAGCAATTCCCTTTTACCGGAAGGCCTGGTAGCAGGCACAGTCTGTGGTCACAAAGGAAGACAGGGCCAATGATGGTAGCAAATATGTAAACAGCCCTGAAATATAGTTTGCTACCTTCTCTTACATAATTATCACTTATAATATAATTATACACTGTTATGAAAATATTCTTAGAATATATTTGTGCATGTTCACACAAGTCTTGAAGCTGATACTGCTTACCCACTGTTGATGTCAAGCCTGAAGTTGTTTCCTATTTTACTGATGGGTCTTGCCTACCTACGTTTAGCCTCCCCTCTTCTCTCCCATGGGATTGAAAGAATCTGAGGTCAAAATGAGAGACCTATTTCAAGCTGGTGTGTGAGAATGAGGATCCAGCAGAATTTCTCACCTGGGAACCAGAGGCAAGTCTTGTAAGGATGTTGACCCCATTTAAGAACTCATTTGCACTATGTTTTCAGCTTCTTGGAAAAGGGAGGCAGAAAACAAACTTTTTCTTTTTTTCCATTTTGTAGTTTTAAAAGGATAATATGATTTAAAGGGCCATGTCCAATTTACAAATTCAAGTTCATTTATAATTGGTTACAACGATTTCTGACTCTAAAGGAGAAGTAGTCCCCAATAATCACCATAGCTGATGTGAGGGATGAACTCTAAGCAGGCAAAGCTTGCTGGGGCCACTTGACCTTGACCTTGTTTTTTCCTCTTTGGGCTCCAGAGGGAATTGATTGTAATCCCAGGGGCAATTGTCATCCTTGCTTAAGCTCAGGACCTGCTAACAATTACACTGTATTTAATAAGTAGTTTTTGAGAATTAATCTCTGTGGATAAATACTGTGGTATGTGTTGTGGAGGGTACCAAAAATTTCTTGAAATGCTTAATGTACCTATAATTCCATAGCCTTGGGTCCTTTGTCAGGACAGGACAAATGACCTCCTCACAGAGACTCAGGGTTTGGTTAGCTGACATGACAGTTTCCTGAGGGTTCCTAGATTGGCCTTCAGCAGCTAAGAAGTTGCAATGCCATTTAACTTTGCACATATTTTTTACCTGCAATACCCATTAGACTTTGATCAGAATTCAGAAGCTCCTGTGAAAAGAACTTCAGTGATTGGGGAAGTTATTTATTATGCATAGTTTTAAAAATAAGGTTAATTTCAACATGTTTCTACTTCAATAATCTTTAATGACCTCAGTATTTTTGCTGAGCATTCTAGGGGAGAAAACCACACAGCTTTATTTCAGTAGTTAAAAGAAATTAATTATAACACATGCCTACAATGGGATTTGCTTAAGGATCCTGAATACTTTCTTCCATAAATATGGAAAATACCCAGAAGTGTGCATTGTGGGGTTTTCCTCTATAAAGAAACACCAGTGGTTACAATGAGTTGTCTGATTTCCTCCGAGTTTCTCAAAGTGCTGTTTTCCCGATGAGGTGAGTGTCCCTCTGCCTTCCAGGTCTACAGGTGGAGCTATCATGAGTCCACTTCATTGCTTTCCAACAGAGGCCACCTGCCTCCCACCCCACTGCTCTCCTTGAAACCAAAGGAAAAGGACATAATGTTTTTAAAACAGGGCAGCAATCAGCTGCAATTTTCTGGACTAGTAACTTGTTTTCCGTATCTTTCAAGTGGGAGCCTTACAATTGTAGATGAAACTTAATGATCATTAAGTTACACGTTAACTTTGCTTTCTCTTTCAGCAAAACAAAACAGAAATAAGCCAATAAACAAATAATGGAGAAACACTCAACCTGTTCCTCATGAATCTCCATGACTTAGGTTATCACTAACTTTCTGGGCAAATACAAAGACCTGGAATATCGAAAGACAAAGAGAATGCTGCTAATTGAATTGGCAACTTGCCCTCTCTTGATGACTTTCCCTGTGTCTTCTTGCAGAAGGTCTACTTTTGTGGTTGAGTCTAGAGATAGTTTTTTCTCACTGCTTATGGACAGGAATTGTTCAAAAAACTCTTCCACAAAACCAAATCAATGAGAAGCACTTATTGAACAGATGTTAAAATTTTCAGTTTTAGTTTTTATGTCACCTAAGTATACACCCATCTCCTTAGAGTATCTCTTTCTTTCTTTCTTCCTTGGAAGATTTAAATAAGTAATCTGTTGCCTTTCTAAATATTTTTGCGTTAACAATAGTGGTTCTCTCGCTAGTATTTTAGTGCTGATGATTAAACAGTAAAAATGCTAATTAGTAGCTTATAGCTGGAGAGAAAAAGCTATTTCTTGATCTATCGAATGTATCAAAGCATCAAATGGAGATAGAGCTGTCACAGGGCACTAAGATAAATGGGTTAGGTCCAGGGTAAGGGGCAAGGACAATGGACTGAACTGACCAACTCCAGAGAGAGGTTCTGGCCTAGAGGAAAGACTAAGGAAGATCAGAATGTATTATAGATACTGGTCCCCGCACCCCCCAGACTAACGTTATTCAAACCATATATTTATGGTAATTATCGGGCACAGCTAATAAGGAAAAACACCCTTTTTTTTCTCTTTGTAACCTGGAGCTGACTTTAAACGTAGAATAACCTACATGTTAAAAAATTAATTTTATTTATGTTCTATGTACTTACTGTTTCTGGAATGACATGGAGCTAAGGCAAGGGGCATATTATCATTGGGTATCCCGAGTACTCTCTCCAGAATCTTCACGCCTTCTTCCCATCCATCTCCATGTGGAATTAGAAGTCCTCCTTTCAAATCCCCCATCTGTCAGTTATTAACCACGTGATGACAGGCAAGTGTCAACTGCTAAGTACCTCAATTTTTTCATCCACTACAGGAGGAAAAATAATATGTATTTCATTAGAATTATGTGAAACATGGAAAAGCAGATGTGTGGAAAAATACCACTTGGTATGGCACATATTAGAATGATGAGCGAGTAAGAGAAGTCGGAGATGAGTCCAGCCTCCATGGCCCAGAGGCTGACATCCATGTATTTCAGCTGAGTGTTCAGCATCCTGGAAAATCTGCCCTTTACCACTCCCCAGCCTTGTCCCCATAAGTGCCCTGCAATAGTCAGACGTTCTCCAGTACAGCCTGAATTTGCCTACCTTCATGTCTCCGTGTTATTCCTTCCAGGCCTACCCTCTCATTTGTCAAAATTCTACCCATCCTCAAGGGCCTTGAACGCTTCTCTCTCCAGAAAGTCTAGTGAACTCTTACCTTCTCCTCTAAATCCTCGTCCTTGGTCTTTAGAGCACACCTGGAATCCATGAACCACTTATGACCCCAGAAGACTGCAAGCTCCTGCAAAACGGAGGCCACAGAGACAGCACCATCTCCGGGCATCACCACCTTGGTGCCTTGCCAAGGGGAGGTGCTGAGTAGATGCATGATTGAATGAATGGATGATTTCTACCCTGCCCCTGCAGTACTCTTGGACAAAACACTTAGCCGGTTTCAGTCTCAGTTGCCTCAGCTGTGAATAGAGGATAACAGCATGGATGTACTCCCCAGGTGTGCTGTGAAGAAGAACCCATGACTAAAAAGCAATTCGAAAATGTATAATGAAATGCTATCTATAAATGTTACATAATCAAAATCATTTCCCTCTGTATTATGTTTTATTTGGCTTTATATCTTCAAATCCTTTGTGGGTTTCAGAATTTCACAGATGCAATACCATCCACATTAGCACCTAGATCCTCTTGGGTAATAAACAATTTTGTGTATTATAGCTCACAGTGACTTTTCTCTGGCATACTTACATATGAATCTGTCATAATTTGGGATATTCATAATAACTGATAATACAATTCATTTCAAAGGGATAGTCCATTTTTTTTTCACTCTTTGGCTGGCCAGTTATCGTTCTAATACTGCTGCCTCAAGGGAACTAACGCCCATTACGTCTAAAATCTAAAAGATGAGCCTAAATTTTCTAGGAGCTTACGATGAAACCTGGAAAGTGATTTGGGATTTTCAAGCAGCACATTGTTTTCTACAGGCCTCTTTGTCCCTGACTCTGTACCCCTCTCTTGATTTACTGTGGTATACAATAAATCTGTTGGACGACTAAGTTCATGAACTCGTCCTAGGAAAAGCACTACATATTTCCTTGCTGGTCTCTACGGCCGCCTTTGAGGCACTCCCCCTGGGAAGCTATGTACTGATGCCAGTGCCTAATCCACCCTTCCAGGAACAACAGCAGCTCTGATGGCCATTCTAGAAAGAGTTCCAAAATTGCTTCGAAGGGTGGGCGAGGAGCGACAATGCTACATAGGTCCCCAAGAAGAGGACTTCAAAGGTGACCATAGTGATATTCAGTGATTGCCAAGGTAGGTGGCACTTTTTCTAGAATGAGTTCCTGAACTTAATTGTCTGACCTCATATGTACTACCAAATACTCACTGCAGCCTGGCTTCCTAGGTCCAGGAAAGGCATGGATTAGATGGATTAGTCCTTGCCACGTGAAAGCAAGGTGATGCTAGTTTAATGTGTAATACATTCAAGAAAGGAGTTCCTTATCAAAAAATAAATTTTCTTGGAATATCTCCAGTTCCTATAAAAGGAGGCTTTTGACTTTTGGTGCATAGCAGGGTATTATTCCTAGATTAGTCCTTCAACTGAGAAACTCTGGGGAAGGAAAGATGGCAGAGACATCAATGAGTGGTCATGAGCATCAAGTGAGTAAAAGGACTCATACAGCACATGGTACAGAGTAAGCCCTCAAATATTAGGGGTTGTTATCAGTAGAGGACCTACTATGAGCCCAATTCTGCTAGGCTTTCATTTGATCTTTATAATAAGCTAATGAGAAAAACTTAATCACCTTCACCCCTACCCCGTTTGGTTCAAAGAAGCTAAACATCTTGTCCAAGGTCTCACAGTAAGGAGTAGAGAGAAAATTCAAGTGTCCACCTGTAGAGTTTCCAAAGTTCATACTCTTCATATACCAAGAACTGCCTCCTGTTTTAGTAGGGTATCTCTGGATGAGATTAGTATTTGAATCTAGTACTGGCTATAGCACCACCAATTTTCCTCTCCAGTGTGAGTGACCATTGTCCAACCCAGTGAGAATAGACCAAAAAGGCAGAGGAACAAGGAATTCACAGTTCACCACTTTTGCTTTCTCTCTGCCTGCTTGAGCTGGGACATCAGTCTTCTGCCCTTGAACTGGGATTTGCACCATCAGGTCCCCAGTTCTCAGGCCTTCAGACAAATACAAGAATTATCCCACCACCAAAGAGTCTCCAGTTTGTGGACAGCATATCACTGGATTTCTCAGAATTCCTAATCAAGTAAGCCAATTCCTCATAATGAATAACCTTTATACATATATATATGTTCTGTTGCTCTGGAGAACCCCGACTCATTCCGAATCTTTTTTTCCCCCTGAGCACACGATCCTCCCTTTTTAAGTGGCTGCCGTCAGGGTCATTAATTTTGTTATGAAGTTTTAAAACTAAGAGTAATTATTCTGTATTCCTGACCAATTTGTCTAGTTTTATATCAGGCCATCATTTTCCATGATCGTTACAGTCTTCCATCAGATTCATCCTCAGTGGTTATCAATTTTTAAGAAGTTCAGTGTAATTTTTCTTCTGGGGAATGTATGATGAAGTCCCTCCCCTATTTCTGTTATCACATTTTAACTTAGTTGGACGTGCAGCAAAAGTACACTCATGGGGGGTTCTGTCACTCACATGTAATGATAGCATTGTGTGTGTGTGTGTGTGTGGTGTCATACTGACTGCAGACACTGTGGCAGAAAAATCTGTTACAAAAATATATCCTTGCTTTGGTGTACAAACGAATATCATATTTTAGTTTGCTAAAAACACCTACATGATATTTTGTAGTCAAGATAACAATCAGTATTTCAAAGCACCTTTGTGTTATTCTCATCTCTGTGAAATTGATCAGAAGCATCCCTGTAGTTTCACAGATAGGAAAATAAGATGTGTAAGGCTAATGACTTGCCCAAGGTCTCATAGTGAATACTCTACAGAGCTGGTATTAAAATCTCCAGCTTCTGACTGTGTATCTTTGCTGAGATCTTAGCTCAGCCTCTTCAAATTATGAACAATTTTCAAAGTAAATATACATTGAGAGAAGTGGTAAGAAACAAAGATGGGGAAAAATACTACCCATTTAAGTAATATTTTCCTCCACTCAAGATGTGCTCTACACTTCTTTCTGTTTTGGTGAACTCATTCCCATTACAGCTTCCAAAATATTTGGTAATCAAAGAATAAGGATGCTGAGGGCCCTTTCCATTTATTTCTATTGATAGAATGAACGGGCAACAATCCAATGGGATTAAAATAAATTGAATTTGCACAAGTAAAGAGAAATTGTTCAGAACACACTATTTTCATGTTTCAACATCATTTTCTCCTTTTTGGCAGTCCGTACTACTTAAGTGGAGTGTATTTGTAGTACTTTGTAACCATTCTCACAGTGCCCCCTAAGGCAGCTAACCACAGTGGGCCAATTCTGCCACTGCGGTTTTACAGCCAAGGAAGTAAGGGTAACGGGTTCAATGACTGCCAGAAGCACTTACCACAAATTAGAATCCATGGCTCCTACCAGTCACAGCCTACTGAAATTTGGGTTCTAAAATTTTGTCCGAGTGTCAGGAGTAATAGCACCTGAGGACAAATCTGCTTACCATCCACAAAAGGACCATCCCTGCTTCCACAGTGCTACCTGAACCTTCTCATTCTCTATCCATTCCATGTGTTTCCTCATCTCTTGGAGTGAAAGAAATGTGCTTTCGTGAAACAGGTTGGAACTTGAAGAATGAATTCCATGTCCAGATTTTCATTGCTTCTTGTTTTACAGAAAGGGTAGAAGCATGGATTCTTGGACTAGCAACATATCTCATTTTCCCTTGTAGAATATGACAATGGCCTGAACTCAAGAAACCATTAGGGGAACTGGCAACCCAAGGAATATAAATGTTATGTCCAACTAATAAGATCTTGCTGAAAACCAATTATGACAAAAGATGGTGTGGAAATTTGAATGTGGTTTGAATATTCTGTCTTTTCCATATCACCTGTTCTACAAGGGAAAATGAAACCCGTTACTTGTCCAAGAACCCACGGATGATCATATCTCCATGAAACAAACAAAAACCTTAGAAACGAGGCCACGAAAGTCAGCTGTTCAATTCCAACTTGTTTCATCAAAGGAAATTCTTTTATTTCCTTTTTTAAATATCTAATATAAGTACTACTCTAAGTATAGTCGGTAGCCAGTGTTTGGCTCTTATTATCAAGGCAATTTTTAAAATAATCATTAGCACCTGTGAAAAGCCTTCACAGGGTGAAAATATGATAAGCATTGTAGGCACACTTTTCTTTAGTTATATCCTGAAGTGTGGCAGGAAAAATCCAGGGAAATATATTTCTGCCATGAGAATTTCCTGATAATTCCAATCAAAGATGATGTTTCATGGCAGCCTTTGATGGAGGGGTTTACAGAGGTCCATGAAAGCAAACAGAAGAACACTTATTTATTTATTATTTATTTATTTGTTTGAGACAGAGTCTCACTACGTGCCCTCGGCAGAGTGCCGTGGCGTCACAGCTCACAGCAACCTCAAACCCTTGCGCTTCAGCGATTCTCTTGCCTCACCTCCCCCGTAGCTGGTACTACAGGCACCTGCCACAATGCCTGGCTATTTTGTTGTTGTTGTTGCAGCTGTCGTTGTTGTTTTAGCTGGCCCAGGCCAGGTCCCAACCTGCCAGCCTCGGTGTATGTGGCCAGCGCCCTACCGACTGAGCTATGGGCGTTGCCAGAATACGATATTTAGAAGTGGAGTTCTGCTAGAACCAGGATAAGAGGGTAGATTCTTTTCTCTTCTTGTACTTCTGTCTTCCTGTCTGGTACCTCCAGCCCTGTCCCCACCCCACGCCTACCTCCATCTAGACGTGATAGAGACCTGGCGTATAGTCCATTCATGTAATCTACATCTCATTCTTTGTGGGTGAAAGCCATTCTCCTAGGCCACTCAGAAGCAAACTAAGTAACTTCCGGAATTGAATTGGAGGGTCTTCCTCACCTGTACCTGTCCTTTGATTCACTAGAAGAGTTAGATTATGTACAGTTTTTCAGGGCCTGCTAAGGACTGTCCAAGCCCTATTCTTCTTACCTTTCTGACAGTCTGCCTTTAGACTTTTATCCGTAGCTAAGGAGATAACTAAAACTCAATCCTGGCTGGAGTTAACCAAAGAGCAGCAGCCTTCACTGCTGGAGGGGCCATTTCACTCCTTTTTAGTCGCAGGCTCTTTGCCTTCTTTCTGTCCAGTAACCTTATCAGAACCTTCTCATGAGAGGTCAGCTACAATGCAGGACTTTATGGAGGCCAGTTGGCCACTGAAATAACATTGGCAGGTCCCTCTAATGTGAATAGTTGCCCAGATTGAGAGACTGAAGCCTTTAAGACCTGAATGAGACAATGGTTTGAAGTAGGCTTGGGCTGGAAAAAAGAGGGTGAGTATCAGAGCACCAGGTAGCTTGACCCTCTCCTGTCAGGCATTCCCTCATTCCTGCTAATATGGGTGGGGTGCCTACCTATGGCAGGTGCAATTCCAGGCACAAAGAGGCCCCATACCCACTTGGAGATAGGCCCTAGAATTAGCCCTATGGCTTCTTACATTCTAGGCCTCAGCCTGGAAATCAAGTACACCCAATCCTGTTTTTGATTCTGCATTGGCAGCTCCGTGTGTGTGTGTGTGTGTGTGTGTGTGGTGTGTGTGTGTGTGTGGTGTGTGTGTGTGCACACGCGCGTGTGTGTACACGCCACCATAAGGGCTTAAAAATCGGCTGAAGGGATCATCTGTTGACCTTAAAGGCAGGGTCCACGAGGCTATATTCCAGGGTTGTGCAGCCGCAAATGCCCCTGAATGCTCAGGCTCTCCATAACCGCCTGCTACCGGAACTCAGAGCTCACTCGGTCTTCATTCCAGTCAGGGACTTTAAAAAACGGAAAGGGGCAGAAGTGGTGGGACAGATGTGGCTCGCTCTGCGGCGTTCTGTCCTCGAAGATGGAAGATGATTCTGGCCCCTCCAGAGTCGTGGCGGACCCAGAAGACAGTAGCAGAAGACACAGCTGCGGATGCCACTCTGCAGAGTAGCGGGCCCAGAGGGAGGTCACCAAGGTTCCGCGCTGCGGAGGGCCCGAACCTCTTGTTGGCCCAGCTCTGTGTAAGTGCCTGCGACGCCCTGGGCCGGGAATAGGAGGCCGATTCGCCGGGTAAGGGTCCCCGCTGCCACTGGTGTGGAGGACAGGGGCGCGTACTGAACTTGGGGAGGTTGCGGAGCTGGAGATGAGTCGCGGAGGGAACCACCAGATCGAGATGGAACCTTTTCCAGGTAGTTCGAAGCTCTCAGTCCCGGGCCTGGTCTACCACCAGTGGCCGGGTGACCTGGCCTGGAACTCGCCCTTCTGGAGCCCTAAGCTTCCTCCTACCGCTGGCGTTGCTCTGGGAACCTTCAGGTTCCGCGCCTTCTGCGGGCGCCAGTTACCGGCGCTGTCCACCAGGTCTCGGCCTGCGCAGCGGTTGGCGCGCCGACGTGCGGCGGCTCTAGGAGCTCCCAGCCTCTCTCAGCCAGGGGCCTCCGGGGCGCCGCTTCCCTCCGGGGGCGCTCAGGTCCTATTGCAGGCGGCCCACAGAACCCGCCCGCCGCCACCCTACTTTGCCGCCGGCAACTGCCCAGCGGCCCGAGGGTCTCCTCCGCCAGCCCTCTTCCGCAGGCGATTGGACGGCGCCTAGCGGGCAAGGCTGGGAGCTAGGCACCGCCCACGTGCTCCCCGGGCCTCAGAGCCACCACGATTGGATGGGGGCGCCGCCAGTCATGGGTTGATAGACGCCCCGCCCCGCGGGGCTGGCCCGAGGCCGACTCCGCCCCGCCCGCTGTCGGCCCCGCCTCCCTCCTGAGCCTGGGCGGCTCGCCCGGCGTTCCGCCTCATTCGCTGAGCAGGTCCGAGAATTGTCAGCGCGCTCCGGGCGCCTGCTGAGCCGGGGCGGCCGCCGGGCTTGCCGCGCTACCTCCGAGGTGCCCACCCGACCCAATGTGCCTCGGTCCGCTGGGGCGTGAGCAGCCGCCGACTGGGGGCAACTTGGGACTCAGGACCCGCAGCAGAGGCGTCGGTTTGCGATCGGACTCGGCGAGGAGGGTGAGTGGCCGCGCGCAGGGCTAGCGGATCCTCTCCCCGCTGTTCGGCGGCCGGCGAGCCTGGGGACCCGACGCGTCCTGGAGCTCGTCTGCCGGTTGGTCCGAGCGTGGCCGCTACGGGGAGGTCAAGGCTGGGCAGGATTTACTCCGTGCCGGTATCCCCACTCCCGAACTTCTTGTTTTCAAAGCATCCCAACTTGGCCCGGGACCCGGCTCTGCGTACGCAACAACTTGGCGTAAATGGCATCACTAGGTGGGTCTGGGGACGGGTCCCCTACCCCTCTGCGGAGGCGACCCGGGGCTCTGGGGCTGCCTCGGTGCCGGCGGTGTGCGGACGGCAGTTCCTAGATGGCGTGAGGACGGGTTCCTGAAAAATTAACCGGCGCTGGAGCCGGTGCGGCGAGATAACCCGGCGTCTGTGTGAATCCGGAGACTGAGCCAACGCTCAGCCTGTTCTGGGTGGGTCTTCAGCGTCCAGAGAACTGGAGTGACCAGCCGGGTACTGTAGCAGGGGCTTCAAGTGCTTTGCAGTTATTGAAAGGAATTGACAGCACTGCTGGACATTAAACTTTGTCATTACTTTTTATTAGCACTTAAATCCATGTCCCTCCTGGGGTGCTCAGACCTCCACATCCACCCGCAAGGTGTGTCCGAAGGACTTGGTTAGGGCCAGGAGGGAGTTCTTGTCTGCGCTGGTCCTCAGAGCCCCAGAGAATCCTAGCTGAAACTGAAAGAGACTTGCCAGCCGGGTCGATGGGTGGGTGTTTGAGCACTGTGTCTTTAAGTGATGAAGTTGAGACAGAAACTGACAAGGTTAAACCTGATACTTCGTTTGTGACTCGGTCTGGGTTAGATCGTTTTCTTTTTTTCTCAATAATAGTAAGGGGATAAAACCATCTCGTTTCTCTGACAGCATTACATACCTGTAGTTTATATTATATGTGGACTAAATAGAATTCAAATACCATATTTTCTTTTAATTCTTGACATGAATGAGAGCTTGTTGAGAGTACTAGACTGAAACTTGGATGCAGAATTAGGGAATATTTAGATCTTTGAAAATATATAAAAACATTGAGATGTGTAATGGACATAGACACACATATATGTGTATACGTGGCGGTGTGTGGGTAACTATACATAATATTGATAGGTGAATGAAGTAGAAAAATATGAGGGGGAAACTTAGCCTTGAACTTCCCCTGGGTCACGAAAAAGACCCTCTGGATTGTGGAGTGTCTGGTGAGTGTATGTGTAAGCATTTCTGCATCTGCCTGGTCTGTCGGGGTCAGTGTATGTCCATGAACTTTACGAGCATGCAGTTCAATACCCCTCGGTGCAGATTCCTCGTTCTTGTTTCACAGCCCAACATCCACCAGTCGGCCCATCTGTTATAACATGTACACTTCAGTCGCAGCTCTTGGGTGGAGCGTGGGCAGGGGGTAACCCTTAGCAGAAACAACATGCTACAAACAAAGCCTGACTCTCAGGTTCTATTTTCATTCAGTATTTGGCCTGAACTTGGAATTTTGGTGAGAGAAAAAGGGAGAAGGGAATGTTTGCCTGTAGAAATGGCCAGCTGCCTTTTGTGAAATAATTATAGCATGATTTTGGGGTGGGGGTTATAGGAGGAAAAAAAATCCCTCTAGAAAAGAAATATGGTGCTTGTCACATTACCATGCAACACTGGTTTACAGCTTTGCAGTAGCATGTGTATTTGGTAACTGTTTTCTTTTGCTTGTTAAGAGAATACATTAAAACTGAATTGTTTTGCACACACACACAAAAAAACAAAACACCTTAATAGAAGTAAACAGAGCTTTATTGCAGAGGGTAGAGTTTTAAGACTGCCTTGGTAATTCTAATGAAACATGCTTTTAGGAATTTATAACTTGGGCATAAATTCATATTTAGCCTAATCACCAGTTGCAGTGATTCACAATTTATAGTTTAGAAATAATAAAAAGGCTTTATCACAAAAACTCTGATGACTAAAAATGTATGGGAGTAGTCTAACAGTTTATTAAGTTCCTGCAGCCAAGTGACTGATACTTTCAAAAAACTATAAATTCCTTTAATAACACAATTACTTCTAGTGACAACATAAAGGCAATATTTTTGAGAAACATAGTTAATGTTTTTCCCAATAATTTTACGATCACAATTACATTTTAATAATGCCGCTCATTATATGTGAATGAGTAAACTGGAATGGTTTTAAGAACTCATCACAAAAGGTATTGTTTTCAATTTTATGGTATATAAACATTTTGGGGAACATATGCAAAGTCCTAACATATGAGCACTTTTTAATTTCTGGTAAACTATGAAGACACAACAATTCTCTCATGATGATATGACTCATGCAGATCAACTGGGTTGTTCCTTAGAAATTCAGTTCTTAGGCAGGACTTCAGTCCTGGGGATTCGATTATTCATCTGGGGTGGAGCTTAGGAATCTGCATTTTTAACATGCACCCCCAAGTGGTTCTGATACCAAATATTCCCTCACCGTATTTTGAAAAACACTAGAATGGTGTTTATAATATAAAAGTGCAATAATAGCCTGTGAGTTGATTTAAAAAATAATTATTTAGAAATTTCCAGGTGGCATTTACTGGGCTCATGAAATTTATAGATAATGCTGTAACGCTCCATTTTCAACAATGGACCCGTTTTGTCCTGTGTTTGGAAGTGTTTTGGAATCTTCACCTATCCCTATTCCAGTTGTCCTCAGTTCTAAGGAAGTCTGTCTGGAGAAACAATAAGTTAAGATGCCCTCCCCAGTCTTAGCCCCTCCACCTACAACTTTGAGTCCATTGAGTATCCTGGCATGCTTTGCGGTGACTATGCCAGTCCTAATTTACATTGTTGGGCATTTCTCCTGGTGTGTAGAATTCTCATTTTTATAAGGCACCTTTGTCTCTTTAAAAACTGTTCTAGCACCAAAGTGCACACCTCAGCTGGGCTAGTACGGATTCATACAAGGTCAAGGATCTCCCTGGGAAGCTGAGTCTGTTTTGCTTGTTAGTCAGGAGAGTGTCCAGGACAACCCACCCAAGGGCTCAGGTATTCTTATTTTCTGAAAATCCCATTAATTGAGTAAATCAGTCTTCTCATTTTTACAGAGAAATATGTTGAGAATTGTTTCCTCTCTCTCTTTTCACTGAGATCACTGTGAATTTTGACTAAGTATTGCCAAGGAATTTTTATTTATCATTTGATACTGACATTAGGATTCTGTTCTGCCATTTCAGACAGACATAATTCTCCATAAATAAGGATTGAAACAGAAAGGATTTATCATAAGTTGCCCTTCCCTCTTTCTGTCATCCAAGTACCTAAAAAACTAAATTACCTTTCTCAGAGGTCAGAAGTGCCCAAAATATGTACTTTCCCGGGTTCCCGGGTGATGAAAGGATGTGGGCTAGGCCAGGGCACTGATCTTGGATTGTTCCAGTCCACTGGATCATCTCTGAAACTTGGATGGTGCAATTTCTGTGTAAAGAAGCACTTGGCAGGCATGTTGATAGGTCACTTATATTAACAATCCTTTGATGACAATGATGTTTTTCCAGTTTGTTACAGATGAACAAACAGCAGCCACGAAAGGGTACTGTTTAGATCCTGTCTTTCATATTCAAAGATGACACCAGTAAATGAAACATTGGCCTTGTGTTTTAAATTGTTTTTATTTAGCATCGTGGTGCTGTGATAAGGTTATGCTTAGTCATTCATATCAGCTACATTCTTTTTTGCCTTCAAGATTTTTTTAATATTGAATATAGCCTTGTAACAGTTTTCTTTAGAAAGTTAACCACTATATATGCTAACTGGTTCAATGACTGACCATAACTAGTCAGCCTTGACCCCGAGGGGCAAATAATTTGCTAAAGGTCACGGAGCACAAGGGCAGCAAAGTCTGCATGTGGGATTCTTCAGACCTGTATTTTAGCCTGTGCTGGTTTGTCTGCTGCCAAGTTAAGCTTAACATTAAGCCAATAATGTTTTTACTCTGGCAAAATAGAGTTGCTTATATTTTCTTTGCCCAGCTTCTGTTCTGCATGATTCGATGGACTTAGAAAAATCGAAAAGACTAATAAGGTTTGTGACATCTCTGGATCATACAAAGGGACTGATTCGTGCTCAGTTAAAGAACTACAGTTGAATGCTGCTTTTTTTGGAACTAGGCCACAGGTCATTGCAAGCTTCTGTGCAACAATTCTAAAAAAATTTTTTATAGCCATGGCATACTTTTGGCATCTAACTTTCATTTGACAAATTCCTTTCAAGTTTTTGACCCTTCTTTCCTTACCTTAATTCCCATGGTGAAATCTACTTGTAAAATATTCACATTTTAAGTCAGTCTTCCCTCCTGACATCTCCTAATGCTTAAATATCAGCCATTTTTACTGTTTCTCCTCCGAAATGCCTCCTCAGGCTCCTACTTTTTTTTTGCGGGGGGGAGTCTAGTAACATCCTCTAACATAAGACAGTTATTGAGCTATAGAAGTTTTACACTAGCTTCAGCTTCCTGGACTTAATAGCAGTAGTAAGAAAAAAGTGAAGGATGATATTGAAGTCATGTTGATATGTGTAAGATATTAGATATTCCCAGCTTACATTGTCAGTGGGAAATTTAAGATCCAGATGAATGAAGTGACAGATGCACTCATCTGTGGCCTCCAGACATGCTCCTGATACAGCTGAAAAATAGAACTGAAGACAGCATCCTGGGTTACAGGAAGAAAAACAACGTTATGCTCTGAGAAAAGACCTGGGCAAAAAGTGAAGGGTCAAAAGGGTCAGATGTGGAGTGCGGTGGGAAACAAATGCCCCCAGTAAAATGCCAGGCAGTGTGGTAAGGAATTTATAGAGGTGTAGTGGTTTGGGGTTTCTCGGGGGCATTGATTCTATTTTATATTGTCTTCACAACCTGCTTGCTTTAAATAATTTATTACAGCAGCAGGCCTTCCCCTGGTTAGTTTCTTTTTTATAACTTTTTCCTTCTCATCTCTGGGTCTAATCAGAGGCATATATAATAGTGTGGCTGCCCTGGAGTACTTAGGAAAATCCGTGATCAATATCACTGCATTATAAACCCATGGCTGTTCTGTTCTATTTTGCAGTGTTTTCTTCCCGGTTGTACTAACTCAGTATCTATGTTTTAAATGATATTTTATTAATCTTTACACAGTGAGACTTGGGGGCTTATTTTTCTGGGCTGGAACTATCTTTTGAGTAATCCATCCTCAGACCACCATTGATCTAATGATGTATTTATTGCATACTGTTGCAGCACTGGCAAGAAACCTGGTATGGTTCTAAAAATTTGATTAAAAAGAAATCAGGTTTTTGCAAGGCGTAGCCATCCAATTATGTTAGGAGCTGCCAAGTATATTTTATCCTAAATATATACACACATATTTCAAGTGAGCAAAGGGTGCTCTTTTTGAAAGCTTTTAAAACTTTTGTTATAAAATAGAATGAGAAGATGCCTCATAGTCAGAAAAATTATGAATGCACTCCTTTGCCCCAAAGGTGAGATGTAGTAATTTTTGGATTATACCCCTGAACACTTGAATAGGTAGACATCTCTTCTCTTTTTAATTGAAAATAATAAAAACAGTGGTGATCAGAACTAATTTCCAGTCCTTAAATGATGCTCCAGGTAATCATTGCAAATCAAAAGGAGCTGAAATTAATTAACAGATACTAACTTATCATGGGTAGTACCTCTTCTCTGCTTCGCTAACGAAAGTTAAGTTCAAATGGTTGGGAAGCTTTTCCATGTCCCCTTTGGCCTAATGAACTCTATTCTTCCCCTCTAGACTGGGAGCCCTTTGGCTTCTAGAGAAAGGCTATTCAAGAAATAGTTGCTAGGTACAGTACAGGCTACAAAGAAATCACAAGTGAACATTTGCAAGGCCTTAAAGGGATATGCAGCATAGAAATACTCGCCAGAAGTTTGAATGGTAGCAGTAACTGAATCCTAGTAATGGGCTTTTGGCTTTAGCACCAGTCTCAGCACTGTATACAACTTTTGTCCATTCTTGCCCCAACTAAATTCAAGGTCTGTCTGCTACATTCTTACCTGGCCTCCTCTCACTACCTTCCCGTCTGTATGCTTCAAGGATGTCTCCAACTCCCACCATAGTCTAGGCCATCTCCCCTGGTTTCTCTTTTGTTTCCATACCCCTTGTCATATCTTGAAAAGGCAGCTGACTCAATAAGTTCCACTTTGAGACTTGGGACAGCCTGATGTCATTTGAAATCACAGACACCTTGGTTCCCTTTGTCACCCAGTGCAGGTGACTAGCTAGCATTAGCCCTGGAAAGTTTGGCGGAGGGACTTTGAGGAGAAAGATGGTGCTGGCCCTGTGGGCTGTGACGGGGATGAAGGGGAATGGTGGTGGGGAATGATGGAGCACGGTGTGTTGGGGAAACTTGACATTTGTTGAGGGAAACTTTTTTATTTCTTTTGGAGTAATTCCACCAGATTTCTATTTTGGAGACTAACTTGTAATGGTTTTCATTTATGAATCTTTTCTTCAGGAAGCACCATCTGATACTCATGTTTGTCACATAGTCTGGTGGCTCAGGCAATCACTGGTCCTGGGAGCTGGGTGACTGAGGTTGGGCAGGACTGCAGACCATGTGTCCAGGTGGAGTTGATGGATCAGTCGAGTGAAGCATGACTCCTGATTTAGAGCCATCAGGCTAGCTTTTGTATATGAGCTCTTTGGGGGCTTTAAACGATTGCAAAAGATCAAGACCCCCAATGTTATGTCATCTGGAAGGCTGAGCTTCCTTCCACATAGATGCTTTCTTCTCACACCTTCTAGGACGACATTAGAGAATTGTGTGACTAAGTCTAAAGGGTAATGAGGTGTTCAAGGCCACACAGAAGATAAGCAACCTGAGATCCAGGTCATGGACTCTAAGGCTGGTTTCTTCTGAATCTTATGAATCAGGAGTACCTGGGCCTGCAGATCCCAGGGCTTGTGCTTTTATCTTGGGTTCTAGTGGTTCGGGAGGACCCGAGGGAGGTCCCCGGTGAGGGTGGAAGGCAAACATCTACGGAGCAGATGGGCCCATCTCTTTCTCTGTAACTATCCGACATTCTCCCTGTGGTGTTTTGCTTTGACATCTTCTGCTTTTCAATGTCCCAAATACCCAGTCTTCCTCTCACACTTGCATACTCGGACACGTCCCATAAACTGGGGAGCTCGGTCCGCAAGCTTTTATCTCTTCATCGCCTAAGTTTCCCAAGTTTCCCAGCTTCTCTCTTCGCTCATACTCCACCTTCCCATAATGTTCCCCCTTCTTTGACATTCTCTTGCTCTTCTTCCCAGGTAAGAACTCTACTTTATAAAAGGTCTGTTACCATCAGTGTCACTGTTAATCGTTCCCCTTAGAGAATAACTGCATTGTTGCTGACCATTCTCAAAGGACTCTCTTAAAGTATTCCAGTGTATTTTTCCGATGGGATCTTACATGCTCTGATAATCTTACACAGTACAAAAGTCATTAGCCTCACAAAATCTCAGTTTTCACCAACCTTACCCATATTTACCAGGGCCACCCCCTTACCTATCTAATCACTTTTATCAACTCCTGCTCACTTTTCTATTATCACGAAACAAGATCCCAAGCGTCTACTACCCTGTTTCCCCGAAAATAAGACGTCCCCTGAAAATAAGACCTAGCGCATCTTTGGGAGCACACCTTAATATAAGACACTGTCTTATTTTCAGGGAAACAGGGTAGTAACAGATGTATTATTTATAATCGCAACTGAGTATACGAAGCTTTCTACAAACCCCCAAAACAGTTATACACAGAACAGGGAAGAGCAGGCCTACCCTGATTTCCTTAAAATTAGGACATGAAGTGTCTTTTGTTGATAAATTCCTAATTTGTTGTTCTGACTACCCAGGGCATGTTTCTTTTCTGAGGTTGGGTTATTGCCTTGTAGCTGATGTGAACATTGCCTTCAGAAGGACTGCCTGTGAGTTTCAGTTTTCTCTTCTTCATTTGTTTTAGTAAGCTTTTAGGTATTTCAGGTTGTTTTTTAGGAGCTACCTAATTAAGTTACATTGTTTCTAACTTTTCCTGTCCCTGGCAGCATCTCGCGAGGTAGATGTCATCCTCACATTGAATGAATTCCACTCGTGCTGCAGATTAGTAATGAAGACGGTAAGTGGAGTCCCGACAGTGACCCCTTCAAGAACTGAAACACCATTTACTATTCTGTTTTAATTATGGTCTCTTAGCACCTTCTCACCGGTGATAATGTTCACCCCATCTTCTAAGTAATGCTTCTTGAATACTATATGAAATTATGAGATCTGTGTGCATTATATTTTATGCTCTTCATTATGTGCTAAATTTATAATTCTATAATTTTCTTGTAGGAAAAATGCTTATTAGACTGGAATCGTTCATTTGGTTTCAGGCCATACTGCTTTGTGTTCACTGTGAACCATGAGACATTTGTGTGATCTTTTATTTGACTCTCTTCCTGACCCCACCAGCAGCTCCCCAAGCAATAATCCTGCTCCATCATCATCAGTTATTATCTATGACGTCTTTGTAAAATGGGTCCCTAATACTTTCACTTAAAAAAAAACTCTGCCTAACTGAAAAAAATAGCCAGTATCATTTGATGATGTCTTAGCCCATTCAAGCCGCTGTAACAAACACCTTAGACTGCGTTACTCAGAAACTGTAGAAGCGGATTGCTCACAGTTCTGGAGGCGGGGAAGTTCCAGATCCAGACACGGGCAGAGCTGACATCTACTGAGGGCCTTATTCCTCGTAGATGGTACTTTGTACCTTTTCACTATAACCTCATGTGACAGGAGGGGCTACTTAGGTTTCTGGAATCGTTTTTATAAGGGCACTAATCCCATTCATGAGGGCAGATCCCTCATGACCTAATCAGTTATCAAAGTCCCACCTTCTAATACTACCGCATTGGAGATTAGAATTCAGAGTATGAATCTGGGGCAGCTACAGATGTTCACAGCACAGTGGATGGTCAAGCTCTTTTGCTCCATCATTTTCGTGCAAGTCTGCCTCCTCCGTGGGAATCCCAGGACTGTACCTCTTCTCTGGGTGGCTTCTCCCCCTTCATCCTGCTGTCCCAGAGTAATGTGAAGCTGCTTTGCTTCCTTAACATCTGCTCTGTGGCTAGGATCAATGATAGTGCCACAAGCCCTGATAATTACATTTGAGAACCTAGAGACGGTGCTGCATACCTCATTGCCGAATAGCACTATCATTGCCTCTGAAGTCCACCCTTCAAAGCAGTTTTGGAACTCTTTCTGGAATGACCATCAGAGTTGTCATTGTACGAGGTCTGATAATTAAGTTTGAGAACTTGCCAGCGTACACTGACATTGGCAGCACTATACAGACAACTCCATAAGGTTTCATAACCTTGATGTATCAGTGTCTCACAACTATGTTTGTGTCAACAACATGTGGCTGTGTCTTGCTGAGTGGCATTCATTATTGTTGTTGCATATTTTTGTGTGCCATACCATGACAGCCCTGATGGTCATTCCAGAAAATGAGTGTATAGCTTCCCAAGGGGAATACTTCCAAGTTGATCATAATAATATTCAGCAGTGAGGTATGTAGCACTTTTTCTAGGATAAGTTTGTGAACTTAATTGTCAGACCTCATATGTGATCTCTGTTGAAACTTATAAGTGCTATAACCTATGTGATTGGTATTGACCCTCTTATAATTGGATAAAGGACAAGTTGGCAGCCTTATAAAAAAAAAAAGACCAGTGAAAAGTGTGCTTCATTTAGGTCTTGGGAGAGGAATAGATATCCCAGACAGTGGGGGGTAAAAGTTAAAGTTTTTAGATAGGTAGAAAAAGCCACAGACAGAGGGATCATTTAGCACTGCCTTCCCCCCACACTGAAATGCCATCTTCTGATTGTTCTGATTGCCATCTTTGAGGGTGTTTGCTTATGAGATTTTCTGGGTGACCCTGGCAGTGTTATGAATTAAAATGCTATCCCAGGATTCTAAGAGTTCACTAAGCTAAAGTCAGAATCCTAGTTCCAGCTTTAGACCTTCCTGGAGACAAAGAAATAAGGGATGTTTTCAAATGGAGATCCCTATGTGGAGGTGATGCAGCACACTTTACAAAAAGAAAGACTCCAGCTCAAACTGACATAAGCAGTAAGGAAGGTAAGTATCTTATCTCACGTGAGAAGTAGGTCCGGTGGCAGGAATGGTTGCTTCAGTGGAACAACGACATCATCAAGGATGCAGGTTCCTTTATCCTGTCTCTCTTGTCCCCAGGGACTGTTTCTTCCTAAGACTGGTTCTTTTCTTATTTGCAAGATGGCTGTAGCAGTGTAGATGCCGTTTGCAAACATGATAATATCTAGGGCACAGAAAATGGATCCCTTCCTCCCATTCCACGGTCTCCTATTGAAGAATATGAAAACATTACTAAGAAGAATCCCAGAGGACATCTCATCTCATTGATCAGAAGTGGTCGCCAAGCCCATCTCTCAGTCACTATAAAGGGATCAACACATCACCTGAGGGAGCTTGAACAAAATCAGGATTCTGTTAGGAAGAAGTACAAGTGGGCTCGACACCTGTAGCTCAAGCGTCTAAGGCACCAGCCACATACACTAGAGCTGGCATGTTCAAATCCAGCCCGGGTCTGCCAAACAACAATGACAATGAAAAACAAAAAATAGCTGGGTGTTGTGGTGGGTGCCTGTACTCCCACCTACTTGGGAGGCTGAGACAAGAGAATCATTTAAGCCCGGGAGTTGGAGGTTGCTGTGAGCTGTGATGCCATGGCACTCTACCAAGGGTGACAGCTTGAGCCGCTGTCTCAAAAAAAAAAAAAAAGGAAGTACAGGGTGGACATGAAGTTCATGTGCAATGTAAACTATTTTAACATAGTAAATTGCACACGAACTTTATGTCTAGCCTGTATATGTGTACATGTGGAGGGAGTGCAGTGGGAGATAGATGCTAGCAGGCAACTCTGTCTGCTACATGTTAGGACGCAGGAAATTACTAACATTCCCCTCTTGAGTGTGTGTTGTCGGTAGGTCCCACTCAATCACTATACATTTCTGGACACAAAACGGCAAGGCCTAGGTAGAAAAAGGCCACAGTACAGACTAATTAAGGACAGAGAAATGAGCCGAGATCGATAATTATTGTGATTAGAACCACAATAAATCCTAATGAATTGGGATGTGCTAATTTATGTCTGTTTGTACTCAATAAGTGTATCATCTTTACTGAATAAAAAAGTAACTTAATTTGCTTATTTCTCAATTCTATATTTCTAGTGTATTATTTTGTAATATAAGCCTATTTGAACGTAAAATTTTTTATTGACATTATGTATCATAGCGTTCGCAGGATGGATAATTACTGATGATATTGAAGAGCTGCTTATAAACTAGGACCTTAGCACCCAAGAGGAGCTAGCAATTTGCTTAAGTCACATAGCTACCAAGTGGCTGAGCTAGGATTGGACTCAGGTGAAACCTGTGCTCCAAGGTCTTTCCCTTTGCCTGCAAGACAGTCCCAAGACTGCCGTGGGTTCTGGGCCTTAAGTGATCAGACCCTGCCAGTCTCTCTGACCTCATTATTTGCTCTCTTGCCCTTGCTCAGTTTTCCAGCCCTACCGGTTTCCTTGCTGTCTCATTCCCACCTCTGAGCCTTTGCCTGTGTTGCTCCCTCTGCTTCGATCACACATCCTGGGTTCACATCCTGGGTTCGCAGCATCCTCTCCATTCAGGCCTTTGACTGTCTCCTCATCACAGGTACCTCCCAGGACTAGTCCCTCTCATGTCTTTAGGAACCCCCAGCACACACACCAATATTCTATTTCTTCCCAGTTTCTGTTTCTCTTATGCCACAATCTTATGTGATTTGCTCATTTGTCTCCTTGTTTTTGTCTGTCTTTCCCATTCGAATATAAATTCTATGAAGGCAGAGACCATAGCTGTATTTGTAAAGTGAATGAACCAACAAGTGACAAAGTTTTGAATGAACATTGAGAAGTTTTGGCCTCTAATAATCAGGAAGTCTTCATGTCCTACAGTAGGAATAAAGCAGGACGCCAGTTGTCATTGAGCTGCATACGTTCGTCTCGTATCTTTGACTATAAATTTGAAAACTAACAAAACCTACTTTTTATTTTGTATGAGAGCAAAAAAAGGATATGGATTTCAAAGTTCTTGGATTCAGTGGATTACGTAAGAGTTTCAAGAGAGCTTAGTGCAGACGGTCCTTAACAATGGGGGTTTGACTTACAATTTTTCAATTTTGTGATGATACCACACAACCATTCTGGTTTTCACTTTCAGGATAATAGTCAATAAATTGCATGAACTATTCAATACTTTATTATAACATAGGCTTTGTGCTGGACGATTTGCTCAACAGTAGGCTAATGTAAGTGTTAGGAGCATGTTTAATGTAGGCAAGACTAAGCTGTGGAGTTCATTAGGTTAGGTGTGTTCAATGTATTTCGACTTTGGATATTTTCAACTTATGATGGATTTATTGGGAAATAACCCCCTTTTAAGTCCAGGAGCATTTGTACAAAAGAAAACTTGAGTAATACTCCATAACTTTAGTTTTTTTTAGTTGATGACAATTTTAGGACACCAGCACTTTTAATTAGACCTAAACCCTTAAAAAAATGAAGGTAATTTTGTCTATTTCTACTTCCTATTAAGAAAGAAAAAAAATAGGGAAAAACTGAAGTTACTTATAAGGGTAAATTGTCAACTGGAAGAATTATTTGCTCAATCACTTGCGATGGCCAGTTCACTTAAGCAAAATAAAGGTTTTTTTCTCTGTACACAGGACACCTAACTTTTCATTTGAACCCATAACAAGTAGTCCCTCCCCTTAATCTACAGGGGATACATTCCAAGACCCCTAAAAGATTCCTGAAACTGTAGATAATACCAAATCTACTATATACTATGTTTTTTCCTATACATACATACCCATGATTAAGTTTACCTTATAAACTAGGCACAGTAAAAGATTAACAACAGGTAATAACAAAGTAGAACAATTATAACAGTATGCCAGCATCACTAGTCTCATGCTTTGGCGTTACTATTAAGCAAAATAAGGGTTCCTGAATGTAAGCACTGTGACATCGTGATGGTTATACGATGACAAGGGCTCCTGAGGGACTGCCAGCCAGGCAGAGTAGACAGCATGGGTATGCTGGACAGAGAGACGGTTCACACCCTGAGCAGGATGGAGTAGGACAGCGTGAGATCTCATCACACTACTCAGAAAGCTCAAAGTTTAAAACTTAGGAATTGTTTATTTCTGCAATTTTCTGTGTCATATTTCTGGACCATGGTTGGCCAAGGTTGACCAAGGTAACCGAAACTACAGAAAGTGACACCACGGATAAGGGGGGCTTGCTTTATCTACTAAAGTGATTTTTTTTTTTTAATTAATTTATTTTTTTGAGGCAGAATCTCACTTTGTTACCCTGGGGTTGAATGCCATGGCATCACAGTTCAAAGCAACCTCAAACTCTTGGGCTCATGTGATTCTCTTGCCTCAGCCTCCTGAGTAGCTGGGACTAGAGGCCCTCACCACAACGCCCAGCTATTTTTAGAGATGGGCTGTCACTCTTGCTCAGGCTGGTCTCCAACTCCTGAGCTCAAGCAATCCACCTGCCTAGGCCTCCCAGCATGCTAGGATTACAGGCGTGAGCCATGGCACCCAGTCTAAAGTGACTTATTCTTAGAAGTGTGCTCTTAATTATTCTATGGTAATTATGAAGGTGCAAATTGAAAAGTAGCTTTATGTCACCTATTTGTAAAGTTTTGGCAGAAATGAAGCAAAGTGCGTTCCTCCAAAGTCCTTTTCTCTCTGGCGTTCAGCTCAGGACTGTCTCCCCGGAAGTGCATGCTGCTGTGTTGACCTGTTTTCCCTGTCGTTCTGTGGGTTGCTGTGGCATTCAACTATATGGTGAGGCATTATTTTCTGAAGCTTGTGGTGTGACTTTACCACTCAAATAAATAAATCATCACTTAACTTTGACAAGAATTTAACATTCCCCTCCTCCCTACTCATCTTCTCTTGACTTTTCCCCGGGTGACCTTGAAAGCTGCAGTGTCTAGGCACATAGTATTAGTCTAACCTTGACACTGTTTTCTGTTTTTTTGGTGTTCCCACTAACAGGAAGACCCTTTAGAGGATGAAATGTGTTAGACTTCTGAGCTAAACTTCTGTATCATGTTTCCAGAACCAAATCTAAATATTACCGTGAATAAAATACATCTGTATTTAATGGACATATATTTTCCCACGTATTTACAGGGTACATAGTAATGTTTCAACACCATTCAATGTGTAGTGTTCAGATGAGTGTAGTTAGCCTATCCATCATCTCAAATATTTATGATTTCTTCGGATTGGGAAAATTCACAATCCTCTCTTCTAGCTATTTGAAAGCGTAGAATATAATACTGTTCACTGAGTCATCCCAAGGAGCTATGAAACACTAGAACTTGTTCCTCCTATCTAACTGTTATTTTGTATCTTTTTTTTTTTTTTTTTTTTTTTGTAGAGACAGAGTCTCACTTTATGGCCCTCGGTAGAGTGCCATGGCATCACACAGCTCACAGCAACCTCCAACTCCTGGGCTTCAGCGATTCTCTTGCCTCAGCCTCCTGAGTAGCTGGGACTACAGGCGCCCACCACAACGCCCGTCTATTTTTTGGTTGCAGTTTGGCCGGGGCCGGGTTTGAACCCGCCACCCTCGGCATATGGGGCCGGCGCCTTACCGACTGAGCCACAGGCGCCGCCCTATTTTGTATCTTTTAACACATCTCTCCCTATCCTCCCCTTCCTCCCCACCTTTTTCACTTCTAGTAACCTCTGTTCAGCTTTTTACTGCTATGAGATCAACTTTTGGTTTTGGTTCCAATGAGTGAAAAGATGCCGTGTTTCACTTTCTGTTCCTGGCTTATTTTATTGTAACGTAAGGTTCTCTAGTTCCGTCCACACTACCGAGAACAGGACTTCGTTCTTTTCGTGGCTGAATAGTATTCCGTTGTGCATGTATAGCCCATTTTCTTCATCTGTTCATCTGTCGCTAGCTACTTAGTCTGATTCCATACCTTGGCTATTGTGAGTAGGGCCACAGTAAACATGGGAGTACAGATAGCTCTTCAACATACTGATTTCCTTTCCTGTGGATAAATTCCCAGTAGTGGGATTGCTGCAACGTATGATAGTTCTAGTTATAGTTTTTTTGAGGAACCTCTATACTCTTCTTTAGAGTGGCTGTAGTACAACCAAAAGTATGTAAGATTTCCCTGTTCCGCATATTCTTACCAGCATTTACTATTTTTTATCTTTTGCATAATAGCTATCCCAACTAGGGTGAGATGGTGTCTCATTGTGGTTTTGATTTGCATTTCTCTGATGATTAATGGCGTTGAGCATTTTTTCGCATATTCATTGGCCATTTGTATGTCTTCTTTTGAGAAACATCTGTTCAGATCATTTGTTCATTATTTAATTGGAGTTTTTTGTTTGTTTTATTTTTGCTGCTGGTTTATTTGAGTGCCTTGTATGTTCTGGATATTAATCCCCTGTTGCATGAATATTTTCCAGATATTTTCTCCCATTCTGTTAGTAGTGTGTTCACTCTGTTGACTGTTTCCTTTGCTGCGCAGAAGCTTTATAGTTTGATATAATTTCATTTGTTTATTTTTGCTTTAGTTGCCTGTGTTTTCAAGGTCTTATTTGAAAAACCTTTTCTCAGATCAGTGTCACGAAGCATTTTCCCTATGTTTTCTTCTAGTAGTTTATCGTTTTGTTCTTACATTTAGGTCTTTAATCCACTTTGAAATGATTTTTGTATAGGGTGAGAGGTGGGGTGGGGGGTAGTTTCGTTCTTCTACATATGGATATCCAATTTTCCTGGTACAATTTATTGAAAGAAATTGTCCTTTCCCTCATTGAATGTTCTTGGTACCTTTATCGAAGCTAAGTGGGCTATATGGGGATTATTTCTGGGTTCTCTGTGTCATGCCCTTGGTGTATGTGTGAGAGTAATTTTTAATCGAATTCTTCCAGACTGTTTTTATATTACACATCAGAGACAAATCAGAAAAAAAGAGGAAAGAAAGGGGAAAGGCAGTTTTAATGTTGTTTGCATTGTTCTTCATTCCTGTAAGTTTTCTGGTAGGGATCCCTTTCTTCCTCACTTTATGCTCACTTTATAACCTGGGTTAATTGAGGGGTATAGTTATGAGAGCACAGGAGAACCCAGGTGAAAATGAGATCAGTAATTAAAGGGCTGGGTCAGTGTAGTGTGTCATTATCATTTAAGTTCAACAGGTGCATGGTCTATGTAAGCTGCTGAGAGCCTGCCTTTGCCAGGGTAGTTTTTATATACAATAGGTAGGTCTTTTTTATGGCTCAACAGAAGCCTTTCCTTCATTTTATTTTATTTTATTATTAATTAATTATTATTATTATTTTTTTCTTTCTAAGTTGTGTGGGTGAAAAACAGTATGAGGTCATAGAAAATGTATAGCAAAAGCTGTAGCAATGAGAAAGAATCCATAATGGATAGACAGAAATTGCTGGAATATTTCTCAAGTGCCCTGGAGGCTGGGAATGAGGCTTCTTTGGCAGAGGCAAAGTGGAACATGTGCTTTTCCACCTGTGAACGCTGTGATTGGAAACGGCCTTTGTGATTCACTAAAGCAGCTGCTTCTGAGCTGGTGTAGTCCTAGAGGTTTAGAAATTCACTTAAATAGGTGTGTTGCAGACTCCAGACATCATTTTAGAGATTTGGTTGAGTGTTGGGAGTTTGCTTGTTCACAAGTGACGTAGAATGAGCTATATTCTTCATGTGAGTGTTGGAGTCATTGTTCATTTCGTTAGGGTCTGTGCGTTAAAGCTAACGAGAAAAGACTTAAAACTTTGCACATTCGCCATGTTCCATACATGCATACATACATTTGCAACGGCAGCTGTCTTCTTAATTTTGAAAACTGTAGGTGACAATTTTACTTCACCTAGTAAACCGACCCTGCCGAGTTACTGTCAGACACATTTTGTTGTGTTGCGATGCTATCTTGCTGGGTACTTGTAATCTTGTGTATTGTTTTTGCCCATAGATTTACCTAACCAACTGTGGCTCTGTCTTTTTGTATGTTTCTATCCCATTTCTGAGAATTAGTTTTTGTTGCTATTTTCATCATTATTAATAAGTTATTTTCACTTCTCTAAGAATTGAAACCTAAATGGTACCAGAAGTATTGTTTCCTATCACGTTTAGCAAAGGCCATTCGTGTGGCCAGTTCTTCAAACAAGGTAAGTAACGAGGACATGATTCTTTCACTTTTCCCTAGTTGGTATTCATTTTATCAGATGCCGCCATAATGTAACATTTTCACATGTTGCTTTCAAAAGAAGGTGCAAACTTTGTTTTTAATGGCTCATAACCATTATTATGACAGAGCAAAAAAAAAAAAAAAAGATTACCACAAAACAAGAGGAACATGGATATCTCGAACTGTAATCATTTGAAATGTTTCACGGCTACGTTTTGTGCTAAATATAAAAATAATTGTGTTTCCCATGTGTGAGCATCAAAAGACCCACTTGGAAAAATCCCTGGGTATAGCAAGTAGGTCACTATTGATGGTAGAACATGAGACAGGAAATGTCACGGCTGAGATTAAGGGCCCGAGCCGTATTTCTCGCCGTGCTTGCTGCATTGGGCATCCAAAGAAGTGCAAGGACTCCACAGGGTTTAACTAACTTTAGCCCAGTTTGGAAGTATTGGCCAGGATAACCTTGTAATCTGTCATTCCCATTTGTTTCTAGATAATTGTCCCCCCAGTTGGGCAAAATAATTGAGCTGCTTGGCTTTACACATTGTCAGACCTCTAAATGCCAATTAAAATAATAGCTTTAAATTCTAACAGTATATGTAGTCACCTGAAACATCTGTAGATTTACCTGGTGTTTGAAATGGTTAACAAGGAATAACCAACCAGTTACAAATGAATTCTTTTAAAATCTCATTCATCTTCGTATTTGAAGGTCTAATATACAGGTATGGGGGGAGGTTCACTTTTAGGGAGTCTAGTCACCTTTTCTTTTTCTTTTTGGGTAACATGAGGACTACTTATTATTTTTATATAGCAGTTTTTTACCATGGAAGATACCTAAATTTTGTAAACACATTCTGTTGCACATTGCTAATTGTTAAGCAAAAGGCTAGGGGAAAAGCAATACTCCCCTGCCTCTTCCCCAAGGAGAGATAAGACCTCACTTTTGGGGCGCAGACCAAGACGGGACCTTGGATTCTGAGCATAGCCAGCCCCTCATGCTGGATTAAGCAGCTGAACACAAGCCTGGAGAGCCTGAGGTTATTTGGATGAGCAGATAGAGGCATGCTACAATGATTGAATTTGGATCTGTCCTTAGAGCCTTGTTCATTCACTTCTAGCACAGAGCCCTTCACAGAAGAGCCTTGACTATGGATTGGATGTGCTCTGAGTGGATGGCTTCAGTGCTGAAATCTCAGAGGCCTTCCTAGGCTCACATTTTCAAAGGTCATTAATGCAGATATTAATGCAGGGTAAAACCCTCTGCTTTGAACTGGGATTATTTCATACAGGTTATGACTTTTAAGAGGGGAGGTAAGTGGTATGAAGGCTCAATGGAAGAAAGAATTTTTTTAAATGTACTATTATGTTTAATGTAGTAAAATACATGTAACATAAAATGTATCATCTGAACCATTTTTAAGTATACAGTTCAATGGGATTAAATACATTCCTAATGTTTTACAACTATCACCACCACCCCATCTCCATAACTCTTTGCGTCTTGTAAAACCGAAACTTTGTATCCACTAAACTCCTCATCCCTCCCCATCCCCCAGTGCCCTGGCAGCCACCATTCTCCTTTCTGTCTCTGTGATTTTGACTACTCCACTTCCTAGGAGTGGAACCATACAATGTTTGTCTTTTGTGGCTTATTTCACTGAGCATAATGTCCTCATCCTTGTTGTACATTTCAGAATGTCCTTCCTTTTGAAGGGTGAATAATATTCCTTAATGGAAAAACAATTTGGATACTGTTTTAAGTCTTTATTCCAATTTCTGCAGCTTCAACACAGAAACTGGATTTTCATACCTGACCCAGGCATGTTGGGAAAAGGATTAGGAGCACAGCTCTCACAGACATCCCTGGGAACGGATGGCCTCTGATTGGAGAGAACAGGAGAGATGTGACAGTTGATTGACAGTTGGTCCTGATTACATCATTGTGCACCTGGTTCTCAGTCCTCACAAAATGAGCTGGCTGTGCGCTATAGAGTTACCTCATTTTCTGGGCTTCTGGCAGGGGATGTGTGTTGACAGAGGATGGTAGAAACATCCTGGAAAATGTCTAGGAATGCGTGAAATACACTTGCTTTGAAATGAAAGTTTAGATTTTGGTTCCGCTTTTCTAGTTTCATAAATGCACGAATAACTGATAAATATTTAAATTTGTATGTGCCTTGTGGAGGCCCTTGCCACCTTATGAAATTGGTTACCTACTTTTAGCTACTGCTATGAGGTTTTTCTTTGAAGTCCATGTACTCACAAATGACCAGCTGGCCATGCCTCTCTCTGCTGTGACCCAGACTCTGGTCCAGCCTCTGTCTCTGGCAGGAGGTGGATGTAGAAAGTCACCAGGAGTTGCCGGGTTCCTCTTGGGACCTTATGTTCCTCTTCTGAGAAAGGAACAGAAATCTGGATCATTTCTATGGGCTTGTTCTGATGTTAACACTGTATGATTCTATTCATCTTTCAAGACTGTGTGGGTATTTTTCCTTTGTGTGGGCAGAAAGATGTAAAATTGGAATCTACTCGGTAACTTTCATTGTAAGGACAGTACTCACCAGGTCACTAATTGTCTGCTTAAGTTGCAATTGACTATTTCTTTCATCTTTGTTGCATGGAAGAGGTAAATGTGTCTGATGGCAAATTCCAAGCGAAAGCAACTGATAGGTGTCATACTTCAAGGCAAGAAGAAGCAAGATTTGGCACAGTGTTGGTGGGGGTGTGGAGAGTCTAGTTTCATGGGTGAATGAAGAGGGGGAGTCCTGTATGCAAACATGTAACAGGAATCCCCTCAGGGGTCACAATTAACCCTGGCCCTTTATGTTGGAAACACAACACCAGTGCTCATAAACCTGTGTACAAAGAAGCAGCACAAATAAAAATGTCATTTGTAAGAGACATCTTTTCACGTTCTAAAAGGCCTAATGGAAAGGGTATTATAACCTCCGATGGGATACAAGTAACCTTTTATTATCTTTAATTTCTCTGATAGTAGATCATGCTGGTGGGATCTCTAAAACACAGAAAACAACCTGCATTGGATTACGTTTCTTGTTTCCAAAGAAAGACATATTGAATGACATCTATATTCTGTATACCTCTCTTACCTCAAACACAGATAGAACATTATCAACTTAATTTCTTAAGGGCACATTATTCTGAGATTTTAGGAAGCACTCTCTGATTATGAGAATGGTTAAAGGGAACTGGAAGCTTTGGACTCTCAGGGAGTCTCTAAGAATAGGAGAGAGAAGCTAGTTTTCATGGAGGAAATGTGACCAGTCGAAGATCATCTTTTGGTCTTATCTTCCTTTATTTTACAACCTATTTATGTTATTATAAGTTATTACCTTAAGAGATTTCGCTTTGGGGTAACATTTTGCTTTGCGATAGAGGTAATGTCCGGTAAATGTTTTTGACTGTCCTCTCAGACTCTTGAAATAGGCTTCATTCACTGGACAGGTGGTCTGGCCAGCTGCCTGGCTTGTGACCAGATCCTCACTGCCTGCAGTGTGGTCCACACTGGACTTCCTGTGCTCCTGTGCCCAGGGTGGCATGTGTAGAGGACCATGTTCAAAGCAAATAATCCAGGTGATAAAGACTCTACCTAAATTTAGAAAACTTCTACTTTCCAGCTAATGGGGGTAGAACATTGTTTGTTTCTTCTTCCTACTCAAAATAGAGCCGTCCAGAGAACAACTCGGAAAACACATGACCCGCTCACATCCCTCCCACTTGCAGCTGTTAGGGCTTCCAAGTGCAATTTGGGTATGCTGAATAGTTTTGCTTTGAGGCAGGGACTTATTGGCATTACCCAGTTCTTCTCACAACTCTGAGTGGATTCACCCAGACTCTCTTCTAAGTGACCACAGGAGAAAACTCACCCACTAGCTTCGTTTGATTCCTCACGGGGTGGGTTTTGGATGGAGGGTTCTCTGGAGCCACAGGGAGGAAATAGGAGCTTGGGGGTTGTTGGAGAGTTCTTTGGGCAGTCAAACCAAGAAAGCCAGTGTCCTTCCAGCATACTGTCCACTAACTTTTGTTTTTGAGTTGGAAATGTCACTAGAGATTATTTAGACCAGGGATTCTAAAGTTTTGAGTTTGCAAGATAAACCATTGGAAGTATGCGAAGAAAATACTAGAACTTCAATTCATTTTTACATTCAAAAAATGGGAAACATTAATTTTTACTAGTATATAGTATGTGATTGTTGTTCCTTTAGATCTGAAGGCAGTGCATTAAGACTGCCAAGGCGTTCTGAGGAAGGAGTGGGCTTCCCTTCAAATACAGAGCTTGCCGTGCTCCCCCCGCTTGTCTGCAACCTGCTGCTTTGTGTATCTGTTCAGTTATGTTAATTTGCAGAATATTAATTAGTTTCAATTATACTGGCCCTCAACAAAAAGTGAGCCAAGTTTCTTAAAAAGAATTCTGACAAAAATAGAAATAAAATCAAAAGATGATTAAAGATATCACTGTCCATGCAAGCAAAAGCATAATATATGGTATGGAAATGGAGGGGTTGACACTTTATTATAAAACTAGCTCTCTGTTAGTCAAGTTCTGGGTTAAAAACAGTAACAATGCAATCCGATCTTTTAAGTTCACCTCAAATCTCAAAATTATCAAGAGCACTAATGGAAATGCAGATACATCTGTTATTGAGAATAAACATATTGGAATGAAATACATACTTGGCCTTGAGAAATTTCCTACTGATAATATAAAGGTCCAATAATTAGAAAAATGGGGAGAGCGACTTATACAATTTTTCATCAGAGTTTAAATTCACCTAGTAATTTTTACCAAATCTTTATAAACTAAATGTGTTTTGGGACCTATTTTGATGAATTTTTGTTTGTTTGCAAAAGTTAAAAAGCCACCTATCTTTAGGAAACACTTGTTCTTCCTCCTGATACAAGAAAAAAAACATGGTAATATGTTGAAAACAATGTCTAAAAATGACTTTCTTTGTCAGAACATGCTGTGGAAGGAAATATAAAAACTGAAATCTTAAAGAAACAAGTACTGTATTATTACAAATCATGGAAGCAAAAGGCTTGTTTTACGTTTGAAGATGTTAAATCTAACCTGTTGTGCTTGTTAAAATCATTTCTGTTTCATGGATGAATTATATTGAGAGCTTCTTTGAGGAGAGCCAATGCTGGAGGAGATTTGCTAACAACCTTTATGAAAATGTTTTATGAGAAAAAAAATCTGAGTAGTTTCTTCTTAAGAAGCAGCTGTTTTCTAGAGAAAGATTCCAGGGTAAAGAGAGAAATTCATCCACGGCGTCATTCATAAGCAAGCTAGCGCAGCTGAGAAGTTGACACCAGAGGTACAAAAAAAAATGCTGCAGAAAGTTACTAATATAGTTAATTTTATAAAAACAAACCTTTGGTTATTGCATGGCAGAAGCCATACAATACTATGTGTCGGGTTCAGGAGGAACTCGGAAAGTCCTTTGTATCTAAGAGAGATTTGCCGTTTATCTTGTTGAAACATACCTAATTACAGTTGTCATCCTTGAAGATGTCATGTTCCCTTTTATTTTTATAAAAAGTAAAGTGTTCTATATTCTGTTAACCATGTGTCGATAATAAGCAACTTCAGTAATATGCTACCTAATGGTCATTAAAAAAAAATCATAAGCAAGATAATGAATTTATCCAAGATAAAGGTGTCATTTTAAGACTACATAAGAAAATAACTGAACTGTGTTAGAACATTGTGAAAAACAGTGTTTTGGAAATGTTTAGATTGGGCGTGATTTTATTGCTTAAAACTATGACAGCCATTAAAACCCAGCTATAAAAAATAAACTGAGCTTAGCACTATACCTCCAAATTAACATGTCACAAATCATTAAAGCTAGATTCTCAAACATCATCAAGCACATTGAGTCACATTGTTCTGGATAAAAAATAATTGTTTGGTAAGATGAAAAGGATTTATAGTATTTGATATATTTAAAAAATATTTAAAGGAAATAAGTATCTTAAAGTACTTTTTGTTGTATGTTTAGTTCATGCTTTTATAATTCTGATGTTTGTCTTATTATGTACCTAATATAACACCTGGGTGCATATCTGCTGGGTGACTTTGATGTGCTTCTGCTTAGATGTTTGGTGTTAGAATTCATGATAGTTTTGGAGACTACTGCCCAAACCTAAGTATTTTTAAACTTTTAGGGACAGGCAACAGTCACACACTCCTTTGATATAGTAAAAGATATACACACCCTATTCTCAAAAAATCACACACACACTCTGGCAAATAAAGTTTTGGTCAGAATTCTGGGGCAATCCTGTGTCCATTGGTGGCTGTGGTCAGGGACTCCTGTTAAACTCCTGGGATGGGACACGAATGCCCTGGGGCGTTGTGTGACTTACCCAGGGTCTTCAGTCTACTTTGTGAGCATGTATGTCATTTCAAGGATGCAAACGTGAGGGTGGGACTCTTTTTAGACTCCTAGGGAGTTTATAAGTCCATTGGGAACTGAAGGATTCAACAAATAATCACAATACGATTTGTATGCAGGAGAAACTTTTTTTACTTGACTGGCATCAACCAACAGCACCCGTATGAGGGCATTGTGCTACGCTCCCTGGGAAACTCAGAGCTGGCGAGGCAAAGCCCTGTAGAGAACTGGGTCCCAATTACCAATTACTTGATTCAATGTCCAGGTCTTTTTTTTTTTTTTAAGAGATGGGATCTTTCCCTTGCTCACTCTGGTGTTCAGGCGATCCACCCACCTCGGGCTCCCAGAGTGCAGGATTACAGGCATGAGCCACCAGGCCTGGCTGTCCAGTGCTTTTCCTAATATGCCTTTTATATGCTGAAGCTCGTAATTGCTGGTGCTTCTCACTGGGGTTTTGCGGCTCTGTTTCCTTCGTGAAGTAAATGATGATATTCACGTAAAGGAATGTGAGGCAGCGGGGCATACGCCTACCTGTGTGTGAGCAACCCAAAGCTCTCTTTGTGGGTTCATGTGCATTAACATGTACTTCTTTGCCGGCGGACGAGAAACTGAACTCTTACATAAATTGGCAAATGGAAGAAAACAGGGAGTAATAAAAGGAGGTATGGAATTTTATAAGCTTCGTGATCTCTTTCCCCCATGGGCCTGAATCTATATAATGAGGTTTTGTCGAGTCTGAATTTATTCCTATGAAAAAAAGAAATGATGGGAATAAGTAAATTAAAATGTATTTTTCTGCCTTGGTCATGAATTGGTCATGTTCCTGAAGGTTATAGGAAGTTTTTTCTACAAACAATGGACTCCGTGTAAGGGCTGAAAATAAACAGAGCAGCACAGGGAAATGGGCAAGCATTATTGATCTGTGTCAGGTCCGTTTCCACTTTAATGTTTGCAAAAGGCACAGCCCAGTTTTGCAACCTATTTATAGAGAGCAGATCATTAATTGCCATATATAGATGATAAAAACAAGGTGACTTGTCAGGTGAATTTGGGTTTATATTAGGAAGTCGGACCAGAAGTGGTCTCCTTTGCAATTAGTGAAAGGGGCTCCCCCAAGGTGTTCCTATGGAGCAAAGGAGAGAGCCACATGGGGAGGGCTTGAAGAGGCCTTGGCCATGGACGCGCTCCCACCCGAGTGCCACCTCCAGGTGAGTTTCTCTCATGGGCTGCCCTCAGCCTGCCCCAGCCGCCCCCTGCCCTGGGAGGCGGGGTTAAAAAAAACAGTGTGCCTCCTTGAACCCTCTGCCCTTCATCCTTCTAGTGAGTTCTGGTCCCCACTGGTGTTTCCTGTGTTTGTGTGCAAATGTGTGTGCATTTGTGCATACCATGTACTGATGTAATGTTTCAGTGGGATCTTCTTTTGACAGTGAATTCTGCATTTGTTTTTCTGTAAATTTTTATAATTTTTTCTCTGCACACCTCTGCTGCTGATCTCCCCAAACACTTATTGTTCTGCAGTTTTCCACCTCACTCCCCAACCTTTCTTCTACCCCTAGGCTCTTTTTTTTTTTTTCTTTTTAAACAACGGTCTGTTCAATTCAGCAAGCAGTTTTGTGAATGCTGGGCACCTGCTAGGTTCCGAGGCTAAAGAGATAAATAAGACAGACTCTGTCACCCAGTTGCTCACTCCAGGGGGGCCTGTGGCCATTGCTTACCCTGGTTATCGATTGCTCCCTGTAGGCAGTTTCCTGCCTGTGTACTCCATTGTAGTCACAGCTAAGCATTGGCCCAGGAGAAATTAATTCCATCTCAACTCTTCCGTAATATCTGCTTTGTGAAAGGCACCAGTTTGTAGAAAGGGACTCGCACACCCTGTAAAATGGTTTGAGAAGGGGCTGGATTCTGTGTATGCTAAAAATGCCAAAGGGACACTGATGGGCCCAGCCACGTTCTGAATGCTCTTCAGTGATGTTTCACCTGAGCACAAAGCTGTCCAGACTCTGGATTGTTGACAGTTTTTCCTGTGATGTGACAATCTTAGTGCCAAGGCAGCACAGGAATGCTGAAGTAACTAACCACGTTACAGTCAGTACAGAGAACAGACAAGCCCCGACTGGTGTGGTTACTTTCCCTCTCTGCGTCCACTCCTTCCTTTTAAATCTTTTACTCTGTCACCCTGGGGTAGAGTGCTGTGGTGTCATCATAGCTCAGAGCAACCTCAAATTCTCGATCTTAAGTGGTCCTCTTGCCTCAGCCTCCCTGAGACTATAGGCACCTGCCACAACGCCCGGCTAGTTTTTATATTTTTAGGAGAAATGGGATCTTGTTCTTGCTTAGGCTGATCTCGAACTCCTGAGCTCAAGTGATCCACCTGCCTTGGCCTCCCAGCGTGCTAGGATTATAGGCGTGAGCCACCACACCTGGCCTATCAACATTATTACTATTTTCAGTGAAAGGGCCACCAGACAGGCACAACTTTCACAGTCACAAAATTAGGCTGACTGTACATAAGTCTTAAAAACAGGTGTTGGGGAAGGAACTTGAAAACTAACAAACATTTGAAATGTAATCTTCATCTCTATTGCTCAGTCTTCTGATAATCACCAGACATGTGGTGTCAGGGCTGAGATAATGTGAGATCTCTCTTCTTGAAAGCTTTGCTGTTTGGCTGGAATTCTTAACTAGTTTCATCACTTGTGATGGGGTTAATGTCTTCCCAATGGCTGAGTGTCATTGGTTTCCCAGCTTCATTCTTTAAATCCTTTTGTACCATGTCATTCTTCACTGAGTCTACCCAATTCATTCTTGGTCTTACCCTGTTTCTCCTCCCATAGCTTGTGGAATGTGTCACTATGTGTAGTATCCATCTGGTAGCGTTCTAAGTGGCATGCATCCAGATAAGTACAGCTGTCCTCCTTGAGCCTTGTATAAGGTGCCTTTTCAGAGTGCAGGGATGCTGTGATGTCACTGGCATTACCAAATCCAAATTCTTCTTCATCCTCCCGCATGTTATTTGGCTGCCCAGCACTCAAGGTCTCCTTGCTGGGACCAAATTCACTAAGACTTACTTGTATCTGATGGGCAGCCTAATTGCTGACTACTAATAGATTGTACAGGGACAATCTGGAAGCCAGGCAGCCAGGCAGCCAGTGAGGAAATCACCCCCGTCATTCAGGTGACATCCGATGGTGGCTTAGGTAAGGGTCTGGCAAGGGGGTTGGAGAGACGTATACTATTTCTAGATGACATAAAAACAGGAGTTGATAATGATTGACTATATGGAGTGAAGAATGGAAGGGAAACAAACAGAACACCTGAGATTTTGGCTTGAGCAACTGGGTGCACAGTGGGAGAATAGGTTTTGTAGGTCGAATAGAAAATGATGTCTTGGACATGTCAACTTGTAACATTTTATAGACAACCCCGATCTAAGTTCAGCTTTAGATCAGAATTTAGATCAGAAGCCTTAGACTGGGATAGCTGAACAAAAAAAGCAGAATCTTTCTGACCCATTATTGTCAAATGGCGAGAGTAAGAATGAATTACCAGATTCCTGCCTTCCTTGCCAAACAGCACTACAAAGCCTGTTCTACCAGTAAAACTTTTATAAAGGACAAACTCAAGGATCGCAAATCATCACCTCATTTGCTCAGAGATGGTTACAGACTCCTTTTGTCCTGCCCTGTTGGCAATGGAGAGCTGGGTAGAGGGTCAGGCTTGAATCAGTCTGTGAAGCAGAGGTTGTTTCAACACCATCTATTTCTCCTTGGCCCCACCTGTTACTGCTCCTAGTGGGTGACTTGGTGCTGTTTGGTTTATCTGGAGGTGCGAGGGATCATCTAGGGACCCTTGGTTCTGCTGCCATCTAACTCAGTGACCGAGTCACTTAGGGCCCATTGAACTCTTCAGAGTAAATTTGATCTGTCACAGTACTTCAGGCCTTAAAATTCTGATTCTTCTAGCATTGAAAGGCAGAGTATGAAAACAGACATTTAAAAAGAAGAAAGGACTAGGAAATACGTTTCCAAAAGATTCTTACTGAGGTTGCGGAGAGAGGATGGTTGATGAGGGACATATGCTTAAGGGGAGGGGAGTAGAGACAGCAAAAATAAGGTTGGTTAAATGGTATTAAAAATCTCTTTCAAGCTCGGCACCTGTGGCTCAAGCAGCTAAGGCAACAGCCACATACACCTGAGCTGGCGGGTTCAAATCCAGCCAGGCCTGTCAAACAATGACGGCTACAACCAAAAAATAGCCAGGCGTTGGGGGGTGCCTGTAGTCCCAGCTACTTGGGAGGTGGAGGCCGGAGAATCACTTGAGCCCAGGAGTTTGAGGTTGCTGTGAGCTGTGATGCCAGGGCACTCTACCCAGGGGGACAGCTTGAGGCTCTGTCTCAAAAAAAAAAAAAAAAAAAAAAAAAAACTCTTTCAATTCACTGATGAGACTTTGGCTTAAGATCATTAATATTAATATATTATATATATGCAGTTTTTAATATATATTAAAAACTATAAAATTTAGAATGACTCCAAAGTATTATTATTATTATTATTTTGCTTTGGTTTTATAATATGGCTTTGATACGTGGCTAATGTCTACACAGTGTGGTGCATTAGTAATGGGTAAGTTCCCCAAGGTGAGGACAGCAGCTTCTTTGTTGTGCCTTCAGCACTAAGAGACTGACAACAAATAGTATGTTTGTTGAACATACCAGTTATGTATTTGATTTGCAGAGAAGCTGACCATCTAAAAGCAAATAGCATGTGCAGTAGCAAATATATCTGTCTTGTAGGGGGAGTTCTTTGCCCACCTCCAGCCCCTGGAAGCAGGTTCCAGAGTACTAGGGACCAAGTCTTCTGGGAAACACAACTGCAGGGTGGAGTGTAAATGGAGGGAAGGTAAATTTACCCCTAGGAAAAGAACAGATAGGGCGAGATCTGAAAGTCAGGGAGAGACTAGCCTGGGAGAAGAAGAATGAAATCTGGAGCTTGGGACACAGGATGCTGAGGAAGCCGTCCAGGAGCCTGCCCTGTAAACAGACTCCATGTTCCCAAGCGGTGGGCTGCCCCGGAAGCTGGCCAGCTCTAACAGATACATTGAAAGCTAGTCTGGGCATAATTGCCATACAAAATGGGCATTGTAGAAGAAAAAAAAGTCTGCCTTTCTGGAAAAAGGAGGAAAATGGACACATTTTCTGCATCATCTATATTAGATAAAAACTTACTATGCTGGCTGGCAATTTTTTTATGTGTTTGTCCCGACTGAGGTGTATAGCTCACGGACCTGCCAGTATTAAAGGATCAATATAAAAATTTCTGTTGTTTTGCTGACTTAGGTATTTGCTGAGGGATTATTTGGGAGGCAGACCTGAAAAGCAATTATGTGTAAAGTATTATATGCTGGTTCTCCTTGAGAAGGGTTGCTGAGAGGGAAATTTCTGGGTGCCTCTCTGAATTTTCAGCATGCATACTTTCCTCCTGATGTCCTGGGGCATGCGCTAATATTTCTTCCAGTTTTTAGTCACAGTTTTTTTCACTTTGGGGCCTGTTTAGGTAACATCCACAAATATTTTGGAGCTTTTTCTTTTAAACACAAATCTTTGTGGCTTCTCAGTTTTTTGTGGCATGGCCTGGGGGATTGACAGGCAGGAATGGTTTATTCATAAGATGGCTTTCCTCAGCTTGACAGGCCTGGAAACATCTGTGAGCTGCCTCCTCCAGCATGGATTCTCAGGCACTGGTCAGGTGCCCTTTTCACACCCTGTCCCTGACCTTTCCCCCACCCTACCTCTCTGCCAGTTCTCCCCAGTATGGCTAAGCACATTTGTGGCCATCTCTGCCTGATGGCTGCTGTGTGTGGCCTCAGCTGTGGAATGCTGAATGTTTGCACGACGTTTCCTGAGAGCCAAGTCCAGGAACAAGCATATTGGTGAGAGGCCAAATGCCTGTCCAGTGGAGCTTCTCCGGTTTTGCTCCTGATCCACTCTGGAGCACAGTCTCCAAGTTGAAGGAAGGCCAAGGAGTGGTTTGAAAAAGAACCAGGAACTCATCTTTATTCTTAGCTTCTAGAGCAGAACTCTAGTGCACTGTAAGTCAGCACTTTCTGGTTTCTGATCAGCACTGGGCCTGGTCAGTCCCCAGTTGTACGGCTGGCTCACTGGCAGTCACATGGACCACTTTATACTTCCACAATCCTCCCTGCCCTTTGCTGGCGGAGACTTCTGATTTACTTTGTGACTTAACAACAGAATTGAAGAAAAAAATCCACTAAGATCCAAGATTTCCCATGTTATGAGATATTATTTCTTGTCATTAAAGAGATTGTTTTATAATTCCAGTGTGGGGGTGGGGGGAAGAGTGTAATATTCTTTTTTTCCTCTTAACACTTCCTCAGTTACCCTTGGACTGCCTATAGCCTCTAATGGGTTTTTGTAATAAAAGTGATATTTTCAATATTCAATATTTTCTTCCAGTGATAAACAATCAGCAAATTTATTATGATCACTTTCTAAAACAACAGGCTATGTTTCCTTGCTGTGTTGATATTATAGCACAAGTGATTAATTTTCCAAGAGGGGCAGCCGGCAAGCCTAGGTTGACCACAGGTACCAAATGGATAAAGAGAATTATTTCTGATCTAATTTAATTTCTCGAGGAAGGAGAAGAGGTTTGAAAAGGTAATCTTATCAAAAATGAAGTATCTAGTCATCTTGAATAAATGGAATTTTTTCTATTGTTTCTATTATAATTTTTCAATTATTTCTATTGTTGCTATTAGAAATAGAATCAGAATCTCAGGCAGACTGCCCTGAGGGCCCTGACCCTTCCAAAGTGAGCAATGGCAAGTCTGCTAATCAAGGAGAGGGATCTCCCTAGGAAAGGGGTGCAGCCTCCCTCAGGCAGCATCCACCATCCCTTCCCAGGGGGTTCCTCACCACATTCACTTTCCTTCCTTCCTTGTCAGGTGAAAGGTTAACTGTTTTTCTTGGCTTCTTATATTGTTGTCCTTTTTGTGTTTCTTCTGCTTCACCAACTCGAACCCTGATCCTCACCTTAACCAGGACATCTTCTCTGACTGCCTGGCTTTCCCACACATTCACATCTGTCTGTTGCCTTTCTCTTTGCCTCAGCTTGTCGCTGTGCTCTTACCACTAGCTGCACAAGGATTGGACATTAACATACCCAATGCCCACTTATTAAAATAAATGATTTAATAGATCTTAAGTTTAGGGGGGGACAGAGCAAGATGGCAAACTAGAAGGCTCATTGAGCTGAGCTCTCCTAGAATGACTAGGAAAAAAAGAGAGAACCCAGCCATACCTGGAGCGGAGATCTGACTCAGAGCTATAGCTCAGGGAGCACAGCAAGGAGGTGGTGAGCTGGATACAGCATATTATTGGTGGAAATCTGATGAATTAGGCAAGTGATTGTGACTGGCTGGGATCGGCTGTTCCCCACAGAGGTCCAGAACAGGAAGAAGCCTGTCTGGGGGTTTTCAGTTGTTGTGAGAAGCTGTGTGTTGAGTGGAAATCTTGTAAGAGTGGGTGGACTCAAACAGCATACAGCAACCATATTTGAATGCCAATTGGAGTGGATTGACCATAGGTTTGGTGTCTGGCAAAGTGGCCATACTAAGATGGTCTCTGCGGCCAGGGTGCTGCCCTTGTGGGAAGGTTGTCAGAAGATCATAGCAGGGACCTAAAGCACGGCTATCTTAATTCCACCTGCTGTATCAGAACTCCACTCTTGAGATAGGCTGAGGGACTCCTGCACCCAATGGGAGCTGGAGTCAGGGGGCACTGTGAGTCCTGCCCCTGAAGGATTCTTATGAGCATTAAGATCCCAACCCAGCAGGGTCTGAATGCTGAAGAAATAATCAGTGATCACCAAAGGCAACTAAGTTTGGAATAAGTACCATAGAGGTTGCTGGCTGTGCTGTCTCCTAAAAAAATAACAATACCACCTGGTGCCCTGGTGACATATTGCAACACACAGTCATCAAGAGTAAGGACTTCTGCTTTAAACAAAGGAGGCAGGGAGAAGTAAAAAGAAGGGCAAGGAGGTGAACAAGAAGACAGAACACATGAGGAGGAACCAACAGAACAATTTCAGGCAACATGAGAAACCAAAACAAAAGAACTACCATAAGGGACCATGAGGCAACTACTGCAGAACACTCCACCTATAAAGAATTAATGGACTTGACAGAAAGGGAATTTAAAATATGGATGATAAAGACAATAAAAGGAATGGACAAGAAAATGGAAAGACAGACCAAAAGTCAGACAAGAGATATGTAGAATATAGAAAGGGTATGGTGGGGCTTAAGGAAATGAAGGAGACAATCAGGGAATGTAAAGATGATAAATGTCTTTATCATCCATATTTTAAAAATAGGTTAGACCATGGAGAAGAAAGCACCTCAGAGATAGAGGATAAAGCTTTTGAGTTAACTTTCATAGTTAAAGAGGCAGAAAAGATGAGAGAGAAAGCAGAACAGGTGCTTAGATAATTATGAGACTCCATGAAGCATTCAAACATACAAATAATAGGAATTCTTGAAGGAGAAGAAGATTTTCCCAAAGGAATAAAAGTCCTACTGGAGACTATCATAATGAAAACTTCCCTGACACATTCCTTTCAGATGGATAGCAAACCCCAGGTCATCTCAACTCAAACAGAATCTCTCCAAGACACATTGTAATGAACCTGTCCAATGTCAAGATGAAAGAAAAAATACTGCAAGAAGCCAGAAGTAAGCACCAACTGACCTACAGAGGCAGAGACATTAGGATGACAGCAGAATTTTCAACCCAAATCTTCCAAGCCAGAAGAGCATGGTTATCCACCTTCAACATTCTTAAACAGAATTCTGTATCCTGCTAAACTAAGCTTCAAAATTGGTGGAGAAATCAAATCTTTCATGGACATACAAGAACTGAAGAAATTCACCACAGCTATACCAGCTCTACAGGAAATACTCAGATCTATTATCAACACAGACCCCCACAATGGACCACCAGCAAAGTAAACACCTAGAAGCTAAAGGTCAAAACTTAACTTCCACATTGGCTAAAAGGATAAAACTGCTCAACAGACCTTCACACTTATCAATTCTCTCAATAAATTACAATGGACTGAATTTGCTACTGAAGAGGCACAGGTTGACTGATTGGATACAAAAGCACAAGGTATCCATATGCTCTCTGCAAGAGATGAACCTAGCTTTGAAGGACCAATCAAGACTCAGGGTTAAAGAATGCAAAACGGCATTTCAAGCAAATGGAAATCAGGAGAAAGGAAGGGTTGTAATCTTACTTTCAGATACAAGTGGATTTAAAGCAACTAAAGTTAAGAAAGACAAAGATGGACACTTTATACTGGTCAAAGGAATAATACAACAAGAACACATATCAATTTTAAATATTTATGTACCCAACTTAAATGCTCCCAGATTTATGAAACAGACCTTGATGGATCTGAGTAATATGATATCCCATACCACCATAATAGTTGGGGCCTTTAACACCCCGCTGACAAAATTGAACAGATCCTATAAACAGAAACTAAACAAAGATGGAAAAGACTTAAATGTGACCCTATAACAAATGGGATTAATAGACATATACAGAACACACCATCCCAGAGCTAAGGAATGTACATTTTTCTCGTCAGCCCATGGTGTGTACTCCAAAATCGACCACATCCTAGGATACAAATCAAACCTCAGCAAAATTTAAAGAATAGAAATTATACCTTGTATCTTCTCAAAACACAAGGCCATAAAGGTGGAACTCAATTCCAACAAAGACATTCATCCCTACACAATGACTTGGAAATTAAACAACCTTATGCTGAATGATAGTTGGGTTCAGGAAGAGATAAAAGAGGAAATTATTAAATTCCTCAAACATAACAACAATGAAAACACAAGTTACCAAAACAGTGTGATTCAGCAAAAGCAGTCTTAAGAGGGAATTTATTGCATTAGATGCCTACATTTGAAAAACAGAAAGAGAACTCATTGACAAACTCATGAACCATCTTATGGAATTGGAAAAAGAACAATCTAATCCCAAACCCAGCAGAAGAAAAGAAATAACCAAAATTAAATCAGAGATGAATGAAATTGAAAACAAAAGAATCGTTTAGAAAATTAACTAATCAAAAACTTGGTTTTTTGAAAAAATAAATAAAATTGATAAACTTTTGGATAGATCAACTAGAGACAGAAAAGTAAAATCTCTAATAACCTCAGTCAGAAATGATAAAGGGGAAATAACAACAGATGCCACAGAGAAACAAGAAACAAAACAACTGATGCCCAGAAATTTGACAATGTGGAGGAAATGGATCAATATCTAGAATCTCACCCTCTCCCTAGACTTAATCAAGAAGAAATAGATCTCTTGAACAGACTGATTTTAAGAACTAAGATCTAAGGAACAGGCTTGGGCACCTGTGGCTCAAGTGGCTAAGGCGCCGGCCACATACACTTGAGCTGGCAGATTTGAATACAGCGTGGGCCTGCCAAACAATAATGATGGCTGCAACAAAAAATAGCCGGGCGTTGTGGCCAGTGCCTGTAGTCCCAGATACTTGGGAGGCGGAGGCAGGAGAATCACTTGAGCCCAGAAGTTGGAGGTTGCTGTGAGCTGTGATGCCATAGCACTCTACCCAGGGCAACAGCTTAAGGCTCTGTCTCAAAACAAACAAACAAACAAAAAAATAAGATCTAAGAAACAATAGAAAATCTCCCAACAACAACAAAAAGCCCTGGTTCAGTTGACTTCAAACCAGAATTCTGTCAGACCTTCAAAGAAAAGCTAAAACTCATACTACAGAGATTCCAAAAAATTGAGAAGGAAGAAATCTTCCCCAACACAAAGCAAACATCACCCTGATACCAAAACCAGGAAAAGACCCAACTAAAAAGGAGAATTTTAGACCAATTTCACTAACGAATATAGATGCAAAAATTCTCAATAAAATCCTAGCCAATAGATTACAGCTACACATTAAAAAAAGTCATTCATTGGGTGGCGCCTGTGGCTCAATGAGTAGGGCAGCAGCCCCATATACGAGCTGTGGTATATGTATACCATGGAATACTATTTAGCCATTAAAAAAGATGGAGACTTTACATCTTTTGTATTAACCTATTAATGGAGGTGGAACATATTCTTCTTAGTAAAGCATCACAAGAATGGAGAAGCATTTCTCTGATGATTAAAGATGATGAGCATTTTTTCATGTCTGTGGGCCGTGCGCCTGTCTTCTTCAGAGAAGTTTCTCTTCAAGTCCCTTGCCCAGCCTGCGATGGGATCACTGGTTCTTTTCTTGCTTATACGTTTGAGTTCTCTATGGATTCTGGTTATTAAACCTTTGTCGGAGACATAACCTGCAAATATCTTCTCCCATTCTGAGGGCTGTTTGCTTGCTTTACTTACATGTTTACATGGATGGAGCTGGAACATATTCTTCTTAGTAAAGTATCTCAAGAATGGAAGAAAAAGTATCCAATGTACTCAGCCCTACTATGAAACTAATTTATGGCTTTCACATGAAAGCTATAACCCAGTTATAACCTAAGAATAGGGGGAAGGGGGAAAGGGAGGAAAGGGAGGGGGAAGGTGGGCTGAGGGAGGGTGATTGGTAGGATTACACCTGTGGTGCATCTTACAAGGGTATATGTGAAACCTAGTAAATGTGGAATGTAAATGACTTAGCACAATAACTAAGAAAATGCCAGGAAGGCTATGTTAACTAGTGTGATGAAAATGTGTCAAACGGTCTATGAAACCAGGGTATGGTGCCCCATGATCACATTAATGTACACAGCTATGATTTAATAAAAAATAAAATAAAAATAAATAAATAAATAAAATGAATGGAGATGCAAGAATCCAATGTATTCTAATATGAAGGCAGTAGATGAGCTAATACAAGGGGTGGGAGTTGGGGAATGAGCAAGTGAGGAGAGGGGAGGAAAGAGGAAGATTGGGGGTCATGGTGTATGGCACACCTCTTGGAGACGGGACACAGTTATAAAAAAGACTTTAACAAATACAATCAGGGTAACCTAATTCTTTGTACCCTCCATGAATCCCAAACAATTAAAGAAAAAAAAGTTCTTAAGTTTAACTTCTAGCACCTATTGGCTGGCCCGTTTACAACCGTAGCCACTGGTCCTCATCCCAAATTTCATGTCAGCCCCGGGAAGTCCTATAAAGATTCTTTTATACTTAATGTAATGATCATCATTATCATATGCACAGTAGTTTAAAATACACAGTTACAGAAGGGTATAAATTGAAAAGTAAAATTTTCTCTTTTCTCACTTTTCTCTCCCCAGATATAACCAATGTTAACAATTCGTATACATTCCTCTAGACACTTGTATGCATATGCAAATATAAATGGGACCGTGTTACACAGATACTCTTCTGCACCCTGATTTTTTAATAATCTAAATAATTTATCTTAGAAATCTTCCTATCTCTTCACACTTTTTTCTTCCTGATTCTGTTGTATCCCATTGTATAAATAATCAATTATTCATTTAAGTTGTTCCCTGTTGATGAACATTTCTATGCTTTCTGGTATTTTTATTGGTCATGGTACACTACAGTGAAGATTCTCCTGCAGTCATTATCAGTGCTTTTTGCCAATATTGCTCCCCAGGAAGATTAAAGATCCTGAACCCAAGGAAGTGCTCCTGCCCTCGTACAGCCCACCACCTGTGTGCCCTCTTCTCCCTTTCCTTTTTTTTCTCACATTCAACTCTTCATAACCCTATACGAAGAGCTTAAACCAAGGTCCCTGCTAAAATGCCTTAATGAAGAGCAAGGGTGACTTCACTATGTCACCCTGCAGCAAGTGTGAGTGAATCACCAGCCCATTTGCATCAGGATCTCCTGCCCACTGTCAGCTAAGATTTTTTTTTCTATCAAAGCTGCTTTAATGATTTTTCAACTGCCAAATCCACTGACTGGTTCTGTTGTCCAAGCACCCTGACCATGTTGCAGCATTCAAAGCTATTTATTATCCCCTCCTCACTGCCTCTTTCTCCCCTGTAATTTTAGGGTGCTTGGGGACTCATGGGGAAATGGAGACGCCCGAGGCCTTAAGACACTGTCATTCTGAAAACTTAAAAATATCCCTGGCTTTTGGGCTCCAGGATGTAACGGATGATAACCCATTTAAACAAATCTGCACTCGAAAGTATGCAAAGCAGTCCCTAAGCCTGGAATGTCTAGAGTCTCACATTTTATTTCTCCTTCAAGGACCCACCTTAAATTCTGCCTTCCCAGGTTGTTCCAGTTTCCTCCCGCTCTTCTGCCTTAGCAATATATTTATGCCTCTGTTTGTAAGACATCACACCATGCCTTCCGTTGGAGTATCTCGGACACTCCTGAAGGACTGGGCTTGAGTGTCTCATTCCATCTACCGTTCACATTTATTTCTGTATAATAGATTCTTAGTGAATGACTGGCCAGTTTTTTGTTTGTTTGTTTGTTTTTGTTTTGTTTGTTTTTTATCAGAAGGATAGGGGAAAATAAAGCCTGGCGTCAAGTCACAGCCTTTCAAAACGGAGACAGAATATTGTGGTCATTGTGTCCAATGGAAAGTTAAGTAAAAATCTTTGAAAGTCTAGGACATGGATATTTTTCTGTCAGAAATTATTCTGAACAAGTAATCTATGAGAACATCACTGGACTAAGGAAGTCCCTTTTCTCTGTGTTATATCCAGTTACAATAATAAAGATTGATTTAGTTCATCATAGAAAACGCAAACACAGGGAAAGCTCGAATTCCCAGTCTGAAATAATTTCTTGACTCTAGAGAGCATGAAAGCAGGGACACTGAGGCAGTTCAAACTGTAGGCAAAGCAGGATAGGAGCATACGCAGCAGCCTGCAAAGTGAACAGCGCCTTAATGTCAGAATGTCAGATGCGCTCATGAAGAGCTGGCTTAAAAACAGCCAGTTGCATGCTGGTGTGTTGGCTCTATTGATTTACGTATTAGTGCTTTATTTAAACTGTGTGTCCAAGAGCAACAGGGTGTCTGGGTTTATGTTGTGACCAGACCTAGCTCCAGATGATGAGATAGGTTAATTAGTCAATCAGTTGTTTTGAAGTATGTATGCTTTTCTTACAGTGGACATTTTGCCCTGAGATTTTGTTTTTGAGTTTACTGAGGTAGTATTTTCATAACCGTAACACTTGCCCTTTTGTACAGTACTATGCATTGACAGATGCATACATTTGTATAACTACCACTGTAATCAAGATTCAGAACCGTGCCATCACCACCACCCCCAAAATTCTCACATCTCCTTTTATAGCCAACTCTTTCTCCATCCCCAGCTCCTGGCCACTGTTGACCTGTCTTCTGACCCCATAGTTTTGTTTTTTCCAGGACGTCATATATAAATGGAATCATGTGTAGCCTTTTGAGTCTGGATTTCTTCACATAGCATGATGTATTAGGGATATGCCTATGTGGTGTGCCAATAGCTCCTTTTTTTTGCTGAGTAGTATTCCATGGTGTGGACATGTAGTTTATCCATTCACCAGCTGCAGGACAATTGGGTTGTTTCCAGGTCTTGCTCATTATGAAGAAAGCCATGATAAACATTCACATATCATTTTTCTGTGTGAACATATGTTTTCATTTTTTTTTTACCTAAATATCTAAGCACAATATTATTGGGTAGGATGACAAGTGTATGTTTAACACTCGTAAGAAGCTGCCAAATCATTTTCCAAAGTAGCTGAAGTATTTTGCATTCTTATAATATTCGCAAAAATTTTAAAGTCTAGGATTAAGGTTAAGTCTACACCATTTTAGATCATTTCAATAGGATTACATGTTTTAAGTAGATTGAAAGTCACTTAAGGTATGGATTGGGTTGTTGTACCTTGAGAGGAGTGGAATAAACCCATCTCGGTGGGTTTACTTTTTTATTTATATACAGAACATTTTTTTTCCAGCCTGAAAATGATTAAAGTGATCGTTTGGCTTCTTGGCAAAACTCTGCCCTGATATTGAGGTGAGATTAGAGCAGCTTTACAGATAAGCTCAGAAAATCTACTGAGCCCATAGAGATTTCCCAGGCCCTCCTGGCAGTCGCCAGTGTTGGGTGTTGATGGCATCTGATAGATAATGTTGCCTTTTGGAAACCTAAAGATGGGCACAACTTTTAGAAGGTGATATAACTAAGTTTTATTCAAAATTTCAATTGCCCAATAACTGATTTTTTTTAGCTCCTCAGCTGAATGTTTTCAAATTCTGATGACTGGAGATACTTTGCTTGTTAAAGCTTCTTATCATCTAGAGTTTGTATGGAGTTGGCCTCTGCACCTGGCCTTGAAACTTTAGCCCTAAGGATGGATTTTTCTGTGTGCTGTCTGGCTATTGTTGCTGTCTGCTTTTGTGCTAAACAGAAAAATCAGTGCAAAGGTTATTTGGGTTGGAGGCTTCACCTGTCTACGGCCTATTGCGGGTGATGGTGGTCTGCTCTAGAATCAAGTGGTGTCAACAACAGGCGGGAAACAGTCAGTGACCTGCAGATTTCTGGTGTAATTTTGCAACCTTCAAAGTCCGAGGGTAACCATTTCAGCACCCTGGCCTGGAACTCACACCAGCAACCTCCAGGAACCAGTAAGGTATAATACTTAAATAGGAATTGGCTGAATGATCCTAGCTAAGGACAACATTCAGCCACAGGCACAAAAGTCAGAGAAGCTTTTGTATTTTACTCACAATTCCACTTTAAAAAATAAGAAATGAGATGAGAAAGCAAGTGGAAAGTGATTATTTTCTGACTGATTTTGTTTCAGGGGAATGTCCATTTGCACCCCTGCCTATCAGTCACTGCATTACAAATTCCCTTTCCCCAAGCTCGTCTCCTTGGAGGTGCCCTGGAAGGGGCTTGCAGGTCACTGACTGTCAGATGCTCTCATGAAGAGCTGGCTTTACCTTGTGTTTTGGGCTGATATGACCTTCTTCTTATGAACACTGGTTTGGACAGGGCGGTAAAGAGACCAAGGAATATGATATCCGGTGGTATCACAAGCAAGAGATTCATTTTGTTTGCAGCTACAGATCTGACTGCAGGTGGACTTTTTAGAGCTGAGCTATCAGAATGTGAGCGCAAAGAGAAGCTGGGAAGAGGGGGAATAATCACAGATTTTGATTGTGCCAAATACCCTGGGGCAACTGTTCACTTGGCATTAACTAAGCACACAAGATGCCTTTCACTTTTATCGTCTGGTAAATTGTTTTCCCAGAACTGCTAGTGATTGCAGCCCAAGTGAATCGTTCAACTTTGTTTATTCCACGTGGCCTGAAGACGATCCAGTTGGCAGAGTTATAGGTCAATTCAGAAAAGCAGCAAATAAATGGAAATATCTCTGAGGACTCTTCCTTGTTAGGCCTATGTGGACAAAGTCAGACATTTTATTAGGCCAAGGAAAAGAATACGGTGATAATGAGAAGCTGTGGTCCACGAGATTTCATTCCTGATAAAGGCAGGTTGGCATTATTACAGAAACACCACACATCAGAGCATGATAGAGTCGGAAGCTGTTCCTAGTTGTAATTGGTATGCTTTTTTTTTTTTTTCAGACAGAGCCTCACTTTTGCTCTGACTAGAGTGCTATGTCATAGCCCACAGCAACCTCCAACTCTTGGGCTTGAGTGATCCTCTTGCCTCAGCCTCCCGAGTAGCTGGAACTATAGAAGCCTGCCACCACACCGGGCTAGTTTTTCTATTTTTAGTAGAGATGCTAGGCTAGTCTCGAACTCCTGTGCTCAAGCAATCCACTTGGCTGGTCCTCCCAAAGTGCTAGGATTACAGGTATGAGCCACCGGCCTGTGATTGATGTGCTTTAAGTATTAACATATCCATATACGTGATTAACATATACACATGGGTACTGTTAGTAAAACAGTCCCTTCCTTTACATGTGTCACAGTTTGTGGGTTGTTAGATGACAGTAGAGCTGGACACTCAACAAACCTCATTCCCTAGCCAGGGAAAGATGTGGAGATGAGTCCGTGCCCAGCTTGTGAAGTTCTGGTCCATGTGGGCACTTAGACCTACAGAGCACGGGCACTCGTATGCTGACAAGATCCCAGCGTCTGGGGCAGGGAGAGGGGGGATGGTTTTTTTTGGTAAATCTTCTTCTTTTAAAAAAGTTCTTTTGCTTTCTGACAACGAGGTCACTGTAGCAATTTCCAAATTGTCTTATTGCTTAAGTTCTAAATCTGCATTTGAAATCACTCCCCTTTCGTCCCCTTATTATAGACTTTTTTCCTTTGGTGAAGTGCGTTGGTGATGTAGCACAAATTACCTACACTTAAAAATGTCCTCTTTCGTCCCTGAGAGAATATTTTTGAGGAAACTTTTTTCTTTTTTCCCCTTTTAACTTTTTTGTGAAAATTTTACATGCATAGGTTAAGAAATAAAGTAGCACCAAAATGCTTATAATGAAAAGCCTAAGTCCTCTTCCCAGAACAACATTCTCTCAGGCAATAGATGCCCAGGTGATTGCTTGCTTGATGTAGTAATAGTAATAATAATAATAATAATAAACTTACACTGTTGCCTTTTTGATATTTGTTCATCACCCTGTCCCTTCCTAAATTGTTACTTATTCTTTTGATTTTTTGTTACCGATAATCTTTGTACTTTAAAATAATAGTTTTAAATTTCAGTTTCTTATCCCATCAATTTATATGATTTATCTTGACCCTCTCATCTGTCAAGACTCTCTCATCTGTTAGATGAAAATATTAATAATCCTTGTGGAAACAGAGCATGACTCCTCTTTAAACTTCTTGTAGGTTTTCCGAATTGTCTGTTTTTCTGGGAATCAGGTGTTAGATTTAGTTACTTGGCATTTCTCTTTGATGCTTCTTTTTTGTTTGTAAATATGAGTGGTGAATTGTGGTTATCCATCTGTATTTAGGAACCAGGGTCTGAGTTCTATTTTTCTTAATAGATGGTGTGGGTTTCCCCGGCTGATATTATGTAGATCTGATTTCTTGTTGTTGCTGCCCTTGAGTAGGAAGTCTGCATGGAACCTTGATACTGGGGGGTGGGAGGCTTGTTTCCTGGTAGTTTCCTCCAAAGATCAGCACTGACAATGGGATGGATTTCAGTCAGGAGTTGGTTGCTAAGGAGGGTGCTTGACTCAAGAGTAGACATGAAATCAGGCCCTCCTAGTTCTTTCCAGTTTTTTGTTTTGTTTTGTTTTGTTTTGTTTACTTTTCATTTTGAACTACTTTTAGACTGAGAGACAAGTTACAAAAAGAATACGGGGTTTCTGTATATGCCTCTCCCAGCTTCCTATAATGTTAATGTCTTGCCTAGAGTACACTTTCCAGGCAGCTTTTCAATTTCCTTACAGATAAAGGGTCCTCTGATATTTTGCTCTTAAGGAAAATGGTGGGTTTCTAGCGCAAGGGCCTGGCCCTGAGAGGAAGGGGGGAGGAGAGGGAGAGGCACTCATAGGCCCAGCGTGCCCCAGGCAAGCTGCACTTCACTGCTCTTCCCCCACGTGATTCCGAGGCCCAGTCACTGCTGCATCTGCCCAGGGCGCTGGGCTTCCTCTGGCACTTTGTCAGGCAGCTCAGCCTTCCCTCACACTTTCCCAAAGTTTTCTCCTGCACATTCTAAGCTCTAATGTTCTCCCCCTGTGCCAGTCAGCGTCCTCCACAGAGAATAGAAAGGGGAGAGAAACAGACATTTGTTTTAAGGAATTAGCACCCTAGTTGTGGGGGCTGGGAAGTCCAAACTGTGTAGGGTGGGCAGATACCCCAAACAGTCGGGGAAGAGTTGATGTTACAATCCTGAGTCCCAAATCCACAGCACAGGATAGCAGGCTGGACACTCAGGTGGGGTCTTATATCATAGCATTTTTTTTTTTTTTTTGGCAAAACACAACATGAGATCTACCCTCTTACCATATTTTTATGTATACTTTAGTGTTGACTGTGGCAACAGTGTTGTGCAGCATATCTCTAGGGACTATTCATCTTGTTTGACTAAAACTTTTTGCCCATTTTCTTCTTTAAGAAACCTCAGTTTTTGCTCTTAGAGCCTTCAACTGATTGGATGAGGCCCACCCGACATTATGAAGGGTAATCTGACTTAAAGTCAGCTGATTATAAATAGTAGTCACATCCACAGATACTTTCACAGCACTATTTAAACTAGTGTTTGACTGAGCAATTGGCACCATAGCCTAGCCTAGCCTAGCTGACACCATCCTAAACTCTATTTTATTCGCAGTCTTCTTCCAGACCCCTAGGAATTAGTTGAATTCTTCCTTCTTTCCCTGATGTTCCTCCCTCACTTGCTTCACTCTGATGACTTTTCCCTTTTGGCATCACTTCCTTAAAGTCCAGGGAGACTAATGTTCATACTCATTTTACCAACTTCTAGTAGAAGCCAAGCTCACTTGTTAAAGAGGACCCTCTCCTGAACACAGGCAAGCCCACAGAGGCCAGCAGTCATTTTGAGATTAAAAAGGGGAAAACAAGGGTTGTACGATTCAGTTCAAATTTACCCACCAATGTTCTAGACGGGTTCCCCAGGGTTGGTTCTTAGGCATCAATTGCATTGTGCTTATTTAAAATTTTTTACGCATTCATTTCTTCTACTCTGACCTATCAAAATGAAACTCTTTGTTTACCCATTTGTTTCTATGTAATCCATCCAGTTTGAAATATTTTTTTAAATCTTCATAATATGAGTTTGATTTTTAAAATGATAAACAAAGACCTTTGAAAGGTGTATTCATATTTATTATCTAGAGCAATGCTTTGTCCAAATTAGACATTCAAAAAAATACTTTTCTCAATAGGTTTGAGAAAAATTCTTAGCCTTTGTATGATAATAGCATATTTAATATGATACTTTAGAGATTGTAAAATGCTTTAATTTCTGATATTTCATTTGCCGTTCGTGTTTGATGCTACTTGTAAGGTAGCCAGGTAGCAGGCGTTTTTAGTCTCCTAGGTTAAGACACTTGAGCTCTGTCTGAAACATTTAATAATTTGCCTGGGGTCGTATTCCTTCCCGGGTCAAGCCTGCTACAGACCGCAGGCCTGCTGACTCCTAATTCTGTGCTCTTCATTTCTCATATGTTACACCGAGCTGTACATATCCTTGGGGATCATTTGACAATGAGCTTATTCCTGTAAATCCTAGTACGATTGGATATGCTTAACAATGGACTCACACACAGTGCATGTTCTGCTAATGATTTAAACTATTTCTCTTTTGTAAGAAGGAAAGTTTCCTTGAATGATCAATCTACCCCACTGTGTTCCTTTCTGGTTCTATACCTTGGGACCAAATTGAGTCATGCACAAAATGCTCCCAACATCAAGTTCTCCTCTTAGCAAAAATGTGTTTAAGAATCAAAAACCACATTTCACTAATAGCACACAGAGTTATTACTCTGCCCTTCCCAGACATCCCAAAAAGCATCTTTTCAAAAATGAAGTTGTGGTTTAATTAAATGGTTATGTGAAAAGTAACAATGCCTTTTTTTTTTAAGGCAGCATTTCAGTCAATGTAAGTACAAGTTCATTGTCATTGTCACAGAAATAAATGTATGTGTGTTTGTGTATACACCACACATATAGATATACACACACTCACACACATATATACATACATATATCTATATATATTATTTTCTTTTTCTTTTTTGTAAAAACACCATGTGCCTTAATTTAGTGGGAAATTTGTATCACAAAAGCCAATAGTAGTCCCTGGAAGGAAGGGGGCCCCCTCACCTGGGGCCATTCACCATTTTCCTGCATTAACTTTCTCCCACCACAATTGGAGGTTTATAAGGGGACAGTTTCCTCGCTAAAGACTCCCATCTTTGGCTTCTCAATTTTCTTTATTCCTCCTTTTTCCAGGGTTGCCCAGCCCCTCAGCCCCGCCTTTCCACTGGAGTCAGGCACACACTGTCAGCTTAAATGCCTCACTAATCTTTGCAGCAAATTATGTATTATTCAGACCAGTTTTAGGCCGGGCCTCATATTATTCCACTTAGTTGGCCAGAGGTTTAAAGGCTTAAACAATTCTCCAAGCATCCCCTGTTATCACTCCTTTTCTCTGAATGCAGAGGAGCATCCTCTGGGTTCATAACCTTGAGTCTGTGGCTTGGCTTTCGGGGACGGTGAAGCCCCAGAAGTGAGAGGCAGAATTACATGAGCATCAGTGCACCTTCCTGGAGAGTGGCTCTGTCGTCCTCCTCAGATGCTAAAAGGGACCTTTGACCCAAGAATGTCTAGGACACACTGCTGGCTGTCAGGGGCCCCACCCCGGGAGCTCACACTCTCCTCTGTCCGCTGCTGTTTCCTGGCTGGCCCCTGGCCCTCATCCCGCCCTGGGGGCTCTGCCTGCCGGACTTTATCCGTGCACCGCCCCCTGGCGGGGCCTGCCCTTCCTGGCTGTGCTGGCACAGAAGGGGTTCTGGCCTCTGTGCTTTCCATCTACCTTTACTCTGATTTGCTTTTTACCTTGACTTTCTTTTCTGAATATAGAGGATCACCAGTTTTCCTCAGTCTATCTGCCCTGTCCCACAGCCACTGTCCTCCTTCAGGGCAGCACACTGCCTTCTCAAGGAAGGACCGTAATTCAGAAGGCCAGTAGCATCCCCCCACCCTGAGAGATCTTGACCTTGTCTTCCCTCCCAACCCCTGCAATTGCACCAACGCACTTTAGCTTCACGTGATGCCCGCTCCGTCCTGTCGAGCAGCTGTGGGTCACAGCAGCTTTGACCTTGCTACAACCTGCCTAGTAACTTCTCTCTCTCTTAGTCGTATCCTAGTGGCTTCTGCATCCTTCAGTTAATTTCTCAATGTTGGAATTGAGGGAAAATGGCCAATACTAAATATGAAAAAGATTAAGGAAGCTGGGGATACAAGAAAAGATGAGAAAAAGATCAAGGAATGTGGGTGTCCCAGGCCCTGTGGTTTGCTCTTTGGTTTAGGCCATTCCCGAGAGAATCCTCTGCATCCTGCTCGCCTTCAGATTTGCCTCCTGTGAAGTGTCAAGGACACAGGAGGGGCACAGTTGGAAGGGAGCTGGGCATCTGGTCCTAGCCCCGTGAGCCTGTGTGGACTGACCCAGCATAGTAAATCATGAGCTGGCAGCGGGGGTGGATTTGGGGCCCCCAAGTCCAAAGTTGGCGCCCACAAGGTCTGCATTCTGAGCCCACTGACACTTCTGGGAGCCATTGCTGATACCCAAAGGAGAGAGGTCAGGCCCTGCCATATTTAGATCCTGCCCTAAGTCAGGGTCCTGAGCTGCTCCAGGGCTGTTCTGATACATGATCTTGTGCTGAGGAAGTGACCAGCCTATGACCTCACAGAGTCACAGGAAAGCCTGGTCCTGGGCAGAGGGCTGGCTCCTGTCCCCAGATAGGGATGGAGGTACCATGGCACTGCTGGATCACTGACCTGCCTCTTTTGTTCCCTCCTGAAGCTGACTTTTCAGAGGGATATCTGTCCCCTCAGTAACTAGAAAACAAGCAGCATTCTTGTGAAGCCAAAGCCAACTCCATTGTGGGGCTCCGGGGGCTGCTGGCAGTGTCTGTGCCCCCTGGCTGTGCTGGCCTCCACACGGTTCTTAATCCAGTGCTTTTCCTGCAGAGGGAAGACAGAAGCGCCCTGAAGGAGTTCATGGCTGACTCCACGTCACTTCCACAAGCCCCACTGCTCCATTTTCAGAAATGAATTCAGCATGAGATGTTGGGACCTGGCTGTGCACCTGTGAGGTCCCCATTTTGCCCGTCATCGGAGGAACCCCCCTAATGTGGACCTTGTAGGAGACAGACTACACAGTTCCTGGGTGTCACCAGGCCTATCAGCAGCGTGACAAAACCATTCAGAACTTCAGCCCCCATCCCTGAGTGCCTTTAATGTGTTTTATTCCTCACGCCTGACCTAACTAATGCTCAGAGCAGTTCTGTGAAGGCGTATTCAGCCCGTGTTACAGATGAGAGAATCTAGAGTAAAGAGCCTTTGGTGGCCCACGGTTGGAACCCAGGTCTTCTGACACAGGGGCCCTCGCTTGTCCCACTACACCTTGTGACTGTGGCACTCCTGTCGATCAAAGAACCTGGGGAACTCTGAAAATAATCAGGTCAGAACCTCTCAGTAGGTGGGGTCCAGGCCACCCAGAGAAGAGCTGCAAAACAGGCCAGTTTCCTCTCCAGCACTGATGGGACAGCCAGTCTCCCAAGCCGGTCATCCTGCGGCCCAAGTGTGGGTCTGAGCAAAACCACCATCTCCTCTGAAGTTCCTTCCCCACCCCTGCCCTCAAGATGGAGCCATTCACTGCCATCCATCCAGTTCAGGGCTTAGCATGGCACGGGGAAGATGGGAGCAGGAAGAGACAGGGGCTGTGCCCATGCCAAGAGGCCAGGGAGGGTCCCCTGGAGGCGATGGGAGGGGGCCAGAGAAGCTGGAGAGGCAGGAGGAGAGAACTGCTGCAGCACAGTGGTGACTGAATTAGATGTGCATGAGGGGAAGATGCGAAATGTTTGCACAGAGATACCAGGTTTCATGGTCTTCAGGTCGTCTTCCCAACACTGACGCTGGGTATTGAAGAGCCTGAGGTCACCCGAAATTTAGGCATGATCCATCAAGTTAACGTAAAAGGAAAGGAAGGTGCTAACGAAAGTAGAAAGTGCTGTTTAGAAGCAGCCTAAGATATTTCCCCCCCAAAACTTTGGGAATGCCCCAATGTAAGGATTCTAAATACCATGGTAGTCCAGTGATGTATTCTTCCTGTAAAATTAAAAAGAGCCTTCCCAAAAGCCTGTGAAGAACTAAATTTCACCCCAAACACAGCCTCTAGTACAGTCTGTCTCTGTTGGCTTGGCTATCTGATAATGAGATTTTCTTTTGTTGTTGTTTAAAGAAAAGAGAGGTTGGACAATTCTTGGTTTGCTGGTGTGCTGGGAGGAAAATATCGTTCATGCATAAGCATCAATTTCCCTTCAAACTAAACATACACGAAACACCTTCAGTTCGAAGAGAACTGTGTTTAGTATTTCCCGAATCTTTGCAGAGTCCATGAACATCCTGCTTCCATTTCTCTAATGTATTTAAACAAAGTAAGGCTGGAGGAAGTTTTCTCCAAACACAGTGCTTAGCTGTGGAGTGGGAACAAAAGCTTGAACGTCTTGTCTTGCTAAGTTATGCTTTTGTGTGGCCTCCTCTGTCAAAACCTCAGAGGTTCACAGTCCAAGAAGCAGGCGGAGGGCTCAGGATGCTCGTGTGCGGGGATAGCGGATGCCTGAACCGGTAAAGGTTTGGTCAGCACTTTGCACAGCCTTGCTTGAATAAAAGGGGAAGTAGAGTTTCCCTCTCAGGAGAGGTTCCATTCTTCTGAGAAGCTTTTTTTCTCACTGGCCAGTGACTATCCAGAGACGCCTTGGAGGCAGTGATTGATTGTTCACTGCTGGAGGCTGATAGGCCTCAGAAGCACATCAGTGTAAGAAGACATGTGGTGGGGTGTGGATTTTTCTGCAAATTCAGCAGAGTGCTGAGCTTGAAGAAGGCCAAGGTTATATGTCAGTGCTCACCAGGCCAGTTCTTTGAGCAGCAGAGAGCTTGACAGTGAGTTCAGGGAAGAAGTCACGTTTAACTATAACCACTTGCTCCTGACTTTCCGTTTGGCTCCGTGGACAGCATATCTCAAATCCACAGTCTAAAAACAATTTTACCCTCTTTTTCCACCACTTACTTCATGAAACTTTTCACCAAAAAAGCTCACAGGTAGGAAAACTGAAAATACTGATTTCATCTCCCCTCCATGCCCTTCATCTGCTGGATTGGGCAGAACATGGCTCTGGGGGTTCCTCAGAGGAAAGCGAGTTTGCAAATCCACAGGCCCACACACCCATAGATAATTGTGTTTTATTTATCCTGAACTAGGTTTTAAGAATACTTGAAGGAGTTGTCAACCTGTAAAACTCAGGAGATTTCATATAAAATCTATGTTTCTGGCTTCTCTTAAAGTTCTGAAGATCTAGTTCAGCCTGGGCCCACATTCTCAGGAGGTAACGACGTGGTCAGACCGCCGCCCCGCCAGGCTGCCCACCCAGACTACTCGGCGCTGCTCTTACCAACTAGTCCCGTAGGCATTTAAGTTTGAGACCCCCAACAAGGGAAGAAAGGCAAAAGAGGAAGGATTTTGCTTCCCTTCGTCCCTGTCAGTGTGAAATCTGATCTGCAGATGAGCACAGTTACCATTTACAGGAGTCCTTGAATCTGGGAAGGTGACATGAATTCATTCCGGTACACAGTAGAGCTTTTCAACCTTTTTTATCTCATGCCACACTTGAACTTATAGTTAAACTTCCTCAGACACTTAAATTATGTTGATCAAAAAAAGGTTTATAAAAGAATATGCTTACTGTGCTTTGAACTTCTTTTGAAAATAATTTAATTAATAATCTTTAAAAATTTTTATGGCAGGCCCATGATCTTCTCACTGCATATCAGTTAACAATCACTGGTATACAGGATTTCACTTTTCATTTCTAATAAGGAATAAAGACTATTTCAAACCAAGTTAGAAAAGTATAAGGAAAATCACACATAAAGGGCTGCTGAGTAACCTGAATTTCTGGTGCAGCCCCCCTCTCCCATGCTGATACCTGGTTTCTATACCTGCATATTATAAAGTGTGAATACCTGGTTTCCATACCTGCGTATTATAAAGTGTGAATATCTGGTTTCCATACCTGCGTATTATAAAGTGTGAATACCTGGTTTCCAAACCTGCATATTATAAAGTGTGAATACCTGGTTTCCAAACCTGCATATTATGAAGTATGAATATCTGGTTTCCATACCTGCATATTATCAAGTGTGAATACCTGGTTTCCATACCTGCATATCATAAAGTGTGAATACCTGGTTTCCATACCTGCATATTATAAAGTGTGAATAGCTATTATCACCTGTCATCTCAGCATTCATTCATTTACTTCATTCATTTAGCAGAATTTACAGAGGATGGTTGACATTGAGCATTTAGTTATCTGAACATTGGTCTGCCATTAGGCCCTCATTTTTCTCACCTATAAAATAAGGATCGTAACAAATACCTTAGTGAATGGTGTACTATTAATACTCAGTTATGTGAGCTTTTATTATTTATTAAGTACCAACTGTTTACCAAACTTTGTGCTCAGCCTTGACAATACATAAACACAAAAACGTGGCCTAAACATGTCCTACAGAGCTTGAGTCTAGTTGAGGAGGAAAATTCTGGGCTAGCAACCAAAAGAAAAACTCTTGAGAACGACTGTGCTGTTGAAATGTAATCAAGGCTGATAAGGCCCCAACCTGTTATGACATCATATTAAATTAAAGAAAGTTTCACATACAGCACTTATGTTTAGAAATATAGCTGTATATACATATCTAAATGTGATGGTGGTAAGAAAAGTTTTCAATAATGAGTTTTTTCTTGGATGAGTTCCTTAGCAGGTTAATAAATCAGAAGTTCCTGACATCTGGGGCGTCTACTCCTATTGATGGTTTAATAAGAATCCTCCCCATAGAAGAGTGTATGCACATAGTAGTTTGTGTACCAGTCCATGGGCCTGTGAGCAGGCCTGGGCACACGTGGTATGGGAGGTCAGTTAGTTACAAAGAGAGAGAGCCGTGCATAGCATCAGGGCGGTTCCGTGTGAAAACCAGGGGCCGAGTTGCACAGGGGTGAAGTACACAATATTTAGGGAAGAAAACTTTAGTTTCTTTCTTCAGGGAAAGCAGATATTCCTCTAACACCTGGTGTGGGCTAGACTTCCCATACCTGTCCTTTAACACCTGGTGTGGGCTAGACTTCCCATACCTGTCCTTTAACACCTGGTGTGGGCTAGACTCCCCGTATCTGTCCTTTAACACCTGGTGTGGGCTAGACTCCCCGTATCTGTCCTTTAGCACCTGGTGTGGGCTGGACTTCCCGTACCTGTCCTTTAACACCTGGTGTGGGCCGGACTTCCCATACCTGTCCTTTAACACCTGGTGTGGGCTAGACTCCCCGTATCTGTCCTTTAACACCGGGTGTGGGCTGGACTCCCCGTACCTGTCCTTTAACACCTGGTGTGGGCTAGACTTCCCGTACCTGTCCTTTAACACCTGGTGTGGGCTGGACTTCCCATACCTGTCCTTTAACACCTGGTGTGGGCTAGACTCCCTGTACCTGTCCTTTAATACCTGGTGTGGGCTGGACTTCCCATACCTGTCCTTTAACACCTGGTGTGGGCTGGACTCCCCGTACCTGTCCTTTAACACCTGGTGTGGGCTAGACTCCCCATACCTGTCCTTTAACACCTGGTGTGGGCTGGACTCCCCGTATCTGTCCTTTAACACCTGGTGTGGGCTAGACTCCCCATACCTGTCCTTTAACACCTGGTGTGGGCTAGACTCCCCATACCTGTCCTTTAACACCTGGTGTGGGCTAGACTCCCCATACCTGTCCTTTAACACCTGGTGTGGGCTAGACTCCACATACTTGTCCTTTAACACCTGGTGTGGGCTAGACTCCCCATACCTGTCCTTTAACACCTGGTGTGGGCTAGACTCCCCGTATCTGTCCTTTAACACCTGGTGTGGGCTAGACTCCCCATACCTGTCCTTTAACACCTGGTGTGGGCTAGACTCCCCATATCTGTCCTTTAACACCTGGTGTGGGCTAGACTCCCCATATCTGTCCTTTAACACCTGGTGTGGGCTGGACTCCCTGTATCTGTGGGCTAGACTCCCCATACCTGTCCTTTAACCCCCTGGTGTGGGCTAGACTCCCCGTATCTGTCCTTTAACACCTGGTGTGGGCTAGACTCCCCGTATCTGTGGGCTAGACTCCCCATTCCTGTCCTTTAACACCTGGTGTGGGCTGGACTCCCCGTATCTGTCCTTTAACACCTGGTGTGGGCTAGACTCCCCATACCTGTCCTTTAACACCTGGTGTGGGCTGGACTTCCCATACCTGTCCTTTAACACCTGGTGTGGGCTGGACTCCCCGTATCTGTCCTTTAACACCTGATGTGGGCTAGACTCCCCGTATCTGTCCTTTAACACCTGGTGTGGGCTGGACTCCCCATATCTGTCCTTTAACACCTGGTGTGGGCTGTACTCCCTGTATCTGTGGGCTAGACTCCCCATACCTGTCCTTTAACACCTGGTGTGGGCTAGACTCCCCGTATCTCTCCTTTAACACCTGGTGTGGGCTAGACTCCCCGTATCTGTGGGCTAGACTCCCCATACCTGTCCTTTAACACCTGGTGTGGGCTGGACTCCCCGTATCTGTCCTTTAACACCTGCTGTGGGCTAGACTCCCCATACCTGTCCTTTAACACCTGGTGTGGGCTGGACTCCCCATACCTGTCCTTTAACACCTGGTGTGGGCTGGACTCCCCATACCTGTCCTTTAACACCTGGTGTGGGCTAGACTCCCTGTATCTGTGGGCTAGACTCCCCATACCTGTCCTTTAACACCTGGTGTAGGCTGGACTTCCCATACCTGTCCTTTAATACCTGGTGTGGGCTGGACTCCCCATACCTGTCCTTTAACACCTGGTGTGGGCTAGACTCCCCATATCTGACCTTTAACACCTGGTGTCGGCTAGACTCCCCATACCTGTCATGTGTTTCATTAAAGCTGTCTGACACGTGTCAAGTTCTTGAATTAGCTTCTCTTCTGTGATCCTTTTGCCTTTTGCCTAAATGTCTGTCATCTGGGCGTGAATAGGAACCTCAATATGTATGAAGCCACACGGCCCATTGCCCTCACGGGACTGAGGTGGCTCCCGCTCCGTGCTTCATCCTGCAGTCTTTACCTAAGTCTTCTGCGTTTCCTGCTGTGCCTGGAATGGACTCCCCATGGGGCCTGATTATCAGTTGGTGGCTTGCATGGGGCCGGTCACACAGGGCAGCCTCTGTCCTTGACCCTCTCTGACATTTAGGTTCATACAGCACTTTATCACATTCCCCCCACAATATATCCAATGCAAAAATATTGAGAAGTAAGTTAGATTTTACTCAGAGTTTAGGGGGGAACAGAGTGAAAAGAAAACTCAACACAAGCAGCAGCAACATCAGAAAATTCCCATTATATAGCAACCCTCAACTGTCAAAGCCTTTCTCTTAGAAGACTAGCCCCCCATCTTTGCTTCACCCCTCCCCCAGTCCCTGTGCTTGTGCTCTGTAATCCAGAGAACAAAGCTCCCTCATATCTGTTATTTAATACTGCCTGGAATTAAGAGAAAACCCCCAAGCTGGTGATTTTTGTTTGTACCCTACAACAAACAATAAGCTCTCCTTTGTACTGTTCGTGGTAGGGGCAGGAGGAGATTTAAGCAACAAGCAAGTCTACTCCCAACCACGAATATCTTTGTTCTTCATTAATACCTTGAAACCATCCTGGATGTTTGGACGCGTGAATTTATCTCTCGTTTCAGAACAGCTGCATAGGGTTCCCGTGTACACACAACAGGGTGCGTTTTGCCATTCCAGGATATTTACCTTATTTTACTTCCTTTCCTTTTTTTCTATACGAACAATGCTATAATCAAACATACATTGGGTAGGGGAAGCATATATTTCACACTTATGTGGGTATGACTGTAGGACAAATTTCTGAAACTGGTATTACTGTGCATTGGAACATTTAGTAGATAGTGTTCTCCAGAAATTCATCTTTCAACCAGCTGTGTAAAAAAAGACTCTTGTGGGGCAGCGCCTGTGGCTCAGTGGGTAGGGCGCCGGCCCCATATGCCAAGAGTGGCGGGTTCAAACCCAGCCCTGGCCAAACTGCAACAAAAAAATAGCCGGGCGTTGTGGCGGGCGCCTATAGTCCCAGCTACTCGGGAGGCTGAGGCAAGAGAATCGCGTAAGCCCACGAGTTAGAGGTTGCTGTGAGCCGTGTGACGCCACGGCACTCTACCGGAGGGCGGTACAGCGAGACTCTGTCTCTACAAAAAAAAAAAAAAAAAAAAGACTCTTGTTTCAGTTTGTCATAAAGGATCTTGTTTTGTATGTTGATTCATTCATGTTCCACCTTGATTCAGGAATGGCTTACGGTAGCTGGCAAAGAAACATAAATTAGAGGTGGGGGGAGGTGGAAACAATAAAATGGATCAGTGACTGAGATTATTATAAAAATTCATTAAAATTTATTCTGTGCCCTAGGCAACCTTCAGATTTGGCACTAAGATTTCCAGCAGCCAATGCAAAGAAGGGAACGTGGTCAATTATGGAATCTATTACTAAAAACAAAGCCATGCCTTGAGGGCCTTGTAAAAAGGACACTGTGCAGAGAGACCTCAACAAGTGACCTCATGTAGTCGCCACAGCAGCCCTTTGCCTGCCTATCTGCCTCGGACCCCAAACCTCCCATGTTGCCCAAGAGCAGAGCTCTGCCTTTGGTGCCTCGCTCTAAATGTGCCCCCACACAGGGGCATTCAGAGCAGGCACCATCTCTCACACACGAACCTTCCTTTCTCCTCAGAGCTTCCAGGAATTGCCTTAGAGGACGGGACCAGAGGCAAATCCAGACCCGGTAGATGTAAACCAGGTCAGGAAAGCACTCCTTCCTGTAAGGGCATTCCCAGCGGGCTGCGTGGGCTGCCCGCCAGGCGAGCAGGTGCAGGGCCCAGGGAGCATCGCCTGCTGCTCGGAGTCAGGGTGAGGGTCCCCAGAGGGAGTGCTGAGCCAGGGACCACATGTGCAACTGTAGATGCCAAAAAGTGCTCCCCAGAAGGAGACTGGCCTTTCAGCTCCTGACCTCAGAAAGAGGAGATGGGGGAAGCTGGGCGAGCTGAGCTGGGTGGGGAAACTAAGCTAATCAGCTACCCCTGGTGTGAGGCGAGCAGGGCACAAGTCGAGGGTGTGAAGAGACCCAGACAGAAAGGAATATTAAGAGAAAGAGGCTCAGTTTCCTGCAAATCTCAGAGGGGCTGAGTGGCGGGTAGAGGGTCTGATGCCTCTGTGAGGAAGCCAGACAGAGGCTGTGGGCCTACCTGGTCTCACAGAGCTTGGCTTGGACCTGGATTTGAAACCAGAGCAAGCTAACGAGAAAAGAGGTTGATTCCCAGGGTCAGGGCTGGCAAAATGCAGAAGAAACTGAGTCAGGTCAGATGTTGTCTCCAAACTCCACTGAGCTGTGGGTAACTTCTTTACCCTCAACATCCTTCCACTGTAGTATGAACCCCTAGACATGTCCTAACATCAGGAATGAATCATGACCCCAGGGAAAAGTGAGCAGAAAAGGAGTTAACGTGCACCTGGGTCTGGTGAATGTGCAAGAGAACTCTCTCCCTGGTCATTCCCTGGTGACAGTAGGAGAAAGTTACCCCAAGGAGGGAAAACAAGACAATTCAAACCTGATTGAAGGAGGTTTTCTTTCTTTTTTAATATCATCACCCTGGGGAGCCACAAGAGAGAACCAGAGAGGAAAGAACAGCAGGCAGCTACAAAGACGGTAATAGAAACCAAAGGAGGCGCAGGGTCAGGCCTTCTGGGGGATATGATAGGGCAGGGAAGAAAGTAAGTTCATTTTCTAGTTAGAGAAGATTGATCTGTTTGAAGGGCTTTACATTTCCTCCGAGTGCATGCATTTGAGGGTTTTTCGCCTCCTCGTTTTGCAGCATAATTTACGTGCAAGGGACTTCACTATCTTTACGTGAACACATTGGTAGGGTTTTGTTTTTTTTTTAATTTCAGAATATTACAAGGGTACACATGTTTTGGTTGCGTGAATTGATTTGTATAGTTTGAGTCAAAGTTGTACGTGTGCCCGGCACCTGTGTGCACTGTACCTGATGGGTGTGAATTTACCCCTCTTTTCCTCCCCCTGCCACCTGCTTGCTTTTGTTGAGTTTTGTTACCATATATGGACAGGGTATTGATCTATTAGTTCCAATTTAATAGTGAGTGCAAGTGGTGTTTGTTTTTTCATTCTTGTGATATTTCACTTAGAAGAATGGTCTCCAGTTCCACCCAGGTTCTACAAAAGGTATTAGTCGACCATTTTTTTTTTTAAATCATTTTGAGTTCTAGCCAGTCAAGATGTTCTGGGTTTAAGCTTCACCCACATAGACCCTGATGGCCAATTTAGGGGTGTGCCCTCCACGTTAGTTGTGAATAGACTCTGCGCTTGCTGTGCCTGGGAGAACAGCTTCGTCACCCCACGTTCTGCACCCTCCAGGAGGCATGTGGCTTATTTCATTGGCTGAGTGTGGCACAATTGGACCTGTGACCCCAGCTTAGGCTACTGTTTTATCAGAATAGCATCCAAGTGAAAACATAATTTGATAGCTAGAAGAGAGGATTTTGGCCGTTGTTACCACAAAGAAATGGTCCATGTGTGAGGTAATAGATTTGACGTGATCATTTATACAGAGTGTACCTGTGTCACAACATCCTGTCATACCCTAAAGTAGGCACAATTGTTGTGTCAATTAAAAATAAAAAAACTTAGTAGAAAGAAAAAATATTTTGAACTTATGTATGAGAAAACATGAAAATGTAATAGTAAAATTTCAGGGTTGGAATACCGTGTTCTACTTTTAAAATTAGATTGAAGAATGAATGTTAGGCAGATGACCTCAGCTATCACATGTAATTTGCATAACTTTTCCTTGAGACTTAAGTCATACATAAAATTAGGGCCTGGTGCAGTGGTGTGCACCTGTAATCCTAGCACTTTGGGAGTCCAGGGGGGAGGATTGTTTGAAGCATGGAGTTCAAGACCAGCCCAAGCAAGAGCAATATCCTGTTTCTACAAAAAAAAAAAAATAGCCGAATTTAAAAAAATAAAAAGAAAAAATAGCCACTTTAGATGCCGTGCATCGTAATCCCAGCTGCTCTGGAAGCTGAGGGAGGAGGATCACTTGAGCTTAGAGAGCCCTGCACTCTGTCCTAGACAGCACAGTGGGACCCTATCTCAAAAATAAATACAATAAAACAAAATTAAAAATAAAATAAAATAAACTTATTGGAGTAAAGTAACACGCAGACCATGATTAAATATGTAAAACTTACTAAGAGGTGGAGCTCGGGTTACAAAAAGAGACCCATTTTCATGCTGTCTCAATAGCCACAGTCTCCATAACTTAACGGGTTATGATCTGAAATCTTGGTCAAGATTCCTTGAAATCTGTTTTAAAATGAGTTCATCAGATGAACATTGTTAAAAAGGTCCTACCTTTGATCAGTGTGATGATTTTGATTTCAAAAAACCTCCAATTGAGGTTCTTAATCATTTCCTTGGTAACAGAGTTTTGAACAAAAAAAAAAATGCAGGGGCAAGAGTATTATGGAAAGGTTATTTTTTTCTCCCTGTGCCTCTGATTACCCAGAGAACCACAAGGGAAAATATGGAGGAAGAGCACAGAGGGTTCTTCTGGTCCCAAACACAAAATTCACAAGTAGAACATATTCAGGGGGCGGGGTTTATCCACCTAGGGTGGTTTTCTCCAGCACTTTCCTGCCTCAGTTAGGTTTGGCCTCGAGAGGGAAGGGTGGGAGCCAGTGGCCCAGATGGTCACCACAGCAGTCAGACCCTGGTGGGAGAGGAGCCCCCTCGATCCATCGTTTCTTTATTCTGGGCTTCCCACCTTGAGAAATAGCTTTTGCTTAGTATTGTGGATACAAAGTATCTACTCCTCTAAGAAGTAGCTCCAGCTCCAAGTTATGTTTAATGTTTTAAAATAATTTGAGCTCAGGAGTTCAAGGCTTGTCTGAGCAAGAGTGAGACCCCAACTCATGAAAAAAATGGAAAAACCCAGCTGGGCGCCACGGCGAGCATCTATAATCCCAGCGGCCTCGGAGGCTGAGGCAGCAGGATGCCCACAGCCGGAGTCTGAGGTTGCAGTGAGCTACAACACCACTGCCCTCTGCTCAGGGCATAGGGTAGAACTGTGTCTCGACAAAAAAAAAAAACAAGGCAACTGATTCCCTGTATTAAATACCTTTCTGCCTAAAAAAATAAATAAATAAAAAATAGGGGCGGCGCCTGTGGCTCAGTGAGTAGGACGCCGGCCCCATATACCGAGGGTGGCGGGTTCAAACCCAGCCCCGGCCAAACTGCAACAAAAAAATAGCCGGGTGTTGTGGAGGGCGCCTGTGGTCCCAGCTGCTTGGGAGGCTGAGGCAGGAGAATCGCGTAAGCCCAAGAGTTAGAGGTTTCTGTGAGCCGTGTGACGCCACAGCACTCTACCAGAGGGCGGTACAGTGAGACTCTGTCTCTACAAAAAAAGAAAAAAAAAAAGAAAAGTTTAATAAAATAAAATAAATAAATAAATAAATAAAAAATAAAAAATAAAATAACGTCCTTTCCTGCCATCACCTTAGGTAATTTCTATAGTGACAAACTACAAATAGTGTATCCTGTGTATACTCACTACCACAGCGAACTTCCTGCGGCCCACACAGCACCTCTGAACTAGGTGGCATCATTACAGTGCATGTCACGCAAAACGCCCTGTGAGAGTCAAGGATCATTCCCTCTAAGTTCGCTCTGCCACCTTCTGCACGACAGCAGTTGACTGCATTAGCATCTCACTAGGTGAGGAGCTCAGGTACCACAGGAATCAAGAGCCTTGCAGCCTCAGGACTGCCAGGTTTGCGAGTGCGTCCCCTGCAGGTGGAAACCACACTTCTGGTTCACTGCACCTGGCAGAAGCCCGAGAGAGGTGGGTTGCATGGGCTGTGCTCAGACCTGCACAAACTGCAGGCTGCTGCAGAACGTGTTGACTGGGTCAGTGTGACCTCGCACGTGGACACGGGGCATCACAACTCCCACGGCAGCCTGGAAGAATTCTGCAGGTCAGCTTGTGAAAGAACACCCAGAGTTATACAGAAGTGTGTTTGCAATTCTGATGAGGTTGGTTTTGCTTTAAACTCTGCTTGTTGCACCAGTAGGAAACAAAAGAGTGCTGATTACACTTGATTCTTCCTCACCTCAGTGCTGTTCCAGGGAGATACCTGCCCTGTGATTCTGCAAAGAGGTGTCGGTAACATGAAATGAGGTCCTGTACCTGGGTGAACGGCAAAAATAACTAAATCAAGACCCTGGGGGAAATTTTAAAATTATAACTAAAAGTAAAATGTGAACTTAAGAGACTGTGACCAAAGGTATCATTTGTATTCAAGGCAAAAAGAAGAGAAATTTTAAACTGATACGCTATCACGGGATATAGAGAAACTGGTACATCATTTTTGTTGGGCATGGGGAGAAATGCAGTATGTAAATTATCCAGAAATCAGATTTTTTTCTCCATTGCTGGAGTACATTTGGGATTAGTATCAAAACTCTGTCCAGGCTAGGCACGGTGGCTCATACCTATACCAAGCTACTTGGGAGGCTGAGGCAGGAGGATCTTCAGCCCAGAATTCAAGGCTGCAGTGAACTATGATCATGCCATTGTGCTCCAGCCTGGGCCACTGAGACCCTCTCTCCAAAATTAAAAAAAAAAAAAAACAAAAAACTCTTTGCAACTCGCAATTGTTTTTATATCCTGTCTCAACGTCTAGGTTCTAGACATTGGACCTCCTTCTTCCAAAATCCAGATACTTTTTTTTTTCATTCAAAAGAGAGGCCAGTGAGAATAAATTTGTGCCCCGAATTACTAAAGCCTCTCACTCCCTCTGCTTAGCTTTCCACAGCAGCTGCAGAAAAAGAAACCTGCGGGAGGTGGAAGTGGTTGGTGGTAAAATAATCCCTGGTGGGAGGAATAGGAGGAGTCTGGCCCTCAATGAATGAATGACATCAACACCTTTCATGTTGAATGGCACCCCTGAGGCCTGGGGAGACAAGCAGGAAGAGAAGAGAAAGATTATATCTTGTTAATTATCCTAATCTCATCTCCTCCCCCATAACTACACAGGACCAGTAACACACTCAGAACTTCCTTTAATTTCATCAGACTGCCTTGCCCAGAAACAAAGCTCAATAGTGATTATGAATGAAGAGATACTTTACCACATGACTTGCCTTTATTCCCTCTATGAACTTAGAGAAAGCTGACATGAAACTCACTTTGTGATTTGGCAGGGGAGGAGGAGTTGTGGGTTTGTGTTTTATTTTATTTAATTTTATTTATTTTTGCTTTGCTTTTTTTTAATTTTAAGCGGTCAAACCCTTGGTTCCAAACAGAGCACATCCCACCCGTTGTATTCCTAACTTTGTGTTATGCATGTTGGACTCTGTGAAAGCAGCAACAGTAATGATGTAACTGATGTGGATAATGAGAGCTTTTTGGTCTTGGAAAGGAAAAAAAAAATGAAAAGAACTGTTCGGAATTGCAGAGCCACTAAGGGAGTCTGGCAGGATTTTCCCCCTCATATTCCTAGGTGATAGACAAATTGTTAGTTATCACGTGTATAATTTATTAGTAATTGCTCTAATTTGCCTCCTAAGTTTCTAAGTTGCCAGTGCACAGAGTTCAACTATTTTGTATCCATAAAATAAGACTCACATGGCAATTTAATGAAGTAGTTAGCCGGTTAGGGTGATTTCTGTGCAAACCCGGTTACTACCATTGCAATCTAGAAAAGTGGGGGAGGCCTAACAATGTCAAACTTCTTAGACGCCCAGTGATCAGCATCACTCCCTGAGATTAAAATGCTGCACGCACACCTCACGTTTTCCTCTTGTGGACATGTGGATACTGAGATAACTGACTTTGCTTTGGGCTGGGTTGTTTGCTCTATTTAAAAGAAAATGCTTCCTCCTTGGAACATTGTAAGGGCTGCTGTGTGATGGGTGCGAGTCCCTGTCCTGGGTGGTCTGAGGGCACAGGGGACTAGAGTCTGCCCCTGATGATAGAACAAAGCTGAAAGCAGAGCAGATGCGCTGCAGAACGTTAGAGACAGGGTGGGCCAAAAAAAAAAAAAAAAAAACTTCTGTTTTTTTCTTTTTAAAGCCAGTGTTCTGCCTCTTTCTCTAGACCAGTGGTTCTCAACCTTCCTAATGCCACAATGTATTTTCATTGTTAAAAAGGGGTCGCGACCCACAGGTTGAGAACCGCTGCTCTAGACCTAAGTAGCTGACTTCAGTGTATCTGTAAGAACATAAATGCAAAAGTGTCTTCTTGTGGCCAGCCCGTTAGATTTCTGAATGTTCTTGAATCACCTCAATTTACCAACAGAAAAAAAATGTTCTACGTCCCTTCTTTACTGAACAGCCAAACGAGGTAAGGGGGTCTCATTCTTCCTCCTGTGACATCAGCAAAACTGTCAACTCCCGTCGGCTTGCTGAGCTCCATTCTTTTTTTTAAATTTCAGTGTGCTTGTTCGTGTTTGTTTGAAGTACTCCTTTTTTGTTGATTTTTTTTCTTTCTCCTGCGGTGCTGGCTGTTTTTGATGTTGTTGGTAGAGACGGGGTCTTACTCTGGCTGACTGCTGCTCATATGGGTTTTGAACCTCTGAGCTCAGGCAGTCCACCCACCTCGGCCTCCCACAGCGCTGGGACTACAGGCGTGAGCCACCACGCCCGGCCTGAGCTCCATTCTTGATGATTCGTGAGGGGCAGGAACACAGCTTACTATTTGGCTTGCAGGCTTAAGCTTGGAAATGGCCGAAAGTAAGAAAATACAGCTTTTAGCTGACCTTTGAGAAAATTGGAAGTAGAGGTGACAGAATAAATGTGGATTGCGCTGGACATTTTTGGAAAGTCACTCTTTGGCCCAACTCAGTTGGCAAGCATCCTGGGACTGATAAAATTCCTTTGCCGTTCATCGGACTCTAACTTTGGCTCCATCTGTCAAAGTCACAGCCACGTCTGTCTAGAGGACCGTTTGGCCACAGGTCAAATACATTATCACAAAGACAGTGGATGTTCCTGAATAGCATTCCTAACCTGTGGCTGATATCCACATGCATTGACCAAGATCAGATATTGAAAAATATCAGAGAAACAAAGTAGTTCAGATAATCTCTGTGAATTTGAAATCAAGATACTTTTCCTAAGAGACTAAATGATGTTTAGAAAAAGATTATGACCCTGGACCCTTAAAAAAGACTGTCAGTGGTTAGAAATTTTAACTAAATTTTGAAAGTATACTTATAGCCTCTCGACGTCCTCACCAGCATAGTCATCACCATGATATGACATTTCACACCCACTAAGATGGCTAGAATCAAAAAGATGAACCAGTAACAGGTGTTAATGAGAATTTGGATACATCAGAACCCTCAAACATTACTGGTGGAAAGGTAAAATGGTGCAGCTGCTTTGGAGGACAGTTGACAAGTTCCTCAACAAGCTAAATAATAGTTACCATGTGACCCATCAGTTTCACCCCTAGGTATACATCCCATAAAACTGAAAATACACGCCCCCACAAAAACGTGTACATGAATGTTCATAGCCTTGTTTATAATAGCTTAAAAGTGGAACTAGCCCAACTGTCCAACCGATGAATGGAGAAACAAAATGTGGTATATTTTTACAAGGGGATATTATTCACCCATAAAAAGGAATAGAGGACGATATGTGCTACAGCTTGGATGAAACTTGAAAACGAAGCGGAAGAAGCTAGACTCAAAAAGCCACGTATTGTATGATTCCATTGACGTGAAATGTCCAGGGGAGATAAAGCCATAGAGACAACAGAAAGTTGGTTAATGGCTGCAGGGGCTGGGAAGTGCACGATGAGAGACCCCTAGTAAGTATGGGGTTTCTTTCGGAGTGATGATCATGCCCTGGAGTTATTAGATAATGCTGATGGTTGCACAATGTTGAGAAATGCTAAAAAAAAAAAAAAAATCCTGAATTGTACACTTTAAATAAGACAATGAATTTTTGAGTCAGCGCCTGTAGCTCAGTGGCTAGGGCACTGGCCACATACCCCGGGGCTGTCGGGTTTGAACCCAGACCAGGCCTGCCAAACAACAATGACAACAACAACAAAATAGCCAGGCACTGTGGTGGGTGCCTGTAGTCCCAGCTACTAGGGAGGCTGAGGCAAGAGAATTGCTTAAGCCCAAGAGTTGGAGGTTGCTGTGAGCTGTGACACCACTGTACTCTACCGAGGGCGACATAGTGAGTAAGATTCTGTCTCAAAAAAAAAAAAAAGAAAAAAGAAAAGAAAGGACAGGCGGCGCCTATGGCTCAGCCGGTAAGGTGCTGGCCCCATATACCAAGGGTGGGTTCAAACCCGGCCCCGGCCAAACTGCAAAAGAAAAGAAAGGGCAGATGGATGAAAAGGTTGGCAAAATGTTGAATGTTCTTGAAGCTGAGCCATGTGTATGTTGTGGTACATTACTCTCTTTTCTCTAGCATATGTTCAAACAACACAAACTTTTCTATAACTAAAAAATCAGGTATGATATGCGCAGAATTAGATATTTGAATCAACAAGGAGGCGGCCCCAGGCATCTGTTAACAAGCTTCCAGTTGATTCTTTTGAAACCCATGAATGGCTGGCTTGAAAATCAATAGTTGGGGACCGTTGTTCTATAAATGGTTCTGTTAACACAATTATCTTAATAATTTAGAAGAGAGGAAAGTGACTCCTGTAAGAAGACAAATAGGCAATAGCAAAAAACAAAACAAAACAAAAACAAACCTGCTGACACCCAACAAGGGAGAAGCAAAAAAGAATAAGGTGCAAATACAAGAAATTAAAATGCTCACTATTCTGAATCTATCTAGCACAGAAGCAAACAGCTCCACGTACCAGACTGAACTTTGAAATCATCATTGTATTACAGAATCACACAACTTGTGGTCTTCAGAATAATGATGTGGAATCATTCAGAGAGGGTTGAACCATGGTGCAGCAAATGTGATGTAAGGCATATGGATTAAATATTTATGTTAGAAAACAGCATTTTAAGACTTCTCTATTCCTAAAACCTTAGTTATCTAGGAAATCTGATTAGCCAGAAAGATGGTTTAAAAATCCTTAATAACTTTATTATAAAGTCTTCTCATTTTTCCTCTTGACATTTTTAAACAAAAATCTACCTTGCAACTAAGGAAAAATAACAGGATGTAAACACACTTCCTGAAACAAGCACTGGATACAGGAAGCATTCCAGGAGGAAAAACTGAGAGGTATGAGATGAGCTTTGTTTCCGAATACATACTGTCTTGTAGGCCCATGATCGTCTCTAAAAACCAATTTACTTGAGGTATAAGTTACATACAATAAAATATTTTAAGCTTCTAAGTTTAATACTTTCGGCAAATATATGTATTTGTGTCATCATTATCCCAAATCAATATATAGAGCCTGCCCACCTCCCCTGAATGCTGTGCCCCTTTGCAGTCAGTCCCCCACCCCAACACCCATATTGCCCCCAGAAACCACGGATGTGATTTCTGTCATTATCTATTAGTTTTTCCTCTAGAATTTCACGTGAACAGACTCCTATTGTGTACCCGATTGTGTCTCACTTCTTTGTGCCAGCCAGTCTGTGAGATGCGTCTCTGCTGCTGCGTGTCCTTGGTAGTTTGTTCCATCTTGTTACTGAGTAGCATTTGTTATATGAATAGACCACAAATTATCGATTCACTTGTTTCTGTTTACATGAATATAAAAGGTACAAGTCTCTTTTAGGGAAATGTATTTTCATTTCTTTTTGGTCTATACCGAGGTCATATGTTAAATATATATTTAATTTTTAAAGAAACTGTCCTATATTCCCACTAGCAGTGTACAGGAGTGCCACTTAAAGCCCCCGACTTCGATTTACAAATCAGTAGAGAGAAAATTCCTCCCTCTGTCTGTCTCTGTCTCTCTCTCTCTCATTCAGGTTTTTCTCACTCACTGGCTATTTTGTCCACTGCTTTAGGAGTCTCACCATATATTTATATAAAACTTCATATGGTTCTAAACCCTTTTTAAGCATCATCCAGCGTTTATATCAATATATTATTAAGATCACAACTAAAGTTTTAGCACAAAATATCTTTTTTCCAAACAGTGATCCTAAAAACTCCGTAGGACAGCATTTATTTATGTTCCTTTCTAATAAGTAGGCAATAAATACGACTGAGTCCATGGCCATTCAACGTCTGGGCAGTTTTTGTGGTTTGACCCTTTGAGGGTCAACTTTCTGTGGAAGTCAGTGCCTTTGTTCGTGAAAGAGGAACAATGCAGGTTAGTGATACAGAGCTCCACCAAAAAGGTGCTCAGACGCGTGTGAGGACCTTGGCTTCTTTCCAGGGGACCATTCTTCAACTTACAGAGCTTTGGTTTCCTCATCTGTAATCTGGGGAGTAGGGGGTCACAATTATTCACATGACCTATAATTATTATGAAGACAATGATCTCATTTATATAAAGTCTTTGGCAGTGTTCAAGGTCCATATTTGCTATTCAAAAACTGGAATTTTTTTTTTTAAATGTGTTCCAATACAAATGAAGAAAAAAGTCATCCTAAGAAGCGTTGTATTCTAGGATATAAATCCCCCACCCCTTTTGTTTTCTTTGGCCAGGAGCATGTGATTGCTCTCTTCAGATGGAGGTCAGGAAGAGTCCCATTCCATCGGTTTCTGATAAGCCCCGTGTTCCTCCCTGCTGGGCTGGCTGTGCTGAGAGAGGACTGTGGTCCCTCTTTCACCAAGGTCCCGTCTTGCTCACTTGCTCAGAAGCCTGGACCCAACACGGGCTCATCACATTGTCCTCTGTTTCAGCTGTCTCAGCTAATCTCACACTGAGACATCCTTCTTCTTTTTAGAACTTGGCTTTGACCTCCCAAGTGCTCAGGAGACTTACAGGACCTCTGGGCTGAAGGATTAAGATGCCTCTGGTATGGGGACTGCAGCCTGGGCTGTAGACTCTCTCTTACAGTAGGACAATAAGAAAAATTAGACTGGACTTATATCTTCAAATTTCAGAAAATTGTTTTGGAGTTTAATTTTCCAAAGACATGTACTAGAAATTCCCCAGTCTTCAGCTTTCCATTTAAAGCCCATTTTGTGACTGTTTCTCTTTGCACCTGCACTTAGGGCCTTTATGGAGTAGCCTGCATTGCACCTTCCCCAGAGATTGAATCTAGATAAACCCAAGTCTGTCAGGAGGTAAAAGAATCATACCAATAAATAAATTAAGAAATGCAACACATTTATGTGTATCCAGCAATTAGAGCAACCAAGGAAACTCAGGTTGAACCAGCCTGATGACATCAGACTACTCATTAGACGCCCTAATGAGACAAATTTTATTATCCTCATCTTTATGTGTGTTATGCTGTTTGATCTGTGGATTTAGTTCCACCTCCGGCCCAGGACAAACAATAGCAGAGAGGAAGAGGAGGGAGGAATTCAGAGGTTTTGGTCTGACAGTACTGGGGTAAAGTCAACTTGACCTTAGGTCAAGATCCTTCTGACTTTGTTAAATACCCTATCAACTGAAGGAAAGATAGGCTGTCACCCCGACCACACGGCCCAAGCAAGTTCATTCATTCCCCTTAGCCAGAATTGATGGTCATATTTTTTATTAACACGGACAATAGGGCCCAAATAAGGAGTGCCTCGGGTAGCCTCTGATGCTACCCTTAGGTCAGCTCTCTGCTATAGGGAGAAGGAAGGGAGAAGGATGGAAGATGGTGGCAAATTATCCCAATGAGCATCAACACTTTAACGTCATTACTGTTGACACTGTGACATCCTGCTCTATGTATTGTTTTTTTTTTTTTCCTGACAGAAGCATGTACACCAATTAAGGAAGAATCAGGATTCTCCACTTGCTCTTTTTCAACTGATCAAAAACTTACCCGATTTTTTTTCTTGAAAGATTTACCCATTTTAAAACTAAATTAATTTCATCAGCTTCTATTTCTAAAAAAAATCTTAGTTCAAATTAACTTTGTCCTGGCTCGCACTAATAACTAATCCTCTATAGAAAATATCTTTTATACTCTGTAGAAAATGTGGATGCTTGGTTTTTAGCTTTAGAAATTTTATTTTTACATGTAGCCATTTCTTTAAAAGTTAGCAAAAACTATTTTAGGGATTTTTTTTTTCTACTTGAGAACTTTGACAAGATATTTAAGATTGGTCAAATTTTCATTTTGGCTTATATAGGTACTACAACTAATACTGTCTGGGTTTGTCCTACAAAATAGCATAGAAGTGTAATTACTTTTCTTAAAGGAGCATTGCATTCTTTTAGGGCCCCTTCTTATAGTTCATCAACAATATTTTTGTAGGAATTCATAAAAATGGCCTCTCTTCCAAGTTGATGTCCACGTCCATAAGACTGTTCATTCTTTGTTCACGCAGCCCGAGGGCTGCCTAATTCTGTAGGAGGAGGAATTGTACAGCGTACTAATGTTGTTTTGCAGATGCCTGTTTGTTTACTCTGTGAACGGGTAACCATGGTAGTGTTAGCCTTGTTACTCCAAGCCTGTCCATATAATTGTGTAGTGGTATCACTGGGGTTGTAAAAACAACCAGTAATGTTCTTCTTTGTGTTTATATTTAACAGTGACTGCTAATGGTGTGATTATAGGATGTAAACAAGCCCCACCCAGCCTGAGCTCAAATGACTCAGTGATTGTCTGGGGACAGGTTACCCAATGCCCATTGCATCCTGAAATGAAAATATCCAGCCTAGGCAACTTTATTATGACCATAAATTTGGCCTCCTACTACTACCACTTCAAGCCAAATTATATATGTTTGATGAGGCATAAGTTCTTATTAGAGCCACAGAATACCAGAGCAGATTACATGGTGATGGAATTATAATTTGAATTTTAATCAAGTTTCATTCATTCCCTAATGCTGTCTTATGAATAAATTCGATGCTATCGTTATACAAATGAATAGGGGACAACATGGGACAAAAAAAAAAAAAAGGAACAAATTATATTGCTTACCATAAATATTTGTTATAACAGTAAGCATAACTGTTAGCATTCTTTTGCTGCCCTTTCCATGAACCCTCTGTCATCAGCCTTATGTTGGTTGCTTCTGAAAGACAGATGTCTGACTCTGAGATTCGGCATCTCTGATGGGGGATCGAACACATAGAATTCTGTCCTATAATAATTTCCTGAAATTTTATTGCGATAACCTCTATGCAGTTAGGTCACTATGCACTGCATGTAGGTCAGTGTTCCTCGTCTCTGGCAAAAAGAATATGTTGAAACTTTCCCAATAAAATATTATTACTGAAGAGGGGAGGGAATTTAGCAGGCAGGGCTTTGGTTTGTTTGGTTGTGCTTGCTGTATCGCTCTCTCTTCTACGTCTAGTACTTATGGGATTCAGTCCTTGGAAATGCATGCTTACAACAAAAGATGTCATTGCATGTATGAAGTCATAGCTGGGATTACCTCTGACACATCCTCTCATTATCTTTACTAGACATACCGTCAGCTATATGAGAATAATATAAATAATAGAAACACTGAGCTACCTGAATAATGAGTCATTTCTCCTTAATCCTTGCTATTTAAAATTCATTCTGGTGAGTACCTAGCTTCTAACCAGAGCACTTATTGTTGGGTCTTTCTTCTAAATCACAATGACATGTTTGAGGATAAGAACAATCAGAGTTTAATAAGGGTTCAGGAGGCAGGTGGAATAAGCAATGGAAATAAGGTGATATATAATTTTGAATATTAAAGCTATGGTCTTTGCCATACGGCCAGACAGTTCTGTCTTTTTTAATGCGTGAAAAATGGCAAAATATCATTGCTATAGATGGCTTGGGGGTCTGATAATATATTGTTTTTCTAAAATATTTAGCTCATCGAAACAGTAGCAGAAGATCAGTGTCTAGTGTTGCTGTATAGCTAGAGGCAGATCACGAGGATCTGAGATTTATTTTTCCAAACATTTTCACAAGGGAAAACATTAATGAATATTAATAAAAAATTAAAAAGAAAAGTTTTAGAGTTTATATAAAATGACCAGGAATAAGATTTATACTCTGCCTCTCTAAGGGTATTGAATATCATTTCAATTTGCAAATATTGATACAACTGTCATTATTTTCATATTGCGACTATTTTGAGTTTTCTACACTTGAAACCTTCTCCCAGGGGCAATGTGACTATTAAACTAATGTTTATTCATGATTTATACAGCCTGAACTCAAGTCTCTGGAACGAAATTAATAAATCATGTGTCAATGTGGAGAATGGCAGAGACTGTAAACAATTTGATGAACAATTTCTAGGTGAACAGCACCACTTATGCCAACATTTAGTTTATAACAATTTTCTACGTAAAGTATAAAATCTCTTAGGACTTGCTAAGAAAGTGGAAATTCACTTTCTTGCTGGATTTACTCCAAGGTGGGCTGAAGCCAGGCTAGACCAGACCAGTGTAGGGTCAACACACTCCAGAAAGGATAATTAGCAAGGACTAGCATTTAGGAAGTGCTTGACTTCATAGCATACCAAACTCTAACTCAGCCCCTCCTGCTGCAATTTATATCCATTTGTTCTTGCGGTTTCCTCAGAGGAGCTCTTAGAGCATAACTGAATACCCTCTGTGGAACTATAACTAAGTAATAACCTAGGAGACAAAGGTATAGTGGTAATTAGTTCAGGAAGCAAGGCTGGTCAGAGTATCAAGCCACGCTAGCAGTCTGTTAGTTGCTGAATTATTTTCCGTGGAGGTATAATAAACACAGCTTTACGAACATGCAAGTATTATTGGCTATGATCACATACGTGTGACTATTTTCTAAAAACACTCTTTTTCAGAACAGTTGTATATTTCCAGAAACGATTGCAAAGGTGGTATGGTTTGGGGGGGTCCATATACTTTGTACTTATCTTCCCCCATTAACATCTTATGGTATATTTATTAGAAATAATGAACCAATATTGATCACTGATACGTTATTATTAGCTAAAGTCTATACTTTATTCATATTTTCTTAGTTTTCACCTAATATTCTTCTTTTGCTCTAGGATCTTATATTGTCTCCTTAGCTTCCTCCCGGCTGGGATAGTTGCTCAGACTTTCCTTGTTTTAGATGACCTCAGCAGTTTTGAAAAATAAACGTTCAGTTATTTTGTAGAAGGTCCTTGAATTGGGATTTGTCTGATGTTTTTCTCATAAATAGACTGTGTAAGTACGGGAGAAAGACCACAAAAGTAAAGTGCTATTTTCGTCACATGATTTATGGTTATTGATGCTGCCCTTGGTCCCCTGGCTGAGGTGGTGTTTGTCTGGTTTCATCATGATAAAGTTATTCTTTTCCCTCTTTCCATACTGTTTTCCTTGGAAGGAAGTCAATCTGCCCAACCCAAACTTAAGAATGGGGAGTTAGGTCCTACATCTTTGAGGTCAGACGGTCCACATAAATTACTTGAATTTCTTCTACACAAGAGATCTGTCCCTTCTCCCCTGCTCTTTTATTTATTTATATAATCATATATTTGAGACAGTATGGATTCATGGATATTTATTTTATAGTTTGGGCTATACTGTAATACTACTTTATTTTGTTAATCAGATTGTTCTACCTTTGGCCTTGGGAGCTCATTCAGTTGGAGCCTACATCCCTTGAAAGAGCTCCATCATTGCGATGTTGGGATTTTTTTCAAGAGGTTATTTGATTTTAAGTTAACTGTACATTGCGTGTAAAAATCAATCAAATGGTAGTTGTTAACATTTTTGCTTTGCATGTCAGGTATCAATCAATTTTAAGTGAACAAGTGGCATTTTAAAAAATGAGTCACATTTGATTATTAACTAGATTATTCAGGACCCTTGATCTTTCTTCTGTATACTTTTCTATCCTGAGACCCTGTTTGGATTCAAAGATTATTTTAAAGGCAGTGATGAACAGATTAGATCAGAAATGACTAGGGACATGAGGTGCAATATGAAGAATTAAGATAATGAAAATAATACTAAATACTCACACAAAAGTAGTGGGCTTTTAGATATATAAAAAATGAACTGTAAAAGAAAAGCTTATAATTCAAGAAAATACATAAACTAGCCCATATATTAAACTAACCTCTTTTTAAATTTCAGAATATTATGATGTGGTACAAATGTTTTGGTTACATGAATTGCTTTTGTACAGTTTACATCAAAGTTGTAGTACATTCATCACCAGGACAATGTGCACTGTACCCGTTAGGTGTGAATTCACACCCCCCACACACCTGCTTGCTTCCTGTTGAGTTTTACTACCATATGTGCACATGAATTTTGATTGATTGGTTCCAATTTAATAGTGAGCGCACATGGTGTTTGTTTTTCCATTCTTGTGAAACTTCGTTTAGAAGAATGGTCTCCAGTTCCATCCAGGTTATTACAGAAGGTTTTAAGATACTACTGGCCATAGAGGCTGTACTAGTTTGCAGTCCCACCAACAGTTTCTAAGTGTTGCTTTCTCTCTACATGCATGCCAGCATCTGTTATTTTGGGACTTTTTGATAAAAGCTATTCTTACCAGGGTTCAGTGATATCTCATTGTGCTTTTGATTTGCATTTCCCTGATGATTAGAGACAGTGAGTGTTTTTTCCATGAGTTTATCGACCATTTGTCTATCTTCTTCTGAAAAGCTTCTGTTCATGTCTTTTGCCCACTTTTTTATGGGGTTGTTTGATTTTTTTCATGCTGATTTGCTTGCGTTCTTTGTAGATTCTGGTTATCAGCCCTTTATTAGGTGCATAGCATGCAGATATTTTCTCCCATTTTGCTCTATTGATAGTTATTTCCTTGGCCATGCAGAAGCTTTTTAATTTAATCAAGTCCCATTCGTTAATTTTTGTTGTTGCTATGATTGCCTTTGGGGTCTTCTTCACAAATTATTTGCCCAGGCACATTTATAAGAGTTTTTTCAACATTTTCTAGAATTCTTATAGTTTCATGCCTTAGGTTTAAGTGTGTTATCCTTTGTGAATCAATCTTCGTGTGTGGTGAGAGGTGTGCGTCTTGATTTAATTTTTCACATATGGCTATCCAATTTTCCCAGCACCATTTATTAAATAGGAATTCTTTTCCCCAGTGTATATTATTGTCTGATTTATCAAAGATCAGATGATAATATGAGGATAGTTTTATATGTAGATTTTCTGTTCTGATCTATTGGTCTACGTCTCTGTTCTTGTGCCAGTACCATGCTGTTTTGGTTACTGTAGCCTTGCAGGATAGCTTGAAGTCTGGTAAAGTGATGCTTCCTGACATTTCCTTTTTGTTTGAAAGTTTTTTTGGCTATGAAGTATAGAATTATTTTTTTCTAGATCTATAAAAAATGGCTTTGGTATTTTAATGGAAATTGCATTGGATTTGTTGATCACTTTGGGTAGTACAGACTTTTTAACAGTAGTGCTGGAAGTTCTACCCGGAGCAGCTGGACAAGAGAAAGAAATCAAGGGTATCCAAATGGGGACAGAAGAGTTCAAACTATCACTTTTTGCTGATGATGTGATCTTATATCTAGAAACCCACAAAGATTCTGCCAAGAGATTGCTAGAGTTGATACATTCAGCCTGTGAGTATCAGGACACAAAATCAGCACATGCAAATCAGTAGCATTCCTGTACACCAACAACAGTCAAGCTGAGAGTCAATTAATGCCTTGCTACCATCCACAATATTTACAGGAAAAATAAAATACCTAGGAATAAATGTAACCAAGGAAATAAAAGGCTTCTACAGGGAGAACTACAAGTTGCTGAGGAAGGAAATTGCAGAAGATGTAACCAAATGAAGAAAGATACCATGCTCATGGATCAGCAGTAGCATAAATCTTAATATAATCAACAGTGTCTTGGTGAGAAAAAAATTTAGAACATAATTAATGGTAAACTAGAGGCACTTCATTAAAGTCAGGAACACTTTTCATCATAAATCATCATCATAAAGCTACAGCCTATCTAAGAAACAGAAATCAGAGGAAAGGAGGAGGAAAATAACCATGTATTATATATTTCAGTTTACCTAAAAACTTAAAGAATCAATTATCCATAATTTAATAAAAAATTGATACAAAATACAAATCTATATACAGAAAAAGCTAAAATCAATAGCTTTCCTGTGTGGGGGCAATGAATAGTTACAAAATATAAATGAAAAGATCTCATTTATAAGAGTATACAATATTCATTATGAAAATTCTTTCAAACTTGGGGAAAAGTATACAATATTTAATAAATCTGTATTTTTGTCATAAATAAAATACATATGTATGTTTTAATACATTTATATACTAAATGACCATGCTTCTATGCCATGTATGTAAATAAATCTGTATTTAATATATATAAAATACTATGTTCATATGTGGGAAGACTAAATATTTTCAAGATGTGCTTCTTTCTGTATTCTTGTTCAGGTTAAATACATTTTTCACAAAATAATAGCTTTAAAATGGTGAATCAAGAAAATTTCAGAAAGAATAGTCAACAAGAAATCACCAGTAAAATCTGGGGGACAATAATAATTGGGCATCTTCCTCTACCAGTTGCTAAAATGGATTATAAAGCCATAGTAATTTTGAAAATGTGATGTTTTATGAGAATACGCAGATTAATGAAGCAGAACCTAGGAGTGGATTCTTATATGTGTAAGAATTGACTCTAGATACAGGTGACACAGAAATAAAATTACCAATAAGTAAGACTGTTCCAATTGATAAATCATTTGGAGAAAATAAAAATTTGCTTTAGATATCACACAGTATACCAAATTAAATTATAAATGGAGTGAAGGGCTTATAAAATCATAAAAATCATAGAAAATCTAGGATTAGTATTTCTCTGCACTTGGAAGGACAGGAATAATGGAAGATACTGCAGAGAAAACAATCGACAAGTTTAACTTCTAAAACGTGTGTCAAACAGACTGTAAACAAAATTAGCAAGACTGTCTCAAACAAAAAAGTGAGAAAATAAAGGATTATTTAATAAATGATTTAGCTCTCATGAAAAAGAAGGGTAGCTTAATTCCTCATCCCATACAGTCTGTTAATTTTAGATGCATTAGTGGCCTGAATATGAAAAATAAAACTTTAAAATTATTAGAAGGAAATACAGGGGAGTATCTCTGTGACTGTGAGGAAGAGATTATTTCTTTGTCAGGACACAAAAAAGAACAGTTTGTAAAGGGAACTGATTATAGTAAAAGAGTGAAACTCTTTTATGCAAAAGCCTCTATAAATAAAGCTAAGAGACAAACCCTGGACTGGAAAAAATATATATTTTCAACACATAAAAGAGAAAATACGTTGGTTTCCAGACTATGTAGTTGAGGGATCCTTACAAATCAGTAGGAAAAAGAAAAACAGCTGACTATGAAAAGGGTAGCAAAGGATACCTTCAAGCAAGACTCCGAGGACGAGATTTAAGGGCTGGTAAATGTAAGAAGAGATGCTGAACCTTACTAACAATTAGGCGGAATGCTCGCTGAAAGGAAGGCCCCCTTCCTCACCCAACCTAGTGGAAAAATAAAGAACTGTAACTGTCCCAACGTCAGGCAGGATGAATGGAGCCTGCTGGGTGTGTAGTCTGGCACACCACTTTGGAAAACAAGTTGGAAATGCTTGGTACATAGTAAAATCGGAAATACAGTCTATAACCAAGGAGTTTTACCTCTACCAATATTCCCTAAAGAAACATTTGCAACAGAAGCCCTGTATATACAAGGATGTTCGTGACATTTTTTTTTTTTTTCTGTCATGGCAAAACCTAATCTCTCTCAATGAAGAAAACATGAGATAAAATAAATTAGAGTATGTTCATGTTTTGCTTGCTTCCTTGCCATATGCCCCCTACCCCCCACCAGAACAGTTCCTGGAACATTACTGATGCACATAATTTTTGCTGAAGGAATGAGGATGGTGGAACCCTCACAGCAGTTGGAAATGAATAAACTAAATCCGTATGTATCAACATGCATAGATTTCAGAGCCAGTGTCGGGTGAGCAAAGCGATTTTGGAACATGTATGTTAGGGTATAATTTTATTACACATAAAACAGTAATATATATTGTTTATAGGTACCTATTTAATAGCGTGTAATAAAAATATTTAAAAAACACAAAATGTATAATTGCATCTGGGAAGGAAGGAACGGTAGGAACGAGAGAGAGAGAAGACAGAGTGTGGGAGTAGGGACTAGGGAACAGAGGAGACCACTGTACCTCCGTGTCCTTGCTGCTTTTAATAGGAAAGTTCTTCTGAAGCACAGACGACAGCATATGAACTCCTAAAAAAGATTCTGACTTGGGGCAGCGCCTGTGGCTCAAAGGGGTAGGGCACTGGCCCCATAAGTCAGAGGTGGTGGGTTCAAACCCAGCCCCAGCCAAAAACTGCAAAAAAGAAAAGAAAAGAAAGATTCTGACTTATAAATACATGGTTGCTTATTTTTTCTACTTAACTTTTTGAATAAAAAATTATTTTATGTCCATAAAATAAGAGGTTACTGTGTAAGTAGAATAAGCAATAAAAAAGTAGAGGTTACAAATATAGTGAGTGAAATTAAAAATGTATTTACTGCGTTTAAAATAAAGTCAAGTAAGTCTCCTAGATCATAGAACACAATGGTAAGAAGATAGAATATACAAGAGAAGACGTAATGGACACAGACATTCAGGCCTAGAGATCCAGCCTCTGATTATTAAGAGCTTCAGAAAGAGTAGACAAAGATGGGTGGGTGCGGGGGGAGGTAATTAAAGAGCCAATGGAACATTTCCAAGAGCTGAGGAAAGGCAAGAGCCTTCTGATTAAAAGGGCAAATCCTTATGAAATTTTGAGCACAAAAGATAAAGAGAAGATTCTGATAGTATTCAGAGGGGGGAAAGTTACTTGCAAAGAAATAAGAATCAGCGGAGCGTTCTACTTCCATATTTACAGCAATATGACATTAAAAGAATGACATCACGGTTCTGAGGGAAAATGATTTTAAACCTAGAATTTATATTAAGTCCTTAATCAATATTAAGGCAAAAAAATTTTTTTTTGAAATCTTTGGAATAAATACTTCTGGAAAAAAGAATCGTTTGAGAATGCTCTCTAGCAAAGGGAGCGGAATACCCCAAACACAGAAGCTCCATCATTCAGGAAAATATTGATCCTAATCTCAAAGAGCACAATTAAAACAAACCCTGGGGTAGTGGCAGGTTTAGGAAATGCTATGTCTGAATTACACATGAAGTCTGCAAAGCAACAGGAAGCATGTCTTCAAGAACAAGGATTTTCTGTAATTATGTGATCTTAGCATTAAGGTGAAATAATATGCTACTTTTTGTCAACAGGGGAAGAAAAGGGAACCAGGACTGTCAGGAAAAAAAAAAAACCCTTCATAAGAAATACATAGTCCAACTATAAAACAAATGGAAGTGTGTTTTGATTCTGAGCAATTGTAGAATGTACAGAGTACTAAAATAAAAAGGCTTGACTTCAAGGCTCGGTACATTCTCCTTGGAGTAACACCATTAAGGGACCACCATGTCCTTCTCCCAGGCTCCAGTCGCAAGCACTTGATTTTGAAGTGAATAATATCTACAGAATCATAATATTGAAATGTTCTTTCTTGGTTTTCATTTTCTCGGGAGTATGTGGAAAACGGTTAAGATTAGAAACAATTCAAGTTATAAACATTAACCATGCCAAATGCATGATGTGGCTGAGAGAATTCAGATGAGGAAAGAAGCAGCCATGGAAAGAAGTAAAATGTGCCAGTGTCCTCAGTTTACACAATCGGGGGTGGTTAAGAGATACGGTCCTAAATCCATTCATTAAGAAATAAATGTGGGGGTGGCGCCTGTGGCTCAGTGAGTAGGACTCAGGCCCCATATACTGAAGGTGGTGAGTTCGAACCCAGTCTTGGCCAAACTGCAACAACAACAAAAAAAGGGCTGGGCGGGGTGGGGGGGGGGCGCCTGTGGCTTGAAGGAGTAGGGCACTGGCCCTGTATACCGGAGGTGATGGGTTCAAACCCAGCCCCAGCCAAAAACTGCAAAAAAATTAAAAAGAAAGAAAGAAAGAAATGTGGACTCGGTGGCATGCTCAGTGGTTAGGGCACCGGCCACATGTACCAGGGCTGCTGGGTTCAAACCCAGCCCAGGCCTGCTAAACAACAATGATGACAGCAACAAAATAGCCAGGTGTTGTGACGGGCACCAGTAGGCCCAGCTACTTGGAGGGACTACTTGGGAGGCTGAGGCAAGAGAATCACTTGAGCCCAAGAGTTTGAGGTTGCTGTGAGCTGTGACTTGACAGCACTCTACCAAGGGCGACATAGTAAGACTCTTGTCTCAAAAAAAAAAGGAAGAAGGAAAAAAAGAAAGAAAAGAAAAAGGAAGAAGGAAGGAATGGATGAATGGATGTGGAGGCATATTATTTAATGTTATGAAGTGAGCAAAGAACTTAAAAGTTAAAAATATAACATAATTTGCTGGGCACAGTGGCACGTGCCTATAGTCCCGGCTGCTCGGGAGACTGAGACAGGAGGATCACTTGAGTACAGGAGTTCTGGGCTGTAGTACCCTATGCCGATCGGGTGTGCGCACTAAGTTCAGCATCAATATGGTGACCTCCTGGGAGCGGGGCAGGGGATGGGTGGGCACCAGGTTTCCTAAGGAGGGATGAGCCAATCCAGGTCGGAAACAGAGCAGGTCAAAGCTCCCATGATGATCAGTAGTTGGATTGGGCCTGTGAATAGCCACTGCACTCCAGCCTAGGCAACATAGTGGGACCCTGTCTCAAAAAAATAAATTGTAAAATAAAAAATAAAAAAATTAAATATAACAAAATTTGAAGGAAAGAGGGGAGCAAAGTTTTTTGACAAAGAGAAAGTTGAGAGGAGGTAGGAACACCAGCATAAGATCTCAAAGCAAGAATTTTTATAAGCAGATGCTGGGGCTGAGGGTGGTGCATGAACTGGAGATGTTATGTCTACATTTATACCTTCCTTCAGTGAGAAAATTTGCATCTTCCTGAGAATATGTTACTTCTCTAATAATTTTTGAGGAGAGATTTTTAAAAATTTAACCTGCAAAACAAGTAAAGTTTCCATTGCCATGCCGATTCCCACTCCCTCCACTTGGTAAAAAAGAGTCTAACTAGAGAAAATGCAAGAGCTTGCTGTCTAAGCTCTTTGTCCTGTTAACTTCTGTATCCTTCTTAGACCTTAAAGGGATGGCCTAGATTACAGCTGTGCCCACACTTAGAAACCTTCAGAGGAAACCCTGAACAATGGAGAAAAATACGCAAAGAACTCAAATGGAAACATTAAAGGTCAGTACCTTACAGACAGAGCTACTGTGCACAGCTAATTTACCCTTGGTCAGATGAGTCAAGTATCACCCTAAATCAACAGGGAAAAGATGAGTCCCGTGAACCAACTCAGCAGAAAAATAAATAGGCTCAAAATGAGGTGAGGGAGTGTACAGAGGTATAATAGCAAAGGTGAGCCTGTACACTCAGGTTTGGTGTTCACTCAGAGGAAGTTGCCATAATCCAAAGTATGTCTCAAAATATTTGATGAAAAAAATTCTGCAAGTGGTACAACTTATGTTCCACCATTTTAACCTCCATAATAATTATAAAGGAATAATAATAATAGATGACATTTTACTGAGTGCCTACTATATGCCAAATGCTGTGCTGTTTTGCATACATTATTTAATTTAATCTTCAAGGGTCCAATGAGGATAGTACTATTATTGTCCCCATTTAAAGAAGAAGAGGCAAGGGTTAAATAACTTGCTCAGACTTTCACAGTCAATAAGAAATGGAGCATAGATAAGATCCCAAATCTTCAGAAGACCAAAAATCACATTATAACAAATACATATGTACCAGAATGTTTATTGCAGCCCAATTCATAATTGCTAAGTCATGGAAGAAACCCAAGTGCCCATCAACCAATGAATGGATCGATAAATTGTGGTATATGTACACCATGGAATATTATGCAGCCTTAAAGAAAGATGGAGACTTTACCTCTTTCATGTTTACATGGATGGAGCTGGAACATATTCTTCTTAGCAAAGTATCTCAAGAATGGAAGAAAAAGTATCCAATGTACTCAGTCTTACTATGAAACCAATTTATAGCTTTCTTATGAAAGTTATAACCCAATTATAGCCCAAGAAGAAGGGGAAAGGGGAGAGGGAGGGGAGGGGAGGGGGGAGGATGGATGGAGGAAGAGTAATTGGTGGGACCACACCTACGGTGCATCTTACAAGGGCACATGTAAAATTTACTAGGTGTAGAATATAAATGTCTTAACGCAATAACTAAGAAAATACCGTGAAGGCTATGTTAACCAGTTTGATGAAACCATTTCAAATTGTATATAAAACCAGCACATTATACCCCATGATTGCATTAATGTACCCAGCTATGATTTAATAAAAAAAAAAAAAAATCCCAAATCTACCTGATTCCAAAACCTGTGAGTTGAGAAACCATAAACACATTTTTAAGAAATGAATTAATGGGTGGTGCCTGTGGCTCAAAGGATTAGGGCACCAGCCCCATATGCCAGAGGTGGGGGGCTCAAACCCAGCCCCGGCCAAAAACTGCAAAAAAAAGAAAGAAAGAAATTAATAATTAACTACAATTTTGACACCTAGGTATTTTGAAATATTTTGATATGTCTTTTCCTCCCCATGTGTTTTCAATATGTATAATACATTTTCTTATTTTTTTTTTTTTTGGAGACAGAGTCTCACTGTGTCTCCCTCAGTAGAGTGCCATGGTGTCATAGCTCACAGCAACCTCAAACTCTTGGCCTCAAGTGATTCTCTAGCCTCAGCCTCCCTAGTAGATTGTAATACATTTTCTATTTCATATAGTATTTGAGGATCATACTATATATTGCTTGGTAATCCATTTTTAATAAGAGTAAATTAATATTATTCCATATGATTCAATATTTTTCTGCCACATCAGTTTTACTGTTATTAATTTATTCATTTAACCAGCATTTATTAATGTACAAGACACTATTGTAGATACCTATGCACATTAGTGAAAAAGCAAACAAAAGATCCATGAATTCATGGAGATTACATTTCAACGGGGGGAAATAACAATAAGCACAATATGTGAAGTGTATATGGTGTTTTTTTTTTAATGTTGGAAGCTGATAGACACTACATGAATTAGAAGATGTAGCAGGATAAGATGAATCAGGAGCACTGGGGGGAATATTAGGATGATTGAGAAAATGACACTTGAGAAAAGCCTTGAGGGACATAAAGGAGTAATTCAGGCAGATTTCTAAAAGGGAGACAATGCTTGTAAAATTGAGATATAATTCCCATACTTCAAAATCCATTCTCTTAAAGTCTACAAGTCAGTGGTTTTTAGTATGCTTACAAAGTTGTGTAACCATCACTGCTATATATCTTCAAAATATTATCATCCCCTCCCCAAGAAACAAACCCCTTTGCCCACTAGTGGTCACTCCTCCTTGCTCCCTTCCTCCCGCACCTGGCAGCCATTAGTCAATAGTTTGTCTCTGTGACTTGGCTTCATCTATTCTAGAAATTTCATGGAAGTGGAATCATGCAAGATGTGGCCATTAGTGTCTAGCTTTTTTCATTTAACTTAATCCCCTCAAAGCTCTTCCAAGTCATAGCATTATCAACACTGCATTCCTTTATGGCTGAATAGTATGTCATTGTGTGGATTCACCACATTTTGTTTGTCCATTAGTCAGTTGATGGATATTTAGGTTGTTTCTCCTTTATGGCCATTAGGAACCATGTTGCTGTGAACATTCATGTACAAGTTTTTTTTGTAGAAACATACATTGTCACTTCTCTTGAGTATATACCTAGGAATGGAATTGCTAAGTCATCTGGTAACTGTATATTTAACTTGTGAAGGAACTGTTTTCCATAGTGGCTGTACCACAGAGAAAGCATTTTTAAGCAGAAGAAACAGCCAGGGCAAAGGTATGTCTGAGGTACAGCAAGGAAGCCAGAGTGGGTGGAGTGGAGCAAGCGAGTCAGAGATGGAGGCAGAGAGATAATGGGGAAAGGGCTAGAACGTGGAGGGCCCTTTAGGCCATTGTAAGGACCATGGTTCTTATTCCAAGGGAAGCCATTGGACGGTTTTGAGCAAAGGGATGATGAGACATGACTTCTTTTTTAAAGGGGTCAACATGGCTGCTATGTGAAGAATAGATTGTAGGAGAAAGACAAGAAAAAAGATTAGGAGCCCATTGTAGTGATCCACCCAAGAGACGAAAGTGGCTTAAACCAGGCTGGAAGCAGTGGAAGTAGTGAAAGTGGTGAGATTCTGGATATGGTTTGAAAGTAGAGCCAGCTAGATTTTCTGATGGATTTGGTAGCAGTGGTAAAAGAAAAAAAGAATCAAGAATAACTAAAATTTGGGGCTGGCCTGAGCTCTTGGAAGGATGAAGATGCCGTCAACTGACATGAAGATGACTGCTGGTGGAACAGTTTTTGTTGGGAGTGGTAAATTCAGGAGTTTAGCTTTTGACATGTTAAATTGGAGAAATCTCTCCTCAGCTACATGGAGATGTTAAATAGGCGTTTGGGTATACAAGTACGGAGTAGAGGAAAGAGCCCCGGGGTAGAGAGATTAATTTGGGATTAACCATGTTACTGATGAGGACCATAAAGGGAGTAAGTGTAGACTGAGGGGAAAGGAGGACGATGGACTGAGCCTGGAGTCCTTTAGCATAAGATGATACTGAAAAGGGATGGAACTAGTAAAGAGCATTGGTGAGGCAGAAGGAAAATTCATCAAGTGCAATATCCTGGAAGCCAAGTGAAGAAAGTGTACCACAATGGAAGGAGAAAACAATTAGGTCAAGTAAGATGAGGTCTGTTGGATTTAGCAACATGGTGACCTTGAAAGCTGCAGTTTCACTGGTGTGGTGAAGGCAGAAGCCAGGTTGGAATGGGGAGGAAACTGAAGAGTGGTGGCTAAGTTCACTGTTTTGATTGTGGTAATGGTCTAATGGTGTATACCTATGTCCAAACTGGTCAAATTGTGTGCACTTGAGGGAACTTCAATTATACCTCATTAAAGCTGAAAAAAAGAGAGATAATGGGAGAAAAGAAATGAAGAAACCATCTATTCTAAGGAGATTTACTGCAAGGCGAGCCAAGAAATGAGGTGGTAGCCACAGAAGACCTGGAGTACAAGAAGGGTTTTTTTAAGATGGAAGAAATAACCAGAGATTTGTATGCTGTTGAGGATAGTTTAATAAGAGAGAGGGATTGATGCTGTTGAAGAGAGGAAGAGTGGCTGAGGGACGGAATGCTGAGGGACAGGTGTGCTGAGGGACGGAATCTAGCACACAGATGAGGAAAGAGGAACATGATGGTTCATTTGTAGTAGCAGGTGGAGAAGGCAGAGTCTACATGCAGAGACACCGCCAGGTGAGCGGAGGGGATGGTGGAAGTTCTCTTTGGATTGCTTCACTTTTCTCTATGAAGTGGGAAGCAAGGTCATCATCTCCGAGTGATAGTAGGGAAGGCGGTGTTAGAGGTTTGAAGGGACAAAGACTAATGTGAAATTGTTGTCAAGGAGAGTGAGGATGTGTAAATGAATGGGGTGAGGAATGATTGAGGGCAGGATGAGTCTGGTAGAATCTTGAATCTTGAATCAAGACCATTCAGCACAATGTATGCTTTCCTCCAGACATGTTCAGCAGCAAGAGGGCAGGCGTAGAGTTGGCAGAGAATTGGATCGTGGTTCTGCCAAGAGTCTAGACAAGGATTTGTGGGTGAATGCGCGAGATGTAAACTGGGGTCAGGGGTTGAGGGAGAGTGGAAAGTGGGGAGGATCAATGGATTGGAAGTCCTGGGGAAATAAAAAAATTGTTGGAGTTTGGGTACTGAAAGGAGTGGGCCAGAAAGGGTTGGGGTGGTGGTCAGAGCGTGACACAGTATGCCATTGCATGGATAAGCACACTTTGTCTAAGCATTTAGGATCTCCTTCTAAGATGAGCCATGGGATCACAGAAGCTATAAGCACTTAGGATCTCCTTCTAAGATGAGCCATGGGATCACAGAAGCTATAAGCATTTAGGATCTCCTTCTAAGATGAGCCATGGGATCACAGAAGCTATAAGCATTTAGGATCTCCTTCTAAGATGAGCCATGGGATCACAGAAGCTATAAGCACTTAGGATCTCCTTCTAAGATGAGCATGGGATCACAGAAGCTATAAGCATTTAGGATCTCCTTCTAAGATGAGCCATGGGATCACAGAAGCTATAAGCATTTAGGATCTCCTTCTAAGATGAGCCATGGGATCAAAGAAGCTATAAGCACTTAGGATCTCCTTCTAAGATGAGCATGGGATCACAGAAGCTATAAGCATTTAGGATCTCCTTCTAAGATGAGCCATGGGATCACAGAAGCTATAAGCATTTAGGATCTCCTTCTAAGATGAGCCATGGGATCACAGAAGCTATAAGCATTTAGGATCTCCTTCTAAGATGAGCCATGGGATCAAAGAAGCTATAAGCACTTAGGATCTCCTTCTAAGATGAGCATGGGATCACAGAAGCTATAAGCATTTAGGATCTCCTTCTAAGATGAGCCATGGGATCACAGAAGCTATAAGCATTTAGGATCTCCTTCTAAGATGAGCCATGGGATCACAGAAGCTATAAGCATTTAGGATCTCCTTCTAAGATGAGCCATGGGATCAAAGAAGCTATAAGCACTTAGGATCTCCTTCTAAGATGAGCATGGGATCACAGAAGCTATAAGCATTTAGGATCTCCTTCTAAGATGAGCCATGGGATCACAGAAGCTATAAGCATTTAGGATCTCCTTCTAAGATGAGCCATGGGATCAAAGAAGCTATCTCCTTTACCTTTACCTTCCCTTGTTTCTTGGTCATTGCTGTTTCTCCATGAGGTCCCAGAAATTTCTGCAAGATCCAACCTCTTCCTTTGCAAATCACCTAATCCCAGCCTAGCTATTCTCTATAAGCTCCCTGGCAGCATCTGCCCTTGAATTATGCTGGAAATTCTGTGATTTCTTTGACAACCAGAAGGGAAGTGAGGGGAAAACAGTCCACTTGTCATGTGTCTCGCTCTAGGAGCTCCTGGGGGATATTTCCCCTTGTCAAGGGCTAGGTCTGGGATGAAGCATTTCTAGAAGGGGGAGAGATGGAGTCCTTTCCTTTTACAGCTGGGGTTCTAGCTCACTAGTCTAGGATTACAGAGATAAAGGGGTTTGGGTTTTCAGTGTATAGCTCGGCCTTTCAAGGGCTCACTGTCACTGTGTCCTGAAAGACATTCCATATTTCCTGTTCCATCAGAACCACTAAAAATATTATTTATAGATACACCAGCCATTACGGTATCCTCATTTTTCTTGTTTTAAATGAACTGTGTGTTACAATCTTTAATTAAATCCATTAAGGAGGATTAATTTGAGATTGCATATCATTTATTAGCTTGCTAATACCTTGTTTTCTTTAGCATATGTTCATGTAGGAGTTGGCATTTAGATTTGAATGCATTTGCCTCCTAAGCAATGTCTTTTAAGGTGTTTCCTCCATTGGGATTTACTTTTAATAAGGTTAAAAATTCTATTCAAGAGATTGTGTTTTGCTTCTATCATAAGCTTTATTGATTACCAAGGAAGATTTTTCTCCATCATGGGAAAAGTCCTCCCTGTTCTCTGCAAGTCCACATTGTTTATTCTCTCACTTCCACCTGGGCAAGCCAACCAAAGCACACTCACAGACACATGGGACAAATGCTGCCTGTCCAAGGAGCTGCTCTCACCATGTCCCTTTCCTCAGCTTACCCTGCCAGATGCAGAAACTCTGTAAGTTGACCTCTCCAGGGACAGAGACACACTGGTCAACATACCAAGGTGGTCAGCATAAGGAACTAGGTCTACTGTACTGGTTTGTGCATGAGCTGCATGTCCAGTCTATGAAAATTAGGTCAACTTTGTGAGATGGTCATTGTACCCCTACAATGGTCAGCGACAGAGGTTCTGTGGTATTATTCTTTCCGACATCTCATCACCAACATCCGTAAGTCCCATCCACAGTTGTTAGTTCCCAATCATCTCTATTTCCTCTTTGTACACTGGAATCTTTCTATAACTGTCATTATGGTCCCTACTGCTGACCTGTGTCACAGAGGACCTTGCACCTAGCCTAGGGTCACTATACCGAACTCCATGTAAAGAGACTCCAGTGCCAGCAACTTCAGGCTGCTTTCAGGTCTTGGTTCTCCTTTTCAGTTCATTCTATTCTTTCAGCCAACATATTGTTTCTCCAAGGTGTACGGAAGTTGTCAGGGGTAGTTTTCTCTGTCCCTTTGTGCATTTCTGCCCAAGCCCTCATCTGGTGTGCATAGTGGGTGCTCAGTAGAAATTATAGTCAACACAGGGTTGAACTGTGCAGGTCCACTTACATGTGTATTTTTTTGTTTGTTTTTTTTTTTTTTTTACAGTTTTTGGCCAGGGCTGGGTTTGAACCTGCCACTTCCAGCATATGGGGCTGGCAGGCACCACCCTTACACGTGTATTTTTTTCCAACCAAACACAGAGTAAAAATACAGTATTCAAAACTTGTATTCAAGGCCAGGCATGGTAGCTCACGCCTGTAATCCTAGCACTCTTGGAGGCCGAGGCAGGTAGATTGCCAGAGCTCAGGAGTTCAGGACCAGCCTGAGCAAAGCGAGACACCCCACCCCCCACCCCCTCCACCCCCATCTCTACTGAAAATAGAAAAATTAGCCAGGTGTTGTGGCGGGCACCTGTAGTCCCAGCTACTCGGAAGACTGAGGCAAGAGGATCACTTGAGCCCAGGAATTTGAGGTTACTGTGAGCTATGACGCCACAGCACTCTACCCAGGGTGACTGAGTGAGACTCTGTCTAAAAAATACCCTGCATTCAGAAGGCCAAATGTGGGACGGAAGTATGTGCAGATGTTGTTGTACTGATGAGTGTCCTGGAACCAATCTCCCATAGACCAAGGGACAGCTGTGTTAACAGACTAAGGAACTGGGTGTTCCCACTGTCTATACCCAACAGTGCTGGCAGTGACCCACCTGGAGTGGAGGCAGGAGAGGCTCCCAATAACAGCCAGAGAATGGGCATTCCCAGCTCTGTGTTGTTTTATTGAGATAGGAAGTATATATTGCTTTTTCCATCCACCAAAAGGTGGTTTTGATGAGCAGCGTGGCAGGAAAAGGCAGTTAAGCCAAGAATTAGGTACCTGCAGATCATTAATGGGGATGTCCTCTCTGACCAAGTATGCAGCTGTCGTGTTCAGGACATCTGTCTCCCTCCACCCTCCCCCCTGACACACACACACACACACACACACACACACACTCCTAAACCCACGTGATGGACAGTCTCATAGTGGCTGTGGTTTCAGTGACTTTCTGAACTGGGCATGTGATACCCTGTACCAGGGAAGAGATGTTCTTCTGGGTTTTTTCTTTTTTGCCTATTTTTCAATGAGTATATATTGAATTTATTTAATTTTTTTAAATTAAAGGCTATATTTTAGAGCAGTTTTAGGTACACAGCAACATTGAAAGGAAGGTACAGAGATTGCCTACATACTCTGCCCCCCCCACACACAGACAGCCTCCCCCATTATCACCACCCCCCACCAGGGGGTCTGTTTGTTACAGCGGACCACCCCACACTGACACACCTTCGTCACCCAGAGTCCTAGCTCACTGGGTTCACTCACAGCATTGTATAATCTAAGGCTCTGGACAAACGTGTAACAGCATGTATCCTCCACGCAGCATCATACAGGGCATCTTCACTGCCCTAAACATCCTCCCTGGCCCTCCTGCTCCCCTCTCCCAGGAGGTTCTTTTGTTCTTTTGCTCCTGCACCTTCCTCAGGGGAATCAAGGGTTTAACAGGTTATTTTTAGCCACTTTTATCAGGAGAAAAGGGGGAAAGTGAAGGAGCCCTTCTGTCTGTCACAGCTTCCTGTAAAGAATGGGCTTTAAAAAACATCATTGGTGAAGATTAATTCCTTTGTCAATAAATGTCGCAGCTAATCTAGTGCCAGTTGCATATGCCTGGGGAATGAGCCCCGTGGAAAGTAAGTAAGCACGGGATGCTTGTTTTTTTCTGCCAAACACTGACCAGGCCTCTGCCGTTCCTTTCTGTTTTTTAAAGTGAAAAGGAAAAAGAAATGCCAAACAGTATTTGCAACTCCAAAGGGCAAATTGAGTATGTTTTGACATATGTTGAAAATAAATTATTCTAAAATCTATTCACATATAGAATTATCTTTCTGGAATACACCAAACTAAAAGTCAATTTCAAGTACTCAGTTTCTTCATGTGCCAAGTGGTAGGGCAGCGGCTTGCCCGAGATGGATCCAATTACTATGTTAATAAAAACAGGGACACTGGAAGTCCTCAGTACCTCTTCCTCTCAACACTCACACCTCTACTTTGAAAAGGCTCTCTCCCATCATGGCCTTGGGTACCAGCCAGTTCCATAGGCTTTCCCTCTTTCCTGGATTCAGGAGGGCAGAGAAAACCTGGGGTCTGAGCTGGCCCAAGCAGCATCAGTTTTTTTCTTTTAAGACAGTGTCACTCTGTCACCCTGGGTAGAGTGCCATGGCGTCATCATAGCTCACAGCAACCTCAAACTCATGGGCTTGAGCAATCCTCTTGCCTCAGTCTCCTGAGTAGCTGCCACTACAGGCGTCCACCACCACGCCTGGCTAGTTTTGTTTCTATTTATAGTAGAGATGGGGTTCAGAACTTGCTCAGGCGGGTCTCTGAACTCCTGAGTCAAGCCATCAACCGTCCTCAGCCGCCCAGAATGCTAGGATTACAGGAGTGAGCCATTGCCGGGCCTGCAGCATCAATTTTTATTGGAAGCTGAATAGCCTTGGAAACCAGAGAACTAACTCCCAATGAAGTCTTAGCTCCTGAGGCAGGGACCTGGCCCTGCCTATCTTCTCCCCTTCTCCTAGCCCTCAGAACTTGCCCAGAGGGTCCTGTGGAAGATTTCACACTTTTAACTGTGGCCCTCAGGAATAAATTTTACATGGTAACCCCATTCACATAGACACAGAATTTATCCTGGCAACATATAATGAATTTTTTTTTTTTTTGACACAGAGATAGGCCTTGTTATATTGCCCATGCTGGTCTTTAATTCCTGGCCTCTAGCATTCCTCCTACCTCAGCCTCTCTAGTTGCTGGGATTACAGGTGTAAGACACACTCAGCTTGTGTTTGATTTAATTCTCTTCTAGTTCGTTTTTGAAAGTGCTGCTCAAGACTAACTAAATTGATTTCACTGCTCATGAATGGGTCACAATCTAAAGTGCAGAAACACTGACTCAGCTTAGCAGAAGACGAGTGTTTTCAGAGGGGAGACACAGCCCTTCCCCTACAGCACAGTGCACCTGCTCCGTGGCTAGCTGGTCTGTGCTTGGACGCCTGCATGGCACTTCACCCACTTCTTCACAACCACACGGGAGGTGTGAGTACTTATTATTCCCATTTTACAAAAGGAGGCTCAGCTGAGGTCACCCAGCTGGAAGAGCCAGAATTCAAATGCCATCTCTCTGACTCTGAACCCCACGCTTATAACCTTGTCTGTGCCTAAACAAAGCCCAGTGGTAGCCACCCACTGTCCTCAGGGTGAGGTTGAACCTCTTACCTCCCCAGCTTCATTCTTCTCTCCTCCCTCCCACTTTGCCCCACAGCCTGAAGGAACTGCCTTCAGTTGCTCTGACACCCTGGGTCTTGGCACTCGGTACTGCTCCGGGAACTCTTCTCCCTCCTCTTTGCCTGGTTCACCTCCCATTATGGAAGTCTCAGCTTAAACCTGATTTCCTCCAGGACACCTCTGGATGCTGCTGCCTATCCCCGGGAACGATGGTAAGTTCCTCTCTGAATGTTTCCAGATTACTCTCTGCTTTCTCATTCCTAGCACCTGTGACATTTTATTATTTTATTTCAATATCCAGAGGTGTGCTGGTAAATGTTCAACAACCAGCTCTCTGGAGAACAAAGGAAGGGTGATTTCTAGGAAGGAATATTTGCTGATTCCATGGCATAAATACTTCCACTGTTGCCCATTCAATATGGCTTCCCGGAATATGGAACTGGGCAGATATCGGTGAGACCGTACAAGCTGGTGACAGCACACCACTGTATGTCTCTCTTGTCATCATTGATAACAATTGTGTCTTCTCTGTCTTGCTGACCATTGTCTGTCTCCTTAGCAGATAAAAAGAAAGGAGAGATAGAGAGGGAAGGGTCAGGCAAGAAAAAAAGGGGCTGGTGTTCTACAAAATACTAAGGTAGTCAAACGTATTACTGCTTCATGATGAGTAAGGAAGGATGGGAGAGGCAGCATAAGGGCTGTGCATAATAAAATAATTACCAACAATGATGCCTTCCTGTGGATTATAAAATATTCCCACATACGTTGTGTCATGTGATGGTGTTGGTAATGTACAAAGTACAGTCATCAATAAAACTTGCAGAGGCATTAACGTCTAATACAAATAACTTATTCTAAACCATTATCTTACCATGTCTGGTAGTTGTTTCTCTGTATTCTCTTAGTATGTCTGTATGAATCAAAGTTCGTTGCTTAAGGTGGTAAACTCCCGTAGGGCCGGGACTGTGTCTGTTATTTCAAATTAAGAGAATGGTTTTTGAATCCTCAAATTTGTTTTGCAAAACTAAAACAAGGACTAATATTTTGGGGCATGAGTAAATTACAACAAATTCAGACTTTTACATCTAAAATTTAGGTTTCATGTAAACACAGCCATGCTTGTTTGATGTCTATAACTTTTTCTGCTACAGTGGCAAAGTTGAGTAGTTGTGACAGAGACTATATGGTCTGCAAAGCCTAAATAGAATATTTACTATCTGGCCCTTTACAGAAAAAGGTTTGCTGACTCCTGAGCTAGAAGAACTAATAGATCCCCTAAAAGGTGAACGTCTAATCGGTGAATGCTGCAGTGGCCACGTTGAGGCTTTCGGTGTTTTTATGCTACTTAAACCACATGGGGAATGGTGGAATTGTAATGCCATTTTTTTTTAACCCACAGTGTAATTAAATAGTTCAAAATACTCAAGAAGGCTTGCTTTCAGTCTCTCAGATGATGGTGATGGGGTTATGAAGTTCATTTTAGGTAAGAAGCTCTAGGCAGGAAAACAACTATCTCAAGCCTCAGACAACACCCTGAGTCCATAACCCAGCTATGATAACGTACTCCACGGGGCTGCTTAGATTAACCGAGACAAGCTGTTCGTCGTTACTAGATATGCGCTACCCTCTTCACGAGCTCACACTCCAGGGCGCCGGATTCCCACTCCCTCTGACACGTCTTCCACAATCCGGTGTAGGGCGTCTCTCTCAGATGGAAGCAGGAGTGGCAGTGGGGTCAGTGTACCTTCCACCAGCAGAGGGGCCCCCAGGCGCTTCCACGCTGCTCTTGCCAGTGAAACAGAAGGTGAATGAATGAATGAAAATGCTTTCCGAGGGGCAGGCCCAAATGTAAACACTTACTCCACCAGAATCTTACTTTGATGTTGTCCTAGACCTGAATACAAGGCCATCCTGCCTTACTCAGATTCTACTCCATGGGGCATGACTAAAATGAATAACATGTATTTTGACTTAAGTTTTGACAACCCAAGCACTATTCTGAAAACTGGTTTTTGTTTTGTTTTGTTTTGTTTTTTGAGACAGAGTCTCACTATGTCATCCTCCGTAGAGTGCCGTGGCATCACAGCTCACAATGACCCCAAACTCCTGGGCTTAAGCAATTCTCTTGCCTCAGCCTCCCAAGCAGCTGGGACTACAGGCGCCTGCTACAACACCCAGCTATTTTTTGTTGAAGTTGTCATCACTGTTGTTTAAGCGGCCAGCCCGGGTTCGAACCCACCAGCCTTGGTGTATGTAACTACTGTGCTATAGGTGCCGAGCCCTGAAAACTGTTTTAAACAAGTCTAAATTTTCCCACCTGTTTTTTTTTTTTCCTATTTATTATATCTCCTTGTTGAGTAGATAGTGTCAAGATTTTCCTTCACAGTTTAGAGAAGATAACTTTTAAAAACTAGTTTTGAACCTCTTCTAATCTTACCTGCAGTGTTAAGAAAGCTCCTGGAATACAGCTCGGGACAAAAGTGCTTCAAAGGACAGAAGCAGGGCGGCGCCTGTGGCTCAGTGAGTAGGGCGCCGGCCCCATATGCCGAGGGTGGCGGGTTCAAACCCAGCCCCGGCCAAACTGCAACAAAAAAATAGCCGGGCGTTGTGGCGGGCGCCTGTAGTCCCAGCTGCTCGGGAGGCTGAGGCAAGAGAATCGCGTAAGCCCAAGAGTTAAAGGTTGCCGTGTGACGCCACGGCACTCTACCCAAGGGCGGTACAGTGAGACTCTGTCTCTACAAAAAAAAAAAAAAAAAAAAAAAAAGGACAGAAGCCTGGAACATCCTCAATTCAGCATCTCTCCCTTTCTGGGATAGTTAGTAATTGTTTATCATTCTTCTATCAAATTCTGAATATACCTTTTTTGAGCCAGAATAAGTTGTAAGGCATTAAGGGTAATTTTACCTGAATTGCAAAAGTTAACTCTTGTATCTGTTCAAATGATGACTCAGACTCTACACTTTGCCTATTTTCTAAAACAGGGAAATGGAGGAAATTTAGTGAACTTGTCATTTTATATTTTCTACCTATATTACATTTCTTAATTTTTGACAATCAAAGCTTCTACCTCCCATTTTCTTCAAATAAAAAGCAAAAACACGTAAATAATGCACAGTTGCACTGCAGTTGCAGCGGCCATCTGGCATAACGTTTCTCCTTGTGTAGCATGAATGATTGCTTTAATTGAGGCCATTAGCAGAAAAGGACAATAGGAGAGAATTTTAAGAGAAAAAGGTATAAATGAAGCATGGTGCTGTGGGGTCAGAGGTAGAACTTATGCAGTTGATCTTCATTATTCATGGATTCCATATCTGTAAATTCAGCTACTTGCTGAATTTCTTTATAACCTCAAAGTCAGTACTCAAAGCAGTTTCACAGTCCTTCATGGGCAGACAGAGTGGCAAAAGTGAGTCTCCCTCTGTGCATCTTCCCAGCTGAGATCGAACAAGGCAGTGATCTTCCTTCTTATTTTCGCTCTCTACATAAAGAGTGTTCTTTCTGTGGTCCATTTAGTGCCATTCTTTTTACCTTTTTGTGCTTTTTGTTGGTAATCTTGTTTGTTGGTAATCTTTGTTTAAAACAGCCCCCCTCAGGGCTGTGTTCCTGAGTGCAAGACTGTGGTGCGCCTTATGGAGAAGACAGAAGTGTTAGAGAAGCTTTGTTCAGGCATGAGTTATGTTGGTATTGGCCATAAATAGAGTGTTAATGAATCAACAATATATATTAAATATGTTGTCTTTAAATACAGACCCACATAAGCGAGGTTATGTGTTGATCAGTGGATGACAATGTGGCCAGAGGCCCAGAGGCCCAGAGGAACCTAACCCTGTATTTCTTCTAGGAGCGAAGGCTTCCATATTCACTAATTCAGTGTTGTCAACAACTATGTATGTAGAACGTAACTACTGTGGATGAAGGGATTACCTGTACTTGGATTTCCTTTCTAGACAAGCCTTAGATTTGAGATTTAAGTATCTTCAGTCCAGAAGCAGCTTTGGTGTTAAAAGTACACCTAATTCTTTTCAAAGTGCAGTCATTTCTTCAGTTCTTCCCAGATGTTACTGTTCTCTATTTTATGTATTTATTAAATGTTGTGCTGTGTTCCAAAGAAATCATTGTGAAGGTTGATCAACCAGCACATGTTATATAGAAAGGGGTAAAGGATAAGAGAGAAATGAAGAAAAGGGAGTAGCCAGGGGAGTATTAGGAAGTGTTCTCCCATCCCAGCCCTTCCTAGACCTTTTGTCAGCCCTGGCCAGTTATCCCACTCAAGGAAACCTTCCTATCAAATGAAAGGGCACAAAGAGGAAGGTTATGTGGTTGAGATGTTGAACTTAACCTTTTTACACAGGGAAGAGTGTACACAAGGGGAGGGATTGTCAATGAGTAAATAATAACAGTGTTTAAGTTGAAGGTCACCGGTTATAATCAACCTTCATCTACTGTTAAGTTTGTTGTTGAATCTGTGCTAACAGGAATTTGTACATGTACATCTATTACCCAGAATCCAAGAAGGAGAAACCTCTGGCAACTTTTGTAATATTTTCTAAGAAAAAAGAGCTGTTTGCAACTTCAGTAACTAGTATATCCATAGAATTCACTTTCATTCAATGAGAGGACAATCTTCGACTTCTTTCTCCACTCCCCAAATACCTGATTTTAATAGCAAGAAGATACCACTGTATCGTTTTTCTTGTTATGTATAAGAAATAAGGAAAAGTATTTATTTTCGCCTTTGCAAAACTGAGGAAAAATTACATTTTCTTCATTGTAATGCACATGTGAAGTTATTTTCTTCCAACTAGATTCTAATTTTCTGTAATTCAGTAGGACAGCTCCCAGACCTTTTTTGGCTACAGTTCTTAAGTGCTAGGCAAGAAAATTAAATCATTGCACAAGATGGGAAATGAATGAGTTGTGATGCCTAGAAAACTGTGTGATGACTCACAGAGATGAAGAGAAATTGCATCCACAGCGTGGGACTTAGAGACTACTAAGGAAAGTGATTTGGTTTTAAGGTTTTTATAAAATTTACTTTCTACCTTTTCCCACCCCCATTGTTAACTCCTAGCTTTGAGAAAACAAAAAGAAAGTGCTACAAGGTTAGATCAACAGAGCAGAGAATTATACTCTGCTCCCCTCCAAGTCATTAAAATGTGGACTGACAAAATCTGAGCTGCTCGTAATGTCACAGAGAGCCGCTGCAACTTTATATTGTAACACACAATCATGGATCCTGTAACCATTACACACTGTCTCGCCCAAGCGTTAAATACCAAGATTCTTCCTGTTTGAAAATCTGAGTCTTATCAAAAGAACACGTACTTTCCGGTTAGCCTTCAAGCCTGGTCATTGTTATTAGGAAACTCGGGAGGTTTTTTTGATGGAATATACTTGTCATAACTGGAGAAATAATCTGATTTATTAACTCTAACCTTGGGGGAAAAACCTTTTTTCTTTTTTTCTTTTTCTTTTCTTTTTTTTTCTTGAGACAGAGTCTCATTATGTCATCCTCAGGAGAGTGCTGTGGCATCACAGCTCACAGCAACCTCAAACTCTTGGGCTCAAGTGAGTCTTTTGCCTCAGCCTCCCAAGTAGCTGGGACTACAGGCACCTGCCACAGAACCTGGCTATTTTTTTGTTGCAGTTGTCATTGTTGTTTACCTGGCCCGGGCCGGGTTCAAACCCGCCATCCCTGGTGTATGTGGCCAGCTCCCTTCCCAGTGAGCTACAGGCGCTGCCAGAAAAATCTTTTCACTTCCTTTATTGCCCTTAGTCTACTCTTCCTTCCCACCCCATCCTTACCTAATGACTCCGGTCACCTTGCATTAGCAGATGTATTTAATCAATATTAAATAACAGTAGTGGTAGCAAGTCACAGAAATTGGGGTGAGAAATGAAGTTCATCAGGATCTAACACTCACTTTAGGGTCCTGAGAAAAGTGTAAAATCCCTTCGCTTTAGTTTTCTCATTTATAAAACAGAGGCAACCATACTCCTCAATTCTTGTAAAGCAGCAGTTCTCAACCTGTGCGTCGCGACCCCTTTGTAACAATGAAAATACATCCTGCATATCATATATTTACATTATGATTCATAACAGTAGCAAAATTCCAGTTATGAAGTAGCAACAAAAATAATTTTATGGTTGGGGGTCAGCACAACATGAGGACCTGTACTGAAGTGTAGCAGCATGAGGAGGTATCAGGAAGGTTGAGAACCACTGTTGTAAAGCCACATGGCTTAAATATACACTTGCTGGCCAAGCAGTTTGGATATATAAGTTCCAAACAGGAATGATAAATGATGCTTTATGAAAGTTTGGCAGATTTTTTGCTGCTAGCTGTTTATAATTTGTCTTCTCTAGCAAGAATGTGACTCCTGTTAAGTATATAGATTTTTAATTTCAATTGGCATAGTTCTTTTTTTTTTTTAAGCCAAGCAAATATTATTTAGACACATTGTATTTGTACAAGGGTAAAGAGAGTATCCTATCTGGGTCATTTTGTCCCTCTGCTGTTGACAACTGTGGCTGCTGCCAAGGGGGCCGAGGGGATATGTAGGCTTTCGCCTTGAACCTGGTAGTGGACTGATGACTATTTGATACATTGCTGAAATGCTCTGTACTCGGGGCCATTCGTGAATTTGCCACTTGGTTTATTCTGACAGCACGGGGTATAGCTCATAGAGGCTGACTTAGTTCTCATGTATTACTGTCAAAAGACCTGAAGCTGAGGGAGGGAGAGCGACAGGCTGGTGGTCCCAACACCGATCAGCGGCAAAGAACCAGGGGCCTCTGGGCAGACCCAGGGGTCTTCCCGCTAACCCAGCTGTTTCCTGGGGCAGGCTGCTGTAGAGAGCACTTGTTGAATTTCCTTCCCTAGAGATCTATAATGTCCTTTCTTGCACCTACAGAGTAAAGGAAATCCTTGGATTGCTTTTCGGATTATTTATGATAGGGCAGGTGCTTCTGTGAGTTTTGGTTGGGCTTGCTCTGGTTTCCTTTCTGTGTTTATTGTGTATTTTCTTAGGAGGCGGTTTAATACGCTTTCCCTCTTGAAGTCTATAAAGTGGTATTTGTTCATCTGTTTTCTTCCTAATATAATAAAAATTTATTTATTTTATTTTGGAAAGTTAAGAAAATACAAAAAGCATAAAGAATAACAGTAAAATAAGAGTTACTTATTACCCCAGGGGAACCACTATTCACATATTGATAAACTGTCTTTCTTTCCTGATAAATTACAGCTGAAATCACAAGTATAAGTAGTTGTATAGCCTACTTTTTTCACATAGTCTTATATTGTATTTTCCAGTGCATTAGACATTTGTTATAAAAGGAATGTTAATGGCCCTGCTAATAACCCATCACATGGATATACTCTTATTTATTTAACCTTTCCCCAACTGTTGGACAGTTGTCTCATGTTGTGCTGCTAGAAAGGAATGCTGCAGAATTTAAAAAAAAAAAAAAGCACTGCAGATTGTACATAAGTCCTTGTTTGCATTTCTGATTATGTCCCTAAAATAGATTCCTTAAAGAATAGGCTTGAGCATTATGTACTAACAATAGATTCCTAAAAGGAAAAGCACAACCATGTTAAGGCTATTGATACGTACTCACGCTGCCAAGTCCTTTCTCTGGATGTGCGAGGGCACATCACCCATGCTCAGGAGAGCCGTGTCACCCCCTGCACCCACCATTTTGGTGTATGATCAGGGATTATAGATTACTTTCTACATAGCGTGAGCACCATCAAGAAGGTCATGGAGAATTGGCTTACATGTTACCTTATGGATCTTGAAGCCGTATATCTGCATACATACACATGTGTATATTAAAGCCATAGATACATACATACTTTTTGGATTATCAGTTTTTTGGTCTGTCCCACGGTGTTAGTGAGGTTCTCTAGATAAGCACAACCAATAGGGTAAAAAATACACCAATGCACAGAATACGTGTGCAGTTGGCAAGCTGGAGACCCAAGAAAGCCAACACTGTAATGCTAGTCAAAGGATTGGTAGGTTCAAGACTCAAGAAGAGCCCCTGTTTCAGTTTGAGCTCAAAGGTAGGAAAAACACGGATGTCCCAGCTTGAAGGCAGTCAGGAGGAATTTCCTCCTCTCTGGGGGAGGATCAGCCTTTTTGCTCTATCCAGACCTTCAGTTGATTGTATGAAGCCCACCCACATTGGGGGGGTGACCTGCTTTACTCAGTCTACCAATTTAAATGTCAAATATCAAACTCATCCATAAACACCATCACAGAAACACCCAGAATAATATTTGACCAAATATCTGGGCATCCTATGGCCTCGTCAAGATGACGTGTCAAATTAATCCCCACACCTGCACCACTGCGCCTCCTGTGCCTGCCTGCCCATCCCAAGCAACAGCTACAGGCGACTGTTTGAAATAGCAACAGAAATTTTATTTCTTTACAACAGTAGGTGTTTTTAGTGGTTTTGCTACTTCTCTGATGGCGTATCATTCAGAAGCAGGATACAGGCCTTCTGACTCATAAACGTGGTATGTGACAACAAACAGAAAGTGGGTTATGTGCTACTTAGATTCCAAAACTAGCTCATAGAATCTCAGTCTCCTAATAATATTTCTGAATAAGGAAGTATTGATACCATTCCAACTATCACCTGCCACTTTATTCCCAATGTGAAAAGGTACCCATAAGTTCCAAATCAGGGCACTGGGCACGCAGCTCTCACTACGCTCACAGCCCGCCTCTCAGAGCTCGTCAGAAACCTGGGCCTGGTAGACAGGTTGGGTGAAGACCTTTAGCCTGACATCTCCTTTCTGTGCTTTCTAAGTATCCCAAATTGATGGGAGATTGGGAATTGCTATACTTCTCATATTTTAGCTCTTTATCCACCTGTCATTCTTTTCTTCCCTCCTTCTTTCCTTCTGCCCTCCTAAGAAGACTATATACCTATGATGTGTCAGGGAGGAAATTAGAAATGCTTTCAGAGATGCTTACAAACCATTACTAAGTTAAGAGTTCTAATTCATGACCTGCCCCTGATAACTTTTCTAAGTGACCCCTAGATCATCTAGCACTTGATTTCAAATTTGATAATGAACCTAAGGAGTGCCCAAAATTAATGGAGAAAAAAAAGAGGCCAATAGGCAACCATCAAATAGAGTAGATATTGAATTGCTTAGAAGCTAAGCTAGATAAAAGGTATTGTTTCTAAGCTGGTCTGTGTCATCCCCGTGATGGTGTGACTTAATAACCCGGATACAAAATTTGATATCAAGATAGTAAAGTCATTTATTCATTCAGTGAGTCAGCAAATGTTCGAAGTGCCCATTGTATACCCAGCACTTGTGAAAAAGCAATGGATCCTAATGATATTGTAAAAAAAAAAAAAAAAAGAATGTGGAAAGGGGCCATCAGGTGGAGGGAAGAGCTAAAAAATATGCCTTTTAATGCAGTCTTCCTAATGACTGCATGCCATTAAAGAAGATTGCCCGTGTAAAAAAAAACTGTGTATGTTTTTGTAGTTTAAAAAATAATGCCGTTTACTGAAGCAGATTGGAGTTTATTCCTTGAAACTAATAAAAACGGCTTATGGGAATTGGAAAGAAATAAAGAGAATGACTTTATACTCATTTGTAGATACACGAGTGTCTTTAGATGGCCTTTTTACTCTTTTTAATGAAAATATCAAAAAACCTCCACAGTAATGGGTAATTCACCTAGGAACTCATTTTCGTTATTTGTGTAATTTTTAATTCTCCCAGCTTTTAGTTTTATGTACATCAAAACCTACTTAAGGGCTCTAAAAAGGTACTGAAGAGAATGCCGTTTCACAGCAGAAAATTCTGTTGTTGAATTTACCATAATGATCACGGCCTGTAAATCTAAGAAATGAGTCCGATTTATGAACAGACTAGGCTAGAGAGGCAGCATGAGCGTCTGCATACACAGGCACGTGACCCCGGATTCGCTGTCATCGTAAAGCGTCTGCGTACACAGGCACGTGACCCCGGATTCGCTGTCATCGTAAAGCGTCTGCGTACACAGGCACCGTGACCCCGGATTCGCTGTCATCGTGAAGCGTCTGCGTACACAGGCACGTGACCCCGGATTCGCTGTCTTCGTGAAGCGTCTGCGTACACAGGCACGTGACCCCGGATTCGCTGTCATCGTGAAGCGTCTGCGTACACAGGCACGTGACCCCGGATTCGCTGTCATCGTGAAGCGTCTGCATACACAGGCACGTGACCCCGGATTCGCTGTCATCGTAAAGGGTCTGCGTACACAGGCACCGTGACCCCGGATTCGCTGTCATCGTGAAGCGTCTGCGTACACAGGCACGTGACCCCGGATTCGCTGTCATCGTAAAGCGTCTGCGTACACAGGCACGTGACCCCGGATTAGCTGTCATCGTGAAGCGTCTGCGTACACAGGCACCGTGACCCCGGATTCGCTGTCATTGTGAAGCGTCTGCGTACACAGGCACGTGACCCCAGATTCGCTGTCATCGTGAAGCGTCTGCGTACACAGGCACCGTGACCCCGGATTCGCTGTCATCGTGAAGCGTCTGCGTACACAGGCACGTGACCCCAGATTCGCTGTCATCGTGAAGCGTCTGCGTACACAGGCACCGTGACCCCGGATTCGCTGTCATCGTAAAGCGTCTGCGTACACAGGCACCGTGACCCCGGATTCGCTGTCATCGTGAAGCGTCTGCGTACACAGGCACGTGACCCCGGATTCGCTGTCATCGTGAAGCGTCTGCGTACACAGGCACCGTGACCCCGGATTCGCTGTCATCGTGAAGCGTCTGCGTACACAGGCACCGTGACCCCGGATTCGCTGTCATCGTGAAGCGTCTGCGTACACAGGCACCGTGACCCCGGATTCGCTGTCATCGTGAAGCGTCTGCGTACACAGGCACCGTGACCCCGGATTCGCTGTCATCGTGAAGCGTCTGCGTACACAGGCACCGTGACCCCGGATTCGCTGTCATCGTGAAGCGTCTGCGTACACAGGCACCGTGACCCCGGATTCGCTGTCATCGTAAAGCGTCTGCGTACACAGGCACCGTGACCCCGGATTCGCTGTCATCGTAAAGCGTCTGCGTACACAGGCACCGTGACCCCGGATTCGCTGTCATCGTAAAGCGTCTGCGTACACAGGCACCGTGACCCCGGATTCGCTGTCATGGTAAAGCGTCTGCGTACACAGGCACCGTGACCACGGATTCGCTGTCATCCTGGGTTGTGTTTTCTCCCCTAGCGACAAGACGCATATTTTATGTCACTTTGAAAGTAGAACTTAATAAAATCACGATGCATTATATTCTGAGCTCTTTCAAATGTCCAGATCCTTTTGACTCAGATATCCAAAAGTTGTTAATTTCCCGCCTTCCGTATATCCCTGTTTTATTTATTTTTTAAAAACCACACCTTTCTCCCCACACTTCTAGGAAATGCCTACGTGAGTCCTATACTGAGCGCTGTGTAAACGAGATGAAGAGAGGGCCTAACTTCATCAGCAAGAGCAAACTCGGCTTGATTCTCTGCTTTGTTAGGAAAGGAGAGAAGAGACATACCTCTTCAGAAAAGAACAGGGCCATTCATTCCTCTTATCTGCACAGAACGCTTCAGAGCAGCTCCTTCATTCTCGAGCCAAAATGGCACCTGCTCTTGGGCAAACTCGAGAAGCTACAGTGGCCCAGCTGGCACTTCCAGCCTCACACATACCCTCAAGGTCAGAAAGAAAGGGAGGCAGTTTTCTGTATCGTTCTGATGCTACGTTTGAAGATGATATTCTGTGCACACTTCGCCTTCCAATAAGACCTGATTTCCTTAGGTTCCCAGTGTGCTTAGGGTATGTGGACTCAGTTTTACCCAGTGTTCTGGCAAGTTCTGGCCCACCTTCCCCAGCCCCGGATCACACCCTCCAGTGGCAAGATTCATCAGGCCCACCTCTGCCCTCTCCTGAGCCTTGTATAATATTCTAACAATAAGTTTAGTGACCACTTAGCAAGTGCCCACCGGGTGGGACCCGTTAAACACCTGTGGGCTGACTGCACAGTAGTGGGAGGAAGTCACTTTCTCCTTTTATACACACGGGCAAAATGACATGCAAAGGAGTTAGGTGACTTATCCAAGGTCGAACCTGATAATTGGTGGCATGAGTTGCTGTTCAGAGCCACGTGCCAGGGTCCTGAGCTTCTGGGTTTTTTCTTCTCCTCCACTCTTGCTCTCACAGTGCTATTGCCGCCCACGTAAGTGTCAGCATGTGACAAATGTCTGTTGGCTTGAACAGAAACGCTGAAAGTGACAGGGTGCCCTGGAGACATTTGAGGTTGCTGTGGCCCTAACACCATCTCTGCAGCCAGCAAGGCTTGCTGCGTGCCACGCTCGCTGTCTGTGAGGCCCTTCGCGTGGCACTTTGTGTACACAGTTTATTGAATCCTCAAATATTCCGAGGTGAGCACCATTGCATCCTCATCTTGAGGAGACATAACTGATAGATGGGAAATCAATGGGGTTCAAACCCAAGGAGTGTACCTCTAATGCTCACGTACTGAGTCATTGCTCCAAATAGCCTTCTGCTTTGTTTAAAAACAAAACAAAAACAAAAACCCTCTTTCCTAGTGATTTCCAGCTTCTGCCCCAGGCAGGCTGACTATTGCCACCGGACATAATGGCACCTATTAGCCTCCTGTTGCCCTTGTGTTAGGACTTTGCAGTAGGCATTATGCTTCAGTATTCCCCAGGCGCTGTGATCAAGTCTAGGACGGTAAGATTTTATGGTGAATTGTTAGCATAAAGATGGCCTTCGGAGGTTCCGTGAGAGCGTGTGCGTGTGCATTTGAGGACATGCTCCATTTACATTGCTGAGAAGTCAGGACCCGCAAATACGACGGGAGATGCCCCTGTGTAACCGTTACTTTATAAATAGAGCTGCGTGGTAGAAAGATTCTCGAGGGCCAAATTGCTCTTACTAGTTTATTTCAATTGTGCACTTCCCTTTTACCTTGGCTCCAAAAGAAAGTATTTGCCCTTTTTTAGAATGTGTGAAAGTCCTCCACTTACAGAGTCATGGAAGCTGTTTCCTGCCAGTTCCTGCCTTCATCAGCTCTCAGTGAGAGAAAAAGACACGGCCATCCCGGCCGGCATCCCTGGCATGGATTTCCTAACTGGTTCCCCTTCTCGAAGCAGCAGCCCCCACACTGGTATCTATAGGGCCATTTAGGAATCTCCCCAGATCCAAGCCCACCCGTTATCCCTCCTTTCACCAATTTGCTATTCTGCACTCCATTTCAAACGACACAGAAATGCAGATGGGCACATGAGCTTCTGGGTTTCCCAAAATACACATTTTTCATGAGTGCTTCCCTTTTGAAGTGTGTGGACAGAGCCAGCACATTATCTTCCCATTATCACCGTGTTTTAACGTCTAACTGACAGGTGCCTGTCAGTAAAACAAGGCGATAATGGGCAAAAATGCCCCTACTCTTAGACACGTGTCAGCCATGGTTAAAGAAGGCTTATGAATGCCTCTGTGGGGAATACCCATGAACCTAAATGTTTTCACCTTTATTAGCAAGAAGAAGGAAAAGGAGCCATTTCTTTCTTTCTTTTTTTTTTTTGAGACAGAGTCTCACTATGTCATCCTCAGGAGAGTGCCATGGTGTCACAGCTCACAGCAACCTCAAACTCTTGGGCTCAAGCGATTCTCTTGCCTCAGCCTCCCAAATAGCTGGGACTACCGGTGCCCACCACAACACCTGGCTATTTTGTTGTTGTTGTTGTTGCAGTTGTCGTTGTTGGTTAGCTGGCCCGGGCCAGGTTCAAACCCGTCAACTTTGGTGTATGTGGCTGGCCCCATAACCACTGTGCTACGGGCGCCGAGCCAAAGGAGCCATTTCTAACACATGTGCAGATCCTTGCCCCAGTGGAGCCTTGCCCGGTGTGTTCCTGTGTCACCATCATGGTGCGGGAGTGGGGTGTGCCCTGCCAGATGCAGGCTTTGCTGGATCACCGACAAAGACCAAACAATGCAGGCATGATGACCTCGACTAGTCAGGCTGCAGGGGCGCTAGCTCTGCCAACCTCCATCCAGACCTTGAGCATCCTTCAGATGTATCAAATAAACAGCATGAACTGGAGGTCTGAAGAGGGTGACACTAAGTGATTTGGGCAGCAGTGTTTTAGAACTGTCTTCACTTTACCTAAGAGATCAGTTAAAGCAGAAGGCCTCTGTCTCCAAGGAGTGTTGGGTTGACTTTGTGAGGGAAATAGCATCTGGCCTTCCCTCCAAGAGAACTGGAAGGTGGCAGAGACCATGTCCTCAACTTAATTTGTGTCCCTTTAAATCACAAATCCAGATCTTCTCTATAATCAACAAGGAGAGTTTGTTATGAAGTAGTGATTTAATTTTTTTAAATTTCATTAAAAACACGTAGATCTTTAAAAATAATATAAACAACAACAAATACAACTCTGTTACTGTATGATGTAACTAAGGCCCAGTTCCTTACTCTGAAGATTGGCAATCATAGGAAAGAATTAAGCAGCGATTGTGACTTTCTGTATAAATTGTATTCCAGGATAATCAATTATACTGGTTGATGAAGAAAAGATTTTCCTTACAAATGAAGAGAAGTTAGAATTGGAAAAGCGTAGTTGATTAGCCTCCAAGTGAAATAATCAACTCAGACAACCATTATCAATGGATGCAATCATTAGATCTTCAGAAATGTCTAAATGGGGAGCTTCCCTGAACTCAGCTGTCCCCTGATTTGATGCACCTGTGAGCTAGCGTTGCCTGAGCATGGAACTGAAATTAACCAACTGATGCGTTCCATTCCAGAAAATACAGGGGATAGAAGAACAAGTTAAATGTACTATAAGGAAGCAAACCAAGAACATGGATTTTAGAACAGGGGTCTCCAGGAGCTCTCCCTGAATTTCTTTAAGGATAATGGCATGCAGGTGGGGAGTTGAGGGGGGGCATAAGATACATAATGTCTGAGCATGGCAAGTACAGCTTTTTTGGATCATTTAAACATGGGTAGTCTGGGTAGTAGGTAATACCAAGAAATTAAGTTTGTTAGATACAATAATGTCTTTGTGGTTATGTAAAAAAGAAGTCCATATTCTAGAAATTCATACTGAAGGATGTAGAGGTGAAATGACATGATTTCTGGAATTTGCTTGATCTTAATAAAAAGGAAAGATAGGTTAAACAAATATGGCAAGATCTTGGTTAATTATTAAATTGGGACGATGAAGTGTATGTGGATTTACTGTAGTGTTCTATGATAAGACAGGAGCTATAGCTAGAAAAAGTTCATTATCTGACGATTCAAAATGTTGGATTTTTTTTTCTTAATTTTTTGACAGTCTCCTTTATTTAAAAACAAAACAATTTTTATTGGATTTTTTTGGTTAGTCCCTAGAAACTGATTTCATTGCCTTCTATCAGGCAATTGGAGGAGAATTTGGGAAACAAATAGTCTCCAGTGTTGAAGTTAATGCTGATCTTAGCTGGAATAACTTGCTTTCTTCAGCATCTGCAGTGCTGGGCTCCAGGGACTTATCTGGCTACATGTGTTTTCACATTTATTAGTGAAATTGGAGATAGGAGAAGAGAACACAGGCCTCGGGAACGTTGTGTTAATTTGTGACACACTAGAGATTTTCTAGCCCATAAAGCAAATGAATGAGCTCCATGGGGTACAACTGTGATTTTTACCCTAGAAGGCAGTAAAGACCCACTGTATTTATTAAGCACTTAGAAAACAGAAAATGGATAGTGCTATGAAAATGGAAATATACATTCACACTACTGCTATTAATAGTGTAATTTTTTTGTCTGTTCTGAGGGAAAATACCATCAGATGAAAATTTAAAATGGTAGACCTCTGTATATTACTTAGTTGTTTGGTCTTAGAAAGTAATTTAATTCAGTGTCTACACAAAGTTGTTTTTGTTTCCATCAAACAGGCTGAATCAAGTTAAGGGACCTCACCCATTATTCTTGGCAAGACTGGGTGTACAAATAAGTGGACCGACCAGATATTTGATCCAGGGCTTTCCTTCTGAGTGGCTAAGAGGCTTAAAGAGGACATTCTGGTGGAAAGGCAGCCTCAGTGTAAGCTGACACACTGGGGCATTCCTAGCAAGGTTTAAATGCTCGGCTTCCCTGGAGGATTGGCAAAGGCCCCTTGTCCCCCGCACTGACACGTGCAGGTGGAGCTGGCACTCCGACAGGTGGGGCTGCTTAGGAGAGGCCATGTGCGCCAAGATTTGGGGGCTGATGCACCTGCCAGGTCAAGGTGCGGGCAGTGCAGGTGCAGGCAGGACCCACCAAAGGAGCACGTGCAGAAAGGGGCATGTGCTGCAAATACAAAAAGCAACGCCGTGTATGTTGCTTTGAAAAGGTCTAGGTAGTGCTTTGCATTGAGCTAAGTAGAAACCAAGAAAGAGATCCAGTTCTCCAATTCTGTTGTCCACAAGAGTCCAGGATGCACACAGAAGAGCTGAAATGATTAAGTGATCTCTGGATGCTGGTCCTTGGCTCCATATTACTTTATTCTTGGGCTTATGTGTATTTTGAAAACACTGGACCTGGCTGGGTGCAGCGGCTCACACTTGTAATCCTTGTACTCTGAGAGGCCGAGGCAAGTGGATTGCCTGAGCTCAGGAGTTCAAGACCAGCCTGAGCAAGAGGGAGGCCCCGTTTCTACTAAAAATAGAAAAACTAGCTGGGCATCATGGTGCATGATGGTAGTCTCCTCAGGAGGCTGAAGCAGGATGATCACTTGAGCCCAGGAGTTTGAAGTTGCTGTGAGCTGTGATACCATGGCACTGTAGCCTGGGCAATAGAGTGACACTCTAAAAAAAAAAATAAATAAATAATACACTGGACCCATTTTAGGGAACTAATGAAAAAGAATCTATGGTTTCTGTGTGCGTGTGTGAATATGGGGGTTGGGAGAGAGAAGGATTGTCTAAGGCTGAGAAAAGTAATTCCAAGAGGCATTTTTGTGATTTTTGCCTGTGTTTATGCAAAACTGTTACAGTGGATGTCAGTAGTTTTGATGTTTGCTTGGGAAGATGGGAGGGAACCCACAAGGACTACAGAGGAGGGCAGGCTAGAAAGGGGTTTAACGTGGGATCCAGAAGGCCCCTGTCTCAGGTCAGGGTCGTGAGATGACCTGTTACACTGTGGGCTCAAGCACTGCCTGTTACCAAGAGCCCCGTCTGTGCGAGGCACACACCTGCCTCAAGCCCTCGGCGTCAGGGAAGAAATTGAGGCTTTGTGTCAAATAACTCGGTCCTGTTGATAAGCATCTGGGTGGTGACTCAAAGCCAGGACTCCCTGATCCAAAGGCTCCCAGAGAGCCACTGACGCAAAAGCTGAATACGTAAAAAAACCACGAAGGAACACCAGAGCCCCAGACAGGTTTGCATCCCTAGACCACGTATGAAAGAACATGTTTGAGGACTTTGGGTAGTACATACTGTATGATGGGAGTCCACCTATAACGCCAAGTTCAGGGCTGAAACAGAGAATCCAACAAAGTTTAGTCTTCACTCAGCACTAGCCTTAACCTTCCATAGCAAGCCAAGTGACCTTGGTCATTCTTGTGAGTAATGGAGGGTAATGCAGCCTGGGGGTCTCCGTGGGACTGAAAGTGCTGCAGGGGACATCTGGAGGCTCAGGCCGCCTGAGCCTGGTGAACACTGCCCTGAGGTGGGACATGATGCAGCCTCCCCACAGTCTGCGTGAACCCGAGAGGAAGAAAGCCACAAGGAACCCTGGCTTAGCGTAGGCCGGCAGCTGGCTTTATTTTAGGCTTCGGGAGGCATAGCTTACAAATTAGCACGCCTGTATGGCGAAAATTGGGTTGCTTATGCAGAGGAAGGTGAGGTGCAAATCAACTTCCTGAATCCATGTTCATTTGGGTGCAGATAGGAAATGGATGAGCCTAATGACAAACTGGGAGCTTCCAGTTCCTAGAGCGTATCTAGTTCTCACCGTGGCTGAGATGCATTTCTCTTGTGTTGGCGGATATCCTGGCCGGCACGCTACACCCACCGCCGCCATACCTCTCCCTATGCCCACTGGACAGATAGCTGTGTGACTGGGCACGCTGAATATCATTTGAAGAGTGCACTTTTATTTTTCATCTCTAACATCCCGTGAATGTCTATTCTGTTTTCCCTGCTCCCCTGGACATCTTAAACTTGATGTTTAAGCCTTTTCTGATGTGCCCTCATTGTTCCCAAGCCCCAGAACTCATCTGCACACTGCCCTTCCCTCCCCTCCCCCAGCTGGATGGGAGCAGGAGCCAGTTGTTATTTACAAGTGCAGTTCAGCTGCTGCTGTGTCTTTGAACACCCAGGGTTGTTGTAGGATTTTTAATTGCCATTTTCATCTATATAATTAAAATTAAATGAAAAAAATGGATAGCCTCCAAAATCTGAATTAATTTCATGAGTACTTCTTGAGGGGAAAAATATGTATAAATATGATAATTATTGCTTGATTTGCCTTCAGGAGAACTGGAGGATTTTATCTGGCTGAAGAGAAAATACAGTAATTTTAGATTTAAAAAAATAGATTTGTCTGATAGATTCTTCTCGTGGCTGAGAATCAGAATTAATAACATATCAATAACATAGATGGGAAATAATAACTCTGAATATAACTTTAAAATAGTACCCTGGGGATTTGTTATGGTAACTCTGCAGGTCCAACTTGCCTCATGCTGGTCTGGTTCTTTTGCTCCCCGTGGTTCATCCTGATGTTTATGCATTCTTCAAGAAAATGCCATTGCTCCCAAATCACAACCTCATTCATGCTTGGAAACAGGCATTTCACCTGCTTCCTGCTTAACTGTGCTCTGTATGCGTGACAATACTTACACCTAGAAGAAATTAATGAGAACAAAAAGGGAAGTATTTTTAAAATTCACCAAGCCAGCCAGCGTCTCCCTCTGCAGACCCATCCATGCCTGATGGACATGTTTATAAAGACCTGGACGGTCACTTTATATGGAATGACAAACTCTGCGCTCTGCATAATGAGGTCAGTGAAGCATCCAGAAAAGAAACATATAATTCAGTAGCGTGGGTCCGTAAGCACAGCCCTGCTGCAGCTATTTGAGTTTAATGAAGCAGCTACTTTGCCGCTACACACACTCAGTGAATAGCCTCCTTGGCGTGTTTTTGAAAACTTAAATGTTGCTGGCAATCGTGTCCCAGCAATCTCCTTGGGGAGCCTTTGTGTCCTGTTCTCAGAAGAAATACGCCGCTTTTACATGTTAATGGTTTTGAAATTAGTCATTTGCTCCATTTTCATTGAGAGGGAAGGTCATTGTGTGATTTCCTCCCTTCTTTCATTTTCTCTGAACATTCGGGATACTCTAAGTCAGTTCATCAGCCATGCAGTGTACCGTCTGGTTCTCAAGTGCCTGAAAAGCCAGGGGTGTGTTCTATCAAAGAGCTTTCCTATTCTCAGAGACTGTGGTTAGAATTCAAAGTCTAAAAATCTACCTCACAGGGGGAAGTTCCTGGGCAGGCCATTATTGCTATTTTTTCCCATTTCAGTCACTGGCCGACCTTGCCTATTCATTGGTCTCATTAGAAGAGACCGTGCTCCTTGAGTAAGCAGCTCCTTGAAGAATGCTAAGACATTTTAGAGATCCTTTTAGCAATGAATTCACTCATGTGAAGCTAAGGTCAGGCTTCTGAATCCTGGACCAGTGTTATTGATGCGGAACTCTGTGGCAGCAGGAGGATGTCTAGCCGTTCCAAAGCGCTACAGCGCCATCCCCTCCAATTTAGGGCATCAGGTGGTTTCTCCAGAACCAGCAAGGGCAGGATGGGTACTGAAAGTTGCCAGGTCTTCATGGCTCCGCAGCCCTGGAGAAAGTCCAGATACTCCAGATTGTTTGGTGGCCTCTACTTTGCCTTTGGAATTCATAAAGTAGGATTTGAGGTGGCTGGACCCTGCTCCACCAGACACTTTCTAGTCATATCTACTAAGTTCTCAAAAACTTTTTTTTTTAGAGTGTGTTTGGGCCAGGCACAGTGCCTCCCACCCATAATCCTAGCACTTTGGGAGTCCAAGGAAGGAGGATTGCTTGAGGCCAGGAAATTAGAGACCAGTCTGAGCAAGAGTGAGATCCCATCTCTACAAAAAAATAGAAAAATTCACCGGGCGCAATGGTATGTGCCTATAGTCCCAGCTACTCCAGTGGCTGAGGAAGGATAGTTCAAGCCCTGGAGTTTGAGTTTGCTGTACGTTGTGATGCCATCACTGTACTCTAGCCTGAGCTGGGCGACAGACGACAGCGCTGCCTCAATGGGTAAATGAATAAACAAATAAATGTGTTTGAATGGATGGAAGAATGAATAAATGAATTTGCTTCCATGATTTGCTTTGTTGACCAACTCTGGTTGTAGAGGTGACCCTTCTAGTACATATTGGGACCTGAGGAGCCTACCTCTTCTTCTTATTTTTTTTTTTAATTTTTGTTGTTTTTTTTTGTTTGTTTGTTTTTTTGTGGTACAAACTCTTATGAGATCTAGCCTCTTAATAAATTTCTAGGTATACAATAACTAATTTTTGACTATAACTAGTGTCATGCAGCAAGTCCCTAAAATTTATTCATACTTACCTGAAACTGTATGCTTGTTGGTAAGTAGCTCCTTATTGCTTTCAGAAATCATTTATATAGTTTGTTATTACTTCTTAACTCTCTGGAATTGGGTATTAAGGTTGAATTTGGAGGTCCAGTCTTGCTCCAGACGGCCCCTCCAAGGTTAGGCCTCCTCAGTCCACTGCCCAGGCAGCTCCCATGAGCAGGTTGGTGCCAGCCAGTGCTCACATTCTTATTATACTCTTGTTTTCACCTTTAAACCTTGAGGGTAATTTTTATACCCAAACAGAGGTACTGATATAACAGATTTCCCTTCTCAACCCTATCTAACCCGAATTGGCCTTAAAAATGCAGTTCTGATGCCAATAGGCTTGAAAGGTGATTTGGCAGTGGCTCATGTCTTACTTTTTTGTGTATTTATCACAGGCTAGATTAGTTAATGGTAGCTGCTGTAACAAATAAACCAAGTCTCTCCAACTTCATAGCATTTTTCATCATATGTTATATCTTTATTAAGCATTTATAGGGGGGAATGAAGCCTGTGTTCTAGGAGACTGTGCCCAGGAAAGTAAGCAGAGGGCAGGCAAGGCTCCCTCTGTGCTCCCTAGTGGAGACAGATGGAGTGGTAGAAGGTCAGAGTTCAAGTGTGATACCAAGGGTGCAGTGTGGTAGAGGTTGACCAGGCATGGGGGGAAGACAGTTTTAAAAATCAGAAATTAGGTGCAGGCCAGGCTGGAAAAGGAGCAGGAAGACAGGTCAATGCAGTAACAACATTTTGACGTATCCGTGCATAGCATGTTCCGGCTTAAAAAGTAGAGTACATTCACATGTATCTTCTTCTAGGCCTCAAAAAAAAAAAACAGATGAGGTGGCTCAGAAAGTATTAGTACCCCATTTCAAATATTCAGGAAATCTCAGGAGAGCCTGAGAGGCTGAGTGATTCACCCCCGTGAGTGGCGAGCCAGGGCGCAGGTGTTGGCATCATGCCTCCGTGAACAGAGCTGTTTCCCCAACTTCATGATCCTGGGGGAGGTTGAGGGATGGGGTGTGCCGTAAGGGGGCTGCAGAGGTGAGTGGAGTGTGCTTCCTTCCCTTCCCCCACGTCCTGTGCCAAGTCCTCAGGATGCCAGCCATGTTCCCATGGAAATCACTTACCAATGGCAGCCTGTTCCAGAACACAGCGGTGATTAGCTGCAGCCTGATTGGGTCTCCTGCTTTTGTGAAACCTGTCCTGTGAAGGGGTCACAGTTTAAAGAGAAGCCTTGTTATTTTAACAATTCTCTAATCAGGCTTCCTTTTATTTTGCCACTGCCTCCATTTCTCTGTCCCCTCTCATCCACTTATTCCTGCTCTTCCCACCTTGTGCAGCTTAGGTTGGCCAATGCCAAATCACATTTTATTCTCAGCCTGGGAAAGAAATTATACAAGATATCAAGCTCTGCCAACAAAGGACCCGTCCTGCCAGTGAGGTTTGAGGTGTCAAGTTTACACATTGCACCATTCCCACCAGGATTATGTTTTGCCCTGAGAAATCATTGAGGGAAGAATTCTTGGGTGGACAAGGAATTACCTTTGCACAAGTCCAGTGCACTGGTATTGATAAGAAAGCAGTCGAATGGTGCTTGAAATCTTGCAGAAAGATCAGTGGAAGACCATTGCTAAGCTGCACGCCGACAGCTCAGCTCTTTCTAGCATCCACGGCAACAGCCTGCTGTTTTCCCAGGGGGCTCTGAACGAGACAGGAAAATGCAGTGGGCCATTTGTCACTGCCCCAGGTGCAACATATGCATGCCAATTGGTGCATGCAACCCCTGAAGCCCCCTCCTGCCTGCCCCATGCCTGCACCAGGCCACTGGACTTACCTCTTACAGAGATCTGGGCAGAGTGCGCTCCCTTTCCTCCTCCTCCTCCACCTGAGTAGGCGATTAGATTAGACCTACTCTTCCAAGATTGGAATCTTCTCAGCCATCCCTGCCATGCTCAAAGGTGCTCACACTCACGTACTCCCTCCCACCCATTTTTAATTCAAGCCCGTGGTCTTGTAAGGCTGTTGGGAGTCATCGGGTATGCCCCAGTCTTGGTGTCTTGCGGTTATACTGGTATGTGGCAAATAGCAGACGTGCTAGTACATTCTTATGGGAGTGCTGGACTGGAACATCATTTCAGTTAGGACTACGCTGAGTGAGGGCTTGGAGGATCTTGGGTGCAGGATCCTGCAGAGATGGTCCAAGAGAAAGAACCAGGAATCACTCATAAGAGAAGGCAAGGTAGAGATACCTTTGTTCCTTTATGCTGAACTCACTGCCCGGGACCCACTGTGAATGGAAGAAATTTATCAGATGTCAAATAATATCCCTTTAACCTTTGAAAAAAGAAGTGAGATGAAGTATATCATCCGGAAATGAAATTATATTTATGTAATTATGTGTGTGAAAGTTTAAGGAGAACTCTGCCTCAAGAATGTTTCTAAGGGCATTTTATTGTAGATGTAGGCCATTCGTTTAGAACTCCTTCCTTTCATAAAGACTTTGTAGGTTGCAGGTGAGTGACTTGGGGACATCGCATGCCTGGGTAGCAGGCAGTTCACCTAGGGCAGCCTAACTGCTGACATCCCCGGGTCCTGGTGGGAGGTGCACCCCCTCTTCCCTCCTTCCAGTTCCATCAAGCGTAGGGAGGGAACATTTGGCCCTCTGAGCTGCAGTTATGCAAAACCCAAAAATAGCCTCTCAGAGTGTACCCAGACCTAATGATTCCATGCGGCAGGAAGGTCACTGTGTCTGCTTTTCCTGCCAACACACCCCTAGCTCTTAATCTATGGCTGCCTTGTGAAGCAAGAGAGCTGTGCCAGGAAGTTACACTTTGTGACTGTGAGGCATTATGAGAATTTAAAATCGTGTCAATGGGGTGTTGTAAGGGCAAGCCCGGGAGGGGAATTATACACAGTTTTAGAAGAGGATGGTCTTTTAACATTCTTTTGTTCTTTGGCCTTAGAGCTACCATTAATTCAGTTAAAAAAAAAAAAAATATATATATATATATATGGCCCCAACTACAAATCAACTCCACCCTGCCAACTCTTTCAAAAATTAAAAAGACATCTACCCAAAACATTTACTGTGGTTATCTGAGTGCTGGGATTATGAGCGAGTTTTACTGTTTTCTGTGTGCTTTTCTGTACATTTTATAACACGCTATATACTTCTTACTGTTGCAATATTATTTTAAAAAGCAACAGATGCTGTTTAGAAAGCAAAACCGTACCCTACACCAGCTAACTGATTGTATTCCTTGGATGTTCAGTGTGTGGTCATGAAAATGGCATGGAAGGAACAGCCCCCACGCAGACTTGAGGCCTCAGATGGGGCCCGGTGTCCACATCCCCGTCCCCACTGGGGATGTAACGGCTGCTGCACGAGGGAGGGCAGACACAGACCCGCAGAGACTCAGGCCAACTCAGGAGGGTGGGAAGAGGAGGCTGCTGGCGCAAGGTCAGCCAGACACCTCAGCAGCAAGGAGGAGATGCAGGCACGTCCAGTTGTCTCAGACAGTCGAGCCCGCTTGACATGTGCTTGTCAGGAGGGAAACTGTCAGCTCAAGTTCATCTGGAAACACTGTTCTCTCCCCGAGAACATCTAGTGGTTGCACATTACTCTGGAAGTTGGGAAGATTCTACTTTCCAGACCTGTAGGGATTCAAGAAAAATGTAATAAGTAGGGACAAATATCTGAGAGTAAACAACCCTCTGAGGAATTCCAGAAACCTCCTTGGATTTGGGGGTTAGGGGAGGACAAGATTTTCATTTATTTTGGCTGGAGGCCTTGACCACTCGGGCTGGTTATTGATGAGATGGGCTCAGGAGCTCGAGGTGAGCAGGCTGGCAGAAATGGTGCGTGTGGGCTGTGGAACTGTGTCATGTCACCTCTGGACAGAATTCCTCCTGCAGGTTCCTGTAAAAGCCTCTATTTCTTATGCATCACACACTGACCTATTATCGAATACAGCGGTTCCTCACTCTGGTAGGTTTGAGTATTTTGAAACTTAGGTCACGACCCAAGCCTACACCCTACAGATTAGGAACATAATTCCTTGAGGTTTATGTGGTAGACCGTGCGTCCGGGAAGTGAGGCCTTTGCTAATAATGCAATATTTGTCATTGGTGATAGAGATCTCATTCATCACTTTCTTATGTTCTCCTGCGCGTTTCTCTATGATGGTGCATGTGCCTTTAGGTTGTACACAAACAAAAATATCAATGCTAATGTGTTTATTTTAGTGCCCACTGGAAAAACAGAAAACAACCTTATGACATTTATTGTTTCTAGAATAATTTTGTTTAAGGCAGAGCTACAACAGGCTGTTTTTAAGGGCAGTTAATTTCCAAGGCATACTAAGTAGAAAATTATATTATGGGGCCCACATACAGCAAAAGTGAGACAGCTGGTTCAGTAGTTGAATGATTCGTATTTAGCAAACTTTGTCCTAGAACATGCTACTTGGCCCAGTTCATTTATTTCCCTTTCTCTTTTTATCAGTCCTAGTATCTCAGAATGAAGCTGCATGGAAAATAAATTGCTTTACCAGAAAAAATAGTTATGAACAGTTTTAATAATGATTCTAGTAACTTTTAGAGAGTGTCAACAAAGATGTATTGCTTCTTTGGCACAGAGCTGGGGAATTGCTTATCTTCTGCTTGGATCTGGGCCTCAAAGCCATCATTCCTTTCCCTCTCGGAAGGCAGGGCTCCTAAATGTTTATAGACACTGACATGCTTGCTGTCTTGGTCATAGCCACATCCACTGGTTCTTGCGGACTCCACGTGTGTGTGCGCGTGTCTTATATTCAATGGTAACAAGATAATGTACTGTGTCAAGCCACCCCTGTTATTTATATTAAATAATGACACGATGATGTTGATGGGCCATAACTCTCTGTTTCTATTAACTATCCTGCCCAAGTAAACTGTTTTCTGATCTCTCTTAGATGGAAATCCTGTATGAACGTGGAAGCCATTAGCAGAGTAATTGCTGTCTGTTACCATGACAACCAGCCGCTGCAGTCACCTGCCCGAAGTCCTGCCAGACTGCACCAGCTCCGCTGCGCCTGCGGTGAAAACAGTGGAGGATTGTGGCAGTCTAGTGAACGGGCAGCCGCAGTATGTCATGCAAGTTTCGGCCAAGGACGGGCAGCTGCTGTCAACAGTAGTGAGGACTCTTGCCACCCAGAGGTAGTACCACAATTAAAATAAATGAATCTGAAATTGATCTAGGAGAACTCTTTGTCAGATGGAAACCGCTAAAGGGAATGTACTTAATACTCAGGTCTTTGTGTCAGGTGATAGGAGATAGTGGGGAAAGGAAAAAAAGACTACAGGAGTTCTGTCCTGTTTCTATAGCAATAGAATTTTAGGGGTGTAAAGCTAAAATTCACCTTCTTGGGTTTTCCCCTTAAAGTCACACTTGCAGAGAGCCAGGAGGGGAAGGAGATCTGGAGTTGCTTGCTTTCCATTCGTTATTTTGACATCATTATGGTAGTGACGCTCTTATCTCCATGAACGAACAAAGGCAGCCCTGTTACAACAGAATGAAGAAGGCACCTGATTCCAGGTGACTGAGCCAAAGTGGGTAGAACTTCTAAGTGACATTCCTGGTGTGCACGCTGGTTCGCATCACCATGAAAACACAGTCTTGGGGCTCTCTTCTGTCGCTCCCTCCATGGCCCCCCATTTCTGACCCTGACACATACCTGCTCTGTGAATTGCTATTGCTGAATCCTCCTGTGCCTGCCCAGGAGGTGACCCAGAGCAAGAGTGAAGGCTCCAAATAGTTCGGAGGCCACCTGTCCAGGCCAGCACTCTGTCTCCTTGTGTGGTGCTACTGCCCAAAAAGCAGACTGGGGCTCTGGGCTGCCAGGCTGGTGGTGCTTCTTGGCTTCTTCAGCTTTGTTTCAGAATGGGTAGGTGAGACCTCTGACCTATGAATGTCAACTCTAGAGTTGCCCCCTAGGATCGGGGTTGCCTGGGCCTGAGTGATTTCTTCCACCCCTCTGGTGCAGACACAGGCCCCCAGATCCACGTGCCTGTAGCAGGACTCCTGCCAGCACCACAGCCTGGACACAGTGGCCTCAGACATGGGATCACACTCCCATGCATGTTGCAAACAGCCCTCATATGCCTTCTACTTAAAATCTGAGCAGCTATTATCACAAAGGAGAGAAATAGAGGAAAAGACTTATACATAATTTTTCACCTCATGGAAAACTTCTAACAATTTGTTAGGACTTAGAACACAATGAGGTGCTAAGCACCCTTGGGCCTCTGTGAACTGAGATGGGGACTGGACATGCACTGGTCACCTTTGCAGCCATCAGTAGCTGTCAAACAGCTCATTTGATCAGGGAGAGCGGGCAGCAGATGGTGTGACTGAGACCTGTGAGCAGGTGTGTGTGTGTCTCTCTCTCTGTCTGTCTGTCAGGCATTCATACCTGCTCTCCCACATGCAGTAAAGTAAACCAGCAAGTCTCAGAGTTTCATGCACCCCTTGTGAAGGAGGGAGGCCAGGAAGCATGAGAGAAAAAAGTCATCTCTGTCAACTTTCTTTTCCCACCCCTGAGCACAAGTGGGCCTTGTGGGCAGGTGATGGGGGCATCCTTTTTTCTTCTGGATCTTCTTCTCCTTTTAGCTTTTGTTCATCCCCAGGATCATTGAATGAAAGGCTTCTGGGAAACAGCAGTGCTTCCCTGGTGATTTCCACCTGAACAAAAGACAGTGTTAGGGGGAGTAATGGGGTCACTACCACTTTGGAGGGCCATGGGGAGAGGTAGGAGAGGGCAGGTGAAACGCTGGTCCTAGAGCTGGTCACAGATGGCGATGACATATTCTAAAATCTAATACCCAGCGAAGAACGGCAAGGCTAAGATGACATTGATCAGAGCAGGATGGTGTCTGGACAGGACAGAGCACCCAGGGAGAACTGAGGCTATGTCAGTGTGGGCTTTCCACTGGCCGCTGACTTACATGACCCAGGCCTAGTTATGTGACTTTCCTTGGCCTGAGTTTTTCCACATGTGACATCAGCTAGTGTTAACTAGCATTGGTAGTGCTGGTCCTTATGCTAAGCTTCTGGGCTGGGCTGTTTTCTCGTCCTCACGGTCACCATATGAGGAAGGCAGGCACCATCACCATTCTTTGTGCCAGTTTTAGAGATGGGGAGGCTTTAGTGCAGGGAAAAGAAGTTACTTGCCCAGAGGTAGCTGGGTGGAAAGCAACAGAGCTGGGGTTCCAGCCCAGCCAGCTGGGTCTCGGAGCCTGTGGCAAGAGCCACTACCTGCACAGTGCTGCCCTCGTGAAATGTGCAGGGGCCGTCCTTCCGGACTAAAGGCAGAGCTCTCAACAGAGGCCACCGTGGCAGGACAATCTTATTACTGGCTTTCAGTTTAGCAAGTATGACCCACCACGCAGCTTTGTGCCCTGGCTCAGACCGCAGGTCTGCGTGGCGGCTCTGCTGTTGGTTAACTTCCTCTCATTCCCCCACCCTATCGACAGAAGAAATGGAAGGAACCTCTGGGCATGTGAAAGTGTCCTGGCCTGGTCCAGAAGGTGCAATTTGTCATTTCAAAATGATTTCCGTTCTTAATAGTGCAGGATGGTTTTTGTTTTTTGATTAGGACTAAACTACATTTACATTCAAGGCAAAAATAATGTATTACTTTTACTCACTTCTCATCCTGGGCCACACATGGTTACTTTGATGCTGGCCCCTCCTATTTCTTTGTATTATAAAAAGTAGGTAGCTCGAGGCTCTGGTGTGCCCAGGACCACCTGTCCCACTGCCCAGGTCAAGTGCAGATCTAAGGGGAAAAGCAGCTGCCACGGGGAGGGCCCAAAGGACAAGAGCCAGCAGGCTGTCCACCTGGCGGTGGTCTCCAGCTGGTGACCAGCAGCTGCCCCTCCTTCTCTTGCAGCCCCTTCAGTGAGCGGCCAATGTGCAGGATCTGCCATGAAGGCAGCAGCCAGGAGGACTTGCTCTCTCCATGTGAATGTACGGGGACCTTGGGGACCATTCATCGGAGCTGCCTGGAGCACTGGCTGTCGTCCTCAAACACCAGCTACTGTGAACTCTGCCACTTCAGGTTTGCAGTCGAGCGCAAACCCAGGCCGTTAGTAGAGGTCAGTAAGTGGGGCACGTCCTGAAAACTTAGCTCTAATGAGCAAATGATGTCTGCTTTTATGCCTGGATCACAACCACTGTACAGCTTCACTGAAGCACGGTAATAGCTCTGCGTGTGCGTGTGCGTGTGCGTGTGTGTGTGTGAGAGAGAGAGGCAGAGAGACAGAGAGAGAGATGTGGACCCACAGACACAGAGACGATACCTCTCTCGGGATCCAGCAGCAGAAGGTGACCTCCACAATGTTGGAGACAAGAAGAAGAAATCAGTGTAAAGAAGGGCAGCAATTTAGAGACTTGATCTCCATTTTTCAATCCCTGTGAAATGGTACAAGTAAATCAGACACTTTCCTCTTTGCACACCATCTGCCCCAGTAGATACAACAGATAAATGGGCATTGGGGTTGCATATCCCCCTGAGAAACCTTCACACAAAAATATAGCCACATGGTATATCACGTAGACCCAGACTCCCTGCGTCCTGTGACCTTGGGAAAGCTACTTCACCTCTTGGAATTACTGTAAGGCTTAAAGGAGTTAATATTTATAAAACATTTAGAACACAGAGCACAAAGGCTAGGGTTTGGATAAAAGTATCTTCCCTGGGAAATTGTACACAAACTTTTTTCAGCTAATATTGGAATCTCTTTTTTTCTTTTCTTTTTTCATTTCAGATTAATGTGAGAGTACCAACAACTAGGTTACAATGTTGCGTTTGTGAGGTAGAGTCCCTCTTGTAGTTGTGTCCCACGGGAATCTCTGTTCTGAGGAGGGGGTGCTGGTACCCAGACATTAAACTGGTCAGACTTCTTCGTTCATGTTTTAGAAGACACATGATTTCTCATCGCACCCAGGGTCTGGTCTGATATTAGCCAATGGAAATGAAAAAACAATCATTAGACTATTTCTGCCCTCTTTCCTACCCTCAAATTCTACCAATCCATTAAAAATTAAATGCTGGGAGGTGGGTAGAGGGAAGGGGATTGGTGGGATTACACCAGCGGTGCATCTTACAAGAGTATATGTGAAACTTGGTAAATGGTCTGTGAAGCTAGTGAATGATGCCCCATGAATATATCAATGTACACAGCTATGATTTAATAAAAAAAATTAAATGCTAAAAACAATAAATAGTCTAATATATTATGAGCCAAAGCTAGCTGAAAGGGGCCAAGACGTTGTGTCTAGAATCCAGACCTTATTTTAGCAGCTAACCCAGTGAAACTCTGGAATTAAAACTAGTGCTAGAAATCTAGAAACCCTTCTTAGAGACTGTTCAGTGAGTGTGTTAGCTCCTATGCACTTCACGCTCTGGAGAGTTCTGTCTGTGCCTCCTCTTGGTTTTCACCTTCAACAGTTTATCAGGACCTGTAACTGGGCCTGTTTTAGCTCTGACTTACTTGCCAAATGGCACGAAATTTTTTCGACTTGCCCCAGTAGACACTGTGCTTTTCTTAAGACTCTGGATCAAGCAACCTCCTAATGTAGCCATCTCGCCGCCTGACATCAACTTTCAGAAATTCATGTTTGGAGAGTTCCCATGGAGAATTTGGCCCTGTGCCAGATTCACTGGGATTGCCCATTTCAGAACTGTCCTGAGGAAGGGGAAATAGAACTAAATAATAAAGGAGACAAAGAGTTCTCAAGCTCAAAGACGAAAGTCAAAAGCAGCCTGTTTCTCCTGTCCAGAAACTCTTTGGAACCTCCCCAGTTTGATACTAAAGCCTCACCAGGGAAGTTGGCTTCTCAGAGTGAGGAAACTCTGCTTTTATTTTATTTTATTTTGTTTTGTTTTTGCAGTTTTTGGCTGGAGCTGGGTTTGAACCCGCCACCTCCGGCATATGGGGCCGGTGCCCTACTTTGAGCTCCAGGCAAATGGGCTCTCTTCAGCGATCTTTTTAACTGGCATCACCTCATTAAGGAAGTCCTTTACTTTTGTTCAGTAAAAACTCCAGTGTATGTGCATGTAATTTACAAAAGGAGGGAGTGTGAGCACGTGTATCTGTGTGTGCACACGTTCACTTGCCCTGATGGCACTCAGATCGCGTGCATGTGTGGACTCGCCCAGGAGCCCTCTCCGTCTCGGACAGTTATATGTATCCACGCACAGAGAGGTCTTCAAACTTGCCAATGCTGGGTCGCAGACTGACTCCAGGATCTTAGGTAACCGTCATTAAACAAGGAAACAAGGCAAATGACCTTGAGAATGTGTGAGGTGCCTTACAAGATTTACGGCCTCCCCTACAAAAGCTTCACCCAAACGGTTACTGGTGGTGAAATTTTCATTGCACAAATGGAATGTGACAATTTTCAGAGTTAATGATGATTGAACAAGTTGAAAGTGAAAGGCAGACCTTCCCAAGCTGGGGAATTCTGGCCGTTTGATCATCCCATGGTGAAATGAACTTGCCGTCTGACCACAATAAAAGGAAGTTGTCTTTGGTTTCTCAGCTGGAGGACAAATGAGAGCCAGGTGCGGTCAAAGTTTTACACAGACGACGGTAGTAATTGACTTTTCCGCCTCAAGATAAACATGCATCTTTTTTCAGTAAATCAGCAAAACCTGGCTAGGTGGATTAGGAATATTATTACTTTATTTCTCATTTTTACTCTTTTAATTGCTTTAATCATTACTTTGTTTACCGTTTGGATCTGCCTTCTCATTAAAGCAAGAAAATTCTATAACACTTAATTTCAAAATCAATGTGATGAGAACCACACTTGTTACTGGAGGAAGCAATTTAAAAGTCATTTATAAATTTTATTTGTCAGCAAGACACGAACGTTGGTTTGGAATTACTCCTTAGACTTCCACTTTTCAGTAAACCCTCTCAGAGCTTCATCCACCGTAACTCTTCAGCCCCCTTCATGCCACCATTCCCCAGACACTCATCCTTCACTTCCTTTTCCTCTCTGCAGCCAGCACTCGGATGTCATTTTTAACTGATCAGGAACCCAGGGCTGGGATACACACACAGGCTGCTATGTGATGTCTTGTCTCTCCCTGCAAAGGATGAGTTTCTACTCATCATGGCCAAATCAATGGACTGATATTTATTAGAACCTCCAAACTGGAGTCCCCTCCCCGTTTTGCCACTGACCATCTGTGTGACCATCTGTGTGGCTTGGCTCAGTTTCTCTGGGCGTCTCTATTAGGCTAAAAGTTCCTGTGTAAAAAAAAACACATCCTACACTTACAATGGGTACGTCGTGTGGTGTGTGATTAGACCTCAGTAAGTTGACTGTGGGTGTCTGTCTGTCTACATATCTTTCTGCCTACCTCACCTAGCTACCTACCTGGTATTTACATCTTTCCATCTCTTTTACCCTAAATATTTTTTTTTGATGCAAAGTAAGCCAGTATGATAAGAGCTAGTTTCAACCCCAGAGAGCTACATTGAGATCATCTGGCTTATCAGATGGAGATGAACTTCCACCATCATCCAGCTACTACAGAAAGCAGAAGGCCTATGTCGAATCCTGCAAAGCTTGAAAGGAAAGCATTCGTTTGTACACAGCGAGAAGGAGGAGCGGACGTAACGCGTGCACCTCTTACCTCCACAATTAGCACTTCTCTCAGGAAGGCGGTGTATTTTTTGTTCATGATGGAAATTGCATCTAGCGGCAATCTGTAAGATGAACTATACCCAAGAAAATGATCTGGTAGAACATAGTGAGTAGATACCCACCAACCATAAAGGAATTCACCGACTGACTGGCCTGGGTGGTTTTATGGTCTCCTTCTGGCTCAGTTTTAGTTTTCCTCATTTCTCTCTGTGAGTTGAACTCTGATACCATTCTTTATAATGAAGGATAAAATACAGCAAAGCTAATAAAAAATACCATGACTTGTTTCCCAAAAATGTGCCTTCACTCCAGCCTGTTGCCGTCAATGCATTTCTGATTGGCCCATTTGCCAAGAAAGCCCATCATCTCACTACATGTACATAGTGAGCTTGCAACATCGGTTTCTAGTGATGGAGTATTTGCCAGTAGGCTTTCCTAGGATGTGTATCCGTAACATCCACCCTTGCCTGGAAAACTCATGAAGTTATAGATCAGCTCAGCAATGCTATGATTAAAATGAAATAGCCAGGAAACAGTGGAAGTCTGGAGGGAAGGCTTTCTGGGGTCTGATCTTCCTCTGATCTGGGAGACACAGTGATTTTTCACAGAGAGAGTGATTAGGATTCCGTATTCCTATTTGCTTTGCACAGAAGCAGCTGATTGATAAGAATTGTCTGAACAATTTAAAGGCTGTTCCCTGTGAGTCAGGGGTTTAACCAAATTGAAACTGAGAGTGTTTTCACACATATCAGTTACCCAGAATAATGGAATCTAATGCTGAGAGATGATGATTACGGATTTTTTCAAACTCTTTTATTTATGAATCTATATTTTAAGTCACAGGAGGACAGGGGTTCTAAAGTGTGCCCTAGGTCTAGAACAGGGGTCCTCAAACTACGGCCCGCCGGCCACATGCAGCCGGCCGAGGACATTGATCTGGCCCTCCGGGTGTTTTTGCCACCGCTGCCTGTCCTGCTACAATGCGCATGTGTGGAATGTGTGCGGCACTCCCCGACTCCCCTCCTCTCTGTCCCTCGACTCCTCTCAGTCTCAGGACTAACCCATGCACACTTGCATCACTTGTTACGACTAGCAGTGACAAATATGGAACCAGACATTGACCATCTCATTAGCCAAAAGCAGGCCCATAGTTCCCATTGAAATACTGGTAAGTTTGTTGATTTAACTTTACTTGTTCTTCATTTTAAATATTGTATTTGTTCCCGTTTTGTTTTTTTTACTTCAAAATAAGGTATGTGCAGTGTGCATAGGAATTTGTTCATAGTTTTTTTTTTTTTTAAACTATAGTCCCGCCCTCCAATGGTCTGAGGGACAGTGAACTGGCCCCCTGTTTAAAAAGTTTGAGGATCCCTGGTCTAGAACAATCTCCATCCGCACGGCAGGGAGTGGAAGTGAACTGCCATGGAGAAACCACTCTGTACCTTGGTGCTTGCTGTTCAGTAGATCCAAGACGTAGGTGTGGGCATTTGCTGAGCTCTTATTGTAGTGGGTTTTGTTTTGATTTTTAACATTTATAGAAGTAAAAACATGAGCATTTTGCTTGTGCATTCACTGTCGTCAGCAACCCCTGTAACACTGGGATAATGAGGAAATTATATCAGAGGACATAGAAGCTGACTGGGGGAGATTCTCAGCACAATGACCACCACTCCATGCCTCCTAGGAAGGCAGACAGCTCCTCTCTTCATTCCCACCTGTGAGCACAGCCCAAAGTGCTGAGGTCCAGGTGGCCAGACCATCATCACAGAATGTATTAGGTGTGTTGTACTGGACTGATACTTTTTTTTTTTGAGACATTTGGGGGACGTGGTCTCTCCAGTTCCCCCAGGCTTTGCTTTTAGCTTGCCCCCACCCAGCCCTCTTCACCATCTCGCATTACCTGCCTTGCATTTATATTGAAGATTCTGGGATTGGGTGATTTCTCCCACCTTTAAAAGAGTGTGCATTTCTTTCTACGAACATCTTTCTTTCAGGGTATTATAGCCTGGGCTCTAGGATCTCCTTCCAATTGTGCCCACATTATAAGTGAGCTGAAGCCGCTGATTCATAATAACAAGATACAGGGGCCTCTAAGAGACAGGGAGAGGCAGTGTACCAGTGTGGACTGTGGTGAGGACACCAAGGGTTGTAATGCCTTGTGCTTGAGTGTGCGTTGGTGTTGACACTTTCTTGACCTCTGCCAAGGTCACTGAGTGGGCCTTCCCTCAGCCACCACACTGGCACGTAGACTTGGGGCACCATCATTTGTGGCAGCAGTGAAGATGGTGTGTCTGATAGCCAAACCCCAGCAAGCTTTGATCCACCAGATGTCTAGTCTTGAATTTTCCTCTGGTTTTGGTGGCTGATTGGGAAGTTCCTTTTGTTACTTAAAGCTTAGTTACAAAGAAGCTGTTTTAAGGTATCTATTAAATTCATAGCTTGCTTCATTAAAAATCATGTCATTAAAAAAGCAAGCCAACCAAAGTGTTCACACGGCCGTGCCAGATGGAAGTGAGCTGACTGTTCATGCCTGGGTATGCAGCCCGTCCACCGCTGGCAAAGGATTAATGTGGAGGAAAAATGCAGTCCCAGGCATAAGAAAGAATTACATCCCCAGACTCTATTATTTCAGTTGTACTGACTCTCACAGTGAACTTGGGTTGGAATACACAAGAGCATCCATGTTCTCAAAAGGACCCTTTTCAGTCGGTCCTCATAGCCGCTCCATTGGTCCACCTGAAGACTTCCCTGCACAGAGACACAAAAATGCAAAACACCAAGAATTGTGTCCCACGACTTTCATTTCATCTTATTCTGTGTTCTAAAAAATACAGAGGAGGACAAAGAACAAGGTAACAGACAGGTGTGTATCCACTGCCCACAAGTAACAGACATTAGCATTTTGTGAGTTGCATACCTCTTAGGGGCAGAGAGAAAATGGCTATAGTCTTTCCTATTTGATCCCTTGATTATTCAGCTGGGTTTTCCTTAAGTACACCTGGGCCAAGAATAAGAGAAATCAACAAAACGAGACCAATGATCTCGAAAGGTTCTGGACACTTTCAGCTAAGTCCAAAGGTAAAAACAAGTAGTAAGTAAATGTTGACTGCCAGGGGGTCCACTTCTTTGAAAGGCAGACAATTAAAAGTTATTACCTGGGTATTAGGAGGATGGTGGAGGTGAAAAATGTCCAGAAATTAGAAGTTATTACATGGGTGTTAGGGTGATGGTGGAGGTGAAGAAATTAGAAGTTATTACATGGGTGTTAGGGTGATGGCAGAGGTGAAAATGTCCAGAAATTTGAAGTTATTACATGGGTGTTAGGGTGATGGCGGAGGTGAAGGTGTCCCTGGGCTGCTGGCAGGAGAGCTTTGTAAGGGGAGTGAGAGTGGACAAGTGTAATGTCACTGAAAGACTGCCGCTGGTAATCATCTTTCTCCTAAGTCCTGCTGAAATAACAAGGCATAATTAACTCAGGAATTGCCCCGTGGTATGTACAAGGTGCCTGATTGAGCTGAAAGGAGACATAAATTGCAGAAGCCCGGGTGCAGATTTCAGAAACAGAGTTATAGAATATGCATAGCACTCCCTGCTGAGGGCTCTGCCAGCCCTCCACAAGCCTCTTCAGTTTTAAGTGTCAACAAATGACTTTTAACTCCAAAGAACAAATGCACAGTTTTAAATGAATAATGCTGTGAAATATTGTGAGCAATGCATGATTGTGGTTAAATGCCGCCTAATAGCTGATTGTAAATGAATGAGCAAAATGGAGACGTGTCTTTGGTCAGGCAATGGGAGATAAGTGGTCGGTTACACCCTGCTGTGCCTCTGTGGGCTCAGAACTTCATTTTCTACCACAGGCAGGGATCTGGCCTCCAGTCTGTTGGCATGAATTAATTTATTTTGAGTCCATCTATGTTTGTCTTTAAGATACTCACACCTCAAAGGTTTTTTTCTTTCTTGTTAAATTTTATTTACCCATTTCCTAGGCAAAGAAAAAATATTACATGCTATATGCACTTTATATAATCATCTTATTCCAATGTGTCTCAGGTCCCTATAATAACAGAGATATTACCCCATTTGTAGATAAAGGAAGCTGTGACTCAGAGGCATTAAGACACTCTTAATTGATCTTAAATATTTTCAGCCTCAGGACTAGTAAGTGGAGAAGGCATAAGTATAATCAAGATCTCTCTGGCTCCAAAGTCCACATTCTTTCCACCATACCTAGTCCATTCAGGTGCCTATCCATTGGGCCACCTGGTTTTTAGGCGGCCCAATAACAACAGAAATTTATTTCTCACAATTCCAGAGTCTGGCAAGTCCAAGGTCAGGCTGCCAGCACATGAAGGCCCTCATTCAGTTGCAGACTGCCCATTTCTTGTTGTATCCTCATGTGGGGGAAAAGAAACCAAGTTCTCTGGAGTTTCTTCCCTAAGGACACTAATCTCAATCATAAGGGCTCCACCCTCATGACCTAGTCACCTCCTAAGGTCCCACCTTCAAATACTCTCACCTTGGGGGGTTAGGATTTCAACATACGGATTTGGGAGACACAAGCATTCAGACCATCTCCCTGGCTGCTTCCTTTCTGGCTCAAAAGTACTTTCATTTCGTCATTGATACACATCCTGGCACACAGAGAGGGAAAGGCTTCCCTTACCAATACCTCGCCTTTCCGAGGGAGTAGATTCACTTCAGAAAGGAGAGGACAAACAAGATTATGATTCAAGTCCCGGTTTCCTCTTGACATTAAATCCAGAGCTGTTAGCAGGGAAGGAAGATGAACAGGTGGAGCACAGAGGAGTTTTAGGGCAGTAAAACTTCTCTGGGTGATACCACCCTGGCAGATACATGCCATTATACATTTGTCCAAACCTGTGTTTGTCAACCTTTTTAATCTCACGGCACACTTGAACCTTCAGTTAAACTTCCATGGCACACTTGAATTGTGTTGTTCAAAAAAAGAGTTTAAAAAAGAATATACTTCCTGTGCTTTGAACTCCTTTTGAAAATAATTTAATTATTGATCTTTAAAAAATGTTGGAGGCACACCTAAGATCCTCTCATGGCACACCAGTGTGCCACAGCACACCCGTTGAAAATCACTGGTCTAAACCCATAGAAGATGCAGCACTGAGAGTTAACGCTGATGGGAGCTGTGGACTTTTGGGTGATAATGACTTGTCAGTATAGATTCAGCCCACGTACACCCTTCTGATGTGAACTGTTGATAGTAGAGGAGGCTGTTTGGGTTGGGGGAGACAGGGACATACGGGAACTCTCTATTTGCCATTGAATTTTGTTGTGAACCAAAAACTACTCTAAGAAATAAAATCTATTAAAAAAAAAAACACCATCTGGAGCTGTGCCCGATTGAATTCTGGGACAGTAGAGAGGCATTTCCTCTCTGCGTCTCTTTGTACTCTAGTCTAGCTGGGAAAAAAAGCTTTTGGCTACAACACCCTATCAGAAGCCAGAAAAATCATTCCTCATTTCCAAGGGGCTCCACATAACCTTCTTTTTTCTTCTCATCTGGTTATTCTTTCTCTGCATTTGAGTTTTCATTTTACTGACTCATTATGTCACCAATTTCCTCTGAGATTTCTCCTAGGGGAAAGATGTAATTAGAAAACCTAGTAAACTCAGAATTGTTAAGAGCTTTGTCCCTCCTTTCAATGGCTGTGAAGGTTAATCACTCAATGTGGCCGTACGTGCTTGTTAGACAAATTTCTTTAAAGACCATCATTGAGGTAATTCAGGTTGGTAAACCTTGTTTTGCAACCCTTGGAGGAAAACGCTGGTTTTTCTCTTGACTTGTTTGTATCATTGCCTCTGTGCTTGGCTTCATGTTTTTTGACTGGTGGTGCAGGTGCAGCAGATTTGGGGAACGATAAGAAAAAAATTCTGTTGGTCTTCATGCCCTGCCTTCCTCCTCCATTTCCCATCAAATGTACCTTCAATCTTGGAGAGAGAGAAACCCTGTGAGATTGTTTGGGATAAAACTGTTTCTTTGCAGTCCATTATTACAGAGTTTGAGGGATAGATTTACACGGTGACGGATGTAGAAGAAGAAAGTTACCTGGTGCTTGGGAAATACGATGGGGTGGGGGGGAAGCTGGTCGTTTGGAATATTAAAAACACGTTTAATTCTTAGAGGCACTGCTTGTGAAAATGTATAAAGATCCATTTGTGAAGGCGAAGGCCAGATTACAAGAAGAAAATGAAATATTTCCTACTCATTCTTTTATCATTTCTTCACCTCCAACGATGCTGTTAGAAACAGAAAGTTGGAATAAATAGGTTCAAAGTCTTGCAGGGCACGGAGGGAAAATGGCTAATATAGCTTATATGAAAAGCTGGCAAGCAGAAGCAGCAGGAAAGTTGTAAAATAGAATTTATAGGCATTTAAGGGTTTATATTGGGGAAGAGTCAGTAAAAGCAGAAATTGAGAGATGAAAGGAAAATATTCACCATCTACAAAATAATGCAACCCTTCCTAACAATTCAGCCACGTCCAAAGGCTCACTCTTTGCATTATGTTGGTAGTAGATGATGGGAGAAAAGGCATCCTGAGAGATGGAAGTCATAAATGGCTCTGATATTTCTCTGTACACTGGCTCATCTGCTTAAAATCGATGACTTTAATGTGGAGACCCAGAAGTTACTCATTCATCAAAGCATACACATTTTCAGCTGTTTGTAAGACACGCCTGATATGTATCTGAAAAATCACCCTGTTAGATGAAGATGTGGAGCAGCACCAGGAAAGGGACTTTGTGCGAGAGGGAGGGTTTCTTTAGGGAAATCCACCAGATAGTTCAGATTCTTTTTAACTAAGGGGTTTTCCAGCCTCGAATTTTTTTTTTTTTTGAACAGCTTTATTGAAATATAATTCATACACCATGTAAGTCACAGTTTGAAGTGTGCAACTCAGTGGCAGTTAGTATTTTCACAGAGCTGCATAACCATCAGCACAATCCATTTTAGAACATCTCGTCACCCCAAAAAGAAACCGTGGACACAGCTGTCGCTGTGCAGTCTTGCCTCCCTGCACCCCGCCTTCTGCCCTAGGCGGCCACTAATCTACCTTCAATCTCTGTGCAATCGTGTGCAATGGACATTTCCTACAAATGGAACCCTCCAGCATGTTGTGCTTTGCAATTGCCTTCCTTCACTCAGCATGACACCATAGAACCTCCATAGTTGACCACCTCCCTGCACTGACCCCCTCCTGAAGTTGACCTAATTTTCAAATTCCTTTTTTTTTTTTTTTTGCAGTTCTGGCCAGGGCTGGGTTTGAACCCGCCACCTCCGGCATATGGGGCTGACGCCCTACTCCTTGAGCCACAGGAGTTGACCTAATTTTCATAGCCCAAACGTGTACCACATGTATCCGTACGGTAGGCCTAGTTCCTTATGGTGGCCACCTCGTATGCTGGCCAGTTGCTTACAGTCCCTTGGGTGGTCAACTTACAGAGGTTCTACCATATTTTCAAGGTCCAATCTAAGATTCTATAGAAAGCATATTTGTATCTACCTTGCTATATCCATACCTTCTATTTCTGATTCCTTCTCAACTTCCGCCACCACCGCTACTACTAGCTGTCATTTCCCAAGGTCCTACCCTGTGCCCCTGTTCTAGGTACTACCTCGCCCTCCTGTTTGTGGGTTCACCCACCAGCTCCACTCAAGAAAGGGGAAAGTGGCACAGAGATGTCAGTGATTTCATCCCCTCTTAAAGTTTGGCTTTCTCCCTGTCACAGTTCATATGATGAAACCCTGTTCATTTTCTGCTCTCTTATTTTATGGAAATCGCTTGTACATTGATTTTTTTAATATTACCTGAATTTTTGCCATCTCTACTCAGTAAAAGCCCTTTTCTTCCTTTCGGGCCCACTAATTCAATTCAGTTGCTTTCTTGATTCTGATGACGTACGTCGTTCAAAACTATGCATTTAAGTTTTTTTAATCTCCCATTTTGTGCCATAAGTTGATTTTTTAATTTTTTTTTGGAAGGAGGGAATTGTCAAGGTTTAAGGGAAAAATGATGATTCTCAGAAGACAGTCTAATCCTACTGGCCATATTTTTAAATTTAGCGATCTTGAGAAAATCAGACTGGACCAAGACACGTGTTCAGACAGACTAGGGAAAACTTCCAGAGCAGTGTTCTCACCCCTTCCTGGGCCACAGACATGTTTGAGAATCTGATAAAAGCTTGACCTCTCTACCCTGAAATGGAAAGACTTCCAGTGTTTAAAAGCAGTTTCAAAGAGGTTGCAGGTTTTCTGAAGCCTTCCACCCCAAGTCAAAGACTCCTGATCTAGAAAGACAGTTACATAAACTACGAGGAAGCACAGAGGTTTTCCAAAAGTGTCTCCTGTGCCCTTAAACTGTCTCGAATATGAAAAGAGAAGCTCTCAACTTCACTTTAAATCTCCTCTTTCATGAGTAGGCTACATTATAGTTCTCTGGATCCAACAGTGATTACAATTTGCTAGTCTTAAAGGGAGAGCCAGTGATTCAGTCATGTACATATATAGAGACTGGGCTAGTTATTAACTTGAATTCTTCCACGGTAGGCTTGGTCCCGCCATGGAGACACTTGGGGGCCGTGTGTCTCAGGATCACTCAAGCTGAAAGTGTATCTATGTCTCCCAGTTGGAGCAGAGCTTTCCCACAAATAGCAACTGTGTCTGTCCCCCTGATCATCTTGTCCTTCTGTAAATCCAGTCCCTGATGTCATGACTTGTGTCATTTGAGCTGTTGCTCCTTATCTCTTAAGGTCTTCTCTGAAGACAACTCTGAAGAGTTTTGCAGCAAAATGAGCTACAAACACTGAGCATAATCAAGAAGGGCAACGCTGTCAAGCAGACAACATAGCCCTCCCATCACATAGGGCTGTGGCATGTCTGCATCTGGTCTTCCGTGTAGCAGGCCCAGTGAAGGACATCCTGAACAGAGAGTGGATGCCTGGACAGAATGAGAGACTCTTTAACCTGGATGAGAGGAGGCTGACGAGGACCAGGCCTGAAATCTTGAAAATCACAAGCAGCTTAGACAATGTGACCATGAAATGTGTAGCCTGTTCCAAATTACCAGAATGATGGAGGGCTGCCTTTAAAATTAGAGGATAGAGAGTTTTGAACTAAAATAAGGAGGTACCACCAGCAGTGTGGCTCTCAAACTGAAGCCACTGTCACAAGTGGAGCCCTGAAAGATTCTAGATCCTTTCGTGCTGGGAAGTGGCTATTGTCAGCAAGGTCCGCCAGGCCCCCTAAATAGCGGAGACCCTTTTGTGGTAGCAAAAATTGGATTGTAGGGACCGTGACTCTAAAAGCTCCTCTATTCTCATGGTCCTTTCACGTAAAAGAAATTTTCTCCTCTTTCGAAGTGTTCCCCTTCTTGTTTACTTTGGGAGCAAGTCAGTTCTGTCATTTACACACGTGTTGTGTTTACACACGTGTTGTGTTTACACACGTGTTGTGTTTCACTGACATCTCTGCACCACTCTGTGCGTGGATAGTTTTCTTACTCTCATGCTGAGGGACAGAGATTTTTAAGTGTGGTCCCGTTTTGAACATCTGGTTTTGAATTTGATGTCTCCCTCTCTATTTCCCTAAACAGCTCCGGTTATGGAGATAGGAATTTATTCTTCTTACTCGTGTTGTTCATCATGTTCTCAGCTTTTGTCCAGTGCTCCAGTTGGTGCACTGTCCTGGTACCTGTGACCCCAGACTCCGGGGGGTAATTAATTATTCAAACATCCAGAAACCAGGGCTCTGGCAGCTGGCAGAGCAAGGCTCCAGGAAGCTTGTGGCCTGTGGGGTTAGAGGTCAGTAATAGCCAAAATGAACAAGGATCAGAGGAATGGGAGCTGCTATCCATGTTTATAAAAGACTATTCAAGGACTCCATTATTTCCCAAAGCAAGTGATTTCTACTTTTGGCACTGTGCATTTTATCAATTCCTTCTGGAAATTTCTATGTCCTTGCTCTCCATCCTTGGTTGGTTATTAAACTCTTCTTATGCTTCTGACTTTATATTTATCACATATGCCACATAATTCTGCAGAATCTGCTCATATTTAAGACAGGCAATCTCTCTTTGCCTGTGGTCACTTCCATACAGTGATCTTCCAAAGTTGTTAGAGAGGGAGATGATCCCCATTCTGCTTATAACTGAAGTCTCAAGTAAACATATAAAATTATTTCGCTGGTGGCAGCTGTGGCTCAATGGAGTAGGGCACCGGCCCCATATGCCGGAGGTGGCGGGTTCAAATCCAGCCCTGGCCAAAATAAATAAATAAATTAAATAAATAAAATTATTTTGCCATCTAATCCTGCTCTGCTGCTAATCTCATCTTTGGAAAATTTCAAACCATTGGTGTGAGTGTACATAGCATTTGTTTAAATTATGTCAGAGCCAAATTATAATGTCCTAGACATGGAGTATTTATGGAGCATTATAGCCCATTAATTGGCCTGTTGGCCTGAGTCTTCCGGGGAGAATAACAAATCTCCTGGGTGTCCTTGACTATGACTTCGGCTTTAGCCAAATCACAACTGTGGCTGCCAGAGTAGCTGCTATGCATGCATGAGTGGCCAAAATTTACTGTATTCGATGGGAAGAGTCCAGCTGAACGGTCCTGTGTATGTCTGAATGTATTTTCAGTTGCATCAGCTGAATTCTATGCAAAGCAACTCTCTAAGGGTAAGGATTAATTTCTTCAGCTAACATTTATCAAGCACAAATTATTTTTAGGAAATGACAATGTAGCTGTGGACAGGACGGGAGAATCTCATGGACTTATAGAGCTTACGTGCCAGGGAGGAAGGCACAGAATGAACAAGTGAACAAAAAACTAGACTATTTCTGACAGCAGTAAGACTTACAAAGGAATAAGCAAGTCGTGGTAAAGAATGGCTGGGGTGAGGGCATGTGCATGGTGGTTTGTAAAGGTCCATCTCTGTGAAGTGACATCCAGCCCCAGTAGAAGAGTTCCAGGCAGAGGGAACAGCCACTGTGAGGGCTCTGAGGCAGGAATTTAGTTTGATATTTCTGAAACAGGAAGAGGCGCTGCAGAGGAGCATTGTGTGAGAGATCAGAGGAGCTGGATTTGAGGTGCTTTAGCTTTTCTCTTGTGGACCCTCTGGCAATATCAAAGCCTGTGGTGTCCTTTCTGAGAATTGTATCATGTTGTTTGTGGACTTTTTGTTTTTTGTTTTAGAGAGACAGTGTTTTGGTCTGCTACCCAGGCTGGAATGCAGTAGTAGCACAATCATAGCTCACTGTGACCTTGAACTCCTGGGTTCAAGCAATCCTCCTGCCTCAGCTTCCTGAGTAGCTGGGACTACAAACAATTTGTTTATGTTTTATAGAGACGGGCCCTTGCTACATTGACAACACTTGAACTCAAGGGATCTTCCTGCCTTGGCCTTCCAAAGTGCTAGAATTAAAGGCATGAGCCATTGTACCTGGCCCAGAATCATGTGTTTAATTAGATAAAATAAAATACATAGTGATACAAAGGGAGCCAATTATGCTAAAACACAACTATCAAAATATTCACAAGACAAAACTGTAATATAAAATGTAAATACTTCTTTATTAACTTTTTTTAGCAGATCTAATAACCAACTTTGAAGTAGTAATATTTCAAGATATCTACAACAGTAGTAATGTAATATAAAATATTGGTGACAAAGTCACAAACACTGCTAATGCCGCTAAGATTTCATGCATGATTCAGTGGAACATTATATTTCAATTAAAGGGTGTAAAAATGAAGTGATTTTTTTTCTATCTAAAATCACAGATCCTGTGAATGCTACCCATGGACTGCAGGGCGTAAACTCCGGGGCTAAACCATGCAGGCTTTGTAGGCATGGTGAGGTGTTGGACTGAGCGTGACGGGGAGTCACCAGGAAACTTTAACCCAGAGAAGTGGCATGGTCTGGCTGCTTTATAGAAACTGGATTCTAGGATAACAGGAATGGAAAGGCAAGCATGCAAGGAGGATCTGCACGGTAGCCTTCTTTTACCTTTTACCCTTTAGGTAAAAGATGAGGAGGGCTTGGAAAAGAGTCATAGCACTAGAGACTCAGAGTGAGTGACTGTATTCAAGGTGTCTTCTGGAAGAACCGGCAGGATTTGCTGATAGACCAAGAATAGAGGGCAGCGAAATAGTGAGAGGGAGAAACAAGGGTGGTGCTGAGGTTGTTCACAAGAGACACCAGGTGCTGGTGTTGGCTGCCACAGCTGGCGTGGGCCACCCCAAGAAAGGCATCAGTCTGTGGGCGTGCTGGGGTAATGGACGGTGGCGCCCGTGTCCCATCATAAACCTTGTAAAGGGTGAGACAGTTATTGCACAAATGGAGAAATACCAGGTTAGCGGCTGGACATACAAGCCTGGCACTCAGAAGGTCAGCCTGAAGGCTATGTGTACACTCTTGAGGTGAGCCTGATGTTTTGAACAACAGTGGGAAGGTAAGAGTTCTATAGTGTCACTCTGATGACTAGAGAGGTGCCTTGACATCAAAGCTGCACCATCCTCTCTCCATTGAGGGAAACTCTCATCTTTTGCTCCCCTTGAGAGGCAAAAAACTTGATAAAGGTCACTCACTTAGGGTAACCAGAATGAAGGGCAACTAGAAGCAGTGTCCCGCAGCCCATGATTTGTGCCGTTCACGGTGCTGCTTCTCCAACTTTATCCATTGCAGTTGTGAGCAAAAATTCAGATCAAGATTTTACATAGTGTGAGCCAGGCATGGTGGCTCATGCCTGTAATCCTAGCACTCTGGGAGGCCGAGGCAAGGTAGGTGTATTACTTGAGCTCAGGAGTTCAAAACCAGCCTGAGCAGGGGCCACACTATCTCTACTAAAAATGAAAAAAATTAGTTGGGTGTTATAGCTGGCACCTGTAGTCCCAGCTACTCGGGAAGGTGAGGCAGGAGGATCACTTGACCTCAAGAGTTTGAGGTTGCTGTGAGCTGTGATGACACCATGGCACTCTACCCAGGGCCACAGAGTGAGATTCTGTCTCCAAAAAAAAAAAAAGAAAGAAAGAAAGTTCTATAGTGCAAGAGCAAACGGAAGCAAAGAGCAGAATGAGGATTAGGCTGGAAGTGTCAAATCCTGGCTCCTCCACCATGTAACTTTGAACATCAGCAAGCCTTAATGTCCTATCCAAAATAGAATAAGGACAAAACCTGGTGTTATTAAATTCAGTAAAAAATATTTGGCACCTAATAAGCGCTTGGTATGTATTTTTGGTTGAATTAAAATTGTAATTTTTTTTTTTTGGAGACAGAGTCTATGTCGCCCTCAGTAGAGTGCTGTGGCGTCACAGCTCACAGCAACCTCAAACTCTTGGGCTTAAGCGATTCTCTTGCCTCAGCCTCCCAAGTAGCTTTGACTACAGGCTCCCACCATTGTGGTTTAGCTGGCCCAGGCCGGATTCTGCCACCCTCAGTGTATGTGGCTGGCGCCATAACCACCGTGCTACGGGTGCCGAGCCAAAAGTCGTAAAAGTTTTAAATCAACATTTGGTAGTGTACTTTTCTCAATTATGTCAGGTTGGTTTTCTTCCAGAAAAAAAAAATTATAATTGTGGCTAAAACAACACAAAGGATCTTGAATAATTTACTGGACTTCTCATTCTATGTCATGACCTATGGGAAAAAATAGATGGCCCTCCCCAGGTATTTGTATCTGAGGAAAGAAGCTTGGCTAGAATCTACAGGATTTTCATCTTGTAGCGACAAAGCAATGTGTAGATACTTCTCTTGGAAGCCTAAAAAAGAGCAATACATAAGTATGCCAGCTCTAGTCTTAAAGGCAATGAATTTGACTTAATGTTTAAAGACCAACAGAAAGTTTGTCCTTTCTAATCAATTTAACTAGTCTGACTAATAATGTAAAATCCTTTCTGGCCAGGGCTGCTGCCATCTCAGATGGTTTATTCATTTGTTTTCATTGAGCATATACTGTATCCTGGCACTGCTCTTAGATCAAGACATACAAGAAAAAAACAAAAGTGAGGTCCCTGGCATCCCGAGTTTTCACTGACGTGGGCAGGAATAAATGAACATGTAAATAGACAACTGAACATTGTTACAGAGAGCGTAGTGTGCGCCATGGAAAATACAGCCAGCCGGTGCTCACAGGGGCAAGTGTGTTTCCAATGTGAAGGGGCCATTTGAATGGAGACCTAAACGAGAAGCCAGCTGGGGGGGGAATACGGATGGGCAAAGCCTGTCCCCCATATAGGGACAGCCACGTGTAAAAGGTGAAGAAGAGAGATAGTAGGAGACATGGTCAGGCTGGTAAGAAAAGATGAGGTCAGGACTGGTCATCCCAGGTAAAGTTGGACTTCATTCTTAATAAATAAAGAATTTTGAGCAGAGAAGCAACACGATCTCATTTGTATTTCTACACGTTCACTCTGACTGTTGTTTTGGGATAGTCCTGTATGGTGCCCAGAGTGGAACCAGGGAGGAGGTGATGGTGACCCGGACAGGGAGGGCAGCCGTGGGGTAAGGAGCCCCGGACAGACTCGAGAGGGGTGTTGAAGGTGGTGCTGGTAGGATCTGCAGAAGGGTTAGATGTATGGGGAAGGACAGAACGGAAACAGGATGTGAGCAACGGGGTGGGTGGTATTGTCAGTTACTGATAAGGAGAAGACTTGGGAAATAAAGGATAATGAGGGACATGCTATCGAGGGTTCTGTTCTGGACAAAGGTTGAGTTGCCTATTAGTCACTAAGCAGAGATGTCGAGTGGGTTGTCGAACGTGTGCTTCTAGAGCTTGGGGAGAGGCCAGGGATGAGCAAGCCCTCCATGAAGTTCTTGTTTGCTGTGCATGGCTGCAAGCCTGGTTTGGTGGTGGATATCAGAAGCAAGCTTCTCCCCCGGTCCCCTGGAGTCAGAATTTCCTTCAGTGCCATGTCAGCTGTCCTGGAAACTCATGACAGGCTTTCGGGTTCAGAGATTTAAAACACTGGTAGGAGTTTGATGGTTTTTTTTTCTCTGCTTTGTTCCAAGTTAACTGAAAAGCATGGTTTTCAGGTTTCACCTTCATACAAGGGGCCTGTCACTTACCTGTGATCAGGATACTGCCCCTGTAACATCTCAGCTCCCCAGACAAGGAGATAATTTAGTCTGGAATGTGTTGAGTGCCCAGAACAAGACCCATCCCCAGAAGGACAGTGCTTAGTTAATAAGCCTGCCAAGTATCGGGTGAACAGGAGACAGTCTGACGGATGAACCCAGGGTGTGAACGTTGTGGACCAGGCCTTCTCTGTTTTTTCCTTTTGGCTCCATAAATCTGTTATGGTTTCCCTTCTATCAGTTTCTTTCATTCTCATGATGGTTTCTCATTAAAGACATTCATGGGGAAGGTTGTAATCAATCAGAGCTATTAGTCACCAGAATGTAATCTGGTTCTAGTACAAACTGACCTGCACGGTGTCCTGTCTACCTTGGGGTTTAAGCTGATTAATTCAGAGCCTGGGAGGCTGCACCTGATGTTCTATAGCACCATACTCCCTGTCCCCCACACCAGTAAGGGATTTAACATATTGACACTGTCATTAGATGCAAACCCACAGTTAACCCACCTTGGAAGTAGCTGCCGGTGCCTGGCTCACCTTGGATGTACATTTATAGCCAGCAAATGACAGGTGCCACTAGTGAGAGAATGCCACTTTGGTTCCCCATCTCAGGCCCTACCGCGCTGATTACAGTAGGGTTTCTGGTTTGTTTACTTGTTGTACTTCCAAGAATAGATCACCCTCATGGTTCAGAAAGGAGTTGGTGATTAGAATGTGATCTCGGCAGAAAAATAGGCAGTTCATCAGCGTGACCTGTCTGCTTTGTGTTTCTGAGGGAACCAGAGAACAGAGATGGGAAGAGTTCCTCCCTGGGCTGCCCACAGAGCCCCTGGCAGCCGTACAGGTGGGCCTACCCGGTGGAAATGCCACACAAATTGTATTCTCCATCACTGACCTTGGCTTTCAAAATACAATTAACCACAAGTAGAAGCTGAGGACTAGGTCAAACTAAAGACTCCTCGAAAATGATATTTTAGGTGCAAAAGCTGTTACAAATGACAGGACAAATTAATTGGTATCTCGCACCCAGGGAACCATGATAAATAAGTGTTTCTTCTTGCACTGATAAGCACAGTTAAAGTACAATCACCCTCCTCCCCCTCTCTGACCCCGTGTTGTACTAAGACTGTGGATAGGGCAGAGCGGTCAGGAGCAAAGCCACGGCCAGTCTTGGACAAGTCACTCTGTTTCTCTGTGCCTCATTTTCCTCTATCTGTAAAAGGGCAGTGATGATAATGATATGTCTTTCAAAGGTTATTGAGGAGAAGTAAATGAATTGTCCCATGTAGCAGATACTCAGTGCCTGGCACATAGTACGGCTGAGGCTCTCATCCGTGTGGCCAGCACGGTGCCAGATGCCAGTGGTATAAAGATCAGCTCCACTGGGAAGACGGACACACAAACTCGTCTGCCTTCTGCCTCTGCCTGCTCTTTATTAAATGCTTAGGAGATAAGGATACGACTGTGGAACAGGGATAATACTCCGCATATAATAAATAGAACTAATAAGAAAGGCAGAAGACATTATTAGAGCCAGAAATGTAATAGAACAGTAATTGAGGAGACCAACCTTTTGTCTATTGTGAATTAAGCCAAAATGCATAATGTAGCTGAGATGAAACAGACCAAAATTAGACTTCATTGTGGTTTGGTAAAAGAATTAATATTTAACAGAACAGCAGCCTAAGAAAATTTTATAGAAATGCCATGAGAATATCCTGGCCAGCGAACCAAACATTCAGTTACCAGATGTACCCAATAAAATAGCAGGACTTAGCCACGTCCCACCTAGCTGAAAATCTACAAAAGCACTTGCATATATACACACACACAAATGCTCTTCAGTGCAAAAGGAAAATATTAATTGGAAACCAAGGAACAGAAAAGGAAGGCTGATCTGAATCTCCCCTCTGGCACCCACTTGCTGTCTGTGCTTAGGTGAGTTACTCCCTGCTCAGCGGTGTCTGCATCTATGAAATGGGGATACTGTTAGCATCGACCACGCAGGGTTGTTGGCAGGACTCAGTGAGATAATGCATAAAAAACTCCAAGCTGCTAGCACTGAGTCTTTCGCTGCTTCAGTTTGCTGTGCCCTCGCTGGACACCTGCCTCTTTGCCCGCCTTGCCGTCCCTCTCTCGCTCTGTGTGTTTCTCTCTCTCTCTGTATATTTGGTACACAAGTAATCCACATTCATTTTAGAGAAATAAGAAAATAACACAAAAATTTAAGCCACCCACACCCCATCACCAAGACCAGCTATTGGGCTGCGTGTGGTAGCTCACTTCTGTAATCCTAGCATGCTGGGAGGCCTATGCCAGTGGATTGCTTGAGCACAGGGTTTGGAGACCAGCCTAGGCAAGAACGAGATTCCATCTCTAAAAATAGCCAGGCATTGTGGCGGATGCCTCCAGCTACTCTGGAGGCTGAGGCAAGAAGATCTCTTGAGCCCACGAGTTTGAGGTTGCTGTGAGCTATGACACCAGGGCATTCTACTGAGGGTGACAAAATGAGGCTCTGTCTCAAAAAAAAAAAAAGACTAAAAGACTAGCCACTGTTTTGCCCAGTATCCCTCTGGTCTTTGTCTATGTCTAGTAAATGTGAATGTTTATATCTGTGTAAATAGATCATTACATATACAAGATCATACTACACATTCTGTCCAATAGAATTTTTTTCTTCTTAATAGTATATCACATCAATAAATATACAATGTTCTTTTTCATTTGAAATTACTATATGATATTGCATTTTAAGTAAATTCCATAATTTAGTTAGACAATACCATTGTCTATAGCTGAGCTTTGCTGGAAAGCTAAGCTATAATCAGATTATCTGTTGTAAACTCTGCTTGTGTAAATATTCTGTGTTGATGGATCTGGACACTCAGTAGCTCTGACTGTGGCCAAGGGGCCAAGGGCAGTTTTTATTCTCAGTAACTGATGATTGCCACTGGTCCTGCTCTCACGCTTGCACCTGCTTAGGAGTAAGTGACCTGGGGTTTTGAAGAGGACCCAACATTTCAACATATTAGTAGCCGTGTAAAGAACTCCGTATTTAAGTATGACCAGCAGCAGAAAACACAAAGAATAAGCTGAGCTCCCTCCCCAAAAAAAGTGTTAATAAGGTACAGAAAGCATGTTATTGGGTGATCGTGGACATATAGAATTGCCTAGAAAAATTTCAGGAATACAGAAGATCCAAGAAAAGCCAGAAAACTGGGAATAAGCGATTGTGGTTCCTGGTTTGTCTTCACCCGTTTATTTTGCACAGGACAGAGATAAATAGTGATTCATAATGACATCTTTCCATATCTGAATCATTTCTTTGGGTAATGCCAGGAGCCACACGGATAAATAAAGCACTAAATTAGTTTTAATAAAATGCATCCAGAATTCCCAAGCAAAAGCAAGGGAGGGAAGTCTTAGCCCTTGAGGTCAGCCTGGCATTGCACGTCTCTGGCAGATGTACTGAGGGCTGCTGTGTCCAGAAGGGAACTTCTTGTCTGCTCCCAGAGAAAATCCAAACTATTATACAAGGAGGATTGAGTTGCTACAATTTGGGAACCATTGTTTAAGAATCTGGATGTTGGGCGGCACCTGTGGCTCAGTGGGTAGGGCGCCGGCCCCATATACCAAGGATGGTAGGCTCAAACCCCGCCCCAGTCAAACTGCAACAAAAAAATAGCCAGGCGTTGTGGCAGGTGCCTGTAGTTCCAGCTACTCAGGAGGCTGAGGCAAAAGAATCACCTAAGCCCAGGAGTTGGAGGTTGCTGTGAGCTGTGTGACGCCAGGGCACTCTACTGAGGGTGATAAATTGAGACTCTGTCTCTTAAAAAAAAAGAATCTGGATGTTTTGAAAGTCCTGCAATTTTAATTTTCTTTATTTCTTTCTTTCTTTTTTTCTTTTTTTTTTTTTTTTTTTGAGAAAAAAAGCTGTCGCCCTGGGTAGAGTGCCGTAGCATCACAGGTCACAGCAGCCTCCCCTCCTAGGTTTAAGCAATTCTTTTACCTTAGCCACCCAAGTAGCTGAGACCACAGGCGCCCACCACACCACCCAGCTATTTTTTGGTTGTAGTTGTCATTGTTGTTTGGCGGGCCTGGGCTGGATTCGAACCTGCCAGCTCTGGTGTACGTGGCTGGCGCCTTAGCCGCTTGAGCTACAGGCACCAAACCTGCAATTTGAATTTTCAAATGTTTTATGGGTAACACGTCTGAATAAGAGCAGCTACGTGATAATCCTCTTCTCAGTCCAGCCTCTGCATCACCTGGAACCATCATTTAACCTCTCAGAGACTTTCCGGTTGGGACAGTAATGCCCTCTTTATACTCTGAGCTTCACAGTGATATGCCCAGGATTTAGGAAAGAACATGTTCATTAATACAAACTGTGGGAGTTTTTTGAAACTTCTGAGGCATCTGAGGTAGGTGACAACACATGTGGCAGCGTTAATAACATCCGAACTTGATTATTTCAGTATTTATATTAAATTTAATAAGGCTCTACTGTAAACTCCCTGTTATCTGCGTTTTAATGTTTATTTATGTCCACTTTTGAGTTGACATTGACTTCATTCAGCATCTCAGCCCATTTTGAAGGTGGGTTATCCCTGGAAGGTGCTATGGCCAGGATTCAAGCAGACATGTGAGGATGGCACTTTCCAGGAAACTGTCCTCTGCGCCCTTCCCTTCGTGTGTCCCTGCTCACTCCTCAAGGGTTTTCCAGGCCTTGCCCTGCTCTTCTTCAGCTTGCCTGTCGTCTGTGTGGCTTTTCTATTCCACCCTTCCATCTAGAACATGCCCTCCCTCCCCTGTCCAGTCAGCCACACCCGCTCTGCCTCTCCTATAGGGTTTTGTAGGAGTTGCTGCCTTGGCCCCCCAGGCTGTCTCTTCCACAGCCCACGGCACTGCCAGGCAGGCGTCAGCAGACAGACAATGCTAGGCCCCTGTTTGTTGATGGGGACAAGAGGAAAGACAGGGCCAGCCAGTGTCTTGCCCTACCCCAACCCCATGATCTGTGTTTGACCCTGCTCCTTCCCCAGACTGTTGGCCTGTGTTGTTGCTGCGTGGTACGAGGCAGTGGGACTGTCAGGTTACCTGGAGAAATGCCACCAGGCCTTGTTACCTGTGTGAACGGACACAGAGTGTAAGCCTGCCTTCCACTGTCATCCACCGCAGAATGGACTGTGGAGGGCATTTCAGCAGCCATTCAGTGACCCACATTGGAGGATGACAGCCCTGTTTTCCTTCCCGTAGGAATTATCATCTTTAGTCTCCAATAAGCATGAGATTTTCCCCATCCTTTGGGAATTTGCTCAGTCAGGATGGTAGCACAGGGCCGGACACAGTGGCTCATGCCTGTAATCCTAGCACTCTGGGAGGCTGAAGCAGGTGGATTGAGCTCACGGGTTCTAGATCAGCCTGAGCAAGAGAAGACCCCATCTTTAAAAATAGCCAGGCATTGTGGCAGGCAGGCACCTGTAGTTCCAGCTACTCAGGAGGCTGAGGACTGAGGCAAGAGAATCCCTTCAGCCCAAGAGCTTGAGGTTGCTGTGAGCTGTGATGCCGCAGTACTCTACTGAGGGCAACAAAGTAAGACTCTGTCTCAAATATATATATATATAAGGTAGCACAAACAAGATAGTAGTAAGTAGGGAGGTTCAGGGTCCTAAAAGCCAAAAAAAGAGGCATTAATTGAGTTCATGGAATCAGGTGAGTCTTAATCTGGGCCAAGGGTCCCCGAGACTACCCCAGGCTTAGTGATTCACTAGGACTCATGACCTCAGAGCAACTGTTATACTCATGATTATGGTTTATTATAGCAAAAGTATATAGATTAAAAGCAACGAAGGGAAAGGTACATGGGACAAGGTCCAGGAGATACCAGAGACAAACTTCCAGGTGTCCTTTCCCCGTGGAGTCTTATAAATATGCCTAATTTTACAGCAGTGATTTGTGACGACACATGCAGTCCTGTCAACCAGAAAGTATCTGGGATTTTTCTTGGAGTCAGTCACATGGGCCTTCAGTGTCTGTGTGACTGACCTCAGCCATGCAGACTGCAGCCCCAGGGCAAACACAGATCTTCATCATAAATCACATTGTTGGCATAAACTATCTGATCAAACTGGTATTTTGGCCCAAGACCTTGGACAAAGCAGCTGAATATTACAAGGACTCAGAGCTCAATCTCAGGAGCCTGTGAAGAGCCAGCCCCGAAAACAGACCTTTCTGGGGAAGTACAGGGTCTGAGCAACACAGCCTGCTGAGTCAGCCCTTCCCTGCACGCGTCCCAGGGTCACAACCCCGGAAGCCTGTGGCCATCTGACTGCACGTCTTGCCACCCCCTTCTCCCTGCCATCTCCCCATGCTCTCTGCCTGGGGCCATTCAGAATAGCAGCCGTTGCCCTGTTTTCACAAACAGCAGCGTATCTCCAGCAAGGACACTGTACATTATCATGGACACTACGTTCTAATTATTTTTCCTTAGGGGTGGGGCATGGGTATGATAAGCCCTTAATGCTACAGGTACCTTCCTGTTTCCTCAGAACAAGTCAGAAGTGACTTTCCCCGTATTCGGAAGGCAAAGACGACTCCAAGCCATGTGTGTCCCCTCCACAGTGGCATTTAACTGCCCCTCTTGTTTCTGTCTCCCTTCCCCTGGCAGTGGCTCAGAAACCCCGGCCCCCAGCACGAGAAGCGGACTCTGTTTGGAGACATGGTGTGTTTCTTGTTCATCACTCCCCTGGCCACCATCTCGGGCTGGCTGTGCCTGCGGGGCGCTGTGGATCACCTGCACTTTAGTAGTCGGCTCGAAGCCGTCGGCCTGATTGCACTCACTGTCGCACTCTTCACTATTTACCTCTTTTGGACACTAGTAAGTATGGCCCGTGGCCGGGGGTTCAGGCCGGTTGGAACTGGCAGAAGCCTTTCTTGTCTGTAGCACCCCTCCCCTGCCCGGCAGATGCAGACTTCACGTGCCGCAGGAGCGTGCGAGTTGGCGTGTTACTGTGTGTGTGTGTGTGTGTGTGTGTGTGGCTAGGAGAGGCAGATCAAATAAAGAAAAAGCCCAGACCAAGGCACACACCTTGGCCATCGCCCTCCCCCGGTGGCCCAGGACCCGTCTGCTTCTCTGCATGGCGTCTGCTTCCTTCTCACTTTGAGGGGACTAGAGCATACTATGAATGACGCGTTCAGCGGCGGCGGCTGCTGTCACCAACTGCCCAGATCATGAATTCTCCCTGCTGGTTTTTTCCTCTTCCTGACATAGCCTAACGTCCTTGTTGGATGTGGGGCTGCACTTCGCCTGGCGATTATTCCATGTGTTGGAATATTGACTCTGCTGCCCACAAAAGCACTCATTTAGCTGGGAAGCTGCCACCAAAGAAAGGACATTTCCCAATAAGTGTTCCCACTCTCTTTGAGGCAGAATTTTTTAATATTTTTTTTCATTCTTTTAACTTCCTGCAGTCAGCTGACTGCTCGGGAACCAGTCGCCAGCACCCACACAGTGCAGTGTTTCATCTCTCTCTTATGCTTCTCTCTGGAAGCTGCAGAGGAGGACGTCACGACCCTCTCAAATGTTTTCAGAAGCGGGGCCTCCTGCTTCCTGGCATTACTCTCTTGGGCCTGCTCATTTCTAATCTGAGCACGTTCCATTGTTATTCAATATGTATTTCCTGTCTAAAGTGTACCATTCCCACATCCCGGAGCACAGTGTCAGCATGTGGAAGCTGCCCCTGCCTCCCCGCCCCTCACCCCAGACCCTGTCTGTTCCCTCTTACCCATCCTGTGGCTCTTCCAGCTCTGTGCCTCCCCTCCCGTGAGAGCACTCAGGCAGAGGACACATTTCAGTCTCAGTTGGAGGAGTATCACTGAGCCTTGGTAAACAGGGAAGGTTCAGGTGCCAAGAACTTGTCTTGAGTTTCCTGGTTAATTCAGACATTCTGTTCCAGGGCTAATGATCCCCCAAGTGAAACTATCATTGCCTCCTTTAAAAGTTCATACTTCCAAAGTGTGTTTTGGTTCACTGGGAATCAAGCAGTGAAGCTGGTCCAAAAGTTTCTATCATGATAGGAGAGGGGTTAGAAATGAGAAATTAAGTGGTCTAACTATCACCATCTAACGCTGTCAGCTGCACCACCTCGAGAAAGTCATGGCACTTCTCTGGGCTTTACTGCCCTCATCTGTGACGTGGAGATAACACCCATCCCGCCCAACACCCCTGGTGCGAGAGATGGCAGTGAAAGTGTACAGGGAAAAGTACTTTGGAAAATAATAAGTGTAAGTTTTTACCGTGTATAAAGGTTTTCTAGTCTACAGTTTTTCTTAGAAGAGTTCCTATGTTGAAGGAAGAGTGGAGGTGAGCCTAGAAGTGGGCTTTCAGAACCGATGTAAGGCCTTTTTGAAAACCTGCTCTGTGATCCGTACATTTAGCAAGGAGGAAAGAAGGGGGTGGGGCGTAGAGAAGGGGTGAGAATGGAAGACAAAAAAGAAGACTGGCGAGAGAAAAATGGATTGGGACCCTCTTCCCTCTCCCATGATACAAGCAGTGTTTAGGTAGGAGATGTACCTAGACTAGGCTCTTTTAGGGGAATGATAATATACTTCATCCAGAAATATTTCCAGGAGGCAGTGCTGCACAGTAAAAAGTGCATGTGTTGGCTGGGCAACGTGGCTCGTGCCCGCAATCCCAGCACTCTGGGAGGCCAGGGCGGGAGGATCACTTGAGCTCAGGAGCGCAAGACCCTGTCTCTGCTAAAAATAGAAAAATTAGCCAGGCATTGTAGCAGGTGCCTGTAGTCCAAGCTACTTGGGAGACTGAGAGACAGGAAGATAAGTTGAGCCCAAGAGTGTGAGGTTGCTGTGAGCTATGACAGCACGGCACTCTATCCCAGGCACAGAGTGAGACTCCGTCTAAAAAAAAAACAATGTGCATGTTGACGATCCAAGAGCCCTGTGTTTAAACCCAAGATTTAACATCCTAATAGCTGTCTAACATCAAACAGATACTTAACGGCCCTGCTTGTCCTTCCTCTTAAACAGAAAATGGAGGAAATAGTTGATAATCTCTGGGGCAGTGGGTCTGGGGAAGATTGAGTGGAGTGACCTCTGAGAACACACAGCCAAGCCTCTGGGAGACTGGCCCAGCCTCTTCCCCCGGCTTCCCTGATGCCCCAACTTCCCGCCTCCCCCAGCCCTCTGGAAAACACAGAGTAGCAGGTAGGAGAGAGGCATTTCTCCCTCTGCCAGGTGTGAAGAACGTGCAGCAATAGGTTACTGAATATAGAATAACTCCTTCCCAGATAAATGCTGTACTGAGCAGCCCTGGCAAGAGCCGTAATTCAGAGGCTGACAGCACTTGGAAACTGCCCTACAGCAGAAACCCATTGTAAACAAGCTGTCAAGTTTAAGGAGAATATGCTGTGAAAATGTCTTAGATAAACAAACACGGTGTCAGTCCAAGCCTGGCTCCTCAGAGGAGCAATTCCTGGAAGGGCCTCCCCGGCACGGTGAAGAGGAACAAGCTCTCAACGCCACTCACCTCAAAGTGCCTTAGAGGTTCCCGCTGGCTCCCACGGCCACGCAGGCCCAGCCCTGACCTCCAAGGCACACCTGGGACCCTGCCACCTACTCAGAGTGCTCAGGGGAAAGGTGTCCCAGAAACATCACTGCTCATGTCTTAAATGATTTGAGGTCCCTGGACAGACACAAAGAGAGCTAGCTGAGAAGTGAGTCCGCATTAAGCATGAAGAAATTGTCTGTAATGGACTTGGCGTCAGCCCCAGCTTAACTCCCAGGCCCATGGCTTCATTGTTTAAATTCTCACTGTAAAGGGGGGACCCTCCAGTAGAACGCTGTCCCAGTGCCGTCCACAAGCTTCAGCGTCCTGGTTTGGAAGATGTAAATAATGGTATCGCAGATCACATATGTGACGCACCTACTACTGAGTACAGGACACACATCCCAGAGCTCTTGGCCTGTTATTTTACATGTGTTCAACATGGGAAAGAAGATGATTATTTTGTGACACTCCTTCTCAGATACATGAATGCTTGTGGCTAAAAGAGAGAGAGATTAGGCTATTTCCTTTTAAGCCTTTGGTCTCAGTGTTGTCATGGACCACAGGCTGCATCACCTGGGAGCTTGTTAGAATATCTGAATTTTAAGCCCCACCCAGACATAAAGAATTAGAGAGTGTACACACAGCCCCCAGACAGCCTGACAGTGCTTGGTGGCCATTCTCCATAGCCAGCTCTTTCCTGTATCCTCTTGTTTTCCACAGCACAGTCAGAGGTAACTGAGCAGGGCTCCATGTGAAATAGTCTCTTGCCAAATCCTAGCCCCATCAATGTGTGTAAGTTGGCTGGGCTCACATCTGTAATCCTAACACTCTGAGAGCCCAAGGTTAGTGGATTGCTTGAGCTCAAGAGTTTGAGACCAGCCGGAGCAAAAGCAAGACCTGGTCTCTACTAAAAATACAAAAACTAGCCTAGCGTTGTGACGGGCACCTATATTCCCAGCTACTCAGGAGGCTGAGACTAGAGGATCACTTGAGCCCAAGAGTCTGAAGTTGCTGTGAACTAAGATGCCACTACACTCTACAAGACACACTACACTCTGTCTCAAAAAAAAAAAAGTTTGTAAGTTGCACCATAACTTTTGGAGAAAAATTACAAAATAAGAACATGTTATCAGCTGTGACTTCATAGCAAAGGCTTCCCCCAAGCTCAGTCACCTCCGTGATGGGGCGAGGGGGAGGCTAACGTTGCCTAACCCTTTTCTTCATTCATATGATCACAACTCTCTGTACAACAGACCTTGTCCATGACAGGAAGTTAGTTAATATCCTTTAGATGAATAAATGAATAAACATCAGGAAACTCATCCCAGAAGGGGCAGATTGAAAAATTTTAGAACAGTGGCTATATATTCTTTCTCCCTGCTGTCTCCTTAAAAACCTCAAAATTACTGTTACAGCGTCTTTTTGTTTTACATTTATGTTTTTCTTCACTGCCTCATCACCTCTCTAAATCATGCCTCCTATTTTTGTCTGTGACATTGCATTGCGGGGAGGACGTGTCTTGGAGCATTAGAAGGGCGGCTGCACGCCTGGGGGCTCCCCTGCGCTGTGCCCGCAGCCTTTATTTTCCCTGGCAAGGAGGCGTCAGCATGTGATGCTTTCTTATTGGTTGAATTTGCCTGCAGACTGTGGTGATTACCAGCAATTAAAATAGATTAATGTATAATAAGATCTCATCCGTTTGTCTAAACAAGTGGGCTGATGTTTCTAATTTCCTGGCCAGGAACAGGGAAAGCTGCTAAGTGGTTGACCCCCTGTGCTTCTTGAAGCGATGCTTCTCAGGCTGAAATGCAGGCGCCAGTCACCTGGGGATCTTGTTAAAATGCACTGATTCTGTAGGGTTGGGTGGGGCCTAAAATTCTGATATTTTCACAAGCTCCCAGGTGATACAGCCTGTGGTCCATGACAACTCTTAGACCAAAGGTTTAAGGCAGCAGTTCTCAACCTGTGGGTCGTAACCCACAGGAACTGTATTAAAGGGCCATGGCATTAGGGAAGTGGAAATAGCCTAATCCCTCTCCATCTCTCTCTCTCCTTTTTTCTCCAACCATTCGTGTATCTAAGAAGGAGTGTCACAAAATTATCATCTTCTTTCCCATGTTGAACACATGTTAAGTAACAGGCCAAGAGCTCTGGGATGTGTGTCCTGTACTCAGTGGTAGGTGCGTCACATATGTGATCTGTGATACCATTATTCACATCTTCCAAACCAGGACGCTGAAGTTTGTGGACAGCAAATGGGTCACGCACACAGCCACTAAGTAAAGGCGGCAGATCCCAGTGCAGCGTGCTCGCCCCAGAGCCTGAGGCCTGGGCCCACAGCCACTCTCAATTACTAATGCCAAGGGCACACAGCATGATTTGGAATCCAGCTTCCTGTCACATTTCCAGAGTCCAGGCTTCTTGTATTGTCAACCTCTTCACTAGTACTTGTCTGCCTTCTCCCTCCTTCCTACCCTTGGCCCTGAACATCTGGCTTCCCAACCTGCCTCTTTTATATTCTTGAGTAGCACCAAGCAGCAGCAGGGCAAAACAGATAGAAGAGAATCAAGTTTTAAAAAACGAAACAAAACTGATCTGTTTTGGCACGTTCAGGGTGTTCTGGAGAAAAGCACATCTGTGTGAGTTTAAGCGCTTATATTTTCATGCCCAGATCTCTCTGGCACTCAGCCTGTGGCATCTGCTTCGTGGCCTTGAATTTCATGATCCTGCCTTGTAGACTAACAAGCCCATTCTGATCAAGGGCCTGCACTCTCTACTTCCAGAAACTCTGAGTTCAAACCATCGGGTCACCCCATTTCCTGACCACCATAGACTTGAACACAGCCCCTCACCCTAGACAGTTAAATATCTCAGGCCTGGGTGACTTGTCACTCTGAGTTCTTACCTACTCCTCTGGAAATACACTGGAGCCTACTCCCAATTTTTTTTTTTTTTTTGGCAGTTTTTGGCCAGGGCTGGGTTTGAACCCACCACCTCTAGCATATGAGACCAGCGCCCTACCTCTTTGAGCCACAGGCACCACCCCTTACTCCCATTTTTAAAGACAGCTTATACACCTTCAAGAGCACAGACTCCAAATTCCCTGGGCAGCCCATCAGTGCTTCATGCCAGCCTTCTCCTAAACAAACTACAGGTTTCAAAATCTCAGTCATATTTACGTAGAAAACAAGCACTTTTCTGGCACAATTGAACATAGGTTTCACTGCTCATACCATCACATTTTATTTGAGAGGTTTTTAGTTTGAAGCACTGTCACAATCAGAAAGTGTGGAATATTCATTCACTGATTCATTGACTCAGAAAACTCTACTGAACAACTTCCCAAGTGCCAGGCACTGTGATGGGAGCTGGGCATGCAAACAGGACCCAGGTCCTGCTGATAGCACAGAGAGAGAGAAAGGTACAGTGATGTTCAGGGCACACAGTGCCACACCGAGGTAGGCACAGCTCCGTCAGCAGCTATGAAGTCGTGTCTCATCCAGTTGGAGGCTCAACTTAGGGCACTTGCTGCCTGTGCTGAATCTTCCTCATGGGAAGCTTTAGAATGCTGGAGCTAGAAGCCATTAGGGAACCCCCATCGGGGCCACCAAGCAGGTGTGCCAGTTGTCACAGCACAGTACAAGGATATCCTTCCCAGCGTAGTGTGAATGGGGTCCTTTGAGTGGTGCAATGTCTACCCCGTACAGAGAGGAGCCTGGGGACCCAACAGGCACATGGCCCATGTCACCCAGCTGGGTGAAGGCTGGCGTTGCAGTCACTCTGTCCTGCTGCCTCCAGCCAACCGTCTTCCCAACTGAGGCTTTAGGGCCCGCAACATCACTAGACAGAAAATAAATCCAGACTCACAAAGAACCTCCTTTTCCTGTTCACCCCGATTTTACCCAATCTGAAGAGGAACGAAACAAGCCCTGCCCACGTGTTCATACACAGGGCACTCTGGTTGGTTCCCAATCTCCAACACTCAACTGGTGTTGCCCAGATTCTCACCCTGCGTGCTGCCAGCTCTCTGAAACTGGTCTACATGACATATGTGGGTTTTGGATCATCAACTCCTGCCTCCCTGAACACCTTCTCTCCTTCTTCCTCTCCCACCCACCAGGTGTCATTTCGGTACCACTGTCGATTGTACAACGAATGGCGTCGGACCAATCAGAGAGTGATTCTCCTCATTCCAAAGTCTGTCCACATCCCTTCTAACCAGCAGTCCCTTCTGGGCCTCCACTCGGTCAAGAGGAACTCAAAGGAGACCATTGTTTGATGTTGTGTGGTTGGCTGGCGGTCGGTTCATTCGTTGTGTGGGGTTTGGAAGTTTCTGCACTGAGCCACTCCTACGCCCTTCCTTAAGCCTGTGGGTCTAAGAACCTCAAGCGCAGTGTTAGCACGTCGCCCCGAGCCATGACCTCCGCCAGAAGAAAGCAAATGCTGTTTGACTTCAAATCATGGATGCTGCAATCATATGATATTTGCTAAGCTGCCAAACATGTTTATTTAGCAGATACTGTATGGAATTTTCTGAACACCTCTTTAACATATGAGGAAGGTTGTCCTGCTAAAGATGCAATTCAATTCTTCCTTTTTTATTACTATTGCAAACATATATATATATAAATATATATTAAACTTAAATGAAAATCAAAATTGAAAAGCCAACGTAAAAACTGGTTTCTTGGTCTGGATGGGTTTTATTTGGGTTAGTTTTTTGTTTCCTGGTTTCTCCTGTGGCTCCTTTGGGGTAATTTGATAGCTTGAGTGGTCTTTTTACCTCTTTCACGTCCCTCCCTGGAGGAGAAAGCCTAACAACTGCAGAACAAGTTGTATTTGAAGAACTTTTTGTACTAAAGTTCATTTAATTATTCAGGTTTTAAAGGGAAGAAAGGCATGGCGACTCTGCACACAGCGAGCTGTTTATTTAAGTATCATTAAGGAGAGAAAAAGTTACAGGGAGAAGCACGCTCCTTTCAACTTGTTTGGTACTGACAGCTGATAGAAGCTATTTTCTAATAATAAACATCCAGTGTATGAAAGACAAACCCCATTGATTGTAATACTCTTTTTTTTTTTAATCATAAAACCTGTGACGTTTCCCCAAGTAGGTTTAAAGAAGAAGAAAAAAAAGAAAAGGTGAGGAAAAGCAAAAAGGTGGGTGTTCTCACTGCCATCTCATTTAGTGCGCGTCTTAATTCTGCTTCCTAATGAATGGGAGGATCATTAGACATTTCTAGGAACCCTAGACCTGTTTTGCATATCAATTAGCATTCCCATTGCTCTATTGAATTTCTAGCTTGACAGGTAGATGTAGCAAAAAGGCTGGTCCTAGCAGCCCTGTGCTTATTCTAAGACCCTTTTTTCTGATTTTCAGAAAAAAGGAGCACCACACAGTGCCTTCCCCCAGCCACCAGCCAATTCTGTCACAGGCCAAAATAGACTTTTCCTAAGGGTTTCGTGTCCCCTTTCATCCATCACAGTGTAAAGGGTCTGCTCGGAGGCCTGCGTGCACCCGCGTGTGCAGGGAGGCTGGGAGCGGATGTGTCTTCTGAGGGAAGCCCTGGGCTGCTGCGCTGCCTTTCAGGCTCCTGTCTGCCCACCCCACGTGCTGGGAGGACAGGTGGAGTCCAGCTTTAGGGAATGCTTAAAAATAAGGATTTCTAAAAAATATATAGATAGATTTCTAGAACATGACCCACATTCTGAGTATCACTCCCTCCTTGGCCTCAGGCTCCCCAAGTGGGAGAGTGGGAAGTGCCCAGGGGCGGGCAGAGAGCAGGGTAAGGGCTTCAGTCTGAAGGCTGAGGGGGCTGCTGCGGGTGGGAGAGTGGGAAGTGCGCAGGGGCGGGCAGAGAGCAGGGTAAGGGCTTCAGTCTGAAGGCTGAGGGGGCTGCTGCGGGTGGGAGAGTGGGAAGTGCGCAGGGGCGGGCAGAGAGCAGGGTAAGGGCTTCAGTCTGAAGGCTGAGGGGGCTGCTGCGGGTGGGAGAGTGGGAAGTGCGCAGGGGCGGGCAGAGAGCAGGGTAAGGGCTTCAGTCTGAAGGCTGAGGGGGCTGCTGCGGGTGGGAGAGTGGGAAGTGCCCAGGGGCGGGCAGAGAGCAGGGTAAGGGCTTCAGTCTGAAGGCTGAGGGGGCTGCTGCGGGTGGGAGAGTGGGAAGTGCGCAGGGGCGGGCAGAGAGCAGGGTAAGGGCTTCAGTCTGAAGGCTGAGGGGGCTGCTGCGGGTGGGAGAGTGGGAAGTGCGCAGGGGCGGGCAGAGAGCAGGGTAAGGGCTTCAGTCTGAAGGCTGAGGGGGCTGCTGCGGGTGGGAGAGTGGGAAGTGCGCAGGGGCGGGCAGAGAGCAGGGTAAGGGCTTCAGTCTGAAGGCTGAGGGGGCTGCTGCGGGTGGGAGAGTGGGAAGTGCGCAGGGGCGGGCAGAGAGCAGGGTAAGGGCTTCAGTCTGAAGGGTGAGGGGGCTGCTGCGGGTGGGAGAGTGGGAAGTGCGCAGGGGCGGGCAGAGAGCAGGGTAAGGGCTTCAGTCTGAAGGCTGAGGGGGCTGCTGCGGGTGGGAGAGTGGGAATTGCCCAGGGGCGGGCAGAGAGCAGGGTAAGGGCTTCAGTCTGAAGGCTGAGGGGGCTGCTGCGGGTGGGAGAGTGGGAAGTGCGCAGGGGCGGGCAGAGAGCAGGGTAAGGGCTTCAGTCTGAAGGCTGAGGGGGCTGCTGCAGGTGTCCCCTGGGTCGGCTGAGCCCTCTACTCACAGGCTGCTCCCAGCACTGCCCGGGGAGGGAAACAGCTGTACTGCTCTCCGCTGCAAAACTCAGATGTGCTTTATGGCTTGTGACAATGGATTTCCTCCCCACCACGCTTCACTTGGACACTGCAATTCCAGTAATATACGCCTCAGCCCTGCTGTTTACTGGGCCCTGCTCACCCCTCTGGGCTGTCATTAGCTGCATCACCATCAACCGTTTCTTAATTGACCTTTTTAAAATGCTGGACACCACTGGCTGCACGCAGCTGTCACACATTAAATTTCCAAAGCAAAGAATCCAACTTGGTAGCTTGTGAATTGCAGCCCTGTAATGGACTTGATAAATGACGTCCACCCAGCCTCAGTCCCTGAGCTGTCAGGTGAACCAGTGACACCTATCAACGGAATGGCACAACATTCATGAGAGGACCAGGCCCTTTCTCCTCCCTGCTTCTTCCATAAATTAAGGAAGCAGAGGATTCCCAGGATCATTTGAGGTTGGCTGCAGAGAATTCCTGGTGTCTTGGTTCATGAGATGAGAGAGGCTGACACTAGCTATCAAAGGCAGGCAGGTCCCAGGCCCTCCCTGGGGCTCTTGCGCTGGGAAGGGTTGGCACAGTAGGACTGTGCCTGTGCTGTGCTCCTTCCCTCCATATTTACATCCCCACCCCAGAAGGCAGAGTAAGAGCAAGGAGTAGTGTGCGTGTAGGGTGGTGGGCAGGACACCCTGGCAGCCGAGCAGAGCATCAGTGCCCCCTTGCCCAGGCCACCAGCTTGGAACCTCCTTGTGTGAGACTTTTATCAGCACCTAGGGCCCACCTAGGATTCTGAAAATTCTTGGAGAATACTTCATCTCTTTTCAGTCCTTTAATCCTGAGATTGTTCAAGGTAATATTAATAGATCTTAGGGAGCTGTATATGCCAAGAGCGGCCAGCCAAGAGGGCACAGAGACAGGGAGAGGTGGAAATCCAGGCTCTGCTCCATGGAAGAGAGTTGCATCTGCCTGGAGGAAGGGGAGGCTTTAGTTAACTGGTGCACGGGTGCCATGTGGCTTACCAGCAGCGCTGCTAGCCTCACCCTGTTCCTGTGCTTCTTTCTTTTTGAGAGATCAAGAATGAAGCGGAGGAAGAGAGGAAGGGCACGGGCGGACTGGCTTCTCATAGGGTGCTCCCCTCCTAACTGTTTTCCTTGAGATACCATGTAGAGGCAAATGTGTGTCATGGTGAAGCCAGAGGGGGAATTAACAAGTCTAGCATGCTGTCGTCTGCCCCGCGTGTGTGCACACGTCCCTCTCATCTGGGGGACAGACAGAGGACAGGGAGCATCCACAGCATGCTGTCGCCTGCCCTGCGTGTGTGCACGCATCCCTCTCATCTGGGGGAAGGACAGAGGACAGGGAGCATCCACGCACTTTCTACAGATCCTCAGAGAACTGAGCAGAGGCTCAGATAAGCTGTTAAAGGCATTAAGGAAAAATAAATGGCATGATTTGGAAGTTATTTGATGGTCTTTCATTGGCCTGGTCTTCCCTGCTCCGAGGGCCTGGGCCCTGTCGTGGACTGTCGCTTTCAGCTGGGCTGTAGCCATCGCCATCATTTCATTTTTAGTGAAAGTAACTCATCTGAGGCCTGGAGGAGGCGAAGGAGAAAATGGAAGTTTAACTGCAGCCCCACTGAGCCAGCTCGTGGGCAAGAAGCCAGCTGCCACTTCCACCTCCTTCCAGGCCTCGTGGTTCCCCGCTGGGCACTGCCCTCTGGCTGGGCTCTGGGGCTATGCCCTGGCACCTATTTGAATCCCCTCAGCTTTCCCTGACACTCCACATAGCTTATGTAGCTGCCCACACTTGGAAATGGCTCAACACTGAAAGAACCTGAGGAAGAAAGACAGCTGAGAAATGAAATCAGTAAATGCTTCTTCTGCCCTGCAATCCAGAGTGTTCCTAGAAGCCGCCTGAAGATCAGCCCCATGGCTTGCAGGCCCTGGTGCTAGATGAGAAACATGGAGTTGTGATTCTGAAGCCTAAAGTGGGATGGGAGTCAGGCCAGCCAGTGGGGACAGGGTTTAGAACTATTTTAGGATGAGAAGGTAGGGACCATGATGGGCCTGGCTTGCTTCCGTCCTTCCCAGCCAAGTGCAGAGGATCTGCTGACTGGCAGACAGACCGCGTGAAGCCTGGCACTGCTGAGGTTGGAGTCATGAGAAGTTGGCACTCTCGGGAGTGATGCCTGGGGCAACTGCTAGCTCTCTCAAAACATGTCAGCTCTGCAGAAATACACGGGCTACAATCCACCGTTTTTTGGCTTCACAAAAGTCTCAGTGTCGGGAGTTGGCTGTGGGACACCCTGCCTTTCCTTGCTATTTCAGTTGTTCTGGAGGTGATCCTGGCTCTGCTTCCCAGTGTGAGAGAGTGGAACAGAATCAGAGAGGGAATCAGACCACCTGAGTTTGAATCCTGGCTCTGCACTATCACTCCTGCAGACTGTGGACAAGTGACCCTACATGTATAAGACCCAGTTTTTGCCTCTGCAAAATGGGGATAATATCCACGTCATACAGTGATTGCAAAATCTGCAAGGCATAACTCCTGGAGTTCACGAATGAATGGTGAAACCTTTCCCTTCCCCTCCTTCCACACACTGTTGCTACCATCTGGGTTATTTTGCCCTTGCCTCTGTTTCAAAGAGCCATTTTGATAATCAATCTGAAAGACTGTAAACAAATTCTGTTAAATGCTTTTCAAAAAGGAAGATTGAATTAAAATAATCGACAGATTCTTACTGAGCACTGTGCTTAGGAGTAAAAAGAACTGTTAAGAGACCCTCCTGGAGTTGAATGATGTGTAGATTTTGATTTTCCTTGCATTTCCTGATACTGGAATCTAGGGCTAATTGAGAATTCATTACAGATAAAATAATTTTTTTCTAGATCTGGGTCTAGTGCTACAGAGGAAAACAAATATAGTCCATCAATTGTCTGTGTTCCCAGAAACGAGAGACTCATGAGTCACTGAGCTCATTCATCTAGTGCCTTCTTAGAGGCTAGAAATTCTGTGCACAGAGACAGCAGACGGGGAGTTGGCTTAGGAGCCGGGCTTCGTTTTGAGACTCTCTCTTTTCTGGAACACATTTTTAGCCTCTCAGCGACATAGTTTCCCCATCAAGGACATGAATATATGAGCTCTAACAGAGGTTTTATTTGTGAACATCAGGTGCAAAGGATTAAGTTAATCATACATTTCAGTGCATGACATAATTTCAATGGGGTCCTTGTTCTTTTTTTACACCACCCACAAATAAGTACGTAGTGGCAGGCACTTCCCATGTCCCGTGCACCACCATTCAGAACTTTGACAATTACCTCCCTTAACCCCCATAACAACCTTACCTGCTGCGGTCTAACGGAATTTAGTGGTCTAAAATGACCACTTTATTTTATTAAATATCTTATTATCCATGGGTTGGTTTGAACTTAGGTGGGCAGTCCCAGGAAGCACCTTTTCCAGGGGTCTTTTACAGTGGAGGGCACAGGGGCTCTCGCTACGGCCTGTCTCTCCACTTGGCATCCCAGCTTCAACAGCCTTCCTCTTCGCCTGGTGGCTTAGGGCACCGGAGCAGCACTTCCTCCGCATCCTATTGGCCAAAGCCGCCACAGGCCCCGCCTTTTGTGGGAGGAGCTTCAATCACCGACAGGAGAGGCCGAATTGTTTGGGGATTCGCTGCCAGACCATACGTAGGGACAGAGAAAACTTAACCTGGCCGGCTCTAATTGTCCAAGGTAAAAGAGTTGACATTCATATCCGTACAGTCAGGCTCTGGAGTCGGAGCTCTTAGCCACTGTGCTAGAATCCCTCTCAGAGGCTAGTTATAAAATATTTTCCCTTTCTTTTCTAGTCTCCACTTTCCTCTCCTTCCTCTGTTAGGTGCCCACTCTAATATGTTTGATACATGAACTTAATATGTATGTGTCTTTGCAAGATATATTTTTTGCAAGTATGCCTTAATTTACATAAAAGGCATTATGCTATATATCTCTCCCTCTCTTTCACTCGACACTGCTTCTAAGATCTCCCGGTGTCGCTACAGGAGGCCTCGCCCGCAGGGACCCGCCCTTCCCAGGGGACGCGCCTCCACTTCATTCAGAAAGATGTTTACATCCTCATATCTTTGGGTTTTTCAGTCTGTAGTTATTCTCCGTCTGCATTTGATGTTTTATTTATTTCAATCCTCTCTTTTATTCTTTTGACTAACCAGTCTGGATCAATGGTTTATTCCCTAAAATTTGTTTGAAAAATAAATTTAGAACGTTCTTAATCTTCTCTTTTGTCTTGCTTCATTGGCTTTGGCCTTTATTATTTCCTATTCCCTCCCTTCTGGGTTTTGTTTCTTTTAATTCATTCTTGGTTGGGTCTTTTTCTTTTTCCTGGTAAAGGATTTAAAGCAGTATGTTTTCTTCTATATGGTACTTTATCTCCCAAATTCTACTTCGAAGTGTTTTACATTTCTTTGGTTTCCTTTTCTAACCCAAAAGTCCTGTAGTAATGCATTTTTTAGCTTTCAGCAAATGAGCAGAAGGGGCATAGTCGGGGTGTCATTCTTTTTGTTCCAGGTATTAATTGATACTGGAGTTTTGTCTTCAGTAGGTTCTTGGTCTCGGTGATTCAAAGAATGAATCCACGGACCCCAGATCAGTGGTAGACAGGATTTATTTACAGACAAGAATATAAAAACACCAAAGCTCCTGGCAGAGAGAACCCAGGTGGGGGGAAAATCTCGCTCTCTCTGGGCTCTTTGTTCACGGGTATATATATTCGCACCGGGTCCTCTCTAGTTACATTTAGCCGGAACTCAGTTGTTACATTTAGCTGGCGTGAGTCCTCTGTAGTTACATTTAGCGGGAGATCAGTAGCAAATGAAGGGCTACAATCCCTTTCACTCCCAGGCCTAGGAAACTTACATGAAATGGACCAGGCCTAGGAAATGGGGGGGTTCTCTGTTCAGCAGAAAGTGTAAGGAGAGGAAGCCCTAAGGAGCTGGTGTCTCCCCAGCAGTTGTCTGGCCCCTCCGGCTACTGGGGCCTCCTACGGGTCCCCCCTGCCCAAGCCTCCAGCGGCTGGTTACTCTGCCGGCGGCCTCCGCACCGACACCGGGGCTGAGGTGGCAGGTCCTCCAGCTCAGCTCAGCTGGGGTGCCACCTGTCCTGTCACTATTACATTATGATCAAAAAACTATGATCTCTATGATGTTGATTCCTTGAAATTGTAGCATTTTTTGTGGCTTAATACTTTGGTTAGTTGTTGGGACTATATATACATATATATATGCACATATAGGCTACATAAATGTATATGTTTTATAAAAAATAAGCCACAGCTTCTTAGTTGTTTACACCTTCCTATCTTTGCTATTTTATGCCTGATTCATCAATTTCTGAGAGGAACATATACAATTTTCTGATTATAACTGTTGATTTATTTCTTCCTTTAATCCTGTTATTGGTTGCTTTATGTATTTGAGGCTATATTGATAGGTTTATCCTTATTATTATATCTTCTGGTAACATATCGTTCCTCTTACCAAAATACAATATTCTATTCTGCTTGTCCATTTTATTTAAAATTCTTTTTTGTCTAATATTAAGTATTTCTGTAACCTTTTACATCCCTTGCAGATAAGATACTGTTAAATATTCTTCTAAAAATTTAATTGAAGGGCCGGGTGTGATGGCTCACATCTGTAATCCTAGTACTCTGGGAGGCTCAAGACAAGCCTGAGCAAGAACTAGACCCCATCTCTACTAAAAATACAAAAAAATTAGGGCTTCATGACGAGTAGCACTTGTAGTCTCAGCTACTTGGGACGCTAAGGCAAGATCACTTGAGCCCAAGAGTTTAAGTTCGCTTGAGCCATGATGCCACAGCACTCAACCCAGGGTGACAGAGTGAGGCTCTGCCTTTAAAAAATATTTTTAATTTAATTAAAAAAATAAAAATTTAATAGAAGAATATCTTTGGTTTGGTGAGTTTAATCTATTTACATTTTAAGATTGTATTGGGTGTTAATTCTACCATCTTATTTTATGTCTCATTATTTTCCCAGTGATTCCAGCTTCTCTCTGAGATCTTGGCTGCCTTGGTTAACAATGTGTGTTCATGGCAGCAGGAGTTAGAAACCTGGTGGGAGCCGCTAGATCCTGGTGGGAGGGGCTAGATCTCTGGTGGGAAGAGCTAGATCCCTGGGGAACCAGCATAGGACACACTGCTACGGTGGGAGATCCTCTGGTGTTCCCATTTGGACTCAGCCACTTATTTCTGCCACACATTAGCAAGTGACCCTGCCCTCAGTAATCTCCACATCCCTCCATCCTGGTCACTATTTTTTATCTCCCTGAATTGCAGTCAGCTTTCCTTTGAAAAATAAAAGGCCAGGAAAGAGGAAACTCCCATGTGGCTAGCAGGTGTGCCTGCACATGTGTTGTATGCGCATACCGCAGCGTGCATGGAATCCACCCCAGGGACACTGGACAGTACTGCGGTTTCCTGTTTTACAGGGTGTCCTGCTTCCATCAAGAGGCATTGCGCACGAGAGGAAAGGACATAACTTCCCCCTCTCCTGTGCCTTCTCCCACGTGCGGCGTCTGGCCCTCCATCCACACTTTCTGTAGCCCCAGTATTCCCTGGTTTTGATATTTTTTCCCTCAGACTCGCCAGCCTTTCTCTCATTTACTCAGCACTTCAGACATGATTCGGGGAGGGGTCCAAGAGGCAGGGTAATTTTGCCACATTGTCTGCCAGCAGCACTTATCAAAAAGTGCTTTTTGGAGCCCTAAAGTTGCAATGGGGATAGGCCATGGGGAAAGACCAGTAACATTGGCTCTGGTGGCCCAGCCCCATTCAGCCACCTTCCCTCTGCTTTATAGAGTGGTGTTGTGAAAGAAAAAGATTGGATTGGGCTGCTAACCATGACATTGTTGAAATCTGTTGAAATTCTAGGTAACCTCATCTAGCTCCCTGGCTCCTGGGGACTCTTGTTTACAGTGGGCAATGAAGTGCTTGGTAGGAAAGCACTGTATGGGTCCATCCTGTATAAAACTGACACCCACACAGTTCCCTGGCTCTCCTCCCTCCCCCGTGCCAGAAATAAGTGATGCTTAGTAGTCATACAAACTACAATTTTACTCTCAGATAGGCCTTAAACGATGCTGATGTTAGGATTTTTTTTTTTAAGTCAATCTTGACATTTGTTAGAGAAAGTGCCTGGACACTGCTGTGAGGGTAGGACTCTGCAGAATATCTGTCCCCATGCAGCCAGTGCCAAGGTACAGGCAGATGGCAGGGGTCCCTGTGGGAAGGCTGACCCCAGTGATGGGCCAGCCACATTATTTCTACGGTGAAATGACTGAAGCTGTGTTTTCCTGCTCTTTAAACAGGAGGCTCAGGCTCGGTGCCTATAGCTTAGTGGTTAGGGCGCCAGCCACATACACCAGGGCTGGCAGGTTCAAACGCAGCCCAGGCCTGCCAAACAACAATGGCAACTACAACAACAACAACAACAACAAAAATAGCTGGGTGTTGTGGCAGGTGCCTATAGTCCCAGATATGCAGGAGGCTGAGGCAAGAGAATCGCTTAAGCCTAAGAGTTTGAGGTTGCTGTGAGCTGTGATGCCACAGCACTCTCTACCAAGGGCAACATAGTAAGACTCTGTCTCAAAAAAATAAAAATAAAAATAAACAGGAGGCTCAGACAGGCCTTAGGGCACTTTGCAATTGCCTTTGCTAACATTATTTTCTCCATCATTGACCTTCAACACTGCCCCTGACCAAGAATCTCATGGCTGACCATATTTGATATCTCCAGTTCAGCAGCTGAGGGTGCCAGCAGCTCAGCCATGCCCACAGGATGCCACATGGGTCAACACCCTGCCCACTTAGGGCTTACCCTCTATAGCACCTCTCAGCTTCAGGGTGTCCAGAGAGGCCAGGTCCAGGCACCAGACAGGGAGGTGGCTCAAGGGGAGTTTGGGGAAGCCATCGAAGACTCCATCATCTAGGTATTGGATCCATGGATGGCCCAGGACTCAGTCCTCGTGGCTAGCATCTTACAGCGAAATGAGCTGTCTCAATGAGGAGGTCTGGTGAGTGAAGAGGTCTGGTGTATGAAGAGAGACTCCCCAGTCACGTACACCAATTTGTAAGGGGTGGTGCAGGGCCTCCCAGGCTCTCAGAATAGTATGCCTGGGGGCAGCTCTGGTTGTAGCAAGCTCTGCAGGTCTACACAATCCTTGCAAGTCCTGACCCTGAACTTCCTCCCTCCAAAGCCTGTGGTAGCTGGTAGGAGGAAGAGGAAAGAATCTAACATTTGTAGGCAAATTGGCTTCATCCCAGATGAAAAGGACAAGGAATCAGACCCAGCCAAGGTCAGCAGAGGTCAAGGGACTTTCAAACATGCATCCTGTTTGAGGGGAATTGGTTGAGATTTTTTTTTTGGCAGTTTTTGGCCAGGGCTGGGTTTGAACCCACCACCTCCGGCATATGGGGCCGGTGCCCTACTCCTTGGAGCCACAGGCGCCGCCTGAGATTTATTTATTTTTTAATGTACCCAGTTAAAAAAAAAAAATGCAGTGGTGGCAGTTGATTGTGCCCTGTGCAAGGCTTGGGTCCCCTCTGTGTGTATTACCGTACAGGTTCCTCACTGTTGATGCAGGCACAGCTGCTAAAAAGAATCGGGTCTCCTGGGAGAAATGTCTGAGTCTAGATCAGAGACAGAAAATGTATAAGGCAGATCTGACACACTTCGTCATAGCAAAAAGCAAGGAAGACTACCATGGTCTTGTCCAGATATACAGGAAGCAACGTAAACAGGTGCCCACTGGCTTAAGATGGAACAACATGAGCATCAGAGAGAAAAGCGACACTGAAAAGTGGCACATCATCCACGTCCACATGCCTGCGTTTATACCGACTCTTAAACATCAAACCTTGCCAGTCACTGTAGGTGCCTGTTAAAGAGCAAAACCATTATTCTGATAACCACTTTTTTAAAAAAGGTATCTTATGTGTACTATACTCCAGGATATAATTGAAAGAAAGTCTTCCTTTAGAGAAAGAAGGATTACATCTAACAAATATAGAAATAAAGACAGATCCTATATGAAATCATCCAAACTTGACATTAACCCAAGGATCAGATGTTAAAAACGTTAGCTGATGGGAAACTTTAAAGTGGAAGGATCAGACCCTCACAGACCAACTTTCACATCACAAAATAGAGAAAAGCTGTCCGGGACGTGACGCGCCTCCTGACATGATGTGCCTCCTGATGTTATGCGGCAGGCAGTGCACAGACTGAACTGGAACCTAACCAAACGTGCTACCTACCCGTCTCCAGAAAACAGAGGGATAAGGAAGTTGTTGCATGACACCATAGTGGAGTTTCTCAACAGCAGCACTACTGGACACTTTGGGTTGGATAATTCACTTACAAGAGTAAAACAATGTTTCAACAAAAGTAATGTCCGGACCTTGTCTGGACCCTCATTCAGACAAAACCCTCATTTTAAAAAATGAGGATCTCGGGCAGCGCTTGTGGTTCAAAGGAGTAGGGCAACAACCTGGAGGTGGCAGGTTCAAACCCAGCCTGGCCAAAAAAAAAAAAAAAAAAAAATGCAAAGAAAAAAAAAATGAGGATCTCAAGGAAATTTGAATAATGGATATGTGATCATGATAAGAAATTATTTGTTTAGGGCAGTGAATCTCAACTTTCCTAATGCCGCAACCCTTTAATACAGTTCCTCATGTTGTGGTGACCCCCAACCATAAAATTATTTTCGTTTCTACTTCATAATGGTAATTTTGCTACTGTTATGAATCATAATGTAAATCTCTGATATGCAGGATGTATTTAGGTGACCCCTGTGAAAGGGTCGTTCCACCCCCAAAGGGGTCACAACCCACAGGTTGAGAAGCGCTGGTTTGGGGTGTGATAATAGAATGATGATTATGTTTTTTAAGAGTTCTTATCTCTCTGGGCGGCGCCTGTGGCTCAGTCGGTAAGGCGCCGGCCCCACATACCGAGGGTGGCGGGTTCAAACCCGGCCCCGGCTGAACTGCAACCAAAAAATAGCTGGGCGTGGTGGCGGGCTCCTGTCGTCCCAGCTACTCGGGAGGCTGAGGCAAGAGAATCGCTTAAGCCCAGGAGTTGGAAGTTGCTGTGAGCTGTGTGATGCCATGGCACTCTACCCGAAGGGCATCAAGTGACACTCTGTCTCTACAAAAAAAAAAAAAAAAAAGAGTTCTTATCTCTAACATATATTCTGAAGGATTTATGAAGTTACGGGGGGTGATGGGGAGATGTTGGCCATAGGGTACCAGTTTCAGTTGGAGAGGAAGAATAAGCTCTGGGGAGCTACTGAACAGCAGGGCAGCCACAGATATAAGAACGTACACTTCAGAATCGCTGCGAGTAGCTCTAAAATGTTCTCACCATCTCACCATGAGGGAAAAAATGATGAGTATGTGAAGTGAATTAATTAGCTTGACTTGGTCACTTCACAATATATACATACATCAAAACATTATGTTTTACATCCTACATATATGTGTCAATTATACCTCAATAAAGTGGGGTAGGGGAGAAAGAAAAATGAGTTCTGTGAAGACACAGATTGCACATACATGTGCGCGCATGTGTGTATATACATATAGATGATCTTTATTCTAAAGAGTAAACTTGATTGCAAACTCTAAACAAAAATGTTGGTGATGTTAACAAGTTTGATGTAAGCTTTACCCATTGTGTATCAAATCAGCACATTGTATACACCATGTACACAGTTATGATTTAACAAAAAAGAAAGTTATGCAAGATCCAGGATTTGCTTTAAAATAATCCAGTGGATGGCAGAGTAGAGGGGAGAGTGTGTACGGAACAAGATTGGCCATATGTAAATTAGTGTTGAAGCTCCTGCCGGGTACATGGTGTTCATTATACTGTTCTCGCCATTATTTCACAGACTTGACCTTTTCCATCGGGAAGTTATGTCAAAAACAAAACAAAACAGGAGCTGGGTGCAGCTGCCTGACACAGCCCTCTCAGGAACTTGCTGGCTCTGCAGACCGGTGAGCCGAGCAGAGACGCGGCTGTGGCTGGACCGGTCAGACGGCACAACTCCGCAGAACATGAGACACCAGGCCACAGGCTCAAGGCTGGCCATTTTACAGACAGCTGTTATGTGCACTGGGTAGAATATTTTAATGTTCATACCTTAGGGCAGTACAGTGAGCAGGGAGGATTGCTGTGTAATAATCGTCAAGAGGAGGAGACAGGAGGCCTCACGTTCAGGACCAAGAATGATGGTCACGGACAGAAGGTCCAAGGGCTGCAGAGCCTCTGGATAACAGAAACCCACATCCGCTGAGATTGGAGTGCTCAGAGGGCCCTCTGGTGTAAAGAGGCATTCCCACTGTGCTTTAGAAATAGAGGAATGGGAAATGGGAACCCTGCGCCTGAGTTCTACTTAGTCGAGCATGTGGGTGCACGTGCAGGATCAGTGTGGAGGCAGAGGATGAGGGCTCCCTGATGAGAGGGGTGGTTTTTATTGGTCGTTTCCAGTGTTCTCTTTGCAAGTCACAAGGTCGATACCAGAAATACAGGAGGCTCTCAGATTGCCAGGAGCAGCTGCCTGTGGGCGGGGCTGCGCTGAGCCAGCTCCCTTCCCCAGCCCAGGCTGCAACATCCTGCTGGTTGTTGAGTAGCACCTGAGTGTTGACTTCACCCTGGCGGCTGGCAGAGGGGCCACTGTGAGGGTACATCCACTGTGACCTATCCCAGAGTGGCCGGGGAGGGTGTGCCTCCGGGCCACGTGCAGAACAGAGTCCCCTGCCACTCAAAGGACGAAAAGAGCTTGGTGAATGAAAGCTCTCTGTGCCCCAAGTGAATAAAAACCATCCAGACAGAGCACCAAAAGTAGACTTCCTGTCCTAGGGAAAAGTGTATCAATTTAAGAAGTTAGTCTGCTGGGCGGGGAGGCTCACGCCTGTAATCCTAACACTCTGGGAGGCTGAGAAGGGTGGATTGCTTGAGCTCAGAAGTTTGAGACCAGCCTGAGACAGATTGAGATCCCTGCCTCAATTAAAAATAGAAAAACTAGTCAGGTATTGTGGCAGGCGCCTGTAGCCCCAGCTACTAGGGAGACCAAGGCAAGATGATCCCTTGAGCCCAAGAGTTTGAGGTTGCTGAGGTTGAGCTACCCAGGGCATAGAATGAGACTGTCTCAAAAAAAAAGAGAAAATATTCTGACTCAGAAAATACCCCCCCCCCCCCACACACACACACATACACTATGCATGCGTGCACACTGAGACAGTCCTGGGACACAGACACATGGCGTTAAAAGAACCCAAGACAGGTCAACAGTATTTGTTGTCACTACCAACATGTCTCAAAGTGCACTGAAACCACTTCATTCTCCTCTCTTCCCCCCACCTGCCCTCCCAACAGCACCAGGCAAGGAAGAAGTGCCGTGCCAGGGTTGCTTAAGGAGGAAAGAGAATAAGGCAGCAGGTGTCATAAGGAACAGTCACCCCAGGGAGGGGTTAGGGGAGAAGTGGATGTCTGCCCCTCTGGGGTCAGGATTGGAGCTCAGAAGAGGACACATCTGTCTCTACAACCTCCTGGTAGCTCTTCTGCACATTAAGAGGGGTCACACGACCAGTCCGGGCAATTTGCCATATGACACAAGTCAGTGAACAGGCAGCACATATGTTCGTTTCCTGCTCCTCCCACCTCGCCTGGCAACTCAAGGAGCCCCTCCCAACAGCAGCCTTCTGGAATCCTGTCAGTTTCCTCATCCCCCCAGAGACGCTATCAGTGAGCATTAACACGCTCCCAATTACAGCCATGCAAAGTCTTTCGCGTCAGGTCAGCCATTTCCTGCCATGTCTGTTGAAGAGCACACCAGGAAAAACAAACGGCTGTACCTTTAAGGGGCTGATCTCATTGCCCTAGCTTGGATTTCCAATGCCACGGATGACAAAAGAAAACTGCCTTCCTTTATTTCATAATTCAGTGTTTCCCAATCTCCTATCATGTGTTTTGGGAAAGAGTCGTCAAAGACCCAGTGACTTTTTCTAGCAACCTGGGTGGGAGAGGAAAGATGACTATGGTTCCGTCTCATGTCGCCTCGCGCTGCCAGAGGCTTTGCTTGTTGACACTTCAATTCCTTTTCCCAGCTGAGGGCTTAAATTATTTGTTTCAATGAAAATCTGAAACAAAATTCCAGCTATCATCAAGAACAGGCGGGATCTTGCTGAGGGCCCAGGTTCAATGTTTGTGCAGAGCCGGATGTGATTTTTCAGCCGTGGGAGGTCAGCTCAGGTTCAGCAGCCCTGAGCCCGGGAAGCGCTGAGCCAGGAGGACGGGCAACTGGCAGGAGCCAAAGACTTTCTCAGTGTTTACATCTCAATGGAAAACTCAGGAGCGACTGCCAAACAGGCTTCAGAAAGCCCCTCCAATTTCCCATTTGAGCCCCGAGCACCAGGGCACCTCCACAGTCACTGTCATCTTCAGTTCTAAACAACAGGGGCCACGGTACCAAGGCGACCGACCTGTCACAAGTACTGACGGTGTTCACAAGGCTTCCCCCCTGCCAGAAACGCAGTGGGATCCAGCAGAGACACGGCACCTCCAGGCACCTCCACACCGTGGAGGCAAGGGACAGCAAGGGACACGGTTGAGTGTTAAAGGCAAAGGCAGTGAAATCATAACCCTGAAAGGCGATTTGGAACAGATGTGTCCAGTGGGGAAGGCCGAAATGGAAGCATCCGGTGCACTTTCCAAAGCCTTTAGCTGAAAGAGTCTCATGCTCCTCATGTAACACTGGATTTTCAAAAGAAAAAAAGCACATCTTGCTATTGGTCAAACTTAGTGTCGCCTTTACACATCTGATTGGGTGTAGGATTCCCACTCAGGTAAGGGTCTATCTTTGAGGGTGACACACGAAGCCTATTTAGGCAACTCTAGGCTTTAAACTCCAAATTGTCAAAGCACTTTCATGTTCTAGCGCAAATCCCATTAGGGCAGGAGGAGCCTGTCTCAGGGAACCTCAGGGGAGCCCTGAATTCCACTCAGCTGGCTGGGTCAGTACCTGCCGGACCTCAGCACAGTCCATTTCCACAAAACCTGGACTCTGGAGTTAGGTGCCTGTGAATTTCACTTCCGGGACCACTGGGGCTGCAGGACTGTGGCGCCCTGCCCCACTGACCGCTCCCTTCCCTTGGCTGATCTTATCACTCTGGCCTCTTTCTCCCACTGTTCTGCCTGCAGGGGAGGTTTGGCTGCAGCTTGGATGGATTCATCCAGAGCTAGAGCAGAATGGCCCTTTGGGACCATCAATCGTATCCCTTAGCTAATGCTCTGAGAGGTGGTGGTCCATTTTTTTTTTTTTTTTTTGTAGAGACAGAGTCTCACTGTACCGTCCTCGGGTAGAGTGCCGTGGCGTCACACGGCTCACAGCAACCTCTAACTCTTGGGCTTACGCGATTCTCTTGCCTCAGCCTCCCGAGCAGCTGGGACTACAGGCGCCCGCCACAACGCCCGGCTATTTTTTTGTTGCAGTTTGGCCGGGGCTGGGTTTGAACCCGCCACCCTCGGCATATGGGGCCGGCGCCCTACTCACTGAGCCACAGGCGCCGCCAGGTGGTGGTCCATTTTTAATACATAAGCACAGATAATCCAGACAGAAAGTCAAAAGAATTTGAACTTCCTCTCCCTGCCTCTGTGAGTCCTTGGTGTCACAGCATCACACCTGTCAGACTGTGGAGGCGAGAACTGTCACCTTTGAAACTCAGCCTCCTACTAGACAAATCTTTCCTAACAGCCATTGCTCATAAGAGACCAGTGTCCCTGAAGCCACTTCCATTCATAACAGCACTCACCACAGTTGTAGTTTTACCTATTTTGTAGCTGAGCTCTGTCAAGATGAAGACTAGATTTTCCTTTACCCAACAATGCGTTGTTAATGCCTAGTACACAGCATGGCACTCCGGAAGTGATTGATAACTGTTAAATTAATATTTATTCAGGAAATGAGTGTAATGTGGTACTTCAGTATTCTCAATGGCTTTCTTTGTTTAACCACTCAACTGGCTAAACCCAAGAGAAATGTTAACTCTGACGACACTACTTTCACAAATAGACTTACATAAACCAGCAGTAATTAACAACTGTCATTTTGTCAGACAAGTCTCCCTGTATTTCCTTCACTAAAAAAGTTTTAAGTTAATCAGTTTTAAATACCTATTTATTTATGATCTACTATACTGTATTTGCATGGTCATTTTTTTACATGATCTAATTCAATTCTGTTTGTAATACGGCTTTTAGTCCCAATTTACAGACAAGGGAACTGAGGTGCAGGAAATGTTAGTCTTATCAGGCTCACATCACTAAGTGACAGCAACTTACTGTCATTAACTACTGTTCTCAGGGGTTTTCCACTCACAGAGCTAGTTCAAAGATAAGAATCATGCTATTTATTCTTTCTATATGAAGTCTATGGATAAGACCCATCCGTGTGGAAAAGTACAAATTTGGGACATAACCTGTGACTACACTTGGCATGTTTTAATGAACAGTCAATTCTGTCGCTTAAAATTTTTTTTTACCTCCTTTCTAATCAGAGCTGAATCACCAGTTCCAATAATTCCTGTTATTCACAGCCTCCCCCCACCACCCACTAGGATAACTTGGATGTACTTGCACACCCTCTGGGTCATTTTCAACAATTCCCAGATAGATATTAACATATTGCCTCACTGGGGCCCAAATTGCTTTCAAATACTTGCGGGTTGCTCTAATCACCTCTGTGTAGCTTACCTAACAGTGACTATCTCCCAAAGGAGATTTTTAAATCAGAACACTTAATTGCCTCCCTGATGTCAGAGAAAATGCATCCTGAAATGCAGCCAGCTTGGAAAAGGTCAGTCCACCAGGGTTGGCTTTCTGTCTTATCTGAGAGCTTAGAATGCACTAGGGGAGAGAGAACACTGAGCAAGAGCTTGGGCTGTGGAGAATGGAATCCCTTTCCCATTTCTAAGTCCATCTTCAGGAACTGATGGGTTTAAATCAGCTAATAAACTTGAAAGCATTTTCTAAACCATGCCATGCAAACATTACTTATTACATTTGCCATTAGTTTAGAGAACATTAGAAACAACAGAGATTTAAAACAGGGATTTGGGGATTATCTGACAGTTGGAATTGTTCCCATTCATTTTGACAATGAATAGCACTGTTTTCATTAGTACCCTGGCTATGTAAGTTAATTCCTGACGGCTGCCTGGGACAGCAGAATAGGCATAGCTGTCAGAGAGAATACTTCCTCAAGAGAAGAACTGGTCTCTCATCTGGGTGTTCCTTGGTAAGGAGTGCCTGGAAAAATAAATTCCTCAGTGAATGGTTGTCAAAGGAATGAATCGTGAATAAATGACAACCCCTTTGGCCCATTATCCCATCTGCAAAACAATACTACCACCAATGTGGTATTGTGAGCTATAAGTAAGGTAAGGTTTCATGGGCCACCCAAGCAGAGTGCCAGGCCTCCTGAAGACTCAACATTTGCCATTTTCTTTCTCCTTTCCCTGGGTCAGTCTTACGTTGCTTTCCTGCTCAGTGAGAAGGAAAGTTTCCACGTGTTAGGAAGAGAGCCACACGTGATAGGTTGTGCCCCTCACAGAAGGTCAGAGCAACACTGCATTTCCAGAACCACGCCCCTGCGGGCCCCTAAGTCAGGTTCCCCATAATCCCCAGCTGTGTGATAGAACTAAGGCCCTGCCCCAGGCCCCCTCGGGATTTCTGGTATAAACTCATCCTGAGTCACACCCCGCACACCACCTCTGGAGCCCAAACCCTTCTCCTCTACATAGAAGGACCCCTCCCAGAAGGGCTGCAAAAACAAGCCGGCGCTTTTCCTCATGACCCACGGCAGCCTCTCTCAGGGTGGAGACCAGGCTATTTCACTATCTCTTTTATGACACAGTATGGATGTTTTCATTTTGTTGGTTTTTTTTCGGGGCTCAAATTTCCTAAATTTTTAGTAAGACAACACTTAAAAGACAAATCTGGTTGGGTAGCTGGGAAAATAGTTCATAAGAAAATTCTGTTACCAGAAAGGGCTTGGGTGCCGTCCCTTCCTGACGTCTGCCTGTTGGAAGCAGCAACAGTGCAAGAGTGGAAGCTGGAAGGGAAAGGGAAGGCGGGGCCAGCCCGGCTATGGAAGACAATGAACCAAACTACCAGACCTAAGTGCAAGGCCCCATTGTGGATGAGAGAATAGGAAGAGAAAAGCAAGTTGCCTGGGACTCCGTTCGGGAAACCAGATAAGAAACAAGTCATCTGGTGGCGCCCGTGGCTCGGTGAGTAGGGCGCCAGGCACATACTCCCAGGCTGGCAGGTTCGAGCCCAGCCCGGGCCTGCTAAAACAGTGATGACAACTGCAACAACAACAACAAAATAATAAGATAGCTGGGCATTGTGGCAGGTGCCTGTAGCCCCTGCTATTTGGGAGGGTGAAGCAGGAGAATCACTTGAGCCCAAGAGTTTGAGATTGCTGTGAGCTGTGACACCACAGCACTCTAACCAAGGTGACAGCTTGAGGCTCTGTCTCAAAAAAATGAAAAAGAAAGAAACAAGTCATCTGAAGATCTCGCCCAGCCACTGTGCCAGAAACCAAATTCTCTGCCAGGACGAAACAGACATTCGGGACCTTCTGGTCACAAGTGTACATTTCTTGCTAAACTTAAGTCACGGGACTCAGGGAGGGGATGTGGGACTACCTGGACGTTCTTAGCAGACACACCAGGCAGCCTGAGACTGATCAGACTGCGTCACCAAAACACTGAGGAAACAAAGACTTAGATTAGACAGGAAGGTCTGCCCCCGAAGACAGGTGCACAGAGGAATGCAGAGAACTAGCATATGCTCCAGTGGCAGAGGATGGGGGGCTCATGGTAAGCAAGCAGGTCACAAAATGAGGCATAAATAGCAAGTGAGAATCTATTTCAAGGAAAGGAAGTCAAGTACTTAAGAACACGGCAGACAAATGCAGAGAAATCTTAAAGTCCCAGACAGCAGCTCACTTGGAGTAGCACACAGCCAAGAAAGTAGTAAAACCACAAAATGGAACAGGAGCTGCATCTCTCTCAGAGCACACTTGGCTGGCATTTAAACCCAGAATCCCAATTCAGACTAGTGGAGGAAGTACGCACACAACAAATCTGGGAAATACGTGTTTTATTGTTATAAAGTAATTAAGCTACTGAACAGGCTGTCTCCTTAAATGGACAGGTGCATTTTGTCTCTGGAGAAATGTCAGCAGAGGACAGGATTTGCTGTGCTGTTAAAGATGGAAGAAAACACATCTTTCATGAAGTGAGGGGTAGGAGGTAGGAAGTGAGGTGACTCTACTCTGGGTCTGAGGCCCTGCTCCGGGGCAAACTGGCTCCTGGTCTACCTCTAGGACCCTCCAAACTAGCAAAGCAGCATCCACTCCCAGTAGTCTTCCCATTCACATGTTAATGTGGAGCTCCCCTCCCCAAAAACCTGAAACGTGCTGTGAGTTTTATTGTGTATTTTGACTGATTTTCTCATTCTCCACAATTTGGTTCCAAATGTCCCTTCAGTAAGGAGTAAACTCCTTTCTTTGAGTTTTTCTTTGGGCAGGCAGGAAAAGACGGTCATTCCCAATTTCAGAATTCTGGGGTTTGCCGTGCAATTATCGCAGATACCAAAACCTTGCTGCAGGGACTCAAAAGTTTGGGCCCTAGGGAACATTCCCCTTGGGCGGCACCTCCTAAAATTCAAATCCATGTTGCTACTTCATGCAATAGAACTTATAAGGAAAAAACCCTGCGTTTTAGGTAGAAGCCAGTGATCCAGAAGGTATGGATTATTTAAAGATTCTTTTCAATTTCTCTCACTTTAACATGTGTTTTGTTAAGGGGGGCATTCGAATAAATTGCTTTGTAATTTAAGATGCGATGAAAAGAATGGTGGGTGAGAGATTGAAACCAAATGGAGTATGTTTTAGGATAAACACATCTCTTAGCAACAAACACAGAGACACATACACGTATGACTATGGAATAAACTGGCCTGGACAACCCTCTCCATCACCACAATATTGATAAAAAAAACAACTAAATTTTGGTTTATAACCAAACTTAAATGAAAGAACAAGAAATGCCCAGGTGCCACAAAAAGAACTCAAAATCGGGAATGTACGCCTCAGGCGCTGGGAGCCAGGCCCAGGAAACATGGCTTTGGGTCCAGGCAAGAGAGACGACTTAGAACTGAGAATGGGGCACACAGAACACAGCCTGCAAGTGCTCCCTGCACCCGCACACTGCCAGGACACTGGCCAGCCAGGGCAAAGACAGCCTACTGCCAGAGCTCCAGGGCAGCAGGAGGAAGTTACCCGGGAAAAACTTGCAAGCACAGCACTAGATTTATACCACCCAAGGTGAGACCATGACCAGAATTGGTCCAAGTCTATATACGATCACTGCAACTCTGGCACACTGAACCCCCAAATTCCTATGTAGCAGCAATACAATCAAAACCCTGGTGCATGGGTTACTCACAAAATAAACAGCACTTGCTGAAGATGTGGCCATAATCCTAAAATCTCCATAAGGAAGCAAACTACCATTTGGGGAAGTCAACAGATGCAGCTAACAGAAATATTAGCATCCCCCCAAACCCAAGAAAATAGAATAGTAAATATGACTTAAATGATTTTTTTTAGAAATAGACATCATAATGAAAAATGAATATGAAAAAGGAAAAGGCAAATTTGGAAAAGACTCAAACACTTACTTTTCAGAAATGAAAAGTAAAGTCGATGAAATTAGAAACTCAGTGGCTGGGATAAACAACAGATTAGTGCTAAGAACGGAATTAGTGAGAGAAATACAAAGGATTTCTTAAGAATATAGCACAGAGGGGCGGCGCCTGTTGCTCAAGGAGTAGGGCCCCGGTCCCATATGCCAGAGGTGGCGGGTTCAAACCCAGCCCCGGCCAAAAATCACAAAAAAAAAAAAAAAAAAAAGAATATAGCACAGAGAAATCTGAAACATACAAAACAGTGTCGGTTCAATAGAAGTTTAAATGAAATCCCAGAGGGAAAAAACAGAATGGGAATGAGGTAATATTCAACAAAATAAGAACATCTAAGATTTCTTAGAACACAGTTGAGACCTCAACAAGAGGGATGAAAATAAACCTGTTATCTAAATATAGTGGGGAAATTAGAATTTCAAAGATAAAACAAGGTGAGAAAATGAACTCAGGCTTGTTATTATATATAATATAGTCAAATAATCCAAAAATTTATATATATATACACACACACACATATGTATATATATTTGCTGCGTGCATGAACCTCCACTGATGGAGAAAAATACTTAATAACAGCAGCATGTCCCAACTCTCCGGCTCCCCATATTCTGTGAGAATGGGCCTGGGTACAGCTCAGTTTCAAGTTTGTTAGTCTAAACAAACTCAACAATCATCACCACACACCCAGGGGCACCAAGCTTTATGTTAATTGAGTCCTATATTTTTAGTGAAATTTCATGCAAGTATATACTATTCTACTGTACAACTGTCAATTTTTCTTAATATTCAATTAATTAAAGTGATGATTGCCTAATTTATCCAGTAATGAAACACCTAGAGTGTATTTTGATGGCAAGAACCCCATCTTGTGGCAAAACATTTCACAACCAAGTCTGGCTATATAGTGTATTGCCGTTCTCACTCAGAAGATGAATCTGTGCTGAGAAGTTATCATTTTATCTGCTTCCCCAGACAGAATTCCTGACCCAGCATTTATCTTGTGTCTGCGATGGCACCAAAGCATACAGTAAATCTGTGAGCACAGTAATTCTGGGGCTTTGTGAGTTATTTTCATGTGAAAGCTGATAGGCTTTGCACAGCTTGCTGCAGGAGTATTTTAAGAGAAAAGCAAACACTAACTCTGGATTACCTTCTGAAATATTATCATCTGTTCATTTTAGGGAGAGTTCGGATGTTCTTTCTATTAAGATGAACTCATTTAGCTAAAGCAACCACAAGTCAAAAACAAGGACAACAGATGACACTCTAATTATCACCAAAATAAGAAAGCCGCTGCACGCAGCACACTTGTATATGTGCATCCTTCATATGTTACTCTCCTAAAAGGTGGCTTTTAATTAATTTCTCCTCCTTACTATTTTTATTTACTTACTTATTTGCTTCTTTAGAGACAGAGTCTCACTCTGTCACCCAGGCTAAGTGCTATATGGTCAGTGCTATGGTGAAATAGCTCAAAGCAACCTCAAATACCTGGGTTCAAGTGATCCTCCTACCTCAGCCTCCCAGTAGCTGGGATTACATGTGCCTAACACAATGCCCAGCTATTTTTCTAATTTTAGTAGAGACAGGGTCCCTTTGTTGTTCAGGCTGGTATTGAACTCCTGAGTTCCTAGAGCAATCCTCCCACCTCGGTCTTTTGGAGTGCTAGTGTTACAGGTATGAGTCACCACACCCAACTTCCCTCTTTTAAAAGGCAGTAAAACTAGATTCTAAAATATTCTCTCCATTTTTCCTTTAATAGCAACATCTTGTCACACTGTCTCTACCTGGTTTTCCTGAAGACACCTTGTTTTAATAAACTAAAAAGTGTAAAAAGCTCTGAGCATGATGTCTGGCTCAAAAACATTAGCTATTATTGTTGTTTTTATTATTGTTATTAGTGTTGTTAATGATAAGAATACTGAATGACCTCATAGTTTGTGTTTATCTCCCTCAACTGGTAAAGCCTTAAAAATAAATACAGTTCAAACAGGCAGATTATTTTTTATCAAAAATAAAACAGAAAGAATACTTTTCTCCTCAAAATCTGTTTTGTTTTTGTTTGGTTTGCAGTTTTTGGCCAGGGCTGGGTTTGAGCCCACCACCTCCCAGCATATGGGGCCGGCACCCTACTCCTTTGAGCCATAGGCGCTGCCCCTCAAACTCTGTTTTTGAAGCATTCAAAAGGACCAACACGTTAATATTAAAACAGCTTTTTATTTGTTAATGTCACATAAGAAATTTAAGCAAGTTACACTATCTTAAAAACTCAACTAATGCATTTTAATAGCGAACCCTTCCCCCCCACCTCCCTCCCATAACTGACCTCATGAATTAGAATCTAAAAGAAGTTACCATAAAACAAAGTTTTGCGGAATCCTTCATCCAGAGTGCTTACATGATGATTAGGTTAATATTGCCTTCTTTAAAAAGTTCTTGTCTATGTAAAAAAAATTTGTAACCTTGATTGCTTATTATAAAAACATTCAGTACAAAAGTTCAATATATTGAAAAATGCCCCCCCACAGCACCATTTTATATATAATGGAGAATAATCAAGAGCAGATTGCTAATCTAGATGCAGCAATCTTCCAATCACGCGAAGACACAGTGGTTTATTACCCTCCCCTCCCTTCTCATAAGAAATTAAAAAAAAAACAAAACAAAACTATACATACACAAAAAAAAGGTCAAGGAATTTGAGGAACCCTTTCTAAACAGTACACAGTTAATTCAGTGTCAATAATTCACATCTTGCAACAACCTGTATGGATGATTTCTTTTACAAAACTTTCAGTGTCAAAAAGGAAATTAAGGCCATCAGATTCGCAGCTTAAAAATTCACATAAAGGAAATATAAAAATATTCTGTGCTTCTGAGAAGGCTCTGCACTGTATATAGGTAAGGATTACCATACTTCTTTGTTTTGAGGAAGACAGTTGATTTGAGAAGTTTACATAATTGCACAACTTCTATTGGATGCTCTTGAGGCTCCCTAATAAGGAAAACAGAAGAACAAATTAGCACTAAAGAAATGGATCAGTGTTCTAAAATTAGACAAAATCTTTTAACTATAGGGATTCTGTAAATCCATACTAACTTCAAATGGACCCCTATCATTGCTCACTTATCCTTTTTAACCTTCTCTTATGAACTTCTTCCCTAGAATACTCCAACCAACTCCAGAACCATGATTTTTAACTCTGGCTGCACATTCAGATCCTGAGAAATTAAAAAACAAACAAACAAAAAACTGTGTTCTAGATCCCTAAACCAATTAGTGAGAATTCATTTAACTGGAGAAGGATGTTTATATATAATTTTTAAGTAATTTTAATATGTGGCTGAAGTTGATAACTTAGGAAAGGGAGGTCAGTGAACTCCATTTCGAACAACCACATCAAAGAATATGGCTTGCTAGATCCGGAATTTCCACATTCAGAGGCATTTGCCAAATGTGAAGTCAAAATGGCTCCCCTATCCATATCTTTAATTCCTTAAAACTTCACAATGTGAACTGTGACTCACCACTGCTTGAACTAAAACTAACTTCTTGGATGGAGGTCACCAAAAAAACTTTTAATCAATTCAAAAGGCCATTGAATTCATCCTCAAACATAAGTCAAAACAGCTGCTCTGCCCTTCCATCTTCCTCTGCTAAATCTCGACATCATTTTCTATGATCACATAAGCTAAAAACCTCACACATCTTTGATATCTTTTTTCTTCTCTCACCCTGATGTTAATCATTAAGCATTAATAGTTTTATATATTCCTTTAGTGTCTCTACTTCAACTTTACTCTCTGACATAAATCCTAGAAAAACAACTGGACGAACAGATACACTTGGTGCTTAAGTCTTGACACATCCTCTCTAGTGACTAAAGATCCCCATAAATGCTTTGCCACTCCTCCCATCAAGACTACCCTCACCTTGAATCTGGGTTGCGAATGTGCTAGCAAGGACACTGTGCCAGTTCTGGCCTGGCCTGTAAGAGACTTGGAACTCTCCACTTTGCCTGTTAGCCCACTGCCATGTTGTAACATAGCTAGGGCTAACCTACTCAATTATGACAAGCCGCATGGAAAGAGACCTGGACAAGATTCCACACGTAGCCAGATTCCTGGTTGAACACAACGGAGTTCAGTCTCCACCACGCAGAGCAAAAGAATGGCTGAGCTGAGCTCAGCCAAGCTCACTGTTTCAAGACACTGTTTTGGGGTAGTCTGTTAATGTAGCTCTGGCTAATTCAAGTACCCCCAGAACACCATCATTTTACTTCTCTCTAATACCCAAACAACTTCTCATCCTTCAGAATACTGGACACTTCCCAGAGGTCTCAACTATTCTCCAGTGGACCAGAGCACCTTCTTTAGTGTCTGAACTGTCATGCGCTGAGCTGCCTGTCTGGCACTTTTACATATCTCTTCTATTGTTATTTTACTTCTAGTCATTAATGATGGTACCCCACATGGAAACAGACCTGGAGGATATTATGATTGTCTCTCATTAAGGGCAGATTTGGATCTTGTGCTTGTTTCTTGTTAAAGCCAAGTGTAAAGTATCCGTTCTTAAACGTTCCTCCAAAATACATGAGAAACTATCCAGGTAAAAAATTCACTCTACCTCATATAACCCCTTCCAACCTTAGGAGCTAAACACATAAAAGAATGTTTATTAGAGGACAGGGATTAATGAAACAAAGCAAATTTAAGATTATAAATCTGGAAACATAGAAACAAAGTCTTATCAGGATAAGGGCAGGGATTTTGATTAATGATCAGATTCAAATAGCTTTAGAATATAAATTGATGACTCATTAATTATTAATAATTCCAATTTAATTATAATTAAAACCAAATTTGAAGTTTCTTTATTTCAAGGGCTCTCAGCAGCCCAAGCATCAGATAAAATCTATCCTGCAATTAGACAATTAGGAACTTAATATAGCAAGAATTTCATTTCATACTGAAGTTGAACACTACTTTGTGGGGGTTTTTTTTTGCTTGTTCTAATTAAGTGATGTCTTTTTAATCACAAAACTCTACAAAGTAAATAAATGTGGGGGTATGTAGTCTAATCCATATCTACCTATTTATTAGCATACATATGTTCTGCCATAATTCACTGCATGCATTAAGAAACAAAACGTAACAATGAAATTTGATAGAATGATTTAAAAAAGAAAGTAAAAGGGACAGACTAACCTATTTTTCTAGTACTGTAAGGTATTACCTTGAATTCACCTTTGGGAAGTACAAACCCTAGTTGGTACACAAATGCTCTGGTTCAAGTAACAGGGGGAAAAAGCAAACCACACTATTGGTTTTTCACATAATTCTGTTAAAACGAACATATTAAAATAAAGTAATACCTGCTGGTGGAAAAGTTCTTCCTCAGCAACCACTCCAACTGCTTCTTCCTCCTCCTCTTCCTCTTCAGGTATGGTTGTTTTAAAGACTGTACTTCTTTGAGCAACCTCCTAAAAAGCAATAGTAATTTGACTTTAAGTTAAAAGCCATACTTAAAAATCACAAACGGGGCCAGTGTGTAGCTCATACCAGTAATCTTAGCACTCTGGGAGACGGAAGGACAGCTTTAACTTGGGAGTTCCAGACAAGCCTGAGTGAGACCAGAGTGAGCAAAAGCAATAAATACCCCATGAAAATAGAAAAATTAGCCAGGTATAGTAGCACATGCCTATAGTCCCAGCACTCCTATTTATTATTATTTTTTTTTAAATCATTCCATCAGTAACTTTTGCTGCTGAACTGGAATTTCAGCATAATTAGTAGCAATTCTTAAACCTCCAACATTCCCTGTAGAGGAGGCTACAGGTGTCCAATTTGAAATACCTGCTAAGAAGCTTCCACTGCTTTTTTATACCTTTCTAAGGATTCTGTAAATGATTTAGCATACTAAATTATCTATAAAACTCAATATGAATTCAACTGAAAGACTGTAGCTCCAAGCAAAGAGAAGGTGCTAAATAAATGCTGAACAAAATGAAGCTGGAAGCCACTGTTGTGACCCCAGGGACTATGGTGACAAAAAGAACTACCTGGTAAGTGAGATGAAAAGACAAGCTCCTTTCATTCCTGCAACTGGTTCCTCTTGAATGAAATAGAATCAAGACAGATGAGCACCATGTACAAGTAACATATTAGTTCCAATGCATTCTGTACAGAAATAGGTCTATCATTCAGTACAGGAATGTAATGTTTTAAATCGCCTTGGTCTAGGAGATTGTAGCATTTAAAACAGAAAAAAAAAAAAAAAAAATCTCAAACAGCTTCCAGTGGGCCGGGCATGACAGCTCATGCCCATAATCCTAGCACTCTGGGAGGCAGAGGTGGGAGGATCCCTTGAGCTCAGGAGTTTGAAACCAGCCTTAGCAAAACAAGACCAATCTCAACTAAAAATAGAAGAACTAGCCAGATGTCACAGCGAGTGCCCAGCTATTGAGGAGGCTGCGGCAGGACGATCACTTGAGCCCACAAATTTGAGGCTGCTGTGATGATACTACCATGGCGTTCTACCCAGGACTACTGAATGAGGCTCTGTCTAAAAAAAAGCTTTGAGTGTACCCAGCTTTTCTCAGCTCATCTTAAAATGAGAAAAAAGGAGTCAAAGAAAATGAGAAGCTTCTCAGCTTCTTCCTATATTCCAGCTTCTAGCAGCTCATAGCAGTGCATGAATTACATACGCGGACACTGGCTCCTAAGGTCTATGATGTAACTTAAGACAATTATCCTTAATAAGAAGCTTAGAAAACAGCAACTCACCCAAATTCATTAATTATAAATTATTTCAACATAACTTCTAATAAAGGCCTGCTGTTAGGCACTTTTCATTTGAAAACATTTAAATAACCAATTAATCTCATGTAGAAAGCTTGTGTGGAAAATTAGAGAGCATTTAAATAATGTCTAAAACTCTAGGCAGGAAGTAATGAAACAAACAATTTAGAACCAAAAAGTTATTGGGAAGTTTAGACCCAGGACATTATTAATCAAGATAACAGATAAATGCTTTTACCACCCTATCCAAAAAGTCCTCTCAGCAAGGTCCCCAACCCTCATTAAGTATCCTGACAGGCACACACACACATTCTCAAAGGGCAGGTTTTACTCTCTCTCTAAAACACTCTCCTGTCTGCCCTGCTCAAAGCCTTGGGTACTCAAAGGTACACTCATTCATTCAGGATGCTGAAGCCGGCTGGCATCTGCTGACTGTGCTCACTCTGCACAACGCTGTGGGTCACCTCATGCTGAAAGCCTGAAATCAGCCATGGCTGGCCAGTAAGCAAAAGAAATTGCAAAGGCTACAAACCAGGGTGTCATTTTATGGAGGGGGAACCTACTGCTCATACGTAATATATTACATCTCTATACACATAAGTAATCATCAGCACTAACAAAAGTTATGTCTATGTTCTGGAAGGTTTGGAGAATTGCTTTATTTTATTTCCCTCCTAGAAAAGTATCTTATTTTCCATGGTAACATGGCACCTCTTTCCTCACATCTAGGTAAGAGCACACCTGTGTCATGAGCAGCCCTGTGTGATGTAGCTGTGAAGGGAAGGAAGAGGGCTCAGGCTCTAACTCAGTGGTTCCTCAACCTTCCTACTGCTGCGGCTCTTTAATACAGTTCCTGTGGGTTGCGACCCACAGGCTGAGAACCGCAGCTCTAACTCCACCTTCCTGATGCCAGGAACTGGTTTGAGGTGGGCACATGACCCAAGCTGGTACAGTAAGAACGAAGTCCAGGATGTGGACCTCAGAGGGGAAGATGCCCTTTCTCACAAACAGCAAACAGAAATGATGTGTCTCTGGGGGTAGCTGGCAGCTCTCCCACATTCTCAAGGGAGGCAAACTAGGGAGGAAAGACATCAGACTGAGCTTTCAGGACACTGTCTGGGCCACTGGGTAAAATTCTACTCTACTCGAAATTTTTGATCACATGAGCCCAAATAATCTGCATTTTTGCTAAGCCAGTTCAAGTGGGTTTTCCGACAATTCCAATGTTCCAGCAAGAAGAAAACTATATAAAAAATTAAACTGATGCTCAGCAGCCGAAGCACAGTGGTTACGGTGCCAGCCACATACACCAAAGCTGGCGGGTTCAAACCCAGCCCAGGCCAGCTAAACAACAATGACACTTGCAACAAAAAATAGTTGCGTGCTGTGGCAGGCGCCTGTAGTCCTAGCTTCTTGGGAGGCGGAGGCAAGAGAATCACTTAAGCCCAAGAGTTGGAGGTTGCTGTGAGCTGTAATACCCTGGCACTCTACCAAAGGCGACATAGTAAGACTCTGTCTCAAAAAAAAAAAAAAAAATTAAACCGACTTAAGCCAATTAATTACCTACAATCTTATTTAGAAGTGGCCTTTATGGTGGAGTTTATAGCTTGTTGCGAATATAGTCTGATACCTACCAATAAATATAAACAGTCTGATAGAGTTAAATTAATAAAAGCCAGAAGTATTTGTTTAATGGTCGCAGAAATAAGAATTATGTTCATAATACTTTCTCTCCTCATTTCTAACTTACATCACTTAAAACCCAGCCTAGCAAGCAGAAGGAAGTACAAGTTTGTTAAAAGAATGGACAAGCCAACCAACCGACCAAATAATCTATCAGTGTCTGAATCACGAGCACAGCTCAGCTGCAGTTAGCTTTACTGAAATGTCATCAGTGATACTGCCTCAAGACACCCCTTGGCCCGGTATCTGTTAATACTTTGTTTACATCACTGCATTTTATGGGTGTTAACTCTGCAGCTGCATTCCAAATGCCCTCCTGTCAGACTGTTTCTTACTTGCAAGACATTTTCACACAGGAAAAAATGGCGACTAGATTCCATGGCTCACAAAAGCCTCTTTAATCCTCCATATATTCCCTATGACAGTGCTCTTAATCTGAGCAGATCAACAATCTTAACAACGTTTTAAAAGAGAAATAAATTCTGCCAATTTCAGGCGGAGGGGAGGAGCTCCCAGCAGAGGAAGCGCAGTTCATTCCATCAGGCACAGGGGTGGCAGCACCCACGACAGACAGCTGGGTAGGATTCCAGAGATCTGAATCTCTGATCTGAAGCAGGGAGTGAGCAAGGGCTGCAGAGGAGGCAGTGCCAGCGCCTGGAAGTCTGTGAGCTGTGGTAGTAAACCACCTTCCACACTGAGAACTCAGTGGGTATCTGGAGGTGCATTTCCCACACGAACCCAAACCTCACACCATTGTCCTAAGGTGAAAACATCAGATACCACTTTATTTTCAACCTTGGTCTGAGACCAAGGGCACCGCTCAGGCAGCAGACAATGAATCTGTTATGGACAGCAATCTAAATACCGATGTTTACAGTGAGGGATGGATGGGAAGATGGCCAGAACCAGGACTTTCATGCAAACACTCAGACTCCCATAATAAATACTGTTATTACTTTATTTCTCTGAACTTAAGTGACGGTCTGATTAAAAAAAAAAAATTATCCAGCACATACTTATGACTGCATTTTCTGTGTCAGGCACAATACCACCATCATCCAGAACAGACCCTTGCCTCCATTGTGCTTCTTCCAGGACGCAAAGACAACTCACTGTCGAGCGCTGTGCGGGTTAAGCGTAGAGAAGGAACCTCCCGGGGATGCTGAGTTAACCTGCTGACCACTCCCCTCCCTCACAGACACTCCTCTCTTGGTTTTCCTGACACCATCCTCACCGTTTTCCTGCCACCTCACTGGCTGCACCTCCAACCTTCTTTGCTGTAACTTATTCTCTATGTCAACATCTTCCAGGGTTCGATTTTGAACTCCTCTTCTCTGACAAACTCTTTCTAGTCGGCCAATCCTGCCTGTAACTTTAAATACATCTATGCATCTCCTGAACATCTCTAGCCCAGGGTTCAAGCAAATCCCCCAACAGCCTTCTAGCCACCTTCATCTGGACACCTAACTCAAACTTAGTATGGCCAAAAGCGGCCTCGATTCCCTTCCCACCCTTCTTCCCAGCAAGCCTGTGGTTCTTCCTGCAGCTTCCTCAGTAACTGGCACCAGGACCATCAGCTTCCCAAGCTAACAAACCAAGGGCCACTGATTCCCATCTCTCTCTTCTCCCTCACATGGAACCCTCATCAGTACATCCTAACAAGTCTACTTCCAAAACACCTCTTCAGCCAGTGTACTGGCAGTGTACACCCCCTTCTCTGCTCTTAGCCGTCTCAGTCTAAGTTACCTTCTTCACTCGCTTTATCTCTGCCTGGTTCTGTTCCCTACGATCCACACAGCAACATAATTTTTCTTTACTTTGTTTATTCCCTGAGGAAGCTCCATTAACATATTTATGGCAATACCAACAAAGAAAGGACACTCAACTTCCACACAGAGCTTCAGTGATGCTTTGCTTGGCACTTGGGTACAAGTTGGTTAACTAAGGGAAGACAGATAAGGCTGTGCTTTACTAGTTTAAAAGGATGTCTTAGCTGCTTTATCAGGGGGTGGCATCTCTAAGACTAATATTGGTACAGGCTATGTTATGTCTTTACATGGAAGTGGGGGAGGTAAAGTTCTTAGACAAGAATTCTAAGACTGACATGTTGAAAATAAACACAAAAAACAGAAATACAATCCACAATCTCATAACTCAGTTTCATGAACACTTTGTGAGTTAGAAAGGTTAGTAAGATAAGCATTTACTAGATAAATGTACTATGCCAGCTACCGCTTCAAGTATTTCCCAAAGAATCTCATTTACATTGTCTCACTAATACCACTTTTAAATAAGAAAACTAAGAGAGGTGTGTAACTTGTCCAAAGTCACAAAGCCAGTCAGCGTGCAGTGGAAAAAGAAACTGGACACAGAAAAGCTGACTCCAGAGCCTGTGCTAATAATCAGTACTCTATCTATACTCCTGTTTATTCCTAAAATTTAGAGATAGCTTTAGTTCAATTTACTTAGCAGCTTTGGTCTGATTTAAGCAATCAAGTACTTTACATTTCAATTTGATTTTTGAAAAGAAATCATACTTGCGTGGTGAAATTTCAGGGGGAACTAGCATTGTATGGTACTGAATAAATGGCCGTACCTCGCCCTGAGAATTTCTTAAAATAACCTTCACATCTTCACCAGTGCCCCAAGAGTTCTGGTTCTTCCAGATGAGGTCAGTGGGAGGACTGGCTGTGACACCGGCATTTGCAGCCCAAATCTGGAAAAAAGAAAAGACATCAGTCCACCCAGAACCCAGCCCTCCCACACGCCAATGACAACAAGAAGATGGGACTTCAATGCTAGATTCTAAAAGTCTGAGCTTCAGGAGTCTCATGGGCCCACTTCCCCATCTGATAACAAAGATGACACACAGGGCCCGGAAGTGAAGCTGCCACATCACATCCCAGTTCCCCTACACACTAGCTGACCTTGAGCAAGCTACCTTATTTTCATTATCCATAAATAGGACAGAATTGGTACCTGCGAGACGTGGGTTGTTGTGAAGAGCAAGTGATTACCCACATACAGGGGCTGGCTCGCCCAACAAACGGCAAGCAGCCTTGGCTTTCTATTATTCCTCCCGTGTTAGAGAGCCCCAACTCCCCCGGTAGTGCTCCCTGATGCTTACGGCAGGAATTAAGGAAAACTTCTGTCGCAGACGGCTCATCTAGAATACTCTTATGGAAACTGCCTATGTCTCCAACTAGAGACAGAATATCTGCAAGTACACACTCTAAAGCAATAACAGAAATGGCTAAATCATCCACTGTTCTAACAGGGAAAATGTAACTGCTACTAAAATAGGCCAAAAGAAATAATTACATTTCCCTTTTCATCCTGGAAATTCTGCCTCATTTTTTATGTATCTGTCAGCAGAAAAGAATGGGTAAAGTGGCGTAAACTTAACAACCTGAAAATCTGGGTTTGAACCCTGAACAAATTGCTATACTCTCTGAGCATCAGTGTCCTCAGCTGCAGGGATACTCCTGTCATGATCTTTTACAAGGAACATATGAAAATAGATGTGGATAGAAAAGTTGGTAATCCATGAACTGTTACGCAATATAAAAGACTTCATGACTGCAAAAAGGAGGCTGGAGATGGCAAAGGCAGTACATCCGAAACGAAGACAGTAATTTAGGAAATTACTGATGTGGAGAGAGCCCTTACACTTTAGATGATGACTGAAGCTTCTGGATCTTCGATCAGCGTTACAAATAAAAAGGGGCATTTACTAGAATGAAACTGAAAAAAAGAATTGGGTCTGGGCCAGTTTTCAGGTCATGTGAAATGCTAGTGTTTTTCTAATTCTAAGCAACACGTCTCACTAGTCTATGCGAAATCATATTGTTGGTTTAGTGTTAATAATAACAAAATGTCTCTAACCTTGCTGGATCATTTAACCTAAAGTGAATATGCCCAATAGCCGTCTTGTTCAATACGGCAATGATATGTGGCTTTTGAGCACTTCAAATGTGGCTAGTCTGAATTGAAATGTATTGTAAGGATAAAATACACACTAGTTTCACAGACCCTATTTAGGAAAAAAGAATCTAAAACACCTAATATTTTTTATATTGATTGCATGTTAAATATGCATTCAGTAATTATATTTTGAATATAATGGGTTAAATAAAATACATTTCTAAAATTAATTTCAAATCTTCCTTTTTTACTTTCTTTTTATGTGGCTATGAGAAAATTTTAAATTACCCATGTGGTTCTCATACTTCTCTTCTAGAGGTTTAAATTGATCTTTGCTTCTGCCTCTGCAATTTTACAGAAAGATCACTTATCACTATTGCATTCTAAACAGCTTCTTATTGCATTTAATGCTAGCTACTGAAAAAATGCATTACATTATTTTATGATAATTCAGTTCTCCACTAGATCTATAGAATCTATCTATTAGTCCCTGAGGTGGTATTCCCCCATGGAAAAAGTAGATGGCTGGCATCATGGGTCCACATCTCTTTAGAGACAGAAAGCACACTCAAATCTGAATCTTCTGAATTAAAACATCAGGCTCTTTTACCACATTATGCCACTCCCAGAAGACATATAATAGGACTGAGCAATTTTCTCTGAGTATAATAATTACTAAAGAGAAGAAGGGATAGTGTAGTTAAGACAGTTGATCCCATTTTTACCCATTATTACAGAAATAACATCTGGTATTTTTTCACAAAGTGGTGTCAAGCTCTCCAAATACATTTTTTTAAGGGAAGTACTAACTCACAGTTTGAGCCATTGATCGTAAATATTAAGTAAGGTTTGTATCAATCCTAAAATTATAAAAATATTTGAAACATGCTTGGTATTTTTTAAAAGAATCCAGAAAAGGAAGGAGACAGTTACCTGTACGTTCTTTAGGGATGAAAATAATGACTTCTACAAAATCTATATCAAAATTTATATATTTTATTCTATGTTCAATCTACTTACTAAGCAATAGCAAAGGACTCTTTCGTTTGTTCAATGGAGCATATACTTCTCTAAAATGAGCTAGTCAGATTTTAGTAACATTGAAGACGTAGTATCTCAGAAAATAACAATACAAGGTCATTTAGAAATCAAGATAGACTCAGAATGCCACTTAATTTACCCTTTCCTGAGCTAGAACCTTAGATACTATGCAAAAGCACACAGTACTCTTCCTCAATTACGATGTTTCAAGCAGTGATTCTTTATAAGGATGACTATCATCTAAAGACTTTAGTTCAAAATACAGGCCTGTACCCCAAACCCAAGGATAGCTGAGATAAGTGAGGTGGGTCTTGATATCAAATCAAACACTACCCAGATGATTATGAAGTTTACCCAAGGCTGGAGATTACTGTTGAAGGCATATGCCAGTGTTAACTTAACTATTCTTTGTGTCAAACAATATCTTTTAAATGACACAGGGCTACAAGTATCACTCAAAAGATAGCTATTTTGTATCTACTGGAATAAATAAGATAAAAAGGATTCAAAATCAATTTTTTCACCACTTTTAAGAGGACAGAATTTTAAAGCAATTATAATGCCCTAACAATGTAAAAATTGCTTTAATCCCCATTTCTAAAATGTTCTCTTTCAGTCAGAAAGTTAGACAATGAAGTTAAGTTAAATGAGGACTAATTTCACTTACTGTAACAGTCTGGCCTGCCTTCAGCACATATCTGGAGGTATATTTGTAACTGACTGATGTGTCTCCTATTTTTCTGATCATCTCCCATCCTCCCATTGGTTGATCCTGTTCATAGAGCAAAATAAAAAAAGTTACTTCAATTATAAAGGAAGTCGTAGAATAATCTAGTAACTGAATCCAGGCTGATGAACAAGACCACTTCCTGGTCATCATCTCATGTTTCATATTTTCCTGCTATAAAAAGAAAACATGATTTAATGAGTAAGATACTTAATTTTAAAGATGACAAAACTAGAAAAATGGGTATGAACCAAATTAAAGGTCATATTCACTGCTAGATCAGGTGGGTCTTTCAAATTTGTTAACATATCCAACTGTCATTATCGCAATTATAAACATGTAGCATATGATTACTCTAAGCTTTTGAAATATAAACACATAAACTTAGAAACAGAAGGAAGAAAATCTGTCCTGTTCCTTGTCCATCTGTCTCATTTCTGGCCACATTGAGCTGTTACACCTTAAGGCATACAGGGCTCAAAAAAATGGGTTAATGTTACAATGAGCCAGTCCTAGGGAGAGTTATCAACTTTAGCCCCCAACCTCCCTGAATTCTAAGAAAATGTGCAGGATATTACAGCAATTAGCTATACTAATTTATATCTATCTTGAACTCAAAGACAAGAATAAACCAGGCATTGAGTCAGCTACAGAATCACTTCATACTTGGCTACTACGCCTTTTAAAAACAAAGGAGCAATAAAGAATACTCTGTTCATTAGCTTTTAAAGGGTTGTGACCTACAGACCTTATAGCCTGTTCTCTGCAGTATCAAAATTGCTAGTGCTCCTTTGCTCATTCAAATTATGTATTCATTCACAAGCAAGATACTTTGTTTTGTTTTCTTTTTGGTGAAACAGGGTCTCAGGATGTTGCCCAGGCTGGCCTTTAGCTTCTGGGCTCTAGGGATCTTCCCAACTCAGCCTCCCACATAGCTGGGACTATATGCTTGTACCACCACGCCCAGCTACATGCAAGATAGTTTTAATAACTTTGGTAAGAAAAGGAGAGACTATCACAACAACTTTTGGTAGACCCTGAAAATGTGCTTTGGGAAGTGACATCCACCCCCCGACCATGCCTTCCTCACACCCTTTCACAGCCCCAGTTCCATAATGCCCAGCCAGGGAGGACCATCCCTGCTGAGCTCCTGAAAGGCCCAGCCCCAAACTTTAGAAATCTCCGCTATGAATATTTTATGTTTTCTTTTCTTTCAGATTATTTCAAGACAGGGCTTGATATCATTCTTGATACAAGTTAAATCATTAACATTCATTCATTCATTTATTTGCAGAGAAAAATATTCCCTTAATATATCTGAGTCTGGGCTTGTATTTTTTTTCCTAAAGGATTTATAAAGTCAACAGCTATAAAAGAACATCCACCATTTTCATCCAATCACACTAACTTTTCACTAATCTGGCTAGGGCAGGAAGTAGTAGTAATTTATTCTTGGAAAGACCAGTGTGACAAAATGAACAAGCATCAAAAACAGCTTTGGAACTGGGAAGAAGAGTGAATGAAGAAAATCTTTAAACCACAAAAACACTACCTCTTCCTCCTCCTCCTTTTTTTACTTATTTCATAAATTGAAATAAACAAGAGAGTGAAAATCTTTACCCCACAAAAACTTAATGAATCCAAACAAAAACTATTACAAGGGCAAGACAGCCCAGCAATCTGTAAAAATTAGTGTTTATTTTTTCACCTGCTCAGAAGTGTTCTTCAAGCGGATGAATTTCCCATCGACATCTATCTCCTCGATGCAAACGTTCCCAGTGGCGGAGGCGGAGTGAGAGATGCTCACGCTACTACTGGCTTCTGATTCCTCTACATCCACTCTCTTCCGCTTTCCTCTGGTTGTCCGCACACTGCGACTTGAGGATGCTCGGGATACTGTCACACGGGAAGAAGGGCTCGGAGAGAGCTTCAACCTACACAGGAAAAACAAAACATGCCATTTATGAAACACATATGCCCTTAACTTAAAAAAAAAAAAAAGATCATAATATCCTACACCTGCATATGCATTTCTAAAGCAAAACACGACTTACAATTTGTTAGATAAAGCCAATGTACTTCTTAACTAGAATAAACTTCTTTGTACTGGGGTGCCCACCATCAATTTTCTTCTTAAAAAAAGTAATAATGTGAATATCTTACTACCTTAAGAGAGAGCTAATACAACAATAACGCAAGAGGTTGGGAAACAGATCCCATCTACCAGCATCTGACCACACCACTATAATTTCTAGTGTACTTTTCTCTTTTCGTACATGTATTTTCTCATGATCACAATGTATGTAATATTAAAATTGATTGGCTTTTTATCCTAATCAGCCAGTTTCTCTTTGGAACTTTTTTCTGAGGTGCCCAATTATCTGCTAACCATATTTGAAATATAAATATAAAATTCCTTTCAGCAAATTTGGCATTTTGCGACATATGAAATTACCAAAACATTGAAAAATATCAAAGGAAAGATTTCATCCCCACGCAAAGGCACCACTTAATAATGACAATAATAGTAAACTAAGACTGCTTGAGCACCGTTTTCTATTCTGAAATAGAAACCACCTCTACACTAGGTATTAAAAGAAATGCCAGAGAAAATATTTAAAGTTGCCTTAATGGTTTAAAAAAGGGGGCAAAAAGCAGGCCATAAGGTAGGGTGACCCTTACCTCTCTTCTTCACCTTCTAAGAGCTTCCTATAAGCGCTGATTTCCATGTCCAGGGCCAACTTCACATCAAGAAGTTGTTCATAGTCATTCAGCTGTTGCTGCATCTGATCCCTGATTTCTGCCATCTCTCTCTCTTTGTCAGACAGCAGGCGACGAGAGTTGTCTCTTTCTTTAGCAAGCAGGTCCTCTAACTCTTGAATCCTTTCCAAGCATGCTCTAGACTGAAGATTTAAGGAAACACATTTTCTTTCTAAGAACATTCTAACATTATCACAAGGCAGCTATTTTAAGCCATTTCTTGAACTGGAAAACAAATAAAGCCCTATGGAATCTCTAACTCATCAGAATTCAAGTGATTTTAAGATAATAAAACCCTGGGCAGCTCCTGTGGCTCAAAAGAATAGGGCGCCGAACCCATATGCCAGAAGTAGTGGGTTCAAACCCAGCCCCGGCCAAAAACTGCAAAAAAAAAACAAAAAACAGAAATTAAAACTCTAAAGTCTTCAAATACAAAATACAGACCTTGAGAAAGTATTGACTAACAAAAGATTAAAAAAAGAAATATTACTCAAATATAAGTTGTACAAATCTACATTTTTCTGCATTTGTCCAAATAAATGTAAGCTGTGGTTTTGGTAAAAGTCTGGCTCCCCTACAAAGCCTTTACTTCAAACAGTATAAATTAACTAAAGTAAAGAACTTAAAGAGATACAAAAACTCATTGACAAAAGAAACCTTTCAAAGAGTAGATGAAAGTACGTTTGGGAGCAGCGCTGAGGGACCCAAAGCAAAGGGACTCTGGTGACTGGGGTAAGTGCCGCAGTGTCTACGACTGCTGTGCTGTCTCCTGCTCGATTAGCACGCACAGCACATACAACATAGGGCAACTCGTAAAATATTACTGTAGATACAGAAACTTTACCTTTGGTATAAAAAATGTAAAAATCATACATCCTACATCAGAAAGTTCATCTTGGAAACCTTGTAGCTCACGGGGTAATTATTCTTCCCTGGTTCTCCAGGACAGAATTCATCTCAGTAGCCTCAGGAAATGACAAAGGTAATCAACTCGGGAAGACTGATGCATGGCTTAGGCCCTCAGAATCACAAGTGGCTGCACCAGAGCAGGAGAGAAACAGCACCTAATGTGCAAAAAAGATTACAGATCTGGAAGGCTAGAGGTGAGCAGGAACCACACACTGTCACACAGTACAGCTTGGTGGTAAATTTCTCACAAGAGCACCGCTTCACTATTTTGAGACTTCTTCAGACGTACACTAGTGCTGAAGAAATAAGCAGATGGATGGTAGAAACCAGGTTTCTTACCCTCAGAGAGGAAAGTTACAGATAGGCCAGAAAGGAGACCAAAAACGAATCCTGGGGTACCAGATCTGAGTCAGAGACGTCTGTGTAATCTCATGTGTAGCTTAACATAGAGACCTATGTGGATAGAACAAGTGTAAATGTGTGTATAAATGTGCTGACACACACACACATCTGAGAGGACCCAGAAGTAGTGCCACCCCAAAACCAAGGGGCACTCAGTGCCCAGGTCTAAATTTCTGTATGCCATTCTCCAATAAAAAGAACCAGGGCTCCTCGGAGAAATGAGGATTCTTGGGCTGAGGCAGGGAAAACACAAGACGAAGCCAGAAAGCTATGAAGTCCTTAAAAAACAAAAGGACACAATAGCCAACCTCAAAGAACTCCCAATGGCCAAAGGTGAACCTGAGCCAATGAAATAAATAATGCAGCATTAGATTATAACCCAAAGCATAAAGTGTGCCTGAGTCCACACTGCTATAAACAAATAAACAAGTAAATGAGGAAGAAAACGCAAATCTTTACAGAATGCCAATTACTAAGTGTAAATCCTCTTCTAGGATGTAGAGCTTAATTCCTGCCCTTCACTCTTGAGTGAGCTGAACTTAGTGACTTGCTTCCCAAGAACAGAATACGGAAAGGGAAAAACAGTACCTGTGTTGACGTTAAAGAAACCTGGCAAACACTACCTCTACCAAACATCACCATTGAGGTCATGCAGGCATCCTGTACATGCAACTCCTGATATGATGTGACAAGATGGACACTTAAAACCCACAACCCAAGTCCAATCGTGTGAAAAGCACCACACAAATCTAGATTGAGGACAGTCTAAAGGACACCCAAGGAAGCCTACTTAAGACTCAAGGTCATAAAAAACAAGGAAAGGCTGAGAAACTGCCACAGACCAGAGAGGCATGTGGTACCTTTAAACATAAGGAAAATGTGCTCCAAAGGTTGGCTTACATAGGAAAAATTAACAAACTCATATTACATTTTATATTATACAACAGAACCTTGATAGTTGGTCACCTCCCTACACTGACCATCTCCTTCAGGTGACCTAATTTTCTTTTTTTCTTTCTTTTTTTGTATTTTTTAATTTCAGCTTCGTTGTCTATTCTTCTTCGTTTGAAATACTCTTTTTTTTTTTTTTATTTTTGGCTGGGGCTGGGTTTGAACCCGCCACCGCCGGCATATGGGACTGGGTCCCTACTCCTTGAGCCACAGGCGCCACCCTGAAATACTCTTTTTTGTTGTTCATTTTCTTCTTCCTCTAGCGATGCTTTTTCCGTTGCCTCCCCAGTAGCTGGGATTACGTATGCCCACCACAATATCCAGCTATTTTTGATGTTAGTAGAGACGGGGGTCTTACTCTGGCTCACTGATGCTTATACTGGTCTCGAACCTCTGAGCTCAGGCAATCCACCTGCCTCGGCCTCCCACAGCGCTGGGACTACAGGCATGAGCCACCACACCCAGTGGCTAATTAGGCTAAGTTGACCTAATTTTCATAGAGTGGACAGGCATCCCAGGCACATATCAAATTCCTGGGCTCAAGCTATTCACTTGCCTCAGGCTCAAGAGTAGCTGGGACTACAGGCACCCTCCACAATGCCTGGCTATTTTTTTCTTAAAGAGACGGGGGTCTCACTCTGGCTCAGACTGGTCTCGAACCTCTGAGCTCAAGCAATTCACCCACTTCAGCCTCCCAGAGTGCTAGGATTATAAGCGTGAGCCACTATGCCCGGCATGTATTTTATATTTATATCTCAACACACAGAAATATTTTGTAAAATTCTATAATGAATATTTTGTAAATAAGTGTACACGTAGCTACAATTTCCAATTTCCCTTATATCATGACCTTTGGGACACCCTGTAGAAAAACTGGTGAAATCCAAATAGTCTAGCCTCTACTTCATAGTAATATGCCAATGTCAATTTCTTGTTCTGACAAATGGAGCATGGTAACATACAATGCTAACAATGGGGGGAAACTGAGAAAGAGATCAATGAGAATTATCTGTGCTACATTGCCATCTTTTCCATAAACCAAATCATGTAAACACAAAAAGGTTATTTTTAAAATACTACATTGCCATCTTTTCCATAAACCAAATCATGTAAACATAAAAAGGTTATTTTTAAAATAATCAATCAGGAGTCATTTTGAACTTACTCTAGTCTGGGGGGAGCTGAATTCACAAAGGAAAAAAAATTTTTTTAAAGAAAAAAATAAGTTATCTATCAATTAATTCCATTCCAGAGTAGTATATAATAGTCTAAATTACAAACAGGCCATTTCTCTTAAGAGGAATAATGTAAAGGTAGTTTCTTCACTTTAGATAACTTGTATTTAACTGCATTTGCAAAATATATGCTATGAATGGGGAAATCCTTTTTTCTCCCCATGCTTTTTCTCCAGAAGAAAAAAAGTAATGTAAGTTCCAAATGCCTCTTCAATCTCTTTACTTTATTTCATATGCCAGAGGCAGAAGATAGAATGGGCAACAAGGTAGAATCTAAAGAGTGGAGGAAAGACATAAATTATCCACGACCCAGAGATAATCCATGAGCCCCAGAACTATAAACCCAACAATGTGTTATAGATTTTTTGAGGGAAAATGAAAATCTAGGTAAAAGTTTTAAAGTTAGTCTGAATCACTTTATATGAAATAGAAATATTTAAATTTCTACTTTAAATAGCCACATTTGTGTAGTGAAATATAAGGAACACAATATGAGAAGTTAGACCTACATCTTTCTGATTTTGTCATTTACTACCACATATGAGACTCTTGGCAAGCTGGAACTAACCTAAACCAGTTTCCACATTTGAAAAATGATGAGATCTAATAGTGTTATCTCCAAGATGCTGCCTCTAACTCTGAAATTACTACTTCTAATGGTCTCAGTTTTTAATGCTACTGTTTATAGTATATAATGTAATTGTATTGTATTGGTCTATCATGATTTAGCTGCAGTAAAAGTTTCCAGAGTTTGGATGTTAAAGATGGTCTTGAAGTACTACACTATACAGACTCTTCTCTAAGGCAAGCAGACCCTGACCAACCAGTTGACCTGGCCAAAGCAGAAAGTTAGAAATGCTATAAGCAGAAAGAAGTGTGGGGAAGATGGCTGACTGAAGCCAGCTTTCCACAGAGGCTCCAGTCCAGAAGGAGAGTTAAAGGACAGAAATTTAGCAAGTAACCTGGTGGATTAGAGCTGCACCAAGAGAGAAAGTTGAAGAACACACATCAACCCCGCTGAGGCGAGCTGCGACCCCAAGGATACAAACAAAAGGTACAAAAATCCATCATGAAGCGGACGGGAGTCCCCTCCCTCATGAGAATGGCTCAGAGTGCCCCACAAACAAGAGCAGAGTTCAAAGGTCCTCCCACTACACTCCACGGGAGAGACCCTCTAAAAACTGGACCTACCACCCCTACTAGGGTGCCACAGCGTTCCCCTGCCAGGCATAAAACTGTACAAAACTGTATATATTCTCTACCTGCAACTCTGAGTTCCCAGCAGTCCCCTCCACTCTCACTCTGAGGTCTGGAGACCTGTTCCCCAGGAGTCCAGATTCTTGGGTGATTTCTCGAGAGGTGTGGACAGGGCCTAAACTGCAGCTCTTCAGTGCTGATTCTGGGGTATGGGAGTGAGGAGAAGACAGTCGGCTGAGAGGGAACCACACTGGAACAGCAATGCCTCAAGGCACAGAGCAACAGCTGTCTTTTGGCAACAATAGGGCTCACTCCCGGATATTCTGAAGCCACACCCCCTGTCTCCCTGGGCAACCAGAGAGGCCAGGCATCTACTCAGGTGGCAACCACCACAGAACAGATCTGGGACACGAAAATGCAGGCCCCGGGAGTAAAGGGTTTGGCTGAGGCAGTACGGGCCTGGGTAGAGCGCGGGGGACTAGAAACACACACTCAGAGCTGGGAAGTTCCCAGGGCGGGGCTGACCAAGAGGACCGCTTTACTGAGCCTAAAACCCTAAAATGTACCCAGCCCTAGGGGATCATCAGCATATAGACAAAGGAAGACAGGAGGCTAGAACTGACAGGTAATCGAATACAAACCTGCAGGAACAAAGACAGGGCCTGAGATGCAGCCTCTGGGAACTCAAAACAACTTCTCTTCTGCAGGGGAATTTAGCAGGGACAGAAACAAATTCCCGCAAAGTTGTTCTGTTCTGTTCTATCAGTAACATCAATCAGGGGCGGGGCTGGAACTGAATGAACAGCCCCTAGCCTCCATCAAGCGCCCGAGGTTGGCAGGCCTCACCTCCCCCTGCTAGATAGAGGCAGAGTGCAACCTCCCCCTGCTAGATAGAGGCAGAGTGCAGCGACCTGGCTGAGCAGAAAATAATTTCCTTGTGATTCAGGCAGGTGCAAACCCCTGGAGTAGCTGCTCACTACAGGCAACTGGGTCAAAGCCCTGCAGGACTATCAGTGATTGGGTGTGACAGAGGTGCAAGGTGAGGAAGGAGGCATCAACCTTTCCAGACTGATCTATTTGCTGTATGGCTCCTCCTGACTCCACATAGCACTGGAGGAAGCCATATCTGAGCAGTCACCAGACCCTGTAATCCAGGTGCCAGAGACCATTTAAACTCTCCCACCTGAGACAGGTGCTGACTGAGACAATTAATTTGGACCTTTTGAACTGAGCCAGTCGCCCAAGGACTTTTCAATTCAGGTAGTGTCCTGGGTGTGTGGTTGTAGGAAGGTTTGATTTTCCTTTTCTAATTGTTGCCTGTGGGGGGGGGCGGGGTGACTTAATTGCTGGTATTTCTCCACAACTGAGACTTCAACCCAGAGTAAACTGTTTCACTAGGGTCGAACAGAGACCAGCTGAAAACAAGACAGAATCACTTAGCCCCACCACACCAAACAGGTCCCCAGTTTCTCAGGCCATAGCACTGTACAGGTCCTCGACAAAGCTCCAGGGGAAAAATCAAACGGTGTAAAACAATCAAGGGGCAGAATCAGTGAAAAAACTCTGGTAACATGAATAATCAGAATAGATCAACCCCCCACCAAGGAAAGATATGGCAGATGTAACTGAAGATCCCATTCATAAACAGCTGGCCGAGATGTCAGAAATCGAATCCATAATTTGGATTGCAAACATGATTAATAAAATGGAGGAAAATTTGGAATTAGAAATTCGAGGAGCAATTCAAAAGTCGAAATTAGAAATTCGAGGAGCAATTCAAAAGTTGTCTCAAGAATTTAACGAATTTAAAGACAACACCATCAAAGATTTTGACGCACTGAAGCAAGAATTTGCAGCCCTCAAAGATCTGAAAAATACAGTAGAATCCGTCAGTAACAGAGTGTAGCAAGCAGAAGAAAGGATTTCTGACACTGAAGACAAAGCTTGTGAACACTCCCAAACTCTCAAAGAGGAAGAGAAATGGAGAGCAATATCGGATCATTCTCTCAGAGAGCTCTGGGATAATTCGAAGAAGAGTAATATCCGCCTCATTGGAATCCCTGAAAGTGATGAAGTGGCCTCCCAAGGCACAGAGGCCCTTCTCCATGAAATTATGAAAGAGAATTTTCCAGACATGCCAAGAGATTCTGAAATTCAGATAGCAGATAGTTTCAGAACCCCAGCATGACTCAATCCCAATAAGACATCCCCCGGGCATATCATAATTAACTTCACTAAAGTTAATATGAACGAGAAAATTCTGAAAGCAGCCAGACGTAAGAAATCCATTACCTACAAAGGGAAGAATATTAGAATGACTGCAGATCTCTCTGCTGAAACTTTTCAAGCCAGAAGAGGGTGGTCATCAACTTTTAATCTCCTAAAGCAAAATAACTTTCAACCCCGGATCCTGTATCCAGCTAAACTGAGTTTCATTTATGATGGAGAAATTAAATACTTTAATGACATTCAGATGTTGAAGAAATTTGCCATAACCAAACCAGCTTTTCAGGATATTCTCAGACCTATCCTCCATAATGACCAGCCCAATCCTCTACCACAAAAGTAAACTCACTCAGAAACTTCTGATCAAACTCCAACTTCCACAGTGGTGAAAGGATTAAAAATGTCCACTGGACTTTCGAAAAACTCGATACCCAAAATTTTACCAGACTTACCAATATTCTCCATTAATGTGAATGGCTTAAACTGTCCTGTAAAGAGGCACAGGTTAGCTGACTGGATACAAAAACTCAGGCCAGGTATTTGCTGCATAGAAGAGTCACATCTTACCTTAAAAGACAAATACAGACTCAGGGTGAAAGGATGGTCATCCATATTTCAGGCAAATGGTAATCAGAAAAAAGCAAGTGTTGCAATTCTATTTGCAGACACAGCAGGCTTTAAACCAACAAAAGTAAGGAAGGATAAGAATGGTCACTTCATAGTTGTCAAGGGTAATACTCAATATGAAGAAAAGGCAATCAAGGGTATCCATATAGGGTCAGAAGAGATCAAACTTTCGCTCTTCGCAGATGATATGATTGTATATCTGGAAAACACCAGGGATTCTACTACAAAACTCTTAGAAGTGATCAAGGAATAGAGCAGCGTCTCAGGTTACAAAATCAACATTCATAAATCGGTAGCCTTTATATATATACCAACAATAGTCAAGCTGAAAAAACAGTTAAGGACTCTATTCCATTCACAGTAGTGCCAAAGAAGATGAAATGTTTGGGAGTTTATCTAACAAAGGATATGAAAGATCTCTATAAAGAGAACTATGAAACTCTAAGAAAAGAAATAGCTGAACATGTTAACAAATGGAAAAACATACCATGCTCATTGCTGGGAAGAATCAACATTGTTAAAATGTCCATACTACCCAAAGCAATATACAATTTCAATGCAATCCCTATTAAATCTCCACTGTCATACTTTAAAAATCTTAAACAAATAATACTTCGTTTTATATGAAATCAGAAAAAAACTCAAATAGCCAACACATTACTCAGAAATAAAAACAAAGCAGGAGGAATCATGATACCAGACCTCAGATTATACTATAAATCGATAGTGATCAAAACAGCGTGGTACTGGCACAAAAAACAGAGAAGTAGATGTCTGGAACAGAATAGAGAACCAAGAGATGAATCCAGCTACTTACCGTTATTTAATCTTTGACAAGCCAATTAAAAACATTCAGTGGGGAAAAGATTCCCTATTTCAGAAATGGTGCTTGGTGAACTGGCTGGCAACCTGTAGAAGGCTGAAACTGGACCCACACCTTTCACCATTAACTAAGATAGACTTTCACTGGATTAAAGATTTAAACTTAAGACACAAAACTATAAAAATACTAGAGGAGAGTGCAGGGAAAACTCTTGAAGAAATTAGTCTGGGCGAGTATTTTATGAGGAGGACCCACCCGGGCAATTGAAGCAGCTTCAAAAACACACTACTGGGACCTGATCAAACTAAAAAGCTTCTGCACAGCCAAGGACACAGTAAGTAAAGCAAGCAGACGGCCCTCAGAATGGGAGTAGATATTTGCAGGTTATGTCTCTGCAAAGGTTTAATAACCAGAATCCACAGAGTACTCAAACATATAAGCAAGAAAAGAACCAGTGATCCCATCGCAGGCTGGGCAAGGGACTTGAAGAGAAACTTCTCTGAAGAAGACAGGCGTACGGCCTACAGACATATGAAAAAATGCTCATCATCTTTAATCGTCAGAGAAATGCAAATCAAAACTACTTTGAGATATCATCTAACTCCAATAAGACTAGCCTATATCATAAAATCCCAAGACCAGAGATGTTGGCGTGGATGCGGAGAAAAGGGAACACCTCTACACTGCTGGTGGGAATGCAAATTAATACATTCCTTTTGGAAAGATGTTTGGAGAACACTCAGAGATCTAAAAACAGATCTGCCATTCAATCCTATAATTCCTCTACTAGGCATATACCTAGAAGACCAAAAATCACATCATAACAAAGATATTTGTACCAGAATGTTTATTGCAGCCCAATTCATAATAGCTAAGTCATGGAAAAAGCCCAAGTGCCCATCGATCCACGAATGGATTAATAAATTGTGGTATATGCACACCATGGAATATCATGCAGCCTTAAAGAAAGATGGAGACTTTACCTCTTTCATGTTTACATGGATGGAGCTGGAACATATTCTTCTTAGTAAAGTATCTCAAGAAGGGAAGAAAAAGTATCCAATGTACTCAGCGCTACTATGAAACTCATTTATGGCTTTCACATGAAAGCTATAACCTAAGTTATAACCTAAGAATATGGGGAAGGGGGAGAGGAAGGGGGGGGGAGGCGGGCAGAGGGAGGGTGATTGGTGGGATTACACCTGTAGTGCATCTTACAAGGGTATATGTGAAACTCAGTAAATGTAGAATATAAATGTCTTAACACAATAACTAAGAAAATGCCAGGAATGGGCGGCGCCTGTGGCTCAAGGAGTAGGGCGCCGGTCCCATATGCCGTAGGTGGCGGGTTCAAACCCAGCCCTGGCTAAAAAAAACACACACACACAAAAAGAAAATGCCAGGAAGGGTATATTAACCAGTGTGATGAAAATGTGTCAAACGGTCTATAAAACCAGTGTATGGTGCCCCGTGATCGCATTAATATACACAGCTATGATTTAATAATAATAAAAGAAATGTTATAAGCAATGTATAAAATTCCTAACTCCAGAACATAATACTGCTACCATCTATATATTATTTAAATGTATCTTCTAAAATCAGTATTTTAACAGGCTATGTCAATTTCAAATAAATTTAAGCACTTCACTAACATGAGTCATATATACAACCAAAAGGAAATTCTAATGGCCCAACAGGCAGCATGATGAAACTGATATGACTCAACAACAAACACTATTAAGACACACATAGGAGGATACTAAAAGATAACATTTTAAAATGGTTTTTTTAAAGCTCACATTTATCAACTGATAAAAATATTCTTTATCATAAAATCTATTATTAATAATGAATAGAGGAAAGGACTCTTCCCCTGCAGACAGAGAAATTAAAAACTGTTTTGGTTGAAGGGTACTTCCTTCCCATTTGCCAAGCAGTTTGCTCCTGGAAATCCCCAGCATCCGGCCTTACTAATATCATTTAAAAATCACTAACCTGAGGTTAACAAGAAAAAACTTGCAAAAATGGGAATACAATTAACAGGCAATCCAGGAAAAGGCCCTGACCTAGAGTCAGAAGATCACGTCTGTTATATGGCTACCAAGGTTCAGGGCCCACTGCTCTTTAACCACAGACAAGTCTCAGTCTCTTCAGCTGTAAAAGTAAGATCAACCTCAAGAGAACTGTACCAAGTGTAATCAAGGAGATTAAGTAGCAGCCAAATATAAAAAGACAGGAAAAAGTTAAATTAAGGGCAAAACGGTAACTAGAATACAACTCAGTAAATGGAGAAAAGCAGTAAATGTCAATTCAGCATAATAACAGAAAGACATATTTCTGGAAAGTACCTGTTAAGATAGCGACACAGTCTGAGTTTTGATGCCCCCTAGGAATCTTATCCCTCAAAACAATAATACAGAGAGGTCGGCCTTTGAGGTAGTGATTAGATCATGGGGGTGGAGCCTCTGTGATTGGGACTGGTGACCTTATAAAATGAGATCATTCAACTATATGAGGACAAAGCAAAAAGACGCCATCTATAAATCAGGAAGTGGATGGACCTCACCAGGCAGATACCCAATGTGCCAGGACCTTGACCTTGGACTTCCCAACCTCCAGAAATGCAGGCAAAAAATTGCTGAAATTTCTGTTGTTTATAAGCTACCAAGTCTATAGCATCGGTTATAGTAGTGCAAAAGGACTAAGATAAATGGCACTATGAAAAAAAGATTATCTGTTAAATTCCTGAAAGAAAATCTTTGAAGAGAGTAAGGTATAAAGGGAAAAACTGAGAACTGAGCACCATTAATCAGTCTGCACCCTCTGGGCCAGTCATTAAACTTACCTACACCTGTGCTTACTCTGAATAAACTCAAAGGTCCTTCCAGCTCTACTGTTAAATGATAACTTCAAAATACAATCAGAACAAAACAGGTCTAAAATAATTTAAAAATGAATACTGTAAAAAATGATTCGCATGACATGCAACATAAAAGCTTCTGTGTTAACTACATTTTTTAATATCCTATTTTGTAAGACTCATTTTCTGCTTTATTTCCTAAACTCCTATAATAAATATGCTCGGCTTTACAGTTAGAAAAATATTTTACCAAAAATGATAAAAAGGAAGAAAAACCTAATCAAGAGTAAACTAAAGGTTTTTCTTATGTGGGAAATTCAGAATAATATTTTCTCCCTCAAGGAAAACAGAAGCTGAAGTTACTTCCCAAGTAATTAAGGTGAGTAGTAAAATATTAAATCATGCTGAATGCATATCTGGCTGTGTCCATACACTGTATCCATCAACACCACCCTACGTTGAAACTGATCGGAAGCAGTGTCTACCTGGCTAAGGACACACCTAGAGCAAGCCATCATGTCCCAGTAGGCAGCCAGTCAACATAGCCAGCAACAAAGCCATCTGCACTGAGGTGTGCTAATGAATGAATTGATCACTAATTTTTTTTTTTTTTGAGACAGAGCATCACTATGTTGCCCTGGGTAGAGTGAGTGCCATGGCATCACCGCTCTGAGCAACTTCAAATTCGTGGGCTTAAGAGTTTTTCTTGCCTCAGCCTCCCAAGTAACTGGGACTACAGTAGCTGGTGACTACAGCCACTACCAACACCTGGCTATTTTTTTGTTGCAGCTATCGTTCAAACCCGCCAGCCTAGGTGTATGTGGCTGGCACCACTGAGCTACAGATGCTGAGCCAGTCATTAAATTCTTATTGAATATGCAAATTAATGCTACTTCCCAAGATCCCAGTTATTAAGTGGTGTAAGCACCAAGAGAATATGTCCAGAAACACAAAGCATTCACCACCCACAAAGAATTTTTACATGTTTTCCTTCACTTTGGTTTCCAGATGTTATAAAAAAGGAATGTGTTGGGAATAACACTTTGTAGACAAGAGGCTGTTAGGTCATACAACTTAGGTTCCAGGGTTAATAAATCCAGTGAATATTAGCAGCCTGCTTCCTCAAGGTCAAGTCTCTTATCTCTGTGTAATCTATTAATTGAACATCCTTTGAGTATCTGCCCAAAGGACGTTCATCCGATGCAAAATGAAAAAAATCTGGAAAAGCACCGTGAAAACCAAAGAGCATAATACCCTTATCTGTCATGAACAGAACAGTGACATTAGGAAGAACAGAGCAGGGAGACTCTCATGGTTGTGGGACCTTCAAGTTCACCTCTTTGGACAAAGATGCTTACCTCTTTCTGTAGATTAGAAAGCTGAGATGAAAGGCTCTCAATTCTCATACGACTTTCCATCAGTTCTTCCCTGGCGCTATTGACAGTAGAAGTATTCATCTCTGAGGACAGTCTGGCATTCTCAAGCTAAAAGAAGCAGCAAATCATAGTCTCATCTAGTGATCTAGCAAATTAGAACTAACAAATAAGGAAGCATGATTCAACTGCAAGTATTTGAAACCTAAGCCCTGCTGGTAAGTGGTTGATGCAACACAGGAAAAGCATCATGAAGTATGTAGACATGGTCCAAATGACCTCAAGTCTACTTGACTTTAAGACTTACTTCCTAAAACGAGTTGTAATAATGCTAATATACCTGGGTCTTTTATCCAAAGCTTATTACTTTAACATTTTACCCATTAATACTTCAATAGCTAAGATAACACTTCTATTAAGACTGGGCAACAAAACAAACAGCAACTTGACTATGATGATGTTTGTAGAAATATGAACGTCCCATATCCCTAACCCCAAAAATCCAATAAAGGATATAAAGCAATAAAAGCAGAAAATACAAACTTATAGATTATTTCAACCAGATAGAAACACTTCCTTTAAGAAGCAAAAACAGCTCCTCAGGTAAAAACAATGCGCTTTTCCTTCAAATGCCCCTATTGTGTTTGTGGAACACATGTCTGCGTCCCCTCCCTGGTCCCCTCTGGGGCCTGTGTGTGACTGATCCTAACTTGAGCTCCTTCACTCTCTAGCTCAATGCTTCGCACTGAATGCGTGTTAGATAACTGGGGTATTGTGTGTAAGCTCTCTCACTTTCACTAGCAATTACTGCTTCATAAAATGGACAAAAAGTAACATAAGTAGTTTAAGGCCATGCAATAACATGACCCTAATCTCCTAGGTCTGCACTAGTAACTTTTCAATCAAATCGTATAACATTTAACACATGGATGGGGTAAAAAATCATTTACTACGCAAGCCTATACTAATTGATGATTTTATGTATTTCTGCATGGTCTGCTAATATAAGTGAAAAGTTTCTACAACATTTTTTAAAATAAGTAATAGTTAACAGAGGAAGAAATACAGAGATTTTCCATTTGGCCTTGCTGTGGTGATCACAATCTATGTACAATGATGACATGAGGTCAAAACTAGACGCAGTCTGACATTCAATTTGCTGCTCGCTGGATGTGGAAAACAGCATCACCATATCTGTTACTGGAAGGACAGCATTTGCATGCTTGGGTTTGAGCACTATGACATGACATGAATGATCAAGGGGACAGAAAAATAAGTGCTTACCTCTAATTAAAATTGTAATAAACATACTTTCTTCTAATAATTTTTGAAATATCTAGTTTATAAAAAGCTCTACTTCCAAGACAAATCTATTTTCCACATATTCATGAAGGCAAGGGCAATTATTTAAGAAAATGAGAAGGCAAACATCAAGTAATGCTCTTCACGGTGACTGTGAAGCACTTATTTTGAGTGACCAAGTCCTGTGAAGAGAGTGCTCACTTTGGCATGGTAGGTCTGCTCGAGCTCTTCCTTGTACAGTCTCACTTGGGCATCATGTTGCTCCCTCATCTCATGAAGAGCCTGAGCCAGCTTGTACTCGTACTCAATCTGACGCCCAGAATCCACCTCGACCAAGCGCGTTTCATGCTTCCTTCTGGTCTCATTAATCTCCTGGGGGGAAAAAAAAAGGCAAGACATAAAGTCAAGTCACTTCCAAGGCTGCGCCAGTACAAGTCTGAGTGACACTGGGGACACCTGACATTTTATACCTGAATTCATGTTTGTTCTAGGGCAGGCATGTGAACAGATACTTTTGCCTCTTAGTTTTCATTTGATACAATTTTTCAGATGGAAATAATGAGAAAAATGGTAGCATCTCAAGCCCTAGGAATTTTATATCTTCTCAGAAACGTAGCTCTTTATTTCTTTGAAAGCAAGGAGTGGCCTAGATGATTTATTAAAGTACTGTAAAATTATAGATAAGTAAACAGGTAAGTATACTAAACACTAAACTAGTTATTTTTCTGAATTGTTTCACTGATAATCTTAAGGACACCTCTGAAGAAAAACACACATGGGAAGTTAAACTTAACAGGACAAATTCAAGTGAAGATTTACATATAATAAAACTATTTTCTAAGACATATGAATAGGCAGGGCAAGCTAATTTACATGACTTCTTTTAAAAACTGGTATTAAGTATCAATATCAAGTGACACAGGATCTTATCACCAATACTACTTGACTAACACAAGTACACAAGACAAATTCACTATAAAAGAATAGAAACAGTAGTCAAGATCTTCCACTCTGTTTTAAGGAACTGTCTAAAACCGGAATGGAAAATACAGGTAAGAACAAACTTAGCTTTGAAAATACAACAGATCTGTCTTTGATGACAGTAACTGAAGAAGCCACAAGGGGGAGATATAACTCGCTGAGGTTGCTGTTTGGGTATTTTAGTACACGAATTTTTCTGTGCATGTCCTCATCTCAACTATTGCACAAGTTGTACCAGACAGAATCAGAAAACCAGGGTTCAAATTCCAGTACTGCTACCAACATCCTAGTGCTCACACCTATTTCAGGAGGCAAACAACTAAAACCACAAAAATACAGAAGGTTTAATTCAACAAAGACTGAGCTCCTACTATTAGTTTGCCCTTTCTCTACCCATCTTTCTCTGCTTTTTTTCTCCTTCCTTTTTCTCTCCTCCTTCACCATTCCTAATAAGGCAGTTAGATATAGGGAGGGTGCCAAAAGCATGTATACACATTCTAAAGAAAAGAAAAATTAAAATTTTAATATTCAAGTCTGGTTAACTTCTGCAATTACAAGAGGTGCTCAACGTGACTTACACCGATAACAGAAGATGAATACAAGCCACAATGAGCAAGCACCTCCTGCAATTACAGAAGTCAAATATGACTTGAATATTATTTCTTTAATTAGTTTTTCATTTCTTTAAAACGTGCATATATATTTTTGGCATCCTCTGTATTTATTGAGAGTATATCCTCAATGTATTTAAAAACAAAACAAAAAAAAAACAACCTTAAGGAAAATATTTTAAAATCCACTCTCAAGAGGTAAAACTCAAAACTCAAAGATGCTGCTCACACGCTCTAAAAATATTAAGTTACTTTTTACTGATGCCATTTCTCATTTATTATTTTACACGGAACCAGTGACCTTACAAAGAAAAAAAATACCACACACCTGGTTGTCTACACACAAAACTAAAATTAAGTACTAATAGATCAGGAAGAATTTTAACAAAACAAAAATAGCAGTCAGCTTCGTATAACAATATCTGCTTTATAAAGCGATACTTAATAACAATTTCGTAAGATAATACTTTAGTAGTATACAGAGTATACAAAGAGTTTTCATACATATTCTACTTTGATCCTCACCATTGCTTGAAGGAACATAAGCAGTGTATTTTATTTTAAATAAGAAAGTGACTGAAGCGACTGAAGAGCTGTCTGAGGTCTGACTGCTTACCCAAGGCACGAAGCACAACTGTGTCAAAGCACTGCTATAAAAGTGATCAGATTTCTGTTAAATTATTTTTCCTCCGATTATAAAGTATCTTACTTGAAATAATGAATTCCTATTTTAAAACCATTGTCAGTTACTGTTTTCAAAATGACCCTACTTATGAAAGCATTAACCATGACATTACAGCTTAATTACAGGTTAATTCCAACCCTCTTCAATTTTCACAATATATCCATGCTGCTTTCTTCAAAAATTTATGACTTCAGTCTGGCAACAGTTGTGCCACTGCCCCTTGACTACAGTAGTTAAGGCTTATAAATATGCTATTTAAAAATTTACACATACACCTGTAAGTGCTGAGTAGCCAGACTTCCAGATGGTCCTAAATGGTTGCTGCCCTCTGCCCTCTAATTCACTCCCACAGTTCATCAGTTTGCTCTGTATGACCCATGGGAGAAAGCAGAAGTGATGGCATACGCTTATAACCTCCATGATAGGGCTATAAAAAATAATGTGACTACTGTCTCTGTTATTCTCTCTCTGCACTTGCTCTTGGGGGGGAAACCGTATCATAAGCAACCCTATGAAGAAGACCGTGGGGTGAGGAAATGACACTTCCTGCCAAAAGTTCCCTGAATGAGCTCAGAAGCTGCTCCTTCAGCCAGGTTAAAAGCTTGACTGCAACTTCCTGAGACCTGGAAGCAGAACCACACTGCTAAGCAGCTCTCAGGTTCCTGACCTTCAGAAGCTGGGGACAATAAAGGTCTGTGATATTAGGTGGCTAAATTTTGGAGTAATGTATACACAAATACACACCAATAGATAAGTAATACAAATGCTCAAGCATGTTGACAGTAATTAGCTGCTGTGGCCACGCCTTATAAGTCAGGTGAAATTATCTGATCATATCTGTTTATAATTAAATAAAGCTTGAATTCTTAGATGCAGCTTTTTAGCATCAAGCAATACCTTGAATAATCTACCTATAAAATGTCTCCCCATTCCCAAACCATATATTGTCTCTGTATCTGATACATTTTTATGGGAAAGAAATCACAAGTAAAATATTATAGCTCTCATAAAGCCTTTTCTAGAACCACTCGTTCATTCCTTTAGAAAGTAAAATTATACGTAGTTACCTCTTCATACATGTTTTTACGAAATTCTAAGTCCTCAGTAAGGCTCTGACAACGGTTCTCCAAATCCACTTTAAGTAAAGTTTCATCTGCTAACTGTTTTTTGGCAGCAGCTAAGGAGGCTTCCAACTATTACAAGGAAAAAAATGTGACAACAATTACATGACAATTAATTAGTAATAAATTTCAAATATCTATGACTCAAATAAAATCAAGCATTACAATCCTATACATTTATCAAGGTCTGATTACTTGGTTTTAATGTTTATCACAGAACCAAATAACCTGTCAAATTGGTAATGGGTGGCAGGAAAGAGAATAGACCTATTTATAGCTCACATTTCAAAAATCAAACCAGTTCTTTTAGGTGGCCACTTCTGTCTTCTCCTGAGTGCAGAGCAGCATTATAGCATCGCTTTCCCTACCTATTTCCTATTTCGGTGCACTAATGAAATAGACTTTGAGAAGAAAAGACAAAATGAGCAAGGAAGAAAGGCAGTACCTGGGTCTGCATGATCCAACTAGAACAACGGAGGGGGTGATGCTTTGTACGTTAGATAACCCTCAAAAAGGAAAGAATTAAAAAAAAATTTCCCTCAATGAATCCCCAACAATAAAAAATGATAATAATAACAAAAAGCACAAAAAAATTTAAAAAAATAAAATAAAATTTCAAAAGTACGAAATAATTTTAAAATAATCAAACTGTGGCTTAAAACAGATGTGGCAATTAACCTACCAAGTATGGCTCAAGGACAGAGTTGATCTTACCTGGGCAATTTGATCCTTCAGATCCTCCAAATCCCCCTCCAAACTTTTTTTGTCACCAAGTGCTGTAGCAAGAGCTGCATCTTTAGAATTCAGTGCTGCTTCATATTCTCGAAGCTTGATCTGGGCTCCATTAAGATCAGATTCTTTCTTAGCGTAGCTGTAATACATTTGAAAAAGCACAAGGCATCAAAGTATACCCTGGACTTGAGGGTTTCTCTCTCCCTGTTTAGGGGAGAAACAAAACAAGCAGTTTAAATAAGAGCTGCCATCAGGCACTAAATTAGAGTAACAATTTAGGAATGTTAGAGTTTCAGGCAGGTAACAACATTCTTTGTCAATGTCACACTAATAACTCCAGCTAAGAAAAGATACTTTGGAAGAAATTAAAATTTATTATTCTTAAATATTATGCATATTATAAACCAAAATACACAGGAGAGTTAAAGTATGAAATGAGATTAAGAATGAAAATATTTTAATGACTTTATAACTTAGTAATGTATCATATTGAAATGTTTTTGATATTAAGGACAAATTGACCCCAATCATACAAATACTTTCACTTTCTATGTGGCATGATTTTTAGATTTTCCCCACAACAAATAAGGGCCTCCTGAATATTCTACAGAAAAATTAATTATTTCAGTTTATACAATTAAATACGAAAACTCCTGAGTTTCAATTTGAGGTTTTTGTCTAAATATCACTTTTATTAAATAGACTTCTAAAATTAAAGGATATATTTTGTACAGTAATTAAAGGACAGTGTTTTTCTAGTCAAAATACTTCTGTTACCATCAGTTATACAAGAAAAGCCTTAATAATATGAAAATTCTCAAGATTTTTCCTTAATTAAAACAGCTACTGCAGACAAGTATTTCTACTGATGTTGGAAAATGGCTTAAAAAAGAACTGTTAGTAAAAATGGTGAAATAATCTTATGAAATTAAAATAAAATGATAAAGTAAACTGGCCAAATAATAAGCAATTACAAAGAGAAGATTGAACAGTATGCACTTTTTCACTCCTCTTGGTATCATAATCAACTATATACATAAAAGCGCAGCAGTCCTATTACACTAATTTTTCTTAAATCCTATTTTTCTTAAAACCACAAGATGGCAGGCTTTAACTAAAGATTAGTTTAGGAGGAGAGGAAAAAAATCAAATTAACTGCTTAAGAAAAAAAACAAAACACATATAGTCAAAATTTACAGCCAAAACACCTAGTTCATATAAGTGAATCTCCAGAGAAACAGAACTGATGCTTGTGAAGAAGCCACTATTTCATCCCACTATAAAAAAAACAGAGTTGGACTAGGATACATTATGATTTTAAAGTATTAAACAATACTTAGAAAAGCTACTGACTCAAAATTAATTACTTAAAATCACAAAAAACTCCACTGTAACACTAAGTTTTAAATCTCAAATCATAATGTAGCACTTTCCAATGTGACGTCTCATGACAGAAGAATGAACCTGTGCCTTCCAGGGACCAAAATGGCCAACCAAGAATGACATTGCATAAAATACGCCCATTTTACAAGCAATTGAATGCCTTAGCTTGTGAAACTGGCATACTGTATACACTACCGTCCTCATGTGTTTGACTTTATTGACTGATTTGTACAAAGCTCAAAACTCGGAATGTTGTACCACATACACCAATTGAAAGATACTGTATGTCTTACAGAGTGTAGAAAATACAAGAAGTCAAAAATTAATCTCAGGCCACACACTTAAATGACTAGAATATGAGCCATTTTTCCCACAAAATTTAAGACCAAACAAGCTAAGGAATGGTGAACTTAAATATACTACTTTTTTGTGGTACCTTGAGCCATCCAATGGTACAGGCTGGTACTGTCTCTTTTGAGTCGAGTTCTTAAGTCATGTAAAATGCTGTTATTCTGTGAAAACCTCAATTGTTCTCTTATAAATTCTTAAAGCTGTAACTTTCACCTTACTGAACAAATCAGAAGTTCTAAATGTGCCCAAAATTATAAAGAAAAGCTAGCCTTTGTATCCAGGCTCAAAAGAAAGGCAATGGCAAATTCTTATTTACCTACTTTTAAACATTTACTTGGTTTTTCCCTCTCTATTAGAGAAGCATGTAAAAAAGGCCATTAATTTCATTTCCCAGAAAGTCATTATTGACAAGCTTTAAAAACACGTACATGGTTACAAAGTTCTAATAAACCAGGAAAATAAAATGACAAGTTAAAGATTCTCTCTCCAAAAGAAATTAACGAAGGTAATTGTCCCTTAAACTTCCATCTGGGGGGGGGGGGAATCTCACACACACACACACACACACACACACACACACACACGCAAGGATCCTTTTTGAAGAATACCCAAGGGCAAGAGTGGTTCCTGCCAAAAACTTTGACCACCAGCCTAATGTCTATCTGTCATAAGGAACTACTCTCAACCACAACTCCTGAAAGAGATCTGCTTATACACTGGATCCAGAATGACAGGAGGTGAATATCTGACTCAGTGGAAGCCAATCGTTTGTCTGACCAGCAACCAATCAGACTTCTTTTCATTCAAAATCGCAGCTATACAGATCACCTTTCATCAGATGATAGTGGAGACTAGAACTAGTAAATTGTGAGAAGGTAGGACATGGTAAGTAAAAACCAAACCAAGCAGATAACCTAATGAAAGACCACATGACCCCAAAAGAACTGCTGGCTTAAGATTTTATTACTTAAAAAAGTATAACTCTAATAAAACCTTCAATAGCTTCGTATAGCAAATATAGTTCTTTTTAAAAGCATGTGTTCTGTTTTGTGTTTATGTGTGGAGCTGCTGAGATTGAAGAGAGCCTGGGTCTTGTGTCTCATCAATCCTCATCCCAACAGTCCCAGTTTTCTGCATAACGGTTTGAAAATTTCTGATCCCTGAGGATGATGCAAGATCCTTGGCATGCATGGCCACCTGGAAAGCCCGTCAGGTCTAGGCCTTGAAAAAGCTTCTGGGCCTTGGATCTCACTCCCCACCCCCCCACCCCCCCCACTCCATGCTATCTATTCTAATTCATAACTCCACCTAACTCCTAATTCATGCTCTCATTTACAACTAAACCAAATGGCATCTCCCCACCCAACCCCCTGTAAAATGTTCCTGCTTCACTGTTCCTAGCACAAAAAGTCATTTCCCTTTGGTTTCCATTAGCACTTTGTACATAATTCTCCTACAGTGCGTGAGGGTATCTTCTTTTCAGAAATTAAGATTCTATGTTTCCTACACTGGACTGTGAGCAAAATGACTTTACCTTCATATTCCCAGTAGCTGGCAATACCTGATACAGAATAGATGCTCAATAAAACTTTTGGGTTTAAAAAATGAGAGGGCAGCACCTGTGGCTCAGTGAGTAAGGCGCCAGCCCCATATACTGAGGGTGGCGGGTTTGGACCCGGCCCTGGCCAAACTGCAAACAAAACATAGCCAGGCATTGTGGCGGGTGCCTATAGTCCCAGCAACTCAGGAGGCTAAGGCAAGAGAATCGCCGAAGTCCAAGAGCTGGAGGTTGCTGTGAGCTGTGATGTCACAGCACTCTACCATGGGCGATAAAGTGAGACTGTCTCTACAACAAATAAAATAAAAAATGTGAGAAGGATACCACAGCAGACAAGCTAAATACTAAGTTTAGAGCAGTATTTTAAAATTTCACTTTTGCCTAAAATCCACCAGCATATGAGGGAAGTAGTGGGCCTCTGGTCATAAAGGACCAAGCTTTTTCCAAGGCCCAAGTCGTCAGTCCAGATCTGCCCTACAGTGCCTATGCAAGCCACCTCAGCCCACAGGCAGGACAGCAGGCACTGCAGCAGCCAACATCCTTGGTGCAGAGTAATTCAGAGTCTCTTCTGGTCAGAGGTTGGGAACACACTTCGGCTTTTTCTATCTCAAACAATGTATAGTTAATATTTACACCCACATTTACACACAAGTACAATGGGAAGTCTGGAGACTAGAGAAGGATCAGTGTAGATCCTTAGCTCTGAGACCTATTTACTTAATCCCGTCCACACTACTGAGTACTGTGTGCCACCAGAGACAGAAAGATAAATAAGACAGGGTTCTAGGCAGGGAGCATTAGCAGAGATGTTTCTTCCTTTTTCTGGACCCTCAGTGCTTCCACTGCTTATGTCACCACACTTTTGCGTGGCTTATCTTGCAGATGCTGAAGTAAAATGATGCTAAGGGGCTGAGGGTAGGGGAAGGGTACCAGCAATGGAGCTCAGGGCAGACAGCTCTTGCCGCTGTCCTTACATCCCAGGCCCTCCAGCTCCACAAATAAAATGTTCTGTGTTCACACATTTCCGGTCTTCTTCCTTTAGCCCCAGCATTAATGGAAAAAAAAGCCAATACTTCATAAGTTAACTAATAAAAGGAAGAGAATTGAATACTACCTCTGCCCCTTGCACATAAGCACCTACATTACACTGATCACAAACATCCCTGCATTGGGGGATACACTCAGCTACTCAAGAGACAGACCACTCTGAGGGCAAGGCTTGTGACTTACTGCTGTGTCTTGTGCACAGAAAACCTAAAGATAATGACTATTTTGGTAAATGCTAAAAGAAATCCCCACACACCTCCCTCAAAAAAAAGTCTCTAGTTTTTTATCCTCTGTAAAATACCTTATCTTTACTAGGAAGAAAAAAATAACTGTGACACTTCTACTAATATAATGTCTAAAATTCACATTCCTAGATATGCCCCCTATCTCCCTGCCAATTTCCCAGGCTGAATGAATCATTAAAAAAAATTCACAAGATGATGCCCAGGTCTTCAGTTAAGAGCCATAAATCAATGCCACATGAGTGGCCAAAGGCACATGGTGACCATGCAGAGTTAATATCCTGAACAAAATCTTGTTATAATTTCCTAACCATATTATTGTGTTTCATTCATTAACATGATACCTGAAGTCCAAGTGTAATTATCAGCACATAGTCATAGCACAGAAATCTGCAGAACTGACCTCCTAAAGCACACACATGAATTTGCTGCAGCTATCTCCCAAGCACAGACTGACTTGTGACAATGCCCTAGAACAGAGCAACTAATATACAAATACCAAGTTATCAGGAAGCTGTGACTAGGTGTTAGTACACCTTTTACTGTGACCACATTTCCTGGCTGGATGGACCTGCCTGATTAAACTATTTCTACCTCCAGACAAAGAGATATTACTATGTTTTCATTTAAATCCAACACATGAATCTATGCTAGAAATATGCACACTCCTGAAAATGAATTATAAAACATATCCATTTCTTCCCCACCTCCCCAGTGGTAAGATAGGATTTATTAGACAGAAAGGAATACAGAAGGAGTAAAAAGTACCAGAGCTTTTGGCAAAGGGGAAGACCTAAGTCGGACATCTCCCCCATACCCACTTATTTAAATGTTTTACAGAAAAACCAAACTCCCACTGCAGCCAAAAAAAAAAAAAAAAAGTTTTTAATAAATGTAATTGGCACTCTATCCTAACTAAAAACTTCCTGCACTAATAAACAAAGTTCACTTTCATTTCAAGTGAGCTTGAATTTCACCAGTCATATCAAGTAACCAGGTCTAATTGAGTATCTTACCATTGAAAAAAATCAGCTAGAAAGGATACATTTATATTCCTGTTAACACTCTACAGCAGTTACTCAAGACTAACAGACACAGCTTTAGTGATAAAACTATGGTTGGACTTCCCCAACAAAGCCTAGTAGTGTCTAGGACACTTACCTACCACCCTCTCCTGAGGCCTATAGGACTAACCTAAATGCAACTGGTTAACACTTTCTGAACCACTCCTGATCACACCTTCCACCACCAGCAATACCATGTACTTCACTGTTTTAACCACCTTGGTTTCTTACCTACCACCAGTTTGACCTTGACTTAATGATTTTAATTATTTCAACCCTGGCTTTGGCACTGAACTACTTGGCTCTGGAACTGTCTGAACTTCGCTTGGCCTCTGTACTACTCTTTGTTAGGATGACCCAGTCTCCCACCCCTTGGATTCCTTCTTATGGCTAGCTGTACTCTACTCCAGCTGTACTCTCTCCTGTCAACAAGAAATGCACCCAATGACAGAATTGCTGGAAAAATGAATGCTCAATGGACCTCTTAGGGAGATGCATCATTACTACCTAATAACTGTACAGTATAGTTTTCTAAAAGTCAAATCACATTCATCACATGCAGAAAATCATTCTGGGCCTAGTAAGGATACAATAACAGTAACTACTTGGAAGTGAATTAGTAAGCATATTACAACCATAAGCACTTGGTAAATAAGAAAAATAAAAATAAGACTGACCTCTTAAACAGAGAACAAAGATTGAGTGTGAAATCAATAAGTAAACTTACAGGAACAAATACTTAGAATGTAATCTGCAGTTTATTACAGAACTGTGTTAGTTAGGTAATGGTCCTTCTATTAATATTTTCTTGGTCAGTTTGTGTCAGCACCAATCACATTTCACTTCACAACCACTCTTATTTAGAAAACAAATAAATTATAGGGATGAGGAGAAAACCACATAGCTTTTCACCTGCAGTCAGGTAGCAAAATAGAAATCATTCTACATAAAACTGTTACTTCTAATCATATCCACAAAACAAGGATTTTCAAATCCTTCAAAACAGAGCCACTCAACAGAGAGAGCCAGGCCAATCAGGCCCAAATGTTTAAGATCTGTTCATATTTTATATGCCATAAGGTTCTTCCAAACAGCTGGCCGGTGGCAGCCAAACACCACTCAACACTAATGCAGTTATTCAAAGGACTAACAAATAAATAGCTTCTAGAGATCTCTTCACACCCAGAGCTCAGAATCAATGTGCCCTTTATTATCTAGCCATGGTCTAGATTTTCAGAGAACAAAGAAACTTTATTTGGAATTTCAAGTAAAAGTTATTAATACGCCCACATAAAAACCTTCTCCTAAAGCTAGATAATCTTGTTTCATAATAATAAGCTAAAACTGCACATTAAACATGAATTTTCTCCAACATTCATTCATCTTCAATACTGTCCTCAAATTATATTCCTTTTCAAAGGGAAAAGGAATGTGATCCACAATATCACTCCTGAGGAAATTAATGAACTTCCCTGAAATTAAAATAAATATAATTTAAGATACAAAACTCCAGTTTTATTATTACAATTTCTATTAACAAGGGTCTTCTCTGACATATGAAAAAAGACTAAGATGCTTTTGCACAAACTCCAAAGCTGCACAGGTTCGTTTCTAGTGACAATAAAAGTCGGCTCCTCATTGAATAAACTGATCTGTCAACAAATTAACAACCACCTAATCAGACTCAGTCAAACCCTAACTGAAATCAGAGTAAAATTAAGAAAAAATTTGGTTCTGGACCACAGAACCATTTATTTGAACAAAAGAAGGTCAACGTGATTATAAGTAGACACTACAGTGTAGAAAGACTTTTACAGATTTACGTCCTAAAAAAAGGAGCAAGTTATGTTTATTAAAAAAGCCAACAACCACTCCTTCATCACTTACCTATTACGTGCCAGGCACTGATCTGGGGGATTGAAAACCAGCGGTGAACAATACCAAGTCCCTGCCCTTATGAAGGTACCTTTTAGTGGGGAAGTCACACAATAAACAAACACATGTATGTCAGGGGGTAATTGGTACTTTGAAGAAAAATAAATCATAATAAGGAGTACAGAAGAAGAAGGGAGAAATGATAATTTTATGTAGTATGGTCAAATAGAGACTAATTTTATGCCTGTAATTACCACCAACAGCCGCTTGTTCACAAAAGAAAAACTATTTTCCAAACCTACATTTTATTCAGCAATACAAATACTAGTATCATTTGTCATTTCACTGCTCCTGTATAAATTATGTGTAACCCAACCTTATGGGAAAAGAGCCTCCTACAAAAACGATAACTAAGTCAATAATGATCTTGAGGAAGCCTCAGAGTAACAGGAAACGTGTGCTGCACGAGGAAGCAAAATCAGGCACTAGCTAGCCCTGTCCACAATGAGATTCCACTCTCATAAGGGCATCAAGCAATCATACAAAATTGTCTCCACAAATCAAACTTGTCAGAAACCTTCCCGACAAGTTCTGAGAAAGAGAAGAAAGTACACAGTGCTTCAAGAACACATGATGTGACTGCTAGAAAAATGACACATCCAACACATGCCTCCACTATTACATCCCCCCTCTCAGAAACCAACTAAAAATAGCAAAGGCACAAATTCACATTGAAAAACACTGAAGAGGAAGTGACAAAATTTTGGAAGCTGGAAAGCAGATGGTGACAACTAACTTAGCCAATCTAAGAGTGCTGAGTCCTAAGCCAGACACAGGGATACCTGAAAAGCAACCTAATTTATACTGACTGCAGCCACCACTGGCAGCAGAGATAGTGCTGGCAGCAGAGTGGGAGCACTCTGGAAGTAGAAGAACTAGCTAAAAATATCATATTTAAGAAGCAAAGCAGACCTCTACTCTACTCCACCTTTTTGGCCCAAAGGCCCCTCATCCACCAGAGCAGAAGACAAAAGGTTTTCTCTGAGGACCTAAGTAATTACCCAGCACAACCAAAGGCACCAGTTCCATACTTTAAAAAATAGAGGAATTCATTGAACTCTGACAGAATGCTGAAATTCCCAGCCCTCTAAACACACAGTAAACACAGGCCTATCTCCCCTGGGACAAGTGTCAAAGCCTAAGAGAGAAGACCCGAAGACACAGACATTGAGTGTCCCCAATGACAAAGCCATTTCACCTACAATGAAGCTTGGTCAAAAAGCTCCACTCATCAGCAGCGCCCATAGCTCAGTGGGTAGGGTGCCAGCCACATTCACCAGCTTCAAACCCAGCCTGGGCCTGCTAAATCAACAATGACAACTGCAACAAATAAATAGCCAGGCATTCTGGCGGGCACTTGTAGTCCCAGCTACTTGGGAGGCTGAGGTATGAGAATCGCTTGAGCGCAAGAGTTTGAGGTTGCTGTGAGCTGTGACATTACAGCACTCTACCCAGGGGGGCAGCTTGAGACTCTGTCTCAAATAAAAAAAGAAGCTGCACTCATGTACAAAGCTTGCGAAGATTTTCAGAACCCAACTTAATAAGAATTTAAGTGTTAGAGACCGTCTTGTCTATTCTTGGCTATTCTGGTTCCCATGCATTTCTATATGAATTTTAGGGTCAGCTTATCAATTTCTTCAAAAAGGGCTGCCCTAATTTCGATGAAGATTGTGTTGAATTCGTAGGTAAATTTGGGAAGAACTTTCATCCTAACATTAAGTCTTCTAATCCATGAACACAGGATGCCTTTGCATTTACATGGGTCTCTTTAATCTCTTTCAACAATGTTCTACAGTTTCTAGTGCACAAATCTTATACTTCATCTGTAAAATGTATTCATAAGTAATTTCTTCTTCTTAATCCTACCATACGTGAAATTGTCTTAATTTCATTTTTTAATTGTTCAATTTTGGATTCATTTTTTTGTATCGCTCTTACATCATGAAAGCTTGCTGAACATGGTTATCAGCTGTGAGATTTTCTATATTTAAGATCAAGTCATCAGCAAAGGCAGAATTTGGCTTCTTCCTTTCCAATCTAAATGCCTTTTTTTTCCTTGCCCAATCACTAAAACTTCCAGTACATTACTGAATTAAAGTGGTAAGAGTGGACATCTTTTTCTCGTACCAAATCTTAGAAGGAAAATCTTTTTTTCTTTACCACTTAAGTATGATATAAACTTAAGTTTTTCATAGATATTCTCTAGCAGAAATTCCCTTTTATCCTAGTTGCAAATTCCCTTTTATCCTTATTTTTATCATGAAATGAAAGTATATTTGGTCAAATGTTTTACTGCATCTACTGAGATGGTCATATGGTTCCTACCCTTCATTTTCATTTTATTTTCTTTTAGAGACAGGTTCTCACTCTGTCACCCAGGCTAAGTACAGTGGCATGATCCCAATTCACTGCAATCTCAAACTCCTGGGCTCAAGTAATCCTCATGCCTCCCCCTCTCCAGTAGCTAGGACTATAGGAGCATGCTACTATGCCCAGCTAATATTTTTTATTTTTCATAGAGACTGGATCTCGCTATGTTGCCCAGGTTGGTCTCGAACTCTTGGCCACAAGTGACCCTCCTGCCTCAGATTCTCAAGTCCTCTGATTAAAAGGATGGGCCACCCCACAAGGCCCCTTTCATTTTATTATCATGTATTACACTGATTGACTTTCACAAACTGAGCCAACTTTGCATTCATGACATGATGGTGTATAAACTTTTTAATGTTTGTAGATGTGATATGGTAGCATTTTGTTGGAAATTTGGGGGCCTGTATTTATATAGGATATTAATCTGTGAAATTTTTCAGAAACAGCATTCCAATATCCATCTCCAGCTTGCTGGCTGTTATGAGGCACTTAGGTCTAAAGCAACAGCAGTGGTGCCTTCCTGGTCCTAAATGAAACTTTTTTTTTTTTTGAGATAGTCTCATTATGTCGCCCTCGGTAGAGTGCCATGGTGTGGTGTCACAGCTCATAGCAACCTCAAAGTCCTGGGCTTAAGTGATTCTCTTGCCTCAGCTTCCCTAGTAGCTGGGACTACAGACACCTGCCACAACGCTGGGCTATTTTTTTGTTTATTTGTTTGTTTAACTAAGTGGAGGCTCAGCACCTGTAGCATAGTGGTTGCGGCCCGGGCCAGCTAAACAGTGACAACTGCAACAAGCTCAGGCCGGGTTCAAACCCACCGGCCCTGGTGCAGCAGGTGGCCGGTGCCCTAACTGTTAGCGCTACAGGCACTGAGCCCTAAATTAAACTATTAATATATGTTTTAAATTTTGTGGTTCCAGGCTTGGCGCCCATAGCACAGTGGTTATGGCACCAGCCACATACACCGAGGCTGGCAGGTTCAAGCCCAGCCCAGGCCAGCAACTGCAACAAAAAATAACCAGGCACTGTGGCGGGCACCTGTAGCCCCAGCCTCAGGAGGCTGAGGCAAGAGAATCACTTAAGCCCAAGAGTTTGAGGTTGCTGTGAGATGTGACGCCACGACACTCTACCCAGGGTGACACAGTGAGACTCTGTCTCAAAAATAAAAAAGGCTCGGCACCTGTAGCTCAAGCAGCTAAGGTGCCAGCCACATACAACAGAGCTGGTGGGTTTGAATCCAGCCCGGGCCTACCAAACAGCAATGACAACTACAACCAAAGAATAACCGGGCGTTGTGCTGTAGTCCCAGCTACTTGGGAGGCCGAGGCAAGAGAATCGCTTAAGCCCAGGAGTTGGAGGTTGCTGTGAGCTGTGATGCCACAGCACTCTACCCAAGGCAACAGCTTGAGGCTCTGTCTCAAAAAAATAAAAAAATAAAAAAGTTTAGTGGTTCTAGCAGTGTCCTCATACACAAAAGGTCCCAACGTTCTAGGCATCATTCCTGCTTCCCTAGCCCATCTAATGTTTTCTTCTAACCTCTTACACGCTATACTGTTTCCTTTAAAATGTCTAGGTTTCTGTTCCCTGACAAAGATCTAAACAGAAAAAAAGAGAAATTAACTTAAGACAAAGAGGGGCTCTAAAAGAAATGACTTCTGAAAAGGGAAAGTACAGCATTCGTGAAATTTAAACAAGAACAAAACACTATAAAGAAATATTAAGAGAATAAAAAGCTATTAAAAATGTAAAATATGATCACAAAAACTGGAAGGTAAAATTAAGAACATCTTTCAGTAGAGAAAAAATATTAAAAAAGGTTAAGAAAACCAGAGGATCAATGTAAAAGGTCTAGCATTTAAATAATAGGAGTCTCAGAAAGTAATAAAAAAGGAGAAAATCATCAATAAAATAATTCAAGAACATTTCCAAGAACTAGAGGACATAAATTTCTAGACCAAAAAAAAAAAAAAAAGTTCAAAAAAATGACTGAGACAATGGATGAAAAGAGATCCCACACCAAGAAGCATTCTTGCGAAACTTCAGAACTGAAACAAAAGAAGATCTCTCAAGCTTTTAAATTTTTCATTTATTAGTACTTCTACAGTATCAATGAAAGAAAACTATAGGACTACCTGCCGTCAAACTCCCAAGAAAGTATCTTTTACAACCAGAATTCTATACCCAAACTCTCAACGCTTACAGTGCCACTGGACTAGGAAAGAGCACCAGGCTCCAAAGTTCTTTAATAAAATAAAACTAATAGAAAGTCTAATGATTTTAAATAACTTTATATTTTAACAATTGGCATAGAGTCCTTCCATATAATTATACAAAACTAAGTGGGGGGCTCAGCACCTGTAGCACAGTGGTTGCGGCACCAGCCACACACACAGAGGCTGGCGGGTTCAAGCCTGACCCGGGACAGCTAAACAACAATGCCAATTGCAACAACAACAACAAAAAACAAGGGTGCGTGTAGTCCCAGCTACTTGAGAGGCTGAGGCCAGAGAATTGCTTAAGCCCAAGAGTTTGAGGTTTCTGTGAGCTGTGATGCCCAGCACTCTACCAAGGGCGATATAATGAGACTGTCTCAAAAAAAAAAAAGAAAAGTAAACTAAGTGGGGGAAAATACCGCTTTTACAGATGATCAAAAGGCAGGATAAGGAAGAAAAACTAGTCACAGAATACTATTGAGTTCTGGTTCATATGGTTTATATTACATTAAGTTTAAACTGTATTTTCACGTCATATTAGTAAGTTTCTGCTACAACATAATACAAATGTTTCTGAAAACTCTTGCATTCTGCACATTTTAAAAACAACAGAGCAAAAGTAAAAAATAATTTCAGAATAGACGCTCAAAACCTACACAGCTCTGAAACCAGAGCACCAGCAATAACATAAACAACAATTAGTAACAAGAGATACCTGGACAGGGCAGGCAGTTTGTTGTGGACAGAAGTGCCCCAAGAGATGCTTTCAGCTGCATAAAACAGCAGAAACAGAGTTTCAGGAATTGAGACAAGAGAGATAGGAACAGAGGTCTGACACCAGAGTAAGACTGGCTACAGGAACAAGGCTAGACATGCATCTCGCTGGGGGAGAGAACCCGGGCACAGGCATTTAATTTTCTTAAAATAAAATTGAAAGCAGAGCAGACGGCTTTCTTTCTTCCTTCAGATTACTGTACTCTTGCTACCCTGACTTCTCTTTACTAGGAAAACGTACATGCATCAATGCAACTTCCAATTATATATATATGTGTGTTTTGTTTTGTTTTTTTAGTTTTTGGCCAGGGCTGGGTTTGAACCCACCACCTCCGGCATATGAGGCCGGCACCCTACCTCCGTTGAGCTACAGGCACCGCCAATTAGACTCCTTAGATTCCTACTTACTTCCCAATACATGGCTCAGATATCACCCTCCTGATTCCCCTGGGAAGTCTTTCAAAATTTCACTTTTGAAAAGATCCGTTTCTCCATATTACTAAACACATACTGTCATAGCAGTTAATATGTTTTATGAGTGTATTACTACATTTACAGCATTACAATTCTATAGTGTTGCTTTGCCTTCCCCACTAGACTGCAAGCAACTTCACAATGAGGACTGAGTATCTCCTCTCTATTCCCAGCACCTGGTTCAAGACCATGGTTACCTGTTCCATAAAACAGTTCAGAAAAAATACGAAAGAGCATTTCTGTCATGAATAGTCAAGATTTGTTTAGAGGTTTTAGTTTCTTTTAAGTTATTAAGGCATGGAATAAGTTGGGAAAGGAGGTTTATAAAAAGGAACAAAAGATAAAAGGTCTCTTTAATTCATTTTCACATTTTCATTAGCAAATGAAGCCCTCAGTATTTCAAACAGCTCTTTCTTTCTTTCTTTTTTTTTTTTTTTTTGCAGTTTTTGGCTGGGGCTGGGTTTGAACCTGCCCTGCTACCTCCGGCATATGGGGCCAGCGCCCTACTCCTTTGAGCCATAGGCACTGCCCCTCAAAAAACTGTTTCAATTACACACACACCTCCAACCAATCCCAAATTACCTCCCTGGAGGCTATGAAATAGTGTGAAAAACATACATCTAGTACCATTTCCAAAAGTAGCACCCAAAGGGACCTGAAAATCAACTCCCCTTTGTAAGCCTTCAGGTCCCCAGCAGAGAGGACAGTGAGCTGAGAGCCTGCCCTGGCTCCACAAATCAGAATAATACCTGTATAACAACTGTTCAAAATTAGCTGGTTAGATCAGATGATCCAGGAAAGGTGCTATAATTCTATAACTATCAATAAATCCAAATGAAGCGAAGGCAAAAAAGTAAATTTAAAAAGGATCAAGTAAGTAGATTAGCTAAGGAAAGCCTCATTTACCACCTAGGTCTATCCCAAACTATCAGCAGAAAACTAAAATTATCTATGACCAGAGTGGAATCTATTCACTCCTTTACAACTAATGAGCATAACAATAAAAATGAAGTAGAACTAAGTTATTAAGTATGAACTATCCAATTTCCTTAAGGGCTCCATTTGACAGTTGACATCTCTTGACATTTCACTCTGGCAATTCTTGCTTTATTTTTACTGTGAAGATACAGCCTCATTCTTTCAAATGCATGTTTTAGCTTGTGATTATGTTTTGAAATTTTTTTAGAGCAATTTTTGTGGTATCCTGGGTAAGTTAAAACCTCATGTCATTTTTGAATGTGAGTTCCACCGTGGAACTAATGCAACACAGACCGATGGAAGTATCAATGAAGGGTGGAAGGATGTGCCTGAAGAATGCATAGTACACCTCACTGGTTTGAGAAGTTCTGTTCTGGTGATTTTAAATTGAAAATGAGCCACACGAGTGACCTGAGACCAAGGTGGATGATGATGAGCGGGAAGCTGTAGTGGAAGAGAATCCATCTCGATCTACATGTGAATTAGCAGTAAGGCTGGATGTTACTGTTACTATTCCGACAACACTGGACTATTTAAAACTAATCAGCAAGGAAAAGAAGCTGGATGGGCAGGATCTGCATGAACCAGCCTCATAAGAGACATCGACTTGAAGCTTGCCTTTCTTTGTTGTCATGACACAAAGGGGAACCATTTCTATAACATGTTGTTGCATGAGATGAGAAATGGACTTTCTCTGATAAATGCAAGCATTTGACCCAATGGTTACATAAAGAGCCAAAACACAGCTCAAAACCAAATATTCATCAAAAAAGGGGTGATGGTGCTGTTTGGTGGCCCAGGGCTGGTATTATCCACTTCATGAAACCTGGTCAACCAATTATAGTGGACACCTACTGCAACTGGTCAACCAATTATAGCAGATACCTACTGCAACCAACCGGATGACATGATGAGGATGCTTGCCACTAAGGAGCTCAGCCTGGACCACAGAAACAGGACAATCCTCTTACAAGACAACACTCTACCACAAAAAAAATGCTGCTCCAACTCCAGAAGCTGAACTTGGAAATTTTCTGTCATCCACCGTATTCACCAGACCTTGTACTAACTGACTTCTTCTTCCAGGCTTTGGACCTCTTCTTACAAGGGAAAGTATTCAGTTCTCAACAAGCTGTGGGAAAGAAAATGCCTTTTGCATCACCATTTGCTCTCCAAGCTTCTTTGCTGCTGGCATACGCAAGCTACCACTGAGATGGCAAAACTGTGTCAACAGTTCAGGTGCATACTTTAACTGTACTGCTTGCTTCCTGTTTAAGATATAGTAAATTAAACTTTTTATTCTAAATTAGACATTTAATATTTTACAACCTAATAGAAATTATTATATTCCTCCAAAGAGGAAATGGATACCCATCCACTGCTGGTGGTATCATTTTAAAATTGCACATGAACTTTATGGACATCCTGTATTTAATCAGTAATTGAGGTGACATTTAACCAAAGGAAAAAACCTGATCTTGTCAGCAAGAGAAAAGGCTACTGGACAATAACAGCCTTCCATAGCCTCTAACAAATTGGTTAGTCAGTCACTGCAAAGCCTATTTCCTCGGTCAAAGCAAACTAAATGGCCAACAAAGGCTATCTTGACAGATCTTTAAAATGTGCTAAATGATGTTATAATACACATTTAATGACATATAAAGATGTTCAAAAACAGGGTTGCATGAGAAAAAGTTACCTTTACCAATAACGTGGCTATGAATCTCCAGAGTCTTTATTTTTAAGAGAACTAAGAGCAATTTTAATTTTCTTCTCGGTGTTTATCTGTGTTTTCTCATTTCAATAATGAACATTTCCTGTGTAACAAAAATTTAATTTTTAAAACTTCTCCAAATCACAGCCAGAGCATAATCTCCTTACCACAAAGATACAATGAAAAAAAGAGGGCTAAAACTCTAATTAGGAGGCTCAGTGCCCATAGCTCAGTGGTTAGGGCACCAGCCATACACAGGGGCTGGTGGGTTCGAGCCCAGCCCATGCCTGCTAAACAACAGTGACAACAACAACAAAAAAATAATTGGGCATTGTGGCGGGAGCCTGTAGTCCCAGCTAACTGGGAGGCAGAGGCAAGAGAATCGCTTAAGCACAAGCAAGAGTTTGAGGTTGCTGTGAGAGGTAGCAGCACTCTACAGAGGGCGACATAGTGAGACTCTATCTAAAAAAAAAACAAACTTTAATTAGGAACCTTCCTTGGATCCTAGAAACAGTTGTACCAATTGACATGTGGGGCCCATTCTCACCATATGGGCACAAAACAGATCTATACCGATGATCTAAAAGTCTAAAGATCCCTAATTCAGGTATATCAGAGGTGTTGTCACCTGCACAAGTGACAGAACAAACATAACCAGCAACTATGAGAGGAAAAAGAAAGACTCAACATATTCTACTTGATTTTTTTTTTTTGCAGTTTCTGGCTGGGGCTGGGTTTGAACCCACCACCTCCAGCATATGGGGCCGGCACCCTACCCCTTTGAGCCACAGGCGCTGCCCAACATATTCTAAAAGTGCCTTCCTGGCATTTTCTTAGTTATTGTGTTAAGACATTTATATTCTACATTTACTAAGTTGTAAGATGAACCGCAGGTGTGATCCCACCAATCACCCTCCCTCCGCCCTCCTCCCACAGTCTGAGTCTCTTAACTCTTCCTAAGATTCAGGTAGCTACTACTCACTCTTTATCCCAATTAGACAGATAAGGAAACAAAGACTCAAAGACTTAAAAAGTACCTGCTCAGTCGCAAGAAGGAAGTTGCAACTCCTCAAGAAGTGCTTTGCTTAATGCCACCCTATCTCGGGCTTCTGTTCTCTACACTGTCCCATTTCATATTTGTTAGCAGCATTATCAGTGTCTTTGTGCAGGTATTTTTTTTTAATAGAAGGAGTCTCACTATGTTGCCTAGTCTACTCTAAAACTCTCAAGCAACACCTCTGGCCTTGGCCTCCCAAAATACTGAGATTGCAGATGTGAGCCACGGTGCTGGCCTATACAGTTTATGAAAACACACAAATTCAAATTTCCCATTAGAAATTTTCGTACTAGGCTGCACATAGTTGCTCACCCTTCAGGTTAAGAGTTAGGGACCAACTTAGGCAAAAAAGTAAAACACCATCTCTAAAAAAAAAAAATTTTGTTTTTAATTAGCTGGGCATAGTGGTATGCACCCATAGTCCCAGCTATTCAGGAGGCTGAGGCAAGAGAGATCATTTGAGCCCAGGAGTCTGAGGTTACAGTGAGCTATGATGCCACCATTGCATTCCAGGCTAAGCAAGAGAGCAGAATCAGAAGTTTCCTGACTGAAAGCTATAACCCAGTTACAACCTAAGAATAGGGGGAAGGGGGAAAGGGAGGGGAGGAAGGGGGGAGGTGGGCAGAGGGAGGGAGATTGGTGGGATTACACCTGCGGTGCATCTTACAAGGGTATATGTGAAACTTAGTAAATGTCTTAGCACAATAACTAAGAAAATGCCAGGAAGGCTATGTTAACCAGTGTGATAAAAATGTGTCAAACGGTCTATGAAACCAGCTTATGGTGCCCCATAATCGCATTAATGTACACAGCTATGATTTAATAAAAAAAAAAAAAAAGAAGTTTCCTTACTAACGCATTGGTAAATCAAAATCAAAGGAACACTGGAACACTGCTTTCTCTCAAAGGAATATACTATGGAGGCTTAATCCCTTAACCTCAAATCCATTCTCCTCAAAGCTGCAATGCTTGGAGATGGAAGTACTAAGTCTACATAGTAGACTTACTTTCATATGTACCATGAAAAAGCACAATTGACATTAAACTTTAATATTCTATTTGGAGAAAAGAAGCCTTTTATTTTTCATAAAGTATTTCCGAGTTGAGCACAATGGCTCATACCTATAATGCTAGTACATTGGGAGGACTAGAAGGAAGACTGTTTAAGGCCAGGAGTTCAAGACCGACCCAAATAAGAATGAGAACCCTATCTGTACAAAAATTAGAAAAATTAGCTGAGTATGGTGGTGCCTGCATAAAGTCCAGCAACAGGGGGAGACTGAGGCAGGTGGCTTGCTTAAGCCCAGGAGTTTGAAGTTATAATGAGCTAAGATCATGCCGCTGTACTCTAGCCCAGACCCTGTCTTAAAAAAAAAAAAAAAAAAAAACAGAAAGAGGGTTATTTTAAAAAGCACTGTTTTTAAAAAGTAAGCTTTTTACTAAATAAAAACTTTTATGTGCTATTGTTGTGCCCAGATCTTGAAATCCCCCACAAAGACCACCAGGGAGCCGAGTCTGATGCCAAAGCAAAAGGGCCGTTTATTGCAAGTTCGAACTTGGGCTCCCGGGGTCTCCGCTACAACGGATCCGGGTCAGGAGCCCCAAGCTAGGAGCCCCAAGCTCTGGAACAGGGGGGTTTTATGGTCCTGAGCAGCGGATGGGCGTGCACAGCTTGAAACAAAGGGAGCACTTCTGGATTGGTCAGGTGGGGGGGGGGGGTCCCTGATTAGTGGGCAGTTGTCTCATAATTTCGGGGAATTGCCTGGGCTTGCCTGGAAAGTTAAACTTACTGAATGAAATGGTGGGGGGGAGCGAAACTTAACTCCTAAGATGGCGCTGGTCTGGTTCTTTCACTATCTCAAAAATTAATTTGAAAACACTTGCGTTGAGACCTAGTATCTATTATGTATTAGTGTTTCGTAGGGTATCCTTTTAAAATTTCTTTTTAATAAGGGGACAATAAATTCACTTGTTGAGTATATCAAATTCTACAGTATCGGGTGGCACCTATGGCTCAGTGAGTAGGGCGCCAGCCTCATATACCAAGGGTGGCAGGTTCAAACCCAGCGCCGGCCGAACTGCAACAAAAAAATAGCCAGGTGTTGCAAGACATGATTGCAAGAGGGACTTTACCTAACAATTGCAATCAGTGTAACTGGCTTATTGTACCCTCAATGAATCCCCAACAATAAAAAAAAAAAATAGCCAGGTGTTGTAACGGGCACCTGTAGTCCCAACTACTCGGGAGGTTGAAGCAAGAGAATCCTAAACTGAAGAGCTGGAGGTTGCTGTGAGCTGTGACACCACAGTGCTTTACCAAGGACGACAAAGTGAGACTGTCTCTTAAAAAAACAAAAATTCTACAGTATCTGTTAGCTATATATTAGTATAATCCTATCACCATTTTCCTAATTAACTCATAGTTCTCACAAAGAGAACTTCTCCAGTTTTAATATCTATCATAAACCAAATAAGGAATAAAAGACAACTTGTAGAATCTGAGATGTCAATTTAAAAGTATAAACTCACACTCTTTTTTATGCAGTTCCCGAGTTCTAAAACCTCCAATGTTTATCAACTCATTTGGTGGCAGAAACTGACCCGAATGGACATGAGGCTGTCAGTGTGTCTTCCTCCACTTCACTATGACTATAAATACCTTACCCTGCAGAAATGTTTCCTGATGGAAAGCTACTCTAGACCCAACTGCGGGTTATCATATACAGTATGTGATTCATATTACCTTCTTAAATTTGCAATTGCTTTTACTTCCAAAGCACATTTAGCTACCAGGGTTTTACAGAAAAGACTGTGAACCTATCTCGCTGAAGGGGCAAAAAATGTACAAATCTACAAATCTATTGAAGATTGATGAACATATTTAATTTTCTGTTTTCCCACAGTTAATAGTCAAAATCCGAAATAAGTCATTTTTTCTTTACTTTTTGTTTACAGTGTTAACTGATGGTACTCATCACCAGTTTTGGAAACTGTTCCCCCAAAAAACCTTCCAGTAAAACATAATTAAGCTTGCGTTGACTCAGAGTAACTGTATGTTAGATCTGAGATCTCTTTCCCTGTGGATCCTGCATGGAAGCTATTGCCAAATTCTCTCCAGCAGAACTAAGGGTCTCTATGAATTCTTCTATCTTTCAAGTATATCTAGTGTGCTAAAAAAACAAAAAGAAACTAAGTAATTTTAGAATCTGTAATTCTCTCAAGACTGATTTCTTGGGCGGCACCTGTGGCTCAGTCGGTAAGGCGCAGGCCCCATATACTGAGGGTGGCGAGTTCAAACCCGGCCCCGGCCAAACTGCAACCAATAGCCGGGCGTTGTGGTAGGCGCCTGTAGTCCCAGCTACTCGGGAGGCTGAGGCAAGAGAATCGCTTACGCCCAGGAGTTGGAGGTTGCTGTGAGCTGTGTGAGGCCACGGCACTCTACCAAGGGCCATAAAGTGAGACTCTGTCTCTACAAAAAAAAAAAAGACTGATTTCTTAATCTAGAACTACCTGTATGATGATTATATTTAATTAAAAACACTCAGGCCTCAAATAAAAAATTGAAAACATAAAATTATTTTTAAAACAAATACAAAAGTTAAATGGACCCAAACAGATAAGAAAACATTTCTTCCTTTTAATCTGCAAAATTATACTCCAATTATTGCTAAAAAAATAACTAATTTCCAAAATGATGGGTTACTAAGCACACAGGCCTTAGCCTCCCCACCAGACTCTGATAAAAAGGCAGTGAAATAACTAACATAGAATAAACCCACACCACCAAAGTCAACAGAAAAGGAAATGTTAACAGATATTTCAACACATTTCTAGAAGATTAGTTTAGATAAAAGTACACAAAACAAGCACCCAGGAGGTTGCAGGGGAAAGTGAGGCAAGCCTAATGTAGAGGAATTAACTGATAGAACAGCTTGGCACTTGGCCCTCTGCATAGCTTAACTACAAAGTTCACCAACAAGTTGGTAATAGCACATTCCACTGAAAAACAAACAGGCAATAATACTCAAGTACTACCTAGTCCTTCCTTTGCAAATGAAGGCAAACTCTACATGGCAAAAACCAGCATTAAGGAAAAGAACACGTAGGCTCGTAGCTCATTCAGTAGGGCGCCACAGCCGTATACACAGAGGCTGGCAGGTTGGAGCCTGGCCTGGGCCTGCTAAACAACAATAACAACTGCAACCAAAAAATAGCAGGAGGTTGTGGTGGGCACCTGTAGTCCCAGCTACTTGGTAGGCTGAAGCAAGAGAATCGCTTAAGCCCAAGAGCTGGAGTTTGCTGTGAGCTGCACTGTCACAGCACTCTACCTAAGGTGACATAGTGAGACTGTCAAGAAAGAAGAGGAGAGGAGAGGAGGGGAGGGGAGGGGAGGGGAGGGGAGGGGAGGGGAGGGGAGGGAGAGGAGAGGAGAGGAGAGGAGAGGAGAGGAGAGGAGAGGAGAGGAGAGGAGAGGAGAGGAGAGGAGAGGAGAGGAGAGGAGAGGAGAACAGGTAGAGACTAACAGAAGTTTAAAGAGAACACTAAAAGCCTTCAGGGAGGGAGAAAATCACCAACAAAAGAAAATAACTGGCATTACTAAAACAAACAGGGTTAAAAACCCTGGATGCCAGGAAATACTGGAGCAAAACACTTTACAGGTTCTGAAAAAAATGTTAAACTAGTATTCTATACCTAGCCTGACTTTTAATCAAATATGATTAAAAATAAACAAAGTTATTTTCAGACTCACAGAACTGAGAAAGTTTATCTTCTGCCACCCTTTCTGAATAAGCTACTTAAGGATATTCTCCAATAAAATGAAGGAGGAAATCAAGGAAAGAGAAAATATCTGATCAAAGATAAAACAGTCTGTAGACCAAATAAATTTCAGGATGTCAGGGCAAAGACTATCTAAAGAGCAGAGAACTCCAAAGAAGAAAGTAATAGACATTATGATTAGATACCTTCAAAAAGTTTACAGATTTGCTGAAGTTAAATTTTTCTTACAAGAAAAATAAAAGGCCATTTAGAAACAAATTATACATGGAAAGTCACAATTCAAATGCAAAGCAAACTAAAATGTTATGAGGAATTGATGGTATGTTAGAAAAGAGAATACATCTAACCCCAATAATAGGAATACACATACAAGTAGCACAAAACCTAAGAAAAATATAATCCCAGAACACTACTTAATACATCAGAATATTTTCAAATGTCGACTCTTCAGACATGCCTTCTTTAATCACACTATCCCCTTCACCCAAGCATCTGCTACTACTTAAATTATATCACATACTTTATTTCACTGATTCTATTTCACACACATTCTCACTTTTTAACCCTCCTAACACCAGCACACATTTTACAATCCATACACTTACAAGTATTGTCAGCCAGGTGGCAGCCTTGTTACTGTGTGAAAAACCTTCATGGCTAACTCCTAGAAAGATTAAATTAATAAAAGCACCAGTACCAAAACGCTTCAGACCACACAAACCATTTATTTGCTTGTTGGAATGTATCTCAGCATCACAGAACAGACATTTATTTTTTATTTTTGTATCCTCTACACACAGAACAGTAACTTGTACATACCAGATACTTGATCTGTGTTACATTTTAACATCTCCGAAATCAGGATGGGTCCAGCAGGATGGGCCCTCATGTTGCTAATAATAGCAACTCTTACAAGCAAATGTCATCTAAGATTTGAAGAAATTCAGCAGTAAAAAATTGGAGGGAGATGAAGTGTGAGTGATTGACCCCTCCTTCATTTCAAAGTGGATCCCAAGAATTAGTAAATCCAGGAAACAGAAACATAAGCTCAATATTATTTGAGTTATAGAATTAAATATTCCAGGAAATAAAAATAAGAAGGGATAATTATGATTGTCTCCAGGAAAAGAGCAGTACACTTTTCATTTTTCACTAAAAGCCATGTTTACCACATGCACGTAAAACCGTTTTTAAAATATTTGATAAGGAAGGGTAAGTGGAAAAACACACACACACACACACCAAATCACATAGGTACTGGGACAGAGACATTCACACAGATACAGACAGAAAAACGCCCAGGGGAAATCAGAGTCAAAGCCAGAATAAGGCCCCTCTAGAACTTTCAACTCGCAGTGACAACGGACACCATGAATGCAGTATCGAAACATTAGCAAATCTCTAAAGCATGACTTCAATACTTGCTGCCTAAGATGACAATTACGCCATTTCTGCTTATCAGAAAGTCTAGGAAAGGTCAGCAAAGATGTGCGAGTTTATCCTGTTGCCCTGGACTGAAAACTCACACCCCCTTAGGTGAAATGATAATCACAAGCTCTCCCTCGATGAAATACTCAACATTTGCTTACTGTCAGCAAAAGGACAGGCGTGGGGACTAAGCACCCTCTACCCGACCGACTCTATTCCCGGGAGGTAAATGCTGGGAGGGGGATTGCTGCCCGAGGGGTGATTCGTGACTCGAAGATCGGTGGTCAAGACGTGCACAAACCCAGCTTTCAGAATTCCATGCACAGAAGCACCCAAAGGCCGCGCGCCTGTCCTGGCAAAGAAGACAGGGCACCTTTCCCGAGAGCAACAAAAATATCTGAAAAACCTATCTCGTCTAGGGCAGGCAGGAGGAGCGCACTTCAAGCTCCTCCTCTCCCTCCCTGCCCAAGGCAGGCGCAGAACCGTCGCCAAGTGTCACAGGGCCGAAACTGAGCGCGCCAAAGCGGGACAGCCCTCCCTCCTCCCCACCACCTCCGGGACGCGGACGCTCGGAGCCGGTCCCTCCCCTTCCTCCCTCCGCCTGCTCAGAGCTCATTCATTCTTGAGGCGGGCAAACCGTCTTCCCATGCAGGCCATCCCGGCACCGCAAATCCGCCAGACGCTTTGTCTCGGGACGGCCGGAAACCAGGGCGCGCACTCCAGCGCGCGCTCGGGCTCCAGCACCACGCACCTGGGGCCTGCGGGGCCACCGCGCCACCTCTCCGCACGCGAAAGCCCTTCTGGATCCCCGGAGCCGGGGTCCGAAGCCAGCGCCCCTTCTTGGCTGCCCCAGGCGCGCAATTCCCGTGGGCCTGCTGGGTGTCCAGAACCTAGACGTGGGCATCACGGCTCCCCACTGCCACAACTCGAGCCGCCTCCGCCACCCCCGCCCAGCTATGAACCCTAGATTCTTTCCCCTTTCTGGAGATGGAGACCCTGTTCTTTCCCAAACACTCGGGCGTCCAGGCCCCAGCTCTCCCTCCCCGGGGTGCCTGTACTCTGCCCCTGCCCCTCCCGGCAGGCGCTAACGCGGCCGCCACCGACCACTCACTTGAGAAGCAGCTGGTCGTGCTCGGCCTTGAACTTGCCCAGCTCGATCTGCAGCTTGGCGCGCTCGCGGGCCGTGTCGTCCAGCGCGCGTCGCGCGTCGGCCAGCTCGGTCTCGTAGAGCGCCTTGAGGCCGGTGAGCTCGCGGCCGCGCACCTCCTCTCGCTCTGTCACCTGCAGCTGCAACGCGCTGTTCTCCGTCTCCAGGCTGCGCACCTTGTCGATGTACACCGCCAGCCGGTCGTTGAGCTCGCGCAGCTCCTCCTTCTCCTGCAGCCGCGACAGCCGCGTGGGGCTCAGCGGCGTGGAGGGGCCGCCAGTGCGGCTGCCGGTCCGCGGCGGAACGGGGGTCGCGGTCGCCATGGCGGGCGGCGGGGAGTGGGGCGGCGAGGCCGCGGGCAGCCCTAGGACGAAACGGGGACCGAAGGCACAAACCGGCGACCTGCGCTCGCACGCAGAGGCCGGCAACGGGAGGAGCGGAGAAGCACCTGGGATGGCGGGAACGGGGCTACAGCACAAAGGGCAAAGCAGGAGGACTGCGAATCAATCAACCGATCGTAAAATGTCCTTTGTAAGAGAACACACACACAGACACACGCGCGCGGGAAGATGCGAGGCGAGGGTGACCGAGAAGGGTGCGCGCCGCCGCCGCGGAGTCTCCGGTCCTCAGCACTTTGTTTCCTCTCAGGCTGCGCCGAGCCGCGGGCTGTGGAGAGGAGGGCCGCGAGGGGCGGGCTGGAGTCGGGCCGCGGGGGGCGGAGGTGGAGCGGGCTGCCGCGCCGCACACCCCAACATGGCGGGCGCGCGCACGTGACCGCCACCGGCCAATGAGGAGCGGCCTGCGCGCTCCTGCAGCTGAGGGGCCGGGCCTGTGAATTTAAAATCAAGCCCTGAGGCAACCGTCAGAGCAGCGCGCGGGGCTGGGCGTGGCCCGGTCGGAACCCAGGGCAAGTAGGGAGGGGCGCCCGGGACCGCTGTCATGCTGCCGGAGCCCAGAGCCCTTCGGGCCCTCCTGCGGCCCCGTGGGGACCCCCTAGAGGGGCCCGGCCTGCGAGTGGCGGGAAGGAGCCCGGAGGTTTCCGGGGCGGGTCCACGCCGCGGTCCACACCCGGCGGTTCAGGGAAATTCAAAAGTAAACGTCCCGAACAGCCAGTGGCGAAACTTGCCGTGGCCTGGAGGACCGCGGTGTTGTAACCTGATCCCTCGCCTCGCGGGATGGCTCGGGGAACTGGCCTCCTGGCCCTGGGCCCCGGCCCCCGTGGAGTTACGTAATGGGCCCGGAGTCTGAAGTTCAAAGCTCGCCGCTTGCTAGTTCCCAGCGCAAGTCTGTACGTTTGTCTAGGGTGGAAAACGGTGTTATTAAAACGCCCCCCTCAATGAGATGGAGAGAATGTGTTTTGAAGCCGGCAGAGAACTTATAACAGAAAAAACAGCAGCTCTGATTTTAAATCAGGGTGATGGGCTGTCCCAATCTGTTTCTTAACAATTTAAGAGTTCGTAAAATCAAAAACGGCTCACAAATGGTATGAAGAAGATATGACTGTGTAAGTAAATAGCATAAACTGTGGTCATACTTCATTAAAATCACATGCATAAAAATATGAATTTGTGAAAACTGAAATAGAAATTAACTTGTGCTTTTAAAATGGGCCCCTAAGATGTCACTTGGCAGCTAATTTTAATAAGTTTATTAATTCCCTTGAAATGCTTTTAATTTTTAGGCTAGCATTTATTGGGACTTAGTATGTACCCTGCTCTTTTGGATTTTCATGGATTATCCATCATCTCGACAACTGCCCAGTGGTGTGGGCACTGGATTGCTTTTTTTTGAGACAGAGCCTCAAGCTGTTGCCCTGGGTAGAGTACTATGGCATCACAGCTCACAGCAACTTCCAGCTCCTGGGCTCAAGCGATTGTCCCGCCTCTGCCTCCCAAGTAGCTGGGACTACAGGCGCCGGCCACAATGCCTGGCTATGTTTTTTGCTTGCAGCCGTCCTTGTTTGGCGGCCCCGGGCTGGATTCGAACCTGCCAGCTCAGGTGTATGTGGTTGGCGCCTTAGCCGTTTGAGCCACAGGCGCCGAGCCGATTATCTCTGAAAATGGATCCATTTTATAGGTGAACGTCCTGGAGGCCACCTTGCAGGCAACAGGACTACCTTTGAACCCAGCGTTCTAATTGACTAGAGAGTCTGGCCCTCAACTATTACCTTAACTGGATGGCCACCTCACCACCTATTAGGAATGTATCACTAATTAAAGGTTAGTTACCTTAATAATGGCAGGAATGGAGACCAGGATGTTCTTTAGCTATTAATCCAGTCATATATGGTGAGAATCAGTGAAGAGCCCTCTCCGTGAATTTCTTGCGTTCTGAATGATGATACGCTCCTTCTATTAGTGGTTCCATTTCCTGTCCTGTTTTTTAGAATACTTTCTTCCTTAACCTTCTTGGGAATGAAAGAGTTGGAAAGCTCTGATTTTAATTTAAATATTCAGATAATCTTACTAACTTTGAAAAATCTTAAAAATCCATCTTTCTGGCATTCACAGTGGCATAGTCCCAGCCGCTAGGGAGGCTGAGGCAGGAGGATTCCTCCAGCCCAGGAGTTGGAGGCCAGCCTGGGCAATATAGCAAGACCCCCATCTCTAAAAAAGGAAAAAATTACTGAGGAGGAAATTAGACCTAAAGAAGGTGAGGGCTGGGTCCAAGGCTGTGGAATCAGGATTGGAATGTAAATCTGTATGGTCTCACTCACTGGGGCCTTCCACTATGATGGATTATACAGTCAATCCACTGCCCTTAAGGTTTTCATACCTTACTCCCCTTTCCTTCAATCTTAAAAAAAAAAAAAAAATGGAGATTTAAAAAAAAATTATTATTAATTTTTATTATTCCGTGCCCTTATTAAAAGTTTCAAGACTGTGTGGGACATAATTTCAGCAATGATTTCTACTGTTGTCAACCCCATGAAGCTTTCTCCTGATAAGACTCACGCAATCTTCAGATTCTTTGAGGAGATTCACATGGCATCCTCTTATCTGAAACAACAAATACATTGGTAGTCAACAGTTGAGGATTTGCTATTCATAGCTACATAACTTTAAAGAAGTTATTCCTTGAGAAAGCTATCCTCTTGAGAAAGTGGGAATTATTCCTACCTTGCAGGAAGTTTGTAAAGATTTATATAAAATAGGCTCGGTGCCAGTAGCTCAAGCAGCTAGGGTGCTAGCTACATACACCAGAGCTGGCGGGGTTGAGCCCCGCTCAGGGCTGCCAAATGACAATGACAACTACAACCAAAAAATAGCCAGGCGTTATGGTGGGCATCTGTAGTCTCAGCTACTTGGGAGGCTGAGGCAAGAGAATCACTTAAGCCCAAGAATTTGAGGTTGCTGTGAGCTGTGACGCCACGACACTCTACCAAGGGTGACATAGTGAGACTCTGTCTCAAAAAAAATATTTATATAAAATAATATATGCAATGTTAGACATATGCTGTATGATGACTGAATAGGTTCTTACTAATGGTAATTCCATGTCTCCAATCAAAGCAATTAAAAAGAATAGAAAAAATTTCTTAGCCTTAGAATTAAGCAATTGTGTACAGTTCTGGTTAGGTACTTCACAAAATGTACACTTCCCTTATTCTCTGGGTTTTTCCAATACCTATCTCTGTAGCTGGATTATGGCCTATTTTTTTTTCCATTCTTCCATACTCTTTCATGTAAGTTTGTCCAGCCCTTTTCATTCAAATAGTTCTTGAAATCTCATCACCTCCCAAGCTACCCCTAGAGAATTAGAAGAGAACTAACAAATACTTTGTAAGTTTGGTAACAACACTGCATTTTCTAGGATAGTGGTCATTTCATACATCCTGCCTGGTTTTTGCTGTCCCTTCATTGGCTTGTCAGGGCACATGTTCTTTAGGCCTTATCCCATCAAACTTCAACATTCCAAGCAATTGTTTCTCTCTTCCATACTCCTACAATGCATAGTTCACTACACATAGAGAAATTTATTGATATTTGTCCTCCTTTACATAACATTTGGATCTGGGACAGAAAACTATACTATACCTAACAGATCTGGGTAGAAGTGGCCAGACAAGGACGGGAGTAGTAAGTCAGGGAGTGGGGAGGAGAGAATATAACCTAGCAGTAACCCACTTTTGTCCCAGCAAAGGAGAATGACAGCTGGCAGACAGCTGAGTATATATTGCAAACAAATGGGATATCTAAGCCTGCAATACAAAATAAAACAAAAAATTTGCTGAGTGGTATCTCTTCAATATGTTTGCTGAATGAATGAAGAAATGAATACATAGACTTCTGCTGAGCCAGGTTGTTTCACTTAATATACTTGGCAAAATTGACACTGTCCCCACATATCATAAAACTATAAGGAATAAATCATGTTCTAGAAGGTCTGGTGACTATCCAGAAATTTTCTTAATTAAATTTTGATTTTTGTGTTTAAAAATAAAACTAGGGGCTCAGCGCCTGTGGCTCAAGCGGCTACGGTGCCAGCCACATACACCTAAGCTGGCGGGTTCAAATCCAGCCCAGGCCCGCCAAACAACAATGACAGCTGCAACCAAAAAATAGCCGGGCATTGTGGCAGGTGCCTGTAGCCCCAGCTACTTGGGAGGCTGAGGCAGGAGAATCGCTTGAGCCCAGGAGTTGGAGGTTGCTGTGAGCTGTGATGCCACAGCACTCTACCCAGCGCCACAACTTGAGGCTCTGTCTCAAAAGTAAATAAATAAATAAAATAAAACTAGGAATTTTAAAATATGTTCATCTTTAATAGGATTGTTCGTATAACAAGGCCACTGTAAGTTTAGATACTGCTCAAACTTGTTTTCCAAATATGCCTGTTAAGATCTGGGCATTTAGCAATAGTGGGGCTAGGAGAGTCATTTTCTTTTTATTCTGTAGTTCCATCTTATTGATGGATATCCTTTGGCTCAGTCAGAAAGAAAGAGCAAGCTGCACTCTTGCATTTTAGTTTTCATTCATGCCAAAATATGGTTATAACACTATGCCACTTTAAATTACTTGTAGGATTTTTTTTTTTTTTTTTTTGAGATAGAGTCTCACTATGTTTCCCTTGGTAGAGTATGTTGGTTTCACCGCTTACAGCCACCTCAAACTCTTGGGCTTAAGCCATTGTCTTGCCTCAGCCTCCCAGTAGCTGGGACTACGGGCACCCGCCACAACACCTGCCTTTTTTTTTTTTGTAGTTTTCATTCTTGTTTTTAGCAGGCCCAGGCCAGGTTCAAACCCATCAGGCCCAGTGTATGTAGCTGGTGCCCTACTGAGCTACAGGCCCCAAGCCAAGATTTTTTTTTTTTTTTTTTTTTTTAGAGACAGCGTCTCATTCTGTTGCACTTGGTAGAGTGCCAGGACATCACAGCTCACAACAGCAACCCCCAGCTCTTGGGCTTAGGTGATTCTCCTGCCTCAGCCTCTTGAGTAGCTGATACTACAGGCGCCCTCCACAATGCCCGGCTATTTTTTGTTGCAGTTTGGCGGGGGCTGGGTCTGAACCTGCCACCCTTGGTATATGGGGCTGGCACCCCATTCACTGAGCCACAGGTAGACGCCGCCCTTTTAAAAAAAATTTTTTAAAGATATTTTGAAGAATTTCTTAAACTTACCACTTATGCCTCTGATTTTTAAGTTTGTTTGTTTTTTGTTTGTTTGTTTTTGAGACAGAGCTTCAAGCTGAAGCCTTGGGTAGAGTGTAGTGGCATCACAGCTCACAGCAACCTCCAACTCCTGGGCTCAAGCAATTCTCCTGCCTCCGCCTCCCAAATAGCTGGGGCTACAGTTGCCCACCACAACGCCTGGCTATTTTTTGGTTGGTGCCATCATTATTGTTTGGCAGCCCGGGCTGGATTCGAGCCCACCAGCTCAGGTGTATGTGGCTGGCGCCTTAACTGCTTGAGCCACAGGCGCTGAGCCTTGATTTTTACAAAGACATAACCCTTCACTCCATAGTCTGCAATTTTACTTTTGGAATGGTAAAAAAATAGCAATAAAGACTGTGTCAAAATATAAGGTTTACACATCATTCATCTGTTTCTGATCTCTTTGGAATTGATCCAGCTCAAAGAGTTATGGGTTTGGGGCCGTGCCTGTAGCTCAAAGGAGTGGGGCACCATCCCCATGTGCCAGAGGTGGTGGGTTCAAACCCAGCCCTGGCCCAAAACTGCAAAAAAAAAAAAAAAAGAGTAATGGGTTTTCTTTTTTACAATCAGTCCTTAGTCACTTTGTTCATCCCAATGTACAGCTTTCCTCCCTATTTTTTTTATCAGTTTACTTTTTTGACCATAGATTTTAGATTCTTCTCACCTAACATATCTTCCCCATCAGCTTCCCCTCTAATGTTGCCTAAAATTCCCCCATAAGACTTAGTGCTTAGGGTCAATCTGAAAAAGTAAGGGGACTATTACCCTGCAGCTGATTTAAAGGAACGGAAGAAGAAAAGTAAAATATTTGCATAGCTGATATGGTGAAATAAGAAAATAAAGTTTCAATCAAGTGTCAGTGTATTCTTATCTTTTTTACCAAATGCGACAATTTTGGGGTGTCAGTCTTCCCAAGACCTATTGTCAAACCAAGGCTAAAGACAAGCATACCCACCTGTTCTCTGCTGTTAATTTCATTCAATAGCTCTGATACAGTCATGAGAAAAGATTTAAAAGAAAGGCAACCTTGTTAAACCAGTTCCCTATATCCCATCATCTTCCCACTCCTTCCACCCAAGCCCCAATAAAAGCCTCCTGGCTGGGGAAGAGAGTTTGAAGCCAGATGCACTGTGAAATGCATGCTCCTCTGTCCCAGCTCCGAGCTGAGTGGAGGGTGGGGGTTAAGCATTCAAGAGTTGAGATGATTTGTGCCTCACAGACAAGTCTCCTGTTTCCTACCTCATGGTACAGCAGAGCAAAACCTAAGAGCAGCCTTCTCTACAGCTATGGAAGACTCAGCAGCCTCAAAAAGATGGCAGCAGCAGGCATCAGGACAGAGTGCAGAAGAGCCTAAACTTCTGTTAGGATGTATCAGTTTGACTGGGTCACAGTTCTAGATATGTTGTCAAATATTATTCTTGGTGTTTCTTGGAGGGAATTAGTAGATTTTGAGTAAAGCAGATTGTGGTGGGCTTCATCCAATCAGTTGAAGGCCTGAATAGAATAAAAGGCTGATTCCCCATCTAAGCAAGAGTAAGTTCTAGCAGCAGACAGCCTTCAGACTTGAACTACAATGTCAGTTCTTCCCAGACCTCCCACTTGGTAGCCTCCCCTGCACATTTGGGACTTGCCAGCCTCCATAATTGTGTGAGCCAATTCCTTCTGTCTGTCTGTCTCTCTCTCTCTCTTTCACACACACACCCCCTATATATCCTACAGGCTCTTTTCTTTGGGGAACCCTGACTAACACATCCTCCCTATGCCCGTAAGTAGTGTGTGGAGGGGCTAAGGACGGCCAGGAGATGGGAATGAGTGATTGGGACAGGAACGATGCAGGCTGACCTGGCTGGACGGGCCACTTGAGGCATGGTGGGATTACAGACAACTCAGCATAAGCACTGAAAACAGACATGACCGAGACCAGCACACTCAAGCACCGATACTGGAGTTTCCTCTTCAGTAGGTCCTTGGTCTTGGTGATTGGAAGAATGAATCCACAGACCACAGATCAGTGGTAAGACAGGCTTTATTTATAGAAAAGAACACAAAAACACCAAAGCTCCTGGCAAAGAAAAACAAACCAAGGCCAGGGAAAACTCTCCTTCTCTGTCTCTGCCTGCTCTTTGTCCAGAACTATAAATACTGTTGCATGGTCCTCTGTAGTTACATTTAGAGGGACTCCTAAATTAATGGCTACAATCCCTTTCTTTCCCTAGCCTAGGAAACTTACATGAAATTGACCAGGCCTAAGAAATGGGGGGTTCCCTGTTTAGCCACAAATGCAAGGGGAGGGAGACCTAAGGTGCTGGTGTCTCCCCAGCAATTGTCTGGTCCCTCTGGCTACTGGAGCCTCCTGCAGCCCACCGCCCGCCCCCACCTGGCCTTCTCTCCAGCCTGCTGGTTGTTCTGCTGGCTGCCACCCCACCACCAAGGCAGAGGCAACAGGTCTGCCTCTCAGCTCCACCGAGCTGGCTGGGAAGCCACCTGTCCTGTATCAGCACCATGATCAGAGAAAGCCAACTGATTTGGAAAAGCCCTCAAGCCGTGTTTTCCCTCTGTTCCCACATCACCAGAATTATCATCACAGGAGAAGACTGACTTCTACGATCAAATGTGGGGGATTTTCTCCACACACCAAAGCAGTGGGCACTGGCTGGGCACTTTCTAATTCAATTCTGACACTGTGTGCCCAAAGATAGCATTAGGTCCTACAGAGCAAGGGTTCAGTGTCCCAAAGTGTCCCCCCAATAGATGCCAGTTGCTAGACCAACTCTCTCCACAAGACAGGAAAGATGGCTTCTGGCTTCTAGCCTAAATTCTCCTGCTGACCCACAATATAACTAACTCTGGAAAACTGGTTTGCTCATGTGGGTCAAGTGTCCAGCCCTTAAGTAATTATTGTGTCCAGGGATAGAATGCACTCTGACTCCCCAGGCCGAGCCCAAACACCACCTTCTTAGTAGGCAGGGGTGGGGGAAAGTCAAGTCTATGCTGGCTTCAGCAAACCATGTGGAATTCCCACAAGTATGAGCAGTTCCTGCCAAAAAGGGATGAAGGGTTGCTGAACAAACAAAAGCAACATATTGTATAACTACCTTATGGATCCTGAGTAAGAGAATTAAACGAAGTAGTCTTTTTCTGGCCTAAAATTCTCCAGAGATTTGCATACTTTAAAAAAAAAAAAAGGCCAGGCGCAGTAGCTCATGCCTGTAATCTTAGCACCCTGGGAGGCTGAAGCAGGTGGATTGCTTCAGCTCAGGAGTTCAAGACCAGCCTGAGCAAAAGCGAGACCCCTGTCTCTACGAAAAATAGAAAAACTAAGGCAAGGATTGCTCGAGCCCCAGTTGGAGGTTGCTGTGAGCTGTGACACTACAGCACTCTACCCAGCTTGAAACACTGTCTCAAAAAAAAAAAAGCTAACATAAAAATTCTTTACTTTTAATGATACCTGAAAAGGATATTATAAGGATACCTAAAAAGTCATACTCATTTGTTCATTCATTAGTCCATGCACTTATTCAACAAGTATTTGTTGAGTGCTTACTATGTGCCAAGTAAAGAATGAATGACTCAAGTACATGCTCCCTGTTTCAGGCACTCAGCTGTCCAGTTACAGGCGGGCAAACATGTAGATAATAAATTATGTCTCTGAGTGCCAAGTGCTAAAAAGACATTAACAAAGTAGGGCAGGAACACCAAGGACCAGGCAGGTGTCTGTGTCAGGGCGAAGGGAGCAGACAAGATGGATCTCTGAGCTGGGCTTCTAAGAAAGTTAGCTCCCAGGGACTGGCAAACAGATTTAGTGTCTTGTAGAGATGTGCAAATGGCAAGCAGACGCCCCTAGGGCAGTGGGTCTCAACCTTCCTAATGCAGGAATGTATTTCCATTGTTAAAAAGGGTTCACGACCCACAGTTTGAGAACCACTGCCCTAGGGATAGTTAGAGGATGAAATCTCTATCTCCTTATGGAGTGTTTTTATTTCAAACCACAATACGCTAAACCAAACCACTATAATATAGGGGTGCTTTATACTAGTAATCAAGTAAAGTGGTAAGGTAAGTGGATTTTAGTCGACAATCTTTTTCTTTTTCTTTCTTTCTTTCTTTCGTTCTTTTTTTTTTTTTTGAGACAAGAATCTCACTCTGGCTCAGCTCCCGTAGCTCAGAGGTTAGGGCGCCAGCTGTATATACCGAGGCAGGTGGGTTCAAACCCCTCCTGGGCCTGCTAAACAACAATGACAACTACAACAACAAAAAAAATAGCTGCGCGTTGTGGAGGGCACCTGCAGTCCCAGCTACATGGGACGCTGAGGCAGGAGAATCGCTTAACCCCAGAGTTAGAGGTTATTGTGAACTGTGATGCCACTGCATTCTATCAAGGGTGACATAGTGAAACTCTGTCTCAAAAAAGAAAAAAGAATCTCACTCTGTATCCCGGGGTAAAGTGCCATGGCCTCATGTCATAGCTCATAGCAACCTCAAACCCTTGGGTTTAAGCAATCCTCTGACCTCAACCTCCTGAATACCTGGGGCTACAGGTGACTGCCACAACACCAGCTAGTTTTTCTATTTTTAGTAGAGATGGTGGTATCCCTCTTGCTCAGGCTGATCTCAAACTCCTGATCTCAGGAGATTCACCTACCTCAGCCTCCCAGACTGTGAGGATAACAGGGGTGAGCCATAGCAAGGGCCTTAGTCAACAATCTTAACTTAGCCCTGGCTTTACATTAGTCCAGAAAAATGGGAAAGCGAGGAAATTACCATTTATTATGACAAATAAATTACATACGTTGAAACATAAAATAACAATTATGCCTTGCCTAAAGCAAAACAAAAATAGAAAACCAAGTGGAAAATTTTGTTGAGAAACTTTTCTGTGTAAGGCACTGCCCCGAATGCTTTGAGATTTCATTCAAGTATAAGACACGGTTCCTTCTCTCAGTGAAGGGTTTGTATATGAAAAGGAAATATATTTATGTAGGCCAAGCTCAGTGCCTCACACCTGTAATCCTTGTGCCCCAGGAGGCCAAGGGAGGCAAACTGCTGGTGCTCAGGAATTCAAGACCAGACTGAACAACAGTGAGACCCTGCTTCTACTAAAATAGAAGAATTAGCTGGGGCAGAACCTGTGGCTCAGTGGGTATGGTGCCAGCCCCATATACCAATGGTGGTGGGTTCAAACCTGGCCACGGCCAAACTGCAACAACAACAACAACAAAATTACCTGGGCATTGTGGCAAATGCCTATAGTCCCAGCTACTCCGGAAGCTGAGGCAGGATGATCACTTGAGCCCAAGAGTTTGAGGTTGCTGGGAGCTATGATGCCAGAGCACTCTAGCCTGGGACAACAAAGTGCGACTCTGTCTCAAAAAAAGAAAGAAAGAAAGAAATATTTACATGTGAATTAATAGGTAAGCAAACAAGCCATAAATTATAAAGGCCCAAAAGAGGGTCAAATCACTGGACCTGCTAAAATTTAGAGAATGAAGAAATCACTTCAGGTGAGGACAACATAAGGGAAGATCCTGCAAGTGGAGGGTTTGACCCTGACACAGGGGAGATTTATTCCAATAAATGATTTGAACTACAAAAATTAGCATTACACCCAAGTTTTCAGTAATAAAACTATCGCACAAGTAAGATGACTCTACATTTTGTATGAAGTATTTGTACTTGTGGATATTGAGTAACTGGGCAAGAATTATCCAGAATTCGATCACTCATATGCCTGGGATTTAATGCTACCAAAAATATTTTATTGAAGTTTCTGGAAAGAGATGACACTAGAAAGGAAATAGGGAGCTCTCTGATTCACACATATATATTGAGCAGAGAAGCAGCTGAAACTTTTTTTTTCAGCTTTTTTTTTTGGGGTGGGGGCAGAATCTCACTTTGTTGCCCTGGGTAGAGTGCTGTGGCATCGAGAAACTTTCTAGAATGACAGGAATGTTCTGTATCTTTATTGGGGTCATGGTACCTGTATATACAAAGTTATCAAAACATTAAATTGTATACTTAAGAGCTGTGTATTTTACTATATATAAATTTTACCATGATAAAAAAATGAAAACATAGGCTTAGTGTCTGTAGCACAGTGGTTATGGCACCAGCCACATAAACCTGGGCTGGTGGGTTCGAACCGAGCCGGGCCAGTTGAACAACAATGAATGACAACTGTAACAAAAAACTAGCCGGGCATTGTGGCAGGTGCCTGTGTTCCCAGCTACTTAGGAGGCTGAGGCAAGAGAATGGATTAAACTCTACGAGTTTGAGGTTGCTGTGAGCTGTGATGCAACAGCACTCTAGTGAGGGCAACATAATAAAACTCTGCATCAAAAAATAAATAAATTTCTTTAAAAAATGAAAATATATCTTGGTCTATTACACATTCCATTTTAAAATTCTTTTTTTTTTTTTTTTTTTGAGATAGAGCCTTAAGCTGTTGCCCTGAGTAGAGTGCTGTGGCATCACAGCTCACAGCAACCTCCAACTCCTGGGCTTAAGTGATTCTCTTGCCTCAGCCTCCCAAGTAGCTGGGACCACAGGTGCCCGCCACAAAAAATTCTTAAGATTTATATTCTCCTATAGTCCCAGCTACTCAGGAGGCTGAGGCAAGAGAATCGCCTAAGCCCAGGAGTTGGAGGTTGCTGTGATCTGTGACTCCATAGCACTCTACCGAGGATAATAAAGTGAGACTCTGTCTCTAAAAAAAAGATAATAATAATAAAAAAAAGATTTATATTCTGAGGCTTTTTTTTTAAGTTTCCACCGTATTTGTTTTTTTTTTTTTGTAGAGACAGAGTCTCACTGTACCACCCTCAGAGTGCCGTGGCGTCACACGGCTCACAGCAACCTCTAACTCTTGGGCTTACACGATTCTCTTGCCTCAGCCTCCTGAGCAGCTGGGACTACAGGCGCCCGCTACAACGCCCAGCTATTTTTTTGTTGCAGTTTGGCCGGGGCTGGGTTTGAACCCGCCACGCTCAGCATATGGGGCCGACGCCCTACTCACTGAGCCACAGGTGCCACCCCCGTATTTGTTTTTTGAATTTTGAATTTTCTGTGGACCTCACATTTTTTACTGTAAATAATGTGTAATTTCTTTTGGCATCAGAAATTATATACACTCAGATATTTTTATTTATTTATTTATTTTTACTTATTTATTTTTTGGAGATGGAGTCTCACTCTATTGCCCCAGCCTAGAGTGCCATGCTGTCATAGCTGACAGTAAATTTAAACTGACAGGCACAAGCAATCCTCTTGCCTCTGCCTCCTAAGTAGCTGGGACTATAGGTACATGCCACAATGCCCACCCCGCTAGTTTTTCTATTTTTGGTAAAGATGGAATATTGCTGGCAGTGCTTGTGGCTCAGTGAGTAGGGTGCCGGCCCCATGTACCGAGAGTGGTGGGTTCAAACCCGGCCCTGGCCAAACTGCAACAAAAAAAATAGCCGGTGCTCGGCGCCTGTGGCTCAAGCGGCTAAAGCGCCAGCCACATACACCTGAGCTGGCGGGTTCGAATCCGCCTGAGCCCACCAAACAACAATGATGGCTGCAACCAAAATAAAGCCGGGTGTTGTGGCGGATGCCTGTAGTCCCAGCTGCTTGAGAGGCAGAGGCAGGAGAATCGCTTGAGCCCAGGAGTTGGAGGTTGCTGTGAGCTGTAATGCCACAGCACTCCACCCAGGGTGACAGCTTGAGGCTCTGTCTCAAGAAAAAAAATAGGCGGGTGTTGTGGTGGGCGCCTGTAGTCCCAGCTACTCAGGAGGCTGAGGCGAGAGAGTCGCCTGGGCCAAGAAGTTGGAGGTTGCTGTGAGCTGTGATGCCACAGCACTCTACCAAGGGCGACAAAGTGAGACTCTGTCTCTACAAAAAAAAAAAAAGATGGGATCTTGCTTTTGCTCAGGCTGGTCTTAAACTCCTGAGCTTAAGCATATTCCCACCGTGGCCTCCCAGACTGCTAGGATTATAGATGTGAGCCCGTGCCTGGCCACAATCAAATATTTTTTAAAGCCCATGACTTGATCAGATTCGAAAGATGTATTTGAGTAATGAAAACAGGTGTTAGGGGTGAAACGGGTTACTTAAAGAAGGATTTTGCCATTTTTTTGGCCGGGGCTAGGTTTGAACCTGCCACCTCCGACATATGGGACCGGCACCCGACTCCTTGAGCCACAGGCGCCGCCCAATTTTGCCATTTTTATCTTGGAAAGATTAGAGTATGAATATGAATACAAAACTATGAGACTAAAAACTTTACTTTTTTTTTGAGACAAGAGTCTCCTTATGTCACCCTCAATAGAGTGCTTTGGTGTCACAGGTCACAGCAACCTCAAACTCTTGGACTTAAGCAATTCTCTTGCTTCAGCCTCCCAGTAGCTGGGACTACAGGTGCCCGCCACACACCTGGACATTTTTGTTGTTGTTGTTGTTGTTATTGTTGTTTAGCAGTCCCTGGCCAGGTTCGAACCCACCAGCCCGAGTGGCCAGCGCCCTAACCACTAAGCTATGGGTGCTGAACCAGAACTTAAATTATTTTAATAATACAACTTTCTAAACAATTAGAAGCACATGTTTAATTGAATAAGGGTAGAGAAGTAATTTTTCAGGGGGGATGGGAATCTGGAAAAAATTAAGGAAGATAGAGTTATCAGAATCCAGAGAGCATTATGACTTACAAAATGTATTTAATAGGAAAATCTAGTTTCATATTTGGAGGGCAAAGACATTACTTATTATTTTAATAATGCCTACTTTTTTTATTGTTTGGGATTCATTGAGAGTACAAAGAATTAGGTTAGACTGATTGCATTTGTTAGATAAAGTCCCTCTTATAATTGTTTCCCGCTCCCAAGAGGTGTGTCACATACCGTGACTCCCCATCCTCCTCCCACCTCCCCTCTCCGCACTTGCTCATGCCCCTACCTCCCCCCTCCTTATATTAGCTCATCTACTGCCTTCATATTCGAACTGAGTACATTGGATTCTTGCTTCTTCATGCTTGTGATGGATGCTTTACTAAGAAGAATGTGTTCCTCCTCCATCCAGGTTAACACAAAAGGTGTAAAGTCTACAGCTTTTTTAGTGGCTGCATAGTATTCCATGGTATACATACACCACAGCTTGTTAATCCATTCCTGGGTTAGTGGGCCTTTAGGCTGGTTCCACATTTTGGCAAATGTAAATTGAGCTGCAATCTTCCCCAACACGTTCTATGAAGCAAACATCACCCTGATATCAACACCAGGAAAAGACCCAACCAAAAAGGAGAATTTCAGACAAATTTCACTAGTGAATATAGATGCAAAAATTCTCAAGAAAATCCTAGCCAATAGATTACAGCTACACATCAAAAAAAAAATCATTCATCATGAGTTGGTGCCCATAGCTCAGTGGTTAGGGCACCAGCCACATACCCCAGGGCTGGTGGGTTCTAACTCAGCCCCAGCCCAGGCCTGCTAAACAACAACAACTACAACCAAAAAATAGCTGGGTGTTATGGCAGGCACTTGTAGTCCCAGCTACTTGGGACCCTGAGGCAAGAGAATCGCCTAAGCCCAAGAGTTTGAAGTTGCTGTGAGCTGTGATGGCACAGCACTCTACTGAGGGTGACATAATGAGAAACTCTGTTTCAAAAAAAAAATTGGCAGCACCTGTGGCTCAAAGGAGTAGGGCGCTGGCCTCATAGTCCGGAGGTGGAGGGTTCAAACCCAGCCCAGGACAAAAAAATGCAAAAAAAAATTCATTCATCACAATCAAGTAGGTTTTATCCCAGGCATGCAAGGCTTGTTTAACATACACAAGTCCATAAATGTAATTCCGTATAAACAGAAGCAAAAACAAAGACCATATGATCCTCTCAATAGATGCAGAAAGAGCATTCAATAAAATTCAGCCTCCTTGCTTTCATTTTGCCGGTGGTGGCGAGTGTGGCGGGATCCCTATGAAGGCCTCTGGCACGCTTCGAGAGTACAAGGTGGTGGGGCATTGCCTGCCTACCCCTAAGTGCCACACGCTGCCTCTCTACCGTATGCGGATCTTTGCACCTAACCATGTTGTGGCCAAGTCCCGCTTTTGGTACTTTGCATCTCAGCTAAAGAAGATGAAGAAGTCTTCGGGGGAAATTGTCTACTGTGGGCAGGTGTTTGAGAAATCCCCCGTGCAGGTGAAGAACTTTGGCATCTGGCTTCGCTATGACTCCCACAGCGGAACCCATAACATGTACCGGGAATACCGAGACCTGACCACTGCAGGCGCTGTCACCCAGTGCTATGGGGACACGGGTGCCCGGCACCGTGTCCAGATCATGAAGGTGGAGGAGATTGCAGCTAGCAAGTGCCGGCGGCCAGCAGTCAAGCAGTTCCACGACTCCAAGATTAAGTTCCCACTGCCCCATCGGGTCCTACGTCGTCTGCACAAGCCACGCTTCACCACCAAGAGGCCCAACACCTTCTTCTAGGTGCAGGGCCCTCTCACCCATCTCTTCCCAAATAAATTCATGCCCAGGTGCTCAAAAAAAAAAAAAAAATCGGCATCCGTTTCCAATTAGAACAGTTAAGAGTATAGGCATAGGTGGCACATTTCTTTTTCTTCTTTTTTTTTTAGAGACAGGGTTTCACTTTGTCCCCTGTGGTAGAGTGCTGTGGCGTCACAGCTCACAACAACCTCCAGCTCTTGGGCTTAGACCATTCTCTTGCTTCAGCCTCCCGAGTAGCTTATATTTTTGTTGCAGTTTAGCAGGGACGCGTTCGAACCCGCCACCCTCGGTATATGGGGCTGGTGCCCTATTCACTAAGCCACAGGTGTTGCCCAGTGTCACATTTCCTAATCTGATCGAAGCCATCTATGACAAACCCACAGCTAACATTCATTATACTTAATGGAATAAAACCGAAAGCTTTTCCACTTAGAACTGGAATGAGACAAGGTTGTCTTCTATTACCACTGCTATTCAACTTAGTGCTGTAAGTTCTTTCTAGCCAATACAATTAGGCATAAGAAGGAAATAAAGGGCATCCAAATGGGGGCAGAGCAAGAGGACGTCTCTTGCGTTTTGCCGATGACATGATCTTATACTTAGATAACCCCAAAGACTCAACCACAAGACTCCTGGAAGTGATCAAAAAATACAGCAATGTCTCAGGATATAAAATCAATGTCCACAAATCAGTAGCCTTTGTATATGCCAATAACAGCCAAGATGAGAAACTAATTAAGGACATATTCCCTTCACAGTAACTTCAAAAAAATGAAATACCTAGGGATATACATAATAAAAGAGGTGAAGGACCTCTATAAAGAAAATTACGAAAACCTAAGAAAAGAAATAGCAGAAGACATTAACAAATGGAAAAACATACCATGCTCATGGCTGGGAAGAGTCAACATTGTGAAAATGTCTATACTATTCAATGTAATCTACAGATTCAATGTAATCCCCATTAAAATACCATCATCAGGGCGGTGCCTGTGGTTCAGGGAGTAGGGAGCTGGCCTTATATACTGAGAGTCGTGGGTTCAAACCCAGCCCCCACCAAACTGCAACAAAAAATAGCCTGGCACTGTGGCAGGCACCTGTGGTCCCAGCTACTCAGGAGGCTGAGGCAAGAGAATTGCCTAAGCCCAAGAGGTTGCTATGACCTGTGACGCTACGGCATTCTACCAAGGGCAACAAAGTGAGACTCTGGGTGTCTCTAAAAAATAAATAAATAAATAAAAATACCACCATCATACTTTCAAGATTTGGAAAGAAAATTCTTTGTTTTGTGTGGAATAATACACAGTTTAAAAAGTATGGTTTAGCTAAATCTTCTTGGTCAGAGAAACTTTATAAAAGTTATAATTCTCAACTGAAGGTGCGAGACAGGACAGACACCTCCCCATTCCCAAGGGGCTATCTCAGATTTGGGGGCCAAATGAGGTGGGGTTTTTTGTTTGTTTGTTTGTTTGTTTTTGAGATGGAGTCTCACTTTGTCACCCTTGGTAGAGTGCTGTGGCATCTTAGCTCACAGCAACCTCTAACTCTTGGGCTCAAGTGATTCTCTTGCATCAACCTCCCAAGTAGCTGGGCCTACAGGTGCCTGCCACAATGCCTGGCTATTTTTAGAGGCGGGGGTCTCACTCTGGCTCAGGCTGGTCTCGAACCTGTGAGCTCAGGCAATATACCCGCCTCGGCCTCCTAGAGTGGTGGGATTACAGGAGTGAGCCACCACACCCTACCCCAGATAAGTTTTTTTACGTTTATCAAATGAGATTGTGAGATGATAAAGTTACGAGACACTGCTTTGGGAAACAAAGAGGAAGTATAGGGCATAGCTGTGGCCCTTACTCTCTCTGGGACTCTTGAGTCACATCCAGAACCACCTAACCATGTATTCCGTTGATCGTGTACAAAAGGCAACTAATCAGACACTTACTGGGGCAGCTGTGGCTGCAGACTAGTTCTTTCACTTGGGCATTTACTTGGAGAAACCACCCTGTGGCAACGCGAGTCAAGTCCTTCACAAGGTTTTCAGAAACCTGTTGTCAGTTTATAAGAAATGGGTTTCATTTCTCTAATCGTGACTTCTCGGTTTCTCTCATTTACTATATACTTCCTTGAAAGGATTCAAGTTGGGTTGGTCTCAAAATGAAGGGCGGAGAATCTGAATTGTCATGGGAAAAAAGGAAGTCATGAAGTCACAGGGATGCGTCTACAACTTTTTTCAAAAGTAAAGTGAATCAGAAATAGTTGCTTTATTGTAAATGAATTAAGATATCATTCTCCCCATGAACAATTATACCGATTATTTGGAATCCAGCATATTGCTTTTTGGGCTACTTTTTTCAAACAAATCACAAGTTTAAGGCAGCAGAAAGTCCCTGGGAACACCGCAGTGACGCAGTGCTGTCACCTTTCTGTCCCCAGGCACCCATATGCAAGAGAACAATGTGGAGCAATGGGATGACCTAAGTTCCCAGGGGCTTCCCCACTGGAATGTAAAGGTCTTAGCAAAATAACTAAGAAAATGCTACAAAAGCTATGTTAACTAATGTGATGAAAATGTGTCAAACGATCTATGAACCAAGTGTATGGTGCCCCACGATCATACTAATGTACACAGCTATGGTTTAATAAAAATAAATAAATAAATAAAAAATAGGAAAAAAAAAAAAAGAGTCTCCCTTATCAAAGAGATACCAGTGCATACTTTCTTTCAGCAAATCACTCTAACAGGAGGGATAAAGAGATACATACTTAACTTTTGAAACTTTTCAAAACAATTTTTTGTAGGAATGACATGTGGAATACATCTTATTTCCAACTACTCTTGTCTGAAAGTAAGATTCCCACCTGTAATGTTTATTGTAGTGACATGTATATCTATTGTTGTTAAAATGGTAGCAGAGGCTCGGCACCCGTAGCACAGTGGTTATGGCACCAGCCACATACACCGAGGGTAGCAGGTTCGAACCCGGCCTGGGACCAGCTAAACAACTGCAACAGAAAAATAGCTGGGCATTGTGGCAGGCGCCTGTAGTCTCAGCTATTTGAGAGGCTGAGGCAAAAGAATCGCTTAAGCCCAAGAGTTGGAGGTTGCTGTGAGCTGTGACACCACAGCACTCTACCAAGGGTGACAAAGTGAGATTCTGTCTCAAAAAAAAAAAGAAAGAAAGAAAGAAAAGAAATTGCCTAAGTGTATTCTTTTATTTTAATAACAGAAGGAAAGGGAGGCCAACAAACCTTAGTTTAGACTATTTTTATCTTAGATGAAATTAAGCTGTGGCTCAAATCTGTATAGGACACCAGATGCTTCCTACCTGGAGAGACATTTGTAACTTTTTTGGCTGCCCACACTCTGAACTGTCCTCCTGTGAGGGAAATTCCCCACCATTTGAGTCTTAGTAAGAGCAGGGTCCGCCTCCTACCCTAGGCTTTAAAAAAACCTGCTGTCCTTTTGCAGACCTAGGTTAGGCCAATCAGAATCATCAGCTCCAGATTCTGACTCAGAAGTGAGTCACACAAAGAAAGCAAGGAAGAGCCGTGAATCTCTTCTGGTGGCAACATGGAGTTTCAAAGGGCACTGGGGACAACAGCAGCATCCTAGGTGCCGCAGTGGTGGTGGCAAATGCAGAAGCTGCTTTTTGTTGGCAGCAACAGTGACCTGCCCAGAAGTTCTGCCACCTCAGTACATGACCTCTTTTGACCTTGGACCTTTAACCTTCCCAGGATTCTGTGAGCTACTTGATATTTTCCGAACTTTCCTTTTCCACTTAAACCAGAATCAGCTTCCATTGCTTGTAGCAAAGAACCCTAAGCACAGAGCCTCTGGAATAGACTTAGAAAGAGAGATGGCTGGGTGCAGTGGCTCACATCTGTAATCCTAGCACTCTGGGAGGCTGAGGTGGGTGGATCACCTGAGCTCAGGATTTTGAGACCAGCCTGAGCAAAGCAAGACCCTCCTCTTCACTGAAAATAGAAAACTAATTGGGTGTTTGTGGTGGGTGCCTGTAGTCCTAGCTACTTGGGAGGGTGAGGCAAGAGGATTGGTTGAGCCCAAGAGTTTGAGGTTGCTGTGAACTTTGATGATGCTATGGCACCCTACCCAAGGTAAAAGAGACTCTGTCTCAAAAAAATAAAATTTAAGAGCGGAACTAGGGAATGAAACATAGTTTCTCTTATGAGCTATATACTATTCACAAAAAACCTTGGGTTGAAGATAAGATCATTGGTGAAGAGATAATGTGTATATTTTTCCTTAATGCTAGCCAGGGATATGTGTCCAGGAGGGTGTATGGGGGAAAGAGTGAAGGAAGACATTATCCCTTTGTCTTGGTCCAGGCCCCTAAACTCTTGTGTAAAATGCATAGCTGGTGAAAGCCTCTGGCTACTGTGCCTGATGCTGTTCTCTCTGCCCCAAGAGCTCAGGAAGAGGAAGAAAGTCCAGCTGCCCATCCTTAGGTCCTGGGGAGGAGCAGAACAGAATGGAATCTGCGGGGAATGCCGGGATCCACCAGAAGGCTTGATCCATCCAAGGATCCATCCCCAGGCTGCGTGGGATCCACCTCCTAGCTCAAGTACCAACAGATCACAGAATTGTGAGAACACTGAGGTGGGGAGCCATGGGCAGACGATGATGGTTTAAACCAGGGGTCCTCAAACTTTTTAAACAGGGGGCCAGTTCACTGTCCTTCAGACCACTGGAGAGCCGGACTATAGTTTAAAAAAAAAAAAAACTATGAACAAATTCCTATGCACACTGCACATATCTTATTTTGAAGTAAAAAAACAAAACGGGAACAAATACAATATTTAAAATGAAGAACAAGTAAAGTTAAATCAACAAACTTACCAGTATTTCAATGGGAACTATGCTTTTGGCTAATGAGATGGTCAATGTCCAGTTCCATGTTTGTCACAGCTAGTCCTAACAAGTGATGCAAGTGTGCATCAGTTAGTCTAGATCTGGTTGGAGATTTCAGATGTTTCATTCTGGAAAAAGTTTGTTCACAGACATAAGTGCTGCCAAAGATGGTTGCCGTTTTGAGTGCATGGTTCCTGAGATTAGGATATGTCTCGGAAGGGAGAGATGCATAGAAATTAGGAAGGCTGCTTGACTTGAGTGCATCTTTCAGAGAGTCACAATTCTGCAGTTCAGCCAGTTCCATTTGGTAAATCGTATCCACATTTTCAATGTCAATAGAAAATGGGTTACGGAAAAGCTGTCTGTCCTGTTCATGGAGATGAAGCTCTTTAAATCTAAATTGGAACTCCTTTTGCAACTTTTCCAGTAAATCCACACATGTTTTGTTTGGGAATGCAACCAATGGTTTTTCCACTAACAGATTTTGAGCTGTGGGGAGATGGCAGAAATTTTCCTCCTTCACTTGTTTGATGAGGAGGCCTAATTTTACTTCAAGTGCTTTCACATGTGATTGCATATCACAGATGAGCTTCCCCTTTCCTTGAAGTTGCATGTTGAAACTGTTGAGTAGCTCTGTTACATCTATCAGAAAGGCAAGATGCCATTTCCATTCTGCATCATTGAGCTCTGGTACTTCTTTGTTCTTTGAAAGCAGAAAAGCTGTAATCTGTGGAAGTAAGTCATAGAAATGTTTCAAAACTCTTCCTCGACTCAGCCAATGGACTTGTGTGTGGTACGGAACATCTTCGTAGGCAACATTTAGCTCATACAGAAATTCCTGAAATTGTCTGTGGTTTAGTGCTTTAGCTCTAATGAAGTTAACATAAGATACCACAATTTTCATAACAGAGTCCCACTTCAGTGATTTACTACACAGTGCTTGTTGGTGGATGAGGCAATGTATGGCTATTGGATAAGAATGGCTATGTTTTTCCATCTCTTGGTTAATGCAAGCAATTACTCCTTTCTTAGACTTCACCATGCTAGGAGCACCATCAGTTGTCACACTGGCTAGTTTAGCCCAGTCCAGATCCAAACCATTCACAGTTTGGCAAACCTTTTCATAGATATCCTCTCCTGTAGTTGTTCCTTTGATGCTTTGCAGTGCAGCAAGCTCTTCTGTGACTTCAAAATAGTCATTCGTCCCACAAATAAAAATTAGAAGTTTTGCAGAATCACGAACATCATTACTTTCGTCAAGTGCCAAGGAAAAATAGGAAAGTTTTTTTGCAGAGTTTTGCAAATGCTGATGCAAATTGTCTCCCATTTCTTCAATCTTTTGTGTAATTGTAGGTCCTGAAAGACTCACTGTACTAAATAAATAGACCTTCTCTGGACACATCTCTTTCGCAACAGAAAGAAGGCATTCTTTAACAAATTCTCCCTCCACGAATGGTCTGCCAGTGCATGCTATTAGCTTGGTAACTTGAAAACTTGCTCACAGTGATGAAATATTTAGCTGCTTCTGCTTCACAAAAGTATTTTGCTGAGTTGTCAATGTATTTTTCAGTTTTAATATTTTATCTTTTCTCACTTCTCCGACCAAACGATCATATTTATCTTTATGTTGAGTTTGATAGTGTCGATGCAAATTGTATTCTCTGAACACAGACACTATATTCTGGCATATCAAACACACAGCTCTTTCCTTGTACTGCATGAAAAAGTAATCATAAGTCCACTGTTCTTTGAATATCCTACGCTCTGACTCAATTTTTCTCTTTCTTGATATCATTGTTTCCTAGGGATTCCAAATTGCTATTAGTAAAATCCCAATACATATATACAGTGCTACAAAAACAATATACCAGCAATAACTTTGCCCAGACAGAGACATATAGACTGCACTGCCCATCAATGCAGTCTGATCAGGGCCCATCAACTCAGCCTTGCCATTCCACATCATTTCAGCCTCACCAGAGCCCATATTGGTGGAAGTCTGCTTTTACCTCAGGCTCACACTGGTGCAGTGTGGGAACCAGCAGGATTACAGAGCCAGTTCCTCCATCACCTTTCCAGTTAACACTACCCTGTGCGAGCTGCACTGCAATCTGTGAACTCGCACAGGAATCTGATCGCATGGGTGAGAAGACCCATGAGATCAGATTCCACTGCAGGAAAAAAGAAGGCACATATGCCTTTTTTCTTCCGAATCTAATGCAAGTTCAGCCATACAAGCATATGGCTGAACTCACACTGCTCAGAGATCACAACAGTGTGAACCGGGGCTTACACAGCACATAATATACAACATCATACACAACTGAATAGCCATCAGAGTATAAATGCAGGGGAGTTGGAGAGTTCGGCTTACATTCCACACATGCGCACTGCGGCCTGGGACAAGTCAGCTGCTAAGCAGGACAGGCAGCAGGGGCAAAAACACCAGGGGGGCCGGATAACTGTCCTCGGCAGGCCGCATGTGGCCCGCAGGCCATAGTTGGAGGACCCCTGGTTTAAACACTCTCTTTTACACATTTTTTTTTTAGTCTAAGCCTAATTAGAGTATAGAAATATTCTATAAGTTTTGTTTGGGGTGATAAAAACAATTTCGGAAGTAGACAATGGTGATGGTCACACAACATGATGAATGTAAGTAAATACCACTAAATTATACACTTAAAAACGGTGAAGATGGCAGCTGTGGTTCAGTGAGTATGGCACCGGCCCCATATACTGAGGGTGGCGGGTTCGAACCTGGCCCCAGCCAAACTGCAACAACAAAAAAAATAGCTAGGGGTTGTGGTGGGCACCTGTGGTCCCAGCTACTCGGGAGGCTGAGGCAAGAGAATTGCCTAAGCCCAAGAGCTGGAGGTTGCTGTGAGCTGTGAGGCCATGACACTCTACTGAGGGTGACAAAGTGAGACTCTGTCTCCACAAAAAGAAAAAGGTTTTTTTGTTCCTCTTCTCTCCTCTACAACTGGTCACTTCTCTTTCATAACACATTAGATGCAGTTTATCAAGGACAAGAGAAACACAAACATCCCAAGGTTTAGAATACACCAGAGGCTTATTAATGAAATAGATCACAAGAGAAAGAAGAAAACAAACAAGAAGAATCTAGGGGAGGTGGTGGACACTCCAACCTACAAACCGGCAGCACTGCCAGAGGGAAGTTAAGAATTATCAAGTGAAAATGAATGCTACCCTTGTCTGTAATTGACTTTTAAAAAAATCTGTGTAAAATGTACACAGCTATGGTTTAATAAAAATAAATAAATAAATAAATAAAATCTGTGAGATTCAAATGAGAAGCTGTTAGCTCCAGGACTACTCGGAAGACAGCATGCTTAAGAGCTCCCAGCACTGAATTAACTTCAGCTGGAAGGGCCTTAGCGGGTGAGATCCCAGGCCCCCACGGCTACACCACGTACTATTTCTTTATTGCCAGACAGGCTGCTGTCTGTGCCTGAATGTTCCCATGTCCACGACACTTATCATGCTGTTCTCCCACCTGGGATGTTCTTTCCACTTACCAGCACACGTCCAAATCCTACCCATCTCTTAAGGTTCAGTCAAAACAGCATCCTCCCCCTCCCTTGGCGCCCAGCTGGAGAGTCACTTTCAAGACCAGTGATCTTCAACTGGAGCACTACTGTGCCCTGTTGTGCCATGAGAGGATCTTAGGTGTGTCACGAAATTTTTAAAACTCATTAATTAAATTATTTTCAAAAGAAGTTCAAAGCACAGTAAATATATTCTTTTTTCAACTCTATTTTTGTTTTTTGGGGGTCAACATCATTTAAGTTCAAAAGTGCCTTGAGATAAAAAAGGTTGAAAAACCCTGTTCAAGAAAAACCAATTTTGAAATCGTGATTGTAGACACAATTCTCAGATGTTTTTGACCAGGCAGGGGCAGGAGATGGAGGAGCTCAGAGCTGCTCACGTTGGCCTCATGCCGATGGGCTGGGGGAAGCACAACAGTATTAATGAAGGGAAAACACCTTCCCTGTAACTCATCACTGTTCTCATACCAAGTGTGTCTCCTTCCTACCTCACAGGTGGATTCTTCTTTTAATATCAGAGAAGCAATTCCTTTATAATTTTTAACACCTACCTAGTTGTGATATCGTGCTATAGGAGCTATATACTATATTTTGCCATGTATAATATGCTCCCTTAGATAATGTGCAAGCACATTTTTGGCCAAGCTTTCAGAATAATGACCTTCAAGAAAGTGGCCAGCTCTCAGCTGGGAGAGACACATCCGGGGAGGGCAGATCGTACTGCCCCCCTGAAGCCACCTGCTCTGTGAAGGCTGCCCCTCCCTGCCACATGGCCCACAGGCAGCTGTGCAGGGGCTTCCAGGGCTCCCAGGCCCTCCTTGACACGGAGGCCTGGGTCCTCGGCTCTCACCCTGCACAGCTGTGGTCCCCCTTGCCAGCCCAGCCACCACCCCCTCTCCTTGATTGTGGCATTTGGCGGAGGCCACTCCGGCTGCTCCCACCAGATCCTGGATCCTCCCAGACTGGAACCTCGTGCGCCTGGTGGGCCCAAGCAGGAGGGTATGGCAACTCCAGGAGGCCCGCTGGCTTCCTCTACTCCTGAACCATACTACCTGTATATAATGCCAATCCTTATTTCTCCCTCAAAAATTTGGGCAAAAAGTGTGCATTATATACTGCAAAATATAGCGTTTGGTCTTCAGCCCTGGTTCACAGCACAGCACAGCACAGCATGGCGCTTCTGAAACCTTGGTATTTTCCAGAGTGCTAAGGGTGAGAGAAGGGTCCTTTGTTATCCATAATAGGCCCTTTCCAACCACACCTGAGTTTATGCTAATGAGGTGACTTTTGGTGGGACCTAGAAGCTTCAGGACCGGGACTGGTCCTGAGGGACCAACCTTGTCATTAACAGTTTGGAACTTTAGCTCTCACCTTCCCTCACCTGCAGAAAAAGGAGAGGAGAAGGGTGGGAGACTGAGATAAATATCAACGGCCAATGAACTAATTGTGCCTCTGTAATGGAGATTCTGTAAAAACCTTAAAAGATGGGGGTTTGTAGAGCTTCCAGGTTGGTGAAAGCACCCGTGTGCCAAACCAGGAATGCTCCTATGCTCGGCACACTCCCTGATGTCACCCTGTATATGGACCCCCTCATCTAGCCAGTGATTTGTATCCTTTATAATTATCTTTTATAAAAACCAGTACAAGCAAGTGTCCTAGTTCACTCCAGCCACTATAACAAAGATACAATAGACTGGGTAGCTTATGAACTACAGAAATTGATTCTTCACAGTTTTAGAGGCTGGAAGTCCAAGATCAAGATGCCAGCAGCTTGCCTCTCTGGTGGGGGCCCCTTCCTAGTTCACGGATGGCTGTCTTTTTGCTGTCACACAGTGGAAGGGATCATGGATCCTCTCAGATCTGTTTTATTTTTTATTTTATGTATTTATTTTCAGAGACAGGGTCTTTCTCTGTTGCTCAGGCTGGAGTACAAGGGCATGATCATAGCTCACTGCAACTTTAAACTCTTGGGCTCAAGAGATCCTCCCAACCTGAGCTTCCCATGGAGCTGTGACCAAAGGCCTGCACCACCACACCCAGCTAATTTTTTAATTTTTATGTAGAGACAGGGTCTCCTATGTTGCCAAGCTGGTCTTAAACTCTAGGCCTCAAGCAGTCCTCTTGCTTTGGCCTCCCAAATGCTGGGGGTGGGGTGGGGCGGGCACATTCAGTCTCTAGCAGTAAGTAAGCAGTTTTCCCTGAGTTCTGTGAGCCAGTCTAGTAAACTGTCAAACCCCAAAGAGGGGTCATGGGAACCCACACTTTATAGCTGGTGAGTCAGAAGTGTGGGAGGCTTGGGCTTGCACTTGGCTTGCACTTGGGGGACTAAACTATTAACCTGTAGGTCTGTACCAATTCTAAGTAATGAGTGTCAGAATTGAATTGCTGGACACTGAGTGCCAAAAGTGTTGTGAGTACAAACACATACATAATCATACACTACTAATTTTAATATCCTAATTCGAAGAGATGGTGCCTCTTTACAGATCATTCTTCTGTAATTATCATGAGAACAACATCTTGCATATACATTTTTCTCTGTTAATTTGACATTTTTTTGTTGACCTGCTAGTAATTCCTAGTTTTGACAGCTTCCAAGGGACTTTTTTCATAGCCTACAGCAGTGCTTCTCAGTCTTTTAAATTCAGACACATACAAAGTGACAATTATTTTTTATTTAGGCATCCAAAAGCGAGGGGCTGAGTCAGTTGTATCCCCAATTCCTCCACCCAGGGCCCCAGTCCCATTATTCAGTCCTTCATCCATCCATGTTCATCTCCTTTCCACACTCTCATTGCTAACTCCACAGGAAAGCATTTGGATGTGTATAATGCATATTATGGTATTATTGTAAAATACATATATACGAGTGCATTTTAATCTGTGTAAGTGATATTGTATTATGAATCTTAATCTAGTTCTCCCTTTATTTCTCAGTGTGGCTTTTGCGATCCCTCATACTGCTACTTGTACATCCAGTCTGTGGCACAGGAATGAATACTGGCACCTCCCATGCCCAGTGATGGGCACCTGGAGCACGCCAGCTCCTGCCCTCCACATAGCCTGCCATGATGAACACCCTTGTACTTGTCCCCCATGCTGCTCGGGGGACACGGGGTTTACAGACATTCACAGTTACTAGGGACCATCTGACTGCTCTCCAGATGGCCTGCACCAGTTTCCCAGGAGTCCTACAATCCCACTACATTTGTCCAGCCTGTAAATAAAATGATAAAGCCACATCTTAGAAGAAAGGAGGCTCCTGGACTCCCAAAGCCTCAGATCCTTGCAAGCATCCCTGAGGGTGAAAGTATTAATACCTCTGAGCCATAACCCTTTTCAAGGAATTTCTCTTTGCTATGACACAGATAGGAAAGCGCCAGAGTAGGATGCCCTCCAGCCCTCTATTACCTTCTTTTTTAAGACAGAGTCTCACTCTATCGCCCTGGGTAGAAAGCTGTGGCATTATAGCTCATAGCAGCCTCAAACTCTTGGGCTCAAGCCATCTTCTTGCTTCAGCCTCCCGAGTAGCTAGAACTATAGGCACCCACCACAATGCCTGGTTATTTTTTAGAGATGGGGTCTCGCTCTTGCTTGGGCTGGTCTCGAACTCCTGAGCTTGGAGGATTCACCTGCCTCAGCCTCCCAGAGTGCTAGGATTATAGTTGCGAGCCACTGTGCCCAGCCAACCTCTAACACCTTCTTAAAAAGTTAAGTCTCAGAATACTGTGAATCAGGGGAACTGCTGTTTAAGTTTCCTGCAGGGCATTTCCTGTAATCTCTGTTCCACCAGCACCCTCCGGGATTTGAAGGTGTCTATTTGGAGCAGAATGCAGAGACATCTATCTCTAGCAGCCACTATCACTTCCAGAATGAATCACCAGTGCCACTGGGCCTAGTGCTGCAGCCCCTGCTCACAATACTGCCATTCCCAGAACCAAACGTTGCTATTTGCACCTTAAGGACGAGGCAAATGGGGACCCGACTCAGGCATATACCCTCTCAGCCAAGAGTCCAAGGGACTATTATAACCCAGGGCCACTTGGTCATAGAAAATAAGTTCTGTGAATGCCTTCCTGGAAGATATTGCAAGAACAAAGGGCAGAAATAAGGCCTGCAAGAGAAGGTACTATTGATTCTTCTGGAGAGTTCTAAGGCAGAGTTAAAGACCCCCTGACCAGGGTTTCCTCTGATGCTGCAGATCCAAGGAAAGTGGACGTCCCTGTCTCTTGCAGGGTATCTGGGCTTTCAGCTCTGTCAGTTGAGATTCAGTCTCATAAACTTTATTTGGACAAATCTGATTATCCAAAGATCCTAGAGTTTGCTTTGTTAGATTTTTTTTTCCTGTCTGGTGCTTTGTTTTTGTTCCGTGGTGTAAACTAATGTGCCTAGCATGTTTTCAGTCTGTGGGCTGAGGTGGACACAGGGAGCAAGGTAGGCACTTGTCTCTAGAAAATAGAAAGAAGAAAGAGCTGTTAAAAAAAATCTCAACTGATCAGATGATAAGGAGAGGAATAGTCCTAGAGGCGGCTCATATGAAATGTCAAATGTTTGTACAGTCAGGTGAGGATTTCCAGGGTAATCAAACATATCGAGTTCCAGAAGAGAGAGAATGTTTGCTTCTGTGTTTCTCTAGAAATGATGACAATTTATTAACCAGGCAGGAAGTTGTACACAGTTGGCCTGCATTTCCCAAAACACTAGAAACTGAGGCTGGGGACGGACTAAACATTCCCCCCACCCCCAGTAATAAGTGCCAGCCTCTGGCATCATGGCAGGGATGCTGAGCTCTGGACTTCTAGAAAAGCATCTCCACAATCTTCCACCTCAAATCATGTATTAGAAGTATCATGTCCAATATATCCTGTAGTTACTGGAAATGGACTTGAAACATTTGTGTGAGAAAAACAAGTGAGACTTCAAACAGGAACAGGTTACTGAAATACTAACTCTAAAAGCTGTATTTATGTGTACATAATATACACATTGCTAATTATGGTTCCCATCTCTGTATTTAGGAAGGCTGTAGTTAACATCATTTTTTGATACAAAGGACAGTGATATGCACACATTCAAGACAAGTAGCCAATTACAGGCCCACCTCACAGATATCCCAGATTTGGTTCTAGGCCACCACAATAAAGCAGGTGACAGAAATATATGGGCTTCCCAGTGCATATAAAGTTATGTTCACACTTTACTATAGGCTATTAAGTGTGCAATAGCATTATGTTGTGCGGCACCTGTGGCTCAGTGAGTAGGGCATCGGCCCCATATACTGAGTGTGGCGGGTTCGAACCCGGCCCCAGCCAAACTGCAACAAAAAAATAGCCAGGCATTGTGGTGGGTGCCTGTAGTCCCAGCTACTTGGGAGGCTGAGGCAAGAGAATTGCTTAAGCCCAAGAGTTGGCGGTTGCTGTGAGCTGTGATGCCACCGCACTCTACTGAGGGAGACAAAGTGAGACTCTATCTCTAAAAAAAAAAAGCTATAGTGTTCTGTCTTTAAAATTGTACATACATTGGCCAGGCAGGGTGGCTCAGGCCTGTAATCCTAGCACTTTTGGAGGCCAAAGCAGGAGGATGGCTTGAGCTTAGGTGTTTGAGACCAGCATGAGCAAGAACGAGACTGTCTCTACAAAAAATAGAAAAACTAGCCAGATATGGTTGTGTGCACCTGTAGTCTCTTATCACTCACATTCACTGGTGTAGGATTTTGAACTTCTTCCAAGAACATTTTGCTTTCATTCACAATTTGACTTTTTGGCATAAGAGGCAAATTTTTAGGCCTATCTTGGCTTGTGACATGCCTTCCTCATTAACCATAATCATTTTTAGTTTTTTATTTAAAGTGAGAGACATTTGACTCTTCACTTGAACACTTAGATGCCATTGTAGTATTATTAATTGAACTAATGTTGTGTCTCAGGGAATAGGGAGGCTCGAGGAGAAGGGGTGAGGCAGGAAGGGCTGGTCAGTGGAGCGCTTAGAACACACGAAACATTTATCAAGTTCCCAGCCTTATGTGGGTGTGGTTCATGGCACCCTAAAATGATCAAAGATTATGGAGCACCATAATAAGTACGATAATAATAATAAAAGTTTGAAATATCATGAGAATTATCAAAATATGACAGAGATACGAAGTGAGCATGTGGTGTCAGAAAAATGACACCAACAGACTTGCGTAATGCAGAATTGCCACAAAACCTTTGATTTCGGTCGGGCGCAGTGGCTCACTCCTGTAATCCTAGCACTCTGGGAGGCCAAGGCAGGTGGATCACTTGAGCTCAGAAGTTTGAGACCAGCCTGAGCAAGAGCAAGACCCCATCTCTAAAAACAGCCGGGCATTGTGGTGGGCGCCAGTAGTCCCAGCTACCGCGGAGACTGAGGCAAGAGGATCATTTGAGCCCAGGAGTTTGAGGTTGCTGTGAGCTATGACACCATGGCACCAGCTATGACACTCTACTAAGGGCGACAAAGTAAGACTCTGTCTAAAAAAAGGGCGGCGCCTGTGGCTCAAAGGAGTAGGGCGCCGGCTCCATATACTGGAGGTGGCGGGTTCAAACCCAGCCCCAGCCAAAAAAAAACAAACAAACAAACAAAAAAAACCCTTCAGTTTGTAAAAAACACAGTATCTGTGAAACATAATAAAGGGAAATGTAATGAAACAAAATATGCCTGTGATATCCACATCCTAGGACTGGGTGCAGTGCTCATGCCTGTCATCCTGCACTCTCAGAGGCCAGGGTGGGAGGATCATCTGAGCTCAGGGGTTCAAGACCAGCCTGAGCAAGAGGGATACCCCATTTCTACTAAAAATAGAAAATTTAGCCAGCATCATATGCACACCTACAGTCTCAGATACTTTGGAGGCTGAATTAAGAGGCTCACTTAAGCCCAGAAGTTGAGGTTACTGTGAGCTATGACACCGCATAGCTCTCTCTATCAAGGGTGACAGAGTGAGACTCTGTCTCAAATAAATAAAATAAAATAAAATAAATATCCATGGCCTAGAATATGGATGATACGTTCCAGACCCTTTCTAACAATTTTAAATTCCATTTTAAAAGCTAATAAGAAATTGGTCCTGGAGTGATGTTCATGGGCACTGTAAGTTGCTTGCCTCTCATGTATCTGACATTGTACACCAAGGTACTGTACCAGACTCATCCTGTATTCTCCCATCACACATCTGACTTGTATCACTACACTAGGGCTCAATTATTTTTTAATAAAAGTTTTGAGAATAGGATGTTAGGAAAGAATGCATCATTTAATGTGGTGGTCATTCTGCTATGGGAAATATGCAAAGGTTGCCATTAGCCACAATTCACGGTTCTAATATTAAGATCTCTGCGTGGTTGGCAGTCGACTGCCACCTCCTTCTCTCTGAGAACTCCCCAGTGTGCACACAGCAGTAGAGGCTTCTCAGCCTTGTTTCTGCTGCGTGGTTCTACCCGGTGCTCATAGCACTGGCCCAGAGGTGACCCCTGTGCAAAGAGGGTCAATCAGCTTCTCTCTTCCAGGAAGTGAACGTTCTGACTGAGAGGTGTTAGAGGCAGCACCCCTAGGAGAAAATCTCTGCACGTGTGGGCTCGCCCAGGTCTCCAGAGATGCCCCAGGGTCTGCCCTCTCCAGGCCTGGTATCCCACTCACCTCTGGCTTCCAGGGGGTCCTCTAATATTCTCCCTGAAGCGCCTCCACCCCCTTGGGTTTTCACTTAAGCTGTTATTTTGTCCTTTGTAACCAGAAGACTCTTACTTTAACATAAGACCACACACATATTTAGTATGATGTTATTTCAGTGCTGACATGGAATTTCTGGATTACAGTAAAATAAAGACCATACACTCATCTTCCTCTTTTTGTTTTGTTTTGTTTTTTTGTTATTTCATCTTCCTCTTACTACTGCCCTTTCTAAAGTGCAGGGACTCTCAACAGCCACAGCGCACACCATTTAGAATTATTTGCACGGTCTTAGAAAATAATTTAAAGACTTCATGGGGGGAAAAATGGGTCCGTTAACTTAAAAGCTCTTTTTTGTTTTGTTTTGTGAAAAAATGTCTGTTAGACTTTCTTTCAGAATTCCAGCACCACACAGGAGACTACTTGTAAACCATCATTAAAACCATTCGATTTCTTTTACCCAGGTGAGAATCTTCTTCAGTTAAGCACCTCCTCAGGAAGTAAAAGTCCTAAGTCATTCTGGGGCAGTGAAGCTTCAAAAAAAAAAAATTTTTTTTTTTTAAAACAGCAGGAAATAGAGCAGAACTGTTACCGACACGTATGGGCTACAGTAGCAACCACAAAATGTGTAGTATCCAGTCTGCCACATTCATTGGACAGGATCACATTGTCCCAGTTAACTAGGGAAGAGGTTAATAGGGGCTTATTGTTTAGTGTGGGGGTGGCAGTATAGTTAAGTCCTTCCTCTCTAATTCTTGTCAAGTTCAGATGAAATCAACAATTTTGGTTTTGTCTAGCATCCAGGGTGTGTTGCCAACTTCATGGTAAGCACCCCTAGTTTCTTCTTAAGGATCCCTGTGTGAAAATTAAGTGTATGGTTTTGCCCCTCCCACCCGATCCCTCTCTTCTGGAAGCAGCAATATTTGTACTTGAGGTATCTAAAAAAATCTCTATCCAAGACAGAGGAAGTCATCATGGGATTTGTCTAGCCTCCTGTATGTCCAAAGAGAAATGGCCTAACATGGGAGGCATTTAAGATTAGAAGTGGTGGTGATTTGGATGAGAGCTCCAAGTTGTAGCTAACTGGAACATCTCATTGATCTCTACCCCTTCCACCAATTAATTAGTGTCCTTTATTGCTCATATAGTTATTACAAAAGAAGATCTTAAGAGAACTCTTAGTCCTAACTTTTTGTGAGGATGCCTTATAGGAAAGACTACACCTTCCCTAGTCTAAATGCAAGTTTCCAACATCTTCTTAGATGCCTCTTGATTAAGTTTAGTGAATAAGTCTTGGTGTCAGCTGAAATGACAGTTCCCATCACACTGTGAATAAGAACTTGAAGACCAGAACCTTATCCAACTCATTTTTGTTGTTGTTGTTGTTGTTGAGAGTCTCACTTTGTCGCCCACGGTAGAGTGCCTTGCCGTCAGAGCTCACAGCAACCTCAAACTCTGGGCTCAAGAGATTCTCTTGCCTTAATCTCTCAAGTAGCTGGGACTACAGGCACCGGCCACATTGCTCCGGGTCTGGCTCTGGCTCTGGCTCAGGCTGATCTCCAACCCGTGAGCTCAGGCAATCCACCGCCTGGGCCTCCCAGGTGCTGAGATTACAGAGTCACCTGCCGCGGCCTACCCAACTCATGTCATCTGGTGAGAACGGACTCAAAGAAAGGGGCTCCGAGGGCAATGGGAGGAAAACCCGGTCTGCTAAACCAGAAGTCTGAAGAACTCAGAAGAATGCAGGGACCAAGTAACTAGGTAACCAATGACCAATAGAAAGAGACACTAAATGACCAATAGGACAGGACAATACTGCCTGGAGGCGCAGAGAAGCCAATGAGAGGTTTGGGGCCAATTTCAAACCGGCTACTTACACAGCTGCAGACCTGCGGCCTCCCTCGCTCACCTTTTCTCCTTCCTGAGAGGGTCCCACTTCCCACTCTTTTTGGAAGTGCTCTAAACTTTCTCTTTGTTCTTCCTACATAAAACCTCTCTTTGTTACCCTGAAACTTGTGTAAGTTACTTTTGCTCTGTATTCACCCTGCCTGTGCCGCTCCAGTTTTATTTTCAGTTTCCACTTGCTTTTGGTTACCACCTTTCCTGGGTTGAACTTTCTAGCTCAGCAGAGTAATGGAACCAGGCCAGCTGGGTGTGTGGAACCGGGACTCCCGACCCCCAACACTCAGCACCTAGCATCGTGCTACTATTAGGAAGTTCAACGACTAATAAGCAAATCCTCTTTATCTTTCCTATTGGATTTTATTTTTCATGGAGAAAATATTTTACAAAGAAAATATTAAGTAAGAACCATCTGGACTTAAACTTTAGATTGGACACAGATCTGACATTTCCTGCAGAGGGGAAAAAGCTTAAAATATAAATACATATATGTACATATATATATTTCTCAAAGAAAAAGCAGTATTTTAAGCAAGTGCAAAGAGATTTCAAATATTAGGAGTTCAGTCAAATTGTGGAGACTGAACTGACGTAAAAAACATAAACACAATTTAAAAACCCAGGATTCTTTGCCTGGAATGAAATGAATAGCCACAAAACAAGCTTCAGAGAAGGAACATCTTAGTAGACGAGGCATCTGGGGATGGGCTTCAAGTTGGAGGTAGAACCCACTTTGACCATAAAGCCTGGGTGAGAGTCAGACACGTGACAAACCGTTCCACCCACAGGGGTCCCTAAATAGTCACCACCTCCTCCACTCTTCTCGTTTGGGTGATGAGTCAAGCCAAAACCATCATCAAAACTGCTGGCCTTTTCTCTCACTGTTCTGTTTGCACCCAAGACAAAATCTCCAAGGCATTGTAGGGGATCAGAACATGCCACCCCCAAACATGCCACTTTTGTGTAAAGATTATTTTGAGCTGAAGGCAACTGGGAAGCAGCACACAGAGGAAGAATCCGTTATGCTTCCCCTTTTGCCTAATAGCAGGGCATAAAGTCTTCCTGTCTCCAGGAAAATGGAAAGGGAAAATGCCTCTTCTTTGCACAACAACCCTTACCAGACAATCCTTATCTATTATACATTTCCTAGTTGTCCTCCTACAATTTACCACCCATAGGAACCCAAACCCCTTTTCTTTGTCCACTCATTTCTCCACCATTTATTGCTCTTTGTTAAAATGGTATACATATAAACCCCTGAGTCTAACCACCTCTCTGGGTTTCTACTACTTTTTGCAAAAAAATATTAACATTCATAAATGCTGTGGTTTGAATATTTGTCCCCTCCAAAAGTCATGTTGACATTTGATTTTCAATGTGGCAGTATTGAGAGGTGAGGCCTTTAAGAGGTGAGTGGATCATGAGGGCAGAGCCAGATTTAATGGATTTACCAATATTTAATGAATTTTAATGGATTTTAAATAATGTATTTAATGGATTTAATAATATTTAATGGATTATTGGTTTATTAATTAATAAATCAGTGATTCAATGGGTTATCGCAGGAGTGGGACTCGTGGCTTTGTAAGAAGATAAAGAAAAAACTGAGCTAAAACACTTGCACACACTCTCCCCCACCGCCCACCCCATGTAGTGCCCTGTTGCTGCCTTCAGACCCTGAAGGCACCAGCAAGAAGGCTCTCACTAGATGTAGCCCTCTGACACTGGACTTCTCAGCCTCCATAACTATAAGCTGTAGGAAATAAAAGTCATTTTCTCAATAAAGTACCCAGCATCTGGTATTCTCTTACAAGCAACAGAAAATAAATGAAGAAATAAAGAAACATATACCCTTTCTCTTGTTACTCTGTCTTTTGTAAGTTTAATTTGTAGGCATAGGCCCCAATTAACTAAACCTGAAGTTGTTTTTCTCTTCCCTTACAGCCTAACAGGGAAAATAAAGAGACAAAAAATACTTTTACAATAAAATAGTGTGCTTAAACGCCAGGCGTGGTGGCTCACACATCTAATCCTAGCACACTGGGAGGCTGAGGTAGTGGATTGCTTGAACTCAGGAGTTTAAAACCAGCCTGAGCAAACGCAAGACCCCGTTTCTATTAAAAACAGAAAAACTAGCTGGGGACAGTGGCAAGCGCCTGTTATTTGGGAGGCTGAGATAAGAGGATTGCTAAAGCGTAAGAATTTGAGGTTGCTGTGCACTACCCTGTTTCCCCGAAAATAAGACATCCTCCAAAAATAAGACCTACTTACAGGAAAGATAAGACGTCCCCCGAAAATAAGACCTAGTGCATCTCTGGGAGCACACCTTAAAATAAGACACTGTCTTATTTTCGGGGAAACAGGGTAGATGCCATGACACTCTACCCAGGACCATAGATTAGAACTCTGTCTCAGAGAGAGACAGAGGAAAAAAAAATAATATGCTTGAAGAAAGAGTTATATAGTATTTATTGTTTTAAGCAGGTGTTGGCTTAAAGGGTTAACCTGGCTTCTCTCCCTTCCAGGAGCAGGTGTGGGAAGAGAGGGAAGAGGATTGATTACATTCTTTCACTACACCAGCTTTCACCAGCCTTTCTCTGAAAATAGCTCTTTATCTGAAGTTTAAGTGTGGTAGGGTCTAATGGAATTTCACATGTGAACCTTTTACTTTTTCAGTGCGGGACCGAGACACACACAAACTAGTATAGCAAATGCGACTGAATTGCGCACTTTCCAACAATAGTTAATTTTCTGTTCTGTAAATTCTACCTCAATTAAAAGAGGAATGAAACAACCCTAATTTGCTATCTCTGAAAACCTCTCCAAAGTCATAAAATTCATCCATCCTGTTTTGTGTTTGTAAAGGACTGGACCAGAATTGAAAAGAATTTAACACTAGGAAGAAGGCCTGGACACAAGGACTGAGTCGCAGTCCCAGCTCTGTCTCCTCTACACCTTCATTTCTCTCATAAAACAGCAAGACTGGCATATCTGGTCTCTTCCCCATGTAAATGGTTTGATTTAAGATCAAGAGGTATTTACATCTTTATTGTTCTTTTTTCATAGGGCTTCTTTTACATTTCATGATTCAGTTAAGTCCAGAAACCCAGTGGTGTGACATGAGCAAATCTTTTCAATGTGTCTCTCTTTGATGTATACATCATTCATTGAAAAACAGCAAACATTTAACATATTCCAAAAAGCACAAAAACAAACAAATCCCATTTCTGCCCTCAAGTACTGTGCAGTCTACTGAGTGTTATGTAACTATAGTTGGCCCCCATGTCCATGGGTTCTGCATCTGTGGGTTCAGCCAACCAGGGATTGAAAATATTGGAAAAAAATATTATGCCTGTACGGAATATGTGTAGACTTTTTTGTTATTATTCCTTAAACAATACAGTATAAAAACCATCTATATAGCACTTACATTGTATCAGGTATTATAAGAAATTTGGAGATGATTCAAAGTACACAGGAGGATTTGCACAGGTTTTATGCTAATAATACACCATTTATTTTTATTTATTTATTTATTTATTTATTTTTTGAGACAGAGTCTCACTTTGTCGTCCTCGGTAGAGTGCCATGATGTCACACAGCTCACAGCAACTTCCAACTCCTGGGTTTAGGCAATTCTTTTGCCTCAGCCTCCTGAGTAGCTGGGACTACAGGCACTCACCACAACACCTGGCTTTTTTTTTGTTGCAGTTTGGCCAGGGCTGGGTTTGAACCCACCACCCTCGGTATATGGGGCCGGCGCCCTATCCACTGAACCACAGGCGCTGCCTCTGATATACCATTTTATATTAGGGATTTGAGCATCCTCAGATTTTGGAATCTTCAGAAGTCCCTGCACCAAAGCCTTAGGGATACTGAGGGATGATTGTATTTATATACAGTTAAGTCACAGCACAGCTCAGGAAGTGTCTGATCGGCCATCAGAGCTAAGGAGCTGAGGATCTCCAGTAGTTGGTGTGGATTTAACTAGCTCAGGGAGCTGGGAAAGGAAAGGGATCCTGAGGATAGAGAAGCTGGGAAGGACCAGCCGGCAGAGAAGACAGGTAAAGGCCAGACGAGAAGGTGAGCTGGAGTTAGAGCGTGAACAACCTCGTGTGCACTACTATTATTCCCACTGTGCACGAGGCGCTCAGGTGTGGCATCTGAAACATGTGGCTGCCTACGAGATTCTTCTTAATTATAAAGAGAAAAACTGTTATTGGATAGTGGAGAAAACAGGCAAAGACATCGTTGTCCAGAGATCAAAGTCAAAGTTACCTGTTAGGGAACAAATCAATGTCAGGTGTTTGCTGGGTATAACATACTGAGAATTCCGTGGGATTTCTGCTCAAAATACCTAATCTAAATTTAATGATAAAGAAACACCAGGCTGTGCACTCTTGTGCACAGTGGTTACAGCGCTGGCCACATGCACTGAGGCTGGCGGGTTCAAGCCCAGCCCAGGCAGGGTAGACAACAATGACAACTGCAAGAAGAAAGTGGCCGAGTGTTGTGGCAGGCGCCTGTGGTCCCAGCTACTTGGGAGGCTGAGGCAGGAGAATCTCTTGAGCCCGGGGGTTTGGGGTTGCTGTGGGCTGTGATGCCAGAGTACTCTACAGAGGGCAACATAGTGAGACTCTGTCCCAGGCGGGGGGAGGAAAGGGTGAAGAAAAAAAGAAACACCAGGCAAACCCAAACTGAAGGGCACTGCACAAAATAAATGACCAGTACTTTCCAAAAATATTAGTGTCATGAAAGAAAAAAAAACCAAAAACACAAGGGGAGGAAACTTTCCCAAAGATGACTAAACAGGCATACTGCTAAATACAATAACGCATGGTTTAGGATTTTCTTTTGCCATAAAAAAACATTATTTGGACAACTAGAAAGATCTGAATAAGATCTACAGAGTCAATAACAGTATTGTTGCAATGGTAATTTCATAATTTTCTGGCTATGTAAGAGAAATATTTAGGAAATACTAACTCAAGTATTTACGAGTAAAGGGGCATCGTGTCTGTAACTTACTCTCAAACAGTTCAGAAAAAAGGGTACATATGCATATGTATAAATGGAGAGAGAGGGATAAAATGTTAACATTTGGGCAATCTGGATAAAAGATTTGAGAATTATGTGTACTATTGTTACAACTTATTTCTAAGTCTGATATTATACCAAAATTAAAAGTTAAAGAAAATTAATTCAAGAAGTTGGGACACTTCATGCTAGGATAGGAATCCAGATTTGTTTGATTATGTTTTTCACCATTGGATATGTTTTGACCTCTCTAGTCGAGATCAACAATATAGGACATACTAGATTTTTATAGTGAGCTGTACTTCACATACCATAAAATTCTCTTTTTCAAGTGTACAACTTGGTGCTTTGCAGTTGTGCAACCATCACCACTATCTGATTCCAGGATATTTCATCACTCCCCAAAGAAACCCCTACCCATTAGCAGTTACCCCGCATTTTCTTCAGCTTCCAGCTCCTGGCAACCACTTTCTACCTCTACAGATTCACTTATTTTGGACATTTTATTTAAATGGAACCAGATAACATAGAGCCTTTCATGTCTGATTCCTATCACTTAGTATAACGTTTTCCAGGTTTATTGATGTTGTGAGATCTATTGGTACTACATCTTATTTAATTGCTGAAGAATATTCCACTGTATGGATATACCACATCTTGTTTATCTTCGTTTGGTGGACATTTTGGACATTTGGGGGTTTGGTTGTTATAAATAATGTTACTAGGAACATTCAGCACACATTTTTGTGTGGCCATATGTTTTCAGTTATCTTAGGTATACATCTAGGCATGAAATAGTTGGGTTGTATAGTAATTTGTTTGTGAAAGCTGCCGTAACAAATACCAAAACGGGGTGACTGAAACAATGGAGATTTGTTTTCTTACAGTTCTGGAGGCTAGAATTGGAGATGAAGGTGCCGACAAGTTTGGTTTCTTCTGAGGCCATTCTCCTTGGTTTGCAGATGGCCACCTTCTCACAGTGTCCCCACATGGTCATCTCTCTACGTATGCTCATATCTGGTGGTGTCTCTATCCATGTTGTAATCTGTTGTTGTTTTTTTTTTTAGACAGAGTCTCACTTTGTTGCCCAGGCTGGACTGCAGTGGCATAATCATAGCTCACTGTAAACTCATACTCTTGAGCTCAGGCGATCCTCCTGCCTCGGCACTACCACACCCAGCAGATTTTTCTATTTTTAGTAGAGACAGGGGTCTCAGGCTGGTTTCAAACTCCTGGCCTCAAGTGATCCTCCTGCCTCAGCCTCCCAGAGTGCTGGGATTACAGGTGTTAGCCACCACCCCCAGCCCATTTTTAAAACTTAAGAAAAGTCACACAATATTGGGGACAATGACAAAGAAAAATTGAAACTTTTTAAGGGCAAAATATGATATTGGTTATCTTTAAGTGAAGAAAACCCGTATCTTTACTGTTTTAATGCTTAGAACAGCTCTTAAACTGAGTTCAGAAGTTTTAAACTCAACGCTCATTTTTTTAATTTATTAGAAGTTGCTAACTTGGCTTGGCGCCTGTGGCTCAAGCAGCTAAGGCCCCAGCCACATACATCTGAACTGGCGGGTTCGAATCCAGCCCAGGCCGGCCAAACAACAATGACGGCTGCACAAAAAATGGCGGGCGTTGTGGTGGGCGCCTGTAGTCCCAGCTACTTTGGAGGTGGAGGCAGGAGAATCACTTGAGCCCAGGAGTTGGAGGTTGCTGTGAGCTGTGATGCCACGCACTCTACCTAGGGTGACAGCTTGAGGCTCTGTCTCAAAAAAAAGAAGTTGCTAACTCAAGCAATTCTCCCAAATACAATAGTTGAGTCTAATTTTTTGTTTGCTTGTCAGACATGTGTTTTTGTTCGGTTCTGTCCTATGAGGTCTGACGACTAAGTGTCAAACTTGTTGTCATGCACTTACTGGGCAGCACTGTACAGCCAGCTCGGTGAAGTGTCATAACCTTGGTGTATCAGTGTTTCAAAGCTGCGCTCATGTCAATGTGTGGCGGTGTCTTGCTGAGAGGCAGTTGTTATTGTTGTGTGTTTTGTATGCTGTCACAGAGCTTGAAGTAGAGGAATGAACAAATATTTGTAAATTTCCTGCTAAACTCAGCAAAAGTGGACCTGAAACCAGGGACACATTATTCCAAGTTTATGGAGATGATTCCATTAAGAGAATGGCAGTGTACAAGTGGATTTAATGTTCTTCTGAGGAGAGAGAAAGTGTCACTGATGAAGGGAGGTCAGGGCGGCCAGCAATGAGCAGAACTGACGAAAACATTGCAGAATTTGTTAAATTCTGGGTCAAAATCTTTAGCTGACTGTGAGAAGCATAGCAGACCGAGTAAACATCCACAGAGAAACGGGAAAATCTTTTTTTTTTTTTTTGAGACAGTCTTACTTTGTTGCCCTCATAGAGTGCTGTGGCATCACAGCTCACAGCAGTCTCAAACTCTTGGGCTTAAGTGATTCTCTTGCCTTAGCCTCCCAAGTAGCTGGGACTACAGGCACCCACCACAACGCCCAGTTATTTTTTGGTTGTAGTTGTCATTGTTGTTTGGCAGGTCTGGGCTGGGTTTGAACACGCCAGCTCCAGTGTATGTGGCTGGCACCCTAAACACGGAGCCACAGGCCCCGAGCCTAGAAACAGGAATATCTTAACTGAAGATCTTGGCCAACAACTCATGGCTTTAGCATCACAAAAACATACCAGCTCATATATGGCACTGTCTGTGAGGGAGTTTTTAGCCAATAAACGAATTACTTTATTGGAAAACCCTCTGTGCTCATCCGATCTGGCCTCCAGTGATTTTTTTTTTTTTTGTGTCTGAAAATAAAGGAAATATTGAAAGGAAGACTTTTTTCTTTTCTTTTCTTTTCTTTTCTTTTTTTGCAGTTTTTGGCTGGGGCTGGGCTTGAACCCGCCATCTCCAGCTTATGGGGCCCGGAGCCCTACTCCTTTGAGCCACAGGCGCCGCCCACTTTTTTCTTTTTTTTTGAGACAGAGTCTCAAGCTCTGGGTAGAGTGCCCTGGTGTCACAGCTCACAGCAACCTCCCACTCTTGGTCTCAAGCGATCCTCTTGCCTCAGTTTTTCTATTTGTCCTAGAGATGGGGTCTCATTTTTGCTCAGGCTGGTCTTGAACTCGTGACCTCAAGCTATCCACCTGCCTCTCGGCCTCCCAGAGTGCTGGGACTACAGGCATGAGCCACCATGCCCAGCCGAAAGGAAGACATTTTGATGATATCCAGGTTATCATGGATAATACAATGACAGCTCTGATGCCCATTCCAGAAAAAGAGCTCCAAAATTGCTTTGAAGGGTGGACTAGGTACTGGCATTGGTACATAACTTCCCGAGGGGAGTGCTTCAAAGGCGGCCATGGTGATATTCAGCAGCAAGGTATGCAGCACTTTTTCTAGGATGAGTTCACAAACTTATTTGTCAGAACTTGCATGTTTTGTGACACTCACTTTACGCCTCCTTTATACTTTTTTTTTTTTTTAGACAGAGTCTCACTATGTCACCCTCGGTAGAGTGCTGTGGTGTCATAGTTCACAGCTACTTCAAACTCTTAGGCTGAAGTGATTCTCTTGCCTTGGCCTCCCAAGTAGCTGAGACTACAGGTGCTCCCCACACCATCCGGATACTTTTGGAAACAGGATCTCATTGTTGCTCAGGCTGGTCTCCAACTCCTGAGCTCAGGCAATCTGCCCCCCCTCAGCCTCCCAGAATGCTAGGATTACAGGCGTGAACCACCTCGCCCAGCCCTCTTTTATACTTTTTTATTCCATTCTGTGTGTTCCATCCTGAAACATTCCTAAGTATCTAGCCTGCGCAAGCAATATGCTATTAGTAGAATGTAAAACTCAGCTTCAGGCAATTACTAAACCCTCTGAAACTGACCCAGAAACTCTTTTTCCACCTGTCCTAAATGAACATTCCTTGTTCGCATCTTCCCTGGCAGTCTGACTCCTTTGACTCTTTCTGCACTTTCTTCCAATACTCACTCAGGATACTTACTCAATCTGACCACTGTAGACACAGCTCTCTGAACGGGGCCACTTGGACTTTTTGGGTCCACACATAGTAGCTGCCGTGAAAGAATCTCGAGTGCCCAACCTGAACCTCAGGTCTAGTCAGCAGTCTCATGGGGGGTGGTGACCCAGAGGGGGCTGCACTTCTACCCTTTTAGGGTATGAGGTCATTCCCTGCCTCCAGCTGTTTCTCATTAACCCGTTTAGCCTCTTCTGTGAGTGAATGAATCAGACTTTATGTCCTAAAGACACCTACTCAGGAGGCTGAGGCAGGAGGATTTCTTTTTTTCTTTGAGACTCACTGTGTTGCCCTGATTAGAGAGCTGTGCCATCACAGCTCATGGCAACCTCAAACTCTTGGACTTAAGTGATTCTCTTGCCTCAGCCTCCCAAGTAGCTGGGACTACAGGCGCCTGCCACAACACCCGGCTATTTTTGTTGTTGTTGCAGTTGTGATTGTTGTTTTAGCAGACCTGGGCCTGCTTCAAAACCACCAGCTTTGGTGTATGTGGCTGGCGCCCTAACCACTGAGCTACGGGAGCCGCCAGATCTCTTAAGCCCAGGAGTTTCAGGTTGCTGTGGTCTACGCTGAGGCCAGGACACTCTAGCCTGGACAACAGAGTGAGACTTTATCTCAAAAAAAAAAAAGAAAAACATTTTAGAAAATGAGCTAATTTTTGTTTTGTAATAGTAGGTATATGTAAGACACTCTGTAAGAAGAGGTATATTTTTTGTTGTCTTAGTTTACATTCCCAAAGCTTTTCACACCCAACTGGGAGTGCCCGCTAGATATTCAAAAGACACACATCATCACTCTCTAAGTGCAAAAAGACTGAAGGTGAACTGCATCTTCAGGGCATGCCAAAACCTCCCAGGTACGCATCAGCACAGTCACTGACAGCTTTAACACTTCATTTTGGCAAATTGAAACTTGTGTTATTTCCATAATAAACAATATAATTCTATTTATTTCTCAACCACTTAAACAGGGGTGAAATGGTCTCTCCAAGCTCAAACAAAAATCCAATCTTCAGAAACAGGTCTACAGGATTGTCTTTTGTTCTAAAAAAAAAAAAGATATGTCATAACAGAGCTGTATCAATTTGGTTGTGCTGGTGTGGCATTAAAAAAAAATAACCTGGAATATAACCACTTAGTGAGGAAGTAGAACCAGCTCTCCAAATGTTGAGGTTACTTTAGGGACCATCACAGTTACGCTATCCAGTGAAAACTCCACAAGAAATAGGGTAGGTTTCACACTTCTAGACATTTGTAATCCTTTAAGTTACTTTGTCAAATCCACTTAGCTTTAGATCCTTAGGATATTTAAAGAAATTATTACCCAAAGGAAACAGGACAACAAAAGCAGACTATTTAAGATGTTGACTTAGTGCAGTATCAAGTCAACAAAACTCTGCAAATACGAATTATTCATCTCAAATGTCTAAGATATTTTTCTCTATTCTATTATGTCCAGAATGCCCAGGAAAGATGAACAAACTACAGCTGGAATATATCAAAATTTCAGTTTTACACATTTTTTCAAAGGGTCCATGTTTTAAAAGTATGAACTTTTTAGACTCAGGTAGCTGAAAAGATACTTCTATTTGGAGGTTAATTAATTTCCTTTAAGGGGAAAACAAAGAGAGGAATCTTCCAGGAAAGGTAATTGTTTTCTTCTTAACAAGGCTGATTTTCAAGAATGCTGGAAACACAAAGAAAACCACCACCATGTGTCAAGGGAATCGTTGGAGTATTCCAAGTGGAATGAATAGGTCTCCCGGAGGTTACTTTTTCTTGGAATGTATATTCCATTAGGGGTGATGCCTCCGCAGGGTAATGTGCTTAGCACCATTCAGGCAGAATCCCAGCAGCCATGAACATTTCAGAAATACACATCTAAGCCAGCCTTGGCCAGGAGCCAAGACAATACAGTAATCCACTTGGACGGCTGAGAGGGTGAGGTCGGGTCAGAGATAAGCAGCACTGGCTGAATGCTCACAGTTCACCCGCTGCCTGACGAGCCCGGACTCGGGGCTGCAGAGCTGGCATGGGTGTTGGAATTGAACCCCTCCCGGCTTAAAGGCCTTATGATCCAACCTCTGTCACTGTGACTACACTTACCCCAGTTAATATTTTTCAAAGAGAATACATTTCCTAAATTTATGCAGGGAGGCTAAAAGAAAATCCTCAGTGTTTTTTAAAAAAATTGCAATTTTACATTTCTCCTGGGTTTTCATTTCTTTTATTTAATAAATATTTGAGTGCCTCCTATACGGATGTCAGGGTTGTCCTTATGGTGAAGCTGAATAGAGCAAAGAGAGTTGCCAACGTTGACCCTGTTCAATTTCCTCCCAAGTGAATGAATTCCCAGAGGAGTCTGCGGTTGTAAAGCACATGTTTTCTGTGGCAGCTGTCAGCTTTGGGGGAACAATGGTGTCATAGCTTATTGGTGACAGCAGATGGAAGTAGCCTCTGGGGTTCAGGAAAAAAATGCAAGATTATGGACCAACAACATAAGAAAGCCAAATCTCCTTAGCTAGTTATCACTGTTTAAGGTATGATGTAGAATAAAAGTATGACTTAGGTAAAACACTGTCATGTTGTCAAAATATAATAGATTTGAGAACTGAAATATTATAATTATGAAATAGGTTAATGTCCTCTTTTTACTCCCTATCTCTAGTGCAGTAGCCAGCATGCTTTCTGTTGGCAAGTGACAGAAACTCAACTGTGAGCATAAAAGAATTTACTGACTTGTGTAACTGGTAGATTCAGGGTGGGGCTGGTTTCAGGATGACAGGGCCAGGGTCTCAAATGAGTTTGTCAGGTCTTTCTCTCGACTTAAGTGTTTTCATTATTTTCTTGTCTTTTCTCTGAAGGTGGGCTTTTCCCACGTGGCAGGGAAATTACCAGACATATTCCTCAGCTAACATCTGCTCCACCCCCATGATACAAAAAGCAGAGCCCTTTCTCCATGTCTAGATATCACTCCCGGGAGGAACTCTAATTTCTCTGACTTGGGTTACATGCCCTTGCCTGGAACAATCTCGAAACCCAGGTAAATAGGATATTGGGGCTGTCTGGAATAGTATGGGCCTGTTACGGAGCAGGGGCTAGGGCTAGAAGCCCCAACAAAGTCACGTGATTGTATCCTGTGAGAGAGAGGAAACTCCTCAAAGGAAAAAGAGCTTTGCAAACAAAAGCAAAAGACATTTTTGAAGATTCCAACCCCTGAGCTTTAAATCTGCCTTATCTCTGGGTTAGGCTTGCTCCATTGAATTTTTGAGTAATATGGTTATATTTCCAGCTCAGTGCTTCTTAAAACTTTAACACATATCAGAGTCATCTGTGTCATTAAAACACAGCTTATGGGGACCCATCCAGAGTTTTCAATTGAGTAAGTCCATTTCCAGGTGTTACAGCTGCTGCTAGTCTGAGGACTCTACTTTGGAAACTATTGTTCTAGGATTTATTTTTAAATTTGTCAAAGAACTTATTATTCAAATGAACACCAGTCTGGATATATTTCACGGGGAAATGCTTTCAAATCTTCCAGGAACATTTAACTCATGTGGATTAGTTCTGTGGTTTTGGGCCAATTAATTACCCACTCCACCAGTTTTTTCTTATGTAAATTGAGAATAATGGCACGTACCTCATGTGTTTGTTGCAGAGATTAAATAAATTAATATATGTAACATACTGGGAAGAGTTTCTGGTGCCTAGTATGTAATATGCAAATATTTACAAGTATCACAGAGAATAGGTAAGGGAAGGAAATCATCCAAAATATTTGATAGAATGGAATACAAATTTTAACACTAAATCCTGAAAGGGATTATGCATACCAATCTCACTTATAAATTCTCCATGAAAAATCCTAAAGATTAGCAAATAGAATCTAGAGCTGTACATTGAAAGAATATAGTAACACAACCAAATGAGTTGTATTCTAAGAATAGATGGATGATTCAACAATAAGAAGTCCACAAATGTAGTTACTAGATAGTAATAGTTCCATCGCAAAGACTATCATTTCAAATGCTCAATAGGTCATCAACATTGACTCCTGGTGAACTTTTTCAGGAAAATCAGAATAGATAGGTTATTCTATTCTTGGCTACCCAGCATCAGTGTCCTATTTTGGGGTCCAGAGGAGTCTGTGTGAATCAGGTGGAATATGGGTTCCTGCTGGAAATCTAGGCACTTGCTTTTCCTAACTCTGATGCCACTGGACAGGCTACAGCCCCAAAGTCAATCAGAGACCTTTGCGTAGGACTCTGAGAAAGAAGGTAATGCAGTGAAGCGGGGTCAGTTAGAATCCAATTGATGGAGGCTGTGGTGCCAGTGTCAGCATCTGAGGGTGGCAGGGGCATCTCAACAGGACTGACTCCTCCTGGGCTGTAATTTTGGCTGTAGTCTGGCTTAATGTTTTTAGAAGAGATAAAATTTTATTATGTATTTATTTAGAGATAGATTCTTACTCTGTGGCCCTGAGTAGAGTGCCATAGTGTCATAGCTCACAGCAGCCTTAAACTCTTGGGCTCAGGCAGTCCTCTTGCCTCAGCCTCCCAAGCTGCTGGGACTACAGGTGCCCACCACCACGCCCTCCTATTTTTTTGGTTGCAATTGTCATTGTTGTTTTAGCTGGCCCAGGCTGCGTTTGAACCCGCCTGCCCTGGTGTATGTAACCAGTGCCCTAACTGCTGAGCTACAGGTGCCGAGCCAGCCAGCTAGTTTTTAGAATTTTCACTAGAGATAGGAGCCTTTATCTTGTTCAGGCGGCTCTTGAACTTGTGAGCTCAGGCAATACACCTGTCTCAGCCTCCCAGAGTGCTAGGATTACAGGTGTGAGCCACTGTGCCCAGCCCTTTATTTTATTTTGAAAGATCAGTGTTGCCATATCTTGTACAGTGGAAAAAAGCATTCTAGGCAGAGGGAACAGAATGCATTAGGTCTGTCATAAAACTAGGAACAAGGGGTAGTTGTGGTAGGAAGTCAGAGAAAATTGGCAACACTGTTACTGGGATTTAAACAGAAGAGAAGCTGGTTAGCACTTGCTAAGAATAAGACTCAAATATCTGATGGCTACTTGGACCAGATGAACACATGATATCCTGAGATTTCTTACTGGACACTTTCCAGTCAAGGAAAATTCCCAACTTCAAGGAAACACCCAATTTCATGACTGGTAGTCTTCTTCCCATAGGCTGAGTTTGGACCATCAATCTTCCCAGAGGTTGCATGAGCCATCAGAGCCTTCCAGAGTTTTCTTCCTGTGAGTTACCCAGATTCTGTTTCTGGTGTTGAAACATATTAACAGTGAAATGCCAGAAACGTTCTCATTCATGCCAGCATTAACACAGGGGTGATCTCTGTAGTCTGCTGCCATGAGCGTCTACATCTTGTGAACACTTCTGTGGGCAGGGTAGGTGGACTGGTCATTAAATGCCTGAATCAAACCAAGGGGAACTAACTGTAAGCCAAGCCAGGGCTTCGGGGACTTGAATGTTCATGTCCTTCTCTCAGTGGTGTACTTCTGGGGATTCAGCCTAAGAAAATAATCAGGGCTGAAAACAAAGACTTGTGTGTAAAGGGAAGAAATTTGCACCCGGCCTCAATAGCCAAGCAGTCTCTCTTTTAAGTAGGAAACTGCTTTCTTTTTCTTCTCTTTCTCGTCCCTCCCATTCCCTCCTCTTTCCCTTCTTCCCCCTCCTTCTCCTTGCCTTCCTCCTCCTCTCTCTCTCCTTTTTATTATTTATCTATTTACTTTGAGACAGAGTTTCACTTTATCGCCCTCGGTAGAGTGCATGGCATCACAGCTCACAGCAACTCCTGGGCTTAGGCGTTTCTCTTACCTCAGCCTCCTGAGTAGCTGGGACTACAGGCGCCTGCCACAATACCGGCTATTTCTTTGTTGTTGTTGCAGTTTGGCCAGGGCTGGATTTGAACCTGCCACCCTCAGTATATGGGGCCAGCACCCTACTCACTGAGCCACAGGTGCCGCCCTGTCTCTCCTTTTTATCATACCTTAATGTGCTTTTTAGTTGTAAGAGAGAAGGTTCTAGTTATAAGAGAGAAGGGCTAGTCTGAATGGAATAAGTTCCAAAAAAGTAAGGTAAGTACTTCTGAATAATAAATGGGAATTTTCAGGTTGGGTTTGGAGCACCCAGTGTGGAAGCTCTTGAACTCAGAATCAAGAGATGTGGGAAAATCTCTCAGGATGGGGAGTAGTTTCTTGTGGCTGAGAAGGCTTCATGAGCTGGGGGTCCAGCAGTGTCTGATAAGCTCTAATTTGTTTCTTTTTCTGCAAGTGATTAAATTCTAGTTTCAGAATCTCTGTATAAATGTATAGCACATAAAAGCCTGAAGGTGGTGGTGTCTGGAGCTTGTGCTCATGCCAGAGGTGGTGGGGTAACTACCGAGAGACACTCTGGAGTGGAGCTGGAACATGAACGGGGGAATGGGAACCGGGGCGACCGGAAGCCTCCCTAGGAACCAAACCTGGGGTAGGGCTGGGCTTCCCATAGTAATGTGGGTTCATAGAGTGGAGCAAAGGGTAATCCAGAAGGCAAGGATATTTAGGGACATTCCCATTGCATATGTGCAAGAGTGTTTAAGGCCATGTTATTCATATCCAGACACATCTACCTTCAGAATGACCTCCAACTCCCATTACAACTCAGAATTCTCAAACACACTGTTGGCCTCAGCCAGCCCCAGCCCCTCTAGCTGTCTGCTTTCTCCTCCTGCTTCTAGCTCTCTCCTGGCCATGAGGGAGCTAGTGTGCCCTCGTGGGAATATCGCGTATCTGTGTCCTAACTCTACCTCCATTCTTGCCTACGTAGCCCTTGGGCCTACAAGCAAGCACACCCGTGGTATGATCCATTAATGGAGAATGGATCAGGAAAAGGGCCCACAAAGGTCCAGAATGTGAGCTCTTTGAAGTAATTTGGGCAGGGAATTTGGAGGTACCCAGTGCACAATGGAAGAAAAAATTGGATATAAGGTCTTGAAAATGCTTTGCCTTAGCCGGGCATGGTGGCTCACGTCTGTAATCCTAGCACTTTGGGAGGCTGAGATGGGTGGATTGCTTGAGCTCACGAGTTCAAGACCAGCCTGAGCAAAAGCGAGACCCTATTTCTACTAAAAATAGGAAAAAAACTGAGGCAAGAGGATCACTTGAGCCAGAGTTAGAGGTTGCTGTGAGCTATGATGCTATGGCACTCTACCCAAGGCAACAGCTTAAGATTCTGTCTCAAAAAAGAAAACTAACAACAACAACAAAAACCAATGCTTTGCCCTTTATGACAGGTTGTGGCCTCTGGGGAGAGGTCTGGTTCAGTTACTGGATCAAATCCAAAAGAGCTTCCTGAAGGTGACCTTGGCCTTGTTTTCCCTGTGGTTTCAGAAGTCTTATTGCGGTATAAGGATATCTGTATTTGAGAACATGTAAACCGATGATAAGGATGAGGAAAATATACAATTTACAGATGTGAATAAAGAAAAAGGAGAAAATGAGATAGTGAATATATTACCCCCTAAATGACTAATATGGGTTTTAGTGTAAAACCTTTGGTTCACATATTTCCAGGTGCTGGTGGGAATCTTCATTCCTAGTACCTATCTTCTTGGGCAACACCTGGCTAATAGCCAGAATTTACTGAATGCTCCCTATTTCCTAAACTTTGTTCCTATATGAGTCATTTCGTGTGATTTTCACAGCTGCTCAGTGAGGGAGGAGCTACACAAGGATGAGGAATGACCGAAATGTGAGCCCAGGTAGACCCGCACGAGAGCCCCACTCCCAACCAATAAGCGACAATTTCCCAAGTGGGTAGAAAATCTGGGAAAAGAACCTTAAAACTAAGTAATTTGGGTAAAAGTAGGTCTCCTTCTCCTAACTCAGGTAACGTGATGTCTCCTTTTCACCGCAGCCTTCAGGTGAATGCAGCCGGTCCTTCCCCATTTGATCATATCTCTCTCCTGGGCAGCCCAGTTAGTGCAAAGAGAATATTCCTCAGGGACATGGAGACCAGAATTTGGCTTGTGGGGGGTGGGGGGTGAGGGGGTAGGGGGGGAGGGTCGTGTGATTGAGTCTGTTGAGGCAAATTAGGAGGCCATTAGCCTGAGGACATCCCTGTCACTGGGGCTCCTATGTAAGCAAACCAAAACTTAACTTGGAAACATTTCTTATAAGTAACCAAGAAAGAAAACAGAAGAAAACAAAAATGAGCCTTAGCCAACCACCAACAGCCAAGCAGCCAATTGGTTATAAACCTTGGGACCTCCCCTGGGACTGCAGGCATTTGAGGCAGAGGCCCCACCCACTGTCTTGTACCCTAATAAGGCAAACAGCCGGCTGTAGCCGACCAGGCAGTCTCTTCACTTTACATCAGTGTCTGCTGCTCACACAGCTAGAGCAGGTTTGAGTGCTACTCAGTGTAGGAAAAAATTCCGCTACATCTGAGTTGTCTAAAGTTAAAAAAAAGATAACAAAGTCTAAAACGCTCCCCATCTGGGAGTCAGGCCCTGTGACTGGCCAGGTCAGAGTGGGCACTGGCTTCCTTGCTCTGTGAAACACGCGTGGAACTGCTGGGAGTGCGAGAAGGTCTGTGTTAGGGAGACACACAGTCCAGCCACGCTGCTTTGGACACTGAACCAATGACAGATGATGACAATAGATGTGTGCAGAGAATACTCGACTGTCCAGGTGTCAGCGTGGACACCAGGCCTCCTCTTCTAGCACCAGCAACAGCAGCCCGACACCAGTCCCTACTCTACAGCCGCCACCTCTGGATGTGGAAGACCCCAAGGTGGGAATGAGGGGCACAGAGGAGGGTGAGCGTCTGAGGTTCAGCTCTTGCGGTGCAACATAAACAAGCATTTCAAGACTCCCCTTGAAACGAAGAACAACTTTGGAGAATGTCTAATATATTGGAGGAGGGAGCCCAGGGATAGACACTGAACTTGCTGATAATCTAAGGATATTCAAATGGGAGGCATTATTTGTCCCCACAAAGTATCATAAGAGTTAGCTTGACTACATTTTGAGCAGAATAGAACATTTGTACTGTTGCTCTGAAATCCTGGAATCATCACTTTGAACATTGGGGAAGAACTTAGTTTAAAGATTGTTTCATTAAAGACATACCCAATGTTTAAATTTCCTTGCCGAGAGTTTTCCAGCCTATTTCAACAGATCTGGAGACTGGGGCTCACTATTTCTGAAGCACTTCAGTTTACATTTGGAAAGCATGAATAAGATAGTATTTTAAAAATTAAGCGGACAGGCTTGGCACCTGTAGCTCAAGCACCTAAGGCGCCAGCCACATACCCCAGAGCTGGTGGGTTCAAATCCAGCCCGGGCCTGCCAAACAACGATGAAAACTACAACCAAAAAATAGCCGGGCATTGTGGTGGGTGCCTGTAGTCCCAGCTACTTAGGAGGCTGAGGCAAGAGAATCGCTTAAGCCCAGGAGTTTGAGGTTGCTGTGAGCTGTGATGCCATGGCACTCTACCGAGGGCGACAGCTTAAGGCTCTGTCTCAAAATAAATAAATAAATTAAATTAAATTAAGTGTCCATTTGTCTCCTGGTAATGTCCACTCTTTTGTCTAGGTTCTACGTTCTAAGGCTATGTGGACTAAGTTGAATTTGTCTTCCACAAAATACTCTTCACAAATGTAAAAGCAGCCAGCATGTCTCTTTTCTTTTCTTTTTTTTTTTTTTTGCATGTGTTCATTTCAAAGCTGTTCAGGTTAGTTTTCTCAACTATTCCTTGTAAGACAAGTACCAAGGCCTTTTACCTCCTGATTTCTCTCCATGAGCATTTGGCAGCTGTCCCTTTGCCTTATAATTCTGGAATTGAATGCCCTGCTTCTCAGTAAGAAGACAACAGCTATAATACACACTTTTCTATCAATACTGACCAGGATATCACACTGGCTTTTCCCCCCTATTTTTTTGGTGGAAACTTCAAAATGGGTGTATACGGATAGAACTCCTGGCTATATTTCCTAAATCACTTTCACACGAGGTATTGCTAAACCTGGCTTTTGCTTTGCTTAAGGCTGAACCTGTATGCAGTGAGACTCAAATGCCCTTAAAGGCATGGTCTAGCAACGGAAGGAATAATCCGTGTTATTAAATCCATGTTTCAATTCAAGATGTATCTTTTCATGAAGGAATGTTTAAATATCTTTTGAAATGTCAAAGAGCCTGCCAGATTCCCTAATGTTTTAGAAAATGTGGTCTGCTAGGCAAATGTAGGAGAAGCATAAGGATTATAGGTTTTTTTTTTTTTTTTGCAGTTTTTGGCCAGGGCTGGGCTTGAACCCACCACCTCCGGCATATGGGGCCAGCACCCTACTCCTTTGAGCCACAGGCGCCGCCCGGTATTTTTTGTTTTTCACATAAAATTTTGAATTAATTTTGCGGGATCTTTATAATTTCAGTTCTAAAGACTTAATGGATTCTTAGGAAAATATAGTGAGTATTTGTATTGGGTTTGATGACTATCAGGGAAATTACTTTTATCATCACAAGGAATATGCCTTAAAGTATAAAATTGTAATTCACTTTTTAGTTATTAAAGGTTTGAAAAAAGATTAAAATTAAAGTGTTAGTGATGTTTAGAAAACTTGGTAGGATTTTTCAAAGCACTAAATTGTTGCCCTGTTGGTCTAAGTGGCTTAGATAAGTACTCAGAACCTCAGAAATCAATGTTACACAAGAAAAGTGTCAGGTCTAAGATTAAAGTGCTTGGAGCTTCCAATGCTTGGGTATCTGGCATGGGATAAGAAATTCATCAAGTTCTTACAAATATGTGAGTTTCTAGAGTTTGTTGGGGTTTTTTAAACAAATATTTGTGTCATTAAAAAAAAAAATCTTACAATTAATCCAGCTGAAACTATTTTATTAGCCCCAAACAAATTACTTCATACTTCATCATTCTTTGGAATTGAAAATATTTTATCTCACATTTTGACTTGAGCTGGCTGTAACCTTATCCAACATCTAATGCTAAAAAGGAAGCGTAAGGAATATTTTCAGCCAACTTTGGTGTTTACTTGAAATATTTCATTTTTCTAAAAGTGAAGATATGAAAGAAGTTTTGAACAAACAACGGAATAATATTGCTATTAAAGTAGTCACACTGTAAAAAGACACCTTGACTTAGCAGAGTATCTTGGAGTGGACCTTTTCTTCCACCTTACCTGGAAGCAGGGTCTTTGGTGGAATTTCTGGGGGATGAGTTTGCAGACATAGGAAATATTTTGTAGAAAGGTGAGCTGAGAAGTAAATGTGGTTCCCCTTCATCCTTTCCTGACCATAAGTTCTGTCTCCTACTGATAGGCCCAAGCCCGATTGTGACTGCAAGGGAGAAAGTGCCTTCCCCCACCACCCTACTCTCAGTAGGAGCTGGCACCCCTCTTCTGTCTGGCCCCATCTTGCTCAGGTAAGAGCTGTCAACCCAGGGTCAGGCCAGCTGAGCAATGCAGCTGGTGGGTTAGGAGGTAGAAGCATTTTTGTTGGGAAGAGGGGTTGTCATTTCTGATAGACAAGCAATGTGTGGCATGCTCACAGTTGGCTGGGGGAGGGGGAGTCACCAAACAAGGATAATTAGCAAAGCGGCTCAGAGGAGGAATGAGCTGCCCTTACGTGGATAGAGACTGGATGATGTCTGGGGGCTGCCCTCTGCTGACACCAGGCTTCCTTCTTCCTGAAGAACACGGATGTTCTTTCTATGCTCAGTTCTGTCTGTGTGGACCCTCCCCCCTTTTTTCCCTTTATTTATTTATTTATTTATTTATTTATTTTTTAGAGACAGAGTCTCACTTTGTTGCCCTCCGTAGAGTGCTGTCACATCACAGCTCACAGCAACCTCCAGCTCTTGGGCTTAGGCGAGTCTCTTGCCTCAGTCTCTGGAGTAGGTGGGATCGTTTTTTTTTTTAGTGAAAACTTAATCTGGCCTGGAGGGTGGGAAAAACTATAAATGTATATCTGAGTTTTTCTGTCCTCACCTAGACCAGTGGCTTCAGCGTGCCAATAATGGAACCCTTCCCCAGAAGCGAGAATGACTCTTGTCTAGCTCACTCTGACACTTTCTAGAACCAAATGACCTTAGAGAGAATGGCAATGACAACCTGTAATTAATAACAAACTGAAAATACTTATGTGGGTAGTTCCTCTGGGTTCTACACTTAAGATGAGGGAAACCCCTAAAAACAAAGATAACACATGTAATTGAAATGCAATCCTTGGAAAAATAAAATAATGTTGGCTAAGTGTTGTTAATGCACATACTTAGAATACTTCGGAGGGAAATTTCCTCCCTCCCTCTCTTTCTTCTTTCCTTCCTTCCTTCCTTCCTTCCTTCCTCCCATGAGGTCTTGCTCTGTCACCCAGGCTGGAGTATAGTGGCACAATCCCAGCTGAATGCAGCCCCAGGTAAGTGATCTTCCTGCCTGAGCCTCCTGTGTAGCTGGGACTACAGGCTAGGGGTGAAATTTCTGGTATAAGAGAAGTATATATTTAGATTTAGTAGATATTGTCAAAAAGTTTTCCCAAGCTGTTGGACTAAATCGGACTCCCACTGATTTATGAGAGTCCTTGTTGCTCTGTAGCTTTGCCAACACTTTGCATTTCTATTTGTTTTCATGTTTGAAAGTTATAAAATGTAATGGTTTTTTGTTGGAAAAAAAACCCATACATTACCTTTTCTTTTTGGTGTTTAACATTTTTATTTTTATTGTGTATTAAAGAAAAAAAAATGAAAGGAAAGGTGCTTACTTTATATTTTAGAAATAAAATATAAAGAAAAGAAAAGGTGCAAAGAAACGATGTTTACTTTATATTTTAGAAATAAAAAGATTTTGTGATTGGATTACAAAGCAAAACCCTAAACTCTATAGTGTGTATATATTAAAAAACACACCCCAAACAAACTGACTCACAAATGTTGAAAATAAAAGGCCAGGCAAAAATTAACCAGATAAATGCAAAGAAATAGAAATGAGGAGTTGCAGTTAGTATCAGGCAAGTTCAAGTGAGAACTGAGACTAAATGAGTCTACAAACAATATTAAACGGCACAATTTAAAATGATAATGTAACATCTATGGAAAGGTATGTTTATTATACATAGTGGCAATAGTCAAAGAACAGAAGTGCCAGGAGATCCAAGGAGAAGTAGAAACACTTACGTTAAGAGACTTTAATTTGCATTTCTGGGTCCAAGGCAGATTAAGCAAACACAAAAAGGTAGAAGGGATACGGACAACCTCAGCAACCCAGTGAGGTGGAGCTGATGATGTATCACATTTTCTTGATTATAAAATACCATCGATTGTATAGTATACCAGTTTTAATGTAGCACTGAGAATATAAATGCTATCAGTTAAACTGACACAATGCCTTCTTTATAACTCTGCAAAATGCATGGAGAGGTCTCACTACTCTGCTTGCGATGCAGTGTTTTCCATCTATTCTGAAGGGTTTGGCAATTTCTCCTAAATTCAATTGCATTGTCTGGTGTACAATAGACATCCTCTGGCGCATATCAGGGGCAGAACGTCATACAATTCCATCCTCTTATCGTTTGTATCCTTTAACTTTTTAAGGTTTCTGTAAGATCTTTTGTTGTTCTTCATAAGAAAATGTGGAATTATAGTAATTCTTCTACAAGCAGTATGTGTTGTACCAATATGAAATGTACAACTTTCTGCTTTGTTTTCAAGCCTTTCTGTACATACATACTTAATAACTTTTAGTTTCAATGCCAAAACATACTGTAAACTTTTCTGTTACGTAAGGACACAGCAAAAAGATGGGTACCAGGTCCTCACGAGACCTCAGCACTGTAGCCACCTTGATCCTACACCTTCCAGCCCCCCAAAGTGTGAACAATTAATTTCTGTTCTTCATAAATTACTAAGTCTCTGGTATTTTGTAATAGCAGCAAAAACAGACTAAGACAGTGGTCCACACTTTTAGTTCTCTCTTTTTTTTTTTAACACCTTAGTTCTGTTCTTGATTCAGAAATGAATGTGAAAATTGGGGACGTAATGAGATTGAAACCACTAAATACATCTACAAACATGTTGGATAGAGAGACAGGAAGATCCCACTCTTCTGCCCTGACGTATGCTGGCTGTGGCAGGAAATGGCACTCACCTGCAATTGGGAGTTTCCTGGGTTTTTTTTCTTTTTTTTGAGACAGAATCTCACTCTATTGCCCTGGGTAGAGTGATGTGATATCACAGCTCACAGCAACCTCAAACTCTTATGCTCAAATGATCCTTTTGCCTCAGCCTCCCACAGCTGGGACTACAGGCACCTGCCACAACGCCGGCTAGTTTTTTAGAGACAGGGGTCTCCCTCTTGCTCAGGCTGGTCTTGAACCCCTGAGCTCAGGCAATCCACCTGCTAGGCCTCCCTGTGTGCTAGGATTATAGGCATGAGCCACTGCACCTGACCTAAAAACACTTTAAATGGGTGAATTTTATGGTATATGAATTATGACTCTATAATGGCCCCTGTTTTATGACAAATATTTTCATTTCTTTTTTTTCTTTCTTTTCTTTTTGAGACAGAGTCTCACTCTGACAAGTTTTTTTTAACATCTCCTTTACTGTCCTGAGGCAAAATTCATAGATGATGCAATCTACGTATGCACGTTTTTTAAAAAAATCAACATAATGCACTAACTGTAATATAAAGAGGAGATTAAAGAAAATAATTGGCATTGACCTGCTAGGGCTGCAAGAACGAAATACCACTGACCATCACTGAACTGAAACATGGAAGTATAAGTTGGAGAGAGTGGCAGGCCTTGACTCTTCTGCAGCCTTCCCCTCCAGCCTGCGGATCTCCCCTCCAGGCTCCCCTCACAGCCTCCTTGCTGTGTCCTCGCCTGGTCTAGCCTCTGTGTGTACTCATCGCTAGAGTCTCTCCTCTGTCCTAATCTCCTCTTCCCATGAGTACACAGATTGGATTAGGGCACACCCCGATGTCCTCATTCTAACATAATCACCTTTGTAAGAGCCTCCATCTGCAATTCAGTCACATTTCAAAATACCTAGTGGTTGGGCTACAGTGTGTGAATTTGGGAGGAACACAATTTAGCCCATACCACGGTTCATAATAAAATATTTCCCAGGGCATAGCTACATCAAAACAGTGCTTCTCAAATTTCAGTTGTGCATATGAGTCTCTGGGAATCTTGTCAAAAACCCAGATCCTGATTCAGTAATTCTGAAGAGGGTGGAGATTCTGCAGTTCTCCTAAGGCAGCTCCCAGCTGAGACAGATGCTGCTGGACCTTGGGCAGCAGAGAGGCATTCGAAGACATAAAGTTGTCAGATCCTTGTACCTACTTTCAATCAGCAGGAATGAACCTAAGGGAAGAAAATCAGAGGACATTCTATTAAAAAAACAACAACAACAGAAAAATGAAATAATAGGGGGTCAAATGTGTTACATTTGTAGGTGTCAAAAGAAAAAAAATTTAGTGAGGTAGCGATCACATTTGCTAAGACATGGCTGGGCACCCATGCTCCTCAGTGGTTAGGGCTCTGGCCACATGCTCTGGGCTGGTGGGTTCGAACCGGCCTGGGCCTGCTAAAGAAACAAACAAATAATTTGTTAAGACAACCTGCTGGAGAAAATGAGCAGATATGATAGCCTCACAAATGAGCAAGTGAATAGTGTAATTATAGCCCACAAGGGCTGTCAGATTTCCAAAACTACTTTGGAAAACATTTTGATGCCATTACCCTATGTCAATATTACAAGTGCCACAAGGGGATGCCTAAAATGTGTCATCAGTGATAAAGTGTTTTTTCAAAAGGGAGATAATGAATCACACGAATAGCTCCTTTTCTAGTTAATTAGCAATTCTTTTTTTTTTTTTTTTTTTGTAGAGACAGAGTCTCACTTGATGGCCCTCGGTAGAGTGTGCTGTGGCCTCACACAGCTCACAGCAACCTCCAACTCCTGGGCTTAAGCGATTCTCTTGCCTCAGCCTCCCCAGTAGCTGGGACTACAGGCACCCGCCACAATGCCCGGCTATTTTTTGGCTGCAGTTTGGCCGGGGCCGGGTTTGAACCCGTCACCCTCGGTATATGGGGCCGGCACCTTACCGACTGAGCCACAGGCACCGCCCTCATTAGCAATTCTTTTAGAATTGTCATCATGATCACATAGAAAATTCAGAATTAGTAAATTACCTGATTATTTAGAGACAAGTCTTCATTTATCTTTTCCCATAACCATCTTCCTCTAAATTACAGAGTTCTGTGGGTAGTGTTTTTTAGTTTCTTGCAAAAAACAAAATAAAACAGTAAAACACTTTTCATTATTAAAAGCTATCCAATTACCACTGAAGTTTATCTAAAGTAGGTTTACTGTGATGGAACTCTGGAAATATATAGCTAGGACTACAATAATTCTTTATTGTGTGAGACATTTCCACGCACTGCAGGTGGTCTAGTGTCCCTGGCTCCCACCCATTACACCCATTACATGCTAGAGTGGCATTTCCAATCACTCTACAAATTTCCAAAACACACTATAGGATAGGGAATAGCCCTGCTGGCCGTCACAATGTAGATCATCAGTTAGACCCGACTAAACTCTAGATCTCAAAAGATTTAATACAAATTCCAAACATCTGACTTGAAACCAGACATTTAATATAGCAAAGTGGTCAACACCTCACCACTGTCTTATAACTCAAAAGTTTCATGTGGAAAGGTCAGGCTCTGGAAAAATCTGATGTATTTGCTTGAGTTTATCACGAAAATCCTAGGTACTGGGATAGCCAGTGAAAGTTCTTCCCCTATGAACTGGAAATACAGGAACAGCGGCTTCTCTTCCCATAACTTGTTTTACCCAAGCACCAGCCTCTTCTGTTCTTCTCTTTTAAACATAATCCACATGAAAACACTTTGTTTAACTCCACTTTATTTACAGCATTTCCTAGCACGTCATCTGGAAGATGGGACCATATTTTGTATCATAATTGTCATGCTTAATTACCCTATCCTGAATGAGGTAACTCCAGGGGACCATCTGTTCGGAGAATAACTGGATGAACACTTTAAAGAAAATACGTGAAAAGGGGAATTCATATGATAAACAAAACAGCACTAAGACACAGAAGAGCACATTGGATTGATTTGGAAGGTTCCTTCAACACTTCTTTACCATAGCGTCTGTATAAAATTATGTGATGTGCATGTATTGGGCCGTGTAATTTGCAAAACTACAAATTGGTGGACTCTGCCTCATTTGTCTGTGGCAAGAAATTTAACCTGGAGCTCAAGATCCAGATGGATTAATGGCATCAACAAATTAACTCTCACAGCCTTAGTAAATTATGAAGAAGAAATTCAGATACTAAGTTCCTTTGTTCCACAAGATGTTCTTTTATTTATTTCTTATTTCAGATTAATGTGAGGGTATAAACAATTAGGTTACTATGTTTGCTTTTGTTAGGTAGAGTCCCTGTTGTAGTTGTGTCCTGCACCCAGAAGGTGTGCCATGTACGCTGACATTGTGCCCATTATGTGGGAGCCTCCCCATTCCCTCTCCCCCTTCCCCCAAACTTGAATTGAATTGAGTTTTCCTCTTGTGCGAGTGCATCTTAGATCGTCTACTGGCTTCATATTAGTATTGAGTACATTGGATACGTGCTTTTCCATTCTTGTGATACTTTACTAAGAAGAATGTGTTTCAACTCCATCTAGATCACAAGATGTTCCTTTAACATAAGCTAAAGCCATTTACGTTTCAATGTCTGTCACGATCATACTTGAGTTAAACATTAAAGCAAACGGATCACATTTTAATTGTTTGCTGTATTTTATTTTAAGACATCTACTGTGCTCTGTGATGTGTAGAATATAATCTGAACGACTGGACCACAACATTAGCAATGACCACCTCTGGAAGCTGGGGTTATACATGATGTTTATGTTGTTCTTTTTGTTTTTCTGATGTTTTTTTCCTACCTTTTTTTTTTTTTTTTTTGAGACAGTCTCATTTTGTTGCCCTCAGTAGAGTGCTATGGCATCACAGCTCACAGCAACTTCCAACTCCTGGGCTTAGGCAAATCTCTTGCCTCAGACTCCCGAGTAGCTGGGACTACAGGCGCCTGCCACAACGCCCGGCTATTTTTTTTGGTTGCAGTTTGGCCGGGGCTGGGTTTGAACCTGCCACCCTCAATATATGGCACCAGCACCCTACTCACTGAGCCACAGGTGCCACCCCATACTTTTTTGTCAATGAGTAAGTCTTATAATCAGAAAAAAGTTAAAGTTGTTTTTTTTTTAAAGTAATGCATTCGTAGCACAATGTTAACCAAAGCTTGTTTAAACATGTTTTACTACAAGGAAATAAATGCCAACTTGTAACAAGAAGTTCAGAAAATAATGCATTGAAAAATTAAAATTAAAACCACGATACCTTCCCATGAAAATCATAATCCAGGCTGTAAACAAAACTTTGCTATTACAAATTAAGTTTAAGCTTGGGGGGGGGGGCAGGGCGGTGACTCACACTAATACTCTGGGAGGCCAAGGCAGGTGGATTGCTTCAACTTAAGAGTTCAAGACAAGCCTGAGCAAGAGCAAGACTCTGTCTCTACCAAAAATAGAAAAACTAGCCAGGTGTCATGGCTGGCACCTGTTTAGTCAGTCCTAGCTACTCGGGAGGCTGAGGCAAGAGGATTGCTTGAGCCCAGGATATGAGGCCACTGTGAGCTATGACACCATGGCACTCTACCCAGTGTGATAGAGTGAAACTCTGTTTTAAAAAAAATAAATTAATTAAGTTTAAAATTAATTTCCTTTTCTTTCAAAAGACTGTATCATGATAGTGCTTTGAATTTCTGTTTAAAGGCGACACTGGTAGCTCCGTGGGTAGGGCGTCAGCCACATATCTCGAGGCTGGCGGGTTCAAACCCAGCCCTGGCCAGCTAAAATCAACAATGACAACTGCAACAAAAAAATAGCTGGGTGTTGTGGTGGGCGCCTGTAGTCCCAGCTACTTGGGAAGCTGAGGCTAGAGAATTGCTTAAGCCCAAGAGTTTGAGGTTGCTGTGAGCTGTGACACCCTGGCACTCTACTGAGGGTGACATAGTGAGACTCTGTCTCAAAAAATAATAATAAAATAAATAAATAAATTTGTTTAAAAATCTAATTTAACATCAGTTAGAATATCTTTTTTTTTTTTTGAGACAGAGTCTCACTACGTCGCCCTGAAGTCACAGCTCACAGCAACCTCAAGCCCTTAGGCTTAATAATCCTCTTGCCTCAGCCTTCCAAGTAGCTGGGACTACAGGCGCCTGTCACAATGCCAAGCTATTTTTTGGTTGTAGTTGTCATTGTTGTTTGGCAGGCTCAGGCTGGATTTGAACCTGCCTGCTCCAGGGTATGTGGCTGGCACCCTAGCCGCTGGGCTACAGGCGCCGAGCCAGTTAGAATATCTTTAAGGTACAATTTTTTCTTTAGAGCCATTTCTGAGGAATTAGTTTTGAGGTGGTTGTAAAAATTGTAGATATAGCAATCGCCAATAGCCAGATATCACTGGGTCTCTACGGGTCTCTAGTGTGAGATCCATAGGGTGGGTCTACTGTCTGGTTTTGTTTTTTTGTGTGTGTGCTGGAATTACAGGTATGAGCTACTTTGATATCCCATGTGGACAAACTTTTCTAAACACACACACATCATATAGCAGAGTTCTTAAAGTATGATTCTGGGATACCTAAGGGTCCCAGAGGACTTTTAGAGTGGGTCTATGAGGTCAAGATTATTTACATGATACTATTAAGACATCATTTGCCTTTCCCTCTCCTTCTCCCCTGGGTACCATGGTATTTTTGGAAGGTGTTGTAGAGCAGCACAGTGAATGCAGAAGTCAGACTCCAGCTGCCTTCAATTAAACTCAGTATTAGAGCTGTGCAAAGTCAACCACTGGTTAAATTGTTTTTTCTTTAAAAAAATGTAGGCTGGGTGTGGTGGCTCAGGCCTATAACCTTAGCACTCTGGGAGGCTGAGGTGGGTGGATTGCTTGAGTTCAAGAGTTCAAGACCAGCTTGAGCAAGAGCAAGATCCCCATCTCTGGGCACTGCCTGTGGCTCAAAGGGGTAGGGCACCAGCCCCATATGCCGGAGGTGGTGGGTTTAAACCCAGCCCCAGCCAAAACTACAAAAAAATAATAATAATAAAACAAAAAAAATTAAAAAAAAATCCCCATCTCTTAAAAAATAAAGAAAATAGCCAGCTACTAGGAAAGCTGAGGCAAGAGATCTATCTCTTGAGTGCGAGAGTTTGAGGTTGCTATGAATGACGATGCGATGGCCCTCTCTCTCTCAAAAACAAAACAAAACAAAAAAGAGGTTGTTAGCTTTCTATTTTTTTTTTTAATAACTTTCTTTCTTTCTTCTTCTTCTTTTTTTTTTTTTTTTTGGAGTTTTTGGCCGGGGCTGGGTTTGAATCTGTCACCTGCCACCTCCAGTATATGGGACTGGCGCCCTACTCCTTTGAGCCACAGGCGCCGCCCCTAGTTAACTTTCTTTAAACTGAAGACAGATGGAGTGGGCTCATGCTTGTGATCCCAGCACCCCAAAGAGGCCAAGGTAAGAGGATGGCTTGAGGCCGGGAGTTCGAGATTCCATTCGGTTATGATTGTGCCACTGCATTCCTGCCTGGGCAACATATCAAGATTTCATTTCTATTTTTTTTTTTAATTTCCCAGGTCTTGCTGGAGACACCTCATTTCTAAAAAAATTTTTTTAATTAGCTGGACATGGTGGCATTCACATTCCAGCCTGGGTGACAGAGTGAGACTTTGTTGCTAAAACAATAAAAAATATAAAATGTTATATGACATATGATAAGTTTACTATCTTCAAATAACTTTAATAAACTTTCCTTTTGGTTTTAATTTCTAATATAGTAGATATCAATAGATACAACTCACTTAAAAACTTGTTTTGAGGTCCTCAATAATTTTTAAGAATGTAAATAATTCCAAAGATCAAAATATTCAAGAAGCACACTCTGAACTTGGGAAGCACAGAGAGCTCAATATGTGAACATAATTGTTCTTAGAAATAAGTTAGAAATGAGCTTCCAGCAGTGTGTTGTTGTGTTTTCTTCATTGAAGGAACACACCAATGTAGAACGGGCACTTGTTCCAACACCCTCAACCTACTCACGGTGCTCAGATTAATGAATAAGTTAACTCAGTAGGACAGGTTTCCCTGGCAGGACACAGGACTCTGTCACAGAAACACAAAGTACATGAGGTGTCTTCACTTGGACAAGTGCTCAGAAGCATTGAACTTGATTGTGTCATGCTCTTCATGGCTACAATTAGCCCAGACCAGTGGTTCTCAACCTTCCTAATGCCGCGGCCTTTTAATACAGTTCCTGTGGGTCAAGAACCACTGGGGCCCTAGACGGTCATTGATGAAATGCTTATGTGCAGGAAATTGCAATGGTAGAAATATTAAATTATGAACAAACACAGCCAACTAGCAGGTAACTAGACTGAGAACTGATAGTCCCACCAGACGAGAAACATACAGATAGTCCCTCCAGACAGAGGAGAAACATCATTTAAACACATGTTGGTTTTCTTTTTTTTAATGGTATAATTCAGAGAGATGACACAGTGAACGTGTATACTTAGACACATGAATTTTTAACATTTTCATTATGGAAAATTTGAAATATATACAAAATATATACCCAGCCCTGGCCAGCTACACAACAATGACAGTAGATGTAGAGCACACCAAACACCATGTGCTTTGTACCAGCTTCAACAATTATCAACATTTTTCTAATATTGCTTCATCTTTTTCCTTTTTCTTTTTTGTTTTTTTAAGCTTTTTTTTTTTTTTTTGAGACAGTTTCACTATGTCACCCTTGGTTGAGTGCTGTGGCATCACAGCAGCCTCAAACTCTTGGGCTTAAGTGATTCTCTTGCCTCAACCTCCCATGTAGCTGGGACTAAAGGTGCCTGCCACAACGCCCAGCTATTTTTTGCTGCAGGTGTCATTGTTGTGTAGCTGGCCAGGGCTGGGTTTGAACCTGCCACCCTCGGTGTATGTGGCTGGCACCGTAACCACTGTGCTACGGACGCCAAGTCATTTCCCCCTTTTCTTTAGCTGGAGTTTTAAAACCAAATTTCAGACATTGTATTATTTCATGAATTGCTAATAAATAAAGACTTTAAAAATTATATGTAATAAAATGAACAGTAATGTCTTTTTATTTTCTAATATGCAGCCCATGTTCAAATTTTCCTGATTGTTTCAAAAATATTTGTGGTGGGGCATTTTTGTTCTTTTGCTTTAGGATCAAATAAGCTCCGCCCATTTCCTTTGTCTCTGAACTATCTTTAATCTCATTTGTTTGTTGAAGAATCTAGGTAATACATGAATTATTAACTTTTATCATCAAGTAAGTAAAGAAGCACAAGAGAAAGATAAAGATACTAAACTTATTTTAAAACATAATAGATTCAAGTTAGATTCGGCTCAGAATCTCTAGCTAAAATTAGACTGGGAGATAAAATACCACATTAAAATAGAGTAAATTACTTTCTCAAGGCACAGTTACTTTGGTTACTTCTCTTTCCTCTTCTGTCACCTGAGGAAGAATGGGGGGTATTAAAGGAAAGTAATGGCTGAGGAAGGAGGGCTAGGAGGTCACACTGATGTCCGAGTAGTCTATTTAAAAAAGACAGTTTCAAAAGAGGGCTTTAAGTTCCAGTCTCCTGTAATTTCAGAGTGCTAGCTCCTTGCACACCATACCAGGCTATTCCGTTTAGTTATTTTGTAGCTGCTAATTTGAAGGTGCTCTACCCAGATCATTTTCAGGACTCAGGAACCCCTGCCCCTGCTGTGGGGACTGCCAATGGAAATTACCCTCAGCTGCAGGGAGCTGCCTTTCCCAAGGCCTTCCCAGAGGGCGGCCACCCAATTTCTTTGCAGTCAGTCGTACTTATCAACGTCCCATCTATGCTTGCAGAGATATCCCAGGCAGTTATAAACAGATGTGTATATATTCTGTCCCTCCCACTTATTATTTTTATACAAATGATAGCTTACTACATACCATATTTTCCTTTTTTCTTTTAATCATACATCTTGCAAAGCTGCCTTATTATTATTATTATTTATGTATTTTTTTTGAGACAAGAGTCTTGCTCTGGGCAGACTGCAATGGCATTATCACAGCTCACTGCAACTTCAAACTCTTGGGCTCAAGCGATCTTCCTGTTTCAGCCTCCCAAGTAACTGGGACTACAGGGGCACATACCATTATGCCTGGCTAGTTTTTCTATGTTTAGTAGAGACGAGGTCTTGCTCTTGCTCAGGCTGGTCTCCCACTCTGAGTTAAGCAATTCTCTCTTCTTGGCCTCCCAAAATGCTAGGATTACAGGTGTGAGCGACCAGATTTTTAATGCGTGTTTGTAATGTGTGTACCACAATTTATTTGATCATTACTCTAGTATTGTGGTATATATAAGTTATTTTCAATCTGTTGCTATTACTTACCATTCTGTAGTGCATAACCTTGTATATATTCAGAAATATGTGATGACATCTCTAGAATACATAGGTAGAAGTAGAATCACTTGGCCAAAGGGTATATGCATTTAAAATAATAATAGGTGTTGCCAAATTGCTCTCCATGGAAGGCATGGAGAATGCTATTTCCCTGGATTCAAGCCAATGGCCTGAGTTATTATCCTTTTTGATCTATATCAATCTTTTAATTGTATAATTATAGCTTTCACTTGCTATTTTGAACAACATTAAGTGTCTTATGTTTAAAAGGCATCTATTCGAGGTGGTACACACCTGTAATCCTAGCACTCTGGGAGACTGAGGCAAGTAGATTGTTTGAGCTTGGAAGTTCAAGACCAGCCTGAGCAAGAGTGAGACCCCGTTCCTAAAAAGTAGCCAGACGTTGTGGCGGGTGCCTGTAGTCCCAGGTACTCGGGAGGCTGAGACAGGGGATTGCTGGAGCCCAAGAGTTTGAGGTTACTGTGAGCTAAGACATCATATCACTCTACCTGCAGCAAATGAATGAAATTTTGTCTTAAAAAAAAAAAAAAAGTCAAGGCTTGGTGCCCGTAGCTCTGTGAGTAGGGCGCCAACTGCAACACCAAGGCTAGTGGGCTCGAGCCCTGCCTGGGCCTGCTAAACAACAATGGCAACAACAACAACAAAAACAAAAAATAACCAGGCATTGTGGCGAGCACCTGTGGTCCCAGCTACTTGGGAGGCTAAGGCAAGAGGATTGCTTAAGCCCAAGAGTTTGAGGTTGCTGTGAGCTGTGACTACGGCACTCTCCTGAGGGCAATATAGTGAGACTCTGTCTCAAAAAAAAAATTCAAATCACTCCTCTGCTCAGGAGATGCAAAGTCTCCTCATGTGGCTTAGGGCACAAGCTGAAGTCCTTGCAGTGGCCTATGGTCCTCTGTGACCTCCGTGACCTCCAGCTTCGTTTCTCCCGCACGCAGCCTGGCTTGCTCCACTCTCTTCTCATCTATTACTTCAGCACAGTAAGCTCCTGCCCCTGGGCCTTTGCACATCTCGTGCCTCTGTGAAATCCTTTTCCCTCAGCAGCCACAAGCTCTTTCAGTATTTGCTCAAATGTCACCTCTCAGTGGGATCCTCTGCGTAACCACCCTACTTACAGTTTCACCGTCTACCCCACCACTCCCAGCACTCCTTACCCGATCTCCACTCTACTTTTCTCCACAGCTCGAGTCGCATGTGACATTCTGTACATGTTGCTGATTTATTTCTTCAGTGTCTTCCTGTCTTATCCCTACCCCCAGCTTTAAATCCCTGAGGGCAGAAGTTTATTCCTGTTATGTTCACTTCAGCGTCCCTTGCCCTCTAACTGTACCCTGGTCAGGTAACTGTGATTGAATGCATCTAGAATTGTCCCCAAAGGATTTATTTATCTAATTCAATTCCACCAAAGTGTACTGAAAACTAGTTATGGGAGTGCTTAAAACAGTGGTGGCTGGGAAGAAAATCAAAGTTGGACTTTACTGATATGGAAAACATTTCCAAGGAGAAGAGGCATTTAAGAGTCTCCAGCTAGGCATGGTGGTTCATGCCTATAATACCAGCACTTTTGGAAGCTGAGGCAGGAAAATCACTTGAGGCCAGGCGTTTAAGACCAGCCTGGGCAACATAGCAAGACTCTGTTTCTGAAAAATAAATAAATTCTTCTAAAAGCTTAAATAAAATTTGAATGGAAAGGAAAGGGCTGGCTCAGCGCCTGTAGCTCAAGTAGATAAGGTGCCAGTTTCATACACCAGAGCTGGGGTTCGAATCCAGCCTGGGCCTGCCAAACAACAATGACAACTACAAACAAAAACAATAGCTGGGCGTTGTGGCCGGCACCTGTAGTCCCAGCTACCTGGGAGGCTGAGGCAAGAGAAATGCTTAAGCCAGGAGTTGGAGGTTGCTGTGAGCTGTGATGCCACAGTACTCTACCCAGGGCGATGGCTTGAGGATCTGTCACAAAAAAAAAAAAAAAAAAAAAGAAAGAAAGGAAAACTTCCTTTCCTTCTATGGAGTAGAAGATGTAACATGAAGAAAGACACGTATGTAAGAAAGCCCAAGCGTGTCCAGGTAGTCACAGTTGAGTTGGTGTATGAAATCAGTATTAGGGAACAAATGCAGGAAAAGTCAACTTTAAGCTTAATTTTAAGGGATACCAGGGGAAGATGATACTGAATGACATATGCAGGGGTTCTGAGTAGTTACTGAGAAGAAACAAGCTGAAATAAATAGTATGGAAATGGCTTAAAATGCCTAGCCTTCTCAAGGTGCACAGGGGCTGGAAAGGGCTCCCCGTGGGGTCAGTGAGCGAGCCTGGGGTAAGTAAGAGCTGATGTGTTCAGGGAGGAACTAGGTGAAAACCCTGTGCACACCAACCAGGCATAAATTGGCAAGTGAATGGACATAGAAGGTGGGGGAGGAGAGACAGAGGGAGCGAGGTTGGAAGTCTGGGGGCCACAGCAGTACATTCTTTGGCAGCCTGACCTTGATGCTGTTGGTTCCTCGTAGAACCCGGTCTCCCTCGGACCCTTCAGTATCTTCTGTAGAGGTTTAATGTGTTTGTCCATTAGGAGACTTTGAGACCATTCTTTTCCTCAGCAGAGAAAGCAGCAAGGCCTTAGCTCTCAGTTCTAAAGGAAATAACTGTTTTTTTTTTTATACCGGTAATAGGAGGACAAGGATTGAACACTGGGGAGCCAGGTCTGTAGTAAGTAGAATGAAGCAAAATGCTGGATAAAGAGCCTGAAGAGATCATCTCCCTTTTCTGTCCCTTTAAGTGCATTATGCAGGGGTGTCCAACCTTCAGCCTGTGGGCCACATGCTGATTTTGTGAGGACTTTTTGTGCCTATCTGTGGTGTTTGGATGTCTTGTAAAGCATGTACGGACCTTTCTATTTTTTTTGCTAATCAGCTTTCATTAGCGTTTGTGTGTTTAACGTGTGGCCTGAGACAACGCTTATTCTTCCAATGGGTGGCAGAGAAAAAAAGACTGAACACCCCTGCTTTATGGGATGTCATTGCTTAAGCTGCAGCTGACCCCTAAAACTTATTAAAAGCTTACATGGCTGTTCAGCAAGGCATAGTCCAAAGCCTGACTGAATCTGATAGCTCCTGGCCCACCTCTGGGGAATGCACATCATCCTTACCCGTGGGCAAGTCAGCCCAGTGAAAATGGGCTTATTGTATAATAGGTAAGACATAGGCAGCCCAGAAAAAGGTCAAAGAAAACCCAGCTGCTCTCCAATCCATTTCTTATCTGCACTTGGCCTAGGTTACTTACACAAATGGAAAGCGATTAGTTAGGCCAGGCCTGGTGGCTCACACCTGTAATCTTCACACTCTGGGAGGCTGAGGTGGGGGGATTGCTTGAGCTCAGGAGTTTGAGATCAGCCTGAGCAAGAGTGAGAACCATCTGTACTAAAAACTAGAAAAATTAGCTGGGTGTTGTGACGAGTGCCTGTAGTCCCACCTTCTCAGGAGGCTGAGGCAAGAGGAGCATTTGAACCAGAAGTTTGAAGTTGCTATGAGCTGGGCTGATGCCAGTGCAATCTAGCCTAGGCAACAGAATAAAACCCTATCTCAAAAAAAAAAAAAAAAAGATTAGTTAAATATCTTGTCCGATATAAAAAAGAAAATCTATGTGATTCAGAGAAACAGAGTGACAGAAGACTTTGCATTCACCAGGAAAATATTTATCTGTGGAAATTTTCCTTTAATAATTGTTTGCCTTCTGAATGACTTCATTTAAGCTTGTCATTTTTTCTCACTGTCACCCTCAGTAGCGTGCCATAGCATCATAGCTCACAGCAACCTCAAACTCTTGGGCTTAAGTGATTCTCTCGCTTCAGCCTCCCAAGTAGCTGGGACTACAGGCACCCACCACAATGCCAGGCTATTTTTTGTTGCAATTGTCATTGTAGTTTAGTGGCCCGGGCCGGGTTTGAACTTGCCAGCCTCAGTGTATGTGGCCTGCGCCATAACCACTGTGCTATGGGCGCCAAGCCTAAGCTTGTCGATATTTATTTATTTAATTAAAGCTTGTCGATTTTTAAAAAATTATTACTGAAACTAGTATTTACAAAATTTTACTGGAACACACAGCCTTGACCATTTGTTTATAAAGGAATCAAAACTTTAATCAGTTTGCAGTTCAATGTTCATTAATTCCTTATTCTCAGTTAGGGCTAGGCATCACTGATGTGGCTGTGGCCAGGTGCCCTGGAGTATTTCTTGGAGTTGGCAAGCACAGCCATTTCCCGCTGGACTCTCTTGGCCCAATTTCTCACTCCTCTGGAACATAAAGCACCCCCAATCACTGCCCTCATTGAACGGAGTATTTGAGCTGTTTGCGTCAACTTGCTTACATCTAGCTTCAACAGCAAAGAACCTAGTGTCTTTGATTCATCTCTAAATTTTAAAATTCAATAATAAAAGAGACTCAGTGATTAAAAGGTTTGTTATAGGCCAGGTGCAGTGGCTCAAACCTGTAATTCTGGCACTCTGGGAGTCCGAGGCAGGTGGATTGCTTGAGTTCATGAGTTCCAGACCATCCTGAGCAAGAGCAAGACTCCACCTCTACTGAAAATAGAAAAACAACAACAACAAAAACAAAATAAAATAGAAAAACTATCTAGGCATGCTGGCGCATATCTGTAGTCCCAGCTTGGTAAGTTGAGGCAAGAGGATCTCTTGAGTCCAAGAGTTTGAGGTTGCTGTGAGCTATGACAGCACAGCACTCTCCCAAGTCTCACTCTGTCTTGAAAAAAAAAAAAGTTTATTGTATGTTAAGTTTAGTGGAATATTTAATGCACTGAGGTTCTAGACTCCCATTCCTCTCAGACTATAAAGAACTGCTGTCTGGGTAGTTCTTGAAGAGACTTTATTTTAGTACAATACAGAGAATCATTAAATATAAGCAGTAGAAAGGCTTCCAGTGACCCTATTGTCCCCGTTCACATTTTATTTTACAGGTGATGAAACTGAGGTAAAGTTACGTTTTACCAGAAAATGTATAGGCTGGTAGAGCAGCCAGAATTGGAAACCAGTTCCTCTGATCCGGTGGCCTTTGAACTCTACTGTGATTACTATAGAATAATTAAGTGACACTATTGAGCAACATAATCCTCAGGTAGAATAACTCATGGGCAATTCAGTCATTTTTCAGAGGAAACATAACAGAGAATTTGTATCAGAAGAGGCCTTTGGAAACACCTGGTTCACTTTCCTACTACATCAGAAATCCTGTTAGCCTTCACAGGTAGAGAATATACTCACTCGTGTGAGTACGACCAGCTGCTGTGAGAAAACAACTCCCAAACCTTAGGGACTGAGCACAGTGCAAGTTTCTTTCTCATCCAGTTAATCCTGAGGGCGCTCCTGACTGGTCTTCACCTTCCGTGTGGTGATTCAACAGCCCAGGCTCCTTTCAGCTGGTGGCTTCCGTGCTCTAGGGTCTCCGTAGCCTCTGCACACGGGAGGAGGCTGGGGAAAGAACAAGCAGAGAGTCTTCTTAATCTTCTTGGTCTTGAGAGAATACACCTGCCTCCTCTCATAGTCCATTGCTGGGAATTATTCACATGGCCCTGGCTAGTTACCAAAGAGGCTGGGAAATCTGGCCCGTGACTGGACGTTGCCTTTGGACACTGTGGAGGGGGGAGCACAAATGTTGATGACCCCTCCCAGAAGCAAGGGTGCTGGGCCTCAACCCCTGTGTCAGTCAGTAGTTGACTATCTGTGAGTGGGGATTGCATTAACACCCCATCATCCCTGGCTTAGGCAGTTCCCCTCAGCCAAATGCAAGCACAGGTGTAAACCATTAGCAGCCAACTCTGGCACACCAGCCTGTAATGGAGATCAGGAGGGCACCGAGAGCATCTGCTAGGGTCTACCCCGTGACCGCTCGCTCTGTTTCTTATGTTAATGTCCTTCCATCTGGCTGCAGGTCACCCAGCATTCTGGCTGGTGAGATTTCAGATGTTCTGAGCACTTATGGTGGAACAAACTTAACAGCCCTGACTAATGTCGCTGGCCCTGAGGCTGTGATAAATACAGTCATACGCAAGATGAGTTGTCACTCCTGGATGCAGAGGATACGGAAAGAGGTCTGAGATAATCATTTTGCTGCCAGTGCCTGGTTGGTTTCCTCCAGGGGCCCCTCTGCTCCTGGTGGCTGGATGCACAGCAATGGTGGCTAGATCAGCTTTGGTGGGAGGGAACCCCTGCTGCTGAACTCACACGTAGCCTCCACGGCTGCCAGCGGCGCAGGGCTGGCGTGGTGGGGAGGGAAGCTGGCCGGCATTCACCGGGCGACCTTCCCTGCACTGTGATTGTTCCAAGCCTCGGATGCAGTGGGTACTCCCTAGTGGACATTAGCCGGGTGGACATTTCTTGCTCACTCTTGTTGACCCACACGCTTCTCCTCCAGACATTCTTCTTATGATATTTTTCAATCTTGCTCTTTCCAAGTCCCCGACTGGCTGGACCATTTGCCACTGCCCATAAACTATGTAAACGCTTTTGTGAGCCCATTTTCCTCTCCACACTAAGATAACCAGGACCCCAATCTGAAGTTCTGGTCACTAGGAGAATTTGCTTCTGCCATTGTCTTTCAGCCCCTGTGATCTATTTTTTGCCTATAACATGTCAAGGCGAGGATTTTTCATTCTGCATCGACTGGTCTTAGGGAACTTCATGAAGCTGTAGGTATGAGCTGGGGAGCAGTGGGGATGTGGTGGGTGGGAGGGCAGCCTGAACCACTTTTTCATACAACTTATTTATGGTTTTTGGACTAGCTTGAGCTTGTTTTCTGATGTACCCTTTTCATCTTATGATAGAATGCTCCTAGTACACTAAAAAGAGACAGGGTGTTGCTCCTGTCACCCAGGCTGGAGTACAATGGCATTAGCAGAGCTCACAGCAGCCTCAAACTCCTGGCCCCCAGCCATTATACCTCAGCCTGCCAAGTAGCTGAGACTATTGCTGTGCTGTCATCACATTCAGCAGAATGTTCATTCAGACTGATTCTTAAAATTTTTTGTAGAGATGGGGTTTTGCTGTTGCCCACGGTGGACTTGAACTCCTGGCCTCAAGTGATCCTTTCTTTTTGGCTTCCCAGATTGCTAGGATTACAGGCATGAACCATCATGCCTGACCTGCTGTATTTAATCTTATGATGTAGTAGGTCATGATAGGCAGCTCTAATTTCACGATCATTTGATATTTCATAATCAGATAGCCTCTTCCGGGTCTCAATAGTATGTCAGAGCTGAGCAACAGAGTATGACCTCATCCCTACAAAAAAACAGAAAAATTAGCCAGACAAGGTAGCATGTGCCTGCAGTCCCAGCTATTTGGAAGGCTGAGGCAGGAGGATCTCTTGAGCCCAGGAGTTTGAGGTTGCTGTGAGCTATGATTGTGCCATTGCCTTCATGCACAGGCAAAAGAGTAAGACCCTGGCCTGGCCCAGAACCCCACAACTATGTCCTGCATAGTTGAACTTTCCAAATATTTCACACAGCGTATTTATCTACTACAGACCCATCTGGTACTTAAGAACCTCCTAGGTCACATGGCCCCAGTAGCGCATCTCTTATACAGTGCGGAGCCTGCTGGGCTTCACTTTAACAAGTTACCTTCCTCATTATCCGTAAGTGGGTCACAGCACTGTTGCCCAAATGTGGTATATTTTACCTCCAAAATGCAAAGTGGCCTACTCTGTGCTTTTTCTTAGTGGCAGAAGATACAAAGTATACTAACTTGTCCCTTACTAGATAGAAGATGCCCTCACATGTTCCAGAACATAGGACCCCTAAAAACTTCACCAACGTGGCGGTCTCCATCTTTTTAGGGTTCCCTTCCACCTCCCGAAGTGCATGGGTCTTATCAGCAAACCAGAGTACTCACCATTTCCTTTTTAGCAGGTTCACCTAACATCATGGTATCCACATAGATGACAAATGTGAACTTTTGTGGCATGATCACATGATCTGGGTCCCCTTGGACTGCATTGTGACAGAGAATAGGAGAGTTAACATAGCCCTTGACGAAGTCGTGAATGTATTCCATTGCCTATTCCTTGTAAATGCAAACTGCTTCGGATTCACCTAGATACAGAAAAGAATGCAGTCTAATAACAGAATACCACCTCACAAAGTCTACATTAATCTGTTCTAGTAAAGATACCACATACAGTCTGACAGCTTTAATTGGGGCTACTGTTGGGTGAGTTGCTGGTATTCCATTTCATCTGCCACAGTTCATTTGATTTTTGCAGATACTGAGCTATTAAATTAAACAGGGACATGTGTGTGGGAATCATTGTCTCTGTATTCCTTAAGTCCTTGACGATGGCACTAATGTCTACCCTTCCACCTAGGATACAATTTAGTTTTCATGGGCGGTGCCTGTGGTTCAAAGGAGTGGGGCTCTGGCCCCATATACCGGAGGTGGTGGGTTCAAACCCAGCCCTGGCCAAAAACTGCAAAAAAAAAAAAAAAATTAGTTTTGCTGTTTGTTTTCATTTTTTAGCTTTTTATTTTGAAATATTACAGACTCACAAGAAGTTGCAAAAATAGCACAAGCGGTCCTGTATGTCCAGATTCCCTGTTTCCTCCAATCATCTCAAATGCCTGAGCCATTCCACAAAGTAATGCAACCCCTCCCAACTATATGCACCCAGTAAACTACAGGTGAACATCGCGGCAATTACATCAGGCAAGTCAAGGACGGGCAATAGTCTTCCATCACTGACGCGGAGTTCTCACTGCCATCTAGGGGACGAGTGATCTAACACCCAAATGTAGATCCAGTCAACTTCCTGGGACCATTTCTAACCAGCAGGTTGTGTTCCCTGTGAGCCCAACCTGTGGTGGGAATTCTTGCTTCAGTGATCTTTTTTTTTTTTTTTTTAAGGAAGAAGAAATTTTTTATTATATTCCACAGTTACGTGGCGTTCCAAAAAATGGAACACTAGGAAAACCACTCCTACATTGTACATCATTTATAAAATCAGGTTTCTTTTCTTTTCTTATTTTTGAGACGGTCTCATTTTGTCACCCTCAGTAGACTGATGTTGGGTTATAGCTCACAGCAACCTCAAAACTCTTGGGCTCAAGTGATTCTCTTGCCTCAGCCTCCCAAGTAGCTGGAACTATAGGCACCCACCACAACGCCCAGCTATTTTTCTTTTTTTTGTTTAGTAGGCCCCAGGCTGCTTCGAACCCACCAGCACCAGTACATGTGGCTGGAGCCCTAAGCACTGAACTATGGGCACTGAGCCCTGTTGTTTTTTTTGGTGACAGGGTCTCACTATGTTGTACTTGGTAGAGTGCTGTGCTGGCACAGCTCACAGCAACCTCAAACTCTTGGGTTCAAGCGATTCTCTTACCTCAGCCTCCCAAGTAGGTGGCACTACAGGCTCCCACCACAATGCCTGGCTATTTTTAGAAGCAGGGTCTTGCCCTAGCTCAAGCTGGTCTCCAACTCATGAGCTCAAGCAATCTGCCTGCCTGGGCCTTCCAGAGTGCAGGGATTACAGGCGTGAGCCATTGAATCCAGCCCCAGAAAATATTTGAACTCAGAATTACTCAAGGGAAGATTACCCCCTTACTTGCAGCATCTAACTTGGAGTACAAGACAAGGAATTCAGTGAGCTTGCCATCAAGAAAAAGTTCAAGAATTTCTGTGGGAGTTCTCATTTTGGTGAAGAAATCATTGAGTGGTTCTGTAACTCTATCTGCTATGGGCCGTGCAGTCAGGTCAGCTTTATTCCATTTGTGAACAATTTTTGTGACTTTTTTTTTTTTTTTTTTTGAAATAGAGTCTAACTCTGGTGCCCTGAGTAGAGTGCCATGATGTCATAGCTCACATCAACCTCAACCTCTTGAGCTAAAGCTATCCTTTTGCCTTAGTTTTTCTATTTTTTCATAGAGATGGGGTCTCACTTTCTTTTTCTTTGATGGAGGAGGTTGCTGTGCAGTAAACATAGATGGAACTTCATCATCAAGAGAGTCATCTTCAGGTGCATGTGAGGGATCATCTGAGTCAGACTCAGCATTATAGCCACGTTGAATAAAATATGCTGTTGTGCACATCAAAGAGCCTGGCAAATTATTATTCCACCTTCTTCAACTCTTGAATCCTCATCAGAAACATGTGCTGCAGCATTTTCAGATGGTTGCATCACTGTAGCACTTGCTTCTATGTTGTCATCTAACAGGTCAGTTATTTCATGTATACTTAAGAATTCAAGGCATCTTGAGAGTTCTAAAATGGTTCGAAAGGGAGTCTCTTCCTGTTTTCCACAGCACCCAAATCCAGCTTGTTAATGGATCCTCCCCTCCCTTGGTCCCCAGAGGCTCTGCTCTCCTGCGCACAGCTCTGCTTCAGTGATCTTAAGGAGAAACCTGGGAGCCAAAAAAGTAGAAGGCAGCAGGGAAGAAATTAGGCAAAGATATAACTTTGGGAGTCTAGTCTCACCTCACCCAGAGCCAGCCCTCAATCCTAAATTGCACCACTGGAGTTGTCCCAGCCAAAGGCCAGGGGGCTGCTATATCCCTTCATCAGGTAGTCTTTGGCCATGGCCTTCACCTTCCTGGGTGGAGGACACACCCTCTCAGCCATCATCTCCAGGTAAGGTGGCTTCTGTCAGCCAACAATAAGCCTCTGTAAAAAGATAAGGCCCGAGCCCTTAGCAGCCAACACCCACAGCAGCAGGGGGATCAATTCAGCCTAAGGTAAAGGAGATGTGGGCCGGGCACCAACCCATCTGCTCTGCCGACCTGAGGAGGGGACATTCAATTTGAAAACCAAATGATAAGAAGGAGGCAGCCACAGGGAGGAGCCTTCCAGGTGGTTCTGAGATGGGGACAGCCTAAAAGGAAGCCAACAGGGAGCGGGCGGCTGGGGGTCAGAGAGGGCAGCCGGCTCTCCCTGCGACGGTGTCTTCCTTATGCGGTGTCCATAACGACCTTTATTTTCTAAATAAATAATAATTCCTGTGGGTGTTGCTGCTGCTTTTTTATTTATTTATTTATTTATTTTATTTTTATTAAATCATAGCTGTGTACATTAATATGATCATGGGGCACCATACACTTGGTTCATAGATCATTTGACACATTTTCATCACACTAGTTAACATAGCTTTCATAGCATTTTCTTGTTATTTTGCTAAGACCTTTACATTCCACATTTACTAGGATTCACATATACCCTTGTAAGATGCACCGCAGGTGTAATCCCATTAATCCCTCTCCCTCCACCTACCTCCCCCCTCCCTCCCCTCCCTTTCCCCCTTCTCCCTATTCTTAGGTTGTAACTGGGTTATAGCTTTCATGTGAAGGTCCTACATTAGTTTCATAATAAGGGTGAGTACATTGGGTACTTTTTCTTCCATTCTTGAGACACTTTACTAAGAAGAATATGTTCCAGCTCCATCCATCTAAACATGAAAGAGGTAAAGTCTCCATCTTTTTTTAAGGCTGCATAATATTCCACGGTGTACATATACCACAATTTATTAATCCATTCGTGGATCAATGGGCACTTGGGCTTTTTCCATGACTTACCAATTATGAATTGGGCTGCAATAAACATTCTGGTACAAATATCTTTGGTGTGATTTTTGGTCTTCTGGGTATATGCCCAGTAGAGGGATTACAGGATTGAATGGCAGATCTATTTTTAGATCTCTAAGTGTTCTCCATATCTCTTTCCAAAAGGAATGTATTAATTTGCATTCCCACCAGCAGTGCAAAAGTGTTCCCTTTTCTCCACATCCACGCCAACATCTCTGGTCTTGGGATTTTGTGATATAGGCTAGTCTCACTGGAGTTAGATTATATCTCAAAGTAGTTTTGATTTGCATTTCTCTGATGATTAAAGATGATGAGCATTTTTTCATATGTCTGAAGGCCGTGCGCCTGTCTTCTTCAGAGAAGTTTCTCTTCAAGTCCCTTGCCCAGCCTGCAATGGGATCCCTTGTTCTTTTCTTGCCAATGCGTTTGAGTTCTCTGTGGATTCTGGTTATTAAACCTTTGTCGGAAACATAACCTGCAAATATCTTCTCCCATTCTGAGGGCTGTTTGCTTGCTTTACTTACTGTGTTCTTGGCTGTGCAGAAGCTTTTTAGTTTGATCAAGTCCCAATAGTGTATTTTTGAAGCAGCTTCAATTGCCCGGGGGGTTCTTCTCATAAAAAACTCGCCCAACCCAATTTCTTCAAAGGTTTTCCCTGCACTCTCTTCTAGTATTTTTATAGTTTCATGTCTTAGGTTTAAATCTTTAATCCAGCGAGAGTCTATCTTAGTTAATGGTGAGAGGTGTGGGTCCACTTTCAGTCTTCTACAGGTTGCCAGCCAGTTCACCCAGCACCATTTGTTAAATAGGGAATCTTTTCCCCACTGAATGTTTTTAATTGGCTTGTCAAAGATTAAATAACGGTAATTAGCTGGATTCATCTCTTGGTTCTCTATTCTGTTCCAGACATCTACTTCTCTGTTTTTGTGACAGTACCATGCTGTTTTGATCACTATCGATTTGTAGTATAGTTTGAGGTCTGGTAGCGTGATTCCTCCTGCTTTGTTTTTATTTTTGAGTAATGTCTTGGCTATTCGAGGTTTTTTCTGACTTCATATAAAACAAAGTATTGTTTTTTCAAGATCTTTAAAGTATGACAGTGGAGCTTTAATGGGGATTGCGTTGAAATTATATATTGCTTTGTGTAGTATGGACATTTTAACAATGTTGATTCTTCCCAACCATGAGCATGGTATATTTTTCCATTTGTTAACATTCTCAGCTATCTCTTTTCTTAGAGTTTCATAGTTCTCTTTATATAGATCTTTCACGTCCTTTGTTAGATAAACTCCCAAGTATTTCATCTTCTTTGGCACTACTGTGAATGGGATAGAGTCCTTAATTGTTTTTTCAACTTGACTATTTTTGGTATATATAAAGGCTACCGATTTATGAATGTTGATTTTGTAACCTGAGACACTACTGTATTTCTTGATCACTTCTAAGAGTTTTGTAGTAGAGTCCCTAGTATTTTCCAGATATACAATCATATCATCTGCGAAGAGCGAAAGTTTGATCTCTTCTGACCCTATGTGGATACCCTTGATCGCCTTTTCTTCCCTAATTGAGGTGGCTAAAACTTCCATTACAATGTTCAAGAGCAATGGAGACAATGGGCAGCCTTGTCTGGTTCCCGATCTGAGTGGAAATGATTCCAATTTAACTCCATTCAATATGATATTGGCTGTGGGTTTGCTGTAGATGTTCTCTATCAGTTTAAGAAATGTCCCTTATATACCAATCTTCTTAAGTGTTCTGATCATGAAGGGATGTTGGATGTTATCAAAAGCTTTTTCTGCATCAATTGAGAGAATCATATGGTCTTTGTTTTTTAATTTGTTTATGTGCTGAATTACATTTATAGATTTACGTATATTGAACCAGCCTTGAGATCCTGGGATAAAACCGACTTGGTCATGATGTATGATTTGTTTGATATGTTGCTGGATTCTGTTTGTTAGAATCTTGTTGAATATTTTTGCATCTATATTCATTAGTGATATTGGTCTATAATTTTCTTTTCTTCTTGGGTCTTTTCCTGGTTTGGGGATCAGGGTGATGTTTGCTTCATAGAACGTGTTGGGTAGTCTTCCTTCTTTTTCTACCTTTTGGAACAGGTTGAGTAATATAGGTACTAATTCCTCTTTAAAGGTTTGGTAGAATTCTGATGTAAAACCATCTGGTCCCGGGCTTTTCTTTTTGGGGAGATTTTGTATGGTTGATGTTATTTCCGAACTTGATATGGGCCTGTTCAACATTTCCACTTGATTTTGGTTAAGTCTTGGAAGGTGATGTGCTTCCAAGTATTGGTCAATTTCCTTCAGATTTTCGTATTTCTGAGAGTAAAGTTTCTTGTAATATTCATTAAATATTTTTCCGATTTCTGAGGAGTCTGTTGTTATTTCGTCTTTGTTATTTCTGATTGATGAGATTAGAGATTTTATTCTTTTTTTCCTGATTAGGTTGGCCAAAGGTTTATCTATTTTGTTGACCTTTTCAAAAAACCAGCTTTTTGATTTATTGATCTGTTGTATTATTCTTTTGTTTTCAATTTCATTTAGTTCTGCACTGATTTTGGTTATTTCTTTTTTTCTACTGGATTTGGGGTTGGAGTGTTCTTCCTTTTCCAGTCTCTTGAGATGTCCCATTAAGTTGTTAACTTCCTCTCTCTCTGTTCTCTTGAGGAAGGCTTGCGGTGCTGTAAATTTCCCTCTTAGAACTGCCTTTGTGGTGTCCCAGAGGTTCTGATAGTTCGTGTCTTCATTGTCGTTTTGTTCCAGAAATTTGGCATTTCCTTCTTGATCTCATCTCTGACCCAGCTATCATTCAACATAAGGTTATTTAACGTCCATGTTTTTGTATGTGTATGCAGATTCCTGTTGTTACTCATCTCAAGTTTTATTCCATGATGGTCCGAGAAGATGCATGGAATAATTTCTATTCCTTTAAATTTACTGAGGTTAGACTTGTGACTTAAGATGTGATCGATTCTGGAGTAAGTTCCATGGGCTGATGAGAAGTATGTGTATTCAGTTTTGTTGGGATGAAATGTTCTGTAGATGTCTGCTAAATTTAAATGCTGGATGGTTAGATTTAAATCTAGAATTTATTTACTCAGCTTTTCTTTGGAGGATCGATCCATCACTGCCAAAGGAGTGTTAAAATCTCCGACAATTAGGGCGGCGCCTGTGGCTCAGTGAGTAGGGTGCCGGCCCCATATGCCGAGGGTGGCAGGTTCAAACCCAGCCCTGGCCAAACTGCAAGCAAAAAATAGCTGGGCGTTGTGGTGGGTGCCTGTAGTCCCAGCTGCTCGGGAGGCTGAGGCAGGAGAATCGCCTAAGCCCAGGAGTTAGAGGTTGCTGTGAGCCGTGTGACGCCATGGCACTCTACCAAGGGCACTAAAGTGAAACTCTGTCTCTACAAAAAAAAAAAAAAAAAAATCTCCGACAATTATAGAGTTGGAGGAAATCAAGTTGCTCATGTCTGTTAGAGTTTCTCTTATAAATTGAGGTGCATTCTGGTTGGGTGCATAGATATTAATAATTGAAATCTCATCATATTGAGTCTTACCCTTAACAAATATGAAGTAACCATTTTTGTCCTTCCTTACTTTTGTTGGTTTAAAGCCTATTGTATCCACAAATAAAATTGCAACTCCTGCTTTTTTCTGGTTACCATTTGCCTGAAATATGGATGACCATCCTTTCACCCTGAGTCTGTATTTGTCTTTTAAGTTAAGATGTGACTCTTGTATGCAACAAATGTCTGGCCTGAGTTTTTGTATCCAGTCAGCTAACCTATGTCTCTTTAGAGGGCAGTTTAAGCCATTCACATTAATGGAGAGTATTGATAAGTTTGGTGAAATTTTGGGTATTGAGTTTTTCGAAAGTCCAGTGGGCATTTTTAATCCTTTTGCCATTGTGGAAATTGGAGTTTGATCAGAAGTTTCTGAGCGAGTTTACTTTTTAGTAGAGGATTGGGTTGGTTATTATGGAGGATAGGTCTGAGAATATCCTGAAGAGCTGGTTTGGTTATGGCAAATTTCTTTAGCATATGTATGTCATTAAAATATTTAATTTCTCCATCATAAATGAAACTCAGTTTAGCTGGGTACAAGATCCGGAGTTGAAAGTTGTTTTGCTTGAGGAGATTAAATGTTGATGACCACCCTCTTCTGGCTTGAAAATTTTCAGCAGAGAGATCTGCAGTCATTCTAATGTTCTTCCCTTTGAAGGTAATAGATTTCTTTCGCCTGGCCGCTTTGAGAATTTTCTCCTTCATATTAACTTTAGTGAAGTTAATTATGATATGCCTGGGGGATGTCTTATTGGGATTGAGTCATGCTGGGGTTCTGAAACTATCTGCTATCTGAATTTCATAATCTCTTGGCATGTCTGGAAAATTCTCTTTCATAATTTCATGGAGAAGGGCCTCTGTGCCTTGGGAGGCCACTTCATCACTTTCAGGGATTCCAATGAGGCGGATATTACTCTTCTTCGAATTATCCCAGAGCTCTCTGAGAGAATGATCCGATATTGCTCTCCATTTCTCTTCCTCTTTGAGAGTTTGGGAGCGTTCAAAGGCTTTATCTTTGATGTCGGAGATCCTTTCTTCTGCTTGGTCCATTCTGTTGCTAAGGGATTCTACTGTATTTTTCATATCTTTAAGGTTGCAAATTCTTGTTTCAGTGTGTCTAAGTCGTTGGTGTTTTTGTCTTTAAATTTGTTAAATTCTTGAAACAGCTTTTGAATTTCTCAACGAATTCCTAATTCCATTTTGTTAATCTTGTTTGCCATCCAAATTCTGAATTTGATTTCTGACATCTCAGCCCATTGTTTGTGAATGGGATCTTCAATTACATCTGCCGTATCTTTCCTTGGGGGGGTTGATCTATTCTGGTTATTCATGTTACCAGAGTTTTTCTGCTGATTCTGCCCCATGATTGTTTTACTCCCTTTGATTTTCCTCTGGTGTTTTGTTGAGGACCCGTACAGTGCTGTGGCCTGAGAAACTGTGGCCCTGTTTGGTGTAGAGGGGCTAAGTGGTTCTGTCTTGTTTTCAGCTTGTTTCTATGTGACCCTAGTGAAACAGTTACTCTAGGTTGAAGTCTCAGCTGTGGAGAAATACCAGCAATTAAGTCACCCCACCCACCACAGGCAACAAATGGAAAAGGAAAATCAAACCTTCCTACAGCCACACACCCAGGGCACCACCTGGATAGTCCCCGGGTGAGTGACTCAGTTCAAAAGGTCCAAGTCAATTGTCTCAGTCAGCAGCTGCCTTGGGTGGGAGAGTTCAAGAGGTCTCTGGGAACTAGATCACAGGGGTCTGGTGACTGCTCTAAAATGGCTTGCTCCAGTGCTGCGTGGAGTCAGGAAGAGCCACCAGTAAATAGATCAGTCTGGGAAGATTGATGCCTCCTTCCCCACCTTGCAGCTCTGTCACACCCAGTCACTGCTAGCCCCACAGGGGCCGAGTCAGTTGTCTGCAGTAAGCAGATACTCCAGGGGTTTGCACCTGCCTAAGTCACAGGGTAGTCTGTGTCTGCTTGACTTTGCCACTATTCTCTGTCTTTATCCAGCAGGGGGTGGTGTGGCCTGTCAACCTCAGGCACTTGATGGAGGCTGGAGGTGTTCACTCAGTTCCAGCCCCACCCTTAGTTTATGTTACTGGGTGAAGGGAACAACCCTGTGGGAGTTTGTTTCTGACCTTGCCAGATTCCTCTGCAGAGGAGAGGCTGATTTGAGTTCCCAGACCCTGTGCCTCAGGCCCTGTCTTTAGTCCTGCGGGTTTGTATTCGCAGCACAATCAGTTGTTGGCTGTAGCCTCTTGGCCTCCTTTGCCTATAGGCTGGTGATCCCCTAAGGGCCAGGTGCATCTTAGGCTCAGTAGAGTGGTCCTCTGGATCAGCCCCACCCTGGGAATTTCCCGGCTCTGCAGGTGTGTTTTCTAGTCCCCGTGTTCCACCCAGGTCGGTATCGTCTCAGGAAAACCCTTTACTCACGGGGCCTGTGTTTCAGTCCCAGGTCTGTTCCATGGTGGTTGCCATCTGAGAAGATGCTTGGCCTCATCTTGTTGCCCAGGAAGACAGGAGGAGAGGCTATGGGTTATTTGGGGGTGGGCCTTGTTATTGCTAAAGACGGCTGTTGCTCTGCACCTCGGGGCACCACCACTCCAGTGTAATTCCCTCTCAGCTGACTGTTGTCTTCTCACTCCTTTGCTACAGAGTCAGCACTGGCCAGCTGCAGTCTAGGTCCTGTCTACACCTCTCGAGAGTTCACCCAAGAATCTGGACTCTTGGGGGGGCAGGTCTCCAGATCACGGAGTGAGAGTGGAGGGGAGTGTTAGGAGCTCAGGGTTGCAGGTCGTAACACTAAGCTCATTGAGACCAAATGAACAAATAAACAGATACAAAGGTTACCAGGCACATGGGCCCATAGATACAGAGACAGACGGAAACACATAGACATACAGGCAACAGCCACGACAACAGCAATATCAGAACAACTGCAATAAAAATAGTGATAATCGTAAAATAATTGAATAAAGGAAAAAAAGAGAAAAAAGTGGTGTTAGAAGGAATGTTAAATGAGAAGAAAGAAGAAATTAAAATTAGAAGACATAGAAATAAAAGATATATCTATATAAAAAGTAATAATAAAAAGTTATTGAAATCTCCTCTAAGAAAATGGTGAGGAAAATACAGACAAAAACAAAACAAACAAACAAAAAGGCACCAACTACAAAAATATTCTTGTGTGTAGAAATATACCTATAAATATCTATATGTCTGCTGTAGGGATCAACTTTCGTAGGAATATATTCATACTGCAATATACTTTCTGGACACCAGGTGGCGCTGTGAGTGGTTCCGAGACTTACACCTGATTTACAGTTTATACCGTTACCATGGTAACCACCTTCCATGGCTGATCGCCATTTTGGAGTTTCCGTAAAAGATTGTCGCCTAAGAATTGTGCAACTTCGTCTGTTCTTTTCCAGACAGCACTTGCGACCGACTTTCCCACTCAGTGCAGGTGTCCACGCTTCCTAAGTCCCTCCACTCTGTTCCCAGGTTCCCCTGCAAACTGGCAACTGCAATCGGCCATAAGGGGAGCGGTGCTGAGTTAGCGCTTTAGTTGGCGGGCTCCTGGCTCTATCTCCTGTAGCTGGTTCCCGCGGTTTCAGCAGCCAAAGCCGGGTCCGCGGCTTCAGTAGCTTCGCGACTCCAGAAGCCAAAGCCGGGTCCTAGGCTTCAAGCCAGTTCCCGTGGTTGGAGCGCTCGGGGGACTTATTCTGAGTTTTATGGATCAGAGTTTCCTATTTGGATGAGTGCCCGCCAGTTCGCCGTGCAGCCTGAACCGCCAGCCCCCTCCAACGCCTGGGGGAAAGTTGCCCTCCCTTTTGGGTAGTTTAAAATGTCTGTTTCCCGGGCAGGATCCCTTCCCTTCAATTGTCCAACAGTTTGCCCAGCTCCCTGTGGTTTTGAGTGGCTCTCCTTTCGGAAGCCTCCCTCAGTTCAGGATTAATTATTTGTCAATTGGATTTTGTCAGCATTTACAAGCTGCTGACCTCCGTAGGGGAGGGGCCTGCTGGCCCGCACGGGAGCAGGGAAGAATCTCTACAACAGAGTCTGTGATTTTAAATTACCCCTCATATATAGCAAACCGCCAGTTCACTGGGTGTCTCCAGTAACGTGTCCACTCCAATAATCCACACACAGGGAAGGTCCAGACCGCCTTTCCTCTCACCTGGTGGCTTGGGAGAGGTGGGCTACACGTCTGTCCTGTCCACCATCATGCTCCACCCCGATCTTCGTGTTTCTGCTTCTTAACAAATAATTGGAGAAATGAGAGCCGTGGTGGTAATTTGATTCACACACAAGCGAAATCTGCATTAGTGATGTGATCAGATATGTCATTCCTGCTTTTATTAAAAATATACGCCCACACATCAGCTCCTGGCTCATTCCAAGTGCATCAGATCTTGGATAGTGCTGCTTTTATGAATTTTTAGAAGGTAGCAAAGCAAGTCCAGTCTTGACTTGGAGTGCCTTATCTTTTTCCTTCTAATGAAGCTGTACTTAAAGGAACCACCTCTGAAGAAGAAAACAGATTAGTCATACTAAATAGCTTCCTTAAAATACTTCAGCACAGGAGAAAGCTCCCTGCCTCTTACTACTTCCAACATCACACGTTGATTTTTTTTTTCCTCCTCCCCATCTGTCTTTCTAGAGAAGTGTTTTCTTGGAGGTTAAAATGACTGTCCTGATAGCACCTTGCTGACTTCCTTTATAAAGGTAACTCGCCTTCCAGTGTGGGTCAAACCTGCCTGCCTGTGCTCAGGCCTCCACTGTGTGCTCCAGTCATTCCAGTATGAAATGGCCCCTTATTCTCCACTCACATAGCTCTGATCCTAATCTGGCACTTCTTACTTGGATCTGTTTCCAAACAAGTTTCCGTGTCTCTTAATCTCCAACTCATCCTTTGAACTGTTGCCAGATTAATTTTCATGAAACCCTGTTCTGATCATGAACATCACCCTCTAATCCACAGTAATCTGTCTCAATCACTTGTTTTGGGATTTAAAGTTCTTTACAAATGCTTTTCCTGTCTAAGAGTATCTTCTTTTATTCCTCTAAAGGAACCTTCGGTTCTGCCCAGGATGCTCTCACCTTCCCATAAACACAGAGGCTTTTTTTTCCCTTTTCCACTGCCTTTGATTCTGCTTTTCCCACATTCAAAAAGCCCATCCCAGTTCTTATTTCTGTACACCTTGCCTGTTGTTCAAATCCCACTTTCTCTTGGAATCTGCTCTGATACTTTGGCTCCTGAAGGAAGGCTTCTCTCTCCGTTGAAAGGTAGCACCAGTCAAGGGCTGGTTGCCTAGCAAACACTTAGAACAAAATGCACCTGCGGTTGCTTGGGAAAACTGTGGCACAACCATAATTTTTCTTCCCTTAACAAGGTGTTCTCAACCTGTGGGTCGCAACCCCTTTGTAACAATGAAAATACATCATGGCATTAGGAAGGTTGAGAACTGCTGCCTTAACACAATGACTATGAACTGTTGTGTACTTGCAAAGAATTGTTTCAGCTCCCCAGAAAGACCCAAGGATAACCATGCTTATCATCCTGACCAAAAAAAAAAAGAGTTATCATTTTGAGGATAGGAGGCCCAAACCTTTAGGAAAATGGTTCGTGAAGACAGAAAGGACAAATTATATTCAGTGAAAACAAACTCACAGAGGTCACGATCTTATGACGGACTGGTTGTAGGAGTATTGAAAATTAACCAAATCTGGGGTGGCACCTGTGGCTCAGAGAAGTAGGCACCAGCCCCATATGCTGGAGGTGGCGGGTTCAAACCCAGCCCCAGCCAAAAACTGGAAAACAAACAAACAAACAAAAATTAACCAAATCTAAAAAGAGCAACTTCTGGCCAGATGAAGTGGCTCATGCCTGTAATCCGAACACTCTGGGAGAGCAAGGTGAGTGGATAGCCTGAGCTCAGGAGTTTGAGACCAGCTTGAGCAATAGTGAGACCCTCTCTCTAAAAATAGAAAAACTGAGGCAGGACAATCGCTTAAGCCTAAGAGCTTGAGGTTGCTGTGAACTATGACACCCCGGCACTCTACCAAGGGCAACAAAGTGAGACTCTGTCTCCAAAAAAAAAAGAAAAAGTGCCTGGAAATAACCATGACCCTCCATGAGGTGTTTTGATTTCCTTTGGAAACCAAAAGATGGCCTCTTTTTCTTTTATTTGTTTTTTATTGTTAAATCATAGCTGTGTACATTAGTGCAATCGCCTGTACCCATTCTAAGATGCACCATAGATGTGGCCCCACCCATTACCCTCTCTCCACCAAAACCTCCCCCCTCCCTTCCCCTTCCTTGGCCCTTTCCCCGTAGTCTTGTGCTATAGTTGGGTTATAGCCTTCATGTGAAAGCTATAATTTAGCTTCATAGTAGGGCTGAGTACATTGGATACTTTTTCTTCCATTCCTGAGATACTTTGCTAAGAAGAATATGTTCCAGCTCCATCCATGTAAACATGAAAGAGGTAAAGTCTCCATCAAAAGATGGCATCTTAACATTTATTCTTGAGTTGTTTTTCAGAAACCTCTCCTGGAAAATACAGATAAAGAGGAACTACGAAATTGAACTCTGACCATTGTTCTTAGTTCTAAAGACACATCCATTTTTTTTTTTTTTTGAGACAGAGTCTCAAGCTGTCACCCTGGGTTGAGTACCCCAGCATCATAGCTCACAGCGACCTCCAATTCTTGGGCTCAAGCGATCTTCTTGTCTCAGGTTTTTCTATTTTTTTAATAGTGACGGGGGTCTTGCTTTTTGCTCAGGTTGGTCTCAAAATGGTGAGCTCAAGCAATCCTCCCACCTTGGCCTCCCAGAGTGCTGGGATTCCACATGTGAGCCACGCACCCGGCTGGGAGTTCAGGTCTTCAGTATCTGCTCATTCTCCTTGTACACACCATGCAATAAAACTGCTCTCTCCTGCGGTGACTCTTGGCTTAAGTCAGGCTCCGCCTTTCCGAGCCAGAGGATCACAGTTTGGTTCGGCAACAATGCACATGATCTTCACTTGGAAATTTGTTAAAAATATAAATTCTTGGGCCTTATTTCAGACCTCCAACTAAATCAAATCTCTGGTGATAGGGTCCAGAAATCTATGGTTTAATACATATTTTCCAGGTAATTCTGATGTACTGTAGATTTGGGGAATGACTGCAGAACAAAAGTTCTAATAGAAATAAACAGAAAATTTAAGAATAATCCTCCAAGTAAGCAGGTGGCACCTAATATACGCTCAATAAATGTTTAATGAACAAGCACATAAATGCCTGAATAAACGTGAGAGCATGGTATAAAAACACCAGCCATGCTTAGTCTTACTCTTTTTCATATATATTCAGTTACTAACACATGCTCTGCATTCTGTAGTCATTAAAGCTTAAAGTGACTGTCTATCGAAAAAGAAAATCCACTTGTAGTTGATCATTATTTATTTATTTTATTTTTTTTGAGACAGTCTCAAGCTGTTGCCTTGAGTAGAGTGCTATGGCAACCTCTACCTCTTGGGCTCAAGTGATCCTCTTCCCTCAGTTTTTCTATTTTTTAGTAGAGATGGAGGTCTCGCTTTTGCTCAATTTGATCTTCAACTTGTGAGCTCAGGCAATTCACCCACCTCAGCCTCCCAGAGTGCTAGGATTACTGATTTACTTACTTTGGTTGCCATATGTAGAGTGCTGTGGGATCATAGCTCACAGCAGCCTCAAAGTCTTGGGCTCAACAGATCCTCTTGCCTCAGCCTCCTGGTAGCTGGGACTACAGGCACCCAGCACAATGACAAGCTATACTGGCCTTGGCCTCCTAGAGTGCTAAGATTACAGGTGTGAGCCACCGCACGGGCCTTACTTTCTTTTTTTCTTTAAAGAGCCACAGAATTAATGGAAATGTGATATTTGACTGAAATATTACAAGGTCTTAGTGAGATGAATGCTATTCTCCTGGAATAGAGAAATTATATTCATATTAGGCCAGGGGCCCAGGGAAGTTGAAAGCTCTTTGTTTTGTGATTTGGTTTTCTTATTTAAGAATTAAACTTTTTAGCTGGGCATTGTGGCAGGCACTTATAGTCGCAGCAACTTGGGAGGCTGAGGCAAGAGAATCAGTTAAGCCCAAGAGTTTCAGGTTGCTGTGAGATGTGATGCCACAGCACTCTACCGAGGGTGACATAGTGAGACTCTGTCTCAAAAAAAAAAAGAATTTAACTTTTAAATAATAATAAAAATGGCTTTCTTTTCCCCTCTGGATAAGAAGTTCAGAGTCCATTCTTTTTTTTTTTTTTTTTTGTAGAGACAGATTCTTACTTTATCACCCTTAGTAGAGAGCCGTGGCGTCACTGCTCACAGCAACCTCCAGCTCTTGGGCTTAGGCGATTCTCTTATCTCAGCCTCCCGAGTAGCTGGGACTACAGGCGCCCGCCACGACGCCCGGCTATTTTTGTTGTTGTTGTTGTTGTTGTTACAGTTTGGCTGGGGCTGGGTTTGAACCCGCCACCCTTGGTATATGGGGCTGGCGCCCTACTCACTGAGCCACAGGCACCGCCCCAGAGTCCATTCTTAACACAGACAAATCACTTACCATGAAGATTCATCTTTATAATAGAGATGTTGACATAATGTTAACTTCTGGCAATGCTGCAAAGTTATATATGGACAACCTCTCATTCTTCCATGCTTACTTTCCTGGAAGGTAAAATAATTGCTCAGCAAGAGTTCATGAAGAAGATAATGGTGGACCAGAGTGGTGGCTCATACCTGTAGTCCTACCACTTTGTAAGGCTGAGGCAGGAGGATTGCTTGAGGTTAGGAGTTCACAACCAGCCTAGGCAACATAGACCCCTTTTGTACAAAATAATTTTTAAAAAGTTAGCTGGCCATGGTGGTACCTGCCTATAGTCCTAGTTGCTTGGGAGACTGAAGTGGGAAGATCACTTGAGCTCAGCACTTCAAGGCTTCAGTGAGCTATACTTGTGTCACTGTACTCTTGCCTGGGTGACAGAGCAAGACCCTGTCCCAAAATAAAAATAAAATAAAATAACAAAAGAAAATGGTACATGTACAATTGTATCAAGATTAATTTATTATCATTGAAATTATATCCTTAAGGCTCAGCGCCTGTAGCTTAAGCGCTAGGCCACCAGCCTCACACACAGGAGCTGGCGGGTTCAAATCAAGCCCAGAGTGCCAAACAACAATGACAACTACATCCAAAAACAGCCAGTAGTCCCAGCTACTTGGAAGGCTGAGGCAAGAGACTCGCTTGAGGCCAGAAGTTTGGAGGTTGCTGTAAACTGTGACGCCACAGCACTCTACCCCGGGCGACAGCTTGAGGCTCTGTCTCAAAAAAAAAAAAAATAGAAAGAAATTATATCCTTAATCCATCCAATAACAAAATGCTGCTATTACGCCCAATAAATACGTGGCATTAGAAGGAACGTTTCCTACAGGTTGTTATGGGAATCTAAGGAAAATTAATTATGAACCTGTTATATTTTGGTTTTACAATTTCATTGTTTGGAATTTAGTGGTTAATGAAATAAAAAAGAAAACTAACATTTCCAAAAGCCAGCAAAATAAGATGTTATACCAAAGCTCTTAAAACCCTTTAAATACCTGTGTGTGCAGGTTGGGGACTGGGCCTTCAGGAGCAGGGCTGCAGAGCCTGGCAAGGATCCCAGCTATACTCCGGGCTCTTCTTTCACTTCAGCCATTCGACGCACATTCCTTGCAGATCTGCTCTGGGCAAAGCACTGTGCAGAAGTGAGGGAAAATACCAGAGGATAAGGAATGGGCTCATTCCTTAACACGATTCTACAGGCAGAGTAGTGCTATAAAGCACCACTGAAGCCCAGCAAAGGAGGGGATTATTTCCAACACAACAGATACAAGAGAGAAGACTTCACGGAAAAAATGCAGGTGAACTGGTCTTTGAATAGCTAGCTCCCGTGCTGGAAAAACAAGAGAGCCAAATCCAAGATGTGCACAGGCTATGTTTATGGATTTTTTTTTTTGGAGAAAGAGTCTTACTTTGCCACCCTTGGCGGAGTGCCATGGCCTCATAGCTCACAGCAACCTCAAACTCCTGGGCTCAAGTGATTTTCTTGCCTCAGCCCCCCGAGTAGCTGGGATTATAGGCGCCCACCACAATGCCCGGCTATTTTTTAGAGATGAGGTTGCTCTTGCTCAGGCTGGTCTCAAACTCCGGAACTCAGGCAATCTACCTGCCTCGGCCTCTCAGAGGGCTAGGATTACAGGCGTGAGCCACCGCAACCAGCCAGGCACATGGGCCAGGTTATGTTTGTGGACATGGAGGGAAGTTGTTGCATCTTTGAAGGAGCATCAGTGCAGGCGTGGGAGAGGTAGTCTGAGCATCAGACAGTGAGTGCCAGAAAGACAACCATCTGCCCATCCTTTTGCTGTCCAGTATGCCAGATGCTCTACTAATGAAGATTGCCTGGGGTTGGATGGGGATGGTCCTCATAGAACACTCTGCTGTAGGTGTGTGGATCATTAATGGCGTTTTTTTTCTTTTGGAAGTAAAATACACATAACATAAAGTTCATCATTTTAACACATTTTTTTTTGAGACAGTCTCACTCTATTGCCCTAGGCTAGAGTGCTGTAACATCATAGCTCACAGCAACCTCAAACTCTGGGGCTCAAGCAATCCTCTTGCCTCAGCCTCCCAAGTAGCTGGGACTATAGGTGCCTTCCACAATGTCTGGCTAATTTTTCTATTATTATTTTTACTTTTATTTATTTATTTATTTAAGACAGAGTCTCACTATGTCGCCCTTGGTAGAATGCTGTGGCATCATCGCTCACAACAACCTCAAACTCCTGGGCTTAAGCGATTCTCTTGCCTCAGCCTCCCAGTAGTTGAGACTACAGGCGCCCACCACAATGCCTGGCTATTTTTTCATTGCACTTGGCCCTGGCCAGGTTCGAACCTGCCAGCCTCAATGTATGTGGCTGGTGCCATAACCACTGTGCTATGGGCACCGAGCCAATTTTTCTATTTTTAGTAAAGACGGAGTCTTGCTGTTGCGCAAGCTGGTCTTAGACTCCTGAGTTTAAGGTATCCTCCTGCCTCAACTGCCCAGAGTACTAGGATTATAGGTATGAACCACCGAGACTGACCTGGAAATGTTCTCTTAACTGTATTTTCCAAAACCGTAGTCATAAGGGGAAGTTCTGAGTCTCTAGCTCTAGCCTTGAAAAGTGAGTGGGTCAGCGGCACTCAGTACATTCACACTGAGGCACACCCAGCCCACCATCCACCTCCACAGCTTTCCATGGGTGGTTTTTGATTAGAAGAAGGGAACTCAGGGGACAGATCTCTGTAGTAGTAGTATGCAGGATTAACTGAACTGTCCCAGGTTATTTATGGGAAAGGTGAGGGAGGAGATAGGGGACAAACTTTGAGGTTATTGTAAGAAACTTGGTGCAAGGAGAGGAGTTCTCCAGTGAGAATGAAAGATAACCTGCCAAGCCTGGTGGGCACGCGGACGCTAAAACATTCTGAAGCACTGTACTCTGATTGATGTTTTTTTTTTTTTGTAGAGACAGAGTCTCACTTTACTGCCCTCGGTAGAGTGCTGTGGCGTCACCCGGCTCACAGCAACCTCCAGCTCTTGGGCTTATGTGATTCTCTTGCCTCAGCCTCCCGAGCAGCTGGGACTACAGGCACCTGCCACAACGCCCGGCTATTTTTTTTTGTTGTTGTTGCAGTTTGGCCGGGGCTGGGTTTGAACCCACAACCTTCGGCATATGGGGCTGGCGCCCTACTCACTGAACCACAGGCGCTGCCCCTGATTGATGGTTTTTAATTCATCCCTAGAAAAGTTACGTTTCCTTGTTTACATATTCTCTCCCTCCTTGACTCTTTTTCTACTTTCAAAGTTTTACATGTCAGAAATAATTCCTCCGTAGTGCAGTAAAATGAGACTGGCTAAGGAGAATAGTCCAAAGTGTACTGGTCTAAGTTCACTCCGTCGTTGATGAAATACTCTTTTTGAACACTTGTTACAGAGGCACTGCTAAATTTTTATCTCTAACTTCTATAATATCATAATATCTCAATCGAAGCTATAGTAGCATAATGTCTCGAGCAGAGATATAACATAATATCTGTAGCAGAGATGTAATAGCATTATATCTCTAAAGAAAAAGTTCTTTCTTACTGAAAAAGAGAAAACCCCAAAAATAATGTATCAGGAAGGCCTTTTCCCCCCTTAAGTGATGCAACAGAGACCTCTTCTGGCCCAGAAGCAGAAGTGTTAGGCAGAGAACCAACTGGAAAAAGTGAAAAAGTCAGGGAAAGGAGAAAATAAAACAGGAAATGGGTCCAACACAAGAGTTGGTATTTGTGTTGGATTCAGAACTCCCACTAGTAGAACAGTGGAACGTGTGCAAGAGAAAAACAGTGTTGCTTCTTTTCTGATGATAAAATGCACATTTTCCATAGATGATTTCTAAAGGTACAAAGATGTAAATAAGAATCATTTATGGCTTGGTGCTTGTAGCTTAGCGGCTAGAGCGCCAGCCCCATACACCAGAGCTGGCAAGTTCGAATCCAGTCCGGGCTGCCAAACCACAACGACAGCTACAACCAAAAAATAGCCAGGCATTGTGGCAGGCACCGTAGTCCCTGTAGCTACTTAGGAGGCTGAGGTAAGAGAATTGCTTAAGCCCGAGAGTTAGAGGTTGTTGCGAGCTGTGACACCACGGCACTCTACCCTGGGGGACATAGCGAGACTCTTGTCTCAAAAAAAAAAAAAAAGAAAAGAAAAGAAAAAAAGAAAGAAAGAAATCATTCATAACTCCACCATGCAGAAATGATAGTGGAAATATTTTCGTGCACTGGATTCTGGTATTGTTTTCTGCTCATATGTGTTCTTGATATCCACAAAACTGGGTAAATCCTGACTTTTTCAGTGTTCTATCACACACATGCTCCACATTCTTTTTTTTCCCCAAGACAGAGTCTCACTTTGCCACCCTTGGTAGAGTGCTGTGGCTCACAGCAACCTCAAATACCCAGGCTTAAGTGATTTCTTGCCTCAACCTTCCAAGTAGCTGGGATTACAGATACCCACCACAACGCCCGGCTATTTTTAGAGGCAAGGGTCTGATAAGGGTCTTGCTCTTACTCAAGCTGGCCTCAAACACCTGAGTTTAAGCAATCCATCCTCCTCTCCCTCCCAAAGTACTAGGATTATAGGCATGAGCCACTGCATCTGGCTTGTTCCCATATTATTAAAAGAAGAAAAAGATGTTTTCTGATAGCCAGGCTTCTATCACTATGTCATGTCAAAGTCAAAGAAGACATTTCACTGATTACTTTTATCCTGATCCCCTTTGCCAGGGCCCAAGTGAATGTGATGAGATTCTTGCAGCTCAGTGAGTGGGTGCTGGCTGGACTTCAGCCTCTGCTCACCTTGTCTACCAGACTCCCTGTCATGGAGTACACCTATGTACCTGCTCTTGGTGGCCCCTAAGTCTTCCAAGAAGCTAATTAGTAATTGTCAAACATGATCCCCAGTATTATTTTTTTTTTTGAGACAGAGTTTCACTTTATCACCCCTGTAGAGTGATGTGGTATCACAGCTCACAGCAACCTCCAACTCTTGGGCTTAAGTGATTCTCTTGCCTCAGCCTCCCAAGTGGCTGGGATTACAGGCGCCCACCACAACGCCTGGTTATTTTTTTGTTGCAGTTATTTAGATGTTGTTTTAGCTGGCCTGGGCCGGGTTCGAACCCACTACCCTCTGTGTATGTGGCTGGCACCGAAACCACTGTGCTACAGGCGCCGAGCCACCAGTATTCTTAGTATGTGAAAACTATGTCCATTGGTATTTTTCACAACTGCCAGGACTAACCCATCTGGCCTAAGACACAACAAAATCATAATATTCTTTCTTGTGAGGAAATTTACAATCTCAGACTAACACATGGTGGAAGAGGGGGCTCTGAAAGGGATTGACCAAGGGGACAAAGCAATTAGAATTTATATTTAGTAGGGTGAAATGAAATAAGGAACAATCTGAAAGAGAATCACTCCCTGTGATTCCAAGTAACTTGGAATGGAGGTGCTCATAGAAACTTAGTAAAAATTAAGTAGAAGGAAAGAACAATGGGTATCATAGAGTAATAAGACTATTTCTGAGTCAGATCTCACACGAGAGTGAACAGGTTAGCACTGTCAACCCAAATAACAAAGACAGAGAGGCTTTTTTTTCTTTTTTAAGACAGAGTCTCACTTTGTTGCCCTTGGTAGAGTGCTGTGGCGTCACAGCTCACAGCAAACTTCAGCTCTTGTACATAGCTGATTCTCTTGCCTCAGCCTCCCGAGTAGCTGGGACTACAGGAGACCTCCACACGCCTGGCTATGTTTTTGTTGCAGTTTGGCCAGGATTGGGTTTGAACCCATCACTCTCAGTATATGGGGCCGGCGCCCTACTCAATGAGCCACAGGTGCCTCCCAAGAGAGAGGCTCTTTTAAAAGAAATAATGTTTATCTGGGTATAGAGCATTGTAATGGGAATGCCACTGTAATATGCCATTGTAAACCACGTCTGTATTCAGGGGGGTAAAGAAAGAAAAATTTTAGGGCGGCGCCTGTGGCTCAGTGGATAGGGCGCTGGCCTTATATACGAGGGGTGGTGGGTTCAAACCTGGCCCCGGCCAAACTGCAACAAAAAAATAGCCAGGCATTGTGGTGGGCACCTGTGGTCCCAGCTACTCGGGAAGCTGAGGCAAGTGACTCATCTAAGCTGTAGGAGCTGGAGGTTGCTGTGAGCTGTGATGCCACAGCACTCTACTGAGGGTGACAAAAAAAAAAAAAAAGAAAGAAAGAAAGAAAAATTTTAAAGGGAAAAAAGTGAAGATTATATAATTATTTTGAAATAATTATTCTTCTCTACAAAGATCAGTAACAAGAGTGACACCAAGTCTAAGGCTGAACAGGCAGTTGCTAGGTAGATTTCCTTATAGATGTTTTTGTTTTTATATATTTTTTATTTTTAGAGATAGGGTCTTGCTCTATTGTTGGAGTACCATGTCTGCATCATAGCTCACTGCAGCCTCAAATTCCTGGGCAATCCTCCTGCCTCAGCCTCCCATGTAGCTAGGACTATAGCAGCTCACCCCCAAACTTGGCTAATTACAAAATTTTGTTTTTAGGAATGGGGTCTCCCTGTGTTGTCCAGGCTTATCTCAAACTCCTGGACTCAAGCAATTCTCCTGCTTTGGCCTTCCAAATTGCTAGAGGTACAGTTGTGTAAGCCATAGCACCTGGCCTGAAGTTTTTTTTTTTTTTTTTTTTTGTATAAGTTTGCGATGGCCTTTGTGTGAGATTCTGACTTTTGCAGAGCCCTTTGTTTTTGTTACGTGTGTGTATCAGGTAGACAAAGGTGAGAAACCTCTCTTCGAAGCTGTCCCTGGCTCCATCACAGATTTCTTTTTTTTTACGTTAGTGACTCCATTTTGATTCTGGTAACTTCGACAGCAACATTAGATGTGAACAATGTATACAGATGTTTATGAGGCAAGAATCAAGCACTGTACATTGTTCAGTTCAACTCTTCTGTTCACAATTATTTCCACTTAATCTTAGACATGTATAAAAACTTTACTACGAAATTGTGTGATGTTATTTTCTTGGATTTTAAATTGTAGTTGAGTGGTATTAAACATTAAAAAAGTTCAAACTTTGGGCAGCGTCTGTGGCTCAGTGAGTAGGGCGCTGGCCCCATAATCAAACCCAGCCCCGGCCAAACTGCAACAAAAAAATAGCCGGGCGTTGTGGTGGGCGCCTGTAGTCCCAGCTACTCAGGAGGCTGAGGCAAGAGAATCACTTAAGTCCAGAAGGTTGCTGTGAGCTGTGACACCACAGCATTCTACCGAGGGCCATAAAGTGAGACTCTGTCTCAAAAAAAAAAAAAAAGTTCAAACTTTAAGGCCAGGCACAGTGGCTCACACTTGTAATCCTAGTACTCTGGGAGGCCAAGGCAAGTGAATTACCTGAGCTCACGAGTTGGAGACCAGACTAAGCAAGAGGTTTTATTAAAAATAGAAAAACTAGGCAGGCGTTGTGGTGGGCACCTGTAAGGAGGCTGAGGCAAGAGGATGGCTTGAGCCCAAGAGTTTGAGGTTGCTGTGAGCTATGACGCCATGGCACTTTACCCAGGACACAGAGTGAGACTCGGTATCAAAAAAAAAAAAAAAGAAAAGGCAAAAAGAAAAAGGTCCAACTTTAACTTAATGATTTTGTTGGCTATTTTCCCATAACTAAGCAAATTTAGGTTTGTTTTCATTAGAAGAGTAAATAATGGAAAGATTCTTAACAGGAGCAAAGTCCTATTAATGCTTTCTCTTAAGGAGAAGTGGGTTAATTGGCTTAGATCTATTTTAGAGGTAAGATAATACTAGGGGATTACAGGAAGTAAAAATCTACTTATCCTAAATACCTTTCAGAAATTCATGACTACTAGCTTTTAGTTCCTTAAATTAGATGTATACAATAACTCCTCTGTGAGGCATCCCCAGGTATTTCTCAAGTCTTGGACTGAGCTGAGAGACAGAATGACATACTTATATAAGTTGTATTTCTCTTTATTCTTTTCTGACTCACCTTCCCTTAGGTTCCCACACCCTTTAGGTGAAGAGGCAGAATTATACTCATAATGCTTTTAATTCTTCAGATTGTTACTGTATGTTCTCCGGAGACCATGAATCTAAAGGAGCACAGGATTTCCTGGAACTACCTTTAAAAGCAAAAGCCTAGAATTCCACTTCTAGCGTGATAATATCAGGAGCTGCGCAGACCCCTCCGCAGCAAAACTAAGGATAATTATTAAGGGACACCACTGAAGCTCTTCGGACATGGTCTCAGGGGCATAAGCAAGTGAAGAAACATTTATTCGAGAAAATCTATTAAAGCTCAGAAAAATCCTGGACTCTTTGAGAAAGGACCCCCTCCTTCCCTTTCACCTCCCAGCTCAGCACAGTGGAAATTGCTCTCCAGACTGGTGCAGCCAAGAATATAGGGTTTTCCCTCTTCCCAGCCACCAGTCAGAGGGCTCTCTTTCCAGGAAGTATAAACGGTCAGCATTTCTCTTCCTGCCTCCCATACCTGTTTCTTTTTTGTTTTATTTCATTTTATTTTATGTATTTATTTATTTATTTTTGAGACAGTCTTACTATATTGCCCTCGGTAGAGTGCTGTGACATCACAGCTCACAGCAACCTCAAACTCTTGGGCTTAAGCGATTCTCTTGCCTCAACCTCCCGAGTAGCTGGGACTACAGGTGCCTGTGACAACGCCCGGCTATTTTTCTGTTGTTTTTGTAGTTGTCATTGTTGTTAACAGACCCAGGCCAGGTTCGAACCCGCCAGCCCCAGTGTATGTGACCAGCACCCTAATCACCGAGCCCAGCACAACAGCACTGAGCCCAGACCTGTTTCTAAGACTAAGTTCCAGGCAAGTGTGACTGACAGGGGATGACTCTCTTCTTCCTCTCAACCACAAACCCTGGGATGGAAGCTCAGCACTGAGAATTCTGGGGCCTCCTCATGCTTGCCCTGCTTGTGAGCTGATGGTTCCACACCGGGAGAAGCCAGCTAAGAAGACCTGAGTGCACTGCCCTCTCCCTCTAGAGCGCTACACTCCTAGAGTGGGGGGGTCCTGCAGAGAGACAGGTGCCATTTTCTCACTTCCAGCTCCAGAACCATGACTTGGAGATTTTGCCTGAGAAGAGAAGCACCTTACATCACAAACAGCTCCTAATTTCTTTCCAGAGGACCTGACTTCTTTTGCAAGGATGTACTGAGAAGCTTAAACCAGGGTACTCTCAAAAACAAGGGATGCTCCACACTCCTTCCCTGCATGTTCCACTTGGCTGTTCTAGAGTTGTATTATAATAATTATAAGAGGAAGGAGGTGGAGGGGAAGAGGGGAGGGGAAGAGGAAAGAGGTGAAGGGGAGGAGGGGAAGGAGGAAAACATAAAGGAAAGTAAGGGGCGTGGGGGCTCACGCCTGTCATCCTAGCACCCTGGGAGGCTGAAGCAGGTGCAGTGCTTGAGCTCAGGAATTCAAGACCAGTCTGAGACAAAATGAGACCCCATCTCTACTAAAAATAGAAAAACTGGGCGTCGGCCTGCAAGATAAGATGGCGGTCTCCACAGGAGTTAAAGTTCCTCGTAATTTTCACTTGTTGGAAGAACTTGAAGAAGGACAAAAAGGAGTAGGCGATGGTACAGTTAGCTGGGGCCTTGAAGACGACGAAGATATGACACTTACAAGGTGGACAGGCATGATTATTGGGCCACCAAGGACAAGTTATGAAAACAGAATGTATAGCTTGAAAGTAGAATGTGGACCCAAATACCCAGAAGCTCCTCCGTCAGTTAGATTTGTAACAAAAATTAATATGAATGGAATAAATAATTCCAGTGGCATGGTGGATGCACGTAGCATACCAGTTTTAGCAAAATGGCAAAATTCATATAGCATTAGAGTTGTACTTCAAGAGCTAAGACGTCTAATGATGTCCAAAGAAAATATGAAGCTTCCATAGCCACCAGAAGGACAAACATACAATTAATTTTAGTGGATCTCAAACTTGTCTTAAATCAACAACCTTTTACTCATGTTAATGTCTTGATTAAATATCACAATGCAAAATACCCACACATTAAGTAAAGGAATTTCTTTCTTTTTTTTTTTTTTTTGCAGTTTCTGGCCGGGGCTAAGTTTGAACCCGCCACCTCCGGCATCTGGGGCTGCTGCCCTACTCCTTTGAGCCACAGGCGCTTCCCTAAGTAAAGGAATTTCACCTGGTAAACATGACCTGGACATTTGTAAGAATATATCTAACATATGTACACCCAGTATGTTTTCAGGTAACGAGGAAAAATGCAGCACATTTTTTTTCTCTTATTAAGGCACTGTCATTTAAACATAAACCTGGAATACACTCTAAATAGAATTCAGGTTTACAAGATGAAAGTGTGAAGAGGGGTGTCAGATGGCAGTGGAAGCATGTGTGTTTTTGAAAAGTAAAAATCTCCAGAAGGAAAAACAGAAACGGCATGCTTTATCCATCTTGCTTAGTGAAAGAGCTGCAGCTGAAATTGTTTAAAGTTGCAGGTATAATGAATATTGTCGCAAATTGTGTTAATTTTTGAAGCAGTGTGGGTGCTGACAAATAGTAGTATGAAAAATACGTTCAGGATTGTTTTGATACCTGTATTTATAATAAAATGTTGGGGGTGGTGGTGATGAGTTTCTGTTAAAAGTTGTTCCTGTGTGTTACATGTAACAGACATGGTAAATATTTGTTTACAGTCTTTGTTTAACAAACCATGCATTTAAGTTTAAGTGAAGTCAACAAAAGGTAATAGGGGTATGGAGATGTGATTTTGAGATTAAAATTAGTCTTAAAATATAAATAAAATGTGGAACGTAAAAAAAAAAAAAATAGAAAAACTGAGGCAAGAGAATCACTTGAGCCCGAGATGGAGGTTGCTGTGAGCTATGACGCCATGGCACTCTACCCAGGCTGACAGTTTGAGACTCTGTCTCAATAAAAAAGGAAATAAGCTCCTTTCCTTTTATCAAGTGGTCTTGGCACCCTCATCAAAAATCAGTTAATGTTTTTTGCTAATGAGCAAATTCTGTTGAGAGGACTAAGGAGGTTTCTGAAAAGTTAATAAGTGTCCACCAGATAACTCTCCCTCATGCTAATGCTCCATTCTTCATAACATGCCCACTGATGTACAGACTGATTCCAAATATCTAACACCTTCAAAAATGCATCACTAAATCGCTTTTTTGGAGAGGATATGCCGAGAACTTCAAGTGCGCACCTCCTCATATCCAGTGTTGTCAAGTGATAGGAAGAAGGGAATGCTGAGCTTTTGTAACAACGAAGAGATGTCTGTGCTGGGTCTTTTATGAATTTATTTTGACTACATGTTTGTATATAACTTTACTGAAAAAATGAGTTTAAAGTGTTTATTTACCCTGTGTTATATATGTGTGTGTATAAGTGTATGCACGTGTGTGTATAAACTTTATACCTTATTTATTTACTGATCTTCAAGTTGATGTTACATGAACATCTGTTACCTTCTTTTTTATAATAAATAGTTTCCTTGCTGCTTTTATGAGATATAACCATTTGAGTAGATGAAGCATAATTTATACCCACTGTGGTTGGTTTTCTTTTCTTTTCTTTTTTAAGACAGAGTCACACTTTGATGTCCTTGGTAGAGTACCATGGCATCGTAGCTCACAGCAACCTCAAACTCTTGGGCTCAAGCAATTCTCTTGCCTCAGCCCTCCGAGTAGCTGAGATTTCAGGTGCCCACCAGAGCACCCAGGTATATTTAGAGACTGCGTCTTGCTCTTTCTCAGTCGGGTCTCAAACTCATGAGCTCAAGCAATCCACCTGCCTCGGCCTCCCAGAGTGCTAGGAGCCACATAGGAGCCTGAGCCACTGAGACTAGATTTTTTTTTTTTTTTTTTTTGAGATAGAGTTGCTCTCCATTGCCCGGGCCAGAGTGCCATGGTCTCAGCTTAGCTCACAGCAACCTCAAATTCCCGGGCTGAAGCAATCCTCCAGCCTCAGCCTCCCAAGTAGCTGGGACTACAAGCATGTGCCACCATGCTCAACTAACTTTTCTATTTTGAGTAGAGACTGGATTTCGTTCTTGCTCAGGCTGGTTTCAAACTCCTGAGCTCCTGATCCTTCCTCCTTGGCCTCCCAGGGTGCTAGGATTATAGGCATGAGTTATTGCATCTGGCCTGTTTTTTTTTTTTAATTGTGGTAAAATTTACACTAATTTTAACCCTTTTTGTATGTGCATTTAGTGGCTTTAAGTACATTCATATTGTTATACAACTATTCGTCTCCAGAATTATTTCATCATGCCAAAATGAAACGCCGTACCTATTAAACAACAACTTCCCATTCCCTCCTCCCCTGCAAACCCTTTCTCTATGAAGCTGACTATTTTAACTAGCTCATTTAAGAGGGATCACAATGAAAGGTGTAAACGATGGGACCCAGAGTCTAAGCCACATAGGAGATGTTTAGGCCAGATTTATTGAAAGGGGAGGATGACCTGCCTGGACAGTGCGAAGATGGAGTCTCCTAGGGAAAACAGGACATGAACTCGGATTATTCCTTCAGCACTGGACACTTCTTGCAGCAGTAAAAGAGGTTCTGATGTTGGAGGAAGCAGGCGGTGGTGGGAGAGTAAAGGGGTTGGTGGGGTGGGAGAAGAGGGAGGGCCTTGGGGTTCTGGGGCAGGGTTAGGGGGTAGAGGAGCCGTTGGAGCCCATAGCAGCATCATGACTCTATAGAGTAAGGAAGGTAAGGTGAGAGTTCAGGGGAAGATACAGGGGGCAGAGCAATAGTATGTGGGTTGAGCATGATTACCAGAGCAAGAGCAGAGGGAGGCAAAGGCTGGAAGATAGGGAATTTTGCTCCACCTGCCGTTTTTTATTGTTTTGTAGAAATTATTTAAGTTCTTTAAGATATTGATTAAAGGTCCCATTTTCTAATTTGTATTGAGATTGAAGACACCATGGGGGTATCTCTTTGGAGAGGGGTGAAAGGGCCAGCTCCCACATCTCAGATGTCCTTTCCTTACCTGGGTGGAAAAAAAAGTGTCCCTTATTTCCCAAGAACCAGGAGTGAAACGCAAAAAAAGACTGAGAAAGGTCAGGCATCTCTATTTTTTTCTCTGAGAACTTAAGGTCCCAGGACCTTGAAAAGCCTAAAAGAAGGTCCAGCACTGGGCTTGAAGCAACAAAACGAAAAATGAAACAATTTGAGGCCCTGGAACCCAGAAAAGTGCACAGGGCTTGGACAAAACCCTCTAATTGGGCGTGGACAAGAAGCAAGAGGGATGTGAGGACAGAGAGGCAGGGAGTGAGCTGGAGGGGGGTTTGTTTGAAGCTATTTAGAGATCTCACATCTGCACGGCAGTTGGGGCGAAATCCTCCAAGACTGACAGGCAGGTCAGCAGAGTTGGTCTGGGCACAACTGGACTAGGTTCTGAGAAAACTGGGGTGACCAGGGCAGGTGGCAGCCAGCCTCCAGTTAGCCACCAGTCCTGGGTTCTGGCACCAGGTGGAAGGTGTAGACAGTGGTGCCCAGATACAAGGCCGCAGAGGGTTCAGGCTAAGTTTATTGAAAGGAGAGGGTGACCCACCTGGGCGGTGCAAACATGGCGTCTGCTCCTGGGGGGCAGTTAGAGACCACTGTCATATGGGGCAGTAGGGGTGGGCAAATTCCACAGCTTGCCTGGAGTTAGGGTCCTTTGACATGCACTTCTGGGGGATGGGACTAGCCAGATCCTTTATGTATTGTCTTAGGAGGAGAGACGCAGGAGGAAGAGGAGAAAGGGTTAGTGTGTGGCTGTTAGCCCCCTCCAACACACAGTATTTGCCCTTTTGTGTCTGGATTATTTCACTTAGCATGACGTTTTCAAGGTTCCTTCATGCGGTAGCACGTATCAGAATGTTGTTCTCTTTTATGGTTGAGTAATATTCCATCGTATGTATATACCACATTTTATTTATTCATTAGTTGATGGACATTTGGGTTGTTTCCACCTTTTTGCTATTATGAACAATGCTGCTAGGAACACTGTTGCACAAATATTTGTTCAAGTTCCCGCTTTCGATTCTTTGAAGTACATTATGCTCAGAAGTGGAATTGCTGAATCCTGCGATAATTGTCCATTTAACTTTTTGAGGAATCAACATACTGTCTTTTACAGTAGCTGCAGCAATTTATGTGTGATAGTTGTTAAGTTAAATTACAAGAACTGGTTTTTTGCTATAGGAAAGTGACAGCTGGATACTCTAATACAGAAAGTCTGTCCCTCGGCTGATAGTGTATGTTGTTACACAGAGTTGTCTGCTGAATGCTTTTTTTGCCATGGTGATTAATTACCAGCGCCCAGAGCGTTAGGGGCTGTGTGATGGAGGGGTGGGTCAGAAAGAACGGTGGTCAGGGATGTCAGCAAGTACCAAAAATAATTCCACATCCCGGCCACTCTTTTGGCATGACTCATCTGACTTCGTATCGGAGGGGATGAATAAGAGTGAGGAGGAGAGAAAGGCAGAGGTGGTGAGTTTAGACAGCGAGACTGAGAGACTGCTGAGTCTGACCTGCTTAGTGTGAAATTAACATCAGCCAGGAAGTTTTCCTTCCTTCCCTGCTTCAGCTCAGTTGTTTTCAGAACATTTTTTTTTCTTTCTCAAGCTTCCATTATCTATACATTACACAAATGACTTACGACCTTAAACAAATGGACCTTGTCGGTGAAATGCAAACGTCCAATGGTCTTTATCAGAGACTGAGAGGAAGGGAAAAAGAGAAGAGATTGAAACACTGATTTATTCTACTTGTATCAGATTAGTCTCCTCCTGAAGCCATGGGAAATCACAGTGCTCTGGTATCTGGAGAGAGGGGAGTGCAGAGGCATGTCCGCAATCTTTATTTCCGGTGGTCCTTTCCGCAGGACGACTTTCCGGTCTTCCCCGTGGCAAAGCCTTTCTCTGTGATACCAAAACAGAGAGTCTTCTAAAGGGCCGGTGTAGATTCCACATACTTCTGCTAGCTAAGAGAAACAACATTTTCTGTATATCACATCAAACATCATTTTGGGGGGTGTAAAGATGGAAATTTCCCAATAATTTTTCTAACACCCTGTTGAAAAGGAAGGTCTGGTGGACAGAGCAAAATCCCTCTTCTAAAAACAATGCTCTGTGGCTCAGTGTTCTCCAACTATGGGGAAGAATTGTGAGGACTTCAGACTATAAAGGTGGTAAAGAAATGGAGTCAGATTATTGAACTTTAGTATCCTTATATAACCTTGTCCAAGACATTTACTCCCAGGAGACTCAAATCCCTCAAATTTAAGATGGGAATATTGAAGGATTCTTTGAGAATTGAATAAAATATAGATAAATGAAAAAGCTTTTGCCAACAATTAGGCATGAAATTGGCATTCTGTATGATGCACCTGTTAACAACTGTGCTGTGTAAATGATAGCTGTTTGCGGTTGCTGACTTGCGTATACACCCACTTCTGATTCTTCAGCACTGCCAAATAGCATTCAAACGTGTTTACTAGCATTTACTGTATGGGCACATTTGCTTCATTCACTGCTGTCGTTTAATTTTCATGGTAACTCCGTATACCAGTCACTAATTACATTTGAAAAGTTCCTAGGAACACTGTCGACTAAATTGCCAAAGTAAAATAGCTCTGAAAAATGCTTTTCATGCCTGGCTTTTAGCCAGTCCCCAGCTGAGCAAGTTGCCACAACCCCCTCCTTACCCACTTTTGGTGCTACCTGTTACTTCCCCCAGTGAATCCTACCTAGCATTCTCCCATAAATGATCTTTTCAAAATATGAGAATTTGTTTACTATTCTGGTTCCTCCTTCATGGAGGAGGCACATGCTGTATCTAGTAGGCCAGCTTGATACTATCTCTGTAGCCGGTTTAATTTTTTTTTAAATTTTGAGACAGAGTATTACTCTGCGCTCAGGGTAGAGTGCTGTGGTGTCATAGCTCACAACAACCTCAAACTGTGGCAGGGGGAGGGGGTCAAACAATTCCCCTGCTTCAGCTTCCTTAGTAGTTGGGACTACAGGCACCTGCCACAATGCCTGGCTAGTTTTTCTATTTTTACTAGAGACAAGGTCTCGCCTTTTGGCTCAGGCTGGCCTCAAACTCCTGAGCTCAGGCAATTCACCTGACTTGGCCTCCCAGAGTGCTGGGATTACAGGTGTGAGCCACGGCAACCAACCTGTAGTAGTTTTAATATTAACGGCATGATTATGAGCTTCTTAAAAACTGCAAGTTAGAATGATATGGAGATCTGAAATCCTCTAGTCTCTAAGTTTGTAACTGCATTATTTGAATAGATATTGCTATCTAAATTTTGTTCGCAAGTTTATGAGAAAGTACATCAAAATAGCTTTTGTATGGTTAAGTATGTCTAGTCAAAGATACAGTCAATGGTACAGTTTCTTTTTCTTCTAAATACTTATGGGAAAATACCTTCAGATTCACATTCCTGAATTCCATGTTTTCTTTCCAAGGCATAACATAACGTCTTGGGATCATCCCTTGCTTTAATGAAAACCGCGGCAAATGAATCTCTTCATACCTGAAAATTAGGAAAGCAAGAAGAAAATGTGTCTTATGAGTTAAATACAGTTGTTTTAGTGTCAACCCTGGAAATGGAGACATGTTGGGACTACTGGAGCTTCAGGACAGAAAGATGTGCCATTGAGACCTAACAGGCAATCAATTCCCTAAGTCCCCTCATATCACAAAGATCAAAAGTCAGGGCTGGGTTTCTGCACCTCCAACTACACATTCCCCTTTACGATTTGCCCATGAAGTCCATTTTAACCTGATGGTATAGGATAGGCAGAGTATAGTGATTTTTGTCTTAAGCCTACCCATTGTCTAAAGGAAATCTCTAGATAGTCACAAAAAACCCAGTAACTATATTGGTTTCATAGTTTATATATGCCCCATATATAAAGTCTGACTTAGGTCAGACTTAACTTTCCCTGGACACATTTTCCTCTGGAACATAAAGTTAGATGTCATAGATGTCAAAGGGAAGCACATGGTTATTGTCCTTGTCTACATAGCTCAGATTGCAAACAAGGAAACAGAAACCCCCAGAACCCTTAAGTCCTCACTTATTCTTAGTAGGCTTTTGCAAACTCTCATTAGAGCAGCTCTTGGTGAGTTTCGGTAAGGTAGGACAAGTGTCTTTTCCTGAAGCCATCACTGCCTGCAGTGACTGGAATTCTCATCTAGAATTTCTCTAACTCACTAGACTAATTATGATGACACTGCTGCTCTGATGTAAGATGTTTTGCTAGCTTCACACCAACTCTTAGCAGTTACATTACCAGCTGATTAAGAATCTCGTGCCCACAGCTCAGTGTGTAGGGTTCCGGCCACATACACAGAGGCTAGTGGATTTCAGCCCAGCCTGGGCCTGCTAAAAACAACTGCAACAAAAAAATAGCGGGGCAGGCTCAGTGCCTGTGGCTCAAGTGGCTAAAGCGCCAGCCACATACACCAGAGCTGGCAGGTTTGAATCCAGCCCAGGCCTGCCATACATCAATGACAACTGCAACCAAAAAATAGCCAAATGTTGTGGTGGGCTCCTGTGGTCCCAGCTACTTGAGAGGCTGAGGCAAGAGAATCGCTTAAGCCCAGGAGTTTGAGGTTGCTGTGAGCTGTGACACCATAGCACTCTACCCCAGGGGACAACTTGAGGCTCTGTCTCAAAAAAAAAAAATAGCCAGGCATTGTGGCGGGCACCTGTAGTCCCAGCTACTTGGAAGGCTGAGGCGAGAGAATCACTTAAGCTAAAGAGTTTGAGGTTGCTATGAGCTGTGACACCACAGCACTCTACTGAGGGCGACATAGTAAGACTCTGCCTCAAAAAAAAAAAAAAAAATCTTGAGCTCAGAGATATTTTCAGTGCTTTAAAAAATCTATCTTCTTGGGCTATTCATGGTGGCTCATGCCTATAATCCTGACCACTTGAGAATCTGAGGTGGAAGGATCCCTTGAGCCTAGGAATTCCAGCCTGGGATACATAGCAAGACCCTGTCTATATATATACCAAAAAAAAAGTCCCTCCTCTTGACTAAAACATCATTCGTATCATGAGCAATTAAAAACTGGAGATGCTGGCTTGGCGCCTATAGCTCAAGCGGCTAGGGCGCCAGTCACATACTGGAGCTGGCAGAGCTGGCAGGTTCGAATCCAGCCCAGGCCTGCCAAACAACAATGATGACAACTACAACTAAAAAATAGCTGGGCATTGTGGCTGGTGCCTCTAGTCCCAGCTACTTGGGAGGCTGAGGCAAGAGAATCCCTTAAACCCAAGAGTTTGAAGTTGCTGTGAGCTGTGACACCACGGCACTCTACCCAGGGCAACAGTTTGAGACTCTGTCTCAAAAAAAAAAAAAAAATCATGTTATTCATAGTAAATAAAAAATAAATGAGGATGCTTACTTGTGACATATTATAAATTTGACAGAAACATATCAGAAAATATGTTGTACTAAATAATTATTCACAAATAATCACCTCACATTAACATTCTCTATTTTCCCTTGGCTGTTTTTCCCTTTACATACTAACTTGACACCTACAGCCAAATGATTATTGACAAAAGTGCCAGAAAAAACACATTGGGGAAAAGACAGTCTCTTCAATAAATGGTACCCTCGTGAAGAAAAATGAGACTAGACTGCTATCTCTCACAATATTAAAAAAATTAAAAAATAAAATAAATAAAAAAATAAAAAAATAAAAGTAAGGACGGTGCTCAGTGAGTAAGGTGCTGGCCACATATACCAAGGCTGGTGGGTTTGAACCTGGCCTGGGCCTGCTAAAACAATGACAACTGCAACAACAACAAAAAAATAGCCGGGCTTGTGGCAGGTGCCTGTAGTCCCAGCTACTTGGGAGGATGAGTCAAGAGACTCCCTTAAGCCCAAGAGTTTGAGGTTTCTGTGAACTGTGACGCCATGGCACTCTACCCAGGGTGACAGCTTGAGACTTTGTCTCAAAAAAAAAAAAAAAAAAAAAAATCAACTCAAAATAGATTAAATACTTAACTGCAAAACTATGAAACTATTATATTAGAAGAAAATATAGGTAAATAGTTTGGACTGGGCAAGGATTTTTTAAATAAGATCTCAAGGGTGGTGCCTGTGGCTCAGTGGGTAGGGCGCTGGCCCCATATTCCAAGGGTGGCGGGTTCAAACCTGGCCCCGGCCAAACTGCAAAAGAAAATAATAATAATAATAAATAACAACAACAAAATAAAATCTCAAAAACAGAGGCAACGAAAAGCAAAAATAGGCATACAACAGACTGAAAAGCTTCTGCACAGTAAACCTTTGTGTAGACAACCTACAGAATGGGAGAAAACATTTTCAAACTATACATCTGATGGGATTAGTATCCATAATACATAAAGAACTTCAAAAAAAATCTGTTTTTTAAAATGAGCAAAAACATCTTAATAGATATTTATCTTTTTCTTTTCTTTTGAGACAGAATCTCACTATGTCACCCTTGGTAGAGTGCCGTGGCATCACAGCTCACAGCAACCTCAAACTCTTGGGCTTAAGCAATTTCCTTGCCTCAGCCTACCTAGTAGCTGGGACTACAGGCGCCCTCCACAACGCCTGTCTATTTCTTCTTGTTGTTTACCAGGCCCAGGCCAGGTTCAAACCTGCCAGCCCCAGTGTATGTGGCCAGTGCCCTACCCACTGAGCTACAGGCACCGAGCCAAGACACACTTTTTGAGTATAAATCAAATTTGCTTAAACCCAAATTAGTATAACCTATTTTATTGTTTATTATACGTGGGTCATTACTAAAGTTTTGAGATACACAAAAATCAAGCAACATGAAATCCGTGCAGACAGAAACAAATGAAGCCCTCCCAGCAACGCTAATAAGCTGAGCAAGTGAAACCTGCACAGGTGAATCAGAAAGGACACTGTTGACTGCTTCTTGGAAGTGAAATAAAGGACAAATGCACAACCTGCCTCAAAACTCTCATGGTGACCTATGTGTTGTAGATATTTTAGATTACCTGTCTCAAAATCTAATAGTGACCTATGTATTGTAGAACATTTTCGATTACAGAAACTCATTTTAACAAAATGAAAGGTTACACGTGCGGTTGAGCACTTAAATTACCTTAACAGAGAGGTGGAGGGTTATTGGTGTAAATTTTACCATTGGGCAGGTAGAAAAAGTCTTAGGCTGAGCAGGAAGAATTACTGCAAGATATCCTGGTTTGGTGAAGAGCATTCACTGAATATACACCTGAGAATAGTTTGGACATCTAGATTTGGATAGCCAGAAAGGTTTAAGACATTTTTAAAGAATCTTAAAAATTGAAGCATTGGTCTCTATGTAGTAGGACACAATACGCATCAGAAATCAGTGCGGTTAGCCGGGCGCAGCGGCTCACGCCTGTAATACCAGCACTTGGGAGGCTGAGGTGGGTGGATTGCCTGACTTCACAGGTTTGAGATCAGCCTGAGCCAGAGCGAGAGCCAGTCTCTAAAAAAAAAAAAAAAAATAGCTGGGAGGTGGGCACCTGTACTCCCAGCTACTGGGGAGGCTGAAGCAAGAGACTCCCTTGAGCCCAAGAGTTTGAGGTTGCTGTGAGCTAAGACACCACAGCACTCTACCAAGGGTGAGCAAATGAGACTCTGACCCCCCCCCCCAAAAAAAGAAGAAATCTGTGTGGTTTCCAAAGGTCAAAGAAAAAAATATTTATAAAAATGAACCACAGGCCAGAAGCAATGGCTCATGCTTGTATTCTCAGCACTGAGCCCAGGGCTTCGAGGTTACAGGGAGTTGTGATCATATCACTCCCCCTGGACTACAAAAGTGAGACCTCCCTGTTTCTAAAAAACAAACAAAAAAACCCCAGAACCAAAGGTTGGGTTAAGGGTCAATCTTAATGAAGATAAAGCAGCCTCAGGCATCAATGCCTTCTTTGTTTTTTTTGAGACAGAGCTCATTCAATTGCCCTGGGGTTGAGTGGGGTAGAGTTCTGTGGCATCCTAACTCACATCAACTTCAAACTCTTGGGCTTAAGCAATTCTCTTGTCTCAGCCTCCTGAGTAGCTGGGGATTCAGGTGCCTGCCACAAGGCCCGGCTATTTTTTAGAGACGGGGTCTTGCTCTTGCTCCGGCTGGTCTTGAACTCCTGTGCTTAAGCAATTTGCCCACCTAGGCCTCCAAGAGTGCTAGGATTACAGATCAATATCCTTTAAAAGCCCTTTCACCAGAAAAATTAGCAGTATTTACATTAATACTTGGTGCATAAATATTCTGAACTTTTTTTGGACAGTCTGTCACCCTCAGTAAAGCCCAGTGACATCACAGCTCACAGCAACCTCAAGCCCTTGGACTTATGCGATTCTCTTGCCTCAGCCTCCCAAGTAGCTGTGATTTAAAAAAGCCACAATGCCCAGATTTTTTTGTTCTTTAGCAGGCCCAGGCTGGGTTTGAACCCTCCAGCTCTGGTGCATATGGTCGGCATTCTAACCACTGAGCAATAGGCGCCAAGCCTGAACATCATCTTTCTTAACGTACTGTACCTTCAAAATCACCTCTCATATTTTACCTTTGTCATAGCATATTTGATTTGAGATTTAAAAAGTCCGTTGGGCTCGGTGCCCGTAGCTCAGCGAGCAGGGTGCCAGCCACATGCACTGAAGCTGAAGGGTTCGAGCCTGGTTTGCTTGCCTCAGCCTCCTGAGTAGCTAGGACTACAGGCACCCGCCACATTGTTTTTGTATCCTTTATAAATAAAAAGCAACTGATAACCATTTTCTTTATCCAACTTCAATGATCTTTTTTTTTTTTTAGATAGAGTCTCACTTTGTTGCCTTTGGTAGAGTGCTGTGGCATCTTAAATCACAGCAACCTCAAACTCTTGGATTCAAGTAATTCTCTTGCCTCAGCCTCCCATGGAGCTAGGACTACAGGCGCCTACCACAATGCCCAGATATTTTTCTTTTTCTTAGAGGCGGGGTCTCGCCCTGGCTCAGACTGGTCTTGAATCTGTGAACTCAGGCAATCCACCCACATGGGCCTCCTAGAGTGGTAGGATTACAGGCGTGAGCCATAGCACCCGGCTTCAATGACCATATTTTCTTTTTTTGTAGAGACAGAGTCTCACTTTATGGCCCTCGGTAGAGTGCCATGGCATCACATAGCTCACAGCAACCACCAACTCCTGGGCTTAAGCGATTCTCCTGCCTCAGCCTCCCGAGTAGCTGGGACTACAGGCGCCCGCCACAACACCCAGCTATTTTTTGGTTGCAGTTTGGCCAGGGCTGGGTTTGAACCCATCACCCTTGGTATATGGGGCCGGCACCTTACCGAATGAGCCACAGGGGCCGCCCCAATGACCATATTTTCAGTAATTACTGAAAGACTTCAAGTATATTATCCATAACACATAGTTTATAATCGTTAAATTTTACCTATTTGCTTACCATTACAAATTTTTGCTTAAGTACACCTTCCTTAATATATTCTGTAAACTATAGTTAACTCCTGAAACATGTTTAGTAAACTACCTCTATTTTCTTCATTAATAAAAACGAGTAATTCGGGCGGCACCTGTGGCTCAGTCGGTAAGGCGCCGGCCCCATATACCGAGGGTGGCGGGTTCAAACCCGGCCCCGGCTGAACTGCAACCAAAAAATAGCCGGGCGTTGTGGCGGGCGCCTGTAGTCCCAGCTACTCGGGAGGCTGAGGCAAGAGAATCGCTTAAGCCCAGGAGTTGAAGGTTGCTGTGAGCTGTGCGATGCCACGGCACTCTACTGAGGGCCATAAAGTGAGACTCTGTCTCTACAAAAAAAAAAAAAAACGAGTAATTCATGCACATGTGATTAAATAGCAAACTTCCTTAACGTAAGGTAAATTAGTCTTAGGCAGGGTGCCACTGGGAATTTTATTAAATGTCCATAGTAATAAACAGGTGTAGATCACATTTAGTATTTAGTTATTTGACCAAGTTAATTAATAAGAAGTCAAAAACAAAGTTAAGAACAAATACTCTGACATTTTTTTTTTTTACTGGACAAACAAGTGGTAAGAGCCATCAATATTAACTCTAAACACAGAAAAAACAAGCCTGAATATATTTATAACAGTTTAGTACTTTTATGTCCCATTATGATCTTTTAGTGGAATGTTGTGAAACAAAAGCATAGTTCACACTGTAAAGATAAATCAGAAAGAGCAGTTTTGAATGGCATGTTATAATGAAATGACCTGGACAAAACTATCTGCTAATAATTCCCACAATATTTAGCACATGTTAACAGACCAAGAAATCAAATCCTGTGTACTGGTAAGTATTTTGTCAGACATGAAACATTTTTAAATGTTATCAATCATATTGATCTCCCTATATATATTAATTTTTATTTAAAACAAGAAAACAGTTCTCTCTTTTCCAGATTCTTAGGTTTATCAGTGCAAACTAAAATGTAGCGATCTCAGTAGAAATGGTTTATTACAACGTTATTTTAGAAAGGCTTATTCCTCAAAATGTCCAAAGTATACTTAAAAGATATCTAAATCATGAGAATGATCAACTTCAATGGCTTCCTCTGCATCCAACTTGGCCTCTCCATGTCCTTCCTGTGACTCGTCAAGAGAAGCCAGGGCCTCATTTGTGTCACTGGCAAAAGTTTCTCGTGATGTATCATCGTCTTCTTGAAAATTCAGACTTTTAATAGCTTGCTTCATCTTTTTCCCCAATACCTGTGTTCTCCTCTTTCTAGCAGCTTTTTTGTTTTCATATTCCTTTTGATTTTCAATATAGAAAATATCCTATAATAAAGGAAGAACTTCAGTAAATAAGAACTGCCATTTATTACAACTTTGTTATAAGACATGCCTTTTATAATCATTATCTCCATTTCTCATAAAAAATAAGCAAAGATTATTAGGTTCATCATTACAGTCCTAGATATTACATAAGTACTCACTGTAAGTAAAGGTTGAAGCTGAGTCTAACCCAACCTACTGTTAGACCCACGCTTATTCCACCATAACACATTAGCTCCATAGTTAAAAGCTTTCTTTTTTTTTTTTTTTTGTAGAAACAGAGTCTCACTGTACCGCCCTCGGGTAGAGTGCCGTGGCGTCACACGGCTCACAGCAACCTCTAACTCTTGGGCTTACGCGATTCTCTTGCCTCAGCCTCCCGAGCAGCTGGGACTACAGGCGCCGGCCACAACGCCCGGCTATTTTTTTGTTGCAGTTTGGCCAGGGCTGGGTTTGAACCCGCTACCCTCGGCATATGGGGCCGGCGCCCTACTCACTGAGCCACAGGCGCCGCCCGTTAAAAGCTTTCTAAATAAAAGGATACACCAGGAAAATTATGTTGTTTAGAATTTAAATAAAATGTAATTTATCACACAACAAAAATCTATGAAATAAAAATTTACTACCTTTGAAATGTCATCAAAACTACGTGACTGGCCCTGCTGACACTGAGCTATGTGTGAATTGTGTAGGAACAATCACATGTGAGAGTGTACATCTTTGTCAAAAACTAACCACAAGCATGAAAATACACTCAGCCCAGGATATAATACAGGATGCCAGAAAAGGGACTTTATGGGAAACTCTGTGGGGGTCTGTTGTGTGTGTCCTGTAGGATATTTATTTAGCAGCAGACCTGGCCTCTACCCACTACTCGCCTGAGTACCACATACCCACCCCACCCTCAGATTGTGACAATCAAAAATATCTCCAGATACTGCCAAATGTTCTCTGAGGGGCAAAAGCACCAGCAGCTAAGAATTGGGTCAAGGCTGGGTGCAGTGGCTCACACCTATAATCCTACCACTCAGGGAGGCCGAGGCAGGTGGATTGCCTGAGTTCACAGGGTTGAGATCAGCCAGAGCGAGACCTCGTCTCTAAAAACAGCTGGGCACTGTGGTGGGCACCTGCAATCCTGCTACTAGGGAGGCTGAGGTAAGAGAATTGCTTGAGCCTAAGAGTTTGAGGTTGCTGTGATGCCAACGCACTCTACTGAGGGTGACAAAGTGAGACTCTGTCTCAAAAAAAAAAAAAGGAATATACATTTTGTGTACTTTAAAGAATATAGTAGGCCAGGCATGGTGACTCATGCCTATAATCCTAGCACTCTGGGAGGCTAAAGCGGGTGAATTGCTAGGTGAATTGCTCAGGAGTTCAAGACCAGCCCAAACAAGAGTGAGAACCCATCTTTACTGAAAGAAAAACTACGTGGGTACAGTGGTGCACACCTATAGTTCCAGCTACTCGGGAGTGAGGCAAGAGGATCACTCAAGCCAGAGAGCTTGAGGTTGCTATGAGCTATTATGCCATGGTACTCTATAGAGAAGAAGAATGTCTCAAAAAAAAAAAAAAAATACACACACACACACATATTTTAATATATATATATGTCTTAGGAGCTAGCTTGGCTATAACTTTTATGAGTCCTTTTCCAGAGACACAGGACCTTAGAAATGTGTCTGCCTATACCAGCTTCTTTTTCAAACCTTTGAACCTTCTTTGTATTAGTATATATTGAGCATTCCTGATCTGAAAATCCAGAATTCAGAATGCTGCAACAGCGGGCAGTGCCTGTGGCTCAAGGAGTAGGGCACTGGCCCCATATACCAGAAGTGGCGGGTTCAAACCCAGCCCCCCGGCCAAAAACTGCAAAAAAAAGAAAAGAATGCTACAAAATCTGAAACTTTTTGAGTGCTGATATAATGCAACAAATGGAAAATTTCACACATAAGTACTTAAGATAAACTTGTTTCATATACAAAATTATTTAAAATAATGCAGAAAATTACCTTCAGGCTATATGTATGTAAGGTGTGTACAAAACAAGTGAATTTTGTTCATTTGATTTGGGTTTCATCCCCAAATTACCTCATGTATATGCGGTATTCCAAAATCTGAACAGATCTGAAATTCCAAACACTTGATCCCCAGCATTTTGGATAAGGGATACTCAATCTGTATAGCCATTTTGGTCCTTCCATTAAACTCCTGACCTACCTTTCTTTTATATCCTCTACACTTCCACTTACCTATCTGTGCCAAGGTTCCCAGGAGTTATTTTATGTTTTCCACGTGTAGGCACTTTCATAGAAATGTATTTTCTGGTAGGGAAATTTTTTTTTTTAAACACAGTCTCACTTTGTCACCCTTGGTAGAGTGCATTGGCATCACAGCAACCTCAAACTCTTGGGCTCAAGCAATTCTCTAGCTTCAGCCTTCCGAGTAGCTGGTACTGTAGGTGCTCGGCACTATGCCCAGCTATTTTTAGAGACGGGGTCTGGCTCTGGCTCAGGCTGGTCTCGAATCGTGAGCTCAGGCAATAGACCTGCCTTGGCCTCCCAAAGTGCTATTCCTTCTTGTTTTATAAAAAAGATAATGGGATAGGCTCGGCACCTGCAGCATAGTGGTTATGGCCCAGCCACATACACCGAAGTTGGTGGGTTCAAACTTGGCCCAGGTCAGCTAGCCAAAAACAACTGCGACAAAAAATAGCCAGGCATTGTGGCAGGGGGCTATGATGACACAACACTCTACTGAGGGTGACATAGTAAGACTGTATGAAACAAACAAACAAACAAACAAAAAAAAAACAAACAGATGATGAGATAAAGGAGAACCTCTCCTAAAATTTATGCTAAATAGTCATACGCAGCACACAGAAGTAGCAAAGGAGTTATCGCTCCTGTAATTATTAGGTCAAGAAACAGGCTACACGTCATCCCATATCATGTAGTCTGTTTCTTGACTTAATAATTACAGGAGCGAGTTTATACCCACGGCAAAGCTGCTGTTCGTTCACGTCTCCGGTCACGCAACGGACTGTGAAATGAAAGGAGTAAGGGAAATCTTCAGAATATAACTGTTTTGATGAAGAGAAAGAATAAAGGTATTTGCTAAAGAAATGAGGTGCAAACATGGAAAAAGAGTATAGGGAGAATAAAGGTGAATTCAGAGGAAAATGAGGCTTGCTACCATTTACTCCTTAGCACTTTTATGTGCCAGGCATTCTGTTAAGAACTAACACCCACGGTGGTGCCTGTGGCTCAAGGAGTAGGGTGCTGACCCCATATATAGGAGGCAGTGGGGTTCAAGCCCGGTCCTGGCCAAAAACTGCAACCAACATAATAAAAAATAAAGATTAAAAAAAAGAAGAAGAAGAACTTACACACATATTAACTCATTTCATCGTCACAAAAACCTTATGAGGTTGGTAGTAACCCTCGTTTTCAGATGTGGAAAACGAGGCACACAGTTACAGAGCTAACATAGGTAGATGTGAAGAATGAACTCACACATGATTTCTCTAATATTCTTTGCGTTCACCAAAGGTGGTAATTAACAATTTTTTCAAGAGCTTATGTACCTTAAAGTGGGAAGATAAAATGCACCTGCAAGTAGAAGTATTTTATTCTATGTGGAAGCACATTCAAGCATCTTGATGAAAGTAATTCTAGGTAGTACAATGCTCAGCAACTTTGAGTAAATCTTCTGATGTTCCCCTTTTCTCTCTAAATACAGCAAGACTTACTGAAAACGAACTTCTCCATGGGTACAGAACGAAGTGGATAATGCCCCCTACCCAATATTGCAACATGTTGTTAAAACAAATAGAGACAAATAACTTCAGGGATATCCCCCCTCTCATCCATATCTATGTGTAGTTAACTCTATACAGTTAGAACCTGATTCTATACATACTCTTTTACAGAGGGAGACCATTATAGTTGAATTTGTTGATATAGGAAATAAACTTTTAACTATTTTTTCATAAACTTTATGTAATTTCAAAAACAAAACTTAAGCAATTATGAGGCCAAGTACCCAAATAAAATAAAAAATGGGGAAACAAACCCACTTAGTCCAATTCTGGCTTCTAAATTCTACACATGGTGATTGTAAGAAACACAGTGATTAAAAAAATAATTATGACATATTTGGGGATGTGAAATTACCTACAATAAAGTTTTATTTGCTTTCAGTTTTTCCGTCTAGTATCAACCCATGTTCAGGCAGAAAATTCAGAAAATCTTTAAAAAAAACCGAAGTGGCCAGGTATGGTGGCTCACACCTGTAATCATAGCACTTTGGGAGGCCACAGCAGGAGGATTGCCTGAGCTCAGGAGTTTAAGACCAGCCTGAGTGAAAAGGAGACCCTATCTCTAAAAATAGCCAGGCATTGTGGCGGGCGCCTGTAGTCCCAGCAACTTGTGAGGCTGAGGCAAGAGAATTGCTTAAGCCCAAGAGTTTGAGGTTGCTGTGCGCTGCGATGCCACAGCACTCTACTGAGGGTGACATAGTAAAACTCTGTCACAAAGAGAAAAAAAAAAAGTGCCGGGTTAAAAACAATCAAAGAAGATATAACACATGGAATGTGGAAACCTTGACTGGATCCTGGTAAGAAGGGGATAGAGGTATAAAGCAGACTCTTAGGACAATTCAGGAAGTTAAAATAAGGCCTAGATATTGGATAAGACTACGAAACTGTTTCTACTTCTCTTAGAAATGACAATGGATGCTGTGAGGTTATGTAGGATACTGTCCTTATTATTGGTAGAATGCTTACAGAAATCATTAGAACTGAGTGTCATGATATGTGCTATTTATTTACACTGGAACAGGAAAAAATTGTGTAGCTCAAGTAAGATTGTCAAAATAATATTCATTAATGACTGCTGAACCTCGTAGAAGATATTCAATTATTACTCCTGTATTCTGAGGAATAATTTTCATTAATGAAGTTTTAAGAGGATAGAAAAAACAATTATGTGCTAAGAAACCAGGAAAGACAACCTTAAAAAATAAATGAAATTTTGATCTTGCCTCTGAAAGGAAAGAAAAAGAGGTGACAAAGCTATACAAAAGACACAAGTTTTGCTTGAAATGAGGCAATGACAAAATCGGTCCATTTACTGCAAAGCATAAAATGGAGATTCTTAGAAAATGAAGCTAGAGGCTGAGTGGAAGTCAAACTATGATGGATCTTAAAAGCTAAGACCAGCACCATTACCTTAATTTGCTCCTCACTGATACTAGGAGTATTTTTCAGGAGATTCAGAAAAACTCCACCCGGTGTTCTTCTTCGGCTACCATTCTAAAAAAAGGAGCAGAAAAATTAATCTGCATACACTTTCCCATGAGCAGTCAAGGTACAGGGGCACACCAAGGAGACAGAGCAAACAGCAGAAGTGAAGTTCAGTCTCGACTATGATCAAACAGGTAACAGGAGGAAAATCACCATAATTAAGTTTCAGGTCTTCATCTACAAAATGAGGGCCAAAGGTGATCTTTAACCTTTTTCAACTCCCAAATCCTGTGATTTATAAAATCTACATGCTAACAAGAAAAAACAGGCCACTCAGCTCAAACGACTAAACAAATGACTGTATTTTCTCTTTATCTGGTTAAATCAATGCATATCTTTTAGATATGAAAACATATCATAAAGCCTCAATAATTAAAATAGTATAGTATTGACATAAAACTAGAATGATCAATAAAGCAGAATAGGCTCGGTGCCTGTGGCTCAAGTGGCTAAGGTGCCAGCCACATACACCTGAGCTGGCAGGCTCAAATCTAGCCCAGGACTGCCCAACAATGACGACTGCAACCAAAAAAATAGTGGGGTGTTGTGGCGGGTGCCCGTAGTCCCAACTATTTGGGAGGGGGAGGCAGGAGAATCACTTGAGACCAGGAATTGGAGGTTGCTGTGAGTTGTGATGCCGCGGCACTTTACCCAGGGCGAAAACTTGAGGCTTTGTCTCAAAAATAAAAAAAGCAGAAGCCCCAAGGAAAAAAAGCCAAATTCAGTCTATGACATAGATCCTAGCTCAAACGAGACGATAAAATGAGCTGTCCAATAATTGGTGATAGAGCTACCAGAGCCATCTAGGAAAATTTTAAGTCGGAGTCACACCTCATGCCTCGTACCATATTCCAAAGGGATTTATGATTTAAATATAGATAATATATCATAGAGTACCCCTAAAATGTACCCGTATTTTAAGAAAGGAAAAATTATAATTATAATTTTAAAATTAGAACAATATATACCAGAAACGTTTGTTATTTTGTACACTGTAACCTGTATCTCTTATAATGGCAGCTGTCAAAAGTGACTTGAGTATTACAATTTTTTTCTTTTTTTTTTGTAGAGACAGAGTCTCACTTTATGGCCCTCGGTAGAGTGCCGTGGCCTCACACAGCTCACAGCAACCTCCAGCTCCTGGGCTTAAGCGATTCTCTTGCCTCAGCCTCCTCAGTAGCTGGGACTACAGGCGCCTGCCACAACGCCCGGCTATTTTTTGGTTGCAGTTTGGCCAGGGCCGGGTTTGAACCCGCCACCCTCGGTATATGGGGCCGGCGCCCTACCAACTGAGCCACAGGCGCCGCCCGAGTATTACAATTTTAATACTGTTCTTCCTTTCTTAAAATGTGTACACATTCTTCTGGCTCCTTCTGTATACATACAGTGGATTTTCACTGGTCATAGTAGTTATGTTCTACAAAGTTGTTGCAAACACTGAATCAGTAACTATTAAAAAAAATGCTCCGGGGAAATACAAGATTAGGTTCCTACAAACCTCTCTTCATAACATTTTGTCAAGAGCTCAATATATAACCTTGTTACATGTGTGTTTCTGTTTAAAGACATCTTTAAAAAACATACTGCTAATTCACGAACACTGAACTCAGGGCCAACAACATTGGAACTCATGCCTAAATGAAGCTTATCTAACAAGCATATTTCTTCATAAGGGTATGTCACATGTCACAGACTTCACGGCTGCAGGTTCATTTTAAACAGCAAAATCACCATGCCAAAAAAGCAAAAATGGGGTGGTGCCTGTGGCTCAAGGAGTAGGGCACCAGCCCCATATACTGGGGGTAGCAGGTTCAAGCCCAGCCCTGGCCAAAACTGCCAAAAAAAAAAAAGCACAAATGTAAAAAACATGACACTAGACAGACCTTGAAAAGGACACCTATTTTAAAGTATGACAGCTGAAACAAGGCAGAGTGTTGCCTTGACCTAAGCCAGGATCTAAGACAAATTCCTTAAGCTGGCAAACAAGTCCCCACTGGGTCTGACCCCACATTACCTCTCTGACTTTACACCCCACTCACTCTCTCAAGCACCCTGCTCCTGTCACATCACCCCCTGTTCATACACTCAGCAGAGACTGGGGTGAAGAGAGAACAGTCTTCCAAGTACAGGGTCAGAACCTGTTTTTTATTTAGGATTGTGTCCATTAGATGAATTTTTTGCATTAATTTTGATTTTTGAAACTGTTGCATTAAAATATCCTTTATCTGGGGCGGTGCCTGTGGCTCAAGGAGTAGGGTGCCGGCCCCATATGCCGGAGGTGGCGGGTTCAAACCCAGCCCTGGCCAAAAACTGCAAAAAAAAAATAAAAATAAAAATGTATCCTTGATCTTGATTATTGACTTTTTTTAGCACTCCCTCAAAAATTTTGCAGCCAAGGCAAGTAAATTTCTTACTTCGCCTTAGTCTTGGCCCTGCCATGCACCCTTCACTTTTACCAATGGCTGTTACTTCTGCTTGGTCTGTTCTTCTGTTTCACCTTCTTCAAGTCTTTGTTTAAACGATGCCCTCTTCATAAGGTCTGCCCTCACCATTCTAGTTTTACTGCAAAGTCCTCCCCTCCTCCCTCTATCTCTATTTGATCTATTTCTTTTTCTAACACAGTTGAGGTTATTATACTTTAAGAACTGTCTTCCTCTCACCCCCAACTACAACCATAAGCTCCCTGTTTTAGAACAATGCTGACACACAGCCGGCACTCAGTAATTGCTCAAGGAAAGAAAGTATCAAAAGAAAGTGAATTTGAGGCTGGGCCAGGTGGCTCACACCTGTAATCCTAGGACTGTGGGAGGTTGAGGCAGGTGGATCACCTGGCTCAGGAGTTCAAGACCACCCTGGGCAAGAACAAGACCCTATCTCTACCAAAAAATATGAAAAACTAACCGGGGATTGTGGTGCCTCTAATCCCAGCTACTCAGGAGGGTGTGTCAGGAGAACTGCTTGACCTAGCAGTCTGAGGTTGCTGTGAGGTGGGCTGACCCCATGGCACTCTAGTCTGGGGCAACAGAATGACACATCTCAAAAAAAAAAAAGAAAAAAAGGAAAGAACGAAAGAAAAAAGAAAATAAAAAAGAAAAAGAAAAAAAAAGTGAATTTGGGGGCTCAGTGCCCATAGCACAGTGGTTATGGCGCCAGCCACACACACCAAAGCTGACAGGTTTGAGCCTGGCCGGGGCCAACTAAATAACAATGACAACTCCAACAAAAAATAGCCAGGTGTTGTGGCGGGCACCTGTACTCCCAGCTACTTGGGAGGCTAAGGCATAAGGATCACTTGAGTCCAAGAGTTTGAGGTTGCTATGAGCTGTGATGCCACAGCACTCTATCCAGGGTGGCAGCTTGAAACTCTGTTTCAAAAATAAAAAGGTGAATTTGGACTTGCAGCATCCCAGCATTCAGTAGATTTACATTAGCTCAATGTAATATGAAGTTTTATTACTAAAATATTAAAAGACGGATGAAATCTGTAACTATGTATTCAACTAAATGAAAATCAAAGTAGATTGCCAGTGCATTTATGATTATTATAAATTAGTTTTGTTGTTAACTTCTGTTTTTGGCTTCTGTAATTTACATTCACAGGCTATTTCCTCAGCCAGTGCTATCAATTCTAACTGGTTTCTTCTCTGTCCTTTTCCAAAGCATATTGATCTACTCTCTTGTGATATTACTATTCTGAACTTACAAGTAACAAAAATGGAGAAAGTCACTCAAACTTTCATCCTCACCCTGTGGTGAAAGCTAAATTGAGATCTGCAAAACCATTCTGTAAGGTAACTGTCACTGCTCCTGATGTGGCCTCCCCAGTTTTGTCATTCAGAAGCAGTGAACAGTGTTTCTTAACCCTTTTGCACATTGTCACTCCCCCACCCCAGGAAGCTTTTAAGACTTTTCCTCCCTTTTCGCCCCTGATATTAAATTTTAACTCACCTAGAAATACTGTATACATACCTGTGTTTCATACATAAGAAATTTTTTTTGTCCTCTATTTCATGAATGTGTATGAATCAAATGCACCAAAATAACACCATTGCACCACCATTGTGGTGCTGTCCACCATTGCTAAGTGCTGGGAACTGTGATAAATCTTTCATGGGTATCATCTCCTCTATCCTTATAATATAGGATTAATCTCCATTTTATAGTCAACGAGACTATACTGAGCCAAATTTCAGTTAGTAAGTTATACAATTAAAACTCAAAAAAGGAATGCAAGGAACACTCATTCTATGCTATAGCCGTTCGTTGCCCAATTAAAAAAGAAAAAAAGGCACACAAATTCCAAAATCCCTATCCTCAAAATCTGAGCTTGCAGGCTCCCCTAGACTCTATCTTAAAATTTCAGTCATACTTTTGGCTTGGCACCCATAGCTCAGTGTTTAGGGCACCAAACACATACACTGGGGATGGCAAGTTCGAACCCAGCCCAGGCCTGCTAAACGACGACAACTGCAACAACAACAAAGTGGGCGTTGGTGGCGCCTGTAGCTCAGTGGGTAGGGCCCCAGCCACACACACCGAGGATGGCGGGTTCAAATCCAGCCTGGGCCAGCTAAAAAGATGACAACTGCAACAACAAAAGAAATAGCCAGGTGTTGTGGCAGGCACCTATAGTCCCAGCTACTTGGGAGGCTGAGGCAAGACAATCACTTAAGCCCAAGAGTTTGAGGTTGCTGTGACCTATGATGCCACAGCACTCTACCAGAGAAACAGCCTGCGACTCTGTCTCAAAAACAAAACAAAACAGGCTCAGTGCCCTGTAGCTCAGTGATTAGGGCACAGGCCACATACACCAGGGCTGGCAGGTTCGAACCCAGCCTGGGCCTGCTAAACAACAATGACAACTATAACAACAACAAAATAGCCGGGTGTTGTGGCAGGTGCCTGTAGTCCCAGCTACTTGGGAGGCTGAAGCAAGAGAATCGCTTAAGCCCAAGAGTCTGAGGTTGCTGTGAGCTATGATGCCACAGCACTCTACCAAGGGCGACAAAGTGAAACTGTCTCAAAAAAAAAAAAAAAAAAAAATTTTTTTTAGCCCTACTTTTTTTTTTTGTTTTTTGTAGAGACAGAGTCTCACTTTATGGCCCTGGGTAGAGTGCCGTGGCCTCACACAGCTCACAGCAACCTCCAGCTCCCGGGCTTAAGCGATTCTCTTGCCTCAGCCTCCGAGTAGCTGGGACTACAGGCGCCCGCCACAATGCCCGGCTATTTTTTGGTTGCAGTTTGGTCGGGGCCGGTTTTGAACCCGCCACCCTCGGTATATGGGGCCGGCGCCTTACCGACTGAGCCACAGGCACCACCCTTTTAGCCCTACTTTTAATGAATTATGTAAAAGGTGTGTTGTTGACTGAACACTAACAGACTTCAATTTATCTATGTCTTTTGTAAGGAAAACTATTAGTTGCGAAAAATATATTGAATTTTTTTAGTCTTCATTGTAGTTTTTTAAATCTAAAACAAATAGGTATTATAAATAAGAGATCCAACAGAGGCAAGTAAATTCTGTAAAAACAAAACAAAAACACAAACACATGATAAGCTATACAGAAACAGTAGTGCAGTCTTACCATTATAAAAAGGCCACCATTTTGTTCAACTTCAGCAGTTTCCATCAGAAGTTCAATTGCCTTTTTGTTCCCAATAATCCTCACTACTCGGGCTATCAGGTCTTTCTTTGGTTCCTGTAACCTGAATTGGAATAAATAAAGTAAATCAATGTCTTTACTTGTTGTGCAAAGTTGAAGAAATCTACCTTAGTCTTCAGTTTAGCCCCCAACTACAATCAAAATCTGATTCTAGGCTTGGTGACCATAGCTCAGTTGTTAGGGTGCCGGCCACATGTCCCGAAGCTGGTGGGTTTGAACCTAGCCCAGCCCTGCTAAACCAATGATAACAACAACAACAACAATAAAAAAGCCGGGGCAGCGCCTGTGGCTCATTGGGTAGGGCACCAGCCCCATATACTGAGGGTGGCAGGTTCAAACATGCCCTGGCCAAACTGCAACAAAAAAACAGCCCAGCGTTGTGGCGGGCACCTGTAGTCCCAGCTACTCAGGAGGCTGAGGCAAGAGAATTGCCTACACCCAGGAGCTGGAGGTTGCTGTGAGCTGTGATATCATGGCACTCTATGGAGGGTAATAAAGTGAGACTCTGTCTCTAAAAAACAAACAAACAAACAAAAAAACCAAAAAAACTGGGCATTGTGGCAAGCACCTGTAGTCCCAGCTACTTGAGAGACTGAGGCAAGAGAATCCCTTAAGCCCAAGAGTTTGAGGTCGCTGTGAGCTGTGATGGCATGGCACTCTATCGAAGGCAACATAGTAAGACTGTCTCAAAAAAAAAAAAAAAAAATCTGATTCTAGTAACGTTTGTTTTTCTAAATCTTTAATACTGACTGGGTGTGGTGGTTTATGCCTGTAACCCTAGCACTCTGGGAGGCTGAGGAGGGTGACTCGCCTGAGCTCAGGAGTTTAGAGACCAGGCTGAGGAAAAAAAGAGACCCCATCTCTACTAAAAATAGAAAAACTAGCCAGGAATTGTGGTGGGTGTCTATAGTCCCAGCTACTTGAGAGGTTGAGGCAGGAGGATTGCTCAAGCCCAAGAGTTTGAGACTGCTGTGAGCTATGACACCAGGGCCCTCTACCCAGGATGACAGAGTGAATGATACTCTGTCCCCCTCCCCAAAAAAACAAACAAACAAACAAACAAAACTTAAGATATTTAACTTTGGAATCACTGACGAATGTTCCTAACCAAGGGTCACACAAGGTAATGGTAACCTGGTAACCTTGAAGTTCCATCTCAAATCTCATACTTCTTTACCTGCATTATATTATGCGGGTTTCAAAATAAATGCGCACATTCAGCAAGGTGAATGCAAGTCTGAAGAAGATAAAACCAGTCTACTCCTGTCCAAACAAATAATAGACATATACTATGTTTTGAATTATTATACCTAAAAGTAAACTCTCCTAATTCCAGAGATGACTTGGAGCTTTAAAATTGGCCCAACCTTTCCCTCATAGGCTCCTTGCCTCAGAACAAAAATAGAAGTAGCTAATATTTACTGACAGCTTATTATGCTTATGGCAGGCACAATGCTAAGAACCATATATGCATTATTGTCAACTAATTCCTCAACACTGTGAAACAGGTACTATTATTTTCATTTTACCATTGAGAGATTAAAAACACAGGTAATGTTAAGTCACTATTTTAAAATGTCAGAGCCCACTCTCTAGAGCAGTGGTTCTCAACCTTCCTAATGCCACAACCCTTTAATACAGTTCCTCATGTTGCGCTGTAGCAACGAAAATAATTTTATGGGTGGGGGTCACCACAACATGAGGAACTGTATTAAAGGGTGGCAGCATTAGGAAGGTTGAGGACCACTGCTGTAGAGAGAAGAATTAATAGGGCAGAGGCTTACCAGTTCCCTAATGAGACAAACCTGGCATCCTTTGTCTCTTTCAAGAGGAGGAATTGCATTATTGTGGATGGAGTCCTAGACTAGGAACACAGGTACCAGGGTTTAGCTTCAGGTCTGATATTAATGGAATGTGTGACCCTGGGTAAGCCATATAACTACTAAGACTTGGTTTCCTCATCTGTAAAGTGAAGGTTTTGGTTTATAAAATCTCTTTAAGTTCTTCCCCAGCACTCAATCCCAAAATTCCCTAGTATTTTTTTTTTTTTTTTGTAGAGACAGAGTCTCACTGTACCGCCCTTGGTAGAGTGCCGTGGCCTCAAACGGCTCACAGCAACCTCTAACTTTTGGGCTTACGCGATTCTCTTGCCTCAGCCTCCCGAGCAGCTGGGACTACAGGCGCCTGCCACAACGCCCGGCTATTTTTTGGTTGCAGTTTGGCCGGGGCTGGGTTTGAACCCGCCACCCTCGGCATATGGGGCTGGCGCCCTACTCACTGAGCCACAGGCGCCGCCCCAATTCCCTAGTATTTTAAAAATCTCGTACTGGTGTTGAGATAGGCTTGCCTAGAAAGAAACACTTGTTTCATACCAGCCACATTACTCTTGAACCACATTTGTTTTCAAATTCATTGCACTGTTCATTAGCGACTTAGAGCTACTGAAAATATTCATCAAAATCTGAACTTTTTTTTTGAGACAGAGTCTCATTATGTTGCCCTCAGTAGAGTACCATGGCGTCACAGCTCACAGCAACCTCAAACTCTTGGGCTTAAGTGATTCTCTTGCCTCAGCCTCCCAAGTAGCTGAGACTACAGGCGCCCACCACAAATGCCTGGCTATTTTTTGGCTGTAGTTGTCATTGTTGTTTAGCTGGCCCAGGCTAGTTTTGAACTCACCAGCCTCAGTGTATGTGGTTGGCGCCATAACCGCTGTGCTATGAGCACTGAACCTAAACTTGTTAAAAATAAATGAATTTATTTTCATAGTCAGGGTCCCACCCACCCTGACTCTCGCCACTGGCCAGGCCCAGTGGCTCATGCCTGTACTTCTTGCACTTTGGGAGGCAGAGATAAAGGAATCACTTGAGGCACGGGCAACACTGCCAGACCCTGTTTCTAGCTACTTGGGAGGCAGAAAGATCATCATTTAAGCCTAGGAGTGTGAGGCTACAGTGAGCTGTAATTGTGCCACTGTACTCCAGTCTGGGCAAAAGAGCAAGATCTTACCTCCAAAACAAAGAAATAAATGTTGTATCTTAAGAGCTCTATGGTACTAAATGCAAAGGGCTGCTTAATAGTTCATAAAGTTTACAAAATTATTCTCTAAGGTCTGTGCAAATCTAAGAAAACACACATGTACTCATATAACTAAGTAAGCTCCAAGTTAGTTCCTAAAGTTAAAAAAACAAACTGAAAAAGGAACACCATCATTAATGCATTTGCAGCCTATTTTATTTTCTATAAATAGATTTTATTTGGTCAAGTGCTCAATGTGGTCAAATTAAATGCTCACCTGGGGCGGCGCCTGTGGCTCAGTCGGTAAGGCGCCGGCCCCATATACTGAGGGTGACGGGTTCAAACCCGGCCCAGGCCAAACTGCAACCAAAAAAATAGCTGGGCATCGTGGCTGGAGCCTGTAGTCCCAGCTACTTGGGAGGCTGAGGCAAGAGAATCACTTAAGCCCAGGAGTTGGAGGTTGCTGTGAGCTGTGTGAGGCCACGGCACTCTACCGAGGGCCATAAAGTGAGACTCTTTCTCTACAAAAATAAATAAATAAATAAATAAATAAATGCTCACCTGAAAGAAATTTCATCAGCCACTTTCTCTTGAGAGTCTTCCTCTGTGATCTCATATCGGCCTTTGTAATTCATTTCTTGTCTGTCCCCTAGTCTGTCTTTGACAGGTCGTTTTCTTTTGAGATGACCTTGCCCATTTTCCTCTTCCTTTGATCCTGTTTTTTTGCCATCATGCATATATGTGTCTAGTTCCTTTTCTAATTCTTTTGTATGCTCTTGAGATTCCCTTTTCAGTTTCTTGGCAAGCAAATAATTGTAAGTCTCGGATTGTCTGCTTCTGTCAATAGTGCCCTCCATTCCCAAGATACCAAGTTCCGTGGCCACCGCATCTTGATTCTGTTCCTGCAGCACAGCACCCCATATGTTGTTAACCTTCTTTCCTCCAGCAACGGGTGGTTTCTGACTGCTCTGGCCAAACTGAAAAGGCTCTGGTTTGGAAGGAAGGTTAAAACATTTCTGTCGCTTGCGTTTCCAAAGAGAGCTATCATCATCTGAATCAGAAAAACTCTCTTCACTGGAATCCACACTTTTAACAGTCCGATAATGGGATACTGGTACATAGGCTGTTGTGTTACTCTGAAAGGCCCTCACAGCACTGTCCCCATCAAGTACTTTCTGCAAGTGAAAAGAAACACAATCAATTCCACAAAATATACTATACCTAGCATGTGCTTAAAAAAAAAAAAAATTATCAAGAGATGCGACTAGACCATTTTGAAACAGAAGTGATCTTCAAAGACATGTCTGAAACCAATTCAGTCCTTTTCTGAAGTTTCACATGGAATTTGCCAATTTTAAAGCCAGATTCTTATCTGCTAATACAACACTTGGATATAAGATCTTTCTAAAAAATTAACCAAAGTTTTTCATTTTCACCTTCAAAAGCCTTTAACCTTTCAGTTATTGTCAAAATGTTTCAGAATGATATGTAATAATTATTACTAGCAGTAAAAATTTAATATTTTCTTTCTTTCCAAAGATACCTATCTTGCATTGGGACCTATATACCTCTTTTATATTCTGTAATCATATTCCTTTTCAATTAGATAGTGAACTCCTTTGGTTAGAAATCTCTAAAATAATACTTTTGTCTTTTTTTTTTTTTTTTTGAGACAGAGTCTCACTTTGTCCCTCCCCTCCCCCAGAGTCCTGGCGTCACAGTTCACAGCAACCTCACACTCTTGGGCTGAAGATCTCTTGCCTCAGCCTCCCTAGTAGCTGGGACTACTGACATGTGCCACAACGCCTGGGTATTTTTTAGAGATTGGAGGTGGTGGGGGAATCTCTTGCTCAGGCTGGTCTTGGACTCAGGGTGAGCAAGTGATCCACCCACCTCAGCCTCCCAGACTGCTGGGATTACAGGTGTGAGCCACCACACCCTGCCTGAAATACTTCCAAAACCGCAGAGTTTTAGAGGCATTAAGGCATTAAAGTTTACCAGGTCAGGGGTCAATTTACGTAAAACACCCTGAAAAGGACTGAAAAACAAACTATCTCAGTGCTAATTTTGTAAGACATTTATATGCAAAAGGAGACACCTTTGCTTTTTGTATTAAAACACTAAGCCAAGTATTTGTTGAGCTAGAAATAGGGGGTCAGGCTGGGTGGCTCATGCCTATATCCCAGCACTCTGGGAGGCCAAGTGGGGTGTATTGCCTGAACTCACAGGTTCGAGACCAGCCTGAGCAAGAGCAAGACCCCCCTCTCTACTAAAAAAAAAAAAAAAAAATCAGCATACTGTACCCCACATATGCATGAATGTATCCACAATGTGTATTTGACTTAATAAAAAAAAAAAAAAGAAAGAAAAGAAAAACTGAGGCAAGAGGATCGCCTCAGCCCGAGAGTTTGAGGTTGCTGGGAAACGAGGCCCACAGCACTCTAACCAAGGGCCACAAAGTGAGACTGTCTCAAAAAACAAACAGGGCTGATTTCAGTAAGATAGCCTTCCTATCTTCTAATAATAACCACAACTAACTTCAGGCAGACATTGCTGTGCGCTGTATGCTCCGCAAAATCCTTCCAACAACTTCATCGGTGGCGCATAACGCCAATTCTACAGATGTGGAGAAAGAAGCAGTGAGCTAAAGAAACCTGGACGGTGCGGACCCCAGATTGGAACGCACGCAGGCTGGCACCACAGTCCTCGCAAAGCGGTTGCTACGACTAAGGCAGTCGAGACAAATTACCATTTAGAAAGCTGGGAAGCTAGCACAAAACCCAGCGCCACGAACCGCAGGACAAAGCTAGACTCGGTAGGAATGTGGAAGACGGCGTCTCTGAACGACAAACGGACTTCCTTCCTGGGCCTTCCTCTCGCTATCTGCTCAGGCCGAAAATGAGCGCCAATGGCAGATGTCCCCAGGTTTGACGCTTTTGGCAAAATCCGCACTTTCTCGAAAACCTAGCGGCGCTGGAGCGGGAAACCGTAAGCTCCGGTAAGGAGGAGCGACGCGAGGTAGGCGGAGGAGACCCGAGAGAGCGCTGAGCGCCCCCCTCCAGGCCCCCGCCGGCTGCACTGCAGGGGTTCGAAGCCCCTACGCTGCGGCTGCCGCCCCCCACCTCGGCGAGCGGGTCGGGGGACTCCCGCCCACCCCGACTCTCGCCACAGGCCCCGAGCCGGTTTTCCTCGCTCCGGGCTCGGGGAACCCCACCCAGGCCCTCCCCTCGCCGCCCCCCGGGCGTCCCCCGCAGCCCGGCTCCGGCTCCCCTCCCCCTCCCCGCCGCCCGCGCGCTCCCGCAGCCGGGGCTCCGCGCGCCCAGCTCGCAGCCACTCGCCCGCTTACGGGCTATCACACTCACCGGGACTTGCAGCGGCCTGTCGCTGGGTGCGACTGTCATGTCGGAATCCGAGTCGGAAAGCTGCCCATCTTCCATGTCTCCGGCTTCCAGCGCCATCTTCGCGCGGCGCGGCGCGGCGGGGCGCGGCGGGGCAGGAGAGCACTTCCGGTGGCGCGGCGGGGAGGCCGGGCGGCGGCGGCTGCTCGGGCGCCCCCGCGCGGAGGCTGGCCCGCCCCTCTGCCTGCGCGCGCCTGGATGGCGGGACTGAGCCTGGTCGCTGTCACCTTGGCTAAAATTCCAACTGTTCTGGGAAAATGAATCTCCTGTAACAGCAACACCCTTCTCCCAAACTTTGTTTTCGCGCAAACACAGTAAATGCGCGCGCCCCAGTTGTCTGTCAGTCCTCCCTCGGTCTCACACCTGTCACCTGAGTGCCCTGCATCGGGCACCCTTGGTTCTCTCCAGGTGAAAGGCGTTTTGCAGCTGCAGTTCCGTGGGCCTAGAAGGAGGCTTTCCCACTCCCAAACCCTGTCTTCGCAAAGGTTCTATCACATTACTCAGGTTTGTTTCTTTTTCTTTCCTTTTTTTTAGAGGAGTTCCACTCTGTCGCTTTGGGGAGGGTGCGGTGGCAACGTCAAACGGTTGTGCTCAAGAGATCCTCTTGCCTCAGCCTCAGGAGTAGCTGAGACTACCGGTGTACACCACCAGGCCTGGCTGGTTTTTCTATTTTCACTAGAGAGGAGGTCTTGCTCTTGCTCAGGCTGGTCTCCAACTCTTGAGGTCAAGTGATCCTCCTGCCCCAGTCTGTGAGAGTGCTAGAATTACAGGCGTGAGCCACGGAAGAGGGCCTAATACATATATTTTTAGAGATGGGGTCTCTCTGTGTTGTCCAGGATGATCTTGAACTCCTGGCCTCAAGTGATCCTCCCCACTTTGAGAAAGAATACCCGAGAAGGGTGAGGTCTAGGAGAACAGGTCTTCTCAAGGAGACCACAAGGATACAGCTGCAGGGTCCTCTCCGTGGTGACTCAGTTCTTGGGAATTTGTAAACTTAACTGCCTGGAACTTGGAAATTCTAGTTTCCTCTGATTTTTCCCTCTTGGAGTGGCCCACAGAGAAATTCTCTGATCTTCCTTGTATAGTGGTAGGTCACAGTGATAGGTTTCAGGTAAACATAAGTGGTCCCCTGAGTTCTGTGAGCCCCATTTTCAGAAAGGGTCCTGCCCGTACCTGAGAGGAAGGAATACTGCACAGAAGGGCCGAGAAGAATCTAGACAGGTAGGCCTTGTGGGGTTTCCCCACTGGTCTGTTAGTCCTAAACACATCCTTTTTGTCCAATCATATTTCTACATGGTTGTCCCTGCATCAGTCATGCTGATCCAGTGAAGTCCCATGAAAGTTCCAAAAGGGGCTGGGTGCCTGTAGCTCAGTGGCTAGGGCGCTAGCCACATGCACTGGATCTGGCGGGTTCGAATCCAGCCCGGGCCTGCCAAACAACAATGACAACTACAACCAAACAATAGCCGGGCATTGTGGCAGTGCCTGTGGTCCCAGCTACTTGGGAGGCTGAGGCAAGAGAATCGCTTAAGCCCAGGAGTTTGAGGTTGCTGTGAGCTGTGATGCCCTGGCACTCTACTGAGGGTGACATTGTGACACTCTGTCTCAAAAAAAAAAGTTCCAAAAGGATGAGGTGAGGAGAGCTTCTGGACAGCTGAACATGTAGAGGTTCCTGAAGTGTGGAGCGCACAAGGGCGGCATGGAAGCTCTGTGTCCCTTCCCCATACCTTGCCCTGCACTCCTCTTCCTTTGTTTCCTTTGTGATATCCTTTATAATAAACAGGTCAACCTAAGTAAGTGGTCCCCTGAGTTCTGTGAGCCGCTCTAACAAATTCATCAAGCCCAAGAAGGGATAGTGGAAACTTTGATTTGTAGCTGGTTGGTCAAAAACACAGGTAAAATAACCTAGAACTTGAAAATGGGGACATCAAAATTTGGCACAGTGTTGTGGGACTGAGTCTACAACCTGTGGATTCCGATACTATCCTCTAGATAGATGGTGCCAAAATTAAATTGGAGGGCATCCAGCTGATGTTTGCTACAGAATTGAATACTCGGTTGGTGTGTGGGGACATCCCTCCCACATTTGGTCAACAAAGTATTCTGTATTAATTGTTATGAATTACACAGTCATCCTTTCACATTCTTTTTTGTTTGTTTGTTTGAGACAGAGTCTCACTATGTCACTCTCAGTAGAGTGCTGTTAAATCCTAGCTCACAGCGACCTCAAACTCTTGGACTTAAGCCATTCTCTTGCCTCAGCCTCCCAAGTAGCTTACTCAGGCACCCACCATAACCCCTGGCTATTTTTTATTGCATTGTAATTGTTGTTTAGCTGGTGTGGGCTGGGTTCGAACCCTCCAGCCTCGGTGTATGTGGCTGGAGCCGTAACCACGGTGCTATGGGTGCTGAGCCTGTCCTTTCACATTCTTAACAGTGTCCTGTGAAGGGCAAAAGTTACTTATTGTCATTGCTTAGCGATAGTGTCTCTCTGTCACCTAGGCTGGAGTGCAATAGTATAATTATAGCTCACTGCAGCCTCAAACTCCTGGGCTCAAATGGTCCTCCTGCCTCAGCCTCCCAAGTAGGTAGGACTACAAGTGTGCACTACCACACTTGGCTAATTTTTAAAGAAATTTTTTTTGTAGAGATGGTGTCTTACTTTGTTGCCCAGGCTGGTCTCCAACCCCTGGGCTCAAGTGATCCTCTTGCCTTGACCTCCCAATTTGCTGGGATTAGTGAGCCACTGCCTGTTTAATGTTAATAAAGCCCAGTTTGTCAGTTTTTTCTTTTATGATTCATGTGTTTTGTGCCCTAACAACACTCTGAATAACCCAGTGATTCTCAACTAGTGACTAGGGGACATTGGTAATGTCTGGAGGTTTTTTTTTTTTTTTTTTGAGATAGAGCCTCAAGCTGTCACCCTGGGTAGATTGCCATAAGATCACAGCTCACAGCAACCTCCAACTCCTGGACTCAAGTGATTCTCCTGCCTCCACCTCCCAAGTAGCTGGGATTACAGGCACCTGCCATAATGCCCGGCTATTTTTTGGTTGCAGCCATCATTTGGTGGCCTAGGCTGGATTCAAACCTGCCAGCTCAGGTGTATGTGGCTGGTGCCTTAGTCGCTTGAGCCACAGGCGCCAAGCCTGGAGATGTTTTCATTTTTATTATTCTTTTTTTTGAGGAAGAGTCCCACTTTGCCACCCTTGGTAGAGTGCTGTGGCATCATAGCTCACAGCAACCTCAAACTCTTGGGCTTAAGTGATCCTCTTGCCTCGATCTCCCAAATAGCTGGAACTATAGGCACCTGCCACAATGCCTAGCTAGTTTTTTCTATTTTTAGTAGAGATAGTCTTACTCTTGCTTAGGCAGCTCTCAAACTCCTGAGTGCAAGGGATCCTCCCACCTTGGCCTCCTACAGTGCTAGGATTACAAGCTTGAACCATCTCACCTGGCCTAATGTTCTTGTATTTTTTTTTTTTTTTTATAGAGACAGAGTCTCACTTTATAGCCCTCGGTAGAGTACCGTGGCATCACACAGCTCACAGCAACCTCCAATTCCTGGGCTTCAGCGATTCTCTTGCCTCAGCCTCCCGAGTAGCTGGGACTACAGGCGCCCGCCACAATGCCCAGCTATTTTTTGGTTGCAGTTAAGCTAGGGCCGGGTTTGAACCCGCCACCCTCGGTATATGGGGCCGGCGCCTTACGGACTCAGCCACAGGCGCCGCCCATGTTCTTGTATTGTTAATTGACAACTGGAGAGATAGTTTGTCTCCTGAAAAGGATGGAGGAGGATGGGAATGGTTGGTCTTCTCCAAAGATAATTTGCCCTATGAAATAATAACCCAGTATTCTTGTAGCATCATTTTCTTTTGTGAGCTTGATTAATATGAGTTTGCCCAGAATAACAATGTCACTTTTCTTTTTTTTAGAGACAGAGTCTCGCTGTACCGCCCTCGGGTAGAGTGCCATGACGTCACACGGCTCACAGCAACCTCTAACTCTTGGGCTTAGACAATTCTCTTGCCACAGCCTCCCAAGTAGCTGGGACTACAGGCGCCCGCCACGACACCCGGCTATTTTATTTTTTGTTGCAGTTTGGCCGGGGCCGGGTTTGAACCCGCCACCCTCGGCATATGGGGCCGGCGCCCTACTCACTTAGCCACAGGCGCTGCCCAACAGTGTCACTTTTCAATATATGGACAAATCAGGTTCTGAGTTTTTGAAATTGAAATGGTATCTTGGTGGTGGTAATTTCACTAATTTAATGTTGTCTTGGGGCAAGCAAACCTGTTCAGGTAACATCCTTCCATCTCCTGGCTTTACATTTCTATAGGGCTTCATAGTTTTCAAAGTGCTTTTCATGTATGATTCATTTAATTCTGTTTTCTGCTATGCTCCATGAAAATTGATTGTTTCTGATTTTTTTCCTGAATTCCTATAGGACAGGGTAGGCGATGAAAGAGAGACGCAATCCCTATTTTCAGTGTGAGCAGTTGTTTGTGCCTCTCTTCACAGAATTGGTTTAGAAACAAGGACATAAACCTCTTTCCTTGACTTGAAGAAAAAGAAGCTAGCATTCCTTGAGGGCCTATGTATTGCTCTAAAATTTAGTGCACATGTAAATGTCTTTTCATTTTGTTGAATAGCATGGAGGAGAGAAGAGAAGAAAGAGTGTAGTTCTGGGGTATGCACACAAAGAATCTTGCAGATTAACAGAAAGTAATGAGAAATCAGTTTAAGAATTAGGCCTAGCACACTGGCTCAGGCCTATAATCCCAGCACCGTGGGAGGCTAAGGTGGGAAGCTTCCTTGACCTCAGGAGTTCAAGACCAGCCTGAACGAGAGTGCAACTCCATCTCTACTAAAAATGGAAAAATGAGCTGTGGTGTTCTGGTGGGCCCCTGTAGTCTCAGCTGCTGGGGAGGCTGAGGCAAGAGGATTGCTTGAGCCCAGGAGTTTGAGGTTGCAGTGAGCTAGGCTGACAGCAGGGCACTCTAGCCTGGGGCAACAGAGAAAAAAAGGTCTTAGAATTAAAATTAGGAAAATTAGCATTGTGGTGCTCAGGGTAGATGGACGATGATGGTAATTGGGTTGTTGATAAAGATTACCAATGCTAGAAAGGGAGAGCAGAGAGAGAGAGAAAGAAGGAGGGAGGGGTGGGGAAAGGAAGAGCAGAGAGAGGGAAGGAGGGAGGCGGTTGGGGTCTTGGTGTGTGCCATACCTTTTGGGGGCAAAACAAGATCGCAAGAGGGACTTTACCTAACAAATGCAATCAGTGTAACCTGGCTTATTGTACCCTCAATGAATCCCCAACAATAAAAAAAAAAAAATTACCAATGCTAGATCCACACTTGCTACTCTTGAGAAGGTGTGTTCATGCATTCATGTAAGTGGACACGAGCCTGGTTCAGTGCTGGGAACTGTGGAACAACGCATGGGTAAGTCAGAGACAGTCCTTGCACCAACAGGAAAAAATATAACCTATGCAAAAGGAAGCATCATTCATGTATCCCAAGAAGTAACTGCAGTTCCTGGTAGGTACTTGATATATGCCCGGGTGTTTGTTGAAATCATTTGTGCTACAAGGGTGGGACAGACAAAGCAGAAGCTTGAATGTGGCAGAAGGATTTTACAGGTGGAGAGAACAGCAAGGCAAAGACACAGGAAAACACAGGCTTTGTATAGAAACATAAAGTGATCTTTGGTGCAGTGTGGAAGACCACAGGCAAATAATGAGAAACACTTTGAAAAAGTAGATTGAGAATCACCGAGGCACCTATTCATTTTAAGAGTGCATGTAGATTTTTAACTTCCATCCAAATAAGGCTGATTGGTGTTTCCCTTATTCAGGGTAGGCCCCATTACCATGGAATGAGGTGGAGTGTGGTAAGGGGTGGGTGGAGAGGATATTAGAGGAAGAAGAAATGGAGCATGAAGGAAATTATCAAAACTGTCTTTGTTCTTGCGAAGTCCGGCTCTAACCTACTGTACTTCAGAGTCAATGTTTTGCTTTAAAGAATTCCTAGCCGATGCCAGGGCTCCCGGCGTCTTTCACCGGATGGCGGCGACCCTCTCGCTGCGTTTTTGTGGCTCTCTTGTTGTTCCAGGCCGGTGTGAAGCAGCCAGCTCCCTGGGAAGACCCTAGTCCGGCAGGGCAGGGGCGGGGGCGTGTCCGGCGGGAGGGGCTGCCCTGCCCAATGGACGCTCCCGGGCGGGGGGCGGGGCCCTATTTCAGCCGCCCCTCGGGCCGCAGGCGCGTCACCAGGCTCCGGCTCAGCATGTGGCGCCTTCCCGGTGCGGTCTGTGCGCACGCTGCGAAGACCAGCAAGCTCTCCGGACCGTGGAACAGGCCGGTCGCCTTCATGTCCTCTCTGCTGATCAATCAGCCCCCGTATGCTTGGCTGAAAGAGCTGGGGCTCCGCGAAGAAAACGAGGGCGTGTATAATGGAAGCTGGGGAGGCCGGGGAGAGGTACGCGGGCGCCGGGGAGGTCTGGGCAGCGGCGGGGTTCGCCCGGGTGGGCCGGCTGCGCTGGCGCGGTGTGGGCAGCTGTTCCGGATGGGAAGTTTTAAAGCTCCACAGAGGAAGTTTTCTTTTAGGCTGTTCTTAGAAAAACTTAGATTTTAGGTGCTTACGTGCTATGGAGATTCAATGTTGTTTTGGAGCTGGTAGAGGGTTAAACTTCCCCTGCACGCTTAAAACTCTCAGACAGGATCTTGGGATCTGTAGTGACAAACATCACACTCGGCGGTGCAACTGATCTTAATTTAGAGCTTGACTTTGGCTCTAGGCTAAGGTCCTCTTTGCTGAAATCTTTTGGAGTTCGCAAGCTCGGACTTGCCAAAATTCTGTTTCCGTTGAGCCTTTCTTTCCTTCTTCCTCGAGAACTGAGTCGTCAGCATTTCTCTACTGCCCAGAGCTTAACACGTATATGGCGCCCAGTTACCGCTCAATCAAATATTCTATAAAATACAGTGGAAAGGTAGGGTTATTATCTCCCCAAAATTTTAAGAAAATGTTATGCAACTTTCAACAAACTTTGTGAACTGTTTTACATTCCATTAAAGCACCTGCTTTGTTAGAGGAAACACATTTTTCTTTTGGTTATCTGTGGCTGTGGGAGATGAACATGATTTTAATTGTTCCCTAAATCTCCGTGTCTCACCCCGTTTTTCTTGTGGAATCTAATCAGTTAGGTTCTTTGATAAAATCTCCTCTCCTGAATCTCCTGAAGGCCCTTTTTTTTTTTTTTTTTTTTGGAGACAGAGCCTCAAGCTGTCGCCCTGGGTAGAGTGCTGTGACATCACAGCTCACAGCAACCTCCAACTCCTGGGCTCAAGCGATTCTCCTGCTTCAGCCTCCCAAGTAGCTGGGACTACAGGCACCTGCCACAATGCCTGGCTATTTTTTGGTTGCAGCCATCGTTGTTGTTTGGCGGCCCAGGGCTAGATTCAAATCCGCCAGCTCAAGTGTATGTTGCTGGTGCCTGAGCCGCTTGAGTCACAGGCGCCAAACATCCTGAAGGCCTTTTTTTTTTTTTTTTTTGTAGAGACAGAGTCTCACTGTACCACACTCGGGTAGAGTGCCGTGGCGTCACACGGCTCACAGCAACCTCTAACTCTTCGGCTTACGCGATTCTCTTGCCTCAGCCTCCCGAGCAGCTGGGACTACAGGCGCCCGCCACAACGCCCGGCAATTTTTTTGTTGCAGTTTGGTCGGGGCTGGGCTTGAACCCGCCACCCTCGGCATATGGGGCCGGCGCCCTACCGACTGAGCCACAGGCGTGAGCCCCACTTTCCCTGGGTATAGTTGATCTGCAGCCTTCCCCATGGTTGTGTGGCATTGGTCATCAAATCTCTGACCAGAGAGTCAGCAAAGTAGGGAGAGAAGGAATAAGTAAAACAAATCAGTTTGGTCTGATGAGACAAAGTAATTGGTTTTGTTTATATAACTAATATTTGGATGGCAAGGGTGAGTCTTGCAGAAAGGTGGTTCTTAATGTCTTTCAAAGAAATTAAAGACTCAAGCTGTATAGAGTGGTTTACTTGCAGCAAAAGCTAACCTAAAGTTTCCCAGTTTAGTTATTATATCAGTTTTTGTCCCTTTCCTGTTTTCTTCCCCCTATTTGATCTGTTCCCTCAGTTTGAAGGGATTACATTTTCTATATATGATGGTCATCTTTTTGTTTTAAGGTTATTACGACCTATTGTCCTGCTAACAATGAACCAATAGCAAGAGTCCGACAGGTAAGTGTTTCTTTTTAAATTCAAACTTCACAGGGAGTTTGCTTAAGCTTCCCTTTTTTTTTTTTCTGTTTTATCTTTTTTTAAAAAAATTAAATCATAGCCGTGTACAATAAGGCATTTATGGGGTACAATGTGCTGGTTTTATATCAAATTTGAAATACTTATGACTAGTTAACATTGCCTTCACCGTACTTTCTTAATTATTGTGTTAAGATGGTTATACTGTACACTTAGTAGATTTGAGAAGCAAAAGTCAATTAGGCAAGTCTAGAGAGTAGTATGAAACGGGATAGAAGGACAAAAGAATAATGTGTTTTCTTTTTCATTGACACAGCCCTGTTTTCGGGGGTATTGTGTGTCCAAAAAAAGTGAACTAGAGAGACTAGTAAGGAGGTCCGTTTAGATAGTGCTTCTGAATCACCTGAGGATTTTGTTAGAATGAAGGTTCTGCTTCCTTGTGTGGGTTGGAGCCCAGGGTTTCTCCATTTCTAACATACGGTGTGTTCACCCAGGAGGCTAATGGACCAGACCTCAGACCGGACCGGACCTCGCTTGGAAAAGCAAGGTTTTAAAGCACAGCTGGATTCTAACCAGTTTTACTGGATTCTAGCCAGTTTCAGAAAGTATGGATTGTGGGAATCATTCTCAGCCTTAAATATTAGGACACTGGATATTTTCCAGTTCTTTTCCAAAAATATTGTAGAAGATAATCTTTACATTCCTCTCTCCTGTCTCCGCCTAATTCTTATTTTAGGCCAGTGTGGCAGACTATGAAGAAACCGTAAAGAAAGCAAGAGAAGCATGGCAAGTCTGGGCAGATGTAAGTATGGCCTTTGTTGTCAAAAGTGTTCACCTTACAAGTATCTATTGTAACTGCAATGAGTTAGATGAACCTCTAGAGAGCTGGGCTGGGCCTCCTTGTTGAAATATGAGTGATGGGCAGCATCTGTGGCTCAAGGAGTAGGGCGCTGGTCCCATATGCCGGAGGTGGTGGGTTCAAACCCAGCCTCGGCCAAAAACCACACACACACACACACACACAAAAAAGAAATGTGAGTGCTTTGGGGACTGGGATTCTGTGTTGGGACTCCTGTTGTCCCAGGACCTTCTCTGCTGTGTTCCTAGGTCAATGGTTTTTGCAATTCAGTGGATGGGTAGTATTAAGTGGATTAACACTTTGTTCTGATACAGTATAAACTTGAACATTGAACACTGTTTTCTACTGAAGTTATTTGCATTTATTATTGAGCATATAGGAAGACAGTGGGAGATCTCAGCTTCAAACACCTGTTTGCTCCTTTACTTTTGCCCTGCCTGATTTATCTGGCAGGAGGATCTCAGCAATCAGATGAGCATTCTTGGTTTAAAGAGCAGTTGGCAGCATCTCGGCTCCCAGGGCTCAGGGCTCAGGGCTGGTGTTCCCGGACCTCCCTCCCGCCCATCAGGTGGTGAGGCAGAATCTGCCTCCTCAGTCTCTGGGTCTCCAGTAGGGTTATAAGTCTGCTGCTTGGCTGGCCACACTGGCCTGACACCAGTGTCAATGGAAAAGAACTCAAATTCTATAAAATAACTTACAGAGGTTTATTTTGAGCCAACTGTGAGAACCATGTCCCTGTGCCATGCCCATGAAGCCTTGAGCAAGTGGTCTTGCCATGGTTGGCTTACAGTTTGGTTTTATACACTTCACGGAGACAGGAATCACATGGAAAGTCATGCGTCGATACATGGAAAGTATACATTGGTTTGGCTGGAAAAGGTGAGACATCTCAAAAGGGGGGATTACAGGTTATAGGTGGGCTTAAAGATCCCGTAATTTGTGATTGGTTAAAGAAATGACACTTTGTCTAAAGGCTTAGAATGTTTTAAGTAGAAAATGTGTTAATCAGAGATAAGCCACCAGATAAAGACTCACCAGGTCTGTTGGGTAAATTGCGGACCTGCAGGTGTGGTTCAAGGAGTGTCTGGCATAGCCTTAGGCCTGTTAATGAGTTAGGAAGGACATCTCCAAGAATGGACAGGGGCATGACAAAGCCTGTCTGACCTCCCTTCTCCTGAGCAACTCAGATATCAGGTATTTCTGGGCTTTCCTTGGCCAAAAGGGAGTCAGTTCAGTTAGCTGGAGAAGGCTAAAGATTTTATTTTATTTCTGAGACAGAGTCTCACCTTGTTGCCCTTAGTAGAGTGCTCTGGTATCATAGCTCACAGCAATCTCATACTCTTGGGCTTAAGCAATCCTCTTGCCTCAGCCTCCTGAGTAGCTGGGACTTCAGTTGTCCACCACAACACCCAGCTACTTTTAGAGACTGGGTTTCCCTCTGGCTTAGACTGGTCTTGAACTTCTGAGCTCAAGCAATCCATCTGCTCCTAGCGTGCTAGGACCTCAGGCGTGAGCCACCTCATGCTCCCACGCCCAGGCCTGAGATTTTATTTCAGTTCACACTAGTTTATTTAGTTCACACTCACCCCTCCTCACCAGGCTCCTGAGGAGGGGTGAGTAAATGAGAACAAAGATGGCTTAGATTTCCTAAGCCCCCACTCCCCATCCTCAGAATGCTTTGTTCTGTGAAAGGGGGGCATCTAGAGTGCCGGCCTCCTGGAGGTTATTGTGCAGGGTTGGTGAGTTAGCCACTCAAAGTGGTTAGTAGAGAGCCTGGCACTGGGCAAGCCTCAATACATTCAATCCAGGGCGGCGCCTGTGGCTCAAGGAGTAGGGCGCCGGTCCCATATGCCGGAGGTGGTGGGTTCAAACCCAGCCCCGGCCAAAAACCACACACACACAAAATACATTCAATCCACTCAGAAAACCCCGAGTGCTGAGTTCAGGGCCACTGAGCTGCAGTGATTGCAAGGGGAGCTGTAGGGTGGGTAGGAAGGGTAGCCTGTCCAGGAGAGCCTGGGCCTGGGGTGTCTTTCTTATACTTTATTTCTGGATATAAGTTAGGCTTAGGGTTGTATTATACACAACCAAAAATATCCACAGGCAGAAAAATACTGCCTTCATGAGTAAACAGTTTGCTAGGTAAAGTTCACCATACCAGTAGAGAATATTTTCCTAAATAGTGGGGTTTTGTTTGAGACAGAGTCTTACTTTGTCACCCTGGGTAGAGTGCTATGGCATCATAGTTCACAGCAACCTCAAACTCCTGGGCTCAAGTGATTCTCTTTTTTTTTTTTTTTGAGACAGAGCCTCAAGCTGTTGCCCTGGGTAGGGTGTCGTGGCATCACAGCTCACAGCAACCTCAAACTCCTGGGCTTAAGTGATTTTCTTCCCTCAGCATCCAAAGTAGCTGGGACTATAGGTGCCCTCCACATTGCCCGGCTGTTTTTTGGTTGCAGTTGTCATTGTTTGACAGGTCTGGGCTAGATTCGAACCTGCCGGCTCTGGTGTATGTGGCTGGCACCTTAGCCAGTACAGCCACAGGCGCTGAGCCTATTTTATTACTTTAAAAATTATTTCTAGGCTGGGTGCAGTGGCTCATGCCTATAATCCTAGCACTAAGGCGGGAGGATTACTTGAGGTTAGGAGTTCCATACCAGTGCAGGCAATATAAACAAGATCTCATTTCTACAAAAAAACTTTAAAAACCATTATCTGGGCATGGTGGGGCATACCTGTAGTCCCAGTACTCTTGAGACTCAAGCAGGAGGATCTCTTGAGTCCAGGAGTTGGAAATTGCAGGGAGCTGTGCTTGTACCACTGTATTCCAGCCTGGGTGACAAAATGAGACCCCGTCTCAAATAAAAATTCTATTTCTTTATGATCACAAAAGTAATACATATTCCTTGGTAGGCAAAAAAGGTTGACACAGCATATAAGATAATCAAATTTAGTCCTCTTAATCCAACCTTCTCCATATAAAATGGTTATTGGAATTATGTTTTGGTGTATTTCCTTCCAGTCTTTATGGGCTTATTCCACAGTTGTGCTTATCATGTATACACGATGTATAACATTTTATGACCTGTGATTGCATTGTACACCATCCTAAAGTTACTATGTGGTTTTTAAATATTGTTATTTTCCTATATGTGCTCTCCTTTTTTTTTTTTTGTTTGTCTCACTTTGTTGCCCAGTCCAGAGTGCAGTGGAATCAGCTTAGCTCACAGCACCTTCAGACTTCTGGGCTCAACGATTCTTTTGCCTCAGCTCCTGAGTAGCTAGAATCCCAGCTAATTTTTCTATTTTTATTAGAGATGGGGTCTCACTCTTGCTTGAGGTGGTCTCAAACCTTTGACTTAAAATGATCTTTCCACCTTAAGTGCTAGGATTACAATGTGAGCCAACGCACCTGGACCAGACACTTTTTTTTTTTTTTTTTTGTAGAGACAGAGTCTCACTTTCTGGCCCTCGGTAGAGTGCCGTGGCCTCACACAGCTCACAGCAACCTCCAACTCCTGGGCTTAAGCGATTCTCTTGCCTCAGCCTCCCCAGTAGCTGGGACTACAGGCACCCGCCACAATGCCCGGCTATTTTTTGGCTGCAGTTTGGCCGGGGCCGGGTTTGAACCCGCCACCCTCGGTATATGGGGCCGGCGCCTTACTGATTGAGCCACAGGCGCCGCCCTTTTTTTTTTGTAGAGACTGAGTCTCACTTCATCGCTCTTAGTAGAGTGCCATGGCATTACACAGCTCACAGCAACCTCCAACTCTTGGGCTTAGGTGATTCTCTTGTCTCAGCCTCCCGAGTAGCTGGGACTACAGGCGCCCACCACAATGCCCGGCTATATATTTTTTGTTTTTTTTTGGCCAGGGCCAGGTTTGAACCTGCCACCCTTTGTATATAGGGCTAGCGCCCTACCCACTGAGCCATAGGCGCTGCCCGACAGTTTTTTTTTAAATGAAGTCTTTTTGAACAGTAGTTTTAGGTTTATAGAAAAATACATGGAGTATAGAGTTTCCGTATACTCCCTCATCCCTTTTCTAAGTTTCCCCTATAAACATTTTATATTGACCGGGCGGTGCCTGTGGCTCAGTGGGTAGGGCACTGGCCCCATATACGGAGGGTGGAGGGTTTGAACCCGGCCCCAGTCAAACTGCAATAAAAAATAGCCCAGTGGGACCTGATCAAACTAAAAAGCTTCTGCACAGCCAAGAACACAGTAAGCAAAGCAAGCAAACAGCCCTCAGAATGGGAGAAGATATTTGCAGGTTATGTCTCCAACAAAGGTTTAATAACCAGAATCCACAGAGAACTCAAACGTATAAGCAAGAAAAGAACAAGTGATCCCATCGTAGGCTGGACAAGGGACTTGAAGAGAAACTTCTCTGAAGAAGACAGGCACACGGCTGCATACATATGAAAAAATGCTCATCATCTTTAATCATCAGAGAAATGCAAATCAAAACTACTTTAAGATATCATCTAACTCCAGTAAGATTAGCCCATATCACAAAATCCCAAGACCAGAGATGTTGGCGTGGATGTGGAGAAAAGGGAACACTTCTACACTGCTGGTGGGAATGCAAATTTCCTTTTGGAAAGATGTTTGGAGAACACTTAGAGATCTAAAAATAGATCTGCCATTCAATCCTATAATTCCTCTACTGGGTATATATCCAGAAGACCAAAAATCACATCATAACAAGGATATTTGTACCAGAATGTTTATTGCAGCCCAATTCATAATTGGTAAGTCATGGAAAAAGCCCAAGTGCCCATCGATCCACAAATGGATTAATAAATTGTGGTATATGTATACCATGGAATATTATGCAGCCTTAAAGAAAGATGGAGACTTTACCTCTTTCATGTTTACATGGATGGAGCTGGAACATATTCTTCTTAGTAAAGTATCTCAAGAATGGAAGAAAAGGTATCCAATGTACTCAGCCCTACTATGAAACTATGGTTTTCACATGAAAGCTATAACTCAGTTATAACCTAAGAATATGGGGACGGAGGAGAAGGAGGGGAGGGATGGCAGAGGATGGGAGGATGGAGGGTGATTGGTGGGACTACACCTGCGGTGCATCTTACAAGGGTACATGTGAAACTTAGTAAATGTAGAATATAAATGTCTTAACACAATAACTAAGAAAATGCCAGGAAGGCTATGTTAACCAGTGTATGAAAATGTGTCAAATGGTGTATAAAACCAGTGTATGGTGCGCCATGATCGTATTAATATACACAGCTATGATTTACTAAAAAAAAAAAAAAAAAAAAAAAACAGCCCAGTGTTGTGGCGGGTGCCTGTAGTCCCAGCTACTTGGGAGGCTGAGGCAAGAGAATCATTTAAGCCCAGGAGTTGGAGGTTGCTGTGAGTTGTGATGCCACAGCAGTCTACTAAAGGCGATAAAGTGAGACTCTATCTCTAAAAAAAAAAGCAACATTTTGTATTAATGTAGCACATTTTTATATATCGATGAGCCAATATCAATACATTATTATCAGATAAAGTACCTAATTTACATAAGAGTTTATTCTTTGCATACAGAGTGTTTTGAATGTTAGTGCAACTTAAAATGTTGTTTGATGTAAATTATCTCAAGAATAGAAGAAAAAGTATCCAGCCCTACTATGAAACTAATTTATAGCTTTCATATGAAAGCCCTACTTGAAACTAATTTATAGCTTTCATATGAAAGCTATAACCCAATTATAACCTAAGAATATGGGGAAAGGGGAAAGGGAGGGGAGGGGAGGGGAGGAGGAGGATGGGCGGAGGGAGGGTGATTGGTGGGACCACACCTATGGTGCATCTTACAAGGGTACATGTGAAACTTACTAAATGTAGAATATAAATCTCTCAATACAATAACTAAGAAAATGCCAGGAAGGCTGTTTTAACCAGTGTGATGAAAATATGTCAAATGGTATATAAAACCAGAGTATGGTGACCCATGATCGCATTAATGTACACAGCTATAATTTAATAATAAATAAATTTTTTAAAAAATGTCATTTGAGGGTGGCACCGGTGGGACAGTCGCCAAGGGATGGCGGAGCGTGAGGATGGAGCGGGTGTCTGGGCTGCTCTCCTGGACGCTGAGCAGAGTCCTGTGGCTCTTGGGCTTCTCTGAGCGGGGAGCTGCCCGGCAGCCCCGGATCATGGAAGAAAAAATGCTAGAGATTTATGATTTCATTTGAACTATCTGGGACTCAGAAAAGCCCAATACTCTAGAAGAACTGGAAGTGGTAATGGAAAGTTGTGTGGAGGTTCAGGAGATAAATGAAGAAGACTATTTGGTAATTATCAAGTTTACACCAACAGTACCTCATTGCTCTTTGGCAACTCTTATTGGGCTGTGTTTAAGAGTAAAACTTCAGTGGTGTATACCGTTTAAACACAAGTTGGAAATCTACATTTCTGAAGGAACCCACTCAACAGAAGAAGACCTCAATAAGCAGATAAATGACAAAGAGCGAGTGGCAGCTGCCAGGGAAAACCCCAACTTACGGGAAATTGTGGAACAGTGTGTCCTTGAACCTGACTGATAGCTGTTCTAAGAGCCACCAAACTGTAATTGATACATTTGTTTAAACTCTTTGTATAATATGAAAGACTCATGTTTAATACATGGGTGATTTATACCTTGAAACATTTTTTTAAATAATTATTTCCAAGCAAAATTTACTTATAAGGTAGTATCTAATTTGTTCAGTGTTTAACATTCTCAGGATTTGTAACATTTAAATGATCAGACAGAATAATATTTTCTAGTTATTATGTGTAAGATGAGTTGCTATTTTTCTGATGCCCATTCTGATACAACTACTTTTCATGTCAAATATCTGCGTGCGTGCCCAAATGCATCAATTTAAATCATTACTCTGTAAAATAAATAAATGATGATTCTTATAATTAAAAAAATGTCATTTGACCAGAAACACCATATATTTATTGAGAGTAAATATGAACGTGTTTGAAAAAAGACTTTGTGTGAATTCATCTTATCTTTTCCTGAACTGTTCTTTAAATCTATTATTTGTCTTTGCTTTGCCCTGGGGATGGCAGCTAACATTATGATATCTTTCTTTGGTATTGGGCTGTATTTGTTTTGTTGTTGCTGTTTCCACATTCAAGATCTCATTTGGCAGTCAACTCTTACCCAAGAATGCTGGCCTCTGCACCTGACATCCCTGTTCATCTTTTCATGCTGTGTAGACCTTCCAATAGGATGGGGGTGCTAAGTGGAACAGGCTGATTTCCTGGGTGATAGTACAGTCTGTTAGGGATCTGACTTGTTAGATTTTGAGTTAAGCAATTAAGTTGAGAGATGAGGCTGTTTTTCCTAACTGATTTTGGGGTTCCTGCCAATAGGGCAGTGACTTAGGGAGGCAGCAGGTGCCTCAATAAGAAAGACCAAAACTTGATGCCCTTTGGGTCTGGGAGCTTTTGCGTGTCAATCTCTCATGTGTGAGGCTCCTCTGCTGGGCCCTCATCCTCCTGGTTGGCCTTGCCTGTGTCAGGACAAACCACTGTTTCATTTAATTCTTTTAAGTTAGGCCTTGAATTTTTCAAAGGGAACCCTTTTCTGTAAGGGAAATGGAAACAAAGTGAACATAAGGAAAGGCGGTTTATGAACGCTGGTTCCTTCCTCGGGAATCCCGAGACTGGCTCCGTCCTTTGTGAGCTGACTCAGTGCAGCATGTGCCTCCTTTCTGCTTCTCTCATCCTCGGTTTCCCTTCCCGTCTCTGGTGAGAGCGCCAGGGAACTGTTAATGGGCCATCTCTAACTGCAGAAAGAAATATCAGATAACCGGTAGCTCTTTAACATGGGCTTGTTGGAGTTGACTGTTATTTCCCCAAAGGCTCTGGTAATACTTCCCACGGTGCTTTTAGATCCCTTCTCAATGGCTGACTTGTTCTTTTGGAATGAGACTTCATGGGTGAAATGTGCAGGGACAAGGTCCCTTATTTTTTTCTTTCTTTCTTTTTTTTTGAGACAGTTTCACTTTTGAGTGCGATGTTGTCGTAGCTCACAGCAACCTCAAACTCTTGGGCTCAAGCAGTCCTCCTGCCTCATCCTCCCCTGTAGCTGGGATTAATGGCACCTGGCACAACACCCAGCTGTTTTTAGAGACAGGGTCTCACTCTTGCTCAGCCTTGTCTTGAACCTCTGAGCTCAAGCAATCCACCTGCCTTGGCCTCCCAGAGTGCTAGGATTACAGGTGTGACCACCGTGCCTGGCGGCAGGATTCTGGTTGCCCATAGTTGGGGAGGGTCTGGGTCTGTCAGGTGATGCTCTGTCGGTTTGGGGACTGGCAAGCTCACACTGGACACATGGCCATCTTCCTCATTTCTCATGCCTCCCCTACTTAGCCCTCCCCAGTGCCAATCCTGGCTTTCTCAATCCTTGCTGCTCTCATAGGTCACCTGGAGAGCTAGAAAAAAAAAATGAAGATGCCAGGTTTGAGTGGTCTGGAGTAGAGTCTGTTGTAGAACTTCTATAGATGGTGCTTCTAATGTGTAGTCAGTGTTGAGAATCAATGATCAATTCTCAATTACTAAGTCTTGAACATTTTAAATTACATTTATCTCTTTTGCCATTTTTGTAGTCCAGGCAGCCACTGTTTCCTTCTGGCTAAGTGGGCTTTCTGCCCAAATCTTGTCTCTTTCCAATTCATTTTCTACAGCTGCAACTAGCATGACTTTTTAAAATGTGTCAAGGATCCCCTCCCTTAAAACCCTCCTGTGATTTCCCCTGCTTGTTAGGGACCCTTAACATGGCCCTTTGCAATATGGCCCCTACTTCCCTCTCCTACCTATTTGAACTCCCTATAATTTTCTTAAAAACGACTACATGACCTCTTGTTTGGCTTTTGCATATGCTCTGCACCCCACCCCATGCTTTCCCTCTGTTTTCTCAACCTCTTCAACTGGCAAACACCAATCATACGTTAGGTCTTAAGCTCTAAACTCTAAACCTTTAAAAAAGCCTCCTTCCCATCTCTCTTATCTTCAAGAAATGCTAAGTTGACACTCCTGGGTGTTCCATTGTACAATCTACCTTCCTCTTGGTAGCATTTACTACACTCAGTTGTAACTGTTATCCTCACTGGACCATCAGCTCTACTGGACAAAACTTGTAACTGCATTCTTTTTTTTTTTTTTTTTTTTTGTAGACAGTCTCAAGCTGTCACCTTGGGTAGAGTGCTATGGCGTCAGAGCTCACAGTAACCTCCAACTTGGGCTCAAGTGATCCTCTTGCCTCAGTTTTTTTCTATTTTTAGTAGAGACGGGGGTCTTCCTTTTTTGCTCAGGTTGGGCTTGAACTCGTGAGCTCAAGCAATCCACCTGCCTCGGCCTCCCAGAGTGCTAGGATTACAGGCGTGAGGCATTGCGCCTGGCTTGTAACTGCATTCTTTACAAAATTCCCAGGCATTAACACAGTATCTGGCACATAGTATGTGTGTAATAATTAGATCGCTGTTGAAAGATTAATTGAATAAAATGTACCCAGAATGGGAGGTGAAAGGCCTTGTGTACTGGCCATTTCTGAGTTGAAATGAATCAACTTGGCTACACTTACTAATGTGCCGCTTAAATTCAATTGGGTTATTACTAAACCCATGCCCTGTACTGGGAAATGTATAGGATCAACGCTGATTAATGTTACAGATTTTTGTTTTCTGTTTCTTAAAGTGCACATGCATTGTAAAAATGACAAACATTGCTGACATCCAACATGTGGAGAATGAAATCTGTTACAATTCCACTCACTAGAAATAACCAGTGTTAACAGCTTGGTGTATTTTCTTCCAAATTTAAACAGAAGTTTATTTACCATATGCATTATTATCTTGTTTCCTATTGTCCTCTTACAGCTCTTAAATGTTTTCCCATATACATTTACTTCCTTCTGTTTAGAGAGTATTCCATTTTATAGCTGTTCCATAATTAACCAATCTAATTGGGTGGATATTTAGATAGTTTCTATTTTTCTTTTTTGCAGTTTTTGGCCAGGGCTGGGCTTGAACCCGTCACCTCCGGCATATGGGCAGGTGCCCTACTCCTTTGAGCCATACACGCTGCCTTGGTTTCTATTTTTCTTTACTAGAAACAGCACTGCAATGAATCTTATTGTACCTACACATTTGCATACTTATGCATAAGCTCAGTTTCCAGAAGTGAGACTGTCTGGTCAAAGAGTAGGAATGTTTTAAAGGTTAATATGTTGCCAAGTTCTGAAAAGCTGTATTAAGACACAGTTATATAGTTGGGGAGAAGAGAGAGCCTAGAAGAGCTTTGAGCCCACGTCAACCTGTGAGTCAGAGTGTGAGCAGGTGTGTGAGAGAGAGAGGGAGAGGGAGTGAAAAGATAATGTGTGTGAGATTGGCCCGGGCCTGGGGAGGTTCATTTTAGCTCCCCTTTGAAGGAGAGGTAGAACTGGGAAGAAGTGGAGGGAAATGATGGTCAAATAGGGGAAATTGTGTCTATTCATGAATCACATCTCAAACTTAATGACACAACTTGTACTTTTCACCCTCCCCGACCCCTGGCATTTCCCTTCAAGTCTTCTTCATTGAAGTAATTATATTCCATCCACCTCCATATTCCAACTACAGACTAGGGAATCATCCTTAGTTCTTTCTTTTCTTTTTCTTTCTTTCTTTTTTTTTTTTTTGGTGACAGAATCTCCCTCTGTTGCCCAACCTAGTGTGCTGTGGCCTCAGCACCAAAGCTCCCAGCAACCTCAAACTCTTGAACTCAAGTATTTCTCCTGCCTCAGCCTTCTAAGTGGCTGGGACTACAGGTGCCTGCCACAAGGCCTGGATAATTTTTTTCTATTTTTAGTAGAGACTGGGTCTCGCTCTTGCTCAGGCTGGTCTTAACTCCTGAGCTCCAGGGATCCTCCTGCCTCAGCAGCCTAGAGTGCTGGGATTACAGGTGGGAGTGGTGGCTTTATCCTTAGTTCTCTTATTGCCCTCTTTCCTTTTATCTCAGTGGTTCTCAACCTTCCTGATGGCCGGGGGTCGTGACCCACAGGTTGAGAACGGCTGTTTTATCTCTAACATTAGTGCGTCCTCTTCTGCAACAGTCACGCTCCACTTTTTCTTTCCCTTGCTACACCTGCAGGATTACGGCTCAGTCACATTAATCTTTTCCCTGTTTATTCTCTACGTATCAGATACTGATATTTAAAGATAAAGTACAGTCTCTTATTCTGTGCCTTAAAACCTTTTACAGACTTTGAGCTACCCCTGGAGTAAGACTCTGACTCCTTATAAGCTTTTAGTTTTAGACATTCCGGCCTTCCCAGTCGTCTCCTTTTGTTTGCTGTTGATCTCTCTTAGCTGTTTTTCTTTTCTTTCTTTTGTTTTTGTAGAGACAGATTCTTACTTTATGGCCCTCGGTAGAGTGCCGTGGCATCACACAGCTCACAGCAACCTCCAACTCCTGGGCTTAAGCGATTCTCTTGCCTCAGCCTCCCGAGTAGTCTTAGCTGTTTTTCTTTCCCCTGGGAAGAATATTCCTACGGGTAACTTTTCCCATCCTTCAGATTTCAGCCTCAATATCTCCTCACTAAGCGATTTTTCCTGTCAACCTTTTAGGGAAAGTAATATTACCATTTTCTTTTGATTTCCTTTGTCTTTGTAGCCCTGATGGCAGTTAGTAATTACTTGTTGCCCTCCCCGGCCCCAGTGCCTCCAGATAGATACAAGTTCCGTGAGTGTCTGGTGCTTATTTCAGCCCGGTGTTTACCTGTGCCAGCCTTGATGGGATCACAAAGTCATTTTTGTTTTTTTTGGTTTTTTTTGTAGAGACAGAGTCTCACTTTATGGCCCTCGGTAGAGTGCCGTGGCCTCACACAGCTCACAGCAACCTCCAACTCCTGGGCTTAAGCGATTCTCTTGGCTCAGCCTCCCGAGTAGCTGGGACTACAGGCGCCTGCCACAACGCCCAGCTATTTTTTGGTTGAGGTTTGGCCGGGGCCGGGTTTGAACCCGCCACCCTCGGTATATGGGGCCGGCACCTTACCGACTGAGCCACAGGCGCCGCCCTACAAAGTCGTTTATGATGTGATATATTTTGTTCTTTATGGCACACCTCAAAGACGTGTATTATAGTTATGAATTTACACTTTGAATCCTCTAAATCCACTAAAACTCCTTTCTTTTCTTAGATTCCTGCTCCAAAGCGAGGAGAAATTGTAAGACAGATTGGGGATGCCTTGCGGGAGAAGATCCAAATACTCGGAAGCTTGGTAAAGTGTTTTTGTAATATATGCATAATCCTTTGAGTGGAGAACAGGGCTGTCAATGGATTTCTGTGCTTAAGATTGGGAATTTTTTTTTTAAAGAAAAGCAATGTATAAATTTCAAAAATCCTTTCTTTGGAGGAAAGATGAACATGATAAGAAAAAGTGAAAGCAATTCTTGTGTTTTAAAATTCTTCAGAAAAGAACATTCTTCAGTTTATTACCCCTATGAAATAAACACAAAACATGTTTTGCTTTTTCCTTCCTTAATTTAATGTTTATTTATTTATTTTTTTTGTAGAGACAGAGTCTCACTTTATGGCCCTCGGTAGAGTGCCGTGGCCTCACACAGCTCACTGCAACCTCCAGCTCCTGGTCTTAAGCGATTCTCTTGCCTCAGCCTCCCGAGTAGCTGGGACTACAGGCACCCGCCACAACGCCTGGCTAAATTTAATGTTTAAAATGTGAATTCTGTTGGAAAAATTCTGCTTTTTATATTTTTAGGTATCTTTGGAGATGGGGAAAATCTTAGTGGAAGGTGTGGGAGAAGTTCAAGAGTACGTGGATATTTGTGATTATGCTGTTGGCTTATCACGAATGATTGGGGGACCCATCTTGCCTTCTGAAAGTAAGCTGTGAACTCAGTTAAGCTAAGAGTTATGCACTCTGATATGGGAAGCTCTAAAAAGTGCTCTGGCTGTGAGCAGTTTGCAAATAAGGAATTGCAAATAGCATATAAATTTGTGAAAATATTTTTAATCTTTCTAAGAGATGCAAATTAAAACAGGTGAAAATATGTCAAGAACTTTTTTTTTTTTTTGGTCTGGTTTTAAAGATAAAACTCATGGCAAGTTTGTGGATGAGACTCTCTTTAACCATCTGGAAAATAATTTGGAAATATACCCAAAGAGCTTTAAATATAAAGCCAATTTCAAAAACGTAATTTAAGTAAATAATCTGAAGTGTGGCAAAAGTTTCTATGTAAAGATGTTCATTGTATTAAAAAATATTAGAAATGACCTAAATGTTAAATCATAAGGGAAATTTTAAGCTTATTTTAGTAGACTATTAGCATGTACTAAAAATAATGTTTATGAAGATTATCTTTCTCTAATTCTACACTTTTATGAAAAGGCTGCATCCATTTCTTAGTTTTTAAAGTTTTTTTTTTTTTTCTTTTGTTCTTTTTGAGACAGTCTCACTATGTTGCCCTGGGTAGAGTGCATGGCGTCACAGCTCACAGCAACCTCAAACTCTTGGGCTTAAGTGTTTCTCTTGCCTCAGCCTCCCAAGTAGCTGGGACCACAGGCACCTGCCACAACACCCCACTACTTTTTGGTTGTAGTTGTCATTGTTATTTGGCAGACCCAGGCTGGATTCAAACCTGCCAGCTCCAGTGCATGCGGCTGGCTCTCTAGCCACTGAGCTACAGGCACCGAGCCCTTAGTTTTTAAAGTTTTTAATTTTTTCTGAGACAGGGTCTTCCTCTGTCACCCAAACTACAGTGCAGTGGTATCATCAGAGCTCACTACAGCCTCCAACTCCTGGGCTTGAACAGTTCTTCCGTTTCAGCCTTGTGTGTAGCTAAGACTAAAGGTGTGCCATCGCGCCTAGCTACTTTTATATTTTCAGTAGAGATGGGGTCTTGCTCTTGCTCAGGCTGGTGTCAAAGACCTGGCCTCAAGCAATCCTCTTTCCTTAGCCTCCCAGAGTGCTAGAATTACAGGTGTGAGCCGCTGTATCTGGCCTGCATTTACGTTTTAAAAAAATTATATCAATGTTTATATATATATTTATTTATTTATTTTGAGATGGAGTTTCAAGTTGTCACTCTGGGTTGAGTGCCATGGCGATGTCATAGCTCACAGCAACCTCCAACTCTTGGGCTCAAGCAATATTTTTGCCTCAGTTTTTTGTATTTTTAGTAGAGATGGGGTCTTGCTCTGGCTCAGACTGGTCTTGAACCCATGAGCTCAAGCAGTCCACCTCCTAGAGTGCTAGAATTATAGGCATGAGCCACCACGCCCGGCTTTCAATGTTAATTAAAAATTTTTTTTTTTTTTTTTGAGACAGTCCTCCAGCTGTCACCCAGAGTAGAGTGCTGTGACATCATAGCTCACATCAACCTCCAACTCCTGGGCTTAAGTGATTTTCCTGCCTTAGCCTCCCAACTAGGTGGGACTACAGGCACCTGCCACAACGCCCGGCTATTTTTTGGTTGCAGCCGTCATTGTTGTTTGGTGGGCCCCGGGCTGGATTTGAACCCACCAGCTCAGGTGTATGTGGCTGGCGCCTTAGCCGGAAAAGAAATATTTCGATTTTTACCTTGAAATGTTGGGCAACTTCCTTACTTCTAGAAAGGGTTAGACGAGTCTTTTTAAATGTACAGTTAATGTCTTTAATTAGATATTTTTAATGTATTTTTTAAATGATGACCCTTAATTACATATATAACAGTTAATTTCCATCATCCAGGATTAATTTTGTGTCACTGAACACTTTCAAGAGGTTTTTCTAGCTGAGAAAAAAGTTAGTAAATTGCTAATTTGGGGAAGTGGATGTGTGTAGGCAGGTCACCTTTTTGATTTATACCTGCTGTGATGTGTTTCTCACAATGAAATATATATATATATATATATATATTTAGTTTTTATTCATTATTCTTTGTAAATTTTATTTATTTATTTATTTACTTATTTTTGAAACAGAGTCTCACTTTGTTGCCCCTGTCAGGGTGCTGTGGCGTCACAGCTCACAGCAACCTCAGACTACTGGGCTGAAGCGATTCTCTTGCCTCAGCCTTCTGAGTAGCTAGGGCTATAGGCGCCCCCCCCAATGCCTGGCTATTTTTAGAGATGGGGTCTCACTCTTGCTCAGACTGGTCTCAAACTCGTGAGCTTGGGCCATTCACCCACCGCGGCCTCCCAAAGTGCTGGGATTACAGGTGTGAGCCACCACACCCGGCCTATTCTTTTTTTATTTTTATTTTTTATTTCAGGTGAATATGAGGGTACAGACAAGTAGGTCACAATATTTAAACACAACTAAAATCTCTTTCAATGGTTTACATACTTTTTTTAAGAAGTAGATTACTCATGTATGCAGAGGCTTTGGGTGACTTTGACTTCGTGAATTCGATAAATGCTTACTGAGCGTCTACCAGGTGCCAGGCATTACTTGATCAATAGGGCATGGTCAAGAGGTCAGGGGCTCCTTCCACACAATCACCATCCCGTGCTCTACCCCACCCCAGTACTTAACACCTAGATTATAATTATCAATTTACTCATCTCCCACCTAAAATGTAAGGAACTTATAAATCCCTTTACCCAGCCCCCTGAGTGCAGTCAGTAGAGGGCTCTGGAGAAGGTGGCCAGGGTAAAGGTTCAGGGAAGACCCAGATAAGGAAGTGGGGTGCTAGGGCAGTGGCTTGTTTGAAGCAAGGAGGAAGCCTCTGGGAAAGCTTAGGTGGGGGAGAGTATATCTTATTTGGGGAGTTGCATTGCTTCAGCACAGCAACAGAGGGTACAGTGTGGGGGTGGCAAATGGGTGGAGCGGGAACCCTGGAAACGGACTTTTCCCAGCTAGGAGTTTGGACTTTATTCTGGGGGTGGCTTCAGTAGCAATCCACACACCAGAGTGTTGTAATACAAGGTAACATCAGGGCAGAGAGGGGAGGGCAGGCCCTGCCAGGAAGAGGCCGTGCTGACATGTTATTTTGCTGGGGTTCAGGATACCTGGACAAGAGGGCCTGGGAGAGAGGTGCTGCCTGTGGTTTGGTTTCCCCAGCCTATCTAGCAGGGCAAGTGTGGTTGGGGAGATTGATTGCTGGACTGCTGCCATGGGAAAACGGGAACCATCATTTTCCTTTGGTCTGGTTCTTCATTGTTCCAACTGCATAAGCTCCTGCAGGATTTTGAGTGACTTTAAAGTTTGTGTTTAAAACACAAATGTTTTTTGTTTATATAGTATTTTCCTATAGTTTTCCTATAGGAATATAAAGATTTGTGCAATTCATTTGTTGAACAGATGTAATTATTAGAGGCATCTCCTCTCCCCCCTCCAAATGAGCTGCTTTGTCTTGAATTTAGAGAAGCCCAGGGCTTCCTGAGGCAACCCAGAGAACGTCGGCCTCAGGGTCACAACTCCAGCGTCTTGGTCCGCCTCTGCCCTCTGTGAGCGCATCACCTAGAGCACCTCTTACTGTTATCCGTCTCCCAGGGGAGCTTTTCCCAAGTTTGTAGTGTTTCTTAGGAAAAGAATCTCAGGGTGCACCACACGAGCCAAGCCCGTGCCACCTTTTATCGAAAGCAGCAAAAGTACACTCTCAGGAAGGAAAGCGGGCAGGCTGGAAAGAGACAGGCTCAGAGAGAGAAGCTGCTCTGGGAAAAGGTGAGTCGAGATCTTTGGTAGTTTTACTAATTGAAGGGAGGAATAGTCAAGGCCAAGGGCTCGGCTTTTACTAAGAATTTGGGTAGTAATTTCTAGAATTGGGTTCCTTTCCATTTTCATATTTTATACAGTTGTTTTAGAACTGTCACGGTGATTTCAAGGGCAGAGAAATTTTATTTTTTTATTTTTATTTTTATTTTGTGGTTTTTGGCTGGGGCTAGGTTTGGACCCGCCACCTGCAGCATTTGGGACCGACACCCTACTCCTTGAGCCACAGGCGCTGCCCAAGGGCAGAGAAATTTTAAAACCACAATGCAAATGATATTACAATTAGCTTAAGGTCATGTAAAGTGACAGAGGTAGCTGACAAGCCAGTTGAAGCTGGTTCTTGCCTATGGTTCAGCGCCTTCTGTTTAAGGTTGATTACTTTAACACCGGCAGCCCGTCTTCAAGCCTCTGCACCAGGCCTCAGCCCTGGTCCTAGTCTCATTATTCTGACATCATCACCTCTCTCTAAAGCAGCAGTTTTCAACCTGTTGGGACTCACAGGAACCATATTAAAGAGCCGCAGCATTAGGAAGGTTGAGAACCACTGCTCTAAAGTGTCCTGCCTTGTGCAGATTTTCTATGAGGATCAGAAGCATAATGAATATTACCATGGTTTACAAGGTAGTATAGTAATAACTACTTTTGTTGTATATTAATTAAAGTACCAATATCCCACAGCTATGTGGAGTGACCCACTGCAAGCCATATGGAATCCCCTCTGGTCAGGTGTACCTTTTTTCTGAAAATGAAAAATATCGGACTTTGTTATTGCATTAAATTAACATGCTTTGGCTCATTCCATCCCTTTTCTATCCTGAGGACCTGCCCATGCACTCATTGAACAGTGGAATCCTGTAGGCCTGGTTGGAATCATCACTGCGTTCAATTTCCCTGTGGCAGTGTATGGCTGGAACAATGCCATCGCCATGATCTGTGGGAACGTCTGCCTTTGGTAAGACCTGCTCACTTTCCTGCCCGTCTGCCTTTGGTAAGACCCGCTCACTTTCCTGTGTAGCAAGATGGTAAGAAAAGTAGCCATTTCCAAAATGTATTTTTGAATGTTGCTAAAAAGTTATTTTTGTACCTTGAAATGTTTTCTACTTGCGATACTCTTTCAGTTAACATACTAAGTCATATCTGCTAGTTGTGAAGTGCTGATTTTTAATTATATATTTTAACCATTGGTTATATGTTTATTTTTTTGACCTAGCATCGCCCTCCTGTTCTTCCCAGTCTATTGCTACCCCAGTGGGTGTACTGACGTTGAGTCCTGACATTACGTACGCACAGTTAGTGTCAGGTGTAAGGGTGCAGTCCTCTACAAGCCTGCCTCTACTTCAGGTGCAAACTGCAAGTGGGGTCCCCAGAACATCTGCAGTTCTGGCCAGCCATCTATAAATTGGGAGATTCCTATGAACCCTCAGTTTTGATAGTTCACTGGAATGACCCACAGAGCTCGAGAAAGCATTATATGTAATGATTACAGTTTCATTATAAAAGGTACACCTGGGGCAAGGTATGGACGGGCCCTAGAAGGTCTCCTAGTGATGTCAGGGTATGTCACCCTCCTGGTATATATCAGTGTGTTTACCAGCCAGGAAACCCCACTGCACTTGGATATCCAGAATTTTTATTAGGGTTTTATTATGTAGCCATAGATAATTAACTCCTGTTTAAAATCAGTCTCCAGCCTTCCTTCCGTCCTTGGAGGTACTACAGTGGCTGAAAGGTGATTGGTCTTTGTGCTGAAGCTATAAGCTATATTAACGTATAGTCATCTTGTTAATATCACAAAGGCACTATTGTCACTTAGAAGTTTCCAAGGGAAACTGAGAAGAAAGACAGGATATATTGTGTATTATACCATATTTCTCAAATAGAAAACTAAGAAAAAAACTAGGACAAAAAACTTCTGATGTCACAACCTTCTTTTTAAAATTTTACTTTTTTATTCAATAAAAATTTGATAGTAAATTACCAAGTGCTTCTGAGGCACTTGGCCAGTGTTATTATTGATGCTGTAAATTTTTCATCTTTCTAAAATATTTGATAGTAAAAATGTCTGTATATTGTAGATGGCAAAACAGTTACTTGCTTTTAGCTTTCGTGTTCAATGGAAGAACTTCTATAAGGAAGATCAGGAAAGTGCCTTTGGCCTGTGTGTGCATCTGTTCCACTAGTTACTTACTGATCTTACATGTGGTACTCAACTGAGTGTACTCAAACACTATCTATAAAACAAGGCATAGTTGGGAGAATTAATTATTCAGAACCCTTGTTTTCCAGCATTCTAATCCAGAAAGGCTAATTGTATAGTTGTCCTTGGGCCCCTGAGCCTTGCAAGGAAAGTTTGATGAAGGCAGCACATTGATAGATTTCTGCTTCACTCCAAGTTCAGTTGCTTGCTGCCATTTTTTATATTCCAGAAAGTTTTGTAGTCCCTGCGGTCTCAGAGACAGTGACTGAAGGACAGATTTCTGTTTTAGTTACAAGGTTCATTTGTTAGTTCTCTAACTGAACAGCACTTTTTCTCACAAAGACTTTTCTTTCTCCCTGATAATAAAAAGTATTTATGGTTTCCATCAAATTAAGTTTCTTACTTTTTATTTCCTTTTTTTTTTTTTTAACCTTAAGGAAAGGAGCTCCAACAACTTCCCTCATTAGTGTAGCTGTCACAAAGTAAGTAAATGTGGCTTTTTCTTTCCTGGGTTTGGAATGATCTTGAAAGGGTAATTGATAGGCCTCTGACATTTTAATCCCATGTGAAAGTATCATATTTCTTAAAGCATGGAATTTGGATAACTTCTTTCTCCTTTGGTTATAATAATGTATTTATATCATTTTTACAGTTTATAGATCTCTTCCAGAGCAATATCATTTAACTCTTTAGAATCATGCCAGATACTGCTATAAATGTTGAACTTTTTTTTTTTGTTTGTTTTGTTTTATTGTTGCAGTTTGGCCAGGGCCAGGTTCGAACCCGCCACCCTTGGTATATGGGGCCAGCACCCTACTCACTGAGCCACAGGCACTGCCCCTAAATGTTGAACTCTTATAGACATGTTTTGGTCACTTAGAAAATAACATCTCTAGTGGAGAGGAAATATTTTTTGCAGTTTAGTGACTATATTTTATAACTATTCAACAAGTGAATAGTTTTGAGAATAGATTTCTACCCAACTAATACATTTTTTTGCTTTTGCTTAATGACTATTTATTCTTGCTCTGTTGCCCCAGCCAAAGTGCAGGTATGTGATCATAGTTCACTGCCACATCAAACTCTTGGCCTTCAGCAGTTCTTCTGCCCCAGCCTTCCTGTTGGCTGGGACTACAGCTACACACCACCACACCTAATTTTTCTGTGTTTAATAGAAATGGGGTCTCTTGTTCAAGTTGCTCTCAAACTCCTGACCTCAAGCAATCCTCTTGCCTCGGCCTCTCAGAGCACTCGGATTAGAGCTGTGATCCACTGTGCTCAGCCTCTGTTAAGCAAACAGAACTTGTTATTATACTAATTGGCTGATTCATCTAACGCTGTTTAAAATATATTGCTTATTTTGGTTTAAAAATTATTAGTGTAGGCTCAGCGCCTGTAGCTCAAGCGGCTAAGGCGTCAGCCACATACACCAGAGCTGGCAGGTTTGAGTCCAGCCCAGGCCTGCCAACAATGACAACTACAACCAAAAAATAGCTGGGCATTGTAGCAGGTGGCCTATAATCCCAGCTAGTTGGGAGGCTGAGGCAAGAGAATTGCTTAAGCCCAGGAGTTGGAGGTTGCTGTGAGCTGTGAAGCTACGGCACTCCAGGGTGATAGCTTGAGGCTCTGTCTAAAAAAAAAAAAAAATTATTAGTGTTTTACTCATTTGTATTTGAGAACAACTCTGATGAGTTCCTCGAAGCAGTATTGTTTATTTGTCATTGTAGAGTTTGAGAGTCCTGTGTCCTCCTGACTGATGTAGCTGGGCCTCCCATGTCATTTGGAGTTTAAAGGAATATAGAATAAGGTGCCTTCCCGTGTGGGGCTGGGGTGTATTTTCATGTTCCTTCCTTGGTTGCATGTTTGCTTTCTCTGATTTAACAACTGTTTTTCAAGAGCTTATGGTAGATTGTGTATGAAAGAGGGTTTTGTTTTTTTTTTGAGACAGAGTCTCACTATGTCACCTTCAGTAGAGTGCTGTGGCGTCACAGCTCACAGCAACCTCAAACTCTCAGGCTTAAGTGATTCTCTTGCCTCAGCCTCCCAAGTAGCTGGGAATAGAGGCACCCACCACAGTGCCCGGCTATTTTTTGGTTGTAGTTGTCATTGTTGTTTGGCGGGCCTGGGCTGGATTCGAACTTGCCAGCTCCGGTGTACGTGGCTGGCTCCCTAGCCGCTGATCTACAGGCACCGAGCCTGAAAGAGGGTTTTTAATGTTATAAGATTATTTGGAACAGTGGCTTAGGAATGAAAACATATGCTAAAAGAGAGGTTAGTATGTGTTAATGTTTAATTGAAAGAAATATATGACATTGAGGAAACAATAACCTCTAAGGCAGGGGTGTTGAAATTGCATGTTAGAACAAGTCAAAAGGATGAGATTCTTGAAACAATTTTTCAAAATAAACTTTTTTTTTTTTGAGACCGTCTTACTCTGTCACCCTGGCTAGAGTGCCGTGGCATTAAGCCTAGCTCTCAACAACCTCAGATTCCTGGGTTTAGGTAATCTTCCTGCCTCAGCCTCCCGAGTAACTGAGATTACAGGTACCCTCCACAACACCTGGCTAATTTTTCTATTTTTAGTAGAGATGGGGACTTGCTCTTGCTTAGGCTGGTCTCGAAATTCCTGAGCTCAAGGGATCCTCCTGCCTCAGCTTCCCAGAGTGCCTCCTCAGTATAAGTTATTGTGCAGGGCCCACTTTTATTATTTAAAATAAATTTTTTTTTAGAGACAGTCTTACTTTGTCACCCTCAGTAGCCCTCAGTAGCGTGCCGTGTGTCACACTCACAGCAACCTCCAGCTATTGGGCTTAGGTGATTCTTTTAGCTGGGACTACAGGTGCCCGCCATAGCACCTGGCTATTTTTTTTGTTGTTGTTGCAGTTTAGCCGGAGTCGGGTTTGAACCCGCCACCCTTGGTATATGGGGCTGGTGCCCTACTCATTGAGCCACAGGTGCTGCCCAGGGGCCCACTGTTTTTTTTTAAACAACAGAATAGTTAATGTGGACATAGTGAGCTTGTATAACTGGTTAAAATATTATTTGTTTTGATACTAGTTTTACTTCATGCCCTTTTTTTTGTTTTGTTTGGTTTCCTTTATACAACATGTTCATATAGGTCTTTAATACATGCTGGTTGATATTTTTCAGAGAATTGGAAATATCTGATTTTGCAATGGAAGATAATAAGTAAAATAGTGCTAGATATTTTTGGAATTAGCCAAGGGTGGTGCAGGGCCCACTGGGAGGTTTTCTTAAATTCAACAAAATGTTCAGATTCATTGGACGAGTTCAGGTAACACATGTCCCTCTGTCTATTCAGAAGGATACAGGGCAGGGATGTGGTTTGCAGGGACAGCATCAGGGCAGTTGGTGTTCCTGTAGCAATCACTGAGGTGCAAGGAGATGAGGTCCACAGGGAACAGGTGTAGGGATTACCTCAGCTTAAAAGCCAAATGCTCCACAGAACCTCAAATCTCTTACATCACTTCTAAAGGCATAGCTTTCAGGTGCCACAAAGGACATACAGTTCCAAGTGTCACTGCATGCAGGGAAGGCCAAAAAGCATGGCATTTCCATTGATAGTTCACAGATCATTAGCCTAGTTCAAGAACATTTGCTGTGATGTCTAAGTAATGTTCAATTTTTTACATTTATCAGATGACCTGGAGAACAGAGGTAGAATTTTATTTATTTATTTTTTTTCAGAGGTAGAATTTTAATCTAAGATTAGATTCCCATACCTTAGGAGAACGGGTTTTGTTAACCTACACCCACAGGCACAAAGCAAAATCCTTACCTTTCAAGAGAGTACTGTCTACTTGTACAGACAATACATATACCTAAGCTTCCAGAGAAGAATCGGATAAGCCAAAACCTGGTCTTAGACATGATGCCTGCAATGCATGATCTTGATTGGATTCCAGATTGGAAGAAAAGAAAACACTTTAAAGGACACTTTGGGGGACAACTGGGGAATTTGTTTAGGAACAACAATGGTATCTGTTCGATGGCATGGGGGTGGGATTTGGGTCTTTTTAAAATTTAAACAAATTGGAACTTAGCCAGCAAGTTGATGTTACTGATGATGAATAGAACCCTTGCTCTAGGCTAGGCACCTATAGCTCAAGAGGGTAAGGCGCCAGCCACATACACCAGAGCTGGTGGGTTTGAATCTAGCCCGGGCCCGCCGAACAACAATGACAACTACAACCAAAAAACAGCTGGGTATTGTAGCAAGTGCCTGTAGTTCCAGCTACTTGGGAGGTGGAGGCAGGAGAATCGCATGAGCCCAAGAGTTTGAGGTTGCTATGAGCTGTGATGCTACAGCGCTCTACCCAGGGTGACAACTTGAGGCTCTGTCTCAAAAAAAAAAGAACCCTTGCTCTATTGGTCCTCTGGAAACTCAAAGTAAATAAAAAACTCCTGTTTCAGAGAAACCAGAAGTACTTTGTAGCTCAAAATTAGATTGAAGTATGTAACTGTATTTCTTTTTTTTTTTTTTTTGGCCTGGGCTGCGTTTGAACCCACCACCTCTGGTATATGGGGCCGGTGCCCTACTCCTTTGAGCCACAGGTGCCACTCATAACTGTATTTCTTAACTGTAACAGCTTAAACTGTAGGAGAGAATGCTTTGCTTGTCCGTGGTGCTTTGGCCTGAAGTGTATTTCCTGGCTACAGTAGTTTGGTACGAAGCCAGTGGACACTAGTTGGGCTCCTTCAGGGTTTGCAGGGTAGGCCCAGCTCCCTCTGTTGTATGCCTTTGGCACCTGCTCTAGGCTTTGGCGACCTCTTCTTCCTGTGTCACTCTTTACCATTTTGCTAACTGAGCTCTGCTTTGCAGAAACGTTTTACCAAATCTCTCATTTACCGTTGGGACTAACTCTTATTTGCTTTATCTTTCTAGGTCTTATTCCTTTTTTGTTTTCTTTGTATTCCTTTTCTATTTCTTTACTATCACTTTGATGGATTTGTGGTGGGAGACAAAAAAGGCCTGCGATCAATCTGCTATCTTGAACCAGATAGATGTGCCTTTGTGGTTTGGCAGGAAATACTTAAAACGATGATCATTCGAACTACCCGAGAAGTGCTTGGCATCTTCTTATGTTCTGTGTTCTTTTCTTCTTCTTAATGTTCTTTTAGAAAAGAAGTTCTCTAAATATTTGAAAATCTCTCTTATTTGTGGGAGAAATCCAGGTCTCAGTGTTTAAAGGTAGAATCTTTATGTAAAAGGTTCTTTTTTTTTTGAGACAGAGCTTCAAGCTGTGGCCCTGGGTAGAGTGCTGTGGCATCACAGCTCACAGCAACCTTCAACTCCTGGGCTCAAGCGATTCTTCTGCCTCCGCCTCCCAAGTAGCTGGGACTACAGGCGTCCACCACAACGCCGACTATTTTCTTTGGTTGTAGCTGTCATCGTTGTTTGGTGGGCTTGGCCTGGATTCGAACCCGCCAGCTCAGGTGTACGTGGCTGGTGCCTTAGCCGCTTGAGCCCGAGCCTGTAAGAGGGTTCTTAATCTTGGAAGAACATTTAGGAACGATGACTTAGGAATTGGAAAGTGGGCTGAAAAAGAGAGTGGGTAGTATGTTTGGGAGAGAATGTTGGTAAGAGGAGAGTCAAGTGGTTGGGGTTTTATTTCTCATTTTTCCTAATATGTATGAGGAAATTAAATTACCGCCTTTGTAATTGCTTTTTCCTTTCTAGGATAATAGCCAAGGTTCTGGAAGACAACAAACTGCCTGGTGCCATTTGTTCCTTGACTTGTGGCGGAGCAGATATTGGGTAGGTTAATAGGCTAAGAACATCCTTCTGTTGAATGACGCCAGGTCCAGCTAGAATCACCTTTACTAAAATAACAAAACTCAACAGCTAAGGAGATGAGGCTGGTTCTCTGGAATCGTGATTATGGACCTCATTGGGCTCTTACTTTGCATAACTTCTGTTGGAAGATGAGTAAGAATTATTTCTTTAATTGCCTTCAGCTGCTGTTGGTAAGGTGTTTATATTCTGAGATAACAAACTGCTATTATGGTGGGCAGTCCGTGACTTCCTGATTCTTGATTTATAAAGGTGTTTATAGGCAGTTCTTGAGTTACAAACATCCACCTTACATACAACTTACAGATAGAGGCTATTACAGTAAGTCTCTGGGTTACAAACATCTGACCTATGACTCTCACCAATAGAAGCTATCTATAACTTGCAATGTGCCTATTCCAACTTAAGTACAAATTCAACTTCAGAACAAATCTATAGAATCTCTCCTTTGTAACCCCAGGGGACTACCTGTACATATAAAGCAAAGCCATAGAATTGTAGCCTGGGGTCTTATCTCCCCCATGAGTACCTAGTCCATTGTCTGAGTTCTTTAGCTGATCAAACAGAGAACCCTGGGAACACAGCCTCTGTTTTTATTATTTATTTAGACAGTCTCACTTTGTCACCCTTGATAGAGTGCGGTGGCAACATTGCTCAAAGCAACCTCAAACTCTTGGGCTCAACTGATCCTCTTGGCTCAGACTCACAAGTAGCTGGGACTACAAGTACCCGCCTCAGCGCCCGGCTATTCTTACAGTTTTTCTATTTTTAGTAGAGACAGGGTTTCACTCTTCCTCAGGCTGGTCTTGAACTCCTGAGCTCAGGCATCCACCCTCCTCATCCTCCAAGAGTGCTAGGATTAACAGGTGTGAGCCATTGGGCCCAGCCTATTGTTTTTTTTTTTTTGCCATACAATTCACATACCATGGAATTTTCCTTCTTAAAGTGAACTGTTAGTGGGTTTTAGATTACGGTGTTGTGCAGTCATCACTACTGTCTCGTTCCAGAACATTTTGATCATCTCAAATGATGATCAAATGATCATACTCATTAGCAATCACTTCCCATTCCCCTCTCTCACCAGCCCCTGGCAACCACTACTGTACTTTCTGTCTCTGTTACTTTGCATATTTGGGGTATTTTGTGTAAGTGAAATTGTAATATATGGCCTCTTGTGTCTGGCTTCTTGGCCAAACATCATAGCCTCTTTTAGTTGGAACTGACTGTAATTGCTCCGAACTGTGAAGAAAGCTGAGGTTGTTTTTACCAGCTTAGACTTTGATTAGGTGAAGTTTCCTCGGAGTGGAGTCTTATAACCTATACTGTTGTAAGGGTTAGTTTACATCCCTCACTTACAACATACTACTCTTCTCACTGAGCCGTTTCAAAAAGGAGGAATAAGTTATTCTTTTTTTCATATAGATGAGAAAATATTAGACAATACAACTCCCACATCTATGGTGCATAGTCAAGTATTACCTAAATGTCATTTAAAACATGAGAATTGTATCCTTTGACTTACTCTATTCTTGCAAACTGGCGTCTAATGCTTTGTGTTGGCCTTGGAATAGCTCAGATAATTAGAGTGGCATATACAGGAGTGCTTTAGGCAGCAGCCCCTGTGAGTGTGAAGGCTCCTGTTTGTAGGGTTGAACCGGGGCGGCCCTCCCGAGGTATTTGAAGTTCTCCAGCCCTATGTCGGACAGACGCTGCCCTGCTTGGCTCACACTGAACGCTTTGAAGCACTGAACAAAGAGGTTCTAATCAACAGTGTCTGTGCCCTACATTCCTTAGAAGCACCTGGAAATCCTAGCGTAGCCTTTATAAATCAATTTCCATGAGGAATATTTTAGGATATTTTCCTAAAGGCTTTTCATTTTTTTGAGACAGAGTCTCATAGCTCATAGCAACCTCAAATTCTTGGGCTCAAGTGATCCTCTTGAATAGCTGGGACTACAGGTACCTGCCACAATACCCAGCTATTTTTAGAGATGAGGTCTCGCTCTGGCTCAAGCTGGTTTCAAACTCCTGAGGTCAGGCAATCCACCTGCTTCAGCCTCCCAGAGTGGTAGGATTATAGGCGTGAGCGACCACGCCTGGCCCTACGGTCTTTTAAGTTATTACTTTTTAAAGGACTTACACAGAAGGTTAAGAGTCTGTAAAATACCTGGAATGCTCAGCAAGGAAACCCTGAGATTCTGTCACCCCGTTCCCCACTCTGTGTAAGAGACTTTCTTCCCTAACAACCTTCCTCGAGGTGATTTGTGTGCAGAGTGCTCACAGGGCAGGTCAGCCTGTCCTGCTGCATGGTTCTCCTTGTGAAAAATTGATTTCCGTTTCACAAGGACCTTCCCTCGCTCCCCTGGGATATACGTCCTTGTACTTTTGACTGCTGTTCCAGGGGCAGACATCAGTGTTTTCTTGCTGGGTACCAGTAGATGTTGCCACTGCTTGGTTTGTCTGCCTGAGTGATCGTGTCTGCTCCTCTGCAGCACAGCAATGGCCAGAGATGAGCGCGTGAACCTGCTGTCCTTCACTGGGAGCACGCAGGTGGGAAAGCAGGTGGCCCTTATGGTGCAGGAGAGGTTTGGTAAGTGTTGACTTTCCAATGAGGATTTTAACTCCCTCAGAAGGATGGATGTGAAATCTGAAAGTTGACTTGACCTTTCCTTGGAGACACTGGCCATGTTTATTTAAATGTTCAAGTGAAAGAAAAAATACAGTTATTTACAGTTATGAGTAGTTGAATGATAGGGAAGTCCTTTATTTAATTATTTATTTATTAATTTATTTTCAGAGATAGTGTCTCACTTTGTCGCCCTTGGTAGAGTGCCATGGCATCACATCTCATAGCAACATCCAGCTCTTGGGCTTAGGTGATTCTCTTGCCTCATTCTCCCAAGTTGCCGGGACTATAGGTGCCCACCACAATGCCTGGCTATTTTTGTTGTTGTTGTTGTTGCAGTTTGGCTGGGGCCGGGTTCGAACCCGCCACCCTTGGTATGTGGGGCTGGTGCCCTACTCACTGAGCCACAGGTGCTGCCCTATTTATTTTTTGAGACAGAGTCTCACTATGTCACGCTTGGTAGAGTGCTGTGGTGTCACAGCTCACAGCAACCTCAAACTCTTGGGCTTAAGTCCCTCTCCAGTAGCTGGGACTACAGGTGCCCACCACAACGCCCAACTATTTTCTGTTGCAGTTGTCGTTGTTTAGCTGGCCTGGGCCGGATTCGAACCCACCAGCCTCAGTGTATGTGGCAGGAACAGTAACTACTTGTGCTATGGGTGTTGAGCAAGCCAAGTCCTGTATTTAAACAGCATAATTTGGAAAAGAATGTCATGTTCTCTCTAAATGACGATGGTAGACTGATACATAAAATAAAAGATATTTGACATTCATACAATAGTCACTCCACTTTATAAATAAGAAAATAAATGAGAAACTAATTGGGATAGTATATAATTTGAGGCCTATCCCGATAATGGCAGGTGCAGTAGTTACTGAACTTGCCATTAATTTGTGTTCATGGTTTTTTTTAAAAGGGAGAAGCTTGTTAGAACTGGGAGGAAACAATGCCATTATTGGTAAGGCTACTTCTTTTTTTGTTTATATTGTTTTCTGCTCACAATATCCTCAATAGCCACCCTGAATATATAGAACTTGTTTAAGAACTCATCCCTTCTATGTTGTGTGAGCCTGGGATCTAATTCCCATGTTGAGAAATGTTACTTGTAAGACAGAATAAAGTGTGATTTAGGTACTTATGTTTGGAAATTGTTATCTGGGGCTTAGAACCTGTGAATGGAACTTCTGCTGAAGTACGACATTATTTCTTATTTTTCCTTCTGTTTTTTGAAAACTGATCCCATGTTTCTCTAGAACAGCGGTTCTCAACCTGTGGGTCTCAACCCACAGGAACTGTATTAAAGGGCTGCGGCATTAGGAAGGTTGAGAACCACTGCTCTAGAACAACCAAATAACTCTGATTAAGTGACCTGATCATTCCTTTAGACTTCAAAATCATTATTTTGTCTTTGGTGGACTATCGAATGCTGTTATGTTGAGAAGGGACACTTCCTTAAACATTTTTTAAAATCACTTTCCCTGTAGCTTTAGAGATTATTTAATTCTCTTTTTCAATTGTTTGAATTTCTAACAAAAGGAAATTGTTTACCAACCTAACTAATGTAATGAAGATCAGTAGGTTGAGATGTATTAATAATAGAAGCATGGCTTTTGTGATAAAAACACAAAACTTGCTAATTTCTATATTGCCATCATCATCATGTTTGCAGTTTTTGGCCGGGGCTGGGTTTGAACCCGCCACCTCCAGCATATGGAGCCGGTGCCCTACTCCTTTGAGCCACAGGCGCCGCCCTATTATCATGTTTAAATGCCTAGATATGCACACCAGATGTATAAAAAATGTGTGGTGAAAGTTCCAAAGTTCCAGGTGAACTTTGATTCTAAAGAGAGACTTTCATTAAAAAATATTGGCGGTGCCTATGGATCAAGGAGTAGGGCGCTGGCCCCGTATACTGGGGGTGGCGGGTTCAAACCTGGCCCCGGCCAAAAACTGCAAAAACAAAACAAACAAACAAACAAAAATATACATATATAAAACTTAGTGAGCGATGGTGTGTGCTAGGTGCTGTGACCAGCTGTTTCAGATGCATTATTTCATTTAATCCCCCACAACAATCTTATGAAGTAGATAACCATTATTAATCTCATTTGAAGATTATACTCTGAGACTTAAACTGATTGTGTGTCTGAAGTGCCAAATGCTGACCTTTTATTGCCAACCTGACCTCCCCAGTTACCTCTGGGCCCAGGGAAGCTGACATCAAAATAGGCCATGGGGTGAGGCTTCAGGGAAGTTCAGCGGAGGCTCAGTAGCAGAGGCTGAGAGAGGGACAGTGAAGAACTCAGAGGAGTGAGAGCCTTAAGTTCCCTCTGTGCTTGGGTAAAGCTCATAGAGCTCATTGCTTTATTTTCTTATAATCTTTCCTGGAAGAAAAGTGTGCCTCTCCCCAACACACACACACACACACATATATAAGTTTCTGTGATGTTAATTGCTTACTTTGCAATGATAGTTTTGGTATTCTCTTGTAGTTTTTATTTTATTTTTCCTTTTATCGACATGTATAATAATAATAATTTTACGTATTTATGGGTACGTGTGTACTTCCTAAAGACCTTGTTTTATACCAGTGACTAAATTCTTTGGTTACTTTGCTACCCTGATGGGCATGTCTGTGCTTTTCTAAGGTTTTGAGGATGCAGACCTCAGCTTAGTAGTTCCATCAGCTCTCTTTGCCGCCGTGGGGACGGCTGGCCAGAGGTGTACCACTGCGAGACGCCTGGTGAGTTTGTCTGCAAGGCTGTGTGAGATTGTGCTGCTCTTTAAACACTGTTTTTTAAACAAAGTCTGCTGTTAGCGAGGTGTCATAGAAGAATTGCTAGAACGATGTGTTCCCTAGACGGGACTTGCAGATGTGTGGTTTAACTACACTCCCTTCTGTGGTGTTGGCAGACGTTGCTAATTAGCCAGTGATCTGCCTTTCTCCCGCCCCAGCTAACCAGACTCTCACTGCCAATCGACTGGAGATGAGACCCATTTTCAGTCCTACTCTTAGAACAATGTGGACAAAGTCCAGTGCCACTTAGAGACTAAAAGAAGGTAAACATTTGAAAAATTCTAAAACAGTTACCTAAAAGATAGCCTTGCTTTATAATGAAGCATTTAAGTAGTAAAACATTTTATTTATTTATTTATTTTTGAGACAGAGTCTTACTTTATCCCCCTCGGTAGAGTGCCATGGTGTCACAGCTCACAGCAACCTCAAACTCTTGAGCTTAAGAGATTCTCTTGCCTCAGCCTCCCAGGTAGCTGGTACTAACAGGTGCCCGCCGTAACGCCTAGCTATTTTTTTTTCATTGCAGTTGTCATTGTTGTTTAGCTGGCCTGGGCTGGGTTTGAACCCGCCAGCCTAGGTGTATCTGGCCATCACCGTAGCCACTGTGCTACAGGTGCCAAGTCAAAGCATTTTAAAGATTTAAATTTTTGGCTCAAATCAAGTCTCGAAGTGATGTTGATGTATTGCAAAGCAGATGACTGTGTTTGTGTTTTCTATAGTCTGCGTGCATATAGATGGGGGAGATTAATATTAAGTATATATTAGGAGATGTGGTTTAGCTTCAGTGTGGGGTTTGGGAATTTTAATCTCTAAGATTAGTTGGATTTCAGTTTAATATGAAGTACCACTTTCATTTTCATGACTTGTGGTACTGAAAAACTATGTATACTATGAGCAAGTTTTTTTTGTTTTTTTTTTGTAGAGACAGAGTCTCACTTTATGGCCCTTGGTAGAGTGCTGTGGCCTCACCCAGCTCACAGCAACCTCCAACTCCTGGGCTTAAGCGATTCTCTTGCCTCAGCCTCCCGAGTAGCTGGGACTACAGGCGCCCGCCACAACGCCCAGCTATTTATAAGCAAGTTTTAGAAAGGTACATTTGCCACTTTTTATTGTTGAATTTTTCCGTTTGTAATTAAAAAAAGTACAATTACAGAGCAATTTGCTTTAGATTTTTGTTGCTAGGGAATATCACAATTTGGGAAAGGTAAAGACCGAGATGGTGGCTCACATCTAATCCTGCCCCTCCGGGCAGCAGAGGCTAAACAATCACTTGAGCTCAGGAGTTCCAGACCTGCCTGAGCAAGAGCCAGAACTCATCTCTACTAAAAATAGAAACATTAGCCGGTGCTTATAGTCTCACCTGCTTGGGAAGCTGAGGCAGGAGGAACGCTTGCACCTAGATATTTGCTTATGTTTTCAGACATTGTAATATTTCAATAACCACTTAGAACTCTTAATCAGTATGATTAAGGAAATTATTCATTGGTTAAAAATGTATACATTTATTTCACTATTCCTTGTATGTTTTTGTTTTTTTTTTCCACTTAGTTTTTACACGAAAGCATCCATGACGAGGTTGTAAATAGACTTAAAAAGGCCTATGCACAGATTCGTGTTGGGAACCCATGGGACCGTGAGTATCTGGTTCTGTTTTCAGAGATATCCCTTTGTGACAGCTGGTGTTGAAAATATTTCTGATTTTCTGAGTATTGGAGTTTTTCTTCCCCCTTTGCGGAGGGGCCTGAGGGAACATGAAGCAGAGGATTAGGCAGCAATTGAAATGACGGGTCTGCTTCTTGGTTGGGACTCTGGGTGCTTGACATTGGCTGGAGGGTGAGAATGGGAGGTGTTGTTTGGGATGAGGTTTGGTGAGCTTTTCTCTTTTTACTGCTGTTACCTTCACCCAAACCACCACCAACCCTCTCGTGGAAAGTTACCTTCCTGCATTCACTGCTGCTGCCACCGTAACCAGAGTGGTTTTTTTTTTTTTTTTTTTTTGTAGAGACAGAGTCTCACTTTATGGCCCTCTGTAGAGTGCTGTGGCCTCACACGGCTCACAGCAACCTCCAACTCCTGGGCTTAAGCGATTCTCTTGCCTCAGCCTCCTGAGCAGCTGGGACTACAGGCGCCCGCCACAACGCCCGGCTATTTTTTGGTTGCAGTTTGGCCGGGGCTGGGTCTGAACCCGCCACCCTCGGTATATGGGGCTGGTGCCCAACCGACTGAGCCACAGGCGCCGCCCACCAGAGTGGTTTTTAAAAATGCAATCGGATAATTCACTCACCTGCTTAAAATACTCCAGGGACTTCCTTTTAGACTTTTAGACTGAAACCCAGATGCGTCTTCAGCAGGCTCCTAATCCTGCATAGTCTGAGGTCTGCCTCCTGCCCAGCCCTCTCCTGTGTACGTTTTGCACCCTGTTCCCTGCCCTCTGCCTCCTCCCGCCTCGCTTCAGTGCTCCAGGAGTGCCAGGTGCTGTCCCACTGCCAGAAATGTTCTTACCCAGCTCTTCCTGTGGTTGGCTCTGCTAACTTGCCACTTCCTCATAGAGACCTGCCCTAATCGTCCGTCTTTCTCTGTCCCTGGATCACTGTCAGTGCTCCAGTTGCCAGTAGTCATCATACAAGTCAGCGCCAGTGTCCCCTTGAATTGCACACCAGTACTAAGACTGTGTTGTTTTTAGAGAATTGTCACACTGTAATGAATAAACTGATCCTATCTTTTAAATGCAGTGCTGTGATTAAGTGACAGCTGTTCTTCCCAACCTGGGCTGGCAAACATATTTGGCCTTGCCTATGTCTTTTTTTCTCTTTTTTGCATACTTTGAGTCATACTTTGGTTGGTGAAATGGAAAGCTTTAAACCAAAAGGAAAAGGGGAAGATAGTGGATGGCGCCTGTGGCTCAGTGAGTAGGGTGCCGGCCCCATGTACTGAGGGTGGTGGGTTCAAACCCAGCCCCGGCCAAACTGCAACAAAAAAATAGCTGGGCGTTGTGGCAGGCGCTTGTAGTCCCAGCTACTTGGGAGGCTGAGGCAAGAGAATCGCCTAAACCCAGGAGTTAGAGGTTGCTGTGAGCTGTGATGTCATGGCACTCTACTGAGGGTGATAAAGTGAGACTCTGTCTCTAAAAAAAAAGGTAGGGTTGGGGAAGAAAGTAGGGTTGTTTTCTTTTTTTTCATTCTTGGATCAAGCTAGTTAATGGTGAATTTCTCGATAATGTCCTCTCTCTACCTCGGGGCTTTTTGATATAATTGTGTTTTTACTTTTAGTCTAGGACTAGTTGCTATAATACTGATGACTTCTGATGTAGATCCTTCACTTTCAGTTCCTGCTCTGTGACCACATCTCTTCATTTTATTCCATTTAAGACCAATGATGGCAGTTAAAATGAGGGAAGGTACAAGAACGTAGAAACCAATCAAGAGGGCTGGGCATGGTGGCTCATACCTGTAATCCTAGCACTCTGGGAGGCTAAGGCAGGTGGATTGTTTGAGCTCAGGAGTAGGAGACCAGCCCGAGTAAGAGTGAGACCCTGTCTCTACTAAAAATAGAAAACCTAGCTGGATGTTGTACTGTATTCCCATAGTCCCAGCTACTCAGGAGGCTCAAACCCAAGAGTTTGAGGTTGCTGTGAGCTATGATGATACCATAGCACTCTACCCAGGTGACAACAGTGAGACTCTGTCTCAAAAACAAAACAAAACAAGCCCCAAAGAAACCAATCAAAAGGCTAGTTTTTGGAAAAGCAGGGCATTGTCTCACAAACGTGGGCATCCCCTTTGCCCCTCGGCCACGGGAGAAATCTTCAGCCCATCTGAACAGACAGCTGTTGGATTGCTGCCTTGGCAGGGTCTGCCTCCTGCCTGCTCTGATGGGGCCCTCTCAGTCAGTTTGCCATCTGAACACTGCCTCATGCTCAGTGGCTCCACCTGGAGGCCTGGCAGCCCTACCCGTTTCTATAATAAGGGAAGTTTATGGGCGGACCTGTTCATTTTCGTATTATCTGCAGCTGCTTTCACACTACAGTGGACAAAATAAAAAGCATTCCTTTTCTCTGTCCAGCTAACGTTCTCTATGGGCCAGTCCACACCAGGCAGGCAGTGAACATGTTTCTGGGAGCCGTGGAGAAAGCAAAGGAAGAAGGTGGCACAGTGGTGTACGGGGGCAAGGTAAGGAAACCTCTGCCGTGGGTTGTGTTCGCTTTTCCCTTTCTTTCCCTTAGGCATGAGCGGGGCTTTGGGCAAACTGGGAAAGGGTCTCCATTTGACATCCTTCTTGTCTCCTGTATTAATAAGGGGACATAAACATTTTAAAGAATGACAACAGAAAATGCAGGGGGCATTTTGGGGAGGACACACAAGAAACTCAAGAATCTTGATTGCCTTTGAATTGAGTCCACCAAAAAGAGTATGGAAAGGAGATCTCCTTTTCATGGTACAGTACAAGAGTTTGTATTTGGAGAGGATAGAATCTATATATATTAGTTATTTTGTATTGGTTATTTTTAAAGGTCAGTTAAGGTAGGGAATAAAAAAATAGATACTGCAGCATTTTATCTTAATTAGCTCATACAGTGACAGTTGTGTATTTGTATCGGTGTGTTTCTTTTTTCTTATATTGGGTTTTCTACTGTAGCATTCAACTTAATCTTGGTAGAAATAGCCCTTTTCCCTTTCATGTAATATTTAAGTTACATAATGCAATATGGCATTACAATGGCAAATACAGCTGCCATGCCCAGGATTGAGAATAAATGCAGTTGACTCTCGGTCAGCTTACAGCTCAGAGGATGAGACCACAAACATAAGGGCATGCTGGAGAGTTGCCTGCCAGCCGGAGCAACTTGTTGTGGGCATCAGAATATTTTATAGGAGGAAAGGAAATTGTTAGTTAAGTGCAGCTGAACTAGTAATTTGGTTACATGAGGTTGGTTAAAAGAGTGTCTATTAGCAATAATAGCCCCTTGGATAAACCTCCTTGGCTGTGACACTGCCACTATGCAAAGCTTTAGCGTGTGGGGCGGCGCCTGTGGCTCAGCGGGTAGGGCGCCGGCCCCATATGCTGAGGGTGCTGGGTTCAAACCCAGCCCCGGCCAAACTGCAACAACAACAACAAAAAAAATAGCCGGGCGTTGTGGCGGGCGCCTGTAGTCCCAGCTGCTCGGGAGGCTGAGGCAAGAGAATCACGTAAGCCCAAGGATTTGGAGGTTGCTGTGAGCTGTGTGATGCCACGGCACTCTACCGAGGGCGATAAGGTGAGACTCTGTCTCTACAAAAAAAAAAGCTTTAGCGTGTGGATTTTGAAGGTTCACAATTCAATCTATAACATAATTGGTATAGATTTCCTATTTTAACATTACATTAATTATTTTATTACATAAATTATATAAATTTTATTTTATTTATTTATTTTTTTGAGACAGAGTCTTACTTTGTCGCCCTCGGTAGAGTGCTATCACAGCTCACAGCAACCTCCAACTGTTGGGCTTAGGCGATTCTCTTGCCTCAGCCTCCTGAGTAGCTGGGCTACAAGTGCCTAACAACACCCAGCTATTTTTTGTTGTAGTTGTCACTGATGTTTTAGCTGGCCAGGGCTGGGTTTGAACTCGCCACCCTCAGTACATGGGGCCGGCGCCTTACCCACTGAGCCATAGGCACTGCCTAAATTATATAAATATTAAAATAACCATTTGCAAAAGTGGTTTTTCAGCGTTACTTGGTGTGACATATGGTATGGCTGTCCATCCCTCTCTCTTCCCTTTTCCTATTTTTCTCTGACCATCTAAATTAGAACCAATAGGAGCAAGGGAGAATTTTCATTCCTGGGAAGAAGTTATTTTGGAGAAATAATTTACCTATAAATGCTGTTTATTTTTTTCTCAAGTATAGACAAAGATTGTGTCCTCTGACCCCAAGTACCAGAAAACCAAATGCTTTCAACCTTTTTATTTCATTTCTCTGCATAAGGTTATGGATCGCCCTGGAAATTACGTGGAACCAACGATCGTGACAGGTCTCACCCATGATGCGTCCATTGTACACACAGAGACTTTTGCTCCAATTCTCTACGTCTTTAAATTCAAGGTAAAAATGAATTGTTTCTCCTTTCTCTAGTCTAATGTTGAAATAAATGATAAGACAGGGCAAAAATGAAAGTGTACTAAATTTCACTCAGTTGGTCTTTAGGAAGGTTTTAGAAAGTCATTTGAATAGTAGAAATGTAAAGGCTCAGTATAAAATGTGACCAGATACACACTTTAAAGCATGTCAGGCTAGCTGCCAGGGACACCAGGATGGGCAGTGTACCAGTGCTGAAGGTCATGGAGTGTGTGGTCCTCCTCTTGTGTCATGGAGTGTGTGGTCCTCATCTTGTGCTCTGAGCTGGGTGGGCCATCGCGTCAGCTTCTCCAGAACATAAGGGCTGGATAGTTTGATCACCTGTGTGCTGTGTATGTGCCCGAAGACAAAATAAGAACATGAAGGGACAATCTAAAGACCTGCAGTTATAAACTCCAGCAGAGGACAGGCTGTGGAGGTTTTAAAAGGTGAAGCTACGGAGGTCTCATTCTCTAGCATGAGACGGGCCCTACTCTTGCCGGCAAATATTTAGGATTAGTTTTGCAACCGCAGAGCTGAAATCAAAATTCGAATGTGCCATCAATAACAGTTGAAGGATGGTGAAATTGCAATTGTCATTGTAATTATATGATTGCATTTCTTTATATCTTGCTTTAAATTGTCTCACATATGGGGACTAAAGAGTGTAATTTTGTTTTATAGAGAGTGTGTGTCTATGTGAGTGACCGTGTGCTTTTGAGCAAATTTAGCCTCTCTAGGCCTCAGTAGCCCAGTCTGTAAATTGGAGATAGTATAAAACTTGTGTGTTACAGGATTAAATAACTGAGTGCATGGTAGGCCTTTAAGTTAGTATTATATGTTGCACGCCGTAAGCACTGGGGAAATATCAGCTGCCATATGCAAGGTCTTGAATGGAAGGAAGACTTTATTAACCTTTTGTTTCTCAAAGTATAATTGGAGGGAAGACACCAAAAAGCTTTACCACTTCTCATAAGTGGAAACTTAATTAGTAAGCTGTTGACTCTTTGGTTTCCTTTTGTGCACTAAAATTATACTGGCACATCTTAAGAAGTGAGTTTAACAATGGTGAACTTTGACCTGAGCACTATGACATCTAACGGCTTCTGATGTCGGTCCTTTTAGAATGAAGAAGAGGTCTTTGCCTGGAATAATGAAGTAAAACAGGGACTTTCAAGCAGCATCTTCACCAAAGATTTGGGTAGAATCTTCCGGTGGCTTGGGTACAACTTTATTTGTTTTGAAAATAATAGTCTGACTTTTGTAGTGAGTGGCCTTTTAAAAAATGAAATCATTTAGTTGAAAATCCATTTCTTAGCATGGAGAATCTTTTGAGTTTGTGTTCAGTTGGTTTATTTGTGTTTGTTATGTTTCGTTTTAAATTTCCTGCCCCTTGTTCTCACCATGCCTCCCTTTTTACGCAGACCTAAAGGATCTGACTGTGGCATTGTAAATGTCAATATTCCAACCAGTGGTGCTGAAATCGGAGGTGCCTTTGGTACGTAGAGAATCATTTCTCCTTTTTAATGTAGGGCGGTGAAGGAAAAGCGTATAAATTTTAGAACACCTTCACCAAGAAACTGAAACACTATTTACATTCTGAAATAATCTTTTGTGAGCTAACATGCCTGAAAAGCTTACATTTCATATTCCAAGGTCTGGCCCAGAGGCCTGCTTTCTCTCCTCAGATGTCTAATCGGATGAGAGCAGAGGCTCTTAACCTGAGATATGTGAACTCCTGAAATAGTGGCATCTGTTTTCTTTCTGGGGAAAAGGATACGATACCCCAAAAAGATTAAGAATCACTGCTGCAAAGCCAGGAAAATTTTACACAAAACATTTTGATTTTAATTTGCAAGCAGGCATAATTAAGTGTTAAACAGCATTTCTGTGCTATTAGGGGGGAGCCCACACAGAAAGAAACAGCTCAAAAGATAATGAGATTATTTTATCTTTCTCTAGGAGGAGAAAAGCACACTGGTGGCGGCAGGGAGTCTGGCAGTGACGCCTGGAAACAGTACATGAAAAGATCTACTTGGTAAGAAAAGGGTTTGGGAAGGCAGGTTTGGCCTACAGCTGTTGGGAATGTGCTTTTTATCTCTTCTGCTTTCTGCACTGTCTTCTTGATTTTATTTTTCTAGCATTGACCACAGCTGTCTCCTCAGAGACTTTTCTAGTCTTGTCCAGCTTCGGCTGGTGCTCAGCACTTCACTCTGAACCTTTCCTCCCTCCCTCCCTCCCTCTTTCCTTCCTTCCTTCCCTCCTTCCCTTTGTCACCCTCAGTAGAGTGATATGGCATCATAGCTCACAGCAACCTCAAACGCTTGGGCTCAAGAGATCCTCTTGCCTCAGCCTCCTGAGTAGCTGGGACTATAGGGACCTCCCACAATGCCTGACTATTTTTAGAGAAGGGGGTCTCACTCATGCTCAGGCTGGTCTCAAACTCCTGAGCTCAAGCAATCTACCCACCTGGGCCTCCTGGAATGCCAGGTGTGAGTCACAGTGCCCAGCTATTCCCCTCCCACCTTGGGTAGAAATAACTTTGATCCTGTGCAGTTTAACAAAGCATGTGGAACTGGGTCTATGGGGTGATGCGTTGTATAAAGAGCATGGATGAGGAACATAGAGATACCCCTCCTGTGCGTTCTGCCGGTCTGTGGGCTCAGTGGGTCTCAGCCTAGCTGCTTTAGTGCCCCCACGGTGGTGCTTCCGTCAGGAGTTGCTGAGGCATTCGTGACTGTGGCTTTTGGGGCATCTCAAACACACATGAAGCCTTCCCTGGCCTCACAATTCTTTTAAGTGTTACAACCCTTTTACTTTTCTTATACACTTGAGAGCCAGAAAGGTGAATATTTAACTATGTTTTTCTCTAGAACCCACTTAATATCTATACTTTTTCTCTCAGGAGAAAGAGCCAGTGACAAGTTAATAGAGAACTTTTTCTTTTCTTTTTTTTTTTTTAGAGACAGAGTCTCACTTTATGGCCCTCGGTAGAGTGCCGTGGCCTCACACAGCTCACAGCAACCTCCAACTCCTGGGCTTAAGCGATTCTCTTGCCTCAGCCTCCCATGTAGCTGGGTCTACAGGTGCCCGCCATAAAGCCAGGCTATTTTTGTTGTTGTTGTAGTTGTCATTGTTGTTTGCTAGGCCCGGGCTGGATTCGAACCTGTCAGCTCTGGTGTATGTGGCTGGCGCCTTAGTCACTTGAACTACAGGCTCCAAGCCAAAACTTTTTATTTTCTAAATTATTATATTTTCTTTATTTCTGTCAAAGAGAGAATATCTGTGTTTTCCCTGATAATTTAATATAAGTTATTAAGATACGAAGAAGAAAGTTATAGGCCCTGTATTCTTGTGCCTACTCAAAAGAAAAACTATGAATAATATGTATGAAATTGTTTCCCTTTTTCTTTTTATAAAACTAGATTCACATCAACAATTTTTTTTTTTTTTTTTTTTTGAGACAGTCTCAAGCTGTCGCCCAGGTAGAGTGCCATGGTGTCACAGCTCACAGCAACCTCAAACTCTTGGGCTTCAGCAATTCTCTTGCCTTAGCCTCCCAAGTAGCTGGGACTACAGGCACCAGCCACAACGCCCGGCTATTTTTGTTGTTGTTGTTGCAGTTGTCATTGTTGTTTTAGCTGGCCTGGGCTGGGTTTGAACCTGCCAGCCTCGGTGTATGTGGACAGCACCCTACCCACTGAGTTACAGGTGCCGCCCACCATATCAACATTGTTTTATATCTTAATTTTTTTCTTTACCAACATTTAACTTGGATAGTTTATCTTATTAATATGTACAGATCTGATACATTTTTTTAATGACATGAAAAAATTCTATATTGTGTATCTGCTATCATTAATTTTGTTTTGTTTGTTTGTTTTTTTCTCCCTAGTACCATCAACTACAGCAAAGACCTTCCTCTGGCCCAAGGAATCAAGTTTCAGTAAATGTGTTTTAGGTGGATACTACTCATTTTTTTTAGGCATTTTACAGCTGCTTCCGAAAAAGACAAAGAAAATTAAGATTTGTCCTGAATAAATATTCATTTTGAATATGACCATGCTAATCCTCCATGACCTCACAGTCCTGAGTAATTCAAGAGACTCATTTTTTAAAAATCAAAATAAAGTTGTTATAGAATAGATATACTTACTAAAAAATGGGTTGGATGAGTTTTTCTGTCACTAGATGTACATGATTTGTTAAAAGTTAATGATTGTTTTATAATTAGAAAGACTAGTACATGCCAGGGTAGAAACTTGGAAAAAAACAGAAGAACATAAAGGAGGCAAAAGTTTTGCTGTATATGGAAGGTGCCGTCCGGGCAAGGGAAGAGTTCTGAGGGTGAGTTTTGATTCACATTACCCCCCCGGCACGTATTGGAAAAGGTGTGATTGAGAAGGCGGTATGTCCCTGATAGCCGGAGGACTCCAGGACAGGGTTCATGTGCAGTGACTTGCTGTGTTTAAAGTGACACCGGACACGGACCACTAGGTACTGCTCTTGCTTGTGATGTCAGCTAGGAAGAGATTTGCAGGCTTTGCTTTGGCCTAGAACATGCCAACAGCCAAGGACCTGAGAGGCAGAATGATGGGCAGAGTTCTGTTGAAAGCACATCTGGGGCGACGCCTGTGGCTCAAGGAGTAGGGCGCCAGTCTCATATGCCGGGGGTGGCGGGTTCAAACCCAGCCCCGGCCAAAAAAAGAAAGCACATCCGGATTTGATTTCTGATGCAGCCTTAGACCATTTACTGCAGTGGTTAGGTTTCTGCAGTTCTCAATCTGCCGACTCCTCAGCAACCTGACAGCATGCACTTATCCTCCCCTCTCCCTGGCAGGCACCAGCCCCCTCCTCCTGCCAGTTTGGACCAGGGCAGAAGCCTTTGGAGGAGATCGGTATTAAAACCACAAGGGGGTTTTGGTGTAAGTTCAATTGCTCATCATAGAAAAATCCAATTACTGAGACAACAAAGATTGACAAAAAAAAAAATCATGTTAAATTTATAAATTGGGACTTATTATAATAATACTCAGATTTACAAAAAACCTAAATTATAAAAACTATAATACTGAGGTTTATAATGGTATATTGGGATTTGTTCAAGTTTTTGTGATTCGTAGCAAAATTCTGTAGTTTATTTCATTCAGTGTCTTAACAAATGTCAAGTTTATTCCTCTAGAATGTGCCCCCTAAATGTATATACATTTTGAGAAAGGAAAAAACTGTATTAAAATTGTAATACTCAAATGTACACCAATAACAAAAGATGAATACAAGTCACATTTAAGCACCTCTTGTAATACAGTTTTTTCCTTTTTAAAAACGTGTATACACGTTTGGGGTACCCTCTGTATTTTATGATTTTGGTTATTATAATTGGGATCTCCCCACATTATAAATGTTTGCAGAGGCCGTTTACTTCCCAGGGTGGATTAGTCTTAAAAATAGAAACACAGATCCAGCAACTGCTCCACACTTGCTATTGGCTTATCGAGAATCCTTATTGCCTGTTAGGTTAGGGTTCTAGAAATCTCGCCACGATTTGGGTTTTTTCTAATTGTCTTTATGCTGCTGACCTGTAGGTGTCACTGTTGGTCAGAGCAAAGGTCTCAGTTTAGCAGGGACGTGAGCTGTGTTGACCCTTTAGTTTCCAGGTCACCATGCTCAAGTATCTGCTGTTAGCAGACAGCTCAGTGGTCCACTTTTATGAGCTGCTTTACTTCCCAGCACCATTGGCACCCCACCTTCCCTACTGCTCTCCTCTCCTCTCTTTCACTTTGTTTAGGATTAATGTAAGGGTTTGTATAATTCGGTTATATCGTTTGTGTTTATTAGGAAAAGTCCAAGCTGTATTTGAGTCCTTTGCACAGAAGCTGTGCCATTTACCCCTATGTCGTAACTGTTAGGTAGGTACTGCTTTTCGTGACACAGATCACCAGAGCTTCAGTTGATTGTCCTTCTTGGAGAATACTTAAGCCTCTAGTAAAAGAGAAAAAACAATGTTTGCCTGTAATTGCATTTTTTTTTTTTTTGAGACAGAGCCTCAAGCTGTTACCCTGGGTAGAGTGCTATGGCATCACAGCTCACGGCAACCTCCAACTCCTGGGCTCAAGCGATTCTCCTGCCTCCATCTCCCAAGTAGCTGGGACTACAGGCACCCACCACAACGCCCGACTATTTTTTTTTTTTTGGTTGCATTGTCATTGTTGTTTGGTGGGTGTGGCCTGGATTCAAACCCGCCAACTCAGGTGTATATGGCTGGCACCTTAGCCGCTTGAGCCACAGGCGCCGAGCCTGTAATTGCATATTTGTATCTTTTAAATTAAGAAATGAAACTACGTTTTGTTTTCTATCCACTCTGTGTTGCTGTCAGTGGGCGTATGTGTGAATTAATTTTATTCTGAACAACTCCAGGGAACATTCTATTTGCTTTGCTTATCTGGTGTTACTCTGTTGCAGGCACTTTTCAAATACTTAGCACATATAACTCCATGTAATTCTCATAACAACCCTTGGAAGTAGATGCTATTATCCTCATTTTATTGGCGAGGAAACGGAGGTACAGAGAGGTTAAGTAACTTTCCCCAAGTCACACAGCTAATAACTGACGGTGCTGAGCTATCCAAGGAAGCTGCATGGCCCCGAGTTAGTGCTCTTCTCAGTGTGAATTGTGTCCCTGAAATTGGAGAGCTCTTGCTTGCCCTCTTGCCCTGCCTCTTTCTTAATTGCTGACCCTTCCTTTTTTCTTTTGTAGTGTTTTTTATTTTGACACAATCACAAACTTAAAAGTTGCTATTACAATGTGAAGAACTCCCCCCGCCCCCAAGCTGTCAACCTGCTGCCCCATTACCCTCAAATACTTGTGTGTGGTTCCTACAGACAGGGACATTTTCCTGGATCCCTGCAATACAGCCATCAAAATCAGGAAGTTAGTCCTGGCATGTTACTCACATCTAATCTCCAGATCCCATTCAACTTTGCTGCTCATCCCCATGTTGTCCTTTACAGCAAAAGGATCTACGTTGTCATATGTCTTTAGTTTCTTGTGGTCTTTTCTCCGTTTTCATGACCATGACACTTCTGAATATACAGGCCACTTATCTTGTAGATGGTTCCTCACCGTGCTGTGTCCTCATGTGACATGAGGCCAGCACAGTCAGAACCAGGGGGAGGCAAAGAGGGTGTCTCACAGGGGACAGGAGATTAGCAACGCAGAGGAACTGATCAACAAGAGAACATTTTTCTTTAGTGAAGTGACAAGACAAAGGAAAAGGACTTGCGTATCTAGGGACAACAAATCGTGGGAAGGCGAATATGAGGTAGTTCGCGAACTCATTCTAGATAAAGTGGTACCTACCTCATGGCTGAATATCACTACCATCACTCTATGGCCAAGGGGAGTGCTTCAAAGGTGACCATAGTGATATTCAGCCATTAGGTAGGTAGCACTTTCTCTACTTGGGAAGCTAAAGACAGATAAAGTCTAGTTAGTAAAGTTTGTTATAGATAGATTGCTCTGGTGGTGTCTCCAGGATGGCGGGATCTCAAATTTGTCTCCAGTGATTAACTGTCATTGTACCTGGTAGAGGAAAGAGAAAAGAAGTTTCTGTAAATTTATTCCTGCTTTTAGGCAAAGGTGAGGTGTGCAGAGAGCTTTTCTTGTATCTGTTTCTTCTTAATTGCCTTCAGCTCAAAATAATTCTTATGTCAAACTGTCACATTTTGAGGTGACATGTTCTGCTACCCTAGAGACCCAAGAACCTTGGCTAAAACTGGTTTGATCTTACATTGTAGTGAGCCAAACAGTTGTACAACAAAACCTCCTCTGATTGAATATGAACCTCTCTCTGTCTAGTTTGAGCTGGTGAACTCAAACTGCTCCCTGAATATTTAAATCCTTTGACTTTCATCTGTGAAAATCCCTGAAGCGCAATGAGGAGATATTCGATTCTATTTAGAGGGTCATCTAAGCATGCTACCACTATCAAGACACATTGGCTGTGAGTCAGGAAAGTGAACTTGGTTCACAATCTCCAACAGGGCCTGTGAGAGCAGATTTACATGTTCTGTGCCCTGTGCCCTTTCTTGGGGCTTAAATGACACATTATCTTTTCTTTGGAGAAAGTAAGAGCGAACAGCATCTCGGAGACCATCTTGCTCTTATTTTGTACCGAAGACTTAGAGAACCAGCTTAGTTTATACAACATCCCTCAGTATTAACAGCTTTATTTTAAAAAAATGACAAGCGGGCCGGGCATTGGCTCACGCCTGTAATCCTAGCCTCTGGGAGGCTGAGGCAGGTGGATTTACTGAGCTCATAGGTTCGAGACCAGCCTGAGCCAGAGCGAGACCTCATCTCTAAAAATAGCCAGGTGTTGTGGCAGGTGTCTGTAGTCCGGCAAGAGAAATGCTTGAAACCAAGAGTTTGAGGTTGTTGTGAGCTATGGTGCCATAGCACTCTACTGAAGGCAACATAGTAAGACTCAGTCTCAAAATAAATTAAAAATAACAAGCTATTATAAGAAGAATCAACATGATTTGTTAAAGATTTTTCTTTCTTTCTTTGAAAAAATGATTTATTCCAACTTAAAAAAATTATGCAGGGCGGCGCCTGTAGTTCAGAGGAGTAGGGTGCTAGCCCCATATGCTACAGGGGGCAGGTTCAAACCCGGCCCTGGCCAAAAACTGCAAAAAACTAAAAACCAAAAAACAAAAAAACTATGCATACTCATTGCAATGTTTCTCTTGTGTGTTAAGTCCAGATTTCAGATGCCCAAAACACAGTGATCAAATGAGTTACCTTTTGGAAAAAAAAAAAAAAACCTTCCAAAAAAAACCCCAGAATATTCTATAGTTTCTAGAACCTACAGCAATAACTCAGTGAATTTTTATTGTTGTGTCTACCCTGTGCAAGGAGTCACAAGGGGGTTGCTAACCCTTGATTTTCACTGCCATGAACCTCAGATGCCAGGTAAACAGCAAATCATCCTAGTATTTCCTGTGAATGCAGTGAGCCGGGTAAGCTTCCTGGCCTCATTCCCGTTTTGTGCTTTTGACCTCTACAACATTTAACTGTGACCTTCCTGTGAACGCATTGCCTCCCTTCCTTATCAAGGATTTCATATTATTCTTGCTGACAGAAAGCACACAACCACACTGGCTGTGGCTAGTTTACTCTTCCTGGAATTCTCTCTAATGCACAGAGAAGCATGCCCTACTGTTGAGATTTTACAGCCTAAACTTTAGGTGCCTCTCTGATAATAATGGCAGGAGTTATCACTTCCGCTCAGGCCGATGTGTTTATATATGGCTCAGGCAGTGTGCCATTCTCTCCGTCTTCCATTTTTCTCTGTAAATGCTTTCTTTAAAGTCTGTGAAGGCATAATTATTCCCTCAAAGTCGCTTAAATGACTTGAAGGGTTGGAATTTTAGTAGTTTTCAGAAACAAAAAAGAGATTTTTAACTGGCTAAACAATTCCCTCCAGTACAGCACCCCTGGCTAACCTTTGCTTCCCATATTAAGCAGCATAGTTCTCGCTGCATGGCGGCTCGGAGTTAAATAATGATTACGGAAAATTTGCTTCAGGGTTATTATCGCAGTTTCGAGGTTTATTTCAGCTTTTTTTTTTATTACATGCAGTTCTTTTTTTCTTGTGTGTGTTGCTTACCAACAGTAAGCAAGGATGCAGAAAGGTTTTTATGACCATCCCCACCCCCAAAGTCAAATTAATTTCTCTTTCTTTTTGCCCCCAATAAATGTGGTGCACCATTATTATTATTATTTTTTTTTTTTTGAGGCAAAATCTCACTCTGTTGCCCAGGCTATGTGGCATCAGCCTACCTCACAGCAACCTCAGACTCCTGGGTTCAACTGATCCTCCTGCCTCAGCCTCCCCAGTAACTGGGACTACAGCTGCCCGCCATAACACTGGCTAATTTTCTATTTCTTTCGTTTTTTTTTTTTTTTTTTTAACGGGAGCCAAAGTTTTATTTGTTCATTTCTTGCATTTGAAGTACTCTTCGATGACATCCTTGGCCTGAGATTCTTTGCCATAATCCTTGACTACACAACTGCAGCCAACCACTTTACAGGTTTCCCCCTCTGTCAATTTTACAAAGGCCTACCCATTCCCCTGGTTTCTTGTTGTCATCAACCTTAATTAGGTTGATTTGGTGTTCAGCACAAAGGGCCTCCACCAACTTGACATGCACAGGCTCATCACAGTTGGATACAAGCACACAAAGATGGCCTTGGCGCTTGTCTAAGGCTTTGGCAGCTTCGCGGATTCCACGTGCAAGGCCATCGTGGATGAGGGCGGTCTTCAGCACCTCTTGTAAAGCGGTGTTAACGTCCATCACACCTCCAGCAACAATGCCTTCCTCGGCCATGGTGGTGAGTTACGGGTGAAGTTGAATCTTGACCTCACCTAGGACTTGGCCTCTGCACGATTCCACAGCAGCAGGGAAAGACTAATTTTTCTATTTCTAATAGACATGGGGCTTACTCGTCCTTAAGCTGGTCTCAAACTCTGGAGCTCAGGTGGCTCTCCACCTCGGCCTCCCAGAGTGCTAGGTTTATATGTGTGCCTGGCCTGCACTCTTTAAAAAAAAAAAAATATATATATATATATCTGTTTTGCTTATTAAATGAAAGCTCTGAGAGGGCAGGACCTTTTCTTGCTAGATGCCTGGCACAGAGTATGGTCCCAGTTAATATCTGTTGAATAAGCAGATAGAATGAATGCTTTGTGGAGATACTGGCTTCTTTCTATAAGTTCAGTAGAATTTAGTAATAGTAGGGACGGCTGTTTCCTACCCTCACATCCATCCCCTCAGTCTACACTGGGCACATGGCTGCCTAGAATACAATGAGCACCTTCTTAGCTCAAGAGCTCGGCACCAAGAGCTCTGGCCACGTGGAGCAGTAGGCTGGGTTCCTGAAGACGTCCAGGTGGTGACAGACCTGCTCTGGACTGTGCACCCCTAGGCTCTTCTGAGACGGAGGGAGAACCTTCTGTCTTATTTATGCTGTTGTAAGTGTGGTGTTTTATTACTTGCAGCCAAACCTAATCGTAATAGGCATGTTGGTCTAACGTTTGCATTTATGAAGATGGGGGAGGGGAAGGATAAAAATCTAGAGCTAGCTGGGGTGACCACAGAAAACCATGCCAGGCGGGGGTGTTCAGAATCTTACACCAGCCTTAGATAAGGTTTTGTTGTGGTTGTTAGTCTATGTCAGACCTAGCCTCTTATATATATGGAACATTTCTCCTTTTTTCCCCTTTTATGAAGTACACATTCGGTGCCAGGTGCTGTGCTACTTGTGGGGATAGTTGGGAGAACAAGCAGGTGTAGGTTTTGCTGTAGTCCAGAGGAGAGCAAAGTCAATAAACAAGGCAGGCAGCAAATACATTGACCACAGACTCAGATATTTGAAACAAGTGCCATTAAAAATGGTAGGGTTGTGATACGTATAATATGGAGTGGGAGGGGGGACTATCTTAATTTAGACAGGGAGGTCAGGAAAGCTCTTGTTGAGGAGGTGACATTCAACTGAGCTGAGAATGGAGGTGATGATGCACAGAGCTGCGTGTCCTGGCAGGGCAGTGAGGGGGTCAGAACACGCCACCCCCAGGTGTGCCCCTGCGGAGGGCAGTGAGGGGGTCAGAACACGCCACCCCCAGGTGTGCCCCTGCCGAGGGCACTGAGGGGGTCAGAACACGCCACCCCCAGGAGTGCCCCTGTGGAGGGCAGTGAGGGGGTCAGAACACGCCACCCCCAGGAGTGCCCCTGTGGAGGGCAGTGAGGGGTCAGAACACGCCACCCCCAGGTGTGCCCCTGTGGAGGGCAGTGAGGGGGTCAGAACACGCCACCCCCAGGAGTGCCCCTGTGGAGGGCAGTGAGGGGGTCAGAACACGCCACCCCCAGGTTTGCCCCTGCGGAGGGCAGTGAGGGGGTCAGAACACGCCACCCCCAGGAGTGCCCCTGCGGAGGGCAGTGAGGGGTCAGAACACGCCACCCCCAGGTGTGCCCCTGTGGAGGGCAGTGAGGGGGTCAGAACAAGCCACCCCCAGGAGTGCCCCTGTGGAGGGCAGTGAGGGGGTCAGAACACGCCACCCCCAGGAGTGCCCCTGTGGCAGGGCAGTGAGGGGTCAGAACACGCCACCCCCAGGAGTGCCCCTGTGGCAGGGCAGTGAGGGGGTCAGAACACGCCACCCCCAGGTTTGCCCCTGCGGAGGGCAGTGAGGGGGTCAGAACACGCCACCCCCAGGAGTGCCCCTGCGGAGGGCAGTGAGGGGTCAGAACACGCCACCCCCAGGAGTGCCCCTGCGGAGGGCAGTGAGGGGTCAGAACACGCCACCCCCAGGTTTGCCCCTGTGGCAGGGCAGTGAGGGGTCAGAACACGCCACCCCCAGGTTTGCCCCTGTGGCAGGGCAGTGAGGGGGTCAGAACACGCCACCCCCAGGTTTGCCCCTGCGGAGGGCAGTGAGGGGGTCAGAACACGCCACCCCCAGGAGTGCCCCTGCGGAGGGCAGTGAGGGGTCAGAACACGCCACCCCCAGGTGTGCCCCTGTGGAGGGCAGTGAGGGGTCAGAACACGCCACCCCCAGGAGTGCCCCTGTGGCAGGGCAGTGAGGGGTCAGAACACGCCACCCCCAGGAGTGCCCCTGCGGAGGGCAGTGAGGGGGTCAGAACACGCCACCCCCAGGAGTGCCCCTGCGGAGGGCAGTGAGGGGTCAGAACACGCCACCCCCAGGAGTGCCCCTGCGGAGGGCAGTGAGGGGTCAGAACACGCCACCCCCAGGAGTGCCCCTGCGGAGGGCAGTGAGGGGTCAGAACACGCCACCCCCAGGAGTGCCCCTGCTGAGGGCAGTGAGGGGTCAGAACACGCCACCCCCAGGAGTGCCCCTGCGGAGGGCAGTGAGGGGTCAGAACACGCCACCCCCAGGAGTGCCCCTGCGGAGGGCAGTGAGGGGTCAGAACACGCCACCCCCAGGAGTGCCCCTGCGGAGGGCAGTGAGGGGTCAGAACACGCCACCCCCAGGAGTGCCCCTGCGGAGGGCAGTGAGGGGTCAGAACACGCCACCCCCAGGTGTGCCCCTGCTGAGGGCAGTGAGGGGTCAGAACACGCCACCCCCAGGTGTGCCCCTGCGGAGGGCAGTGAGGGGGTCAGAACACGCCACCCCCAGGAGTGCCCCTGCGGAGGGCAGTGAGGGGGTCAGAACACGCCACCCCCAGGTGTGCCCCTGTGGAGGGCAGTGAGGGGTCAGAACACGCCACCCCCAGGAGTGCCCCTGTGGAGGGCAGTGAGGGGTCAGAACACGCCACCCCCAGGAGTGCCCCTGCGGAGGGCAGTGAGGGGTCAGAACACGCCACCCCCAGGTGTGCCCCTGCTGAGGGCAGTGAGGGGTCAGAACACGCCACCCCCAGGAGTGCCCCTGCGGAGGGCAGTGAGGGGTCAGAACACGCCACCCCCAGGAGTGCCCCTGCGGAGGGCAGTGAGGGGTCAGAACACGCCACCCCCAGGAGTGCCCCTGCGGAGGGCAGTGAGGGGTCAGAACACGCCACCCCCAGGAGTGCCCCTGCGGAGGGCAGTGAGGGGTCAGAACACGCCACCCCCAGGTGTGCCCCTGCGGAGGGCAGTGAGGGGTCAGAACACGCCACCCCCAGGAGTGCCCCTGTGGCACATCAACATTTATAGCTGAAGGAGAATGGCACAGTGTGTACAGGAAGGAGTCTTTTCCCCTTTTCTACCTACAAGCAAAGCATGAAATTTCCCAGGAGAAAAGTACTCTTTCTGTGCCAGCAAGAGTAGAACATTCTGGATTAATAAATTGTGGCACATGTACACTATGGAATACTACTCAGCCATAAAAAAGACAGAAAATTTACATCTTTTGTATTAACCTGGATGGAGTTGGAGAATATTCTATTTAATAAAGTATCACAAGAGTGGAAAAGCAAGTATCCAATACTTGAATGGGGGGCGCCTGTGGCTCAGTGAGTAGGGTGTCGGCCCCATATACCAAGGGTATTGGGTTCAAACCCAGCCCCAGCTAAACTGCAACAAAAAATAGCTGGGTATTATGGTGGGTGCCTGTGGTCCCAGCTACTCGGGAGGCTGAGGCAAGAGAATCGCCTAAGCCCAAGAGCTGGAGGGTGCTGTGAGCTGTGACACCACAGCACTCTACCGAGGGCAACAAAGTGATACTCTGTCTCTAAAAAAAAAAAGAGTAGAACATTCTTATCACTGGAAATGGGGAGTTACTGCTGAGATAAATCTTACAAAATAATCTTATTTTTCCATTTGTTTCCCCATATATTTACTAGTCACACTCCTGTTATTTGCCGTCCCTAGCCTAAACCTCTTTTCCCTTTGTCTTGTTATATCTCTGCATTTCATTGCCCTTTATTAAAATGGTATATAAATCCCAGGGTCTAAAGCAGGCGTCCTTAAACTTTTTAAACAGGGAGCCAATTCACTGTCCCTCAGATCGGTGGAGGGCCGGACTATAGTTTAAAAAAAAAAATGAACAAATTCCTATGCACACTGCACATATCTTATTTTGAAGTAAAAAACAAAATGGGAACAAATACAATTCACACCTCTTCATGTGGCTCACGGGCTGCAGTTTGAGGACGCCTGGTCTAGAGAGTGTATATTCAGGGCAGCTTGGATCTGTGCTCCTAGGTGGCCATCCTCAACCCTTGAGCTAGAATGTGCTCTATACTTAATCATATTTTCTGAACCTCATTTAAGGTTGACATTTTCTCTGTCTACACAATATTATTCAGTATAAATATGTCTAGACTTTATTAAAATAAACTATGGTTTTGATCACCCTTTGAATTTCCACTATATTCAGAATAGATTATTCATTCAATCATTCATTTGACAAAATTTACTAAGCACCTCTTTATATGATGCTCTGTGCTATGGTTGGAGGGAAAATAAATCTTGAGTCTTACCTTGTGAGATGTCAGTCTAGCAGCAGAAACACACATGTAGACAGATAACTAAAGAAAGACTTAATAAAGGAGGTAGGATAAGTTAAAAAAAATCCCAGGGTCTAAAGGTCCTTTGGATTTTTACTTTTTTCTATGAAGCTTCCCCCATCCTGTGGCACATAAAAATATTCACATCAAATAAATGTGGATGCTTTTCCTCCTGTTAATCTGTCTTCTGTCAGTTCTAGTTCAATTCATAGGCTCCAGACTCAGAACTCAATTGGGTGGAAGATAAGTCTTTCCTCCCCTGCAGTAGAAAGAGGTTGGCCTAGTTGATAGTCTTTCCATGAGGAGAGGGAGGGGGAGGCAACGGCCAGTGTGGCTGGTCCGGGGTGGGGGTGGGGTGGGCCAGGACTTGGCAGAGAGTTGGAATTCTGTTTTATGGGGCTATTAATTATATATATGTAATTTTAAAATGGAATAATTATATGCACACGGTCATTTGTAACTTGTTTTTCCTAATTACTAAGACATTCATTTTGAGTCTTTTTTTGTTGTTGTTGCAGTTTTTGGCCAGGGCCGTGTTTGAACCCACCACCTCCGGTATATGCGCCCAGTGCCCCACTCCTTTGAGCCACAGGTGCTGCCCCATTTTGAGTCTTTGTGATAGCTCAAGTGTCCTTATTCAGGTAACTCTACTTGTTTATCACTAACGAGTCTTTCATTACCTTGTAAGAGACAGAGCTAGACTTTTTATTTCTACTGACATAATGTAAATTAGGAAACAGGAAAACTGCCACTTTCCTATCTATGCATCTCTGAAAGTAGTTCTCCTGGGACTGAGTCCAAAAAGATCCATAAACGAGGCATTTTTAAGAAAGGAAAAGATTTTTTTTTGTTTTGTTATTGGTTTGTCTGCTGTTCTCTCTGAAGCCCTGGCAGAGGATTAACTCTAATATGTACACAATGTTAATGCCATTAATTCAATTGTAACACCTTAAAAATCACGTTATCTACCTATTCTTATTTTCACACAACGTAACAATATTTAGCCAGAATGATACTCTGGTTTCTCCAAGTACTGACTTTAATGTGCCTCTCTGTCCTGTGGCTGTTAGATCAGGGGGTTTGGGAGAGATATTTCTCCTTGTTCACTTCACCATCACTACTTTCAATGGATAACCTCTGAATGACCTCAGGAAGTATAGTGGCTCCGGTGCTGGGGCATGAGTGACTTTTAGAGTTTCGATATTGAGGATTATAGTATCTGACAAGTGAAACTTCAGAGGCTCAAGTGAAAAATAGAATGTTTTGAGAGACAAGCACAGCAAATTGATGTTGCATATTTTGGGTGGTACTTGTTGACAGGCTTACCCCAGACAAAGCAAATAGGCAAAAACAAGCCAGGAACTGTTTTATGCAAGGTGGGTAATTTCCCAGGGTTTATAGAGGTCTCAGAGAAGGGAAATTCTTTCCAGGTTTGTGTTCTGAAAAGCTTTGCTTGGTTGAGAGGGAAAAAAGACACCTCCACGTTCTCACACACCCTATCTGAGGCAAAACCACCCTCCATCCCCACCCAGCTGGAATTCCCCGCTTGATGTACTTTGCACTAAGATCTGGGATGTGGCAGCTGGCTCCAGCTGCAGTCTCCTGAGCTCTTAACACCCCATGATTGTAGATGTGTGTGTGGTGGTGGTGGTGGTAGCCATTCTATTTGCTACAAAATCAGGCCAGTCCAAGATCTACAGGATTTGGGACGATTTTACTTAGCAGTTGTTTTCCTGAGTTATTATAAGAAAAAGGATCAAGGCTCGGCGCCTGTGGCTCAAGCGGCTAAGGGGCCAGCCACATACACCTGAGCTTGAAGGTTCGAATTCAGCCCGGGCCCACCAAACAACAATGACGGCTGCAGCCAAAAAAAAAAATAGCCGGGCGTTGTGGCAGGCGCCTGTAGTCCCAGCTACTTGGGAGGCTGAGGCAGGAGAATCGCTTGAGCCCAGGAGTTGGAGGTTGCTGTGAGCTGTGAAGGTATAGCACTCTACACCGGGTAACAGCTTGAGGCTCTGTCTCAAAAAATAAAAAGAAAGAAAAAGAAATTAATACAAATAGGTTATTGCTTTTAATAGATTTTATTTATTTATTTATTTATTTATAGAGTCTCACTTTGCCACCCTGGATAGAGTGCTATGGTGTCATAGCTCACAGCTACCTTACACTTTTGGGTTCAAGAGATCCTCTTGCCTCAGCCTCCCAAGTAACTGGGTCTATAGGCACCCACCACAACTCACAGCTATTTTCTTTTTTTAAGGGGGGGTTTCACTGTTGCCCAGGCTGTTCTCCAACTCGTGAGCTCAAGAAACCCACCGGTCTCTGCCTCTCACAGTGCTAAGATTACAAGCGTGAGCCACCATGAACAGCCAATAGATTATCTTTAAATAAATGTTTGTCTGTCACTTGTGGAGGAAGACACTAAAGATGTGTTTTACTTAAGTAAGTCAGAGGCCTGGAAAGAGGATGAAAACCTGCCATCTGTGATTTAGGACTTGGAGAAGCTGCAAGAAGAACCCAAAATGGGTGATGTGGGTGCAGCATTTGAATGAACGGACAGAAGTCAGAGGTCTTGGCCTCCCCAAATGGCGGTATTATTAGGCAGGAGCTACCACGCCTAGCCAGCCTGTAATTTCTCAGTTACCTTCAGCTCAAAACAATCTTTTGCTAACATTGCATATTTGGGGGGGCATTTTCTGCTGCCTTTCACTCCCAAAGTGGGAGCTGTTCCAGATCTGAGGCCGAGGGCCCGGTTCCAGATCTGGGGCTCACACCCATACAGAGTGGCCTGGTGTTGGTGCTTGTAGAGGGGAAGGAAATGTGAGTGGCCCACTTGGCAGAGCAGCTCTCCTCTCTCGTCTGCTGAGTGAACACCACTGGGCTCCCTGGCCTCCTTGTTTTGCTTCTCTACCACAGCAGCTATTTCTAATCTACCCTGCTTTTTTGTCTCTTAAAATCTTCTGTTTCCCCTTTGATTTATAACCTTCAAAGAGCCAGGCTTGGTCCTCAGAAAGCCAGGATGCTCTTTCTCTTCTGGCAAACCTCCAAAAGCTGTGTTTCTAGTTAGTCTTTTGGCTCTTTCTCTATTTACTTATTTGGTTAACTTTTGCCTTACAAGTCCCCTTATCACCAATATTTTTATTCTTTTCCTTTGACTGTCAGGTTCTGCAGGAGTCTGGTTGCTGGAGAATTCTGAAGGGTTGAAATCTGGTCAACTGAAGTGATGTAAATGAGTTCCACAGAAATAGAAACTAATAGAAAAAATGAGACTTTTCCCAAGTGCCCATCGATCCACGAATGGATTAATAAATTGTGGTACATGTACACCATGGAATATTATGCAGCCTTAAAGAAAGATGGAGACTTTACCTCTTTCATGTTTACATGGATGGAACTGGAACATATTCTTCTTAGTAAAGTATCTCAAGAATGAAAGAAAAAGTATCCAATGTACTCAGCCCTACTATGAAACTAATTCATGGCTTTCACATGAAAGCTATAACCCAGTTATAACCTAAGAATATGGGGCAGGGGGAAAGGGAGGGGAAGGAGGGGGGAGGGGGGCGGAGGGAGGACGATTGGTGGGATTACACCTGTGGTGCATCTTACAAGGGTACATGTGAAACTTAGTAAATGTAGAAGGTAAATATCTTAACACAATAAGTAAGAAAATGCCAGGAAGGCTATGTTAACCAGTGTGATGAAAATGTGTCAAACGGTCTATAAAACCAGTGTATGGTGCCCCATGATCGCATTAATGTACACAGCTATGATTTAATAATAAAAAAAAAGAATGGAAGAAAAAGTATCCAATGTACTCAGCCCTACTATGAAAGTAATTTATGGGTTTCACATGAAAGCTATAACCCAGCTATAACCTAAGAATAGGGGGAAGGGGGAGAGGGAGGGGAGGGAGGGGAGGGAGGGGGGAGGTTGGGCAGAGGGAGGGTGATTGGTGGGATTACACCTGCGGTGCATCTTACAAGGGTACATGTGAAACTTAGTAAATGTAGAATATAAATGTCTTAACACAATAACTAAGAAAATGCCAGGAAGGCTATGTTAACCAGTGTGATGTAAATATGTCAAATGGTATATAAAACCAGTGTATGGTGCCCCATGATCGCATTAATGTGCACAGCTATGATTTAATAAAAAAAAAGAAAAAATGAGACTTTTTTTGTTATCTAGTAAAACTAAGAAAAAAATTAAGCTCAGAACAAACGGGCATTTGACATAGAATCTGGAAGTTTGAATCTTATGTGTTAGGGCCAGAGGCATGTGAGAAATTCAATAGCAGTGATACAATAACTGACTTATACACATATTTTCCTAAAACCCCAAAATAGTCATTTCAAAATACCTTATGGATAATTTCTTTCTTTGTTTTGAGACAGAGTCTTACAATGTCACCCTTGGTAGACTGCTGTGGCATCACAGCTCACAGCAACCTCCAACTCTTGGGCTTAAGCAATTTTCTTGCCTCAGCCTCCCAAGTAGCTGGTCCTACAGGTGCCTGCCACAACGCCTATTTTTTGGTTGTAGTTGTTATTGTTGTTTGGCAGGCCCAGGCTGGATTTGAACCCGCCAGCTCCAGTGTATGTGGCTGACGCCCTAGCCGCTGAGCCATGTGGATAATTTCTATCAAAGGTAACTTTGTAATGAATTTATTCCCCCTTAATAGCAGTCTTACGTGTAGATTGAACTTCTTCATACTGATGCAAATTATTTCAAATACTGTCATCACAAATGCAGGTCTTACTACTGAGGTTTCATTAAAGTCATAGGATCATAGAGTAAAAACAGATTTTGAAAGATTACTGAGCGCAATGCTTTGCTCTTAAACAAAGGCAAGTCCTTCCAAACAAGATAAAAATCAATCTTATTTCAAAGCTTCTAGAGAGGGGTTTGCATAATCTGAAGCAGAAGGTAAATTCCTGAGCTATTGCTATGTTTAACAAAAAATAAACTGAGTTATTTATTCAAAGAATTGTTGCGCTAATCATGTCCATGTGGTAGCTTGTTTGTGATGTTTGATGGTCGATGAGATGTGATCTAGCAAGGAATCTACAATCACTTTACTTTCGAGGGCCTTTTGGAATCAGATTTTTTAAAACATATATTACACATATATATATTTCCTATTTTTTAGCTATAAGTTTCTCCCAAACATTAAACTGTATTTAGTACATACTCAAGAAGTAAGTGTATTGTGTGGTAGGAGAGGCTGAGATTTCAAATCAGAGCACCTGGATTCAAGTACTTCCCCCTCTGGTTAGTCCCTTGGGAAAGTGATTTAGCTTTTCAGAGCTTAGCTATCTCATCTTAAAAATGTTAATACTGGGCGGCGCCTGTGGCTCAGTGAGGAGGGCACCAGCCCCATATGCCTAAGGGTGGCGGGTTCAAACCCAGCCCCAGCCAAACTGCAACAACAACAACAAAAAAATAGCCGGGCGTTGTGGCGGGCCCCTGTAGTCCCAGCTGCTTGGGAGGCTAAGGCAAGAGAATCGTGTAAGCCCAAGAGTTAGAGGTTGCTGTGAGCCGTGTGATGCCACAGCATTCTACCCGAGGGCAGTACAGTGAGACTCTGTCTCTACAAAAAAAAAAAAAGAAAATGTTAATATGTGTCTGAACTTTTTTTTTGATGATCAAATTTTTCAGTGACTTGAAGGTGGGATCATATAAAAAAGGCTTCATAAAAAGTTCGTGTTACTGTTTGTACAAGAAAGACCCTGTTCACATAATTTGTCACTCACAAGAAGGAACTGCCACTCTACTGTGAACTTCACTCAATTATGAGGTGTTCACTGCCAACACACGTGATCCCTTCCAAGGAAATAAACCGCATACTGAGGGAATATGTGCGTGACATTCCTTGTCCTGCTCTGTTGCTAGCAGCAGCCGTGGCCCTGAGCACTTGATGACCCCATGTCACTGCACTACGGGGCTCATGGAATCCTACCAAGTCTGTGGGGATTGACAGCCATCATCCCCACTGCAGGTGGGGTAACACTTGCTTAAAAAACATAGTAAACGTCACCAAACCTCACCATTAGTAACTCACAGAAAAAAGACAAATTGAAATTAGAAATTTGGGTTCCAGAGTCCATCCTCTCAACACTTGAAGAATATGCCTTCCAGCTTACAAAGTCCTTGTGCTTAGAAATACTGTCTTCCTTGGTGTGTCTCTTCTCTCATTGTAAGGGCTCTACGAACAAATTTCAAAGGCCTTCTGTTTTTCCATAATCCTCTCCCTTACCTAACCATTTGACCTTTGGAGATGCCTCCCAGAAATGGTGGATTTTCTGCAAAACAAAGGATCTGAGATTCGAAAGGACCTGGGAAGAATTTCAGATGCTAAGGGTTACCATCCCCCCAGACCTGCCTCAAAGTACGCAGGTTAGTCACACCACACCTGTTGGAGGCAAGTGACACCCCCATACAAGCCCGTGATCTTCATTAGTCGGAAAGAGGGATTTGAGGCAGCTGCTCCAGTTCTTCTGACAAGATGTCTGTTGTATTAAAAATTCCTTTCTTCCTGGGCAATCCTCATCTTAATAATTGCATTTTTAAAATTTTTGGGACATAGTCTCACTGTCACTCTGGGTTGAGTGCCGTAATGTCATTATAGCTCACAGCAACCTCAAAATCCTGGGTTTCAGCAAGCCTCTTGCCTCAGCCTCTCAAGTAGCTGGAACTACAGCCTGCCACAACAACTGGCTAGTTTGTCTATTTTTAGTAGAGACGGGGCCTGGTTCTTGCTCAGTCTAGTCTTGAACTCCTGAGCTCAGGGAATCCACCCACCTGGGCCTCCCAGAGTGCTAGAATTTCAGGCATGAGCCATGTGCTCGGCCAATATACATTTTGTATGAAGAATAACTGGAGCCCCAAAGTCTCCCTCAGCAGCCGCCTGGCCATATTTGCCAGTGGGTGGCTGTGGACTCTTCCACCAACTCCTACGTCACTCACCTGCAACACATCTGTGATTGCCTCCTGAATGCATCAGAAGAAAGTATCTCTGAATTTTGACATTTGCCTCCATACTGTCGGTATCATTTGAAGATACTCCATAATAGGGGCTGCCCCGTCTCATAAGGGGAATTCTGAGGCAATTCCCATTTGGGAAAGTGAGAACCAACCTGTTTTGATCTGGTCCTCTCAGGAATGACTAGGTAAAACTGCGGTTGAACCTCTTGAGTTTCATTCTGTGTTGAGTGTTGTTTTTTTTCGGTTTTTGGCCGGGGCTGGGTTTGAACCCGCCACCTCTGGCATATGGGGCTGGTGCCTTACCCCTTTGAGCCACAGGCACCGCCCATTTTGCAGGGTTTTTTTTTTTGTTTTTTGGCCAGGGCTGGGTTTGAACCCACCACCTCCGGCGTATGGGGCCGGTGCCCTACTCCTCTGAGCCCCAGGCGCCACCCCAGTGTGTTGAGGTTTGTACTGGTGTGTGGCATGTTCATATGGATCTGTTACGCTTTCTGTCTCTGTTTTCTTTTTGCTGTTTTAAATGCTATTGATGGTATCATAAGCACAGTCCAAGATCTGGGAGGTTAAAGGACACCCCGATATTGGTTCTCTTGCAGCAGGTTCTAAGGTCTGAAAGGTGGAAAGACATTCCTGTCCTAAGGTCTAGGAGATTAGAAAACATTTGGGATTCATTCATGCTCTGCCGCCATGATGGTTTAGATCTGTTCTTGCTGTAATAAATCTGGAATGGGTGTAACCAGCATTTTGTGCAACCACAAAGACATTCCTACATCACATCTTCGGGGCTAAGAAGAAATCTAGGGTGGCTGAAGGAATCTACAACGTGAGCAGGATAGAATGGTGACTTCTGCGTCTTTCCTTTTCTGCTTGGTTTTCCAAGAATCCACTGCATGTGTGTTGTAGGATGGTTCTTTGCCTTTCAAGTTTCCTGGAAGAGAAAAGATAATCTGTGGTCACGATGCATGGAATGTGTACAGTGCTTTAGGGCGTGTATGTTGAAACACTCTGCTTTTCTACTTTTTTTTTTTTTTTTGAGACTGAGTCTTACTTCGTTGCCTTTAATTGAGTGCCATGGTGTCCTAGCTCACAGCAACCTCAAACTCTTGGGCTCAAGCAATTCTCTTGTGTCAGCTTCCCACGTAGCTGGAACTACAGGTGCCCATCTCAACCTCTAGCTTTTTTTTTTTTTTTTTTGTTTAGAGACATGGGTCTTGCTCTGACTTAGGCTGGTCTTGAACTCCCTAGCTCAGGCAATCCATCCACCTTGTCCTCCCAGAGTGCTAGGATTACAGGCATGAACCACCCCCCACCCCACCCCACCAACCCCCTGGCTACTCTGCTTTTCTAGAGTGCAGACCTGGAGCAGTCTGGATTCTAGAAACATGGTTAGAAACTGGAAGTTACTAGAAATTATCTTTGAACTCGGGAAATCAGTGCTCTGAAGCCCTATACTAAAAATCCACCAAGTCTCCTCCCAGGAGAGACTCTTGGGTTATTTTCTCATTACGCTGGACCACATTTTGCTCACAAGGACTGATTTCCTTATGCTTATTTTATTTTATTTATTTATTTGCAGTTTTTGGCCAGGGCTGGGTTTGAACCCACCACCTCCAGCATATGGGGCCCGTGCTCTACTCCATTGAGCCACAGGTGCCACCCCCTTATGCTTCTTTTAAAAGGCCCTCATCATTTACAACCAGGAATTACAGAACCCATTTGAATGTAACCCTTTCACTTTCCTCTGACTACACTCTCCTGAGTGAGTGAGACTAGATTCCCAAACCCATCACTAGAGATTTTAATTCAGGAAGTTTGATGGAGTTTCAAGAATCTGTTTCAATAAACACCCACCTCCCTAGCATTCTGTGACGGGCATTCCTTGGCCCACACCAGTTTGGCAGGAGGCGAGTCCTCTGAGACAGCGGAGGAAGAGCCGAGGCATTGACTGGAAGAGCCCAACCAAGGAAGTTCTCCTCAGGCTGAGTCTGTGTTCTCAGATTTGGACTCAGGGGCAGATGCTGGCAAATTTGCTGCGGTAGGCCTATGTTTTCTCCATGCCAGCAAGTTGTGAGAACAGTGTACCTGTGACTCTTACATATCTAGGAAAACAGATATGGCTTCACTAGTTCAGCCTTAGGAAGAGTTTGTGTCCCAGCTGATAAAATTAGAATCTCATCAGGGAATGACGGCGTTCAATTATTGTTTAGTGTGGCATTCATGATTGGTGCTGAGTACCCAAAAGTAAAGTAGTAGTATTATCAAACACTAAATAAGGGAGTGTTTATGGGACCACAATATTTAGTGAAAACCAAACTCACAGGAATAAAACCTAAGTTCCACGCTTGTTCATTTCCTGAGTATAAACATCCCCAGAACGTGCTTCCCGATAGGAAAGACGGCAGAATGGCTCAGAGTTGGTCCCTGTTTGTCCATCCTGGCTGCCCTCCAGAAAATTATTTCGCTTCCCGTTTCAGGTACTGTTTGTGAAGTTGGAAGCGGAGGGTGGGAGTGAGACACTTTGTCCTTTATGGACGTCATGGACTGATTTATTACAGTGTCAGGAAGTCTTTCATAGGTAAAAAGCCAGAAGGTACTGGAACAAAGACTGTAAAAATATTGATTTAGAAAGAGATGAACTTGCTGTTTTTCCAGGAAACTCATGTGCCTTGTTCTATGCATCCACTTCAGTAGCAGGGGTGGTTATGTGGAACTATTTACTGAAGGAGAATCAGATAGACAAGTCCCTCCAAGCCATTGTGCTTACTTGGCTCAGGGAAATGAAGTTCCAGCTGTCTTAGTGTCATCTTCCAATTATAGCTTCATGCATTAAGGGCTTTATAGCTGTTCTATCTATGGCATACTCATCATTACTCACTCAAAATTTAGGAAACTTTGTTATATATAAAAATGGGAAACTTCGGGTGGTGCCTGTGGCTCAAGGAGTAGGGCGCTGGTCCCATTTGCTGGAGGTGGTGGGTTCAAACCTAGCCCCGGCCAAAAACCACAAAAAAAAAAAAAAAATAAAGGAGAAACTTCAGTTCTGATTGGAAGTCAGAAAGTCAAACTTCCAGTCTTGTTCTTTCCTTCTACATGAGGGGAGGGCATATTTTCAAGATCCTTCTTCTCGAGACCACACCTTGATGTAGAATTGGATTTCCACCCAATTTAATACTTTGCCCCTTTAAAGGAAAAATAATTGTTTTAAGAAGGTTTTATAATTACTGCACTGAATGATCACCAAATTCATCTCACATTTGGAGACCTACTTTCATATCATTTGTTCTTTGACATTAATGATTCCTTCTCACATTGAATGGAGGAGGAGAAAAGTTGGCATCCTGGCGGGAACTCAATCTCCTCAAAGAGTGTCATTTTCTTATAAAATTCAAAATTCATTCATTTTTAATCCCAAAATCCATTTGGACAGGAGGATCAATACAATTGCAAGCCTGCAAGACCTGTCTTAAACTTAATTTCAGGTTACAGTGTTAAAAAAATATACTGCCGGGGGCAAGCATCAATAGCCTATACAATTCACTGATCATACAATAGAGTATAAAATACAACTGATAATATCTCTTATGATTTCTCATGAGTTAAAAAACAATGGCAGCAAAAGCATGTGTACACTAGCCCAAAGATTATTGACTTGTTTTACCAAGATTGTCAATAGAATTCTGCTCCTGGGAAGTCATCTGAGGTTGGTTAGAGACCAATTTACTAAGCAAAGCACACTAGGTCACTACTGGACAGGGGGGCGCAGGTAGGAATCACCTCGTGTTTCATTGCTGAGTTAAGCCCTCTTGCTCCCTGTGACTTAATTTTTTCTTTTCTAGAGTAAGTTTAGGATTTATACAACATTTTGTTCAGTTCAGTAGTCACTTGGCTTTGATTTTGCAATCTGTACTTTGCCTTCAATTTTCTTCCGTCAGTAAACTACCTCTCTGGAACAACTAACTGCCTGGCAAACAAATTGGCTCACAATATGCTTGTCTATAAAACCGACAGCATGTCACAGGAGCCACACGGTGTTTACCAGATCAGTTGTGTCAAAGTCTAGCATTATTACATGACTGTTGTTCTTAGTTTAGCAAAAAATGATTTCATTTTCTATGGATGAGTTGGACCCTTGATTAGAAATTTACCAGAGCCTTAAAAATGAAGGAGTGCGTGGTGGAGGAACTGCAGACTTCCCATTCACCTCCTGTTCCCCTGATGCAGGTAATGACAAGCAGTCTGGGAAGTATTTTCACAACCCTCCAGACTGCTGGCTGGCTCTGACTGACTTTCTAACTGAACATCCATTAAATATATTTTTTAAACAAGTCCAATGCTGATGGAGAGGCAGACCAGAAACTGAATGTCTCGATTGTTTTTCTGGCAGTGTAAGGGACAGAGTCCTTGCTTTGCATTCAATCTAAAACAACCTGTTCAAATGTTACTCTTTAAGTAGAGAATAAATACAGGTTTGTTCTGGATTCACCCAACAGACTGCTTGTGTAACAAGGACCCAGCTGAGTGCTTAACCAGGCAGCAGCATACACAGCCACTGAGCCTTATATGCGGCCATGTCCCTGCAAATCAACATGTCAATTGGTGGCAAGATGATTATGCTGGGCCTCTTCTAGTGTGAAGGGGAAAAAGATTTGTCTTCTTTGGGATAGACACATGTTCTCGATTTTGATCTGCCTTCCTTGGCCATAATGTTTGTGCTGTATTCACCATCATGTGACTTTATACTTCACCTCATAGTGCTTCTAATCAAGTAACTCATTTCACGGCAAAAGAAGTGGAGCAGTAGGCTTGCACCCTCTTGATCCAGTGGGCTTACCATTGGATTTCAGTGAGTAATAGATGAAATAGGTAATGGAAAAAGGGCTTATAACTTTCATCACCCAGAAGCTGCTGGTTTATTGGGACAGTGGCATGTTCTCCTGAGATTGTTAGGTCTTTAGGTAGGAGATACGCCCTGAAAACATGGGGTTTTATTTTACAGGGTTCAGTAGCTGCTACAAAGTAGAAACCAATATTTGTGTGTGCCTCTTGAATAGCCAGAATATGTGGTCCAGGGGTCAAGGTGGAAGGTAAGAACGGCTCCTTTCATTACTGTAACTAGTAATCCATTTGCAGAATTCTTGCTTCCCATCCCTGCAGTTTTGAGCTTGCTGGTTTGAAGGTTTTGGTTTTCAAGGGAGAAATGTTTCCTTTGAATTGGAAGCTGAGACTGCCAAATACCCATGTTGGTCTACAAATGCCATTGAATAAACAGGCAACTCAAAACTCTATAGTAATAGCTCAGCGCCCGTAGCACAGTGGTTACGGCATCAGCCACATCCACTGAGGCTGGCAGGTTCAAACTTGGTCCGGGTCAGTTAAACAAAAATGAGAACTGCAACAAAAAATAGCCGGGCATTGTGGCGGTGCCTGTAGTCCCAGCTGCTTGGGAGGCTGAGGCAAGGGAATCATTTAAGCTGAAGAGTTTGAGGTTGCTGTGAGCTGTGAGGCCATGGCACTCTACTCAGGGTGACACAAAGAGACTGTCTCAAAAAAAGAAAAACAACCCCCCCCAACTCAACGGTAACAACAAATCACAACACTGACAGCAATAACAAAGGTGAAGAAAGTAAGAAAAAAAGAAATACAGGACTGCTGACAATTCACACCCTCGGGAATAAAGATTTAGGTCATCCGCATCAGGTGAAGAATTGAGACCAGCTGAGGTTCTGCCTGAGGACAAAGAATAGATGAAACGGGTAACAGAAGAAGGGCTTATAACAGCGGTTCTCAACCTGTGGGTTGGCATTAGGAAGGTTGAGAACCACTGGCGTATAACTTTGTAAGTCTTTCCAGGAGTGAGAACTCTAGAAGCTATGCATATTTTCTTATATGTATGTGTGTATGTGCACACACATGTGCGTGGGTGTGTCTATGTGCGGCATGTACAGGCAGTCTCTGAGTTACAGACATCTGACTGATGTATGACTCACTCTTACGAGCAAAAGCTATCACAGGTAATAGGTAAGTGTACCTTCCAACTGACATACAAATTTAACTTACAAACAATCCTTTAGAACCTATCTAGTTCATAAGCTGGAGACTGACTGAATATATATTTTCTTCTTCTTTTTTTGAGGCAGGCACTCATTCTGTGTTCTGGGCTAGAGAAGAATGGTATGATCACAGCTTGTTGCAACCTCACACTCCTGGGCTCAAGCAATCCTGCCTCAGCCTCCTGAGTAGCTGGAACTACAGGCACGCAGCAACCACTGCATTGGCTAATTTTTTTCCTTCCTTCCTTCTTTTTTTTTTTTTTAAGACAGAGTCTCACTATGTTGCCCTTGGTAGAGTGCCATAGCATCACTGCTCACAGCAACTTTAAACTCTTGGGTTTAAGTGATTCCCTTGCCTCAGCCTCCCAAGTAGTTGGGGCTATAGACGCCCACCACAATGCCTGGCTATTTTTTTGTTGCAGTTGTCATTGTTGTTTAGCAGGCCCAAGCTGGTCTTGAACCCACCACTCTTGGTGTATGTGGCCAGCACCCTACCAGTGAGCTATGGGCACTGCCAGCATTGGCTAATTAAAGAAATTTTTTTAGAGACCAGGGTCTCACTATGTTGCCCAGGCTGGTCTCAGACTCCTTGATGGAAGCAATCTTTCCACCTGCTTCGCAAAGTGCTAGCATTATGGGCACAACCCACTGTGCCCAGCACCACTTTAATACTTTATACAAGTTTCTTAGAGGCTAACTTCACAATTTAGTCAACAGGGAATGGCATATTCAGATGGCACTATGCCAGATTTAAAGAATAAATATAGCGGAGAGATGGATAATGTGCCTTCCAGAAATGGAGACAATGAATGTTGGGAAAGCATCTCATTTTGAGGAAGAGGTCAAAATATCTTCCTATCATAGCATCTTATTGCATAGAAACATAGTGGTGCTTGCTGTTTTATGGGAGTTCAGATATGTGTAGAAGGGTGTGTGTGGCTGCCCAGTAGCCAAAAGGGTGGGTCATAGCCAGTCATTAAGCTACGTTTTAATCTATTAGCTGGAAGCCCACCCTTCTGGGCTCCGTTTTGGGATGTGAACGCTGAGACCCTTCAAGGCTTATTTCCCTGTTGCTAGCTGCCGGCTTGAGATTCTGCCAGTCGGAGGCCCTAGAGAGCAACCCTGCAGGGCTGGGGGAAAGCATGGATTGCTCCCGTGTGTTTGCTTCCTGAGAACTTCCTGACGGCTTCCGTGTTCTTCACTTTGAAAGCAGCAGCTTCTTTCTGTAAGCTGAATCTAGTTTGCAGTTTCTACGGCATTTACAGAACCAGCCTCGCTGTGGCCGTCTGAGCCACTAGCCCCACGCAGCTGTGCCCCTCCTCTAAGCGGCTAAGCTGGAATAGCTCCAACCACTACCCCTGGGCCCCCAAACCTGGGTTGGCCACTTCACACTATATTAGTGTTCTGGTTCCAATTTCTTTTCCTGCTCGGTTCACATTTCAGGAAGTTAAATTTTTTGCGGCTTCCATTTCCACCCAAGGTGGGTTAACGAGGGCTTGGATTTAACTTCTTGCCTGAAAAAAACCTTCATATCCAGAGAAGGTGTACCAGACTGTGGTATTCAAGGTGCTGCAAATCAGCCAATGAAGGATAGCGAGGCCGGAGAAAGGCTAGAGATGAGCCCAGAGCAGCCCTGCTTACTGCCTTGAGAGTGCTCAGGCTGCCAGTGGTGCCGGAAGGGAACCCAGCAGAGCCTGGGGTCTCTCTGAACTCTAGAAGTAGAGCTGCGAGTAAGCCAGAAGGCTGGAGTTTGCAGAGCAGAGGAGCATTGGCCAGGAAAATACCTTTCTTGGAGAGACATAAAGGGAAGGAAAAGACAAGCCACAGTCTGGGAAAAAATATTTGCAAATGAAATATCTGATAAAAGATTTTAATCCAGAAGGTATAAAGAACTTTCAGGTGGCACCCATAGCTCAGTGGTTAGGGCGCCGGCCACATACACCAAGGCTGGTGGGTTCAATCCCGGCCTGGGCCAGCTAAACAACAACAACAAAAAATAGCCCGTGTTGTGGCAGGCGCCTATAGTCCCAGCTACTCGGGAGGCTGAGGCAAAAGAATCGCTTAAGCCCATGAGTTTGAGGTTGCTGTGAGCTGTGACATCACAGTACTTTACCCAAGGTGACAGCTTAAGACTCTGTCTCAAAAAAAAAAAAAAAGATTGATCATATCATTTCCTGATGAGGATATGGAAGAATTGGCGTTCTCATATATTGCTTGTGGGAATGTAAAATGGTATATAGTGGAAGCTCTGTAAGTTGACCACCCAAGGGACTGTAACAAACTGGTCAACATACAGAGGTGGGCAACATAAGGAAGTAGGCCTATGAAAATTAGGTCAATTTAAGAAGGTGATCAACTATAAAGGTTCTTTTTTTTTTTTTGAGACGGTCCCACTCTGTTGCCCCAGGCTAGAGTGCTATGGTGTTAGCCTAGCTTACAGCAACCTCAAACTCCTGGGTTCAAGTGATCCTCCTGCCTCAGCCTCCTGAGTAGCTGGGACTACAGGTGCCTGCCATGAGGCCCAGCTACATTTTCTATTTTTAGTAGAGGCAGGGCCTTGCTGTTTCTCAGGCTGATCTCAAACTCCCCAGCTCAGGTCATCCACTCACAGGCCTCCCAGAGTGCTAAGATTACAGGCATGCACCCGGCCAACTATGGAGTTTCTGTACTTTGGAAAATGTTTGGCAGTTTCTTAAAAATATGCCTATTATATAAGGAATGACCGAGCCATTCCACTCCCAGATGCTTGCCCAACAGAAACGAAAGTGTGTATTCATACAGGCTTGTACCAGAATGTTCATAGCAGCTTTAGTGGTAATTAATAAAAACTAGAAAATATGAATGTCTATCCACAGGCAAATGGATAAACAATTTGTGATATATATGTACAAGGAAAGATTGTTGAGCAATATAAAGGAGCAAACTATTAAAACACGCAAAACATGGATAAATCTTAAAATAACTGTGCTGAGCAAAAGAATCCAGACAAAAGAGTACGTATTAGGTGGTGCCTGTGGCTCAGTGAGTAGGGCGCTGGCCCCATATACGAAGGGTGGCAGGTTCAAACCCAGCCCCAGCCAAACTGCAACAAAAGATAGCTGGGCATTGTGGCAGGCGCCTGTAGTCCCAGCTACTAGGGAGGCTGAGGCAAGAGAATAGCCTAAGCCCAGGAGTTAGAGGTTGCTGTTGAAAGACTTGGGACAGGACCCCCCACTCTGTCCTGAATGGCGACGACCCCAATCAACCGCAAGAGACGACACTTGATGCAATCAGCAAGAGGATTTTATTCCAACATGCTGGGGCTTAACTCATAACTCTTTCAGGAGCAGAGGAGTCAAGCCCCGAACAGCAGGTTTTACAGGCTTATAAAGGCAAAAACAACAAAGTAGGGAGGGGTAGCAGACATAGCAGGGGCTTTCCAGATAAGAAGAACTCTGGTTCATTACTCATCTGTCTTAAGACAAGATCAGCAGTTAAACATTTGCTTAGCTCTTTTCTCAGAACCGGTTACCGGTTATCTGCTTCAGCTCGGGGCTATTTCCTGGAACAGTTACAAAGGTCACATTCTTATGGTAGGGGGCGAGAGGTGCTGCTACATGGCTGGTCCCCCCCCCCCTTTTTGGATTTGGTAGTACTTTCCTTCACTGTGAGTTGTGATGCCACAGCACTCTCTACCAAGAGTGACAAAGTGAGACTCTGTCTCAAAAAAAAAAAAAGAAAAGAAAGAAAAGGAGTACATGTTGTATAACATGATTTCATTTATGTAAAATTCTAGAAAATGCAAACCGATCTGCAGAGACAGAGTATCAGCAGCTGCTTGGAATGGGGAATATCGGGAGGGCCATGAAAGAGGGGATTGCAGAAGGATTTCTTTGAGGCTTGATGAATTGATGAATGTGTTTATTGATTGTGGTGATGATTTCATGAGTAGACATCTATGTCAAAACTTATCAGATTGTACCCTTTAACACATAGCTTGCTGTATGTAAATGTTGGAGGGGCTAACAGCCACACAGGAACTCTTTCTCCTCCTCCTACCCTTCTCCTTCTAAGACAAAGACAGAAAGGAACTGCAAACCAACCCCTCCTGCGAAGTTCATGTCAAAGACCTTAACTTTCTGGGCAAGCTGTGGAATTTGCCTATCCCTATATAAAAGGGCTCTCTGACTGCCCCTGGGCACAGACATCACCTTTGCACGCCTTAGCCTCCCCTTTCTATAAACCTGGCCTTGAATATCTCTGCTGTCATCTCCGAGGGCTACTGCTTCTACCTTTCAGTAAATTATACATCAACAAAGGTATTAAAATTGAAAATAAATCAAATTGTTGTTAGGATGATGCTTGTTAGGTAAACTGAACAAATACTCTTTTTAGCACCCAATCACCTTTCTACTGTCCTGCATCTATGGCCTTGGACTGAACGGTCACTAGAGAACTTTCACTTCGGGGCAAGAAATCCTTAAGTTTGGGTGTTAGGGAAGATTTTTATTATTTCCTACTATGGCCCGTATGTATGCAGACAGGAAGGAATGGAGTTCACACTAATTATTGTTGAATGGAAAAGGAGCAGAGGGGAAATAGAATCACTGCCAGGTCAAGGCCCACGAATGAAAGTGGGAGGGCAAGAGCTTGCACTTGCTTGGGTCCAGAGCTTACTGGCTATTCTATCATCCCATTATGGGGTATGGGGTAAAAACAAAAAAAATATACAGCACATGTTTATTTTTTATGAACACATAGCCAAGGGAAAATCAGAAATTGAATAAGCGATATTCTCAGAACCTAATTGTAGCTTTTTGGTGACAGAGGAGGCATCTGCTTAAAGTGGTGGGACAGAAGTCTGCATGCTTCTCTGTATGACATGCGCCTGCACGTTCAGGTCATCAGAAGGCTTAACTGATTTACATATATTTTTACCTTTTATTACTCTTTTAGGAGACAGGATCTCATTCTGTAGCCCAGGCTGGAGTGCAGGGCCCACTGCTTGAAGGATCCTCTTGCCTTAGCTTCCCGAGTTTCTAGGGCTCTAGGCATGTGCCACATCTAGCTAATTTTTAAAAATATTTTTATAGGATGGGGTCTTCCTGTGTTGCCCAAACCATTGCAAGCTGGTCTTAAACTCCTAGCTCCCAAAGTACTGGAATTACAGATGTGAGTCACCACACCCACCCCAGAAGGCTTTTTATAATTACGGTCATTTGCAGAACAGTCAGAAAGAGAGTTTCCTAGCAGAATTCTTAAAGACCTAAAAGAATGGGTTGCAGGGCTCATCAATACCTCGCATATGAAGAATGAAACACAACAATAGCCTAGGGTGAAGGAGGGAAGGCGAGGGAGAACGGAGGGGAGGGGGTAGATTGATAGAGGGAGGGTTAGTAGGGGGACCACACCTACAGAGCACATTGCAAGTACAAGTTGGATCTATCAGGTGTAGGAACACAAATGTCTTACTGCTGTAACTGAGTAAATGAGGCGAAGGCTATGTTGATTAGTAGGATGTAAGCAGCCCATTTTATACAAATAAGTCCATTTTGTACAAATAATCAACACATCGAATCCCATAATGGCATAAATGTTATTTATGATCTATGTACAAATGACTTAATAAAACAAAACAAAACAAAACAAAAAGACCTGTTGAGATTGTGGCTTTGTGAGAAGTCAGGGGCATCTTCTCTTCCAGCTTTTCATTATTACAGGCAGCCCCTGAGTACAAACATCCAACTGATATTTGCAACACGAATGGACTCTCCCCCTCACGAACGGAGGCTATTACTGGTAATAGGTAAATGTACCTGTTCTAGCTTACATACAAATTCAACTTAAGAACAAGCCTCCAGGATCTATCTCATTCCTAACCCAGGGACTGCCTGTACTGATTATTGGTGTAGTGCGTTTTCTCTCTCTCTCTCTCTCTCTCTCATGTGTAGACAGAAGAAGAGACACCAGGTAGAACAGTTAGAAACAGGACAGTATCAGGTCACCAGGATTTTGTTTTTTTTTCCAAACTAGAAGAGGGCTTAGCATTTGCACATGACAAAGACGTGTTAGAAATTCAGTGGTGAAAGATGCTTTATTTAATGAGAGTGATCTTTTTTTTTTGCAAGAATCTGGTAACATCATAATACAATTAATCAGCAGGGACAGGCTTAAAAGATAAGCACATGAAAAGAATTTTCTATTACTGGGCTCCTTTGTCAGGGGTCAGGTTATGACCTCAAATGCTACGTAATATCACTGATGTGTAGAAATTTAACTTTTAAAGGGATGCTAGACAGTAAAAATCACTTGGGATACCTATAACATGTTAGTGCCCATATCTTTTAGATCACCAGAAACAAAAAGATAAAAAAAAATATTACCTGAATCTTATGATTAGGATACACAAAACAGCATACAAGACAGTTCACAGTTAAATCAGAATTTTTTTTGGTTTGACTCTATGAATTTATGAAAGAGGATGAGTTGTGAAAGGCAAAAGAAGGCTTCTTAATAACGTGTCTGGGACAAGGAATACCTGGGAAACGCCTCTGAGTATTGCGCAGGATATGTAGGAAGGTATCTTAAATATTCACAGCGCTTGGGAGGTCGATGATAATAGCAGTTATAGTTTCTGGAAGATTGGTAATTTTTATTCACCAAATAGTATATCATCAGAGATTAAAAATCAGAATGTACAGAAGTGCCACTACAGGCCGGGCGTGGTGGCTCACACCTGTAATCCTAGGACTTTGCGAGGCCAATATGGGGGCTGTTGCTCGAGGCAAGTAGTTTGAGACTAGTCTAAACAACATATCAAGACCCCGCTTCTACAAGAAATAATTAAAAAATTAGCCAAGTGTGGTGGTGTGCGTTGGTAGTCTTAGTTATTCATCATTTGGGAGGATTGCTTGAGTTTAGGAGTTTGAGCTGTGATACTGCTGTGTACTCTAGCCTGGGGGACAGAGGGAGACCCTATCCCAACAACAGAAAGAGTGTTACAACTGATAATCCTTTTTTTCTGATTCTAGAAAGGTTAATACACAAGTTTTTAAGGGCAAGGTATATGGTGGACATTTGCCATTATTTTGGCCACTCAGCATCTGAAACCCCTTCCTATGTTAGGAGAATTCCCTAAATTTACATCTTGGTGGCAGAGGCTGAAATATCCCAGATGCTGCATTCCCATGCTTTGTCATTAGCGTGCAGCCATGTGGCCTGGGTTTCACCAGAGACACCTATGCTAGATGTTTGACTTGGGAGCTGGTAATAAAAACAACACAACAGGGGTGGTGCCTCTGGCTCAAGGAGTAGGGCGCCGGTCCCATATGCCGGAGATGGCAGGTTCAAAGCTAGCCCTGGCCAAAAAAACAAAAAAACAAACAAACAAAAAAAAACCACAACAGTTGTCCCAAGCAAAAATGGTAACTTCACCTAGAAATGATGAAGCTTTCTTTCACTTTGGGTGAGTCAACTGCAGTGGTTGCTGGCAGGTAAATTTCCAGGGGCAGAACCAGCAGCCGTGCTGACAGGTGGAAGTTGTGAGGTCTAATTCCCTGCTGAGAGCCACCCAATCTTTTCAATTAACTTGTTTGACTGCTTGTAATGACTACTCATTATTTAAAAAAATCAGTATGATATAGAAAAGGTCAATCAACGTGTGTGTGCTTCTGTGTATGTCTATGAACATACACACATGTAGGGGTTTCCTCTGAAATTGGCATCATACCATACAGTTTTGTGCTTGCTTTTTGAAATAAAATTTTTGACTATGTTTTCTATGCCTTTCTTTGACAATATAATTCTAAATAACTACATTATTTAACTGTTCTATTGGATATTTAATTTTTGCTGACACAGACTTTGAAGAATATTCTTGCATGTAAAACTTTAACTATGTTTCCAATTGTGGTTTTAGAATGAATTCCTAGATGGCAGATTACTTGTTTACTTGGTAAATTTTAACTTTTTTTTTTTTTGGCTGGGGCTGGGTTTGAACCCACCTACTCCTTTGAGCCAGAGGTGCCACCCAGCTAAATTTTAACCTTTTTTTTTTGGATTTTTGGCCGGGGCTAGGTTTGAACCCGCCACCTCTGGCATATGGGACCGGCGCCCTACTCCTTGAGCCACAGGCGCCACCCTAAATTTTAACCTTTTTAAGACTCTTCAGACACTTGAAAAATGGTTCTCTGAAGGTGGCTGACCCACTCCAGATTTTGAATATAAAGCATTGATATTGAACTTTTTAAAAAGAGGAATGACAAACATAAAAATACTTTTAAACAATGGATACAGTACTTACTCTGAGAATACATTACTTGTCTGGCAAGGCTATGTGCTTTAATTATCACATTTAAACATCATAAAGACACTTTCTGTTGGTATTTTTCAGCCTCAAAATAAGGGGGGGGGTAGCCAAATATCTTACTGAAAGTCTAATAACTCACACAATATGGACCCAGGAATCAAGTATTGGTTTTCAGATTACAAAGTTCATTGTCTTTTCCTATGTCATTATAAACTAAGAACTTAGCTCATTTTTGAGTTTAGAAATGAATACTTGAGGGCAGCGCCTGTGGCTCAGTTGGTAAGGCGCCGGCCCCATATACCGAGGGTGACGGGTTCAAACCCAGCCCCGCCAAACTGCAACCAAAAAATAGCTGGGTGTTGTGGCGGGCACCTGTAGTCCCAGCTACTTGGGAGGCTGAGGCAAGAGAATCACTTAAGCCCAGGAGTTGGAGGTTGCTGTGAGCTGTGTGAGGCCACGGCGCTCTACCGAAGGCCATAAAGTGAGACTCTGTCTCTACAAAAAAAAAAAAAAGGAAATGAATACTTGGGAGGAAAGAAGTATTAAGTGAGTTGGTAGTAGTAGAAAAGAGGCAGAGAACGAATTAAAAAGCATAGTAAGGCTTGACTCCTGTAGCTCAAGTGGCCAAGGCGCCAGCCACATACACCAGAGGTGGTGAGTTTGAATCCAGCCTTGGACCCGCCAAATGACAATGACAACTATAACCAAAAATAGCCAGGCTTGTGGTGGGTGGCTGTGGTCCCAGCTACTTGGGAGGCTCAGGCAAGAGAATCCCTTAAGCCCAAGAGTTGGAGGTTGCTGTGAGCTGTGATGCCATAGCGCTCTAACCAGGGTGACAAAGTGAGACTCTGTCTTAAAAAAAAAAAAAAAAAGCATAGTAAGCCTTGTTAAAAGAATTTACAAACTAACAAAACACAGTGTTAGCAGGGCATTTTAACCAATGAGTATTTATTAAAAGCCAGTGGTGCACCAGGCACAGCTATTGGCCAGTAGGCTAAAAAATACAAACGATGTAACCAATTCACTCTTATTAGCTTATCTGATTAAACAAAATACTTTTCATAGAAATGATTATAAAATGCATTGTAGATAGAAACAGAATATCATTTATACTTACAGATCTAATGGTACCCTAAATAATTATTAATAAAAACCAGCCAACCCATACGGTAAATAAAGTTAGCAACCATCAGTTCTTTATTTTAGTCAGCAAAAGAGAAAAACATATCACAGTCATGCTGAAATGGGTCTCAGCCTTGTCAAACACTGAATACAGACATCTTATTTCAAAACTGCTAACACAATCCACCTACAATCTGAAAAAATTCAGTGTTTTTCATCCTATATCCAATCACTATTACACCTTTTGGCTTAAAGATTAGTTTTGGTTCCAAAGTAAGTTTAATTTAGTATTTCAGTCCCATGCCTCACAGATTCTTGGCCTGGGCTGGGTGAAAAACACTTCAATAAGCTATTAGTTACAGCAACAAAACAAAAATAAACAGAATAGTTCCATCCATGTTGCCCTCTATTCTTGGCAAAGCTGAACTGAGAAATTAATATACACATGTGATTTAAACCAGAACATAATAGCAGAAGCAAAACAAACAAACAACACCCCCCCCCCAAAAAAAACCCCGACAAAATGTAGGTGTTACTTGTTTGAAGCAAGCCTGTTCATTTAGAGCCATTTATTGCCTTTCTGATACTCATGGCTAATTCTTTAAAGGACCACACTGAATTTGCTGGTATATAATACATTTCTTACTTTGCAGGTTCATGTACAGGAGAAAAAAAGGAAGGTGGTGAGAACTTAGAAGGCGTGGAGTGTTTCCTGACACCATCACAATAACGGCTGAACCTCAATCATCCAAGGGGCGGCGTCTATCAGGCCTTTCCTGAGACCTCCAGAGATGGGTCTGTTTTCTTCAGGCAGCAGCAGCAAAACTTCCTCAGAGAGGCAAGGTCAACTTTTATTGCACAAGAACCAAAATTATTCCCCTTCCCCCCGTCCTGAGCTGGAGACCTCCAAGTGTGCAGAGGTATCTGGATTCTCATCCACCTGAGCCTCCGACCAGCAGGGAGCGCTCAACCAGAACGCCTCGGGGAGCACCGTCTTCCAAGGAAAACATGAGGTATTAGGTCGGCCCAGGAAATCTGGTCGGTCAGTCACCATTCTCAAGCAGCTTTTGTAAGTTATTTTGTATCTTGAAAAAATAAAAAAAGAGAAGTTCCTATTATTAAGTAGAATGAGGCATAGTAAGGGCATATTTGCTATGGCCCTTGTAATGCTTGAGATTAATCTGTTCTACCTTGCATAAAAGACATGAGTTAAATTTAGATGAGGCAAACAAATGCTTTTTCATGGCATAGAATTCTGTCTGATAAACACCTTTGAAATGAAATGATAGGGCCAAAAAAAAAAGAAAAAAAAGGAATGTCATACAGATGAAAATGTTGGGTGGTGCCTGTGGCTCAAGGAGTAGGGCACCAGCCCCATATACCAGGGGTGGCAGGTTCAAGCCTAATGCCGGCCAAAACTGCAAATAAAACAACAACAACAACAAAACCTCAGGTCACATTAAAAAAAAAAAAAAAAAGAAAAGATGAAAATGTCAACAGAAGACTGAGAGAAATGAGACAGAAGAAAAAGAAAAAAAGAACTGGCAACACCAGGTGTGACCGAAATGCATTCAGAGACAATGGGAAATTGGTCTTTACAGAAACTATTTAATGGTTTTTTTTGAGACAGTCTCACTGTGTCAACCTGGGTAGAATGCTGTGGCATCAACCTCAAACTTTTTTTTTGTTGTGCAGTTTTTGGCCGGGGCTGGGTTTGAACCCACAACCTCTGGTACATGGGGCCGGTACCCTACTCCTTGAGCCACAGGTGCCGCCCTCAACCTCAAACTTTTGGGTTCGAGCAATCCTCCTGCCTAAGCCTCTTGAGTAGCTGGGACTATAGGTACCTGCCATAATGCCCAGCTACTTTTTCTATTTTTAGTAGAGATAGAGATTGGTCTTGAACTCTTGAGCTGAAACGATCCACCTGCCTTGGCCTCCCAGAGTGCTAGGATTAAAGGCGTGAGCCATCATGCCTGGATCCATTTAATGATTTTAATCAGGAAATACCACATAATAATGTTTTATGCTCCTATTAGACAATAAACATACAACATTCCCAAGGAATGTTTGTGATGTCCTATAGGAGTGCTTAGGGCAAGTGGAGCAGAAAGGGACGTGATAGGTATGTGCTGGAAACTACACGCATGCTCCCCAGACCACACAACACCACACAAAGGCAGGTTGTATGCATGCAATTCAGGGCCGGGGAGGGTAAGTGATGGGACCAGTTATAAAGGCTGTGAGAGGCAGAGGGGATAAGCATAGAGGTCTGACTGTAAAATTTATGTTCTCTCCACTCTACTGCTCCACCATCAATGCCACTTCCATTACTAGAAAGTAACTATTTACTTCTTTCCTCACATTCCTGCCTCCTGTCTTCCCCCCCCCATCCCTCAGGACCCAGGATAACTGGAAAAACAGAAATGAGATGGCAGAAAAAGGAAAGAAACCAAGGACTGACATCCAAAATCCATAAAACATACCTATAGAGACAAAAAACCCAAAAGTGAAACAAAGAGGTAAATAGGTGATTTGTAGAAGAAAACCCCCAAACCCAAATGGTCAATAAATATGTAAGATGTTCAACCTTGGCAGTCATTAGGAAAATACAAATGAAACCCAGAATGTCACGGGGTCTCACACTACCAGACTGGACGTGGGAAGCCTGGGTGCACCAGAATGATGCGGCTGGAAAGATTTAGAGGACGCACTGGAAGACAGAATTCTTGCCAACTAATTAGTCAATCAGTGGCAAGTGAAAAGAGCAAAAAGTTGACATTTTTTCTCTTTGTTTTTTGAGATAGAGTCTTATTATGTTGCCCTGGGTAGAGTGCTATGACGTCACAGCTCACAGCAACCTCCAAGTCTTGGGCTTAAGCGATTCTCTTGCCTCAGCCTCCCAAGTAGCTGGGACTACAGGCGCCTGCCACAACGCCTGGCTATTTTTTTGTTGCAGTTGTCATTGTTGTTTAGCTGGTCTGGCCGGGTTCAAACCCACCAGCTTGGGTGTATGTGGCCAGTGCTCTACCCACTGAGCTACGGGTGCTGCCAAGAGTTAACAATTTTTGTTATATTTGCGACAAAGGTGACTGAAAGGTTAGTGGTGCCAGGAACACTGATAGGGACGTTATATGGAAAGATCATGGGGTTTGGACATGATCAGTCTCCTCTGAAATAGAGTAGGAAGGATTTGCTGGTATGGAACAGGAGTGGAGCCCAGTCTCAGATCCCTGCAGCCTCGCAGCCTGTAGCTGCACTTTCGCCAGCGGGCTGTGCTGGGTTAGTGTCCTATTTCCTCTGTAGAGGAGGCCAACCAATCACAAGAACGTGGGTGTGGCCTAGTAATTTTTCTTTTGAGGAGGGGTCTCCCTTTGTTACCCAGGCCAGAGTGCAGTGGTGCAGTCTCCGCTCATTGTAACCTTGAACCCCTGGTTCCAGAGATCCTCCTGTTTCTGTCTCCCAAGTAGACGGGACTATAGGTGCACACCACCATGCCCAGTTAACCCCCTTGCCCCCTTTTCTTTTCTTTTGGAGATTGGGGGGAAGGTCTCACTCTGTCGCCTAGTCTGAAGTTCAGGATTGCGATCATAGCTCAGGTCAACTTTGAACTGGGCTCAACTGTGAACTCCTCTGCCTTAGCCTGCTAAGTTACTGGGATAATAGGCATGAGTCACTGCACCGGCTATCCCTCTTTTTATCATTCTTACCGCTGTGTACAAAGTGTAACGTTTTCGAATGTTAACATGTACATTTTGACCCCAGTCCAGTCTTTCTGATTCTGCCTTGGGACAAAGGTGGTCTCTGCTGGTACTCCTATAGGACTCCCTGGCCGCCTCACTGGACTCTGAAGTCCTGCCTAAAACCCAGCCAGCTGTTGGCCTTCTGTGATCAAGTCTTTCTGTTTCCTGATTACTGAATGTAGCATGGCAGAAATGTGGGAAGAAACAAGAAAGAAGGCTGCAGGATTCCATGTGTTTCTGATCCAAAGGATATCATCTGTATATCAGAGCGGACAAAACTGAAAATTAATACCACTCCATTTTCTAGGTTAGCATGAAAGCTAAACATTTGTAAGCATTTCATTAAAAAAAAAAAAACAAAAACCATAATTTATCTTCAATTCTCAGAATCTAACGTTTTAGAAAGGAAAAAAATTTTGGTACCTAACTCATACCTTCTCAGGTTGATTTTGGATGCAAAAGAAATAGTTTCCAAGTTTGGTCGTAGATAGAATGATTCAGTATGAATTATCTGTGCTGACTTAGTTTAGATGTTTGAAAAAGTCTTCCCTCTCAATGTTTTAGTTGTTAAATGCTAGATAACCAGAGTAGGAAAACAAAGATAATTTTCTCATTTGTATTTCATATTTCTTCCCAAGTAAGCACAAACTGCACTATTAGGTAAAGCCACCAAATTCTGGATTCTTTACTTAATTTTTCATTTTTATTTTTTGCAGTTTTTGGCTGGGGCTGGGTTTGAACCCACCACCTCTGGTATATGGGGCAGGCGCCCTACTCCTTTGAGCCAAAGGTGCTGCCCAATTTTATTTTTTTTTTTGAGACAGAATCTCACTTTGTTGCCTTGGTAGAGTGCTGTGGCATCACAGATCACAGTAACCTCAGACTCAAGTGATCCTACTGCCTCAGCCTCCCGAGTACTTGGGACTACAGACGCCTGCCACAACACCTGGCTATATTTAGAGATGGGGTCTTGTTGTGGCTCAGGCTGGTCTAGAACTCATGAGCTCAGTTGATCTACCTGCCGTGGCCTCCCAGAGTGCTAGGATTACAGGTGTGAGCCACCGTGCTCAGTCAGATTCTTCTTCTTCTTTTTTTTTTTTTGAGACAGAGCCTCAAGCTGTCAACCTGGGTAGAGTGCTGTAGTATCACAGCTCACAGCAACCTCCAACTCAAGTCTTAAGTGATTCTCTTGCCTCAGCCTCCCAAGTAGCTGGATTACAGGTGCCCGCCACAATGCCCGGCTATTTTTTGGTTGTAGTTGTCACTGATGTTTGGCAGGCCCTGCTGGGTTCGAACCTGCCAGCTCTGGTGTATGTGGCTGGTGCCTTAGCCGCTTGAGCTATAGGTGCTGAGCCCAGATTCTTCACTCTAAATCTTTCTTAAAAGATTAGGGTAAAAGCAAAGTACTTACTGAATGAGAAGGGAGCATGGTGGCTCCTACCTGTAATCCTAGCACTCTGAGACTCCAAGGTGGGAGAATTGCTTGCGCTCAGGACTTAGGAGTTCAAGACTAGCCTGAGCAAGAGGTGACCCTGTCACTACTAAAAATAGAAGAACTAGCCAGGCATTGTAGCAGGTGCCTGTAGTTCCAGATACAGTCCCAGAGGCTGAGGCAGGAGGATCTCTTGAACCCAAGAGTTTGAGGTTGCTGTGAGCTGTGATGCCAGGGCACTCTACCTAGGGAGACAGAGACCTGTCTCATTAAAAAAAAAAAAGGGAGAGAAATGTTGAAAGGAGAAGAAAATAAGACATGTTAATCAGGTTAAACTTCTGGGATATTTCTGGAGTGCTTTTCTTCTCTGTGTTTAGACATGCCCAATGGGAAGATACTTTTAGAGGTAAAGGTTCATTAGCCGCCTTATCAACAAAGCCTATAGCTAGGTCCTGAGAACAGTCAAGCAGAGGGCTTCTGAGCACAACTCTGCAGTCAGGCAGACCTGCCCAGTCTGTCAACTTCCTAGGAGTGTCACCTTGAGCAAGCTAACCCAAAACTTTGATTCTCCCTCTGTCAAATGGGAACAATGACACCTGTCTTCCAAGGTTCTACTAGGGATTGAATGAAAACTTTTACATATGGCAACAATCAGTCTGGGTGGAGTTGGGGTTGTAGTTTTAGGTCAGGCCAGTGGTCTCCAGTTCACTCCATACTGTGTCCTGAGCTGAGCCTTGATGTCAACAGTCACTTACCATTAGGTCCTATGACACAAAGAAATACTATTTCTAGCCAAGGAGGAAAGACAAAAAATTGACCAATAAGACCATGTGTTCCAAGAAAAGTTTCTTTGTGGAAGTAAAAAATATCCTTCCACATTTACCATGTTAACTCCCTGGCTAGGTATGGTCATTTAGGTCATCTGCTACGACACTAAAGGTGTCTGAGTGTATCAACCTTGACCTGACCCATGGCCATCCACAGGCACTACTGTTAGCACCACTATACACAGGAAAGAAATAGATCACCTTTTCTAATTTCACTATGTTAGCTGTAAGCTCTTGGCAGAGGACTTCCACATTTAATTGTACTTGTGACCCCAGGCCAGATGGTGCTGTCTGTCTGTAAGAACAAAGAGAAAAATTATTATGAGCAGGGATGGCAAAATAAAGGAAGTGGAATGAACACATTTTAAATTCACTTGAACAGAAAACTAGTTTATAATAGTTTAATATAATAATATAATGTAATAGAACATTTCATTTGTTAACATCAGAAAGGCCCTGCCATAATTCAGAGTAGACATTCAGGGGACTAATTTTTAAAAGCTCAGTTGGAAATCTCTTAAGCTATTTTTATATTAGTTGGTGTGGTATGACTTGGCTTACAAACAAAAATCAGACAAGTATTCTCAAGTATGGGCGGGGGGGGTTCAGAACCCTTTTATTAACCCTAACAGACTCGCTACCCCTAACACAGCATAAATTTGCAAGAATGATTTCTCTTTTCAATCATATACATATTTTTTATTGGAAGAAGTTGCCATTTATATTTGAACTTTCAAAAAGATTAGGAATGTTTATCTAGTTAATAAAATTTCCATTGCAATGTGAGATTTTTACAGAGACTTGCTGTACAATATAACTGCCCTTGTCTGTAGTCTAACAGATGATGTATTCAATGTTTACCATCTGACTCTGTATGGCCCATCTGACTCTTACCCTGGGTCCACTGGAGGTCTATACCAGCTAACACTGTAGACAGTTTGGAGATGTATATACATTTTCCTGGGGAGATGGTGTAAAGCTGTTTATCTGATTTTCATGTTAAGGTTAAGAACTATGATCTGTCTCTTCTTTTTTTTTGAGACAGAGCCTTAAGCTGTCACCCTGGGTAGAGAGCTCACAGCTCACAGCAACCTCCAACTCCTGGGCTCAAGCGATCCTCCTGCCCCCACCTCCCAAGTAGCTGGGACCACAGGCGCCCGCCACAATGCCCGGCTATTTTTTGGTTGCAGCCGTCATTGTTGTTTGGCGGGCCCAGGCTGGATTCGAACCTGCCAGCTCAGGTTTAGCCGCTTGAGCTACAGGCGCCGAGCCACTCTGTCTCTTCTTTGACTTCTTGGTTGTGCTTTAATTTTACCTATCTTTTTTTTTTTTTTTTTTTTGTAGAGACAGAGTCTTACTTTATGGCCCTCGGTAGAGTGCCGTGGCGTCACATGGCTCACAGCAACCTCCAACTCCTGGGCTTAAGCGATTCTCTTGCCTCAGCCTCCCGAGTAGCTGGGACTACAGGCACCCGCCACAACGCCCAGCTATTTTTTGGTTGCAGTTTGGCCGGGGCCGGGTTTGAACCCGCCACCCTCGGTATATGGGGCCGGCGCCCTACTGACTGAGCCACAGGCGCCGCCCTTACCTATCATTTTTTTTCTAATCCTCTCTGTATTATTCTAATTTTATTATTTATTTATTTGAGACAGCCTCAGCTTGGTGCCTGTGGTTCAAGTGGCTAAGGCGCCAGCCACTACACCTGAGCTGGCGGGTTCAAATCCAGCCCAGGCCCACCAAACAATGATGGCTGCAACCAAAATATTCGCTGGGCGTTGTGGCAGGTGCCTGTAATCCCAGCTACGAGGGAGTCGGAGGCAGGAGAATTGTTTGAGCCCAGGAGTTGGAGGTTGCTGTGAGCTGTGATGCCATAGCCTTCTACTCAGGGTGACAGCTTGAGGCTCTGTCTCAAAAAAAAAAAAAAAGAGAGACAGAGGCTTAAGCTGTCACTGGGTAGAGGGCTGTGGCATCACAGCTCACAACAACCTCCAACTCCTGGGCTTAAGAGATTCTCTTGCCTCAGCCTTCCAAGTAGATGGGACTACAGGCACCTGCTACAACGCCCGGCTATTTTTTGGTTGTAATTGTCATTGTTGTTTGGCAGTGCTGGGCTGGATTCGAACCCGCCAGCTCTGGTGTATGTGGCTGGCGCCTCAGCCGCTTGAGTTACAGACACCAAGCCTATTATTCCAATTTTAGCATTTGTGCTGCTGAAGCAAGTAGAAGTTGTAGGCTTCGAATGGCAGTAATGGTCTTACTTTACTTAGGGTCGATTTTGGAGATATAGGCACTTGGTAAACTACTGATGATTATCTAAATGGTAAGAAAGCATCTTTCTATTTCCTAGTACTGAAATAAATAATGTATTTTTTATCCCTAATCCACAGAAATGCAATCTGAATCCTTGATTTTCTGGATAAGTGACCCAAGGCCTGGAGAACTAACTTATGGTGTGAGATTCTGAGTAGCAGCTATGTTCTCATCACTGAGTTAGGGATCTGGAGGAAAGCAGACCCATGGAGGAGCCTACAAGCTACAGGCTGTTCATCTGTAAACCAAGTTGGTAATATGTGGAGGTTCAAAAGAATGGTGCTTTAGCAACTGAAGAAGCAGATTTCATGTGTGGATTTAGCCACCAGGGTAGCATAGGTGGATTAATGTGAATGAAGAAAATACTGAGGAAGCCCAGGTCCTGGAACAGTGTTTATTAACAGATCTTCCTATTATGGGTGTTTCCTTACCTCCTGTCAAATGTGATCTTTGTGGTTTTTCCTGTAAATGGTTATTTTTCAGATTGTCCTTCCTCCTCGGTTGAGTGTTCTAATAACAGAATGAGTATTCCAATTGCCTTCTTTCTTTTCTTTTTCCTTCGTTCCTTCCTTCCTTTCCTTTCCTTCCTTCCCTCCTTTCTTTCTTTCTTTTTTTTTTTTTTTTGAGACAGAGTCTTTCTATGTTGCCCTGGGTAGAGTTCCATGGTGTTGCAACTCACCGCAACCTCAAACTCTTGTGCTTAAGCAATTTTCTTGCCTCAGCCTCCCAAGTAGCTGCGACTACAGGTGCCCACCATAACGCCTGGCTAGTTTTTAGTTGTAGTTGTCATTGTTGTTTGGCAGTCCTGGGCTAGATTCGAACCCGCCAGCTCTGGTGTCTGTGGCTGGCCCCCTAACTGCTGAGCTACAGACGCTGAGCCCCAATTGCCTTCTATTAGTGGAATTTCCTTCTCATTATCACCAAGTTAAGTAAATGATAACAGGACATGAGGTATATTTTCCTAATAAAACTATCTCCTATGAGATAGTAAACTAATAGTCTATATGAGTCACCTTTAACTCTAGGTGTATTAACATTTTGAATGATGGTAGAGAGTAAGGGTGAGGTATCAATCTATTCCAAACTGTTGATTAAACCTTCTGTATTTTATTGGTTCAGATGTATATTTATGGGTCAAAAATAACCTGTACTCCAGCATACATGTAAGCCGCAGGACAAGGATTTACCTGATTCTTAGAAGTAAAGAAAGGTTCTCAGAACAGTACAGCACAGTAGTTCTCAAAGTATAGAACCCAGGTCAGTGTCCTCAGCATCACTTGGGCACTTGCTAGAAATGCAAATTCTCAGGTCCCACCCCAGACTTAATGAATCAGAAACTCTGCGACGGGCCCTGAAATATCTTTTAACAAAAGACCTCTAGATGCTTCTGATGTACATTAAAGGTTGAGAACCAGTGGGAGACTTGAAAGCCCACGATCTTTGTAATTATAGAGACCTGCATCTGAATCCCGATTTTATTACAAATTGTAAGACATTGATCATTTCTCTGCATCTCAGTTTTCTCATCTGTAAAATGGGAATGATCGTTCTCTTATGAGAGTATGGTGAAAATATAATGAGCGAGAATTATATATGTCTGTATCCAATCTGATAGAATCTCCAGCACATGGTAGATACACTGTAAAGGAATATCTCTACTTTTAAAGTTTGGGCGAAACATCCACTTTCTAACATGGAATAATGTATTTCACTTTTTAGACAATGTTCAAAATCTTCATGCAAAGAAGTTTTTTAAAAAAGAACTCTACGTCTGAAAAGATTTAATTAGGTCGAGCATATTAAAAACAACTATTGAAAAAAATGTTCACAGACACATTCAACTAATTACTACTCACATGAATCTGTGTAGTGGTCAAGAGTTTGGGAAATGAATTATTATACAGGCTTAGTGCCTGTAGTGCAGTAGCTATGGCGCCGGCCACTACACCAGGGCTGGCAGGTTCGAACCTGGCCCAGGCCTGCTAAACAACAATGACAACTACAACAACAAAATAGCTGGGTGTTGTGGCGGGTGCCTGTAGTCCCAGCTATTTGGGAGGCTGAGGCAAAAGAATCACTTAAGCCCAAGAGTTGGAGGTTGCTGTAAGCTATCATGGCACTCAACCTATGGCAACATAGTGAGAGACTGTTTCAGAAAAAAAAACCAACAAAAAAAAAGAGTTATTATTCAGAATGGCATGTGCTGAGTTACTCCAATTGTTTCTTTTCTGTGAATGCTTGACTCACTGCCATTTAACTAAGATACACTTGTACAGTTGAATAAATGGGACAAGGTCACAGCCACATCTTAGAATAGCAGAGCAAGATAATGTAAGATTAGGCTTACTTCTTGCCATTTACTAGCAATACTATAAGCAACTCCAATATAGAGCAGGATTAGGTCATTATTTCTAGGACCCTCCTATCTTTCCACGTACACAGTAAATAAAATGTCTCACACTGAATGCATCTCCAGGAATGTCTGCTAAGAAGGATGTGAAGCTCAGGTTGATTGTTACTATTCTACTAATCTGAATAGCAAGCAGATGACAGCACTGGGGGGGGGGGGCGGTCTTACGCAGTATTATGGGTGTCCACAATGGAGGTCAGGGACGCCAGCCGCTCCTCCAGAGTGTTGATTCTGTACCTCATGTAGAAGGTTGAGATGATTAGTGCACAGACACTGAAAAGAGATTAGAAGAGAAATTTTCAACAGGATAATGGGTAGGACCTGATGATCATAAAATAATAAACTCAGAGCTAACTTGGTATACTCAAGGCAAGGCATTTTCCAAAATAACGGCTAAAAAGGCTCGAAAAATGTCCTTTTTACTCAGGCCGATGCTTGTCACAAAATTTGAAAGCTAGCAAGAGACTTAAGATCCTCTAGCCCAAGTCCTTCAATTTGCAAATAATGGTCATTCTAATAGGACTGGTCAAGGTGAGACCCAAGTTGGAGTACCAAGCCAGCGCCACTCCTCCCTTGAGGTATTGTCCTCCTCTGCTTGAAGACCCTGGGAAAAGAGTGCCCAGTCTCAGTCTCCGGTGACTCACAAATTCCTTGCTTTACACGGAAACCAGATGGGCATATCCTACTTGGTTGTGAGGAACAGCCTCCCAATGGGTCATGCTATTTTCAGAAGAATAACTAGTTCCAGACTAGATGATGGGGAGATAAAAGAGTCAGTGCCTAGGTTTTTAGTAAAGGGGATGATGACATTTTAAAGTTGTTTTGGCCTCTGTCTGGAGAATATGGGACAAATGGAAAAACAAAATTACTGCTGGAGAGGATGAATAAGTTCTAGTGTTCTATACCACCGCAGAATGACTACAGGTGACAATGACATACAGTTAAAGCTAGTGACACGAGGAGGCTATTGAACGCTAAAGGGGAAGTGGATGCTCATCAGCCTGCTGTGATCACCATATATTAGATGTCTTGAAACGTCAACGTGTACCTCACCAATACGTACTAGTACATGTCAATTAAAAATAAAATAAAAAAAGACAAATATGTAAGAACAAAGATGCTTCATAATTCACCGAAGTTCCCTATAGAAGAAACTCAGAAATGTGTCCTCTGCTGGATTTGGTACAATCATTATGAAAATATAACCTAAGCCTAAGAAAAAAACTGTTGAAATAGGAGACAGAAATTGTCAAAGAAAACATCTGGGTCACAATGAAGATAAGTGAGATTTACAACAGTTCTTGGTAATGTGAAGGGATGATTCCTTTAGGAAATTGAATCATTTTCTTAAATCGCTCATAATAAATTCATTTACTTACACAATTGTATAGAATATAAGAACATGTTGGAGAGTTGGGCATTTCTGGGGCCTGACTTTATGTATGAGTCCAGTGGTTTCTGACTGACCTGTTTAGGGGAGGGAAGGTGGGAAACAAAAAACAAATAATTAAAACCATAACACACTTCTTTCATCCAGCACCCCCTTCATCGGTAATTGGTACTTGAGAGAGGTAATTATTCCCAGGTAAAAGAAATCAGAGAAAATATTAACTGAAGCCTTCTGGTTGTCCTTCTAACCAAAAGCTACAATTTCTTTTTCTTTTTGCAGTAACCACTGTGCTACAGGCACCGAGCCCAAAAGCTACAATTTCTTCCAACACGTTTCATTTCACACATATTTATCCAGAGCCTTCCCTCTGTGAAGCATTGTGCTGGAGTCAACGGTGAACAATGCAGCAAATATCTTTGCTCCCTTATCCTTATAACTGGTAGGTACTTATTAGACTAGCTAGTAAATAAGAAAGGAAGACCCTTGATTGCACGAATGTACACAGCTATGATTTAGCAATAAAAATAAATTAATAAAAAAAAAAGAAAGGAAGAATTTGAGTTTTACTAGCAATTTCTGAAACATAATCGCATGTATTCAGAATAATAGAGTGACTTTTATGAAGGCTATTCACTTTGGTATTCCCCATAGCAAAGCACAGAACTGGGTTCTGTTTGTTGGATGAGTAAGCGAATTAATATGCAAAGGCCTGTTAACAGGAAGGGAGGGAGAGAAGATGAAAAGCAGTTATAAAGTGAAACATGCAGGGGAACCCTTTACAGGTTACAAACAGACGTCTCCACCAGCCCCATCAAAAAGTCCCTTCCTGTGAAACTTAGTAAATGTAGAATATAATTGTCTTAACACAATAACTAAGAAAATGCCAGGCAGGCTATGTTAACCAGTGTGATGAAGATGTGTCAAACTGTTTATAAAACCAATGTATGGTACCCCATGATTGCATTAATGTATACAGCTATGATTTAATATTAATAATAATAAAAAAGAGTCCCTTCCTTACCATATGCTGGGAGACTCTTGGCTTTTCCTTCAGGCCCTCGGTTCACAAGGGGGTCTGCCCGAGTTGGTTTTGCTTCTCCCTTAGAGACATTCAGAACTGTCTGGGATTCTGTCACATGGAAATCTACCAAGCCAAAACGGAGCTGGGTAAGTTTTTTCTTCAATGTATTTAAAAGGATAAGACCAACCATGCAGCAAACCAATCCTTTAACATGCACAGTGGTGAAGAACATAAATGGGCCTTCTCACTAGTTGGTCGTGGAGGTTGGGGATTGAAACTGAAAGCTTAAGTGAGTAAGTCGTAAAATGATGTAAGGACAGTCTGTAGTCTCCCAGCTGTCTCAGAGGATGATTCAGCTACAACAGTTAATAACGAGTCTGAAATAAGCAGTGAGAAAATATTGTATGTGTATCTTTCTCAGCTACCCCAATAGCATGTCTACTTAAGAGACCTCTGTTAAATGTGTATAAAGGGATATGAATTTTCAGCCACACAGGCAATCTCTTTCCTTATAACTTCTAAGGTGTCTTTTCCCTAGACCCCTCTCCCAGTTGTTGACTAGGAAGGCCAGTCGAGGTTTTTTTTTTTTTTTTTTAAGGGGGTAAGGTGAGGATGTTTTGTGGGGAATTAAATTTCAGTCAAAATACAACAATTTCCCAGACCTCGAGAGTTCTCAGATTCAGGAGTTTGAGAACCAGAACTGCTGTATCCCGCCAAGTCTTGCCTCCTTTGTTGGACCACTCCATCCAGATCTGAGAATTCATCATTGAAATCCTGAAAGGAAATAATAAAATAAGGAGACCCAATTTTCCCTTATTAAATGGGTAGGACTTGGCACCTCCCAGCCCTTTCACCTAGGTCTGATTTATACAATAAAGAAGAGAAGAAAGGATTAGCCCACAGTACTGGGATTGTCCTAACAGATCACTGACAATCTGGTCACGGAAACTGAGATTTTTCTGGGCAGTTAGTGTTCTGTCCAAAAACAGTGGCCAACCTGTTCAGCATAACGGATGTCTGGAAGAAAACCCTAGAATGCTGGTGACTGACAAACTTCCAATGTGAAGCTGCAGAGGTCTCCTTAGCCCTCTGTAATGAGAAGAAAACTACTAGAGACACATATGGAGAAAAAAGTGGGGAGGAAGCTCCAGGTCCAGTTAGACTATGTATATAGAGAGGTAGATAGAACTAAATTATAGTGTTTTAAAAAAGTATTGGAACCAGAAAAAATTCACAAAATTTGACCCTGGAAAGAAAGTTTATTTATTTTCCTTCCTTAACTAAATCAAAATAGGGTCAGGGGTATTGCATTTAAAAGGGAAAATGCAAAGATATCTTGCTTTGTATTTTGTTGGTTTCCTCAAGGTGCTTAACAACTGAAGAAACAAGTAGTGTCATTAAAATGTCCTGGCAAGGGGACAACTGGGCTGAGCTTTTAACAATTTTACTACCTGCCAAGTGATGCAGAGACTCATCTTGTAAGCAACTTACCAACCTTTCACCTTGAACTGAATGAGTGTTCATCTTAACACTCATTTCAAATTTATGCAAGAATTTATAGGGGAAGGAAAACTGAAAAATTGAAAACTCTTCAATTTAATAATTTATTGATGCCTATCACGTACGTGGGTCATCACGTAAGTTTTGAGACAGGCTGTGCCTTGGTCCATTATTTCACTTCAAGGGAACACAGTTGACAGCGTCCTGATTTCCACTTCCTTGGCTTATTGGTGTGGCTGGCAGGACTTCATTTGTTTCTACACACCTGGATTTTACGTTTCTTGATTTCTGTCTATCTCCAAACTTTTGTGATGACCCACGTATCAGGCAAAGCTCCTTAGATACATGACTGCATTTCACCTTCATGCCTCATTGTGGAGTTGGCGTGTTAATGGAAGAAGAAACCAAGTCGGAACAGATAAAGAGCCTGCCTGACGACGCAGCGGGGTGGAGCCCAGATTAGAAACCAGGTTTGTTGGATTCCAAATTACACACGCTTCATTATATTTTGCACTGCTTTCCATTACTTTGTATAGAGGTAGATTTTTTTTTTTTTTTTTTTTGTAGAGACAGAGTCTCACTGTACCGCCCTCGGTAGAGTGCCGTGGTGTCACACGGCTCACAGCAACCTCCAGCTCCTGGGCTTACGCGATTCTCTTGCCTCAGCCTCCCGAGCAGCTGGGACTACAGGCGCCCGCCACAACGCCCGGCTATTTTTTGGTTGCAGTTTGGCCAGGGCTGGGTTTGAACCCACCACCCTCGGCATATGGGGCTGGCGCCCTACTCACTGAGCCACAGGTGCCGCCCTAGAGGTAGATTTTTAAAATGTGAGACAAAATTTATATAATATAAAATTTACCATATTAAAGTACATAACTTAATGTTTTTTTTTTTGTTTTTTGAGACAGAGTCTCACTTTGTCATCCTTGGTAGAGTGCCGTAGTGTCGTAACTCATAGAAAACTCAAACTTTTGGGCTCAAGTGTTCCTCTTACCTCAGCCTTCTGAGTAGCTGGGACTATAGGCACGTGCCTCAATGCCCAGTTAGATTCACTGGTTTTTAGAATGATCACGTTGTGTAACCACCACCATTGTATTCTAGAACACTTCCATCACCCCCAAAACAAACCCTGTGGTTATGAGTCATCAGCTCCCAATTTTTCCTATATCCCATTCCCTAATTTACTTTCCATCCCTACAATTTGCCTGTTTGGGACGTTTCATATGAAGGGAATCATATAATATGTGGCCTTGAGAATCTCTGACTTCTTTCACTCAGCATAATGTTTTCAAGGTCCATCTTTGCTGTAGTATTTTATACTATATCATTTTCTTTTTATGGCTGAATAACATAATATTTTACTCTATGGATAAATCACAATCCACTTATGAATTAGTTGATGAACATTGGAGTTTTTCCTCACTTTTTGGCTATGACAATTCTTATACAAAAGTATTTGTGTGGACATGTTTTTAACACCACTACATTTTAGTAGCTCCAAAAAAAGATTTATAGATGTTGAAACCATGGGCTCATACTGCTTCACTAAAGGTGAGTATTTAATAACAATCAATTTGGGAAGAATCATTTAAATGATATAATTAGAACTCTCTTTGGAAAATATCATTAAAGGTGCAAATTCTATACAGAAAGGAGATTTACTAACTCCCACTGGCGATTTACTTTATAGTCAACGATGTCTAAGGAAATCCAACCATTTCTACCCTGTCACTTGGGCGTGTTATAGCTTCCTTTTTTTTCTACAGTTATTTTATTTATTGATTGATTAATTGAGACAGAGTCTCACTTTCTTGCCTTAGGTAGAGTGCTGTGGTATAGCAATCTCAAATTCTTGGGCTCAAGTGATCCTCTTGCCTCAGCCTCCTGGGTAGCTGGGACTGCAGGTGCCTGCCACAACGCCCGGCTAGTTTTACTTTTTCTTTCTTTCTTTTTTTTTGCATGAGGGTTGTGTTCTTTTATTCTCTGCCATTTTAATTTTTCTATTTTTTAGTAGAGATGGGGTCTTGCTCTTGCTCAGGCTGGTCTTGAACTCCTGAGCTCAAGAAATCCAAATGCCTCAGCCTCCCAGAGTGCTGGGATTACAGGTGTGAGCCACCGCACCCAGCCTACAGTGATTTCAGAGTAGCTTGATCTCTTCTAAGTTGTAACATCTCTGAAGACAAGAATTGGTTCTGATTTTTCTTATGGTATATGCTAGCACAGTGCCTTGAGAATAAAAGACATTTGTTTTTTTATTTTTTTATTATTATTATTATTATTATTTTTTGTATTATTATTATTCTTTACTGCCCTTGGTAGAGTGCTGTGGCGTCACATGGCTCACAGCAACCTCCAGCTCTTGGGCTTAATGATTCTCTTGCCTCAGCCTCCCGAGCAGCTGGGACTACAGGTGCCCGCCACAACGCCCGGCTATTTTTTTGTTGCAGTTTGGCCGGGGCTGGGTTTGAAATCGCCACCCTCGGTATATCGGGCTGGCGCCCTACTCACTGAGCCACAGGCGCCGCCCTTGACATTTGTTGATCTACAGGCTTACTCAGCCCTCAAACAGATTGTGAATCCTTCTCAAACAATATTAACAAGCAAACAGAGCAAGACTTCATGAATGTCTAGGTGACCAGTGACTTGCTGAGACAGCCTACTATCATGTGTCTTTTCTTCTGCAGGACAACTCTTTAATTACCTGACAAAAGTTTGTGACCTCCTATGGTTCCCTCTTCTTTGGGACAGATGTGCCCTGTTTCTGCAACTGGGACTCAGACATTTGGGGACACGCTCCCTTTCTTTCATATTTAGATAGTTATGTAGGCAACTTACCAGAGGCAAAGATGAAGGGCGGTCTGCTCGGAAACTATTTTCAGCCGAGGATGGATTGGGACTGTTACCAACACTTGTACTCTGAAATTATTGGAATGAAATGAAAAATCAAATCAACTAAGAAACCATAAGAAATACAGAAGAGACAGTAATTGAGGCTGGAGGATGTCACACTCACTTCTAAGTGTCCACACACAGACTTGAGTAGTTTGTAAGTTGAGTCTCTGGAGAGCAAGGAGACAAAGATGTACTGAAAAATAAAACAGAGTAATTACTGACAGACCCTGCCGAGAAGAAGCCAAGTTCAAAAAGGTGTCTATGTATCGTTTTTTCATTTCAAATGATGTAGACCATTCCCTGGTTTATATTCTCATTCATCTCATCCAAACTTTCAATTTCTTTTTAAATAAAGCAAATGTATATGCCCTCACATTAGCAACAAAATCCCCATACCCAATTTAAGAGTAATAAAGAAATGTAAGGCAGGGCGGCCCCTGTGGATCAATGGGCAGGGTGCTGGCCCCATACACTGAGAGTGGTGGGTTTGAACCCGGCCCCAGCCAGCTAAAACAGCAGTGGCAACGGCAACAAAAACAGCTGGGCGTTGTGGCGGGCGCCTGTAGTCCCAGGTACTCAGGAGCCTGAGGCAAGAGAATCGCCCTAGCCCAAGAGCTGGAGGTTGCTGTGAGCTGTGACCCCACGGCACTCTACCGAGGGCAACAAAGTGAGACTCTGTCTCAAAAAAAACAAAAACAAAGGAAGAAACAAACACCCCCCACCCCCAAAACAAAGAAATGTAAGGCAAAAGTGAAGCCTCTGAAACTCTGAGATTAGTGCCCCAAATAAGCACAGAGAGGAAAAGTTCTGGACTTAAAAAAAAGGCTCATATTTGATAGATCCTTTTGAAAGTCTCTTCCCCTCTGTTTTTGTTTTTAAAGGTATTTAACAATTCTCAAGGAGCTGCTTTCTCTGCTCTGACCTAGATTTCCACTGAAAGCTCAAATAAGCTAGTTCTTTTTCATGTAACTTTCAGATTCTTCCTTGTACAAATATGGACATTTTTTAGTGGATGTGTGTAAGTGAGCTATGGGAAAGGAGTAAAATCAGAACCAAATAATTTGGAGGCAAAATGATGACTGATTTTGAAGAATGATTTTTATCATAAATACTACATTCAGAAAATATAAAACCTACTGCTTTTCTCCATCTATTTAAGCCAGAGAATCTTTCCAGACCTCCTTTCCATGAGTTTGCAATTATCTCTCCGACTCACCAAAGAAAGAACTTGAATGATTCCCGAGAAAGCACTATTAATATATTTCAAAGTAATTAACATTGTAGGTTCTGGCATTAGAAAGACCTAGTTGTAAAGTTTGGTTCTGACACTTGGTGAGAGACGTTGGGAAAACTGTGTAACTCCTCTGACCTTTAGTTTTCTTTTTTTTTTTTTTTTTTTTTGTAGAGACAGAGTCTCACTTTATGGCCCTCGGTAGAGTGCTGTGGCCTCACACAGCTCACAGCAACCTCCAACTCCTGGGCTTAAGCGATTCTCCTGCCTCAGCCTCCCGAGTAGCTGGGTCTACAGGCGCCCGCCACAACGCCCGGCTATTTTTTGGTTGCAGTTTGGCCGGGGCCGGGTTTGAACCCGCCACCCTCGGTATATGGGGCCAGCGCCTTACCGACTGAGCCACAGGCGCCGCCCACCTTTAGTTTTCTTAATACTTATATCCCTCACAGGGTGCTAGTGCAGAGTAAATGAGAACAAGTAAGCAAAGCATTTAGTATATGCCTGGCAAGGAGGAAGTACTTGATGCCTGTTGGCTATTAGTATTAAAAAAAAAAAAAAAAGAAGATCCCCAAATAGATATTAACCCATTTCCTAGCTTATCAGAATAGCCTCTTTTATCTTTCTCTAAGTTTTCTAGTATGGTTAGAATAGGAGGTAGCTTTTATGCTTTCCTAGAAATTGGTAAAAGATAATAAAAGAATTTTAAGTGAAAAATGAGTAGCCTTTTGGGAGGTCAAGGTGGGTGGATTGCTTGAGCTCAGGAGTTCAAGACCAGCCTGAGCAAGAGTGAGACCCCATCTCTAAAATTAGCCAGGTATTATGGCCAGTCCCTACAATCCCAGCTACTTGGGAGGCTGAGGCAAGAGGATCACTTGAGCCCAAGAGTTTGAGGTTGCTGTAAGCTATGACACCATGGTACTCAACCTAGGGTCACAGAGTGAGATTCTCTCTCAAAAAAGGAAAAAAAAAAGTAGATAAACAACTCTACTCCCTCCCTTGCCAAGCAGACATAAATACCACTTTCCATGCAAATATTTTTGTTGCACATTTCTGGAGTAGTCCAATAGTCAATGATAGCTCTTGAATTTCTGTCTAGAAGAAAGGTAGTGCATGCTACTTGGTAGCAAAGAGTGTATAGAAAGTGATCCTCGGCTGCCATCGCAGAGCAGGCACACACCTAGTGTGCCTGAGAAGGTTCTGGGCAGGGGCTGGCAGGTTATGGGGAGGCTGGCCCAGCCACCCTGGGGACTCTTCACTATCTCCCTGCCTCACCCTGTCAGCAAGGATTTGTTTTGTTTTTTTGAGACAGGGTCTCATTCTGTCACTGGGCTGGAGTGCAGTGGTATCATCATAGCTCACCATAGCCCACAACTCCTGGGCTCAGGCGATCCTCCTATCCTGGGCCTCCCAAGTAGCTGGGATCACAGGCATGTGCCACTACGCTTGGATGATTTCTCCATTTTTTTTTTCATTAAATCATTGCTGTGTACATTAATGCAATCGTGGAGTACAATGTGCTGGTTTTATATACAATCTGAAATACTTTCATCAAACTGGTTAACATAGCCTTCACAGCATTTTCTTAGTTATTGTGTTAAGACATTTATACTCTACATTTAGTAAATTTCACATGTACCCTTGTAAGATGCACCATAGGTGTGGTCCCACCAATTATCCTCAATTTCTCCATTTTTTTGTTGATACGGGGTCTCACTATATTGCCCAGTCTGGTCTCAAACTCCTGACCTCAAGCACTCCCAGAGTGCTAGGATTACAGGCATAAGCCACCATGCCTGGCCTTTAGTTTTTAAAATAATATTAAAAAAAACTGAATATATCAATTTAGCCTGACTTGACAGATATTAGGGAAAAGGAAATTGGGAAAGAATTTTATGTTTTTGATCGTGGTCAGGCAAGTATTGTAAGAAAAACAACAGTACATAAGCTTCTACAGGCTATAATTTTTAAAATTAGTCTTACAAGATATCACCTGACTATGGGGGAGTAATGACGGTAAAGAGATCCTTGCCGAGAGGACTGTCTGGCAACAGGGTCCAGAGCAGAAGGACCAGGCAAGGTCGCCCTCACTCTGCTGCATACTCACCCTGTCTGTCACTGTCGCTATAATCAGGGCATTTGGCACCAGAAGAGCAGTTTTGGTTTTCTTTATTAGGGTTACCGAGAAAACAGGAATGGAGATCTGAAACAGAAGAACCAAGTTAACGCTGGTTCACATTTTCACAGAGCAACACTTCTCTGTGTTGTTTATTATTTTATTAAAGAAAATTAAAAAAAAAAGATAAACAGAGGGCGGTGCCTGTGGCTCAGTCGGTAAGGCGCCAGCCCCATATACCGAGGGTGGCGGGTTCAAACCCGGCCCCAGCTGAAATGCAACCAAAAAATAGCCGGGCGTTGTGGTGGGCGCCTGTAGTCCCAGCTACTTGGGAGGCTGAGGCAAGAGAATCGCTGAAGCCCAGGAGTTGGAGGTTGTTGTGAGCTGTGTGATGCCACGGCACTCTACCGAGGGCTATAAAGTGAGACTCTGTCTCTACAAAAAAAAAAAAAAAGATAAACAGAAATGAAGACAGCAGATAAAGGAATCTGGAATCTTGTGTCCCCAAGTGCCTCAAACTGGTGTTTGTAAAACCAGAGGACAAATCGGGATCATCAACACTACTGACAGTCCAGGTGGGAAACCTTTATCTCAGACATGGAAATGTGTGAGATGCAAAATTTATGTTCATTTTAAAGAAAAGCTCAAGGCGCTAAATAAGTATCAAGCTTGTGGTTATCCACTTTGGTTAACCCTGCACAAACCCCATCTGCTGTTGTAAGGTATAAGATGGGTCGGGAAAGTATTAAAAAGCATTGGTGTACTAGAACATCACTGGACAGAAAGTCTGGGACCTGAATCCTCAGCTCAGTTCTGTTACTACTGGTTGTACATCTTTATTCTGAAATCCTAAATATTCCAGAATCCAAAACTTTCCGAGCGTGGACACAGCACTCAAAGGAAATGTTCATTGGAGGGTTTTAGAGTTTGGATTTTTAGATTAGGAGGCTTAACTGGTTATGCAATATTTCGAAAATATTCCAAAATTGGAAAACATCCAAAATCTGAAACATGTCTAGTCCCAAGCATTTCAGATAAAGGATATTCAGTCTGTAGCTACATGACCTAGTCAGCGTGATAAACTGTCTACTCTTGGACTCAGTGTCCGGATTTATACATTGGAGATAAGTCTTGTCTAATTCTCAGGATTTTCTGTGGATTTAAAGAGATAATATGTGGAAAATGCTCAGGGCTGAATAAGATTTCATTCATTTTCTCACTTGTCTCATGAAATCTGGATGGGTGTAATTAAGTTCTCTCCTGGTTCAATAAGGAATACCAACAATGATAATGATAATGTAGAAGTTACTATTATTAATACCATATGAGAATATAATCTAATTACGATGTCCTATAAAGTTGCTGTTATAAAAGATAAGGAAATTTGTTTAGAGAGGTACAAAATTTGCTTCAAGTCATACATAGAAAAGGTTACAAAAATGGAATTTGAACCAATCTGTTCTAAAATGTGTGCTTTTCTATACAATGTGCTATAAGAATGTTATCAGATGGTACAAAGAACAGTAGAAATTCCTGATGCTTCTAAGTTACATCCCTCTGACCAGGTTTGGTCTCAAAGGAAAACAGGATCATATCACTTTGATCTCTGAAAGTAAGAGTCACACACAGTTATGATAGAAAGAAAATGATCTGATTCCCTCTGATTCCTTCCATAGGTACACACATCCACTTGAACATCTGCTTGGTAAAAATGCCTCATGTATTTCCAAAGACCCCAACAAGGCCAGTGAGGAAGAGCAGGATCTTATATTCAAGCACAGCCAGCTTGAAGAAAGAAGAGTGAGGTTTTTATTTTGAATATCTGCCTTCACATCTAGGTTCATGAGACAGGGTTACTTCCTGCCCTGCCATGTTCCAAACGGGAAGGCTATGAAAGAACGAGGGTCTAACAGAGATATTTTCTTTTCTATTTTTTTTTTTGTTTTTTTTGCAGTTTTTGGCTGGGGCTGGATTTGAACCCACCACCTCCAGTATATGGGCATCAGCCCCACTCCTTTGAGCCACAGGTGCCCTAACAGAGATATTTTCTAAAAACTATTTTGCTAGAACTCTACTCACAAAAAATTTCAAGAGTGAAATGTAATTCAGAAGCTATAAGTTGGGATAATTTTGCAAAAATATAATTCATGATCTACTTAGATAAGAAAGATAGATGTCAGAGTGAACCTAAGTTTGATTCTGGGTAGCAACACAAATACAGTGACTAAGGCTATAAAGTTAGATTTTTTTCATAATCTAAGGCAAGGGACACCCTTAAAGAGTTTTCCATCAATTGCTTCATAAGCATAAAATTGTGACTAGGTAACATTTGTGAAATAAAGCTTCAATCACTTTTCATTTGGAACCTAGATGGAACATGATACATGCATGTTAATTTTACTGACATCTGAAAACTTCAACAGCGGCTGACTAACAGATTCTGATTAAATTAAGGCTTTGCTTTATTGATATTTTTCCAGGATTAGGTGCTTAGAAGGTTTCCCTTCCTAGAGCAGATTGTTCAGGTGCTTTTAGTATATTGGATCATGCTGGGTAGAGGTCTGCTGGGAATTGTGGTATCTCTGAAGCCCAAATCTCCTCTGACAACTATCTTGAGATGGGGACTTGACAATACAAGTCATTAGCAGGGTTCTTATTCCCACTCCTGATGATTTTCAATCTCCTGCTTCTGTGGGTTAGACACAACTCATGTAAAAGCAATTTCAGCATGTCTATGTCCTTAGAAAATCTGGGTCTAAAAAAGGTTTTTTAGCTTCTTTTTATCAGTCCTCTCTTAGGTAGAAATAGAATTTTAAAACCATTGCTACGATCATATTAGCTTGAAACTGCCTTTACTGCTTTTGTCAATTTCCTCATCTCTTAACAAGGACAATTCTCTGTTCATTAATATCTTCAACTCCTGCGGCTTTGCTCAGAGATGCTGGCTCTCTCTGAATTCCTGAGAATGATCTTTATCATGTTGGTCAGTACTACCCAACCCCCTTTCCCACTTAAACAAATGTGCCCCCATGAACAAATCCTTATGATCCAGAAATCTAGAAATACAGCGGAATGTTACTTAATATTACTTTGTATTATACTGATTCAGGTAATATGGCAAATCAATGTGTTTAAGTATAATTCTATATAATAAACAAGATAAAAATAACAAGGTTCACCTAAAGAATAGTATGCTAGTCTGTAGACCTGACACCACCAAAATAAAGAATTGCCATTAGACTTGTGAAGTGGTCACTATATGCCTGCCAGTAGCGTCAGAGAGACTATTTAGATGAAGCACATATACTGCTCAAAACAAAGTTTTTAATTGGCTACTTCATGAGTATAGAAACTGCTTCTAATTGCGAATAATGATTGAAAACTCACGGAGCTCACACGAACCCAAAGGTGTTTGTCTGAGTCCTTATTCCGGAGGCCTGAGTGAACTGTGATGAACTCGGAGCTCAAAGGTAAAAAATGTCAGCGAGTGGGATGACCTTATCTTTTGCCTTCTGATGCCACAGTCCCAAGGGCCTTGGTTTAGAAGGCAGTGCCTTAGGCACACTGCCAGTTTCTTCAGGCTAGTCTCCTTAATGGCTTAGGGTGCCAGGCACCTCTGTTCCCCCAAAGCTGTGCTTAGAATGAGAAGATGTTCTATTGGTGTATACTCGGGATTATAGATATCCGGCTCCCAAGCCCAGCCTGAAATCACTTCAATTCCTGTGCACTTTGTGCTGGTCAGGGTACAAAGTGGCCTCTGATAAGACGCTTATTGTCTCTGATAGTTTTTTTTTTTTTTTTTGAGACAGAGCATCAAGCTGTTGCCCTGGGTAGAGTGCCGTGGCATCACAGCTCACAGCAACCTCCAACTCCTTGCTTAAGTGATTCTCTTGTCTCAGCCTCTCAAGTAGCTGGGACTACAGGTACCTGCCACAATGCCCGGCTATTTTTTGGTTGTAGTTGTCATTGTTGTTTGGCAGGCCCGGGCTGGATTCAAACCCGCCAGCTCTGGTGTATGTGACTGGTGTCTTAGCTGCTTGAGCTACAGGCGCCGAGCCTAAGTAGCTTTTTGTCTTATGCTTATTGTCTCTGATGGTAACTGTAGAAATATGGTACAAAAATGAATGTTTCTTAAAAAAATTCCTCTGGTTTCAACAAATGTCTTTGAGTTAAATTATGGCTCACCCTCTATATAAACAACTTTGAGTGTTCTCTGATGACATGTGGGTAAAAGGATTTGGGGTGTGGTTGCGGGACAGGTATTATGTGTATATATGAACAATGAATGAGAGAGGGGTACTTGCAGCACAAGGGGGGCAGTGCCTCCGGCACTAAGAACCTATAGTGTTTGAATTATAACTGAGGAAAACTTGGTATAAAGGTATAACTATGATACGAGTATTTATAAATATAGCTAAATTTAAACCAGTTAATCTTTACAATATATATACAATAAACTATAGCTTCTTTTTCCCCCCTTTTTTTTTGCGGAGTTAGCTTTAAAAAAGAAAAAAATCATACCAACCTTTGTGTCTTTTCCAAAGACCTTGGAATGGAAACAAATCCAGTTTTCTGATACAAAGAGCTTTCCTTGGTATAGTATTTCTTTCTGTAGAGCACAGGTAAAGCCTGGGGGAATATATACAGGTATAGTGTTATTTGGAATTTTCCATCGAAAATACAGACTGTGTTATATTTTGGTGACTCAGGATAGGCACAGATAATATTCTCAAAAGATCTATTACATCTTTTGTAGTCATTTTTACTGGAAGAAAGATGTGGAGACTAGTTTCTTTTTCAACTCAAAAGTGTTACAAACTTTAGTGGAGAAATTAAAATGGAAAGGCAAATCTACCATTGCCCGTGAGAGACTAAGAATGGTGTCTCAAAAATCTGCCCTATGAGGGTTGGGGTGTCACCCGTGGGCTGATACTAGCATACCTGCCCCCCTTCTTCCCAGGGGTTCTAATGACTCTTTTTGGAATAGATCTTGTTGAGGGAAGAGCACGGGACCTACACCACCTGTTTGGAGATCATGGCAGGAACCCAGCATCTTGCCTTAACATTTGTATATTAAGAGCCTAGAATGGAATTTTGGGCCCCTGGATGAACCAGTGCAGACCAGACTAGGCGCTTTTTCCTTCCCTCTTTCCTTCCTTTCTTTCTCTTCTTCCTTTTTTTTTTTTGATATGGGGTCTTATGATGTTGCCCAGGCTCAGAGCAGGTTCCTAACTAACTAGCACCCGGGCAAGATGTTTAGGAGTGATCCTCACACCCGTCCAAGTGACATCAGCAGGTATCTGTCCCTGGCTAAGGATGTCAGTTTCATTTTAGCCTCTTTTTTTTTTTTTTTGAGACAGAGTCTCACTACATCGCCCTAGGTAGAGTGCTGTGGCATCACAGCTCACAGCAACCTCCAACTCTTGAGCTCAAGTGATTCTCTTGCCTCAGCCTCCCAAATAGCTGGGACCACAGGTGCTGGCCACAACACCGGCTATTTTTTGTTGTAGTTGTCATTGTGGTTTAGCTGGCCAGGCCTGGGTTTGAACCCGCCAGCCTCAGTGTATGTGGCTGGCACCCTAACCACTATGCTACAGGTACCGAGCCTCCTTTTAGCCTCTTCTAGTGGCCTCTCTTGCCCCAGGCTTGTTATCCTAAAACCCAAAATAAATCAACCATGTGCATTTCCGTAATAAACACAGAAGGTGGGGATATCCTCCTGGAACCATCTTGGGTGAGTCCGCATGGCGTGAGAGATTCTGTTTCTCCCTCTCCTCTCTCCAGGTGCTTGCTGAAGCTGACGAGGCTAGCGTTACCGTTACGACACGACCTGCACAAACCTGCTCCACCCGATGACTCCGTCCCTGGACGGGGCCTGCTTTCCTCCTCAAAACTAATTATCAACTTTCAAAAATGTAGCTTAAAGTATCACACAGGTCCAAACTTACTTTGCCTCAGTGGTTCTTCAGTTGGAACATCGAGAAACAACTTGTGAAAGTGCATATTTGCTTTGTACTACGAAGAGAACAAAACACGGGCATTACTGCTTTCACCTCTCACGAAAATCACAATTTTTCATGTCAATTTAAAGTAAACAACAAGGTTTCCTTTTCTTAATAGTCTTTTTTGGGGACAAGGTCTCGCTCTATTGCCTGGACTACAGTGCAGTGGTGTCATCACAGCTCACAGCAACCTCAAACTCCTGGTCTCAAGTGATCCTTCTGCCTCAACCTCCCGAGTAGCTATGGTGCATACCACCATGGCCAGCTATTTTTTTTTTTTTTTTTGTAGAGATGGAGTCTTCTTCTTGCTCAGGCTGGTCTCCAATTGCTGGCCTCAAGTGACCCTCCTGCCTTGGTCTCCCAGAGTGCTAGGATTATAGGCACACCAAGCCACCACTTCTGGCTCTTTAATAGTATCTTTAGAAATTCTCTCTGTCCTTATAATTTCTAACACAAGCCTTCAGTAAAAAGCGCAGCAGAAGTTGGGGTGCAAATGTTTCATTTTCCAACAAGATTAATGCCTTGCTGGTTGAACAAAGGGAAGCAGCTGGTGGTCAGCCTTCTGCTGGGGCAACAGGACTGGACAAGGATGTCCTTGATTAGAAATGGGATGAGTGCTAAGGAGTTTCACTAGGGAAGGCACCGGATCCCAAGGCACTAAAGATTTAAGCATGTACTCTGAGAAGAGCACAGTGGTTAAAAGCTTTGCCAGTCAGATAGACCTGAGTTAAGTCTTGGCTGTACGTCTTCCTCGATGTGAGATCATGGCTTAGTCACTTTACCTCCCTGGGCCACATCTGACTATCCTAAGCCCAAGGACAAAAACTTTACCTTCCTCAAAGGGATGCCCTCAGGCTTAAATGGGATAATGTAGCCATCGCCTAGGACAGTGTATGGTCACTATTCCTACTGTGTTATTGCCATGAAGCCATTTCCTTAGCCATGAATGGGCTTTCATACTTGTATTTGAAGGCCTGTGCTAAGGCTCAGGCCTGTAATCCTAGCACTCTGGAGGCCAAGGCAGGTAGACTGCCTGAGATCAGGAGTGTGAGAGCAGCCTGAGTAAGAGCAAGACCTCATCTCTAAAAATACCCGGGTGTTGTGGCAGGCACCTGTAGTCCCAGCTACTCGGGAGGCTAAGGCAAGAGGATGGCTTGAGCTCATGAGTTCGAGACCAGCCTGAGCAAGATGGAGACCCCATCTCTACTAAAAATGAAACATGAGAGAAGAGAATTGCTTGAGCCCAAGAGTTTGAGGTTGCTGTGAGCTATGACGCCACGGAACTCTACTGAGGGCAATAAAGTAAGACTGTGTCTCAGAAAAACAAATAAAGAAACAAACAAACAAAATACTTGAATTTAATACAAAGACTTCACTCTCTAGGCCAGGAGAAGGCCCAAGACCCTGAAAAACTGTAAATCACTTAGTTTTCAAGGCATTTGTTTCATAACTATGACAACAACAATACTGTATATAACCCACACTTTACAGTTTGTAAAATGCTTTCACAAACATCACCCTCACAATAAACCTGGGAAGGTGAAGTCCCTACTGTGGATTGGGACATGGTGTCTCAGGGATATGAGTGACATCAGTGGTACCACACAGCTATAAGGAGTGTAAGGTAAGCTGAGTCCTCTGCCCAGGATCACTCTGTCTCACAGGATGCTTCTGGACAGAAGACTTGTAAGGAGAATAGACAGATAAACATGAGTAGCACCAGACGGTTTGTTACTCAAATCAGGAGTGGCCTCAGTGGCCAAACTGGCCCCATTACTGCTGTACGGTCCCCGCAAGTCAGCTAATACCTTATATGGTGTAAATCATCTCAGTCTATTTTCTAGGAGTACATTTTGTATCCTGAAAGATACCTCGATTTAAGCTGGGTGTTCAATGAGAGATTTTTTTTTTTTTTTTTGTGGGTTTTGGCCGGGGCTGGGTTTGAACCTGCCACCTTCGGCATATGGGATTGGCCCCCTACCACTTTGAGCCACAGGTGCCGCCCAGAAATTTTGTTTTTAATAGTCTATAATAAGCATTGCTTGCATACAGGATTTTTTTTTCTTTTTGAGACACAGTCTCACTTTGTTGCCCTCAGTAGAGTACTGTGGTGTCATAGCTCACAGCAACCTCAAACTTTTAGGCTCAAGAAATTCCCAAGTAGCTGAGACTATAGGCGCCCACCACAACACCCGGCTATTTTTAGAGGCAGGGGTCTCACTTGGGCTCAGGCTGGTCTTGAACCTGTGAGCTCAGGCAATCTACCTGCCTTGGCCTCCCAAGTGCTAGGATTACAGGCATGAGCCACCTTGCCTGGCCGTGTATATAGGATTTAAAATATCCTAGGCTTGGGTGGCGCCTGTGGCTCAAGGAGTAGGGCGCGGGTCCCATATGCCGGAGGTGGCAGGTTCAAACCCAGCCCCGGCCAAAAAAATAAAATAAAATAAAATAAAATATCCTAGGCCACAGACTCTTCAAAAATGTCAATGTGAAAAAAGGCACGAAAAGGTCCTATCTAAATTCGAAGCAACATAGCAAAGAAATGCAGTATGTGACTCTTGAGTGGATCCTGGAGAGGAAATAAAAATATCTTTATAAAGGACATCATTACCGGAACAACTGTGGAAATACAAAAATGATTGTATGTTAACATTTTAATATATTTCTTTAGTTAAATTTCTTGTGTGTGTCAATATAGTTTTTTGATTTAGCTCTTAGGGGACACCTATTTGAGTATTTAAGGGTGAGGTGTCAAAAAAAAAAAAAAAATCCCCAAACTCCTGGGCCCAGTAAATATACCATACTCCATGGAATTGGGCTTTGTTTCCTAGCTGGGTGCATTTTAGAGCAGAACCCTAATTACTTCTGGAGGAGAATCATGACCCTCTGTCTCCCCAGGGCTTCCTCTCCTGTATGCAGCTGGCCTTCTGTTCAGGCAGGTGCCTTTTCAGACCCTTCAATTTTAATACCTTGTCTTGCTGATTATTAGACAATCCTGAGGATGCCTTGGCCCCAGGTCTCTGGGTACTTGTCAGAGTTGAGGGCCATAGCATGGAACTCACTACCGCTTAGCATGTGCTGAAAGGCCAGTCCTGACACACAACATTGGTGAAAAACTGACCGCTGGTGAGCTCTTCTGTTCTTTAAACTCTATGTCTCCCTTAGTCTCTGTCAGGTCAGCAGGACGCTCCATACTTGAATTCCTTCTTAACACTGGCTTCAGTCGTTCTACCACCCCAGACAATATAAATTCGATTCCCAAATTACCTGGCTAGAAGAACAAGACTTTTTCCTTTCAGCCTTTGGGTCAGTTTTGCTTTCTGTTTTACAGTCGTTCTTATCACCTGCTAAAGAGGCACCCTCAAAACTGGATTTTGACCTGGGGAAAGAAAACTCCAGATAGTCAATAAAATCCACTTTTTATGCCACTCTCTCTCTCTCTTCTAGATATCAATAGTCATTCATGATACTCTGAAGGCATTTACATAGCATGTGTTTTAAGAGACGGGGGTGATTTCAGCAGGCTGTAATCACAACCTGTAGACAGGATAACTTACAAAGGGAGAAATAACAATCAAGCTGTAACAGTACGTCATTTTAAGTGTTTCAATCAGTATAAAGAAGAGTACTCAATGCAAATTACTAAACAGAATTGCAGCTGTAGTTTAATCAAAGAATATTTTTGTTTCAGAATTCCACTAATATTTAACAAGTATTAATTGAGTGAGGCTTTGTGTTAAATACCCCGGGGCTCACAAGACAATCTTTATCCTCAAGGAGCCTGTGGACACAGCCATCAAACATGTTTTCAAAAAGGCCGTATCACAACAGTACACGTCACAGGAGTTAAGAGGTGGAGAGACAGAAAGTCTGCTAGGAGGGAAGGGAAGAACAAAAGAGGGAGGTGGGTTTAGTGTTCTGGGCCTGACGGGACACGCGGAATTGGGCATAAGGAAAAGACAGACAAAACAGTTCACAGCAGGAAAACAGTAAAAGTGAAAAAGAAATCAAGGAAAAAAAAAAGAGGAGCAAGAGATGTCTGAAGTCAAATCTCCTTTTATCCTGTTAAAGGCAGAACAGAGAGCTCTAGGGTTTCTTTATAAAATGATTCTAGCTCTGGCTGTCCATTTTAGTAGATGTATAAATTTTCACATATCTTCAACCCGATAGTTAAAAACACATTTCAAAGTGGAATGCGTGATTTTTAGAAGTATTAACACGAACAACTTTTTTTTTTTTCTTTTGCAGTTTTTGGCCGAGGCCCTACTCCTTGAGCCACAGGCACCGCCCTACACAAACAACTTTTATATTATACAGTTGCTTTATCATTTGTTAGGGGAAACAGCTCAGGGAATCCATGATTTCACAATATCATTCGTGGAAGTGATGCTTGGTTACAGACCATTTACGGTCTGTAAAGCTAGTGAATGATGCCCCATGATCATATCAATGTACACAGCTATGATTTAATAAAAAAAAAAAAAAAAAGAAGAAGAAGTGATGCTTGGTGAGAAAGGATTTGGTTCAAAGTAGATTTAAGAAGAATCTGAAGTTGGCCGGCCGTCTGCCATCCTAGCTCTCTGGGAGGCCAAGGTGGGTGGACTGCTTAAGCTCAGGAGTTTGAGACCAGCCTGCACAAGAGCAAGACCTTGTCTCTACTGAAAGTAGAAAATCTAGCTGGGTGGCATTGTGGTGGGCACCTGTAGTCCCAGCTACTCAGAAGCTGAGGTGGGAGGATCACTTAAGCCCAGGAGTTGGAGGTTGCTGTGAGCTGTGATGCCATCGCCCTCCAGCCTGGGGCAACAGACTGAGATGGTGTCTCAAAAAAAAGAATCCAAAGTAATTCAGGCGGTATATTTGGGGTCACAGAGTGACAGAAATGATGGAAGTTACAGAGATATTAGGCTGTTTTTTTTTTTTTTTTATTTTAGCTATAAAAAGATGGATCTTATGTCCTAATCCCCTTCTAGCCACAACAGTTTGTGATTTCACAACACTCAAATCACAGGTAAAATATTTGTCAGCAATTCATGGTAGATGGGTTTCATTTCAGCTACAGTCCCTTGAACTTATTCACAGATATAAATTCCCTGGGAATTCTAGGAATTACTTTTTTGGGGAAGCTATAAGTGAACATTTGTACTCAAAAATAAAATAATTTTTACAAATGCCAACTTACTTCCTATTTATACTATTCACTAATTTGAATTTATCAACTCTACTGACTCAAGTTAATAAATGTTAATGAAATTGCCCCCCCCCCCCAAAATCAGACCTTTTGAAGAGTTATGGCCTGGGAGGGGTGAGAGGGGAAGATGAAGGAGGCTTGGTGAGCTCCCACCTGAGGTGCATGAGGTAGGGGTACATGGCACACCTCCTGGGTCAAGGGCTCAACTGCAACTTGCACTTTACCTAATAAATGCAAACAAGGGAACCTAATTGTTTGTACCCTTATTATCAATCTGAAATAATAATAATAATAAAACACCATTACTGCCTGCAGGCAAATGTGAGGCGCAAGGGGGCTCTATCTACCCTTGGTAATTTCTGTAGTCTGGGGGCTGGAGGCATGGCTTATTCACTGTAGACGCTTATGCACATGGTATTGATTTCTGTGGGTTTTCTCATGCATATTACACTCATTTTCTATAAATGACCATAAGCAGGACCAGAAGCTCAGTGCAGAGTGAAGATCTGGGGCCCCTTATATAAAAGTACTGAAGAATTTCTAGTCAGGGAGGGAAGAGCATTAAATTGAGCATGGGGTTTGTGACTGTGCAGAGCACACTCCCGGGAAGCTCAGCCCATGTGCTCTGCTGATGAGTATATGCTTTTCACTGCTGTCTGGGGAAGGCAGAGTAAAATCAACAGTGCTTTTTTAAAGTGGCTGCTGGAGCTGGTCAACAGTGGTAGAAGGTACGAGAAAGCATGTGTCGTGCTGTTGTGAGGAGAATAGCTGGGTGAGTGAGGCTTGATGCTCTGATAGGAAACAACTAGAGAAGAATCAATTGAAGTGAGATGCCACAAAACAGACATGTAGAAAAGATGGGGACAGAACTTGGGAATCAGAGAAGGAAAATTGAGGGGAAGAGTTGAAGACTTACGCTTGGTCTTGAATAAAGCATAGGTTTGGAGAGAAGACATGGGCTGGGGAGCCAGGAAGGAAGAGAAAAGCAAGAGTTAATGCCTCATCCCTTAGCAGGGGCCCAAAGAAGTAGAAGGAAGCAGTTCTAACCAGGGGGCTGGACAACAATAATTCCTCTACTCAGTACAGATTAAAAATCTCATTTTCCCATCACTGACCGCGGTTTAATCATTCCCTTTTAAGGGCTAAAAAAACAACTTAAAGTCTCTGTTTGGTAGTTAATGCCTCTGAGAGTGACGGGGGCGAGAGCTACAGGCCTCAAAACCATCTCTCCCCTCCAGCTCCAGGACCAAACCAGCTCCCTGCCCTCTCTGCCAGGCGGACATGGAAAAGCAGAAAGTGAGACCCAGGTGTGCACACCCAGAGGCTGGGCAGACACTCCATCCTGGTCAGCCTGCCGTGGTGTGTTATGAATCCATGCGTGATACCAGGCCATCTGGTTTCATCTGTTGGCAAAGTCAGTGCTTTCAGAAAGGGCAGGTGTCTATAGATGGCAGGGTCCACAGAGAAAGAGACACTGCTAGGACAAGGCACCTGGGTATCCAGGACTCAGGTGCACTATCTGTCTCTACTTTATGTTCGTGTCTCAACGATGACCATACAACCGGAAATACCTGCTCCTCCAGCAAACCCTCCCTCCCAAGGGGCAAAAGAGGACAAAGAGAGTCAACTGAGCACTCACCGCAGGCAAATGATTCTCTTCTGGTCTGGGGACTCAGCCTCCACGGATGGGGTAGGAGACTGGGCTGCTGGCGACCTGCAGACTTTCTTTTTCTCCTCCACACCATTCTCAGCCTCTGAGCTGGAGAAGAGAGAAAAACACTTTACCTTAGACATCCAGAGGGAAGTGGAAGGAAAAATGAAGCGACCCTGAATTCTGGAGAGTGGAATGATCTTCAGTCCCCACTGACAGGCCAGTCAACTTTCAGGGCTGAGCACTTTCCCAGTCTCCATCCTAACTTCTAGCCTGGTGCCTCAGGGGCTGTAGCTGCAGGTCCTGCTTCTCCTGTAAATGTCAGCTATGTGGGGACTTGCTGGCTCCTGGTCTGAGCCTGCAGGCCCTGTGCTGTCCAGCTCTGCTCTGCCAGGCTGTGCCGGGGCAGCAGATCACCTGGAGGCTGGGAGGGCCCCTGAACACAGGCACCTGTTCATGTGTGGCCTCCTACAGGTGTGCACCGTCCTGCTGGGAACCCCCACCCCCTTTGTTTGTACTTCTCTTATGTCACTTATCACCTTTTGTTGTAGTTACCTGGGTCCCACTTAGGGTGTTTGTTGTTTTAACCAAGCACTTCCCTAAGCAATTGACAGTGTATAATTTTACAACCACCTTAGGCTAGGTAGGAATTATTACCCTCATTTTACGGATGAGGAATCTCACGCTCTCACTGGATATCTTGCCCACGTTACGAGCTAGCATCTACCTTAGTTGGAATTCAAACTCAGTTCTGTCCATCTGTAAGGCCATGGTGTTCTCTCTCTCTCCCCTCCCCCCTTCCCAATCACCTACCCATCTACTTGTCACCCTAACTCTTCAGTGTGAGACCTCCGTACTGGGGCAGCAATATTATTCATCTTTATCCTAACCAGAGGTCTAGGGGAAGTGCTGGAATACAGTCATGATCAAGGCTTCAGAAAAACTAGGTCTGCCCTAGTAACACAGAGAGGTGAGGAGTCAAAGGGAAGGTGGGTAGGAGGGTTTGCATGGGCAGGCATGGTGGCTCACACCTGTAATCCTGCAACTCTGGGAGGCCAAGGTAGATGGATCCCTTGAGCACAGAACTTTGAGATCAGCCTGAAGAAGAGTAAGACCTCATCTCTATTAAAAATAAAAAAACTAGCCAGGCAGGTACCTTTAGTCCTGCCTACTGGAGAGGCCTGGGCAGGAGGATCTTGAGTTCAAGAGACTGAGGTTGCTGTGAGCTATGATGACACCATAGCACTCTACCCAGGGTGACAGAGTAAAACTGTCTCAAAAAAAAAAAAAAAAAGGTTTGCCAGGACAGCTGGTGTGGCGGGTGCAGAAGCAGCTCATTGGGTGGTAGCTGCCACCTTCAGAGAACCAGGGGGAGCCATTTCTAGTGTGGGGCATGGGAGAGGAAGGGATGCTAAAAGGAGAACATAAAATGTTACATCTGGCTCAGACCTTCGGGGCTGTCAGCCTGGGCAGCAAAAATCCCACAAAACTTACTTCTGAAGAAGTGAGAACTCCATGGGGCCAGCAGTCCCATGAAGACGGTATTGCCGTGACAAGATTGACTAATTTTAGTCCTGATTTACCCTCAATTTGGTATTTTTACCCACATATGAGCGCTCAGGCAGGAAATGTTACTGCTCAACCTCAGCTCTGTGGTTATTTGCTTACCACTCTTCACAGCCTCTGACGTTTGCAGCCAACCACGAGAAGTCCCAACCTAGCATGGAAATCAAGACCAAGTGCATCTGACAAGGGATCTAATGGCCCTACCTGTGGTTGACACTCTCATTTTGTAGTAAGCACTTCTTTTTCCTAAGTAGGCAAACACCTGAGGCACAACCTTGCATCTCTTCAGTTTTTCTCAAAGGATTTAAAACAGTTAAGTCTTATACAACTGAAGGGCTCAGTCTATTAATGAATGACAAAAAGTACACGGAAGGCTCTCAGATGCTATTAGGAAAACGTTTCTTTGGTTTAAAATAAAATAATTGGGCTTTGTTAAACTTAGTGTCAAGTTTCATCTATGAAATCAAAGAATTTTAGAACAGTTAAGGATCTTAGAGTGTGTTTTTGCCTTTTTTCTCTACCCCACCCCCCACCACCTCTATTCTTCAAAACCATCAGGCAGGCGTCTACCTAAGATGCCATCTCTGAGCAGGGAGAGCATGTGCGGAACTTCAATTATCCCTCTCAAAATTCATTCAAGTACTTGGTGAATTTTATGCAGGGTCAGATTGAGACTTAGAGGTGGAGAGAGCCCCAGCTGTCCTTTATATACACAGAACCACTCCTGCTCAGAACCACTCAGAAAAAGGTGCCCCTGGCAGAGATAAGGTACCTCTTGCTCTAGGCAGAAACGGCAAAGGTGCAAAGACAGCAAAGCTCAGGCTGCATTTCAGCCCCTCCTCGACCTTAACCTTCTGTGGTCAGGCACTTCTGCACACTGCAGGGTGCTAAGTGCTCATCCACATAGCGGCAGTCCTAGTTCAGGTCCCCAAGATTAGCGTTGAGATTACAGCCCATGACTCTGTACCATCCTACCCAAACGAGGTCTTTCAGTGACAGAGCATGCCCTTGCGGTCAACTTAACATAGCCTCTATGTAGATATTCTCTCCTGCACTTTTCCTTAAACTTGGCCTTGGTATTCAGCACTTTTTTTGCAAGCCTGGCCCAGGGGCAGGCACCTAACCAACTAATGCCTTATCCTTCTCCCAAATAAATGTCTTAGTTATCTAGCTAAGGAAGGGAACATCTGTTTTTCCCACAGCACTCAGCATTTTGCTTAGAGTGGCGTTGATTGATGTGAATTAATTGATGTTGATTAATTGATATTGATTTAGGTGTTGATTGATGTGAATTAATTACCTAGTATCTCAAAGAGAAAGTGAAATTTGTCTATGCACCAATTCAATCTCAGCTTATGTTTACTTGGAGGTGCTGTAGGTTTGCAATTTAATTCCTAACCCAGGCAAGATTATTCCTGCAAGTGCCCCTTATCTTGGAAGTCTTGTCAGTAGCAGACTGGAACTGTAATATATAGAATCTGATCACAGAGACATGTCTGTGTTTACGTGAACAGAGTGTGGAAGGGAAACAGAACACTTCCTCAAGGCTTCTGGGTAACGTTAACATTACTGCCAATGAAGCTGAACAGATTTCATTTGAATCGTGATAATAAGGAAATTAAGTTTTTTAAAAATAAGAAGACAAAGCCCTTTCAGGGATGGTGACTACAATTGTCAACTAAAAGAGTAAATGAAAAAACCCAAGTCTCCTCTTTCAATAAATATTTACTGAACTGGTTCCTGCCAGCAGGGTGCACAGAGCTTTGTAGGCGAGACAGGGAAGTGAGTTGACAGTTTTAAGTATCCATAGGAGCACCAGTAGATGCTGAAAACAGAGGATCAACCTCCACTTGGCCTTGGTAGGTGACTTCTTCTCCCAGCTTCAACCCAATTTAAGCATCAGTAATGAGCCCTGAAAGCTTTTCTGGGGGAATTTCAGAGCAGTGAGACAGTCACGCTTGTACCCACTAAGCCTGACTTCACAACTGTTTAGGGGATAGCATTGTTATTACCTGTTGCTGGTTTCGGTAAATCACTGCCACACACTATTACACAATTTATAAATACAGAAACAGGTTGGGCCGTCCTATCAACAGCTAAGTATCTGTCACTTCCTACAGACCTCATTAGTATAATGGTGATGATTTAAATATGAACATTTCACATTTTTCAAAATTGGAATTCTTCCGTGGAATGAATGGACATGGAGAGACAGCCCCTGAGTTTTAGGTAAAGTCAGTACCCCTTTCTCTCGTCAGGTCGTTCTCCTAGGCCCTTTGTCCTCCGGCTGAGAATGTGTTATATTAAGGCATCATTACGTTGAGTCCAGGTAAATAAGTGGCTGTCGGGCAGAAGCCTCTATAAGCTATGATTAAACCACAGCTCAGGTGAATGGAGACAAGTGCCTCACTGTGACTCAGTCCTAGAAGGCGTGTTCGTTTCTAATTACAGTGATGATGTCCTGTGTTTGAGTCTACCTTCATGTTAAATTAGTGTAAGCTAAGGCATAAAATATGTCACAGACTTCCTTATGGTAGGATAGGTAGGGGGAGTTTTACATCCACTATCGTTTAAAAAACATCCTTGATCATCATTTTAAAAATGACAGTCTTTTATTTGAGATAAGCGTCTCACTTTGGTAGAGTCCCATGTTGTCACAGCTCACAGCAATCTCAAATTCTTGGGCTCAAGTGATCCTCCTGCCTCAGTCTCCTGAGTAGCTGGGACTACAGGTGTCCTCCACAATGCCTATTTTTAGAGACAGGGTCTGGTTCTTGCTTAGGCTGGTCTCAAACTCCTAAGCTCAAGCAACCCACCCTCTTCCGCCTCCCAGAAAATCACAGTCTTGACAAACCAAAGCCAAGAAGTGCCTTGAAGATATAATAGAAGATGTTTCACCAGAGCATATCCATAGGATCAATACTTGGAAATGGGATTGTTGTGGCTAAGGCCAGGTCTCTGCAAGTAGAGTGTTGCTGAAACTCTGTACTGAAAACTAGGCTGGTGCTGGGACTCACCAAACACCTGAGGGCTTACAGACCCTTGCTCTGGCCTGCAGCCTGCTTAGTAACTCACTGCTGGCAGGGAAGAGCTGGGCTACAGAGACAGACCAGGGCCTGGGGACTGCTGGGCACCAGCCATGGTACAAATAACAAGAGAGATCACAGTGACCAAAAGAAGGAAGTAGGAAGGGATACAGAAGTGCAGGAGGGAGTACTGGAGACCAGCACAACTGGGAGACCCTCTAGCTTCTCCAGTTTTGTCAACTTAGAATATCTTAGAGTTTCATGAGTCAAGAAAAATAGCCTTCCACTTATAATTCTGAGATAGTATATGTTTGTCCGGACACTTTACATTTTATTTAGCTATAGATCGAATTTTATTATTTATCCATTTTTAATATTTACTTCTGAATAGGAATTATACACATGAGTACAAAATTTTAAAGTTACAAATGGAAAAACAAATTTCCCTTCCACCCTGTTTCTCTCCACAGAGGTACCTACTATTCCCACTAAGCTGTGTGTCCTTCTGGGGTGAGTCTGTGCATATATGCAGATTTTTAAAGCACAAATGATAGATACCATGCTATTCTGTACTTTTCTTTTTGTTAACTTACTATATCTCAGTGTCTTTTCTCTATCAGTACACACAGGCCTTCCTCATTCTTTTTAATGACTACATGGAGTTCCACTGAAATGGATGCCCTGGAATTTAACCAGTTCCTTATTGATGGTCACGGAGGTGGATTTTAGTCTTTTGTAAATACATACAACATTGCAATAAATGCCTTTATCTGTTTATTATGTGTCTGAATATATCCATAGGCTAATTTCCTTTAAATGGAACTGCGTCAAAAAGTATATGATTTAAAAAATGTTACAGTTATTGCCAAATTGCCTTCAGTAGAGATTTTGTGATCCACACCCACAATATATAGCAGTGTTTATGCACGCTCACTAATCAAGTATTACACTTAAAAAGGGTATTTCAAAGTACCTAACAGAATACTAGAACATGAAATAATGATAATCAAATAATGATAATCATAGTATACAACTTTTTGATCTTTGCAAATGTGAGAGGTTTAAAAAAATCCCAGCCTGGGCAATACAGTGAGACCCCATCTCTACAAAAAATAAAAAGTTAGGCTCGGCACCTATAGCTCAACCGTTAGGGCACTGGCCACATACACAGGCTGGTAGGTTTGAACCCAGCCAGGGCCTGCCAAAAACAATGACAACTATAACAACAATAAAAAAAAAAAAATAGCCGGCCACACCTACGGTGCATCTTAGAATGGGTACAGGCGAAACTTACTAAATGCAGAACACAAATGTCTTCATACAATAACTAAGAAAATGCCATGAAGGCTATGTTGAACAGTTTGATGAGAATATTTCAGATTGTACATGAAACCAGCACATTGTACCCCTTGATTGTGCTAATGTACACAGCTATGATTTAACAATAAAAAAAAAAAAAATAGCCGGGCAGCACCTGTGGCTCAAAGGAGTAGGGTGCTGGCTCCATATACCAGAGGTGGTGGGTTCAAACCCAGCCCCGGTCAAAACTGCAAAAAAAAAAAAAAAAAAAAAAATAGCTGGGCGTAGTGGCAGGTGCCTGTAGTTCCAGCTACTTGGGAGACTAAGGCAAGAGAATTGCTTAAGCCCAAGAGTTTGAGCTTACTGAGAGCTGTGACGCCATGGCACTCTACTGGAGGCACAGTAAGACTCTGTCTCAATAAATAAATAAATAAATAAATAAAAATGAAAATAAAAATAAAAAGTTCACTGGGGCCAGGTGCGGTGACTCAGGTCTGTAATCCTAGCATTCTGGGAGGCCAAGGCGGGTGGACTGATTGAACTCATGAGTTTGAGACCAACCTGAGCTATAAAAGCAAGACCCCGTCTCTACTAAAAATAGAAAAACTGAGGCAAGAGGATTGCTTGAGTCCGAGTTGGAGGTTGCTGTGAGCTATGATGCCACATGGCACTCTACCCAGGGCGACAGCTTGAGACTCTTGTCTCAAAAAAAAGAAAAAAAAAAATTTAAGAAAAAAGAAAGTTCACTGGGTGCAATGGTGGGCACCTATAGATAGTGTCAGCTACTTGGGAGGCTCAGGTGGGAAGATCGCTGGACCCAAGAACTCCAGGATGTAGTAACCTATGATTGATGTTGTATTCTAGCCTAACAGAGTAAGGGTCAGTGGCAAAAAAAAAAAAAATTTCCAGGTCAGGTTTTAAAATTTAAGAAAAAATTTTTTTGAGGCAGGGTCTCACACTGTCACCCCGGCTAGAGTGCACCAAGCAGTAGAATCATAGCTCATTGCAGCCTTGAACTCCTAAGCTCAAGCAATCCTCCCACCTCCTCCTCTCAAAGTGCAGGGAATACAGGTGTGAGCCACTGAGGCTGGGCCCCATAACTGTTTTAATTTGCATTTTTCTTCTTGGAAGTTGAGTACATTTTCACATATTTAAGAGCTTTTAAAAAAAATCCTGTTTTCTGAGTTAGCTGTTTATATATGCATTTGCCAATTTGCTAATTGGCTGACGGAAACATTTAGGAAAAAAATTCTTATAACTGTATCACACCTTCTTGGCAACATTGTAGAATTGACTTTCTAATTTATTTAATTAATTAATTAATTTTTTTGAGACAAAGTTTCACTTTGTCACCCTCGGCAGAGTCCGTGGCATCTTAGCTCACAGCAACCTCAAACTCTTGGGTTTAAGTGATTCTCTTGTCTCAGCCTCCCAAGTAGCTGGACTATAGGCGCCCACCACAACGCCCAACTATTTTTAGAGATGGCTCTCACTCTGGCTCAGGCTGGTCTTGAACTCTGAGCTCAGGCAATTCACCCACCTCGGCCTCCCAGAGTGCTAGGATTACAGATGTGAGCCACTGCGCCCGGCTGACATTTTTATCTTTAAACATTTAGAAAAAAGTGGATATGAGGGGTCAGCGTGACACTACAATAAAATAATAATGCTAAAGTAATATTTTTGTTGTTGATAGGCTTACTGGGAGATGAATAAAAAGAATGCAAAAAAGCACAGTATTTTTGACTTCTGCAAAGCCGTCAATGAAATCTGACAGGCTTCCAGTTCTAGAAGGAGAATGGGAACACAAATGTTTGTCCCTCCTTTGTAAGGCCTTTGAAATGAGTATTTGTAAAGGAAGTAATAATCCTGATACAATAGTGGAGGGAAACCATCAGTAGACGAGCAATTTCATCCAATTTCTGAAAAATGGAAGGCAGAAAGTGAAGTACAATATCTGCTCAAGCAGCAAAGTAAAGGAAGCTTTAGTCCAGAGTCTGGGCATCAGTGTAGACAAGAGAATGGAGATGTGTTTATCAAAAGCCCGTAAGATGCTGTAAGAATAGTAAGTGAGAAGTTGCTGAAAACATTAGAGTTAATTAAAGGTGTAACTGGGAGAAATCTCTGACACCACCTGCCTTGAATGGCAGATAGTCAAGAGCTTGGCTCAAAAGGGAAGAGCATCAGCTGGGTCATCATGCACAAGACTGAGCAGCTTAGGGCACCTGGTACGGGGGACAGAGCCTCCGAGCAGAGGGGACATCCTCATCTTCCATTTTGAGTGAGGCAGGCCTCAAAGTGCCAACTCCCTATGCACCAATGTACAACGATCTGGAACAGCTACACTGATTCCTTAATCTTTTTTCTTTTTCTAGTCTCTTATTCTTGGTTGCAGTATTTTTGTGGCCGGGGCTGGGTTTGAACCTACCACCTCCAGTATATGGGGCTGGTGCCCTACTCCTTGAGCCACAGGCACTGCCCTCATCTCTTATTCTTACATAAGAAATTGGCAACCGGGCGGCACCTGTGGCTCAGTTGGTAAGGCGCTGGCCCCATATACCGAGGGTGGCGGGTTCAAACCCGGCCCCAGCTGAACTGCAACCAAAAAATAGCTGGGCGTTGTGGCGGGCACCTGTAGTCCCAGCTACTCGGGAGGCTGAGGCAAAAGAATCGCTTAAGCCCAGGAGTTGGAGGTTGCTGTGAGCTGTGTGAGGCCACGGCACTCTACCGAGGGCCATAAAGTGAGACTCTGTCTCTACAAAAAAAAAAAAAAAAGAAAGGAAATTGGCAACCAAAGATGGTTAGATATTTGAAGAAAACCTAAAGTGTGAAAGAAAAGGCCAAGATAAACGAATAAAAAAGTAAAATCCCTGGGAACCTAACTTTGATGAAGAGAAGAAAACTAAAGAGAAATAAGCAAATGAGAAAAACAAAGTCCAGACACTTCTAATTCATATCTTCCTGAGAATCTCAATAGGACGACACCTTGTCACAGCCTACCAGGCACCTGAGGAGCTGTCCTGCACATGTCCCCTGGTCCTATGATCTCCTTTACTCACCCCACTCCTGCCCCTGTCCCAGCTCCCCCAGAAACCTGGGCACCGGCTGTTCCCTCTGCCACAGATGGGAGGCTCCTGAGGGCTACATGGCTCTCTCTCTCGTGCTCTTCAAGCCTTTCCTCTAACTTCACCTTCTCAATGAGACCTATACATTTAACCAAGGAAGCAAAAGAAGATGGCATCAAGATACAGAAGTTCTTGGATGCAGAGAGAAGGGAACGCTTCTACACTGCTGGTGGGAATGCAGGCTAATACGACCTTTTTGGAAAGAAGTTTGGAGAACACTCAAGGAACTAAAAGTAGACCTACCATTTGATCCTGCAATTCCTCAACTAGGTATATGCCCTGATGATCAAAAATTATTTTACAACAAAGACATATGCACCAGAATGTTTATTGCAGCCCAATTCATAATTGCCAAGACATGAAAACACCCCAAGTGCCCATTGACCCATGAATGGATTAACAAATTGTGGTATATATACACCATGGAAGTACTATGCAGCCATAAAAAAGATGGAGACTTCATATCTTTTTTGTTTACCTGGATGGAGCTGGAACATATTCTTCTTAGTAAAGTATTTCAAGAATGGAAAAAAGTATCCAGTGTACTCAATACTGCTATGGAATCAATATATAAACACCTACACATTCATATGAATGTCAAAACTTAACTATAGTTCAGAAAGTATAAGGGAAGAGGAGTGGGAGGGGAGGAAAGGGGGATACGGGAGGAAAGAGAGCATTTGGGGGGACCTCACCTAATGTGCATGATGCAATGGTACATTTCAAAACTATGAAAGAAATAAGTGTAATTGTGATGGATGTGCTACTTAGTTCAATGTAAGCATTTCACATTGTATATCAAAGCAGTACACTGAACCCCATAAATGCATCAATGTACACAGTTATGATTTAATAATAATAAAAAAAAGATACAAGAGTTCAAAAGGAGAAAATGTAAGAGGGAAAAACAAGACCTATCAGCCAGGAACTTCTATATCAAAAGAATAGGCATTCTGAAGAGGAAAAAAAAAAAAAAGAAGATAAAGACATTATTAAAGGAAAAAATGGCAGATAAAAGGGCAGAGGTTACTAATATCTTATTCTAAAAAGTGGGGAATCAAAGTCATTTTAAAAAGAGATTTAGGTTGATGTTTTATATTTAAAGAGACAAATGCATGAAAATAGGAGCTAGACAGAGCACTATGACTGCTTAAAATGGGGAGTAGGGGCTCGGTGCCTGTGTCTCAAGGGGCTATCACCAGCCACATAGACCTGAGCTGGCAGGTTCGAATCCAGCCTGGGCCCGCCAAACAACAATGATGGCTGCAACCAAAAAATAGCCGGGTGTTGTGGCGGGCGCCTGTAGTCCCAGCTACTTGGGAGGTGGAGGCAGGAGAATCGCTTGAGCTCAGGAGTTGGAGGTTGCTGTGAGCTGTGATGCCACTGCACTCTACCCAGGACGAAAGCTTGAGGCTCTGTCTCAAAAAAAAAAAAAAATTGGGAGTAGAGTCAGGGGGAGGCAGGGATTTAGGGTAAGTGAGCTGACTCTTTTTCCATTAAAACAGGAAGTTGAAAGATAAGGTTTAAAACAGATAAAGCAAGAAAGAGCAACATACACACTTTTTTTTTTTAAACGTATGATGAAGTAGCCATTTCAACTAAAATCAGATATAGTTAAAAGTGGTAGTTACTTAGGAGGCAACTGGGGGATGGGAGAGGTAGGATCAAGTTCATTACAACATTTTAATACATTATATTATTTTGGGAAACATTTTAAAATATTATAAATATTTTATTTATTTATTTTTTTTTATGGGAGACAGAGCCTCACTTTGTTGCTCCAGGCTAGAGTGCCATGGCGTCACTGCTACAGCAACCTCAAACTTTTGGGCTTGAGCAATCTTCTTGCCTCAGCCTCCTAGCTGACACTGAAGGCTCCTGCCACAACTCGCGGCTAGTTTTTCTATTTTTAGTGGAAACAAGGTCTTGCTTGCTCTTGTTCAGGCTGGTCTAGAACTCCTGAGCTCAAGCAATCTACCTGCCTCAGTCCCCCAGAGTGCTATGATTACAGGTGTGAGCCACCACACCTGGCCAAAATGTTATAAATCTTTATTCATATCCTTATTAAAAGATACAAAATACAAAGTAGATAATAAAAATGGGTGGATTTATTGTCTTTAAATGTTTGAGCTCTACGTATAAACCTAATACCAGAGTCTGTGTTGTCAAGGGACTTAGACTTTATTGTGAATTTTAGTTTAGCATATAAATAAAGAACAAAACAGGTCATAAGGGTTATCTGCCATAAAGATAGGAATTCAGAATTCTGTTCTAATTGTAAAGAGGAGACTCAAGCTAGTTGTATGGGAGTGGGGCAGTATGTCTAATCCAATTTAGCAGGGAACACAGTATCACTGTCAGAAATATACTTCAGTATAAGAAACCCAAAATGCTAGCTCGGTACCCGTAGCTCAGTGGTTAGGGTGCCAGCTACATATAACCATGCTGGTGGGTTCGAACCCAGCCACAGCCTGCTAAACAATGACAACTACAACAACAACAACAAATAGCCAGGCGTTGTGGTGGGCGCCTTGGGAGGCAAGAGAGTCGCTTAAGCCCAAGAGTCGGAGGTTGCTGTGAGCTGTGATGCCACAGCACTCTACCAAGGGTGACATAGTGAGCTTCTGTCCAAAAAAAAAAAAAAAAAAACCCTCCAAAATGTAAATTATATTTCTATGTGTTGTATGAAACAGTAAAAATAAAACAATTCCTCAGAATGGAAAAATCAGAACCTTCCATTACTGCATCACAGCCATTGTGGCCTCCTCCCTGCCCAAAGAAATTGAGATTTAAGTTGGGTATATATAATTTGGATATACAGTGATACCATAAAGGTATGAGAAATACAAGGAAAGACAGAAGCAGAAATACGTAGAAGAGGCTCATACACAGGAAAATAGAGAAGTTTGGGTTTTTTTGGAGTACAGGCAGCAGGAAGAAGCAGAAATTAGGTTGCTGAGAAGTTCGATTCCTAATGAGAGAAGGCTGCTTTTAGACTGCACTTGGTTGGCAGTAGGGATTAACTGGATATTTTTAAACAGAGGAATAAATGATGAGATAAAGTCCCTGCCTTCTCTCACATCACAGGGGCCCGCAGAGACAGGTGTTCTTGGAGGAGCATACTCACGTCAGTGTGCGGAAACGGGGAGGTAGAGGCCGAGCCAGAGAGAAAGTGGAAAGGCAGAAAGGGGGTGAATTTGAAGGCAAAAGGCAGAGACTAGATTAGATAATCCAGACAACACTGGAATGAGGGAGGAGAGCCGGTAATGGAGAGGAACCTCTAAGATAACTCCAAGGTTGTCAGGGGGATGGAGAGGGTGGCCGTGCCTCTAACAGTTACAGGGAACTCGAGAGGAAACACAGTTCGCTGGGAAGGATTTTGCAAATCCAGTTTTAGATATAAGAGACATATATTGATAATAGGCATAAAACTACCTAAAAAAATCAAAACAGCCCCAAAGAAATCAACAATATAAAGAGCTCCTGACTCTACAGGGGAGTTATTCTGCCAATGTGGAAACCAACTCCACTGAGTCCCAGGCAAAGAGTAATGCCTAGCCGTCGGTGGCAGTACCAAGGCTGGCCCCAGTACAACTTCAACCTGCTCTCCCAGATGCCCATCTGTTCTCATAACAGACAAGTCAATCATGCCAGCTGTCCCCACCTTTATATCTTACTCCTAATTCTGTCTTCCTAAAATATTACTGTTCTTTCGGTTGCAGCCGTCGTTGTTATATTACTTTTCTTTCAAAAGCTAAGATAACTCACATAATTCCAAAAAACATTTAATTGTCATTTAATTCTGATTCTGAGGGGACAGAAACCCAACTTAAATTAGTTTATCTTAAAAAAAATAATAACAGGGCAGCGCCTGTGGCTCAGTGAGTAGGGCGCCGGCCCCATATACTGAGGGTGGCGGGTTCAAACCCAGCCCCAGCCAAACTGCAACAAAAAAATAGCCGGGCGTTGTGGCGGGTGCCTGTAGTCCCAGCTGCTCAGGAGGCTGAGGCAAGAGAATCACATAAGCCCAAGAGCTGGAAGTTGCTGTGAGCTGTGTGACGCCACGGCACTCTACCGAGGGCAGTAAAGTGAGACTCGGTCTCCACAAAAAAAAAAATAATAATAATAATAATAACAACAACAAAAACCAGCCCCCAAGGGCTTTGTCTCTGCTTTAAGATGAAGTCAACAGCAGGGTATAGCTGCAGCTGCAGAAGCTTCCCTGCCACCCCTGGAACACACAGCAATCATCTTCAGGGTCCCCCTCTTTAAGGCTTTGGGGACATCAATGGGCGATTCTTCCTCCTGAGACATCGCCTCCACTGTGTCATGCTGCAGCTCCAGAGCCAACAATGGCTTTCTACTGAGTGCCAGATTGAGGGTCTGGATGTGAGCCAAGACCCTCTAGACTGTCACAGTCTCCCTCTACTTTTCAAAAAGAATCCTCCAACCCAGCTACTGTGGCCTGGCTTCTATCATGTAGACTGTACAACTGGGTATATCTGCAACACAGGATAAAAATCAGCATTTTAAAAAGGGTTTGGGCTTAAATCTTTTCTCAAACCGTATCTGGTGAACTCCTTCCCAAGTATGGTCGACAAGTCCTATCAGACGAGGGCCACATTGGGACTGGGGCTGAGACGAAAAGTCTAGTCTTTTCTCTTTCCCCACTGCTGAATCAGCACTGCATACAAACTTACTTTTCAAAATGATTATTAGTTAGAAGAACAATAATCTGGAACCATATGGAAACCTGAAAAGACTGTCTTCATTACTGGAAGAAAACAACAGTAGCAAACAAAACCAAGATCAAACCAAGTAGCTTCTCAGCAGTGGCATTTTGAGGCCAAGCACAGATGGAAAACAATGAAGGAAAATAAGAAAATGCATCAAGAAGGTAGCAGTTGACTTTTCCAGTTTCCACTTAAGGTGGATGGATGCTGCGGAGAGTGAGTTCTCTTTTATTATTTACACCCTCAGTACATAAATATTATCTTGCAATGCTCAGTACTAAGAAAATTTCTAAAACTATATATTGAATATATTTCCTCCAAACTAGAATATAACCCTCTCAGGAGAGGGACTCTAAGAATATTTTTTGAATTTCTATCTTCCTTCCTTTTTTGAAGTTCTTCTACCAGCAATTGCTAAATGTTAGAACGAGCCACTTTCCCCATACCTATGGTATAAAAGAGGATATCTATTTGTTTAGGTTTTTGGCCTGAAGAATGTGCTTAGGGAATATGTGATTTTTTTATAGAGAATGAAAACCTTACTCAAACAGAAAGACAGGAAGGCAAAAGAATAGGGCATAATGTGCAGAAAAAATATTTATAGAAAGTACGATATTAACAAATCTTCAGCTATTAGGACAAATATTCAAAAGATCATAAATATCAAATAAGGTTGAAAGGGACTTCAAGAATAAGTATAAGTTAAAACCTAGATTATGAATAGCAACGTGGTCGCAGGGAGTATTGGTTTGGAGGTAATATGGGAAATGAATATGCCATGTGATAAATCAAAATAGTCAGATGGCATTAAAGACAATTCTGAAGGAAAAAATGAAGCAAAGCACTTTACTTATACCAGACTTATAACTGTGTGCCTATTGTCCAGAGCAGGAATCTTAGAATTTAAAGATAATTAAGTCCTTTCACCGGATTACACCTACATATTTAAAATGGGAATCTGGCCTGGCTTGCATCAAACAAGATCCTATACCCAAGCTACTTGGGAAGCTGAGGCAGGAGAATTGCTTAAGCCCAAGAGTTTGAGGCTTCTGTGAGCTGTGATGTCACGGCACTCTACTGAGGGCAACATAATGAGACTCTGTCTCAAAAGAAAAAAAAAAAAAGAAAAAAGAAAAAAAAGATCCTACACCCGTGATAAAAAGCCACACACATGGTGTTTGAACCTGCCACATCCTGCACATGGCAGGAAAGAGGGGAATAACAAATATTTAGGAGCGGTCTCTTTTCTCAATATATTTACCGTCAAAATGAACAGATTAAGCACACATATAATAAACAAAACCCACTGCCACACCAATGCCATTAAAACCCAGAATAAAGGCTGTTAACCCCTCTCTTTTGAATTTTTCATAATTAAGTGGGGCTCATCCTAGGAAACAATTCGGAACCCTTGTTTTAAAGGGACAATAGAACCCTTGTTTTAAAGGGACAGTAGACCAATGGGAGAATTCTAGGCAAGAGTCATAAAAAGTTAATAGCACGCAAAGAAATCAAAAGGAAAGTAAAAGTAACTTAGACACATATATCGGGAACACCAAAGAGAAGTGTTTGTAGTATAATAATTGACAGGTGAGCAGAACCATAAGGAAGAAAGGGGCTGAGGTGTGGTACTTACTTATGGAGGGACCAGGGTACAGCTGAGCAGAGGAGTTCTGAATTTTAAGGGGGAAAAACAGGTCCTGCCACGGTTTCCTGAGATACCAGTTTATGAAAATGATACTCATAAAAGAGTTGCTGCATATCTTCTGATAGATGGGTACTGGAAGAGAGTAATGTCAAAAAACCCAGGTGCTCTGGTCTTCTTTATGTTTGTACACCCCCAGATTCATATGTTGAAATCCTACAGGGTGATAGTATTAGGAGGTGAGGCCTTTGGGAGGTGATCAGGTCATGAGGGTCCTTCCACCAAGAGAGGACACAGAAGAAAGACAGAGCGAGCCACGAGCCAGAAAGGGCGCCCCCACCAGATTCTCAATTTGTTATTGCCTTGACCCTGAACTTTCAGTCTCCAAAACTGTGAGAAGTTTCTGCTGTTTAGAAGCTCTCCCGTCTACGGGGGTTTTGTTATAACAGCTGGGACTGAGACAGGGCTGTCTAACCTGCAGCCTGTGGGGCTGCATGCTGCTTTTCTGAGTTTTTTGCTTATCTGTAGTGTCAGGGTATCATGAAAAGTATGTACAGACCTTTCCTTTTTTTGTTGATCAGCTTTCATTAGTGTTTGTGCATTTACTGTCTACCCCAAGACAACTCTTATCCTTCTAATGTGTAGCAGAGAAGAAAAGGTGGAACACGGTGGGACTGAGACATCAGGTTTAGAGGGCTCTCCAGGAAAGAGCAGGGGAGAGCACCAAGTGGGAGGTGAGAAAGGGAATGGGAGGGTGGCGCCTGTGGCTCAAGGAGCAGGGCGCCGGCCCCACATACTGGAGGTGGCGTGTTCAAACCCAGCCCCAGCCAAAAACAACAACAAAAAAAAAAAAAAAAAAAAGAGAGAGAGAAAAGGAATGGGGAAGAGGAACAGGTCACTGGAGTGAGGCAGGACCAACAAGAACATTTCTTTATGTTAATCCAAGTTCCCCTTGGATTACAGTTCAATTCTCTTACCTAACCTTAGTCAAATTATACCTATGATAAGAAATTTTATCCAGACAAAGAGAAAGAGAGAGAAGGAATATGTATCATGCCAGAAATACGTGTATTTGGCCAGAAGGAAGCTTTTTATCTGTTAATAGCACAGTAACACTTTAGGTTTAAAAATAAAAAACCAAAGCCATTAAAAAGTACATTTGGAGGAGAGAAACGTTTGCTTTTGTTCTGAAGCCCCCTGCGCTTCCCACGGATGCTGGGCCCTCAGCTCGGAGAGAAGAGCTGCCTGCGGCTGCCGCCCTGGGATCTGTGATGACTGCACCCTTTCTGCCTTCTCGTACTACGTACCCTTCATTTCCTGTAACTCTGTCTTCCGTTCCATGTAGGAGGGGGAAAAAAGAGATGAAAAACCAGAGAGAACTAAAAGACCAAGACATGTGGGCATGGCAGCAGAGTTAAACGTTACCACGAGAGTCCAAAATAGCACCAAAGAATGCCCCAGGATCCCGTCTCTCCTTTGTTTTGGCCTCGCTCGCTCACTCACACCTGGTGTTACTACTCCCTCGGTCTCCTGCATTCTGATCTCACAGTTCTGAGCTGCGTGTGCAGGAGGACGGCATGGTGTGTTCACAGCATGTGCTGAGGTTCCACGCCACATCGCACCAAGTCACCAGCACGGCACAGAGTGCTACAGATGTCATCAGCACGCATGCGAGTTCTCCTTGCTTAAATGCCAGGTATTATTAAAACTCAAGAATACTTTTCTAATAAAAAATTAATGGGACTCAACTTCTAGGGAAGAAAGAGATTGTAACTGTTTTTTTTTTTTTTTGCAGTTTTTGGCCGGGGCTGGGTTTGAACTTGCCACCTCCGGCATCTGGGGCCGGCACCCTACTCCTTTGAGCCACAGGTGCCACCGATTGTAACTTTTAAGAAAAGAGATACTATAGAGAAAACAATTTTCTGTAAAGAACTTTGATTTAACCAAAACACTCCTGAATCAGACATACTTAGTTAAGGAAACAGTAGTTCATGCTATCCCATGGCAAAAACTAACACTATAGTTAGTTCAAGTTGTGAGCTTTCAAAGTGTTAATGTAATCTACCTAAGAAAATAAATGTCTCTTGTCTGTATTCAGTTTTCCCCAGAATCTATCCCTGTGTTTTACGCATATTAGTGTCAGTAATATGGATTTATTTCATATTGTTATTGTTACATAACATAAAATAATTTAATATTACACAGGGTGGACATAAAGTTTGTGTGCAATTTACTATGTTAAACTATTTTATTTTTAAATTTTTTTATGTTAAATTATTTTAAACTGCAGACAAACTTTATGTCCATCCTATATATTGTTATTATATTACTAAAATATAAAAACACTTGTGGAACTAATGAAAATGTCTCACTGCTGCTGCAATATATTTACCCCAATACTTTATTTTTGAGACAGAGTCTTATTCTGTACCTTAGGCTAGAGTGCTATGGCATCAGCCTAGCCCTCAAATTCCTGTGATCCTCCTTCCTCAGCCTCTTGAGTATCTGAAATTACAGGCACCCACCCCAAATCCAGCTACGTTTTTCTTAATTTGGGTAGAGATGGGGTCTTGCTCTTGTTCAGGTTGGTCTCAAAGACCTGAACTCAAGGGATCCACCGGCCTTAGTTTCCCAGAGTGCTAGGATGACTACAGATGTGAGCCACTGTGCCTGGCCTGCCTCAATATTTTAAATACAACTAACTTGTGCAGGTTAAAAGAATTAGATTTAATGTAACTCACACATGACAATTAGTACATCATTCAAGGAAATAAGCACCGAGTCTAAACAGAAATTTATCTTAGGTATTTCACATCCTTATTTACTCTCCTTAATTTCTCCCACCACAAAAGCAGGTGTTTTCTCTACCAGCGCTGAAAATATGTTGTTTTGGAAAACACACGTCTCTGTCTCTTCCCTCTTCCTTGTCACTCCTTTTTACTGGATTTTCCAGGTGACTTTATACTTGCATTGTGCTTGGCTGTTCTCGAAGAGCGCTCACACCCACGACACCATGATAGCACACTAACCCACGTGCCAACCTTTTGAGGTAGGCATGTAAGAAAGGGATTATCAAAGTCTCATCGACAGGGAAACAAAGATGAGTGTGTTGAGGGCCCGCACAACCAACCTCGGTGACTGGAGCCTCCATTACTCTCAGATGTTGACTAATAGAAAGCCAGTGAAGCCCCATCAGACGTCAAGATCTATGGATTTTACTTCCTTAATAGTTTCCAGTTAAGTCTCTCCTTTTTCTTTCTCCAGCTTGGTTGGGGTAGCTAGAATCCTCGGTGCTCCTGCCTGGACCACTGTACCTTCTACTTCATTTCAGTTATTTGTAACCCTTCCTCCTGCTACCCATATGGGAGATCTTTTTGCCTGGTGATCTTTGAGAAGCCTGAATATGATCACATCATTCTTTTGCTCCCTTTAAAATCCCTTTGGATCTCCACTGCCTACATAAAGTGAAGTCAAACATAGTAAACAAGTCTCCACAATGTAAAGCTTCACTTCTAGCTTTTAACCTCTGTTCATGTTCTCCACCAAGCACCCTTCACTTGGGCCACCATGCTGTTCCTGTAATCTATGTGGACTGACCTTTCCTTTTTAGTTCCTTTCCATTACCCTAAAAGGTATGATTATCATGGTGACTGTATCACTTTAATAAGGGGTTTACTTAAAAATTATGAATCAGCTATTTTCTTTCCTTGGCTTAGAACCTGAGGCCCCAAAGGGCAGGGTACTGGTCTTATCCCATCTCTGTATCCTACAAAGGTGCTCGATTCATTTACTTTAAATACTTCATCTTCCTTACACCAGCTCTGAAGGACAGGCTTTCTGATCTCTCGCCCTTTTCGGCTACACCAGACAGTATAAATAGCAACAGGAAAGGATGTATTTCACTTGGAATTCCCAGGCTTGGGAAGACTGGCATGGGCAAGGCAGAGAAGTTTTCTACTGGGGGCTGGATCCTGTCCTGGTAACCTGACACTAAACGTGTGAGGGCACTAAAAACGCGTGAGGGCGGTTTTGGTGAGGCAACAGTTTGTTCTTCCAATACCTCCAGACAAAGACCAGACAAATCCGTCCCAAGACAGTGGTGGATAAAGAAGGAACATTTCCATTGAGGAAGCTTAATCGTTTCTTTCCTTGAAACTGGGTGAAAGGTGGTGGAGTCTGCCCAGTTACCAAGGCCAAATGATCTCATCAATGCTGGGAGGGGTCTATATGCCTTAGTTTGCTTTACCTCATTAAAAGGGCAATGCTCAAAGAGTGCAGATCCTCAGAAACCAAAAGAAAAGAAGGCTGCTTTTCTTCATTTTACACCTTTTTTGAAATGGAGAAGGCTCTTTGGCTTTGACCTGGGGCTTCCAAAGGGGTAGCTCACTGCCCAGTTTCTGGGAGTGGCATCTCCATCAGGGATGTTTATCATACTTCAGTGTCTTAGTAAGGACCTGGCTACCCTCAGCCCCGCACCAGTTCCTCCCTCCCACAGCGTGCATCACAGCGCTGCTCTCTGTCACATCTTATTAAAATGTAGAAAGCACAGACGTCTCCCTCCCCCAATTTTTAAAAGCTTTGGAGGAAAGAAGCTTTGGTGAGTGTTTCTATCTGACCACTGAAGCAAGGCATTGTTGATAAGAGGAACAATGGCAGTGTTTGAAAATCAGTCATGGTTCCTGCCAGATCCTATCAGAAACACTCAGAGTGGTCTACTTTTTTGGGGGCGGGGGAGGGGTGTTAATACTAAATTTACGGAATAGCTGAGTAATTAAGAAGACCCATGATCCCATGAGAAACGGATTAGTCAACTCTTGAGGGTCAATACTAACCTTACAGAATAGCTGGATAAAAACGTTTTAAACCTCTTACTATGAAACATTTTATAACATTTGATAACAAAAGTAGACAGGACATTAGAAACATGCCAATATTGGTTCATTTACATCCTTGGCCACTATTTCTACCTCCTGTTTGTTTTGAGGCAAGTCCCAGACTAGATTATCTTTTCTTCTGTAACTACTGCAAGTGTGTAGTGCTAGAAGATAAGGATTATTAAACAACAACAAAAATACCAATATAAAAAAGATTAAAATTTATCACTGATTTAAAAAAAAATGAGTGAATTCCAGCTATTCTTCAGGGAAGGTATTAACATTATATAGTGTTTAAGATTGGCAAGAATTAGGGCGGCACCTGTGGCTCAGTCGGTAGGGCGCCGGCCCCATATACCGAGGGTGGCGTGTTCAAACCCGGCCCCGGCCGAACTGCAACAAAAAAAAATAGCTGGGTGTTGTGGCTGGTGCCTGTAGTCCCAGCTGCTTGGGAGGCTGAGGCAAGAGAATTGCTTAAGCCCAGGAGTTGGAGGTTGCTGTGAACTGTGTGATGCCACAGCACTCTACCCAGGGCCATAAAGTGAAACTCTGTCTCTACAAAAAAAAAAAAAGATTGGCAAGAATTAAACCATTTTGAGGCACATTGCTGGATATGCGGGTGCCGGGTAGGGCATTGGGAGGGTTCATGGTCCACAGGGCTCCTGCCAGCACAGCCAATAGGAGGTACCCACTTTGACATTGCCAGGTACCAGAGTCCCTTTTTTTCTTGGGGCCCTACCCGCACTGGCTATTCTGGAGAGAAATAGAAGTGATATTCCCTAATCTCAACACATGAGTCAGATTAGGTTTTCTTGAAGAGAGATTCCCAATTACATGGGTCAGCATAAGGCAAGTTGTAATTATGAACAGAATGTATCAAAGCAGATGAGCCGCCTGACTGAGGGTGCATGATAGAGCAAGGACCTGCCCTGTCTGGGCCCTCTCCTCAGCTGTTCCCCTTCAACATTCCCTCCTCCATGCCCAAGGGAGAGTTGTGAGAGAAACGTGAGCGGCAGCAGACACAGGTGGTGATGTGGCAGTCAGGCTGCCCACTTCCTCTGGCCCACCAACACTCCATGGCAGCAAGATCTCAGCCTGTGCAGGCCCTTGAGATTGGGTTGCACACGGACATGCTCATTTGTTTTTGAGAATTGGCAGGGTTAGGTCAGACCTCCTGAACACACACAAGTAACAATTTTGTACTGATTTAAAGAATGAGCAATATGTGGGTTTGAAACAAAACATGAAATCCTAGGTGCAAAGATAAGCTTTCTAGAAAAAAGTATTCTATTCTCAGAATGTGTCAATCATAAACATTTGACAAGTTCCTCAAAAGGTACCTGTCCCCTTATCCGTGCAAGGTCTTTGCTAATTCTTAGAACAAAAACCTACGGAGTTCTGTTTATGAAAAACAGCTCTATGTAACAATAATTCCCAATCTCTCCCTGAATGGCTTCAGATAGCAAACAGGCACGTTGGCTTAGGGCACTAAAGAAACAGCTCTTCTAAGCTGAGGGGCCGGCTTGTTTTTAAGGCAGACACCTGCATAGCATGGTTTGCTTAGTAGTGGGAGGTAATGGGAAGGGCTCTTCTCTGCAGTGTCCATAAATTCCCTTACCACCACCCTCGTATGCCCCCCTCCCCGACCCCTGGCCCCCAAGGTGCTCCACCTAGATTTCTTCTCGATCATCTTCTTTGGAAAAGGTAGTTCGGGACTGCTGGTGGTGGTAGTGGTAGTGAAGTCTTGGCATCTGTATCTTTTACAGTTCAGTTTGCTGTTATGAATATAACAACATGAATGCAGAAATCGCTGACAGAGTCTTTCCAGCACAGCAAGAGAAAGCCAGTTCTACAGAGTGGAGACGGCAAAGGTAAGGGGCAGGAGAGTTATCACCTAAGTCAACATCTCCACTGGCAGAGCCGCAGGCAATTGGGCAAAGGGTGTCTTGGAAGACAGAGGGGAAGGGGGATTCTGAGGCCACGAGGTTTTGCCTGTAGGACCCTGTTTTCTTTTAACTAATTAATAGGAGGACCCTGGGGTCAAGCACAGAGACTGAAGCAACATTTATCAAAACCAGGACTGAGAAGATAAATAAAGTTGAAGATCTTTTCTCTCCTCCATTAAGGGTCATTTCAGATGTGCTTGAGCCATCAGCTCAAAGATTAGTCCTTGAACTCCATAAATTAGTGGTTCTTGAAGTGTGGCCTAAGAACCTTCTATGTCAGAACCACCTAGGGAAGGAGTGATGGGGCTTATAAAAATGCACTTAGTGCTACTGCAGATGTTTCTAAGAATAACGTCTTAAACCCTTTCAAATCTTGGAACTACTGAGCGAAGTGTCAACCAAGCCAAGATTACTGGGCCAAGTGGGAACTGAATCAATTACTTTTGTTTCTTTCATCCAGCCATCTTTTCAGGGGGGTTGGGAGAGAGTGAGCAAATTTATCAGCACAATCCAATACTACTGAAAAAATAATTCCCATTAATGATGAATCTGTAATGCTGCTTCCAGGAAAGAAGTTTTTGATTAGTCTGTGCTGATTTTGGATAATTTAGTATTTTGGATAATGTATCTAATTAAAAAAAAGGACCATGTTTAGGTTCCTGTGCCTGTGGGAGATATAATTAGTTAGTGGCTTTTGTTTTGTTTTTTGCTATGATCTATGGCTGTCGAGGTTTCTACAATGAGCCTCTGAGAACCATAGATGTTAATTTAAAAAGTTCTTTTTTTTTTTTTTTTTTTTGTGGTTTTTGGTCGGGGCTGGGTTTGAACCCGCCACCTCCGGCATATGGGACTGGCGCCCTACTCCCTGAGCTACAGGCGCCGCCCCAAGGAAGGAACAGGGACCATATTTGGTTTTGGCACAGCAGTTACACATGACATCTTAAACTGGAGCAGATTTCAAGTAAATTAAGGGATTTTGAAAAGGAGGCTCACAGAAAAATCTCGTTTTAATAATACATAAATGTAAATATACTTTGGGCAATGCATTTTAAGTGGGGTTTTAAATGAAATTTCTCTCAAAATTATGACTGATGTAAATATTCAGATGAAAAGCGGAGATGAGAGTTATTGGGTTAATGTACTAAATTCAAATCCTGTTTTTTCTTTTGTTCTGGCTGGTATTCAGTGGGATAGTTAACCTTCCTGTTGAAGTATCTTCATAGACAAATCAGAAATAATTCCTTCTCTCTTAGGATGTTGTAAAACTTTGGTAACACTCAAAGAGATTTTACATAAGAAGACATAACACAAATACACTAAAACAAGGTTTAGTAAGTATTTCAGCCAGGAAAAAAAAAGTGTTTTAATTTGATTTAAAAAAATTTCAATGTTAGGGGACAGAGATCTGAGCAGATGTGACCATCCAAGGTTGTCAGAGGTATCAGGATTCTCTCTGCTGTTTAGCATGGAAATGCCCAGACTTCCAAAGTACATTTTATGAAGAGCCTCTAACAAGTTGGCTCATGTATTCCTAAGAAAGCCTTTACTGGGGGGAGCTCTTACCATGAGAAGTAAAACCATATTATCTGCATTACCTAAAAGTTTTACCATAAGAAGTAAAACCATATTATCTGCATTACCTAAAAGATTTTATATAAGGACTCTTCCATTGCAATGGCAGTGATGAAACGTTGCTGTGTGCCAGCATTATTAGTTTTCCCTTGTGTGGCATGATCTAATGGCGTAAAGAGGAATATGGGAAGAAGAGGCGGAAGGCTGGGAGACAGACGCCCACGGTTTCTCCTCTAAGTGCCTGTATATAAACTTTGGGCTATGAAAGACTAGGAAGACAATCAATGAAGCACAAACCTAGACTAACATAGGAGAACAGGGAGCCCGGAGTCAATCCAACACCATCCTTCAAAACCAAGGGGGCAATCCACAGCCCATAGCCCACATGTCATCTGCATACCTGACTTCATAGTATGACCTGAGACCTAATATCACAAAGATTACAACATTAGAAAGTTGTCTTTGTGCTGTTACATTCCAAATAAGCCCAACTAATGGTATTTTAATGTCTAAAAGGCATCAATCACCTCTGTAAAGCTGGGTATATAAATTTAAAGGAAAAAGTACACAAAATTATAAGTTTTTAGAGAGTATTTTTTATTCTGCCATGACAACACATGCTCAGTCTAGAAAATTCAAATCCAAACAATACCAAGAATTTAAACAATAAAATAAGAAAACACTATTTAGAAAATAGCACTTAAAAAATTTTTTTTTTGGTGAGTATCTATTCAGGCCTGTATCAATGAATAGAAATGACAATAGGATTTTATATAATAGGATCATGTTATACTACATACATGTCTTTTTGGAATTTGCAAAAAAATCAAACATTTTACTGAGATCATTCTACTCCAACAATTAGAGATAAATGCCATCTTTGATACACGTTGCAAAATATTCCAGTATATTAATGTGTAGTCCATTAATCTAATCCAATATTAATGGTCCTTTGTAGTGCCTTATCTTGTCACACACAAATTTTTATTTTGGTCAGATCTATTAATCTTTCCCTTTATAATTTCTGAAATTAATTCTATGCACAGTAAGACCTTTCCTACTTCAAGATTATGTAATAGTTCTTGTTTTCTTCTAGTATTTTTATGGGTTCTTTTTCTGTGCTTAAATACTCGGTCAATCAGGAACTTATTTTAATTATGGAGAAGAGTAGGTTTCCAACTTTAATTTTCCCCAGATGACTAACCAGTTGTTCCCCCACACCCTTGTCAGATTTAAAAATACCTCCAGATATATTTGAACTTCCTTCTGATCTTCATTAGGATATCTTTGTCACAATAAGATATCCTATCTATCATTAAGATTTAGGCTAGATATTTCTGAAGGCTTCATTCTTTCACAAGAATTTTATAATCAGTCTGTTAATATTTTCTCAAGAGAGTTATTGAGATTGTATTTGAAGTTGCAGTGAACGTTAAGGAACACTTTGTAAGTATTCCTTCTGAAGAAGGTAAACTTCATTTATTCAAGTTGTCTCCTTTACTGGGTGTATTGTTTTACTTTAAGACCTATTAAATTTATTTCTGGTTGTATTTTTGATTGTTTGAACCTCTTTTTCCCATTTATTTTTTAACTTGTTATTTTTGGTAAGAAAAGTAAATGATTTTTACAGTTTCTTTTCTGGTAATCAATCAGCTTACCTTATCAAATACTATTATTACTAAATGCTTTCAAGGTCATTCACCAGAGCTTAAAAATCAGTTTTTACTTCTACTCAATATACAGAAAGTCCAGCCTCCTGCAGGATACTGTTCAACCGCTTGTCTTTAATTTTCCTTATTACCTTCATCCTCTGACATACTTTTCCTTTCTTAAGGACTTTGACATCTGGATTCTATAATGTCCACGTGGACAGCATCTAACAACTTGGCTTTAACACCAGTGACCTTTACTGCCATTTTGCATAAATCCCTTCCTGTCACTGCCTGGCTTTCATTATTGCTCATTGTTCTGTACACAAATCTACTTTGTCAATGTGTCATCTCTCACGCCTCCTCTGTCTGCTGGTAACCTCCCATTTTTCTAATGTTCATCTGTTGCCATTCCCAACACCTATGCTTTGCAGCCTCAGAGAATAGGCATCAGCTCTAATGTTCTCCTAGCCTATCAACCCCTTCTGAACTTGACTTATTTCCTGAGGTAGTGCAGACCATACAAGTGATTGATCAACCTCAATTTTCAATTAGTTGTCTACTCAGCATAACCCCCCCCAAATCAGCTCAAAATTAGCCTTTATAACTTCTAGTCCCTGGATTCTGAGCATGTTGAAAAAGGAAAAAAAAAAAAATCAGTCCTTACTTCAGAATGTGCCTTTGGAGGCGGCGCCTGTGGCTCACTCGGTAGGGCACCGGCCCCATATACTGAGGGTGGCAGGTTCAAACCCGGCCCCGGCCAAACTGCAACCAAAAAATAGCCGGGCGTTGTGGCGGGCGCCTGTAGTCCCAGCTACTCGGGAGGCTGAGGCAAGAGAATCGCTGAAGCCCAGGAGTTGGAGGTTGCTGTGAGCTGTGTGAGGCCACGGCACTCTACCGAGGGCCATAAAGTGAGACTCTGTCTCTACAAAAAAAAAAAAAAAAAAAAGAAAATAGAAAACAGAATGTGCCTTTGCTGTCAGCTGGACCCTCAGCAGGCCTTTGACATCCTCCTCTCCTATTCCCTTGGCTCATATTCCAAATACTCTCTGTGCTCCTCAAACCCCAAACAAAACCCAATTCATCCAAGAAGAAAGGCCCCATGTCATAACTTCACTAAAAAACCTTGAGACTGAAATTCTCAGATAGAGTAGCCACATGTCTTCCCCCGACCTACACATACCTGTATCTTCATCTATAACATCTATTCATTCCTCCAGTTTCAGAAGGCAAGTTCTCTCTCTTATTCATGTTCAGGCTCATTTTCTGATATTTCTGGACTTGTTTTATCAGTTGTCAGTTGTGCCACATCAATGTGTCCCTCTCTGCTGGCTCTTTCTCCTAGTTACGTACTACAGGCTCTCATTGAAAAGCAAAACCTTCCATTGATCTCCTCCAGTTACCTTCCTCTCTCTCTCAACTTCTCAGCCAAGTCTCTCGAGGCCAGAGTCTACATACACCACGTCTGTTTCCTCCTTTCTCACTTACCCAGTCGGGCACCCATGCCTATCAGGCCACTAAAATTTCTCTGGCCAAGTTCACTGGTGATTTCTATATTACTAAATGCCAAAGGCAATTCAGTAGTTCTCTTTTAAGGCTACTCTTGGTTATACTTGCTACTGTAGACTATTTTTTGGAATTCTCCTTTCTCTGTTTGTTTTTTCATAATTCTGTTCCTCTGCTTTGTTTTATTTTGATTGATTATTTTTGTTTTGTTCTCCACTGGACTATATTCCCCATCACCTTTACGGCCTCTTCTTTTCTTGATCTTCATTCCAACATAGGATCATTCCCACATTCTCTCTTTGGTTTCTTACTCTTCTATTGGAAAATTCCATCCACTCTTATGCTTTTCATTGTTACCTCTAGGCCAACAATTTCCAAATCCATCTTCCAGCTCTGACCTCCATTCCAATCACACGTTTTTCTTTCTTTCTTTTTCATTTTCTTGACACAGAGTCCTGCTCTGTCACCTGGGCTAGAGTGCCATGGTGTCAGCCCAACTCACAGCAACCTCAAATTCTTGGGCTGAAGTGATCCACCTGCCTTAGCCACCTAAGTAGCTGGGACTACAGACACCAGCTACCATGCCTGGCTATTTTTTCCTATATTTAGTAGAGACAGGGGTCTCACTTTGCTTGGGCTGGTCTCAAAGTCCTGAGCTCAAGCAATCTTCCTCCCTTGGCCTCTCAGGGTACTTAGATCACAGGTGTGAGCCACAGGGCTGGGCCTATAATCACAAGTTTTATAAAAGGGAACTTATCATTTTAATACCTCAAATCTCCTTTACCTCCTAGATTCCATGGCTTAATATAAATAATGGCATCACAGTCCACACAGCCTTCCCAAAGAGAGAAACTATGAGTTACTCTGGTTTCCCCACTGTATCAATCCAATCCATCACCTGGTCCTTCCAATTCTTTCTCCTCAAATCCATCCACAACTGCCAAGATGTGGAACCAGTCCAAGTGCCCGTCAACACATGAACGGATCAATAAATTGTGGTATACACACACACCATGGAATACTATCAGCCATAGAAAAAGATGTTGACTTACATCTTGTATATTTACCTGGATGGAGTTGAAGAACATTCTCCTTAGTAAAATATCACAGGAATGGAAAAGCAAGTATCCAGTGTACTAAATACTAATATGAAACAAGTAAATGAACAAATACACACCCGCATGACAGAAAAACTGAATTAAACTCAAGTGTGGGATTGGTAAACTCTCACCTAACAATGGAGGGGTATAGGGCACACCTCCTGGGAGAAGGGCTCAAATACAAATTGGACTTTACCTAACGAACGCATACAATGTAACTTAAATCGTTTGTACCCTGATATTAATCTGAAATTAAAAAACAAAACAGCAAACTTCAATTCTTTCTGTATCATGGGTAAATCCCTTCAGTGGCTCCCTGGACTTTACCAATAAACCCAACCTCCTTCTCATTGCATAATCCCATCCTTCTGCTCCTGCCTCACGTATTGCCGTTCAATATTATTGTTTATCCTCTAGTAATACTAATTGATTTAGGCTGTTTTTTCTGGATAGAATGATTTGTCTTTTGTAGGGGAAGGTAGGAACTAGCTCCTATTCCTCCCTCCAAACTTCTTTTGGATATCATCATTTTCCTCTAAGAGGTCTTCACTCAGTTCCCACACGGGGCTCGTTTCTTCCCACTGTCCTCTTAAAAATGCCTGTACATATTCTTATTTATCACAGTAGATTTAAATCCATATTTAAGGTCATATTAAGATATTACTCAAATTATAGTGAAATTTGCTCTAATGATCTTGAGGGCAAGGTCCAGGCCTAATGCATTCTAAGATCCTATAAAACAGGATAGTCCCTACACACAGTCCTCAAAGAATATGCATTTAATTCAATTATTGATATAAATATAACTACTTTAATGAACATAAAGTACATTAAAATGCCAGCGTGATTTTTTTTTAGTTTATTCGTTTAAACACACTGTAGGAAACAATGCTAGTATAATTATTAAGCTGAAGTGGGAAACTAATATCACTTAGGTATTTCTCAATTTCATTTTTTTTTATTATTGGGGATTCATTGAGGGCTCAATTTTATTTTTATTTATTTATTTTTTTTGTAGAGACGGAGTCTCACTTTATGGCCCTCGGGTAGAGTGCCATGGCATCACACAGCTCACAGCAACCTCCAACTCCTGGGCTTAAGCGATTCTCTTGCCTCAGCCTCCCGAGTAGCTGGGACTACAGGCGCCCGCCACAACGCCCGGCTATTTTTTGGTTGCAGTTCAGTCGGGGCCGGGTTTGAACCCGCCACCCTCGGTACATGGGGCTGGCGCCTTACTGACCGAGCCACAGGCGCCACCCCCTCAATTTCATTTTTAAGGTAAAAGTCTTAAAACTTAACTTAAAAATTGTATTCTGCAATCTATGATTATTTTCAGACCTCAAGTCTACCAGAGAAGCCTGGAACTCTAATGATAATAAATTTGATCCCCTTTGATGTTGTACGTTTAAATTAAGGCACCCTGATCAGGTATTTCTACTATGACCAGTCCAGAAGGCATGATGGCAAAGCAGGGTTGTTTGAATGCAATGTGAAGGTTGGTACGTACTTATAAATGTGTAAGGGGATGGTTTGGGATGCTCTACTAGCGTACAAGTGTAAGTTTACCCAAGGAAAGAATTAAAAATAAATAAAAGAGGCCAACCCAAGCATAAAAGCAAGAATGAATGCTATTCATAGTATAAAAGCTTTCTCCAGTTTGTTCAGCCCCATAGAATTCTTACACAAAGGCTATAGAGGCACACAGAGAAGTAGGGCAGTTTCTTCAAAGACTCTTCAGGTCGGAATAGATCTAACAAATCGGGTCGTTCAGTCCTCTCTCTTTAGGAGGAAGAAACTAAGACCAAAGAGGAGAATGGCTTCCCTAAGGTTTCAAAGCCTCCATAGCAGAGCCAAAGCCAGAAGGGAAGCCGAGAGAGTAAAGCCAGAGCCCAAGTCTAGCCCAGGGCTCCAAGTCCTTCTCTCTACTCCCCGTGAATCCTCCCAGCCCCTACCAGTCAAGCCACAGGAGACCCTTGTGTGAAGCAAAAACATGAATCTGAACTTCCAAGTATCCTGTACTTGTTCTTCCCTCTGCCTGGAATAACGTTCTCCCGTCGTTGAGGGTACATTCTTTCTCATCCATCAACGTCACTTCAAACATCACCTCTTCTCTTTGCTCACCCCAAGTAAAACAGAGTGTCTACATCCCTCCTCGCATAGCATTGGATAACTACTGAGGAATTCTTACCACATGGTATTAGTCAAGTGTGCATGTGCCCCGCTCCCCTCTCCCCAGACAGGCAGCTCCTGAAGGCTACCTTTCACACATATCATTTAACCTTGTTGAATTACATGGGATTAGAGAAGAGTGCAGACATACCACGTAGAAATTACTAAACAATTACAATGCTCCAGTCAGACCTTGGATGCAATGGCTATGCAACACCGTTGTGCTAATGAATCCCTCTGACCAAAGGTCAAGAACAGAAAAATATAAAAGTATCCACTGTACTCAATAGGAAGCCAATATATAAACAACTGCAAGCCCACACAAAAGAAAAACACAAGTATAGTCTAGCAAGGGGGACGGAAGGGGGAGGAGGAAGTGACTGGTGGGATCTCCCCTAAGGTGCATAATATGAGGGTGTTCAGCATACCCTGGGTGAAGGGCTCAATTGCAGCTTGAACTTTACCTTAGAAATGAAAACAATGTAACCTAAACATTCATACCCTTGTATCAATCTGAAATGGAAAAAAAAAAAAAAAAAAAAGGAACTCCGGGAAGCCAAGGCGGGTGGACTGCTGGAGCTCACAGGTTTGGGACCAGCCTGAGCCAGAGTGAGACAACGTCTCTAAAAATTAGCCAGGCGTTGTGGCCGGCACCTGTAGTCCCAGCTACTTGGGAGGCTGAGGCAAGAGAATTGCTTGAGCCCAGAAATCTGAGATTGCTATGAGCTATGACGCCATGGCACTCTACCAATGGCAAGGAAGTGAGACTCTGTCTTAAAAAAAAGAAAGACTAGGAAAATATGCTTGTCTTTAAATAAGCTCTGAAACTTACCAGGTAGTGTACCAATCAGCTAACAGATCTTAACGATCAGGTCACACTTAGATAAAAATGGAAAGTTTAATACTGATAACTGATAAATATCATATAGTTAAGTCAAGAGTAGTGCCTTACATACAATGAAGGAAGCCCACTTGGTATAAAACTATAATATGGGGAGGGGACCTGAAAGAAATGTAATTTCCATACAATTTCCAATAATATGCAGTAAAATAGATGTAATACAAGAAGATTGTTATAGCTGAACCTTTAGTCCAAACTCACGGAAATTTTTTCAAGAATTATGTTTCCAGGTCCCATATGCTGGAGGTGGTAAGTTCAAACCCAGCCCCGGCCAAAAACCACACACACAAAAAAAAAAAGAATTATGTTTCCATAATACAAAGAATATACTCTCCAGGAAAAAGACTGACCACTTTCAAAGTATTTTTTAATGCTTATGATATGTCAACACCTACCTGAGTATATTATAAATACCAAAAAATGATTTTAGAACAGAATAGTAACTATAAAATTTTATTGTTTTCATAATGAGATTATAAAGTTATAAACCTAGATTTGGAAGCATAGAAATTGGTTTGTAAGTATTGCCAGAAACTCAGGCTTATTATTTTATAGTCACATCTCAATTTTGATTAAAAATGATCTTATTCACAGAGTGGTTTAAAGGCATTTAAACTATTCTTAGTCACCTTACTCACCAAATTTGGCTTCAAGTAACTTTGGGCTGTTTCCGAAACCTGAATTCACTCTCAAAGGAAGAGGATTTGCCAACCTTATGACTATTCAAACAACTGGCTCCAGGCTTTGAAAGTAACTCTATGAGAAGAATTTTTAAAAGATTTTGTGCAATTGGAGCATTGTTTGAAAAGTTCTTGTGTTCCTTTGGTAACTACTTTTAAAAAGACACCATCCACATGCTTGTTAAACAAATCAGTCCCATTACTTTATAGAAACACTCTGTACTTGTGCAAAGAAACAATGGCTTTTAAAAATTGGAACTAAGAATGACTGCTGTGCTAATCACACTGTAAAGCTGCAACTGAAAAAAATTAACCTCTTATTTAGGTTTGAACATAGATAAAACAGATAAGCATCCAGGGAGACTTGTGGGGCTGGGCGAGGTGGCTCATGCATGTAATTACAGAGCTCTGGAAGGCCAAGGAGGGAGGACAGCTTGAGCTCAGGAGTTCAAGACCAGTCTGAGCAACAGCCAGACCTTGTCTCTACTAAAAATAGAAAAATTAGCCAGGTGTCATGGTGTGCACTTGTAGTCTCAGCTACGCAGGAGGCTGAGGCAAAAGGATTATTTGAACCCAGGAGTTGTCATAGTAAAAAAGCTAAGGTTGAGGTTGCTGTGAGATGCCTGCGTTTGACACAGAGAAAAACTGTGTTTGACAGTTTGACATAAAGAAAGCACTAGTGACAGCTAATCTTGTCTTCTGTACAGCATTAGAACTCCTTTCAATATTAGACTATTAGAAAAGTCCACTGCAGAATGGAAATGAGCCTTAGATTTATAGTTGAGAAAACTATAAAAGTTAAGACATATAAAAGTTAAGACATCAACTCAGGGATGCACAGACATCTAATGAGAGGTATTTTGCCCTATGCATCTTCACCCTTCCTAAATCTATTGAGGTTATTTAATTAATGATTTTAGGAGGCTGATTCAGATTAGACAGCCTGCTTTGAATTTTGGCTCTAGCACTTTAACAGCTGTTATGACTTTGGCTAAATTACTGTCCTTGTTATACATAAAATGTGATGAAAATAGTACCTATCTAACTATTTGTGTATCTATAAGAGCACTTTGAACAGTGTCTAACTCATAGAAAGATATTACCTCATCTCATCTAAAGTTTGATTCATTTCTAGAGCGACCTAGTCTCTTTTTAAAAAGAAGATCAAATCTCAACACAAAATATTTGCTTCCTCTATTCCATTTTCCTGCAGGCAAAGGCTTAGGCTTTATCTTCTTCATCCTGGTGATCTTTATGACACTCAGCACGGCACCCAATGCACAGAACTACTGAGTCCATGTTGATTGAGTACGTGATCAAATCTCTCTGTTACTTATTGTCAAATACTCCTTTTCTCTGAGCTCAGAAGCCATTTATTTAATATTATGTTCTCATAGGTTCTGATGAAAGGCCTGATATTTTGTTATTTTAGAATCTGAGAAAAGGTATTGTGGGTTTTTTGTAAAATTTTCAGAAAAGATTCTGATCAAGTCCAGAATGAGCTTAAGAAATCTACTAACTTTACATCAAAACTAGTCTGACTTTATAGACTAAGGAACTTTGATATTAAGGAAGGAAGGGAGAGTGGAAGAGAAAGAAATACATTCTTGATAGTTTGTATAGCCTCTGGGAGCATCCCGTACAACACTGAAGTATTAAATGGATCAAAAGAAGTATTATTTTCCAATGAATTATAGAAACAATATGGTGGCCAGGGGTACGGTGGCAGCTCATGCCTGTAATCCCAGCACTCTGGGAGGTTGAAGCCGGTGTACTGTCTGTGCTCATGAGTTCGAGACCAGCCTGAGCCAGAGGGAGACCTTGTCTCTAAAAATAGCTGTGGCATTGTGCCTGTAGTCCCAGCTACTTGGGAGGCTGAGGCAACAGAATTGCTTAAGCCCAAGAGTTTGAGCTTGCTGTAAGCTGATGCCACAGCACTCTACTGAAGGCAACATAGTGAGACTCTGTCTCAAAAAAAAAAGAAAGAAAGAAGAAGAAAAAGAAAACACACATGAGAAGGAACCAACAGAAAAATTCTGGAAATGAAAAACCACAACAGAGCAGCTTGAAGTGAGTGAATTAGCTCAAGTCTTCAATAAAAAAAATGGCCTTCAATAAAACTACATTGCAAAACATGAAACAGAAATAGAACGGAAAGAGTAAAAAGAGTGAAGAGGCAGAGCTTGAAGAATTTGTGGTGGAAAAAGTACTGGATCTGGGTGTAGTTAATGAGAAGATGGAGTATTTCTTCAGATACTGACAGTACTTGGGAACTTGAAGAAAATTTAGATTTCCAGAGTTAATCGAGGCGATTCTTTATTCTCAAACATTTAGTAAAAAGATAGTACAAGAAGAAAATCTTTATCTGACAGTTTATCTGATGATAGCACGCTAAAGAAGAAAAGAGATGGTACTGACAAACCAAGAGGCTTTGCCAGAGGTCTAGAACCTGCGAGAATAATTGGTGCTATAGACAGCAGTGAGGAATTAATGTTTCTTATGAAATGGAAAGATTCAGATGAGGCAGATCTGGTGCTGGCAAAAGAGGCAAACATGAAGTGTCCTTGAATTCTAATTGCTTTTTATGAAGAGGGACTAATTTGGTATTCTTGTCCAGAAGATGAAGCTCAATAATTGTTTGCATTGCTATAAATGTATATATATATATATAATCTGGGTCTTGGTTTTTCATTGACTAGTGTATAGAAGTAACTACATTCTAATAAATCAAGTTTTGTATGTTCATTTTGAAAAAAAAAAAAAGTAAATGAAGTGATAACTTAGACTTTGGCTTGGTCAGAAGCCAACCCCTGTATTTAACACTTGGGAATCCACTTTGCTAAGGTCTTCGTAATAAAGTTGTATTCTGATGGGTTTTTATTATTGTTAAAACTGCATAGTCGGGTGGCGCCTGTGGCTCAGTCGGTAAGGCGCCGGCCCCATATACTGAGGGTGGCAGGTTCAAACCCGGCCCCGGCCAAACTGCAACCAAAAAATAGCCGGGCGTTGTGGTGGGCGCCTGTAGTCCCAGCTACTCGGGAGGCTGAGGCAAGAGAATCGCTTAAGCCCAGGAGTTGGAGGTTGCTGTGAGCTGTGTGATGCCACGGCACTCTACCGAGGGCCATAAAGTGAGACTCTGTCTCTACAAAAACAAAACAAACAAACAAAAAAAACCCCAAAAAACTGCATAGTCATCTTATGGGTAGATAACTATTCTGCAAAGGAACTTGGGGAAAAACAGTATTATGAGAATACTGTCCGCCACTTTGTGAGCTCTCCTGTGTGTATTCTGGGGCTGTGTGGCCAGCAGAACAGTTTCACTAAGGTGCTTCATTTTGCCAAGTCCAACACATTTATATGTATACTGGAATGTGGATATTCTAAGGGAAAACAAAATAAATCAACAAAAAACTTGATTCTGGCCTTAAATGACAGAAGCATAAGAGACCAAAAATATCTTGGGAATTGTCACCTTTGAGACAAAGAATTATAAGGTTGAAGAAAGGAAGAAGGTCTTTGCTCTTTATTTTGTATGTATCTGTACTGTTAACATTTTCTAACCTTATACATGTGTTGCTTTAAAAATATCAACACAGATGGGGAGATTATGGTCCTATTCCATCATTTTAAAAACTGGTAATAAGTATTACCCACAAACTTTTAAGAGGTTGTAAAAAGAAAATTACCCAGGTATCACAGCCCACATTACCTATGGCACTGTGGTTTGGAGAGTTTTCAAAATCTTAAGTATGAATGTCACTTAGTCCACATTCGACTGATATTTATTGTTAAAAAGTGTAAGGCAGTCTTATTTCCCTTGCTATGTGAAAGCCCTTTCTCTTAAATCTACAACACGGGCCCTTAAGCATTGCTGGTGGAAATGTAAAAATGGTGTGGCTACTTTGGAAAAAAAGTTTGCCACTTCCTCAAAAGGTGAAAAATAGAATTGCCATATGACCCAGCAGTTCCATTTCTCCGTATATACTCAAGAGAAGTGAAATCATATATTCATACAAAGACCTGCGTGGTACATTCATGGCAGCACTATTCCTAATAGCCAAAAGGTAGAAACAACCTAAACGTTCAACAGAAGAATAGCCAGACAAAATGTGGTGTGTATCCATGCAATGGAATTCTATCCCTGCAAAGGGATGGACTACCGTCTGCCACGTGCTATTTCATGGATAAACCTCACGACATGTCAAGTAAAAAAAGGTAGATGCATGGCATGACCAGGTGCGGTGGCATGCGTCTGTAGTCCCAGTCACTAGGGAGGCTGAGCCAAGAGGATGACTTGCGCCCAGAACTGTGAGGCTGCAATGAGCTAGGATCGCTCCTGTGGATAGCCACTGTACTCCAGCCTGGACAACATAGCAAGACCCCACAAAAAAGAGGGTGGCAGACAAAAGAGACCACACATTGTGTGATTCCAAGAAAAGGCAGAATTACAGAGCTAGATATTAGACAGTGACTGCCTGGGGCTGGGGTTGGGAGCAGTATTAAATATAAATGTGTCTGAGGGTTCTTACCAGAGGGATGAAAATGTTCTAAGACAGGATTATAATGATGCACCACTTGGTAAAGTTAATAATAAGTTATTGAACTTCCATTTAATACTATGCTGGAAATGTTCCATTTTATGATATGAAAAATATACTCAATAAAGTTGTTAAAAATAATATATATCGGGCAGTGCCTGTGGCTCAAAGGAGTAAGGTGCTGGCCCCCTATGCTGGAGGTGGTGGGTTCAAACCCAGACCAGGCCAAAAACTGGGGAAAAAAAAAAAAAAGGTTCATATATATATGAACCTCGACAGCATATAAATTAGTCTACCTTTAGGAATATGGTATCAGTCAGTACTGCTTCTCTTTGAAGGGTAAATAAACTTGTAAAAAAAATCCTTTTTTAAGAAGAAAGATGTCATTCAGATGGCTGGGGAGAGTCTCTCTCCAGGACCTTGACTTTATTCCATTTGAAAACATGTGAAGTGCCCAAAGTTGAGTATTAGAAAATTAGAAGGGTGTCGAGAGACAGTTCTGTTGAAGTTTAGCAAATGCAAAAATTCCTACAGTTTAAAGCTGAGGAACCATGAGAGAAAAGCTCAGTGCCAGGAAGCAAGCAGGGTATGGAAAGGCACCATCGAATCAGTAAGTAATAGTTAAGTAAGCTGGGAGATCACAAAAGACAATTTTGACATGAGATCCTTTTAGTGTAAATAAAAATAAACAGGACGTGTTAGACTCGTGGCAATGCTCAGGTGCTATCCTAAGAATCCGCAAGGTCATGTCATAGAACATTGTTGCATGCTACCCTAAGAGTTTAATCCTGTTGAATTTTGACTGTTTAGTTGAATTACATTTTGTGTCATCCTCCCATCCTCACTCATAGCATGTCCTGGACTGTAAGTGGTAAGGGCTAACCATAGCCACAGTATATGGAGAGCTGATAACACCCAGGCACTAGGCAAAGCGCGTTTATCACAGTTCCCATTTAAAGTTCAAAGCAAGCCTGTATGAAACAGCTGACTTAAGTGCTCACTTTTACAGATGGTGAAATGGAAATGTGGAGGTGCTTAGCAACTTGCCAGGGTCACACATCTGGGAGATAGGAAAGCCACAATTCAAATACTAGTTTCTAGCCAGGTGTGGTAGGTCACATGAATAATTCCAGGGACTTGGGAGCCTGAAGCAGGAGGGTCACTAAGGCCAGGAGTTCAGGGTTGCAGTGAGCCATGATCACTTCAGTCCAGCCTGGGTGATAGAGTAAGACCCTGTCCTTGAAAAAATAAAAATCGAAAACCAAAATAATGGTTTCCTAGAGCCAGCACGCATAACCATTTTACATACTTCTTACATAAATCGCAATTTTCTATGACATTAACTTCCAACCATAGAGCTGATTTGTTATATTTCTTTCCAAAACCTTTCAAACCAGAACAGGTTTGTTTATTTTTCTGTTTTCAAGTTCTTCTATTGACTGTTTTAATTTAATATAATTTTTAACTTTTCTAATCTGTTATATATAATCTTTTCCTACCCCAGAGTTTATACTGAAAAATGAATGCGTTCTGTCAGATTTGATGACTTGGAAATTAAAAAACAAATTACACATATACAACTATGCATTGGGAGCATTAAATTCAGAATAAAGGTAGGATAAGTGGGGGAAAGTAGGATCTTAGAAGTAAATATATAGCTAAACTACTTATTCTTGGTCAGAATAGGGATACATTGTACTTTTTAATCAAATAAGCACTTTGGTGGTTAAGTAAATAGCCTCACATGGTAGCTCAAAGATGAATAAAGAAGCCACAGCAAGTTCTTGGGCAAGTAAACATAAAAGTATCTAAAAATTTGAATTAGAATTTTTTCTCTCATAATCAAGATAGAAAACTTGATTAAGAAACATTTAAAAAGTAGAATTTCCCCTGACATGGTCAAGCTGAGTGTCAGCTACAAGCATATCGCAGTGTATGTCTTAATTAGGGTGTCTTGGAGTCTCAGCCTTCCTAGCTCCACAACAGATGGTTATTGAAAATGATTATTTGTTAGGCTCCCTGAAAAACTCAATAAGGAGAAATGTAACTGAGCCTGCAACCTATTTAGGGGAAAGAGAACTAATATACACTGGATTAGTGTGTGAGTTAATATATGTCAACGACTTATAATAGTACTTTGTGCAAACTAAACCATCAATAAATATCAGTTGTTAATTAATACTCATAATAGCAGAAGCTAAATTTTATGAGGCTGCCCACATACATACAAAGTGACTCTAATAAGGAAGAGATGATGTGGCCAATGAGAAGGGAAGATTTTAATGAAGGAAAACTGGAGTTGATTTCTAGAGGCATTCGAAGAAAGGGGAAGAAGGGGATTGCTTTCTAGAGTGGCTAGAAGAAAAGACAGAGAGGATTCCTTCAGCCCTGTGTTTGGCACACTGCTTCTTTATCCCTTTTGTATATCATGTTTTTTTGAGTATTGTACGAAATATATTTTAAAATTATTTTAAAAATTCACACTTTCTTTTTTCTGAGACAAAGTCTCACTTTGTCACCCTTGGTAGAGTGCTGTGCTGTCATAGCTCACAGCAACCCCAAACTCTTGGGCTAAAGTGATCCTCTTGCCTCAGTTTTTCTTTTTTAGTAGAGACAGGGTCTTACTCTTGCTCAGGTTGATCTTGAACTCCTGAGCTCAAGGGATCCACCCACCGTGGCCTCCCAGAGTGCTAGGATTACAGGCATGAGCCACTGAGCCTGGCTATTTCTAATTGACAGATTATAACTGTATACATCCATGGGGTACAAGGTAATGTTTTGACACAAATATACAATGCAACATGATTAAATCAAGTTAATTAACATATCTGTCCCCTTAATTACTTTTTTTTTTTTTTAGTAAGCCGTTTGAAATTTACTCTCCTAGTTATTTTAAAGTATCTATTATTACTGACTATGGTCACCCTGTTGTGGACTAGCTTGCAATACTTACTTCTCCTGGCCATCTGAAACTTTGTACTCTTTAATCAACAACTCCCTGTTCTCTCCCTCCCCACCCCTCTTCCCCCTGGCAACCACCAATCTACTCTCTGCTTATATGGAGCTTGACTTTTTCAGATTCTACATGTAAGTGAGATCACATGGTATTTATTTTTCTGTGACTGGCTTATTTCACTTAGCATAATGTCCCTCAGGTTCGTCCATGTCACAGATGACAGGGTCTCCTTCTTTAAGGCTGAATAGTATTCCATTGTGTATATATACCACATTTTCTTTACCTATTCATCTGATGATGGGCACCGAGGCCGATTCCATACCTAGGTTAATGTGTATAATGCTGCTGTGAACATGGGAGAGCTGCAGATTACTTCTTTACATGCTAGTATAGGGCTGCTAGTATGATTGTTTGGCTAAAAAAGATGTGAGGTTTCGATGGTCTGTGTGTGTCCAGATCAGTGAGGATCTCGAAATCCTGGCAGAGGAACCTGTTTTTTAAAGTAGGCCCTGGAGGGCCATCATAGAGTCTGGAGCAGAAGAATCGAGATAAATTATAAGGCAGTGGTTACAAATTCAGGATGTAGAGTTAGGAGACCTGGGCTTGAATTGGAGCTGCTGTCTTATGAACTGTGTGCCTCTGCCTCGCTGCTTAACATCTCAGAGCTTTAGTTTCTTGTTTGCACAGTGGAGGTAACCATTTTACCTACCTTATTCTGTGTACAAATGCAAGTGAAGGGTGGAGCACAGTCCCTGCCACATAGTAGGCATTCTCAGTAAATGCCAGCTGTCATCATCTAGGAGGCTAGGTTCTCAGTGAAGAAGACTACGTGGGTGCAGCTATAGAAGCCAGGAAACGGAGAGGAGCAAGCCATTCTAATACTCTTGCAAGATGTGTCTACTGGGACACCTGGACAAGACTTTGAACTTAGTGATAATTCAAGTTATAAAGTTCAAAACGGACAAGTCAGACTAGGTTTCTAAGCATAAAAATCTGGCAACCTAAAATGATTTTAATATGGAATTATCACTTCAGCCGATCATGATGGTGTCATACTCCTTCCATCCCTTTTAAATTACCCTCATGCCTATACCAAAGCAAGCGTTTAAGAGCTCAGAAGACAGCAACTGAAATCTTAGACTGAATCAGAAGAGACTGCAGTAGGCTTAGAAAATACTTTGTAGGGAAAAACAAACCAACAAAACCAACAGATGTTAACTGAAGACTGCCAAATAGGTAAACATCTTACCAGCAGATTCAATTATAGGTCAAACTTTTTATAGAATCTTTTCTGTGTGTTTAATGTGGCAATGGCCACTGTGTGCCTTGAAGTACTGTTGTATACATTTCTGTCTTCCCCACTTATCCTGCTCTTGGAGTTCCAGAAGGGCCAATATAAAATCACATTTATCCTGCCCATCATTATTAAATAAGTAGATATTCCATTGTTTGCTGAACTGAAATGAATTTGTGAAACTGGTCACTCCAAATGAAGGGCCATGTTGGGGCTCTGAGCTTCAACGTGATTGGACTTATTTTCTACATATTTTTCCAACATGTAAAGAGTTTTGAGTTAACAGGCTTTGTTGAAAGTAGGAGACATTCAACCCAAACAAGGGGTTTGAATGTCTCTCATCCCAGGAGACATTTCAACCAAACAAAACGATCTTCTTAATTGAATATTTAGACCCCTGAGAATGTAAACAGGGCAACACTTGGTAGCTGGTAGGCAGATTGGAATCATTCTGTTTTACTAGAACTAAATGCTGTCTCTGGATGAGCCTTGGGCTAGGAGTTTAAAGTCCTGGGGTCCTAGTCTTTGCTCTGCCATTTGGCATTACTGTCTCTTCCAACAACTATAAAACAGGGAAAAATCTATCCACATTGCCTCTTCTTCACAGCAATAAGTAAAAGAATGATTCGGTGCCATTTAAACAGGTGCTCTTTGAAAGTTCATCTTTTCCTTAGATTTGAATTATTATAAAGTTAGGATTTTATTTTGGAGTGACAAAACAAAAAAACATTGTAGGGTGGTTTTACCTATAGCAATTTTTTCTCAGTCATTTATATATCCTAAAGAATTCCTGGGTATGTTGACAATACGGGGAGAGTAAAGCAAAGTACAGCCAAGAAAAGCGGAGACACTGGAAGATGATATGACCAAAGCCTTTGGAAGAACAAACCAAAGCAGCTAATAAAGCTGTTTTTCCAAAACTTCAGCCCAGACTTCAAAAGACGCACAGATGGAAAATGCTTTTACACACAAAATTCTTTATATAAGACAAGGCTATCGTGACTAAAGGCTGAAATAATGAGTGGAGGTTGAAATTTCACTGTGAAAAGAATTCAGCATCTTTTCAAATTGGCAGCAACACATCATTTTAGTTACTCCAGTACTGTGACATCATAAAGTAAAATGGGATTCTTCAGGTATTTATCTTAACATCTTATTTAGATATTTATCTTCATATCAATGTTATAGTGACATAGTGTGGTGATACAATGAGCAAATATTGAGAGATTCTTTTCTTTTTAAGAGAATGGGAATAATCATTACATAATATTTCCCGATTTAAAAAAATCCGAAGTAGTGCAGAAGATAAATCAGTTTCATTACAGTTAATCCTTGTAATAAAAATTTTGAGTTTTCACTGTGTTAAAAGAGAAGAGTTTGTAGGTCCAACGATGGACAAATTATCTTATTATGCACGTAAATATTTTAAAGAGAACAACTCATATTGGAAGTGTTTTCTTTTACTATACGTTTATCGTGTGCCCTGACCCCCCAACCCCCCACCCCCCAAAAAAAAACACATTTAACAAGTTTGTGTCAGGTAGCCAACCAAACTTAGGGGTCTCTGAAGGGAAAGATAAAGTGTGTTCATGTTTTCCATTACTTTCTTTTCTGGAATGAAAAGAAAGAGGACAACGAAGAGGACCCACAATCTCTAAATCAAATAATAAAAAAACACATCACCGGGAAGCTACAACCAGACGACATCTAATAACCAGAGCCAGCAAACTCTCCCCCGACGTCGTTAAGAAGCAGGGCAGCCGAAATACAAGTTAGAGCCGATTCTTGACGTGGCTCGAGGATTTAAATAGTTTCCCCAGACCTCCCTTGGGAATTAATAAAACACCAATCATGCTTTCGGGCAAATAATTCACACCCCATCGGACTGCAAGCTGCAATGAATTCCTGAAATGTTCCTGTGCGTTTTCGCTGCTACAGAATTTGAGGAAGGAAAAAGAAGAGAGAGAAAGGGGGGTGGGGGTGGGCAAAGAGAGAGAGAACGAGAGACCGGGCGCCACAGAGGGAGTTTAGGCCACAAGCTCCTCCATGCAAAAGTTCCAGAACTCGCTTCCACTGGAAACTCGTCCCCGGGAGAAGTTGGGACTGCGCGCTCTCCGCGCCTCGGCCGGGTCCCGGCTGGGGATACTTACTGGGCTGAGCCAACTTTGCTCTCTCTCTTCCCGAGCACTTTCGCAGGCTTTGGGTCTTCCACATCTTGCTGTAGTTCGGTCATCCGGGCAGTGTGCGGAGGACACCTCGCGACCTCCGCGCCCCGGGATCCCCCTGCGAGTCGCGGCGCCCCAAGCCCGGGGCTCAGGCCAAGCGAGCCGCGCCGCGCCCAGCCCCGCGCCCAGCCCCGCGCCCGCCGCCGCCGCCCGGCGCATCCAGGCCCGCCGAGCTCTCGGGGCCGCCGACCTGGACACGTCCGAGCCCGCGCGATTGGTCCGACCCGGCGTGGAAAGACCGGGGGGGTGGGGGGGGAGGGAAGGGGAGGGTCAAAGTCAAGGGCCAGCCTCCTTCCCCAGCCCCGGAGGCAGAGGAAGAGAAAATGGAAACCTGTTCAACTAGTCTTTCTGGGAGCGGAAGCTAATTGGCCAAGCAGGTGAAGCATTTGCCTAATAAGGGACAATATAGTTAGCCTTCTGATAAATTGGGCTTTTTTTTCCTATCTGACTGTAACAGGGGAATTTTTAAACAGGGCAGCCGGCTGAGCGGGGCTTTCTCCCACACAGATGTATCGTGTGGGCTGGTCTGTGCTTCATCCTAAATTATTCAGACAGGATATTGGCTCATTGAGGACTCCTTTCGTCCTTAAACAATAAGTCTGCTCAATTTTTTATGGGGGAGTAACAAAGGTAATATGAAGTAGTTGCCTTTAGTGGTTGCCTGGTTAACTCTTCCTACTAATATGGGGGCAGGGGAGAGAAGCCATCGTCAAAATCTCATTAGCACCTTCCTTGCTGTGCGCCCAGCCAACACCAGGAACGCCTACTCTTCCCCCTTTTGCTGAGATTTTGACTTGATGGTTTTGCCTAAGGTTTTTCATTTGACGTATCTATTCACTCATTCCACAAATTTTTGAGAGGCTTTGTTCTAAACATTGACTTGTAGCAAATAATGTTTGTGTTGGTGGTTTACTAATTCTCCAGGGAGTAGTTGAGAGGAAGAATAACTAGTATAAAACCTTATGGTCGGGCGGCGCCTGTGGCTCAGTCGGTAGATGCACCGGCCCCATATACCGAGGGTGGCGGGTTCAATCCCGGCCCCGGCCAAACTGCAACCAAAAAATAGCCGGGCGTTGTGGCGGGCGCCTGTAGTCCCAGCTACTCGGGAGGCTGAGGCAAGAGAATCGCGTAAGCCCAGGAGTTGGAGGTTGCTGTGAGCTGTGTGAGGCCACGGCACTCTACCGAGGGCCATAAAGTGAGACTCTGTTTCTACAAAAAAAAAAGAAAACACCTTATGGTCAGAAGCCTGACTTTACTTTGGAACAATTACAAATAGCACTAGTTGAGCATGGCGTACCGGGGAAGAAATTACTAACTCCACTTTCCAAGGTTTCCTTATTCCCTGTCCATATAATATATAAAAAATATATAATACATATATCATAATATGTATTTACCATTAGGCTGAGAGAACTAAAGCATCTTTTTGTAGCCTGCTTGCTCTAAAAGTGATTCTCATGACACTTGAAAAGTAAGTAAAAGAAAAAGAGTTTACATAAATTCCAAAGAGCTGGCCTGGTCAAGTCTCTCCCTCTTTATTTTCTTTCTGACCATTAATGTTCTTCCTGTGGAGCATACTGGGGTGAGGGGAAGTGGGAAGGCTCTGGGGGGCCTGGAAGCTTGGAAGTTGTCTCTTTGGTGCCCAGAGCTGAATCTTCCTGGGAACATTCCTGATACCTTCACCTCCAGGTCTCATTTTTAGATCCTCACTCTACTCAGGACAGGGGCAGGCTTGGAATATAGATGAGGTTGTCAAATTCTGAATAGTGAATCTGTCCACATATCCTAGGTGCCCTCCAAGCCACCATTATGGAGGTTAGACCAGACTGACTTTTTACCCCCAAGTAATTTTTTATTGTGGTAAAATATACATAATTGTTATCATTATTGGTAAGTGTACAATTCAGTTGCATTAAATGCATTCACAGTGTTGCCATCACCACTATCTATACCCCAAACTTCATGATTCTCAACACTAACTTCCCATTAAACAGTGGCTCCCATAAAACTCATTAAACAATAATTCCCTTTCCCATGCCTCGTTCCAGCAGTTGGTAAGTTCTATTTTGCCTCTGTCTCTATGAATTTATGTTTTCTAGACATGTAATTGGAATCATACAGTATTTTTCCTTTGTGACTGGCTTATTTCACTCAGCATAATGTTTTCAAGGTCCATCCATCTTATGGCACAGATCAAAATTTTATTCCTTTTTTTGACTGAGTAGTATTCCACTATATAGATACACTATATTTTGTTTATCTGTTCATCTGTTGATGGACATTTGGGTTGTTTCTACCCTTTGTCTATTGTGAACAGTCCTGCTGTGAACATGAGTGTACAGATGCCTGTTTGAGTCCTGGCTTTCAATTCTTTTGGATATATGCCTAGGAGAAGATTTGTTGGGTCATATGGTAGTCTAGAAACTGTGGTCAGGGCTCCTTTGGTGTAAATAATGGCAAGTGTTCAGCATGACCTGGCATGGGCTTATGGCTCAATTAAAGAACACTTAGGGCTGGGTGCAGTGGCTTGTGCCTATAATCCTAGCACTCTGGGAGGCCTAAGCAGTAGGATTAATTGAGAGAGGAGTTTGAGACCAACCTTAGCAAGAGTGTGATCCTGTCTCTACTAAAAGTAGACAAATTAGCTGGGCACCATGGCTTATGCCTGTAGTCCCCGCTACTTGTGAGGCTGAGTCAGGAGAATGGCTTGAGCCCAGGAGTTTGAGGTTGCTGTGAGTTATCATGATACCTTTGCACTCTAGCCTAGGCTCCAGAGAGAGACTCTTATCTCAAAAAAAAAAAAACGCAGTCAGATACGCTGGACTGGTTCAAAGTTCTTTAGTGTATGGGAGGAGGCCTTCCAGTTGTGTGGTTTTCAAGTGAGAAAGAGCTTGAGCAGTTAAGGGGGAAGGTGGGGCAGATGGTGAAAAATAGCAGATGGCCTTTTCCTAGAGTGGGAGGAGTTAGAAAGGGGCAAGTACACTGCATTTTTTTTTACCTACTGACATTTGCTTATGTTTAAAAGACACCTGTCAAATAGCTGCCTAATTTGTTTATTCTTGGAGCTATTACACAATAAAATGAAATACAGTATTTAAAAGGCATTTGCAGACAAACACTAGGGAAAGTATCATCTTTGTGTGATAAAGCAGAGATATAAAATTCTGCCTAAAATATTGATATTGCACCAATAAGAGACACTACTTGTCCTCCTTCAAGCCTCTGTAAATTTAAATTTTTGCTTCTAATATCAAAAAAGAGTTCTGGTGATACTTTTTTCCCACTTACTGAAACAGCTTTGGTAGGAAATGCCTAACATTTCACCTTGAAGGAGGTAGGAGTTTCTATTCAAATAACTTAGGATATTGGTCAGGAGTTGGTTTCTTTTCCCCAGTGATCAGATATATTGTGTGTCTGTCCATAGTCTTGGGGGCAAAGTCCGAATAGTGAGTTTGGAGATTTGAGTGGAAAAATTTGCTTGCAACATATGGCCAGATGGTTACCTAATTTATAACAGGTGGCAGGGTAAGTGTTTAATAGCTGCTATCAATATAGGTCATGTATCTTCACATGCCTGTAATTTCATGCATATTTTCTGATGACAAACTTTAGAAGATGTTGATGGCCTTATCAAAATGAAGCCTGGAAGCTCTGTAATAACTATGCCAGATAGAATTCCAAGGATTCTTATTAGATTAGTCATGTTTTCAGTTAAGGTCAATATCCAAAGGAGAATATAGAAAAAAAAAATTGAGAATTTAGAAGAAAGCCATAGAGCAACATTGAAGAACTTACTTTTAAAACTTTTTTTTTTTTTAATGTTTTAAGAACGAGAGTTTAGAACAATTACCAGAAGGGGCATCTTTATTGAATGAGTTTTGCCAAATATGAAGAAAAGTTCCCAGTGACTACAACCACCTGATACTCGAAGGGGAACCTATAGTAGAATTTGGAATCTTCTACCCTGGAGGTCTTGGAAAATAAGATTAAAAAAAAAACAATAGAGTGGTTTTAAATATATATATATATTTTTTTTTTGTAGAGACCGAGTCTCACGGTACTGCCCTTGGAGTGCCGAGGCGTCACATGGCTCACAGCAACCTCTAACTCTTGGGCTTACGCGATTCTCTTGCCTCAGCCTCCGGAGTAGAGTAGCTGGGACTACAGGCGCCCCCCACAACGCTCGGCTATTTTTTTTGTTGTTGTTGTTGCCGTTTGGCCGGGGCTGGATTTGAACCCGCCACCCTCGGCATATGGGGCTGGCGCCCTACTCACTGAGCCACAGGCGCCGCCCTGGTTTTAAATATTTTAAAACAATATTTCCCAAGCCCAGTGATACTGTAGATTGGGATGTTTGAAATATTCTGTTTTTCTCCCTGGAGATGAAGCAAACACTTAGCACTTGTTTTGAGAGGACCAGGCAAGACTGGTAAGGAGTTGCTGGACTAGGGGCTCAGTGAAATCTGGCTCAGTGAAAAAGCAGAGGAAATTTTTAAAAATACTCTGCTAGTTCAAAACTCATTTTAAAAATTAAGATAAATGATGCTACGTAAATAATAAACTAAAATCTATCCCCAAATTTTAAAATACATGTCTATTTTCTATATGGCAAATGTTACAGATCACAGCATGAGAAAAGGGAAGGCCTCTAAGACCATCTGGACTGTGGTTTTCACCCTGGGATCCAAGGGAGTCCAGAACTCTTTGGTCTTGTGAGGGGAGACCTGACACTTAAACATAGGTCTTCTCACTGCAGTCCCTGTCTTTTTCTACTACCCCCACACAGGCTCTCTTGCTTACATTAGAACTCTCCCACTGTATCTGTTTCACCTATTGGTATACTGTCTTAATTTCTATTAGGTCTGCCACACACTAAACAAAATGAAAAAACCAAAAGCCCACCATCGTTTTTCTTTTTTTTTTTTATTTTATTTTTTTTTTCAATTTTTTTTTTTTTTTTTTGCAGTTTTTGGCCGGGGCTGGGTTTGAACCCACCACCTCCAGCATGTGGGGCTGGTGCCCTACTCCTTTGAGCCACAGGCGCTGCCCCCTACCATCGTTTTTCAATGAAGAGCCTGAACTAGAGAGAGATGTGGCCCCATGAGGGCAAAATCTTTTATTGGAGTGATTGTAGGGTTGTAGTTGAATAGTGCAAAATGCATATTTTTTACATACACCTTGTAAGAGAGTGTGTTGGGGAGAAAGCCCATCATATTCAGGTGTGAATATCATGTTTGTGGAGTAAAGAAATGTTTGAATCTAGAGTTATCTTTGGTGATTGCATTTCACAATGATCTATTGCTGCCTCACTAACCACATCAACACTCTTCGCTTAAAATAATAATTATTACCTTTCATGAGTTTGAGAATTGAGTAGGCTCAGCTGGATGGTTGTTACTTGCTGTCTCTAATACACTTGCAGTCCGACAGAGGCCTCGAAGAGCTGAATACATATGCCAGATCAAGTTTTTACTCCCAGGTTTGGGGCTTCAGCTGGAAGAACCAGAAGAGCTGAGGGATAGCTGAGCTTTTCAGTCTCTGTGTGGCAATCCACGTGGCTAGCTTTGACTTCCTCAGCATGGCAGTCTCAGTATAGTTGGATTTTTTTTCTTGTTGGCTGGCTTCCTCCAGTCTGTATGTCTATAACACCAAGGTAGAATCTGCAAGGCATTCTTTTTTTTTTTTTAATGTGCTTTTTATTTTCTTTTTTATTAAATCATAAACACATAGATCATGTATACATTAATGCATTTATGGGGTACAATGTTCTGATTTCATATAGAATTAGTAATGCTTACATCACACTTGTTAATATATACCTAATCTCATTTACTTAGTTATTGTGTTAAGACATTTATACTCTATACTAATAGATCCGACATGTACCCTTGCATTATGCACCATAGGTGTGATCCCACCATTCACTCTCCCTTGATCTGACCTTCCCTCTCTGTTCCCCCCCCCACCTCCCTCCTTCATCTTGGGCCATAGTTGAGATCTATTCTTCATATGAAAGTGTGAGTGATTATAAATTGGTTTCATAATAGTACTGAGTACATTGGATATTTTCCTTACATTCTTGAGATACTTTACTAAGTAGGATATGTTCCAGCTCTATCCATGTAAATGTGAAAGAGGTAAAGTCTCCATCTTTTTTTTTTTTTTTTTTTTGCAGTTTCTGGCTGGGGCTGGGCTTGAACCTGCCACCCCTGGCATATGGGACCAGTGCCCTACTCCTTTGAGCCACAGGCACCACCCAAGTCTCCATCTTTTTTAAGGCTGCATAATGTTCCACCGTATACATATACCACTATTTATTAATCCATTCATGGGTCAATGGGCACTTGGGCTTCTTCCATGACTTGGCTATTATGAATTGAGCGACAGCAAACAATCCGGTGCAAGTATCTTTGTTATAAAGTGATTTTTGGTCTTTTGGATATACACCTAGTAGAGGAATTGCAGAACCAAACGGCAGGTCTACTTTTAGATTCCCTGAGTATTCTCCATACTTCTTTCCAAAAGGGGCGTATTAGCTTGCACTCTCACCAGCAGTGCAGAAGTGTTCCCTTTTCTCTACAACCACGCCAACATCTGTAGTTTTTGGATTTTGTCATATGAGCCACTCTTACTGGAGTTAGATGATATCTTGAAGTGGTTTTGATTTGCACTTCTCTGATAATTAAAGATGATGAGCATTTTTTCATATGTCTGCAGGCCGTGCGCCTATCATCTTCAAAGACGCTTCTGTTCAAGTCCCTTGCCCATATGAAATGGGATTACTTGTTCTTTTCTTATTAATTGCAAGGCATTCTTTTAGCATTGGAGGTCAGGCAGATTCACCTATGCTACATTCTGTGGGTCAAAGGTGAACCATAGGGCCAGATTCAAGATGAGAAGACAGTGTAAGATATGAATTCCAGAAGGTATAGTTCACTGGGGGCCATCTGGGGAGACCAGATACCAACCACAGAGCAGATAATAGTTGGGCCGTCTGAATGTAGATGGTTTGTCCTTGGGGATGCGTAGAATGGACATTTCTAGCAGCACTGTTCTAAAGGCTTGGGATATGGAAATGAACAAAACAAGCCAAAACCATGCTGTGTGGCTCTTATATTCTAGTGGGAAAGACTAAAATTGGAAAAGTACATAAATAACACCTTTTCAATAGATAAGAGATACAGAGAAAGTAAAATAGAAAAGGCCAAAGAGGGAGAAAGGACTATTTACACGGGCAGATCAGGGAAGCTTCTTTGAGAGGTGATATCTTGGCTGAGCTTTGAATGAGGAGCAGGAAGCCATGTAAAGATTTGGTTGCAAAGCTGGGTAGCCAGAGGGAATAGCAAAGTAGAGACCCTCAGGCAAGACTAAACTTGGCACATTTTAGGAACAGCAAGAAGGCTTCTGTTCTCCACTGTGCTGGAGTGGAAGGAGGCAGGAGAGGGTTGGTGTCTCACAGAATAGTACCTTTTCTGTCCATTTGTTTATCTGTCCTCTCCCACAAGAATGGAATCTTTTCATAAACAAGGACCTTGTTTTTGATGTTCACCACTGTATCCGTAGTGCTTGGTTCTTGTTTGATGTGCTATAAATATTTTTGAGTCAATGACTCGTTGGGTGTTTCTAACCACTGATTTTTAGTCATACTCCTCTGGAACTCTAACTGCCCTGAGATGTTCTAACGTTCAAAATCTGTCTTTTCATTAAGTTATCTGTGTATCTACCCCTAAACCTGACCAACACTGTTTCCTTTCTTTCTTTTTTTACAGTTTTTGGCCAGGGCTGGGTTTGAACCCGCCACCTCCGGCATATGAGGCTGGCACCCTACCCCTTTGAGCCACAGGTACCGCCCCCTGAGGTGTTCTGATGTTGAAGAATACTGGTCTTTTTTCTTTCTTACACATTACAGAGGAAAATAAAAAGTGAGTGAAAAAGATATGTAACAAAATCCTTCTCCCTTCTCAACCTAGAAAAGAAAACCTTGGGCTCATGGTATTTGTCACATGTTGGCTAGCTGAGTGCGAGTGCCCCAAACAGATCAGAAAGGTCCCATGACTCCTTGATGGTCTTGGTTTGGGGCAAATCCAAGAATCACTGTTTATAATCCACAGGCAATAATTTAGAGTTAAAGAATATCTTGTATTTTCTTAGAGAAACATTTCATACAGCTACTTCCTTTCCTTGTTTTGGGAACTAATAGTAACACCATCAATATTAGGACTGGTCTTTCTCTCTCCTCCCACCATGATTTGGCATGTTGTTTTTCTCCCTATGAAATGTTTTGACAACGCAGTTCATGCATGGCAATAGAAACATCGTTCTCAAGCAGTGAATTTTTCATTGTAGTTAAGGTAGTTTCTGCATATTACATGTTTTCTATCACTTACATTGCATGCTTTTTATTGTTTATTCTGACTTTTCCTTTTGTAAAATATATCTTCATTTTCTTTATTTGGCAGTTCCTATTAGCGTTTTGTTACCTTCTAATCATTTCTTTATATAGCACTATTCAATTTTTAAAAAATTTATTTTTTTTTCTCCTTTTCTTTCTTTCTTTTTTTTGAGACAGAATCTCATTCCATTGCCCCAGGTAGAGTGCCAGGGCATCATCACAGCTCACAGCAACCTCAGACTCGTGGGCTCAAGAAATCCTCTTGCCTTAGTCTCCCGAGGAGCTGGGACTACAGGGACCTGCCACAACGCCTGACTGTTTTTTCTATTTTTAATGGAGACGGGGGTCTTGCTCTTGCTTAGGCTGTACTTGAACTCCTGAGCTCAGATGATTCCCCCACCTTGACCTCCCAGAGTGCTAGGATTATAGGTGTGAGCCACTGAGCCCAGCCTTAAAAATCTTTTCTAACAAGTCAGTTGAAATAAGGAAAGAAGAAAGGAACAAGAGAGAAGGGAATGCAGAAGGTTCCTCAGGCAAATAAGAAAGTGTTTCTACTTCTCCTAAGTTGCTACACTTTTACTTTAATTTCACTTTTTGGTTAAATCTTATTCATTTGAGGCAAATTCTATTGGCCTCCCTGCTGCCCTCCCTCCTTCTCTCTACTTTTCCTTCTTTCCTGGCTTCCTTCCTTCCAACAAATATTTTTTGGATGCCTTTTATGTGCCAGCTGTATTTTGAGTGATGGAGATATAAATAAATAAAATAAATAAGCACAATGCTTGCTGTGAGTTTGCAGACCAGTAGGAAAAACATAACAATAAACACATGCTTACAAATCATACCTACACAGAACCTTAGTCAAAAACTGTCGTGTTTTGATATCACAATTGGAAGTTGGTGCCCGGTAACACTGTGGTATCAAATGGGAAGAAGGGGAAAGGGCTGGCCATTGGACGCTTTGTATTTTTCAGCTGGGGTTACATACAAGCCGCTCTCTCGGCCCTATCCCCCCACCCACATCCATACAACTTTTAGAAAAGGCCCTAGGCTGAAAGTCCGGAGAACTGGGCTGGCGTCCACGCTCTGTGCTTTGTGTTGGAATGTGATTCTATTAATGGAAAATGGCACTGAAATCACAGCTGCTGGCCCTAAGGAAAGGACACAGACCACATAGCTGTAGTAATATCACATTTTTCTCATTCTATATAGACAAACTATAGGAGTGAGAGGGAAAAATGTTTTACATAGAAATGTTGAATAAACCCATTGTAAAAAATTTAAAGAATTTTCACGAGAGAGTAATTAAGGAAATCTGTTTGCCTGACGAGGTCAATGCATTTACTTCCTTCCTATCTAGGGCTCTGTGCTTTTTGCCTTACTTGCTACTTTTAGGAGTATGCCAGAGGAAAACAGAAAGTTTTCCTGTGTGTTAAGATGACAGACTAATGAACATCAAAATTTAGCTTTTATTTTTAGTAGTGGTCAAGGAAATCAAGTTAAAAATTCATCTATTCATTTGAAAAAAAAAAAAAATTCATCTATTCCAGCCAGCTGCGGCAGTCACGCCTATAATCCTAGCACTCTGGGAGTCTGAGGCAGGTGGCTTGCTTGAGCTCAGGAGTTGGAGACCACCCTGAGCAACAGTGACACCCAGTCTCTAAAAATAGCCAGGTGTTGTGGTGGGTGCCTGTAGTCCCAGCTCCTCAGGAGGCTGAGGCAAGAGGATCACTTGAGCTCAAGAGTCTGAGGTTGCTGTGAGCTATGATGCCATGGCCCTCTATCGAGTGCTACAAAGTGAGACTCTGTCTCAAAACAAAAAAACTAATCATCTTTTCCATTTCAACAAATACATAAGAAGCTCCCTAACAAAAGACGTATCAGAGGGTGATTCAGACTTTGGAAGCATTTGGTCTTACAGAATCCAAAGCCCCCAGATTTTGAACACATAGTTGCATAAATTTATAGGAGACACTACAAAGACTCTAGTGATGAGAGCTGGTGGGAACAGTCTTGGTTTTCAACTGCCCAGTTGTACCCCCCAGGTGGTCCTACAGTGTTTATTATTCTTATGCCCTTGGCTATCTAAGGAATTGTCTGGATTTCTGTGGCATTCTTCCAGGAAACAACTCTTCTTGTTTGAGTTAGTTGAGTGAGTTGTCCTGGAAAGGAGAGAGCCCTGACTGGGAATTAGAATAAGGGAATGGTTAGGAGTCAGACTGAGCTGAGAATCATTTTTTTTTTTTTTTTTTTGTAGAGACAGAGTTTCACTTTTTGGCCCTCGGTAGAGTGCGGTGGCCTCACACAGCTCATAGCTCACAGCTCCAACTCCTGGGCTTAAGCAATTCTCTTGCCTCAGCCTCCTGAGTAGCAGGGACTACAGGTGCCCACCACAACGCCCGGCTATTTTTTGGTTGCAGTTTGGCCGGGGCCAGATTTGAATCCTCCACTCTTGGTATATGGGGCTGGCGCCTTACCGACTGAGCCACAGGCGCCGCCCAGAATCTTTTTTGTTTTTGAAACAGAGTCTCACTATGTCGCTCTTGGTAGAGTGCTGTGGCATCACAGCTCACAGTAACCTCAAACTCTTGAGCTTAAACAATTCTCTTGCCTCAGCCTCCCATGTAGCTGGGACTACAGGCATCTGCTACAACACCCAGCTATTTTTTTGTTTTTCTGTTATTGTTATTATTGTTTAGTGGGAGTGGGCTGGGTTTAAACCCACCAGCCCCAGTGCATGTGGCTGGCACCCTAACCACTGAGCAACGGGTGCTGAACCAGAGCTGAGAATCTTATTCTGCATTTTACTATCTTGGACAAGTGACTTACCTTCTGTTAGGCTCAATTTCCTCATCTGTGGGGGAAAATGTGAATAGTAGTAGCATCTATTTTGTAAAATCATAGGAATATAAAGAGATAATGTGTAATATAAAGAGATAATTAGCACAGTGTAGCAGATGCATAGTAAGCACACAGTTCACATAAACTATTGGTTGTCATCATCACCACATTATTATCCACTGGAGTATTATTTTAACAAATTGAGAATATTGCCCTCCCTTAGTTCATCAGTCCTCAGTATTTAAAGGCAGCCCACAGTGTGTGAAATATTATGTCACTTGCTAAAGAGAGTTATTAAAGATTTGCAAGATGGGACCTCTGTCCCTCCTATACATTTTCAGCCCTATTTAGGCTAGTTTCTTCTTGTCAGATTTAGGGCTGTATCCTTAGATCAGAGATGTTGAGATATTTAGCTTGCTGTATCTCAGCCTTAATCTCCCACATCTCCTTGTTTGTTTTCCTCTCTCAGATGTTTTTGTCACTACAAAAGCTTTAAGTTAACTAGTAAAAGGGTCATTAGGCTTAAAAGTTAATCAGTATTAGCACTAATGGAGTGGAGGGTTGTAACAGGATGACTATGTGTCCCGGTTCGCTTGGGATGGTCCTGATTTTTAGTCCTACTATTGTGGCATAGTTGTAATAGAGTTTCCTTTCATTCTCAAAAGGTATGCCTATTTGTAAAATTTACTGATAGCCCATCTATAATAGTGACCAAATTGAAATGTATTGTTTCAGCACCTAACAGTCCAAAATCTTGGATCTGATTGCCATGTTACTGAGTAGGCTACTCTCTGTCACTTGAAATTTATCAGAAGGGTTAAGATAAAAACAAATGAATACAAGATGGCCAGGTGCAGCGGCTCATGCCTGTAATCCCAGCACTTGGGAGGTCCAGGTAGGTGGATTGCTTGATCTCAGGAGTTCGAAACCAACTTAAGCAAGAGCAAGACCCCATTTCTAAAAAAATAGCTGGACATTGTAGTGGGTCCTGTAGTCCCAGCTACTAGGGAGGCTGAGGCAAGAGGACCACTTGAGCCCAAGAGTTTGAGGTTGCTGTGAGCTGTGATTCCACTGCACTCTGCCAAGAGTGACTCTGTCTCAAAAAAAAAAGAATGTCAAATTATCACAATTACTAGACAAACAACTCAAGCTCACACTCCATTGATGTAAAATCAGAGGCATACATACACAGAGCTGGTAGAGTCATGACCCAATCAAGAGTTTGAGTCTGGTTGATTTATTGTTATTACTTATCTTGACTTTATTAACCACAAAGCAGAATTTTTGTTCAAACCTCACTGAATCATACTTAATGTTGATACTGAGGTTGCAAACAACCTGGCTTCATTCTCCAGATGTTTTCTTTACCTTATTTACTTTAGAAGAAAAAAATCACTGGTAATCTGACTCTTCCACAGTAAGAATTTGAAGGCTGCCTCTCTTAAGCCCCTGGCTAATTCCTTAGAGCCTTGGGTATCTAATGGTTACAAAACTTCCAGTGAGTAGGCTCTGCAATGAAAAAAATCTAGCACACAACAGAAAACACAACAGAATTAGACTTAGGATTCCTTTACTTTTTCTTTTGATTTTCTGCTTGTATGACTTGCTCTATTTAGAAGTGTGGATAGTGATTGGGGGGTATGGACTGAGAAGGGGCAGAAGACTATCAAGGGTGTTGGAAATGTTCTGTGTCTTGGTCCGGGTGTGTATATATGTAAAAATTCATGGAGTGTACATTTAAGAGGTATGCATCTTAATATATGTAAGTTAAACCTCAATTTTAAAAAGTAAAAAGAAAAGAAAAGCCTCAAATCTCTTTAGCTACAGCTGGTAATAAAATGTATTCTGAGATAGCAGTGTAACAGAAAAAGAAACCGCAACATAAATATCTCTGTTTTCTCTTGGCTACCAAGATGATCTTTGTCTCTGTATTTATTCTTTTCTATGGATAAATCCTCATTATTGTAATTTTGATGACAAAACTGCAAATTATGATGAAAGTTTTTGGATATGACTTTTTTGCCTGCTTTAATTCATTCATTAAATTAATTAATTGATTAATTAATTGGTTTTTTTTTTGAGACAGGAGTCTCAAGCTGTCACCCTGAATAGAGTGCCGTGGCATCACAGCTCCCATCAACCTCAAACTCTTGGCTCCAGCGATCCTCTTGCCTCAGCTTTTCTATTTTTAGTAGAGATGGGGGTCTCACTCTTGCTGAAGCTGGTCTCGAACTCCTGAGCTCAAGCAATCTACCGGCCTCGATTTGCCCAAGTGCTAGGATTATAAGTGTGAGCCACCATGCCCAGGCTACTTATTTATTTTAGTACATTACATTATTCTAACCTCTTAACTATGATTTTCTTTAGATTTCTATAACCCATGAAATATCTATTGAAAAACTATTAGACTATATTAGTCATGGTTTATGAATGGTAGGTATCTTCGACCACTTAGTTCCCAGTTGATCATGTGGCTATTTAATAAATCAGTTGAATTGTGTAATCAAAAGATTCAAGAGAAGGAAGCAGTATTTTACTTTTTTTTTTAATATTTTGAGACAGAGTCTCACTCTGTTGCCCTCAGTAGAGGGCTGTGGAGTCACAGCTCACAGCAACCTCAAACTCTTGGGCTTAAGTGATTCTCTTTCCTCAGCCTCCCAAGTAGCTGGGACTACAGGTGCTGCCACAATGCCCAGCTATTTTTAGAGATAAGGTCTCACTCTGGGTTAGGCTGAGTGAGCTCCGGCAATCTACTAGCCTCGGCCTCCCAGAGTGCTAGGATTACAGGTGTGAGCCACCGTGCTGGGCTTAGAAAACAGTATTTTAATATAAAGTAGTTGCAAAGCAACTTAAAAACATCCCTGATTAAAATTTTTTTGATACATTCAAAGATCCTATCTATAGCTTTCTATCTGTCTTCAAAGAATATTCTAATAATGTGTGGGAAACCATAGAATGATCTGATTCACTAGACTTAAGTGAACTTACATTGAAGAATTGAGATTATATGCAATTAAAGAGGGGGGGGTGAGGAAAGTAAACAGTGCTTCCTCCTGTATTTTTTTCATTGTTGTTTGTTTTGTTTTGTTTCTAGAGATGGCATCTTGCTCTGTTGCCTAGGCTTTTGGACTGCCCTGTTGCCATGATAGCTCACCGCAGCCTTGAACTCTTAGACTAACTAATTCTCTTGTCTCAGCCTCCTGAATAGTTGGGATTATAGGTGTGTGCCACCACACCCAGCTAATTTTCTTTTTTTCTTTTTTGTAAAGGTGAGGTGTTGCTGTGTTGCCCAGGCTGGTATTGAACTCCTGGCCTCAAGCAATCCTCCCACCTTAGTCTCTCAAATCATTGGTATTATGGGTGTGAGCGACCCCACCCAGCTAATTGAATGCTTCCTATGTGCCAGGCACTATGCCTCCCGCAGATTATTTAATCTTTGCAACAAGCCTATGAGTACTGTCTCATTATACCAATGAAGAAACTTAGGTTCAGAAAAGGCAAACGACTCACTTGAGATCACATAACCAATAATGTAGTTGTCTTTTCCAAAGCTTGCTCTTTTCCTATAATGTCCTGTCTCTGGTTGATGCCACAGAGATAAATTAAAAAGTGATTAAAAGATACAAAGAAATTTTGGAGACAATCTCATCAATCACTCTTATTTGGAGATAAGAATATAAGGTCTAGGGAGCAACATAAAACTCATGACCAGTTCCTCCTAGAAGCTGCTTCTACATTGCTTGCTGTATCTCCTCCTCACCTTATCCAGCTCCCATCATTGTCAGAATTAAAATCTTACACATGCTACATTATAGTTAGTCATGAGTGAGTGGCCTCTACAACAGGTGTATGAAAAAATGCTCAACGTTATTAGTCATCAGAGAATGCAAATTGAAACTACAATGAGACATCATCTTACCCCAGTTAAAATGGTTTTTATAAAAAGGGCAGGCAATAATGCAGGCTGGAGAGGATGTGGAAAAAGGGGAATGCTCTTACCGAGTTGGAGGAAATGTAAATTAGTACGACCACCATGGAGAACAGTGTGGAGCTTCCTCAAAAAACTGAAAATAGACCCAGCAATCCTGCTGCTGGGTTTATATCCCTAGGAGGGGAATTCAGTATATCAAAAAGATACCTGCACTACCATGTTTACTGCGGCACTATTCACAATAGTCAAGATTTGGCATCAACCTAGGTGTCCATCCACAGATGAATGGATAAAGAAATTGCGGTGCATATACACCATGGAATAATATCTAGCCACAAAAAAGAACAGAATTCTGTTATTTGCAATAACATGGGTGGAAGTGGAGAACATTATGTTAAGTGAAATAAGCCAAGCACAGATACACAAGTCTCACATGTTTCCACTCATATGTGGGAACTCAATATTAAATACAATTGATCTCATGGAGACAGAAAATAGAATGATGGTTATCAGAGGCTGGGAAGGACGTGGGAGAAGTGGTAGGGTAGTAGGGAGGGAAGGATAAAGGGAAGATGCTTGATGAGTGCAAAAATATAGCTAGGTAGAATGAACAATATTTGATAGCACAATAAAGTGGCTATAATCAACAGTAAGTTAAGATGTACTTTAAAATAGCTAAAAGAGTTGATGTGGAATGTTCCTAACATAAAGAAATGATAAATGCCTAAGGTGATAGATACCCTTATTGTCTTGATTTGATTATTACTTTGTATGCCTATTTCAAAACATCATATGTACCCTACAAAGACACATAACTATTACATGTACACAATAATTAAAAATATACAAAATGAGGCCAGGTGCAGTGGCTCATGCCTGTAATCCTACTACTCGGGGAGGCCGAGGTGGGTGGATTGCGTGAGTTGAGAAGTTTGAGGCCAGCCTGAGCAAGAGCAAGACCCCATCTCAAAAAAAAAAAGTTAAAATTTTAAAAATTAAAATATTTTTTAAAAAAATGAAAGGCCTGTGGGACCTGCATTTATGTGACACTTATGAGATGGGTGACCTTCAGTATGTTATTTAACCTCTCTGAGCTTTAGTTTTCTCAGTATAAAAAGGAATAGAGTAATAGTGGCTGTGATAATTAAATGAATTAAAAAGAGCCCTTAGAATGGAGTGTGACATGTAAAAAGTATCTTATGAAGATTGGCAATTAGTTTTTGTTATAATGCTGCATAACACTTCTCTCTCTCTCTTTAAGTACTTCTCTCTGAATTTATGGTTACAGGTGTATAGGCTAATGGCACGGTTGACGTGGAGATGGTGTTTTGCACATCTTTGTAATACATTCCTCTTTCTCTCCTCCCCTCAGTGCCAGGATCAGGGCTTAACAATTCTAGACACTGAACAAAGGCATACTGGATTGTCTTGTTTTCCCAGTTAATGACTTTCCAAATGTTTCACATTTTCCATATTTCCCATTAATGACTCCTGAAAGGATAGAGCTCGAGCCCCTGCCCCAGATCTTAACTTGCTACTCTAGAGGATCATGACTGTTGATTTCCAGGCCAGCATTTTCCTCCTGTGTTCCTCATTTTATTAAGAGATCTGAAAGTATAGAGATGGTCACAATGCCCATGATTCCATTTAGGAATTAGTTATTTCTTGTTCCTTTTAGGTACAATGAGCATGGATGGACTTTCTTACCTTGGCATTATGTAGTTGATGCAAACTGGCCTAATGTAACAAGTAATCCCAATATGTGCTTTTCCCCCACAGCTTGCTTTTTCCATTAAAAATGGTACCTTCAACTCCCTCCACTAGCTGCCACAAGGAAAATAAGGGCTTTAACCTTTTTTTGTTTCCTTGACATTTCCCCTATCAAATATTGCCATAACAAAAAGGGCTAGTGTATCTATAAGATTTCATTTCCTCTGGTGGTGTTGAGGCTGGGCAGTACTGGGATTTCCTGATTTCAGGGAAGGTAGCTATTGTTTTTTGATTTCCACTTAGAGAATTTGACCTCACCATTTCAATAGCACCAGACTATTGTTTTCAAAAGTTTGGTTTGTAGAACTTTGCTACAAGCTTTTTCAAAATAGGGACATGGCTATCAGACTTCAGCCTTCCATTCTCTTTTGGCAAAGTTGTGGATTCCTTGTTTTTTTTAAACTCACAGATTTCATCACTATTATTTTAAGATTCAAATACTGTTCGGTATCTAATGTTTGGAAAAATGATGTTTTTATTCCACTGTGAACTTTGTAAGATGTTCTCTTCCTCATTAGCAGAACATGGGGGATAAATATATATATTTAGAAAATCTTTTTGACCCTTGCCAAGGTTGGACACTTATATTAATAAGTGTAAGTCTTTTAGTGTGTCAGATTCTATTTCTGAAGACATAAATTGCCTTTAAGTAAGATAAAACTCAGTATAGTGAAGTTTTGGTGTACAAAATTACAACTAAAAATTCAATTTTATTGAATACTTATTTATACATTAAGTTGATTTTTTCCCTGCTCTCTCTTCCCTGAGAGCCTAACCTTTGTAAAACCTGGTTCATTGTCATTTTTGTTGAGTTCTTTATTCCTAGTACATATCATAAGTACTCAATAAATGTTTCTTGACTAATATATGATGACTTAATTAGAGCTTGAGCCTCCCAGATCTTAACTTGCTACTCTTGAGGATCATGACTGTTTGCATATTTCATCCAACATCCAACTTACAAATGCATTATGTTTTAAATGGCATTTTGTAATTCATTACTGGGGATGCAGAATATGTTTTTCTTTCTTTTTTTTCTTTTTTTTTGAGACAGAGCTTCAAGCTGTCACCCTGAGTAGGGTGCCGTGGCATCACTCCAACTCCTGGACTCAAGCGATTCTCCTATCTCTGCCTCCCAAGTAGCTGGGACTATAGGCTCCTGCCACAATGCCCTGTTGTTTGGTGGGCCCGGGCTGGATTTGAACCTGCCAGCTCAGGTGTATGTGGCTGGCGCCTTAGCCACTTGAGCCACAGGCACCGAGCCCAGAATATGTTTTTTATGTAAAGAGTAATGTGAAAAGAACTTATGTCCCTAGGTTTGCTCATAAAATGAATTTATCCCAGGTTGTAAATTCTACTGTTTTAGCTACTCTAGGAACAAACTTTTTGAGTTTAGCATGGGAATCAACTCATCTTTTTTTTTTTTTGTAGAGACAGAGTTTCACTTTATGGCCCTTGGTAGAGTGCCATGGCATCATACAGCTCACAGCAACCTCCAACTCCTGGGCTTAAGCGATTCTCTTGCCTCAGCCTCCCAAGTAGCTGGGACTACAGGCGCCCGCTGCAACGCCCAGCTATTTTTTGGGTGCAGTTTAGCCGGGGCCGTGTTTGAACCCGCCACCCTCTGTATATGGGGCTGGTGCCTTACCAACTGAGCCACAGGCGCCGCCCTCAACTCATCATTTTAAAGCTTATTTATATGGAGAAGGCACTACTTATCCCAAGGTGACCTTTCCATTGAATTCAAAAATAGATTTCCTTTTATATAGTCTCCTTCCTGGCTTAATATTAGTCAAATGGTAGCCAGAGAGATGAGGATCTGTGTGGTTAGGGGAAAATACTGTGTTCTCGTGGGCTTTGGAAAGACTCTATCTTAAGGCCTGGGTCTATAAAAGTAAATTCATTAAATTCTCCCAGAATATTAAAAGGACTTATAATTCCTTATGTATCCTTCTCCTTTTAGCCGCACATCCTGTATAATTACCCCAGTCCCTGAGGAGAATAGTGAAGGGAAACTCTGGAACTAATTTTGAAGTTGCTACAGATGCCTGGGCTTTATCCAAAGCTCATATGGGGCTAGATGTGATTTGGAATTCAGTGATATTTTGGGATTTTAGAAAGGTAATATGACACATATGCTACATATTATATAATGTTCCTGGCCTGTAATTCAACACAATAATATTTATTTGGCTAAATGTGTGACTATTATCTGTAGTCTGAGCTACTCGGGAGGCAGAGGCAAGAGAATCACTTGAGCCTAAGAGTTTGAGGTTGCTGAAAGCTGTGATGCCACAACACTCTATTGAGGGTGATAAAGGGAGACTCTATCTCAAAAAACAAAAAAAGTATAGTTAAAAAAAAAAAAGAACAAAAAAATAAATGTATGACTATTCCTACTAAGTGAGATAAATAAGTACTGCTTATAACTTTACATTACTTTAGTTCAGATTCTGCTAGAAAAATGATAAAGTTGTTTGCTCTTCAAAGTCCTTTCTCAGAATTGTGGATAGGAGAGTGCAGACCTCTAATACTAAAGAGAGTGGGTCTCAAAGAAGAAAATTATAAAGGTTATCCCAATCCCTATACTGGGTTCTTTAACTGCAGTGACCTTCTTAGTGAAAGAGGGGGATTTGAGGAGGCTGGTGAAGCACCTGGGACAAAGACTATATTATTCAAGACGATATTTAACAAGGTGGTATTTACCTCCTAGCTCAGCCAACCCTTGGGCTCAGTAGCCTTCACTGTTATTGGTGTGTCTATTGCTTATGAAGTCAGCATTTCTGAATTGGCTGAAATAACTATTATTCTTGGAGAGAAAACTCTTCTACTCTCCCTCTTGGGGTAGAGTGACAGGGTGGCACAATGATAGCCTGGAATGAAGATGCTACTGGAAGTATGGGAGGTAAAGGCTAACACCAGAACAGGGAGGGGGAGTGGAACTGAACTCAGTTGGGACCCCCACCTAGGCTTTTGATTTTCCTGTGGCTAGATTAGTAGGCACAAAATAGTGAATAGTGACTCTCAGCTAAATATGACAAATCAGTATGTTTTGTTAGAATTTAGAAGCCTAGTAATGAACCAGACACTTTCTAACTTGCTTTAGGCCCCATCGTGCCTATTGTCTTCTGTGATTTATACATATATGTTAATTGCTAGGGTCATAGGGTTGCCTCAATAATTAATTGTCTGTGCCTAATCAGCAGAAATAATATCTTTTTTTTTTTTTTTTTTGTAGAGACAGAGTTTCACTTTATTGCCCTCAGTAGAGTGCTGTGGCGTCATACGGCTCACAGCAACCTCCAACTCCTGGACTTAGGCGATTCTCCTGCCTCAGCCTCCCGAGTAGCTGGGACTACAGGCGCCCACCACAACGCCCGGCTATTTTTTTGTTGCAGTTTTGGCCGGAGCCGGGTTTGAACCCGCCACCCTCGGCATATGGGGCCGGCGCCCTACTCACTGAGCCACAGGCGCTGCCCAGAAATAATATCTTTACTATGTTGATAGATGTGGTCTACTCAAGACACAGAGGTTAGAAAGTTGTATTATAATGTAAGCCATCATTGCTCTATATAATAGTAAAATTGTCTAAGTACTAGGCAAAACATATCTGTATTCAGAAGATTCTATAAAGCACTACCTTTTGGAATAATAGAAGTGGAGAAGGTGAATCTATAGATAAGATCTGAAACCCCCAAATCCCTAACCAGGATGACTAATTGAAATCTTTCTCTCCTGAAGCTAGTAAAGCCTGGAGGAGTGGACTATTTTTTTTAAATGTGAAGACAACAATGAAAGACTAAAAAGAACAGAAAAAAATCAAGAGAGCATAATATCACCAAAAGAACAGAGTAATTTTCCAGTAATCAAGCTCAAAGAAATAGAGATCTATCAACTGTTTGACAAAAATTAAAAATAATTGTGGCTTAAGAAGCTCAGTGAAATATAGGATAACACAGATAGACAACTCAAGGAGTCAGGAAAACAATACATTAACAAAGCCAGAAGTTTAACAAAAAAAAAAAAAAGAGTTAGAAATCATAAAAAAAGTTCAAACAGAAATTCTGGAGCTGAAGAACACAATGACTGAACTGAAAAATTCAGTAGAGTTTTTCAATAGCAGACTTGATCAAGCAAAAGAAAAAATTTGTGAACTCAAAGATCATTTGGTATTATCCAGCCAGTGGAGAAAAAAGAAAGAAAGAAAGGGAAGGGGAAGGAAAAGAAGGGAAGGGAAGGGAATGGAGAAGGTAAGGGAAGGGAGAAAGCCTGTGGGATTCATGGAACTCTAACAACCAAACTACGCATGCATTATGAGAGTTTCAGAAAGAGAAGAGAAAGAAGAGAGGGAAAAGCTTATTTAAAGAAATATTGAATGAAAACTTCTCAAGTCTCAGGAGGGATATGGACATACAGGTTTATGAAGCTCAAAGGTTCCCAAATAGAATCAACTCAAGGATGATTATATGGATTACATTACAATTATATGATTACATTACAATCAAAATTAATGGCAGAATTTAATTTTGAGAACAGCAAGAGAAAAGTGATTTGTCATATACAAAGGAATCTAGTATATAAGATTCTGGGTAGATTTCTCAGCAGAAGTCTTACCAGCCAAGAGGAAGTGTGATGATATTTTCAAACTGCTAAAAGTGAAAGAAAACTCCCAACTAGGAATGCTATACCTGGCAAATATGTCCTTCAGAAATAAAGGTGAGATAAAGACTTCCTCAAACAAAAGAGGGAGTTCATCACCACCATACCTACCTTACAAGAAATGCTAAAGGGACTTCTTCAAGTTGAAATGAAATAATGTTAATAACATGAAAGCATATAAAAGTATAAAACTCACTGGTAAAGGTAACTATATAGTCAACTTCAGAACACTATGATTCTGTAATAGTGGTTTTGTTTTAATTAAATCATAACTATATATATTTATGAAGTACAATGTGATGATTTGATATACAATATGGAAAGCTTAAATCAAACTGACTAACATAGCTATCACCTCACTTATTTTTGTGGTAAGGCATTTAAAAATTTTCTCTTGGTTATTTTGGAATGTACTCTTGCATTGTGCACATTAGGTGAGATCCCACCCAATGCCCTCTCTCCTCCCACCAATCACCATCCCCCTTTCCTCTCTCACCTCACCTTTCCCCTTTGCTAGACTATACTTGTGTTTTATCATTTGCATGAGTGTTTAAGTGTTTATATATTAGTTTCATTATAGTATTGAGTACATTGGATATTTTTTTCCCATTCCTGAGATACCTTACTAAGAATAATGTGTTCCAACTTCATCCATGTGAACATAAAAGATATAGAGTCTCCATCTTTTTATGGCTAAATAGTATTCTGGTATACATATACCTCAATTTGTTAATCCATTCATAGGTTGATGGGCATTTGGGTTGCTTCCATGACTTGGAAATTGTGGATTGGGCTGCAATAAACGTTCTGGTGCAGATGTCTTTGTGGTAAAATCAATTTTTGTTCTTCTGGGTAGATACCTAGTAATGGAATTGCAGGATCAAATGGAATATCAACTTTTAGTTCTTTGAGGATTCTCCATGCTTATTTCCATAAAGGTTGTATTAGTTTGCAGTCCCACTAGCAGTATAGAAGTGTTCTCTTCTCTTCACATCTATGCCAGAATCTGTAGCTTTGGGACTTTGTGGGCTAATCTTACTGGAGTTAGGTGATATCCCAAAGTGTATTTTTTATTTATTTATTTATTTTTTTTTGTGGAAACAGAGTCTTAGTTTGTCACCTTCAGTAGAGTGCTGTGGCATCATAGCTCAGAGCAACTTCAAACACTTGGGCTCAAGTGATTCTCTTACCTCAGTCTCCCAAGTAGCTGGGACTACAGGCACTTGCTATAATGCCTGGGTATTTTTTAGAGACAAAGTCTTGCTCTGGCCCAGGCTGGTCTCAAATCCATAAGCTCAGGCAATCCACTTGCCTTGGCCTCCCAGAGTGTCAGAATTACAGGTGTGAGCCACTGTGCCTGGCTCAAAATCAAAGTGGTTTTTTTTTGTAGAGACAGAGTCTCACTTTATGGCCCTTGGTAGAGTGCCATGGCCTCACACAGCTCACAGCAACCTCCAACTCCTGGGCTTAAGCTATTCTCTTGCCTCAGCCTCCCGAGTAGCTGGGACTACAGGCGCCCACCACAACGCCCGGCTATTTTTGGTTGCAGTTTGGCCGGGGCCCGGTTTGAACCCGCCACCCTTGGTATATGGGGCCGGCGCCTTACCGATTGAGCCACAGGCACCGCCCCATCAAAGTGGTTTTGATTTACATTTTTCTGATGATTAAAGACTATGAGCATTTTTTCATGAGGTTGTTGGCCATTCATCTGTCATCTTCAGAGAATTTTCTGTTCAAGTTTCTTGCCTACAAAGAAATGGGATTGTTTGCTCTTTTCTTATTGATTAATTTGAGTTCCCTGTAGATTAATTATAAGACCTTTGTCAAAATCATAACTTGCAAAAATCTCCTCCCATTCTGAAGGCTGTCTGTTTGCTCTGGTTGTAGTACCCTTAGCTGTGCAGAAGCTTTTTCACTTGATCAAATCCCAGTTATTTATTTTTGGTATTGGCGTAATTGCCCAGGTGTGTGTGTCTTCCTCATAAAATATTTTCCCAGGCCAATATCTTCAAGAATTTTCCCTGCACTTTCTTCTAGTATTTTTATAGTTTCATGTCTTAAATTTAAATCTTTTATATAGTGAGAATCAATTTTTGTTAATGGTGAGAGGTGTGGGTCCAGTTTTAGTGTTCTACGTGTGGCTAACCAGTTCTCCCAGCACCATTTGTTAAATAGGGATTCTTTTCTCCAACGCATGTTTTTATTAGGCTTATCAAAGATCAAATGATGATATGTGGCTAGGTTTATCTCTAAATTTTTATTTTTATGTTTTTTAACAGACTCAATTCACTTTATTATTGCATAAAAACCGTATGTTGTAGCCACAGCTGGAGCCTGGGTCCTCTGCACAGAGACTCTGGTGTGGGTCTTGACAAGATGGTCAGTGAATTCTTGGTAAGGAGACTTGGTGAACGCTGTCCCTTTCCAGAGATCAGGAGTGAGATAGCTGTAGGTCTTGGAAATGGCATCAAAAGTGGCCTTGGCAAAGTTGCCCAGGGTGGCAGTGCAGCCCCTGGCTGAGGTGTAGCAGTCATCAATCCCAGCCATCATTAACAGCTTCTTAGGCACAGGCGCTGAGACAATGCCAGTTCCTCTAGGAGCAGGGATGAGACGCACCAGCACAGAGCCACAGCGGCCTGTCACCTTGCAAGGAACAGTGTGAGGCTTGCCAATCTTATTCCCCCAGTAGCCTCTCCGCACTGGGACAATAGAGAGCTTGGCCAGGATGATGGTACCTCAGATGGCAGTGGCTACTTCCTTGGAATACTTAACACCCAGACCAACATGACCATTGTAGACTCCAATAGCAACAAACGCCTTGAACCTGGTCCGCTGACCAGCACGGGTCTGTTTTTGCACTGGCATAATCTTCAAAACTTCATCCTTGAGAGATGCCCCCAAGAAAAAAATCAATGATCTCAGATTCCTTAATGGGCAGAGAGAAAAGATATATCTCCTCCAGGGATTTGATCTTCATGTCCTTGACCAGGCGGCCCAGCTTGGTGACGGGCATCCACTCTTTGTCCTTAGCCTTGCCTCCGCAAGCTCCGCGGCCTCGGTCCCGGCCCTGGCCCCGACCCTGGCCGCGACCCCAGCCACGGATGCCACTGCTGGAGCCTTCACGGAAACCACTACGACCTCCCATTCCAGGGCCCCCCCGGGCCTCCAGGCCCTCCCGCTGCACCGGTGTCATCTGCCATTTGGTGTTTCATCAGAAAAGAAGGGTATCTCTAAGTTCTTTATTCTATTTCATAAATCTACGTCTCTATTTTTGTGCCAGTACCATGCTGTTTTAATCACTGTAGATTTGTAGTGTAACTTGAAGTCTGTCGTATACCTGGAAAACCCCAAGGACTCAACTACAAAACTCTTAGAAATGATCAAGGAATATAGAAGTGTCTCAAGATACAAAATCAATGCCTAAAATCAGTAGCTTTTATATACACCAACGATAGTCAAGGTGAGGATATGATCAAAGACTCTATTCCTTTTACAGTAGTGCCAAAGAAGATGAAATACCTGGGAATATATCTAACAAAGTACATGAAAGATCTCTATAAAGAGAACTATGAAACCCTGAGAAAAGAAATAGCAGAAGATGTTAACAAATGGAAAAACGGACCATGCTCATGGTTGGGAAGAATCAACATTGTTAAAATGTCCATACCACCCAAAGCAACCTACAGATTTAATGCAATTCCCATCAAAACACCAATGTCATACTTTAAAGAACTTGTTCTTCATTTTATATGGAATCAGAAAAAACCCAGAATAGCTGATAAAATTCTTAGAAATAAAAGCAAATCTGGAGGCATCACATTGCCAGTGGTGTAAAAATCATTTTAAATACTAGTATCAGCTGGGTGTGGTGGTAGAGTCTTTGATTATCCTAGCACTCTCAACAAAATAGGTATTGAAGGAACTTATCTCAATGCAATAAAGGTCAATATAAAACCCCAACAGCTTATGAGTGTTCATCACACAAACAAAATCAAAGGTAACTGTGTGAGGTAGATATATTAATTAGCTTGACTGTAGTGATCATTTCATTAGGCATGTCTTTATGGAACCATCTCTTTGTACACCTTAAATATTAATATATACAATATATACAATTTTATTTGTCAATTTTACTTCAATAAGCCTAGAAAAAAACTGACATTCTTTCTTGTTCTGGGAACCGAGTGGCAGAACACTCTTCCTGATGCTTTTGACTTTTTGGTCTCTGACATCTGTTCTTTTTTTCTTTCAAACTTCTGGTATTCTAACATTGATTAATTAGTTTATTAATAGATTTTTTTTGGGATTAGTCTTAGCAATAAAAACAGCTTACAAAAAAAAAAAAAGGAACAAAATGAGCATTTGTGAATGCAAGTTAATTTTCTGTGAAGACTTGTTTGTGAATTCTGTGTTGCCTAGAGCCATGCTGGAAGGTTCAGTGAGACTAATCTCTGGAATTTCCCCATTGCTTCTCTTCTCAGCCTTGTGTCAAGCCAAGCAAACTCTAAAAGGTCTTTCAGTTACAAGAGGCTGTGATTCCAAACCGGAGTAGGAGCTTAGCCTGAGATCATACTTAAATTCAAATTAAGGTAAAGGGATCATATCTTGAAATATGCTCATTAGGAAAGTAATCAGAAAATGAACTTCACTGATTATAATTAATGGGCAAGAATAGATTGTACTTAACAACTTATATGCATTAAACAATTTAATTCTGAGACTAGAAGTTAACTGTATTTTAAAATCCTTCCTAGGCGGCCCCCGTAGCTCTGTGAGTGGGGTGCTGGCCCCATACACTTAGGCTGGTGGGTTTGAACCCCGCCTGGACCAGCTAAAACAAAGACAACTGCAACAAAAAAAATCCAGGCGTTGTGGCGGGTGCATGTAGTCCCAGCTACATGGGAGGCTGAGGCAAGAGAATCGCTTAAGCCCAAGAGTTTGAGGTTGCTGTGAGCTGTGATGCCACAGCACTCTACCCAGGGCGACAGCTTGAGACTCTGTCTCAAAAAAGAAAAAATCCTTCTAACATGTCTTTTGACCAGCTTTATGCTTCTTTTCTAATTATAAATCACTGTTATTCCGTTTTTCTGAAAGCAGTATCTTCTAATCATAGAACACATGTTAACTCTAAGTTATAAGAACTGTGACTGAAAGCCAAAGGATGAATCTAAGGAGTTAACTTTAGGACAATGGTTTTGTGTCTTCTTCATTAATGTACTTTGGAGACCCACAGTTATAACTTGATCCTAATAGTGTCCCTAACATTCCCTGAGTCAGCCTTAGGTTGTTTCATAGCTAAGTGTTATTAATTTGGCTTGTGTACCCTTGGTAACAAAAATACGGGCCGAACAAGGTGTCTCACGTTTGTATTATGAGTCCTTTGGGAGGCTGAGGTGAGAGGATTGCAGGAGGATAGGAGTTTGACACTAGTCTGGGTAACATAGTGAGATCCTGTCGCTACCATAAATACAAAAAACCCCAAACCTAAGGACAATGGTACATCCCTGTAGTCCTCACTACTTGGGAGGCTGAGGTAGGAGAATCCTTTCAGCCGGGAGTTCAAGGTTACATGGATCTACATTGGCCTATAATTGTGTGCACTGCACTCTAGCCTGGGTAATGGAATGAGACCCTGTTTCTAAAAAAAATAAAAAGAAAAGGAAAAAAACATATTTGGTGTACCCCAAATGTGGAAAAACCCAAGGATTTTTTTCATAGAATTATAGTTTCTTGGGATTAGGAAACACTTCACCTCTCTGTATGTATATTTGAATCTCCTCTAAACATCTGAAATTACCCCACCAGAATCTAAGCTGGATGAGAGCAGGAACTATAACTATTTCCCTCACCTCTGTTCTAGTCTATGCTGAGCCTCCAGAATAAGCATTCAATAAAGGAATGTGGAATGTTGAAAGAATCAATCAAAAACTTGAACACTGCTGGCTACAGGAGACTCAATACTACTAAGAGAAGCCCCAGTCTATCTTTGAGCAATTCTGGTTGCTCAGAGTTCTTTTTTCAATAATAATTGGACTGTCATCTCTTTCGGCTTGTTTTTCCAATGTTGTTAGCCCTTGGGACCATAACCTGTTCTATCACATGACAAACCTTTAAATATCTGAATTGGGCTGGACTTGGTGGCTCACACTTGTAATCCTAGAACTCTGGGAGGCTGAAGGCAGTGGATGGCTTGAGCTCAGGAATTTGAGAACAGCCTGAGCAAGAGTGAGCCCCTGTCTCTAAAAACAGCCAGGTGTTGTGGTGCGTGCCTGTGGACCCAGTTACTTGGGAGGCTGAGGCAAGAAGATTGCTTGAGCCTAAGAGTTTGAGGATGCTGTAAGCTATGACGCCAAGGTACTCTACTGAGGGTGACAAAGTGAGACTCTGTAAATAAATAAATAAATACAAATAAATATCTGAATTGACCCTTATGCCCTACTCTTTCCACCTGACCTCTGAGGTTTGCCTTTGCAGATAATATCTCTAGTTTTTTTAACAATTGACATAGATAAGAGTGTCTCCTGAGGTGTTCAGACATTCCCCTGTGAGAGGCACAGGTTATCAGCTTTATATGGTACCCAGGGTAGTTCAAGGAAGGTCTGGGCTTCATGGGATTATACTTTATAATTCTAGATTCTGTTTATGCTCTTTACTATCAGATTGACTTTTTCACTTTTTAAGGAGGCAATTATTTTTTATTTTTTTAGAGGAAATTTCTGTTTTAGTCTTAACAAAACTCTGCCTGCCTCAGTGGAAGGCGATTGAAGCAGAAGATACAGTAGAACCTCTGTAAGTTGACCATTGTGTAACAAACTGGTCAACATACGGAGGTGATCAACATAAGGAACTAGGCCTGCTGTACTGATATGTACAGTGGTGCATGTCCGGTCTGTGAAAATTAGGTCCATTTAGGGAGGTGGTCAATGTAGCGCGGTAGAGATGTAGTTCATCTGTTGTGTCTTGTTTCCAAGTTAAATAATTTGGAGATTCAAGATCATATGATTTTTCATGAAGATTAAACCTGGAGACTTAGATGGAAGGTCCCTTCTCAGATGATCTCTACCAGGAATGTTTTCTTCATGGCAGCCAAGCTGATCAGTGAGACCACCAAGTTTGGTTCCAGGAAAGCAGGGTTTTCCCATGTGTTTGCCTGATAGTTAAGGCAGAACTTTGAAGATTTTAAAATGTGTAATGTTTCTTTTTTTTTTTTTTTTTTTTTTTTTTTTTTTTGGCCAGGGCTGGGTTTGAACCCACCACCTCCGGCATATGGGACTGGCGCCCTCCTCCTTGAGCCACAGGCACCACCCAAATGTGTAATGTTTCAATGGTGCTACAAGAGAAGAATTTTCTGTATAGTTTTTCAAAGGACTGAAGTTAAAATTTAGTAAAAAAAAAAAATTATTAGTACAACCTTTATGGAAACTCGTATGGAGATTTCTCAACAAACTTAAAGTAGTAGGTCGCTTCCTCTGGGTATCTCTACCCATGAGTGGGGTTATAAGAAAAGTTATTGTATTAAAAAAACACCTTCACTTGAATTATTACAGCACAATTCACAATCTCAAAGATAGGGAATCAATGAATGAGTGGATAAAGATAATGTGGTATATAGGGAGTGGCCATAAAGTTTGTGTGCAATTTAAAATAGTGTGCAAATTGCATGCGAATTTTATGGCCACCCTGTATTTACCACGAATACTACTGAGCATTACTAATGAAATAATATCTTTTGCAGCAACTTGGATGGTTGTAGAGGCCATTATCCTAAATGAAGTAACACTGGAATGGAAAAACAAATATCGGATTTCTTACTAAGTGGGAGATGGTTATGCATGGTTACACAGAATCGTAATAAAGGCCATTGAAGACTAAAAAGTGGGAAGGGTGCTAGGAGGGTGTGGGATGGGAAATTACCCAGTGGGTACCATATACACTTTCTGGGTGTTGGGCACACTAAAAACCACTATGCAATATATATGTAACACAACTTCACTTGTCCCTCTTAAATCTATAGAAATAAAAAATTATTGATTTCTACGAACTTTTATATTTTCTGAAGATAGTTTTAAAGTCACACTATTAATTTGGAAGATGCAGACGTATATGCAAACATGTAGGAATTTTTATGAGAAATCACCTATGCGTGAGACAATATCTTACGTCTGGGAAACCAGAGAAACAAAAATGTAAAGGAAAACAATTTTTTTTGCAGTTATTCAAATCCTTTAAAATTACAGTCAGTTTATAACTGGGGAGATGGTTGTGATGGAAACGGAAAACAAAGGAGGAAGCTAATGGGTGAAAGTGGAAAAAAAGAGGGAGAGGAGAAAAAAAGGAAAAAGGCAGAGAAGGTAGAATCTCTAAGAAATTACAAGTGGCCACTGAGCCCTTCACTGTTTTCTTGCATGGACTTTGAGTCCTGCATATTATATATTTTGTAACTGGTCAAAAGTTAAACAATTCCTATGCAACAGAAATTTATTATTCTGGCAAAAAAGATGACTTTCCACTTTAGTTTTCAAATAAATTCTAGTTGATTTACTGCAGTTACTGATTCCAAAAAAGCTGGGATAGCAAACAGATCCTTACATCTTTCTTTAGCCTACATAGACTATGCAAATAATATGATTTATGCTGAACTCCTGCTTTTCTCTGGGAGTTTGAATTTGTGGTGCGTGTTAGGCAGAAGGTGCCTGCATGAGCAGCCTCCAAGATTTTTATCTTGGGTCCTGAGTCTCTAAGGAGCTTCTCTGTGCAGAAACGTTGCATATTATGTTGCTACACTTCGTGGCTGGGCAAAGAGTATGCTCTCTGTGACCCTTCATGGAGGGAGAGTCTAAGGAAGGCTGTATTCCTGCAAGCCCCACTAATGTCTTTGCCCCTTATGATTCAGCTTACTAGGTCGTTATAATAAATCTTAGCCATGAGTATACCTAAGTTCCATGAGTTTTTCTAGTGAATTTCTGAGAGTGGGGTAGTCTTGACAAATCCTGGCACAAGTGTTCTAGCTGGACTCTGTATACATCGCTACTGTAACAGTACACAATTTCAGTGGAAAGATAAAAAGGAAGTATTTGTGAAAAGTTAAATGTTAAATAAGTAACATACTGATCCAGAGGATCTAGTTTAATAAAGATATGTCAATGCTTTTGAAGATCAGGAAGCCAATTTTTCAGTCATGGAAAAGTTACTTATAAATTTCGAACTTATAAAATATAATCCATCCAGGGATGCAAGGCTGGTTTAACATATGCAAGTCCATAAACATTATCCACCATATTAACAGAGGCAAAAATAAAGATCACATGATCCTCTCAATAGATGCAGAAAAAGCATTTGATAAAATCCAGCATCCTTTTCTAACTAGAACACTGAAGAGTATAGGCATAGGTGGCACATTTCTAAAACTGATTGAAGCTATCTATGACAAACCCACAGCTAATATTTTGCTGAATGGAGTAAAACTGAAAGCTTTTCCTCTTAAAACTGGAACCAGACAAAGTTGTCCTCTGTCACCTTTACTATTCAACATAGTGTTGGAAATTCTAGCCAATACAATTAGGCAAGACAAGGAAATAAAGGGAATCTGAATGGGAGCAGAGGAGGTCAAACTCTCCCTCTTTGCTGACGACATGATCTTATACTTAGAGAACCCCAAAGACTCAACCACAAGACTCCTAGAAGTCATCAAAAAATACAGTAATGTTTCAGGATATAAAATCAATGTCCACAAGTCAGTAGCCTTTGTATATACCAATAACAGTCAAGATGAGAAGCTAATTAAGGACACAACTCCCTTCAGTTTCAAAGAAAATGAAATACCTAGGAATATACCTAACGAAGGAGGTGATGGACCTCTATAAAGAAAATTATAAAATCCTCAGAAGGGAAATAAGCAGAGGATTTTAACAAATGGAGGAACACACCATGCTCAAGGATGGGCAGAATCAACATTGTTAAAATGTCTATAATTCCCAAAGCAATCTACATATTCAATGCCATTCCTATCAAAATACCAACATCATACTTTCAAGATTTGGAAAAAATGATTCTGTGTTTTGTATGGAACCAGAAAAAAACCCCATATAGCTAAGGCAGTTCTTAGTAATAAAAAACCCGTATAGCTAAGGCAGTTCTTAGTAATAAAAATAAGCTGGCATTAGCATACCAGATTTTAGTCTGTACTGCAAAGCCATAGTGGTCAAGACAGCATGGTACTGGCACAAAAATAGACATAGACACTTGGAATTGAATAGAAAACCAAGAAATGAAACTAACATCTTACAACCACCTAATCTTCAATGAACCAAACAAGAACATACCTTGGGGGAAAGACTCCCTATTCAATAAATGGTGTTGGGAGAACTGGATATCCACATGTAAAAGACTGAAACTGGACCCACACCTTTCCCCACTCACAAAAATTGATTCACGATGGATAAAGGACTTAAATTTAAGGCATGAAACAATGAAAATCCTCCAAGAAAGTGAAGGAAAAACACTGGAAGATATTGGCCTGGGGAAAGACTTCGTGAAGAAGACTGCCATGGAAATTGCAACAACAACAAAAATAAACAATTGGGACTTCATTAAATTGAAAAGCTTCTGTACAGCCAAGGAGACAACAACCAAAGCAAAGAGATAACCTACATAATGGGAAAGGATATTTGCATATTTTGAATCAGACAAAAGCTTGATAACTAGGATCTATAGAGAACTCAAATTAATCCACATGAAAAAAGCCAACAATCCCATATATCAATGGGCAAGAGACATGAATAGAACTTTCTCTAAAGAAGACAGACGAATGGCTAACAAACATATGAAAAAATGTTCATTATCCCTATATATTAGAGAAATGCAAATCAAAACCACCCTGAGATATCATCTAACCCCAGTGAGAATGGCTCACATCACAAAATCTCAAAACTGCAGATGCTGGCATGGATGTGGAGAGAAGAGAATACTTTTACACTGCTGGTGGGACTGCAAACTAGTACAACCTTTCTGGAAGGAAGTATGGAGAAACCTCAAAGCACTCAAGCTAGACCTCCCATTTGATCCTGCAATCCCATTACTCAGCATCTACCCAGAAGGAAAAAAAAATCCTTTTATCATAAGGACACTTGTACTAGACTGTTTATTGCAGCTCAATTTACAATTGCCAAAACGTGGAAACAGCCTAAATGCCCACCAACCCAGGAATGGATTAACAAGCTGTGGTATATGTATACCATGGAATACTATTCAGCTATTAAAAAAATGGAGACTTTACATCCTCCATATTAACCTGGATGGAAGTGGAAGACATTATTCTTAGTAAAGCATCACAAGAATGGAGAAGCATGAATCCTATGTACTCAATTTTGATATGAGGACAATTAATGACAATTAAGGTCATGGGGAAGGGGAAGGAAAAGCAGAGAGAGGGAAGGAGAGAGAGGGGTGGGGCCTTGGTATGTGCCACACCTTCTGGGGGGCAAGACATGATTGCAAAAGGGACTTTACCTAACAAATGCAATCAGTGTAACCTGGCTTATTGTACCCTCAATGAATCCCCAACAATAAAAAAAAAAAAAAGAGAGAGAAAGAAAAGTTTACCAAAGGAAGTGGTATAAAAAAATAAATAAAATGATGAAATAAAAAAATATATATAATCCATCCTCCCCTCCCCTCCCTTCCCGTCCTCTCTCCCCCTCCCTCCCTTCCTTCCTTCTGGCCCTGGGTAGAGTGTTGTGGTGTCATAGCTCACAGCAACCTCTAATTCTTGGGCTTAAGCAATTTTCTTGCCTCAGTCTCCCAAGTAGCTAGGATTACAGGCACCCACCACAATGCCTGGCTATTTTTTTTTTTTTTTTTGTGGCAGTTGTCATTATTGTTTTAGCTGGTTCGAACCCTCCAGCCCTGGTGTATGTTGGCTGACGCCCTACCCACTGAACTACGGGCGTTGCCTCACAATATGAACTTTCAAAAAAGAAATGGCTTTTAAGAATTTCTCATTAGCTTTAAAAAATAACAGCTTTGTTGAGATTCAATTTATATACTACAAAATCCACTCCCTCCCTTTTTTTCTGAGACAGAGTCTTGCTCTGTTGCCCTGGCTAGAGTGCAGTGATGTTATAGCTCACGGCAACCACAGACTCCTGGGCTCAAGTGATCCTCCTGCCTCAGCCTCCTGAGTAGCTCTGACTATAGGTGTATGTCACTACACTCAGCTAATTTTTTCTGTTTTTAGTAGAGACCATGTTTTGCTCTTGCTCAGGCTGGTCTCAAAGTCTCAACTTCGAGTTAATCTTCTGCCTCGGCCTCCCAGAGTACTAGAATTATAGGCATGAGCCGCTATGCCTGGCCTCAAATCCACTTTTTAAAAGGGTACAATTCAGTGGTTTTAATGTTGCTAAACAGAACTGTGCAACTATAGCCAGCATCTAATTCTGGACTAATTTCATCTCTCTCCCCCATAAATCCTGCATATATTAGTAGTCAATTCCCATTGTTTTCTCCCACAGGTCCCTAGGAACCATACTAACCTACTTTTTGTCTGTGTAGATTTGTCTATTCTTCATATAAATGGAATCACATAGCCTTTTGTGACTAGCCTTTTATTTTATTTTATTTTTAGACAGAGTCTCATTTTGTCATCCTTGGTAGAGTGTTGTGGCATCATAGATCAGAGCAACCTGAAACTCTTGGGCTTAATAATCCTCTTGCCTCAGTTTTTCATTTTTAGTACAGATGGGGTCGCACTCTTGCTCAGGTTGGTCTGGAATTTCTGAGCGCAAGCCATCCACCTGCCTCAGACTCCCAGAGTGCTAGGATTACAGCCCGGCCTGTGACTAGCTTCTTAAAAACACACGTTGTACACATACCATATAATAGTATTTTTTATGTCCAAATAATATTTTCTCCTATTGATAAATCACATTTTATTTATCTATCCAATAGTGATATTTGGGTTGTTTCCACCTTTTGGCTATTATGAATGATACTTCTAGAAGCATCCACTTATAAGTGTTGTTATTCAGACAGGTCTTATTCTGGCTTTATTGAGGTGTAATTAACAAATAATCACTTATAAGATTTTGTGTGGACACATGCTTTCAATTAATTATCTTGGGTACATACTTAGGAGTGAACTTGCTAGTTCATCTGGTCACTCTATATTTAACTCCCAACTTGTACCATTTTACATTCCCACCAACAATATATGAGGGTTCTAGTTTCTGTACATGCTCACAAACACCTGTCATTTTCTATCTTTTCAAGTAGAGCCATGCTAGTGGGGTGCCAAGTAATAACTCATTGACTAATGATGTAGAATACCATATTGCATCTTACTGACTATTTATGTAACTTCTTTGGTGAAAAAGTTATTCAGATTCTTTGGCCATTATGAAATGTATTGTCTTTTTATTATTGAGATGAAATAATTCTTTATATATTCTGGATACTAGACCTTTATCAGATGTATGATTTACAAATATTTTCTTCCATTCTATGTATTGCCTTTTACTTTCTTTTTTTTATATTTTTATTTTTTTTTTGTTAAATCAGAGATGTGTACATTAATGCGATCATGGGGCACCATACACTAGTTTTATAGACCGTCTGACAGATTTTCATCACACTGGTTCACATAGCCTTCCTGGCATTTTCTTAGTTATTGTGCTAAGACATTTACATTCCACATTTACTAAGTTTCACATGTACCCTTGTAAGATTTCTTGATGGTATCTGAATTTCATTTTGATGAATTTAGTCATTCTCTATCTTGTCACTCATGCTTTTGGTGCCACATCTAACTCCTGTTTCAGATTTTCGTCACCCCACTTTTGGGGTGGTTTACATCTTTTAGCCTAATTCTGTTAGTCAACAATGGAAGGAAGTTAAAGGTGGGAGGAGTCGTAGTATAGGGAAGTGGAAGGAGGACGGGTGTAGAGTCTTTTTTTTTTTTTTTTTAATTTTTTTATTAAATCACAACTGTATACAATGATATGATTATGGGGCATCATACACTCACTTCATAAACCATTTGACACATTTTTATCACAGTGGTTAACATAGCCTTTCCGGCGTTATCTCAGTTACTGTGCCAAAACATTTACATTCTACATTTACCAAGTTTCGCAAATACCCCTGTAAGGGTGTAGAGTCTTAATGTTGCATCTAACTCTTTTATTATGGGAATTGGGTACTTAATCTTTCCAAGCCCCAGTTTTCTGTGTAGAAAATGGGTAATAATTGTTCCTATTCCATACGTTTCTTGTGAAATTTGGGTTAACTAATTTGTTAGTAGAGCTTAGGAGGAGATAACTAATACATTTAAGGTTGTTGTCATGTTTATTGAGAGATTTTAGAACTGAGGCAGTATCTAGTCAGGAATTGCCTCACAGAGTCAAAGTTATCACTCTGAGTCTATCTATGAATTTCTGTAATAAAAGGCTGCTGAAATGACTTTGTTTATGGTTATATAGCCTCCTGGCACCATAAAAAAAAAACTGACAGGCACATGGAAGAATGATTTTTTTTTCTTTTGATTTCAGAAATAAATGATGATGTTGCTCTTCGGGATCTAAAGAAGACCTCTCCAAAATGTGGGGTCAGCATAACTGAACATTTCATCATGAGGTATGCTTATTATTATTTATAATCAACTAATGGCTGTTTGTATAATGACATGGAAGATAGCAAACACAACTCCTCCCCTGCCTATTAGATATAAAACTTTAAGAAAGGTCACTTGATATTTAGTTAAATATTTACTATGCTTTACTGTACCTCAGAACTTTCACGTACCCGTCATGACCATTTGTTGTTTATAGGTACACAACCAGGCTAGGGCCATAATAAAATATACTCTGTTCTATTATTATAAACCCAGGTATTGATGAAAGGTCAGGGTCACATCATCTCAGATCAGCCTGCAGCTTCCTCCTGCATGGCAGATAGGCTTAAAAATTCTGAGGCATACACCTTTCAATAGAGATAAGCTTATTAACACAGAATGGAAACAGACCTTTCTACAACTTGTGTTTAAACAACTCAACCTGAGCAAAATTTTGCCACTTTATTCACCATTAAAAGTAAAACTCTTGGTCATTAATTGGCATAATTATATTTCCCTGTGTGAACAGTTTAGAAAATATTAAAATAACTTTTAATAAAAAAACACATAATCATCTTATGCTGTGAAACATTTACTTTGAGTTAAGACACACTGCTTTCTATTTTAGTTATTCCTATATTCATTTGCAACCTGCCCTCCCCACAAACAATTTAGGGAATCTTACTAAGGAGAGAAGACTGAACAATACCTTAGGGGCTAAAAAAATGAATAAGATAGTCTTTTCCATTACAAATGTGGCAATTTAGTAGGTGATCTAGAAGTGAGATGTTGTTACTAATGGGAGAATGACTTTTCCTTCTTTCTTTCTTTTGAGACAGTCTCACTATGTCACCCTTGGTAGAGTGCTGTGGCGTCACAGCTGACAGCAACCTCAAACTATTAGGCTCAAATGATCCTCTTGCCTCAGCCTCCTGAGTAGCTGCCACCATGCCTGGCTAGTTTTTCTATTTTTAATCAAGATAGGGTCTCACTCTTGCTCAGACTGGTCTCGAACTCCTGAGCTCAAGCAATCAACCTGCCTCAGCCTCCCAGAGCACTAGGATTACAGACATGAACCACCATGCCTGGACAACTAGGTAATTTTCTAAGCATGCCACAATTGTGGTAATTTAATCCTTACAACAACCCTGTGAGGGGTGAGCTTTCACCTCTTCTTTAACCGGAGAGAAAACTATAATGCCGATGTGCTGAGCAGCTTAGATGAGATTTGAACCCAGGCAGACCCAGCCTTGGTGCTTTTAGCTATTTTAATCCACTTCCCAATTCCAACAGGAATTATTGTCAATAGAGTAACTTTTGAGTTTCTGGAAGCTCTAGTTGTTTAATCCCTGACCCCCCAATATAAAATACAGTAATGTCGATAAATAATATTCAATGCATTTTTTCTCTTTTAAGAAGGAAAATAAACCCAACAATAAAAAAAAAAGTTTATAAATAAAAAAAAGAAGGAAAATAAAGATCTTATTACCCTTATTTGTGCTTAGTCTAAAATAAAATTCTACATTAAAATGTTCTATAACGTATTGTGCTAAATTATATGGTTTATATAATGTAGTCATCTAATATGATAATAATATGAGTGTCCCCCCAAAAAGTTATTTCTGTATAGGGGATAAATTTCCTTTCCATAATTTCTAGGGACCAATCATTTTGGAAAGCATAATAATACCTTCTTGTGCAGGTTTATTAAACTACCTGTTAGTATCTCATTTGCTAGTATAAAATCCAGATTATAATATTTAGAAAATTGGACTTTGTTAAAAAATACATCTTGACTATTATTATTGTTTAATACTTCGTTGCAGCAATCATCTGATTTCTTTTCTGAATGTATTTGTCTTCGTTCGTTTTTTGCGAGGTTTTTGTTTCTGGTCCCTATCTGAAACATTGTTATTATTGTTGAATTTTAAGCCTTTTTAATTTTGTGAAGGCAAAAAGTGGAAGCCTAATGAACACGTATATGTGAAAATTAAAAAAAAGAAAATACATCTTTAACAACAGCAATTGGGACAGATTCGGTTTTGTAAAGCCTGAAACAAATAGTATAGGGAACTTCTTTGAAAAAAGAATACAAAACGAGGTGTAAACAATGAGTATTGAATTAGAAGAAAGTCATTCTTCTAATGACATCAGGGATAGACTCTGATGTTTCTCTTTCATTAGCTTCATGGTAAATCCAGCACTTGACTGAATAAAATCATAAGAAATCCCACATTCTATGGTAATCCCTGAAAAGAATTCACCTTTTCCCCTCAGAAGGAACTTAGAAATTAAACACACACACACACACACACACACACACTCTCTCTCTCTCTCACACACACACACAATGTCATTTGATTTTTTTTTTTTTTCTGTCTTTTTTCTTTCTCCATTGTCTGGAAAAATCCTGTTCACAGTGGAGCTCTTCATTGGTAAGATGAGGAAGCAGAGAGAGTTAGTGAAGCCTGCCAGGGCCAGGTCTGGGCTCTTTTCACTTATGTGCTTAGCATATGAATTTAGAGAAAAAAAAATTTTGAGAATCCAGATGGAGAACTGTCTTCTTCCAGTGTTTTTATTCTTATTTTACCAGGGAAGAAACTAAGGTCAGAGTCATTTAAAGTGACACCAAAACACAAAATCAAATTCCTGAACACAAAACATTGTAAATGTTTAAATCAGTAGCACATTGGGAAAATGTTTCATTTTGACATAAGACAGAACTTGACCATTTGAACTTGTCTTTTTATTTTTTATTTTTATTTTTGTAGAGACAGAGTCTCACTTTATGGCCCTTGGTAGAGTGCCGTGGCCTCACACAGCTCACAGCAACCTCCAGCTCCTGGGCTTAAGCGATTCTCTTGCCTCGGCCTCCCAAGCAGCTGGGACTACAGGCGCCCGCCACAACGCCCGGCTATGTCTTTTTATTTTTTTAAAAGATAATCTATTTTTTTTTTCAGAAAAATTATAATTTTGGGAAAGTAATTTGAATCAGTATTGGTGTTTTTTTCTTCTCCTATCTTATTTTCATGTTTGAGTTCATCATAAGATGAACTTTAGTCTTATGAAAGAACTGAAATAGCATCACAGCTGTTTGACTCTTCAATTTTGGCTCTTAAAGTCCTTATGGTTGCCACATGTATTCAGATAGATAAAAGTAAATATCACCCACCCTATCTGTTTTCCTTTCAGATAGGAAATATATATATATTAGTTTCATGTACCTTTTCTTCCCTCTGTGTTTGGCTCTTACTATAATAAAACATGTGGTAATACTAAAACAAATAAGGAAAAAAACGCCTTAGAATTTGACATAGGGGTGTCTGGATAATGACTTCCAACTGTATTTCTACAGTTATATTGTAGCTATAACAGCAGTTCTTCAGTGCCTCCTACTTGGCAGACACCATAATGATCCATACTTAATCCTCAGAATAGCCCAACAAGGTAGATGTTATTAGCCCCATGTTACAAATGAGAAAACTGGAGCTTAGCAAGATTAGATACCTGGGCTGAGATGACAGAATAAGTGCAAGAGTTGTGATTCAAATACAGATTTGAGTAACTCCAGGCTAACGCCCTGTCACCAGATATTACCTTTCCAATTAGAAATATTAAGTCGTTTTTGTGATTGCCGGCCTCCAAGATGGTCCCCAATTTTCCACCGCCTGCCTGGGTCTTCTCAGCCTTGAATTTTTCCTGTCCACATTGAATACAGGGCTGACTTGTGTACCCAGAAGATATTGTAGAAATGATGGTATCTGACTTTTGAGACTGGGTCATAAAAGACACTAGCTTTCACATTACTGTTTTATTGAGTTGCTTGCTCTGGGGGAAGCCAGCTGCCATGTTGTGAGGACACTCAAGCAGCCCTCTATCCAGATGGGAGGACCTGGGGCCTCCTGCAGACAACCAGCACTAACCCAGCAGATGTGTGAATGAGTTACCTTGGAAACAGATCCTCTAGCCCCAGCCAAATCTTTGCAGGACTGCAGCCTTAGCTGGTGTCTGACTGCAACCTCACGAGAGTCTCTAAGCCAGAACTACCTGGTTAATTCACTCCCAGCTTTAGAATCTACACAAACTGTGTGAAATAATAAATGCTTATTGTTTAAGAGGCTAAGATTTGGCATAATGTGCTGTGAAGTAATTGACGACTCAGACAGCTTTTTGCCAGCCCTTCCCGCTCAGTCTGGACCATGCTTCCTTGGTGATTTCACGCACGTGTCAATGACTGGGTTGGAATTTGGATTTGCCTGTGGACGTCAGGTGGTATGGAGTCATGTGCGGGTCAGTGGTCAGAGCTTGGGCACAGCTACCCAAGGGAAATGAATGTTTTTGTTCTCAAAAGACAGCATGTTGGGAGTCACTGCTAACTTGGCTTCTACATCAACTGGATATAATCTCTGAAAGGAAAACAGATAGGATGGGTGATATTATTTCTGGAGAGGGTTTTCTTTTAACTTGGGACACGATTTAGCTTTTGAGTTGCTCGTTTCCTCTTTGAGGAAGGGTGTTTGTTCTACTTTAGTCTCTCCGAGGCCCCCTCCCTCTGTCTGCTCCAGAGGCTCAGCATTCTTTCAGCATCTAGAAATGCTTTTTTCTCCTCCACAGAGAGTAGCAAGTGCTATTTTTTTCAATGAAGGATTCTTCCTTTCCCTCTTGTTTTCTTCCAGATCTCATCTCCTGCTCCATTTCCTCCAGGACTGGGCTGGCCTCGCTGGCTCACTCTGCTTTCTGCTCTGTACTTCCAAACGCAGGACACTTCAAACCCCCTGTAATGGCTGTCTTCCTCTGACTGCAAGCCACATAAGAACTCAGACCACACTTGTTGTCTTCACACTGGATCTCCAATGCCTTACTACCCAGTAAATGCTTGTTGATTAAGTATTGTCTGAGGGAACTGTTATTCCAGGTAGAGGGAAGACGAGAGCAGAATGGTACGGAAGTGTCTGGCATGTGCGATGGGTTATTTATTACAAAAATCAATTTATTATTAAAAATCGATGTTTTCTTAAAGTAAACGCTTCTCTCTTTCATCTGTAGTTTAATTCAATTTTACAGCAATTAAATTTGTTTAGATCTTAATTCAAAGTGAAATTAAGCTAAAAATAAATCTACATTTAAATTTATGGCGATAGAAATTTCAACCTATATTTAATTTCAACCTATATTGCTCTGGGTGGCCTTTTTGTCGCGTAAGTTTTTCCCGAAATATTTGGGACCACAGAGAGTCAAACGCCAAGTCAGGTCTCATGCTGAATCCCAGTGGGGCGGTGGAAAGGTCCTGCATTTTGAGTCAGAGGTCTGAGGCGTCATCGTGCCACTAGCTGCTCTTCCTGCATTGTACCCATTCTACTGCAGAATGCTTTTGAGTCAGAAGGTCTGAGGCGTCATTTGACTTTACCACTACCTGTAATTCCTGTAGTGTACACATTCTAGTGTAGAAATGATGGCGTCTGACTCCTGAGGCTGGTCAGATGGCATATGACCTTCTGACACTTCCTGCAGCGTCCCCCGAAGGTTTTGCTGAGCTCCAGCCTCCCGGGGTGAAGTCAGCAGCACCCCAGCCAGGCTCAACCTTTCTTTAGGAACTCTTCATCCATCCATCATCCACCTGACGCTTGTTCACCCACCTAATATTCATCATTATCTACTTTGTCCCCAAAACGATGCCGAGCGATTGTTTAGAAGCAAAAGGCAGCACAGTGAGGCGGAACGGCAAATACACATAGAACAACAGTAGAATTTAGTGTGCGCTGAATGCTGCGCTGGAAGTAAACCAGAGGCGTAATGAGGCACAGAGAAAGGGAGATTGCACAAGGGCAGGCTTTCTTTAAGGGGGTCATCCTGGTCCAGTTTTCAAGGACAGCTCAGAATGTACTACACCAGAGTGTTGGAAGCAAAGAAGTTGCAAAGGCCCAGAGCTAGTGCACATATGTGGAGTGTGGACCTCCAAGGGCAGGGAAAGCTGAGGGATGAGACTGGGGGAGCTGAGCAGGATTCCAGAGTGTTCTCCTTACAGGCCAAATAACTCTCTGAGATCAATGAGCGCAATTCTACTCTTCACTTTTTCTGCTTCCAGGTTTATTTCCCGTCTGCAAAGGAGCATGTTTGGAGTGAGGTCTGTTCATGGCTTGTTATTTGGCCCTTATGGGGCTATCGGAAGGAATAAAATAAAAACTTTGGCAGCCGTTCATTTTTTATATTAGGCAGTGTTTATTTTGTTGCTCTGAGCATTTGCAAAGTGCAGTTTATTTCTAGACGTAAGTATTACAACATGAGGATGAGCAGGAAACATGCTGTGGGAAATTCTAGTTTGGAGAGTTAGGCTAATAATTTAATTTTCAAAGTGCATGTGTACCATTTTGCCTTCTGTGGTAGCCTGGGCCTGTGTCAGTCACCAGCAGAGATTTTAGCCCCTGGAGGTAGGCACTGAAGCATGTTTTTGTAGGCTTTAGCAGCTCCAGGTGATAAGTAGATATGCCATTTCCCTCTGTTTATCTCCCGCATTGTCCCATAAAAACTGCAGCCAGCATTACAACATTTGCTGTGTGCCAAGCACTTTCTACATTACCTTGTTTAATATAATCCTGTGATTATCCCCATTTTACAGTTGAAGAAAGTAAGGGGCAGAGAGAATGCAGAGTTAGTAAAGGACAAAACTGGCTGTTCATCAGACAGTCCTTCCTGTACAAAGCATCCTCGGACAGAGGTTCAAAATCATCCTGTAACTGTTCAATAAAATTATCCATTATCCTGGTTCTTCTACTACTCCTCAAAGGCACATAGAGCAAAGAACTGTCATCTTCTTACAGGCAAGTTTAACTGAAACCCTTGGAATCACACAACGAGTCAGTACAGAATTGGGAATGCCAGCTAAGTCTCCTTAACCTTCTTTCTCAGATACCACCACACTCCCTTCTGAAACCAGTGTCCCTCTCGGGCTCTGGAAATCATTTGGGGCGAGACGAAGAGACTGAATTAAATGGCCCTTGAAAATGAATTTGATTTTTGGAAATAGCCCAAATAATTTGAAGCCAAGCCAGGTGAATGAATTGGTCCATGAAGTTGGATAATGATATTTTGGTCATGTATCTGGCTGTGCATTTACTACCTGAATGAATTTTGTTGGCTTAATTTGGTCATACAGCAACAACAGGAAGCTTCTTTTTCTGTTACTTACTTTCTTTTAGTCAAGGTAAAGAACAACTTTAATCCATGTACCATAATGAAAGTCACTGAGGTTGATAAGGTCATGCCTCTAAAAAATTCCCATGAGTAAGCCATTGTACAAATAGAAAAGATGATTATTATTACTGTTGGGCTGTATATAAACACTCATTCATCACTGATGTGATTCTTGGCAGGCATTCCCAATCTGCCCTCATGTAGCCCCATGCTAAATCTTCTACACAGTTATCCAGGGAGGCAACTCTTAGAACCTTCAATTCGCTTACACTTGTTTCTTTTTGGTAAAGCCAAAGGCTAAATAAATAATCAACAAATAAAGATGAAGGCATATAAATAAACCAAATTGATATTTTTATCTGTCAAAAAATAAAAAGCTTTTAATGAAAGTGGGGACTTTAGGTCAAATTCATTCAAAATAGATTTCCACGAGATCTTAAAATTTCATCTCAAAGCGAGTCAATGCTTGAGCTCAGGAGTTCAAGACCAACCTGAGTAAGAGTGAGAACTTTGTCTCTTAAAAACAAAACAAAACGGCCAGGCGTTATGGTGGGTGCCTGTAGTCCCAGCTACTAGGGAGACTGAGGCAAGAGGATTGCTTGAGCCCGGAAGATTGAGGTTGCTCTGAGATATGACGACACGGTAGCACTTTACTGAGGGCGACAAAGTGAGACTCTGTCTCAAAAAATAAAAAAAAGCATTTAAAAAATGAGTAAAAGATTAAAGGATAGGTTATTCAATTGTATGTGATTTTTAAAAACGATTTTAGGTGGTTTAAAAAATACAGAGATGTGAAAACTGCTCAAAAGCATTATTGTAACATTAATTTTTCTATAAATATTCTCAAAATTGCCAAAAATGAGGGAGTGATCACGGGCAATTATAAACCGACATGTATTCCCCTTGGGTGTTCACCCCACAGCTGGCAGGACCTCATCTGTTGGTTCAGTCCGTGCTGCAGAGTGTGTGGTCTGTCTCAAGCTCTACAGATCCGAAAAGCCCAGTTCCTGTTAGGGAACACACAGAAACAAAATCGGGGCAGGCAAATCCAGGTTTTGTGGCACTAACGCTTAGACAATTTTAGGGTCTTCTTGAAGAAAAAATATGAATAAAAATTAGCTATGAAAGTGAATATTTATTTTGAGTGAGAAAAGAAATCAAATTATTAATTTGAAAAAGCTGACAAATTCTGTAAACATCTCCAAATCCAGAAAAGTAATGTAATGCTCTTATGAGTTAATTATCTGACACATTCCATGATACTTTCTTGTAATTTTTAGCTGATACCATTGTTGTCTTCATATGGCAACAATATATTTTTTGGGGTGGGGGGCGGGGGTTTGGCTGGGGCTGGGTTTGAACCTGCCAACTCCTGCATATGGGACCGGCACCCTACTCCTTGAGCCACAGGCACCGCCCTGGCAACAATATTTTTAATAAAGAGAATATAAATTAATTTAATTTTTCTCTGCAGAATAACTCAGTTTTTAATTGATAGTTTAGACATTTCTTTCAAACTCAAATCCATTTTTTTTTTTTTCTTTTTGAGACAGAGTCTCACTCTGTTACCCAGGCTAGAGTGCCAATGTCTGAGCCTACCTTATAGCAACCTCAAACTCCTATGCTCAAGCAATCCTTCTGCTTCAGCCTTCTGAGTAGCTGGAACTACCCTGCAGAATGTCTGGCTAATTTTTCTATTTTTAGTGGGGACAAGATCTGGCTCTTGCTCAGGCTGCTCTCAAACTCCTGAGCTCAAGTGATCCTCAGCCTTCCAGAGTGCTGGGATTACAGGCCTACATCACCACGTCCAGCCTCAGATCCACTCTTGATGATGCCATGCTTAATCTACTGTATGACACACACACAGATGCAGTGGCTGTTTTTAGTATTACTTCAGGTTTGTGCCCCTTAATCACAGGAATTCTGATAAATTCTAGTACGTGCAATTACCATCACAAAAGACAAAAGTATAAGGTTGGAGTACTTATGTCAGCTGCATTATCAAGTATAATTACCAGCTGCACCATTGAGCATAGTGCTAATAGAAGAGAACTGTCTTGACTAGGTGGTAAAGCAAATGGAAACCACTACTTACCATGTATGCATCTGATGACTGGAAGAATTTGCCAGAGACCAGCTTCTGGCTTCATACATTTCAAACCCTTTTTGTCTTCCACTACCTACACATGTGCAATGCATGGCACCTGTAGTACATGTTCTGATAATAATACCATCTCTGGCCCTGCTCATGCCACGAAGCAGGCTATATTGTCTTGGTGGGTGACGGGTGTATTCCTGGAAGCCATTTCTACAACAGGCAGAGTTAACTTGTGTGCACACAGAAATGAAGACAAGTCACGTAAGTATACTCCACTGATCCCAATTCTGAACAATTTCCTTAGTTCGGAATGCCAAAAAAATGCTCTTGGCTACTTATTTGACTGGGGGAAAAGTGTGACAGAGGGAAAATTAGAATGGAGAGAGATAGCAATCATAATTGCAGGGAAAATATTATCTGCAAAATTTTCAAAAATGTATGACTACATGTACGCCTTGCTAGGGACCCTCCCAGGGCCCTGGAAGGGCCCATGTAAGTGAGGGTGAAGCTTGAGCTGCATTAGCTTTGCAATAAAGGCACCCCAATGGTATTGCATTCTGATAGGTGGCTAATATGGGATGGGGTGTCAACAAATGAGAAATGGCTGCTAGTCCTGAGGGGTGGGAGTTGGGGGCCACAGGGAAGCCCCCCGGAGGTTACACTAGGCCTTTCAGCAAGGGGCATCTTGGAAGATGAATAGGAAGGCATAAAGAGCAGCCTGGTCAACAGCCTGGCAACAGGATGAAGCATATGAACTGAAAAAATATTGAGTGGTGACATTTGGGAAGGAGATGGTATATCCTTTCTCTCCCAGCAACAATAGCTGCTGAGGAGTTCTATCCTCTCCTGCTTGCAAAATTCTAACTCTCCTGAGAAAGATACCTCATCCTCTGCACTCACCCTCCTCGTTTTGCCTTCCACAGCTGCACTTTGCTACAGCCTGGCACCCTTTGTTCTCTCTCTGCCCCCCACTGTCTGAGGCTCTGCAGAGTTCACGGATTCTGCCACCCCGACCTTGCCCATTCACTGAAATACCCACTGCGTACTCAGGAAACTAAAGCCTTTCTATGTTCCCTTAACACAGCCCTGCTTTCTTTGAATGCTTCCTTCCACCTCATCCCCGCTCCTGGAGAAGCAACCTCACATCCCAGGACTCAGCCCCTCTCAGCCTCTGAATGGGAGCTGAGCCCATGGGCTACTTAATTAGCTGATATAGGTCGTGATATGACCTCTGCTGTACTCCAGTTCTTCAGATGCCACCAAGCACCCAGGTCCTTTTGCTAACCACAGGAGAAGTGGGTTTGGCTAAAGAAAAGTCAAGGCCCTTGAGAGGGGCAGGCAGAGGGAAGAGGGGCAAACATTTCCTCTCCCACCCACTGGTGGCGGCTGGAAGAGACGAGGATTAGATGGAGGAGATGGAGGAACAGAGGCAGGCGCCGCTGAGTGGAGGCATAATGGGTGAGACTGCAGGCTTGCCTGGAGCTGGGTGCTGACTGAAGTCTGGAGTAGTCTCCAACGCAGGGCACGGAAGGACTCTGAGCAGGCCTGGGCTGGCCCCGTCCTCCCAAATGCCAGCTGAGTTCTGCCCGCCGTTTGCCCTCTTTTGTCTTCTTTGGTTGCCATCTCAGTCTTGTTTGTGTCCCCGAAGCCTGTGCTGCCCCGTTCTACAGCCTAGCCCCACCGGGCAACTTTCACCACATTTGCATAATAAATATCCCAAAGCTATTTCATCTAATAGAAATTCCTGTTTTTAAAATTTTGCTGAATGACTAATTTACAGAACGATTAATTCACCCAAACTTTTCCAGTCAACTACCTCTACAAGTTACAGCTCGTGTTTTCTGAGGCTGCCCAATGTTCTATATATTTTGAGAAATTATGATTTCTTGTGAATTTTGAGGTAGTGTGTACATTAAGAATGTCAAAGATTTTCAAATGGGTATTGTGTCAGTGGAGGCTGAGAAAGCACTCAATAACTTCAACAAGCAGCTAGAAAACCTCACTTCGGTGAAAGCTTTTTTAACCTGCAAAGGACTGATAAACTCTGAAATTTTAAAACTCTTTCCTTTAAAATCAGGAACAAAACAAGAATGTCTGCCATGACTACTCACCCTCAACATTATACTGGAGTTCCTTTTTTGTGTAATAAGCAAAAAATACTTAAAAAGAGTGAACGAACATCAGAAAGGTAAAATATTTTTTTTTAATTTCAAATATTATTGTCTACAAAGAAAACATCCCAAAGTCAACAAATTGATTGCTAAAATGGATAAGAATATTTAGCAAAAATATTGTAAGATCACACTTTAAAAATCCTTCCCTATAATTTAGAAATCTAATTCTATTTTCATGTATAACAAAAGAAAAATTATTAAATTATATTTATAACAACAAAAATATAAAGTACCTAGAAGTAAATCCAAAAAATAATGTGTAGGCTTTTTGTGTAGGAGATTCTAAAACTTTATCAAAGGATAATAAAGATGACCTAGGTAAACAGAAAGACATGCCATGTTTACAGATGGGTACATTTAACACCTGCAAAAATGTCAAACTTCCTCTAAGCAAGCAATAGATTCAGTGCAATTTCAGATAAAAAAAGTTTTTACTCAACAAACTGGTTCTAACATTTAAGGGGAAGGAAATAAGTCAAGAATAGCCAACCAGTTCTATTCATGTAAGGAGTCTTGTTATACCAGATTTTTTATCATAAAGCGGTAGTATGGAAACAGTGACACACGACAAAGCTGGCATTTCAGTTTACTAGGAAAGGACAGACTATTCAATAAATAATTTGGAACAATTTATTATTGATATAAAAATTAGAATGATGCCCTGATTAGCACCAGGAAAAGAAATAAATTCCAAATACATAAAGAACCCTAGCGTGAAAGGAAAACACATTTGTAGAAGAAAATAGGTCAGAACATTCTTATGACCTAGGGTAGGAAAGGATTTCAAGTCACAGAAAGTACAAGTCATTAAGTTAACCAGTGTGATGAAAATGTGTCAAATGGTCTATAAAAGCAGTGTATGGTGCCCCATGATCGCATTAATGTACACAGCTATGATTTAATAATAAAAAAATAAAAAAGAAAATAATCAATTGATAAGTTAAAAGAAGAGCTTAAACATAATAGAGTAAAACAAATGTGTCCTATACTGGAATCAAATATTTGCAATACATGTAACTAACAAAAGATCAGTGTCTGGAATATTTTATAAAAACTGTCTCAGAAGAAGAAAAAGCTAGCTATATCTCTTCTCCCAAAGGGTTATAAATTCCATAAGCAGGCATTTTACCAAAGGAGAAACAAAATGACCGATAAACATGTTGAAAGATGCTCTTTCTGTGTGTTTGATGCATGTGGAAACCATATTATGATACTGTTTCACACTGTCCAGACTGGAAGAATTTAAAGTCAGACAATCCAAATGTTGTTGAGGCAGCAGCATAACTGCTCTTGGTAGCACAAATGACCCAGCATTTTGGAACGCACCTTGACAGTAGCAAGGGAAGTTAATTATGTCTTAATCTATCATGAACCTTTCCTGTCCTAGGCGGGCACCTTAAAAAGTCTCTTGCCAAGTGCATCAGGGACATGGGCAAGATGTAGCATTGCTTGAATGAGCAAAACACTGGAAATAACCCACAGCTTATTCTAAACCCTCAGTGGCTTCCCGTCATAGTTGGAATAGAATTCTAAACCCCTTCCCCTTCTTCATCTGCTTATTTGTCTGATTTCATGGGCGCCACTCGCCCCAGGCTCCCCAGACTCAAGCTCTCCCCACATCAGCTCACCATGCTCCTTCCCAGTCTTTTCATGGTTCCCTTTTCATCCTCTAAGTCAGCCTAAAATATCACCTCCTTTACTTGCCACCCCATCTAGGTTAGTTTCCCCTATCTCAGCTTTAATTTGTTTCCTTTAACATATATTAAGTTTTGAATTATGTATTTACATCTATATGTATGCATTCATTCATTTTTGGGGCCTATCTTTGACATTAGACTAACAACCTCTGTAAAGGCAGGGACTAACTTGCTCGTGATTGTATGTATCCCCTGCGTCTTCCCTATAGCCCAGGATATAATAGTTACTCAATAAACTGCTGCAAATTGAGTGATTGACTAAAAACACAGCTTAAATTATATCACAGGTGCCAGCTCCATATACTGAGGTTGGTGGGTTTGAATCTGGCCCTGGCCTAAGCCCAGGAATTGGAGGTTGCTGTGAGCTGTGATGCCACAGCATTCTATATCGAGGGTGATAAAGTGAGACTCTGTCTCCAAAAAAAAAAAAAAAAAAGAAGGGAAGTATTTACTTGGTCTTATTTTTAACCACAAAAATTTAACCAACATGTGCCTGAATGTTTCTACAAATTATTTTTAATGATTTTGTATATAATACATTAAATAAATCTTTCAACTAGACTAAAAGATGCTCAAACTAGTTGGTTCCAATATGCTTTTTTAAAGATTACTTATAAAAAAAATTAAAAATAATTTATCAATGTTAATATAGAGATTCGAAGTTGAATATTCAAATATGCAGGATATATAGGTCTGGGCTCTTTTTGAGAGAGACTTGAATTTAGGTTGATGCAGATTTTTGTTTTATTTTCATTTGATTTATTTATTTATAATTATAAAATCAATTATGTTTATTTATATTATACTTTATGTATTGTATTTGTTTTAATATTTGTTTGCTGATGCATTTCAATTTAATTTTACTTTTTCTGGTTAAAGCTTGAACTTCAAAGAAGCATATGCATCACAATATACTTACGAGATGAATTAAGCAGACAAAGAAATTCAAGAGACACTTGAAGTTGAGCGAAATAATGCAAAAAGTTTTGCATTTTGAATCATGAAATTAATTATATTCTTGCTTAAACACTGATGCAAGTAAGATAGATCCATTTTAATGATGAATAGAAAAATTTAGCTAACTTGAAAATAGATGTATTAAGCAATAATTTGCATAAATTCAGTCTCTTGGTCTTTAACATTTCTTTTTAAAATTATTTAATTTGTTTTCATAACCCAAAATTCTAATATGTGAATGCTATTAAATGAAACAGAATTTCTTTGTTTTCTATGTAATTTTTAAAGCTGCAATTTAGAGCACTTGTTTGTGTAAATGGTTTAAAATGATTTTCAAAAGAAAGGATCACGTTTAACCCTTGATTTTGGAATATGGTGCTATCAAAAAGTGAAGTTTGCCTTCACCTGAAAAGTTTACATGAAAGTTATATTAACATTTACATAAGAGTTGAATGAAAAGCTTTTTCTTGTTTTGATTTCTACTTATCCTTACTGTCTGTATTTTAAAAGTTGCTAGAGTATTGTTATGAGACAAAATGAATATTAAGACTGGATAAATACATTTTAATTAAAAATATAGAATTATCAGAGTAATGTTGATGTGGACATTAATGTTTACAGCTAAAAACACGTATGTTCTATAATCTGGCCAAAGCTGCTATAAATCACTATACAGTAAATACTTGAACCACAGCACAGCTAGCAGTATTTTAATATAACTTAGAAAGGTAAAAAGAAGGCAAATATCTTAATATTTTAATAATTACAATTTTAATAAAACTCCAATAATTTTGATATCAGAGTAAATTTTTGGCTCAACTATTGGGCTTCACTTCCTATGAACCTGAGAGTAAGTCACAGGGCACCGTGGCCAGTTACCCAGTACTAAAAAGTACTAAGAGTGGTTAATAGTTCTATTTGCCAAGAAGGTTGTATTTCCTGTTATGGCCCCACTTCCAATCCTCTGGCCAGGATGCTTCTCCCTTGGCAGAATACCACTGTACCTCAGGAAATGACTAAGGAGCAATCTAAAGGGCAGCGGTTGGGTGGCCCAGGTCGCCAGGGCTTAGGATGGGCAGGCTGTACCCACCTGAGGAGCACCCAGCCGGGGCTGTCCGTGGAGCTGTGTGGGGCCTCCGCGCTGGCTTTCCTCAGGCTGCCCGGAGTCTCCAAGGGGAACACCACGTCGCTGGAAGACAGCCTCTTCTTCACCGTCGTGCCCCTGTCCATTGCCAAGTCCAAGAGCAAGCTCAAAGGCTCATTTCCCAATCTCCCAAGTAGTAGGAAAATCTCTGCAGTTCCGCTTTGCACAGTTCTCACATTGCAGGAAACTCTTTCTTCACGACTCCTAATCTCACTGAGGCTATTTTTTTTTTTTTTTACAGTCAGTTAATGAGTAACATATCAGTAGGACACAGGGTGGTTTCATCCTACCCATATTTGCTCTAAAGGAGAAATAAACGTGTTTGGGAAATTAACTTTTTAGTTTACAAATATCAAATTTGAACAGCAGTAAATCGGTGCATTGATGCAGGAGAGTCTATGGAAAAGTAGACACTTAAACAAAACAAAACAACGAGGGGCAGAGACTAGCAGCGTCTAGACGTGAGAAGCAGGATGCTTTTCCCAAGCACTGGAGCCTGACCGGCAGGCTGAGAAATGTGGATTTGTGCCTTTGTGCATATAGCCGGCCTTGCGTGTCCAGCCCATGTTTGGCAAGATGTATAGGACCTTGGGACCTACAGAGTCCTGGAGTTTTTATGAAAGTGATACCACAAAGTCAAGGGAGTCTCAACATTTAGGTTGTATGCGTATGTTTTGCTGGGTGACCGAAGGCTGAGACCTCCCTCCGTTCACAGGGAATCTAAAGAGAGGAGAGAGATTTGAATAAATGGCACATCCTGTGACATCACTAAAAACACACGGTCAGCATGCCAAGTGAGACAGCAAAGAGAAGAAGATGCAATTTTATTTTTGCTCTCTCAACACTCAGATCAGTCGGACAAGTCATCATTTTAAAATCACGTGGAAAAGAAATCATTTAAAAGTTCCATGGAGTAGCAAATTACAAAAAATTTGTAAAATAAATTGGTAAGAATTATAAAATAAATATTTTGACACTTTGCCTAGTTTTTTTTTTTTTTTTTTTTTTTTTTTTTTAGAGACGGAGTCTCACTTCATGGCCCTCGGTAAAGTGCCGTGGCGTCACACAGAATATTTTGACACTTTGAAAAAAAAAGAAGGCTGTGACCTGTATCAAAACAACAATGACAAACACAAACAAACATTAGAGGGTGAGAAGGTGAGAGGGTGAGAGTTCAGGCTCCATCTCTGCTGCTTGCTGGTTGCAGGAGATGGGAGCCACGCTCGGCTCCATATCTCTCATGCCTGTCTGGTGGGATTAGAATGAAATCAGGAGAATACGCTATGGAGATCTGCAGTTATGCTATGTATTACCATCGCCTAGACACGCATTTTACTAAAACCCAGAAAGGATGGAAAATGAGTTTCTTTTCTTCCTTTTTCTTTGCAGTTTTTGGCCAGGGCTGGGTTTGAACCCAGCACCTCTGGCATATGGGGCTGGCGCCCTACCCCTTTGAGCCACAGGCACCACCTAGAAAATGAGTTTATGAGACAAATGCTCACACACAAGGAAAATATCGGCGTCCCTCCACCGAAGTCACAGCAGGAGTGAAGGATTTGTTTGTTCCCCAGGAACTATGCTCTCTTTTTGTCCCCCTTGTGATTAGTCAGGGACACCAGAGCATGGCTGGCTTAAGAGAAGTACACCAGTTCTGATTGTGAAAGAGAACAAAGTTCCCTGGGAAATCAAACCAAACCTTTAGCCTCGGCCTTGGTAGCGTTTTACTCTCCTCAGCTGGTACCCAGGCAGGAACAGGTCTATACCACTGCCTGGGGGGTACTGACCCTAAGCACAATTTTTAAATTAGGAAAAGAGTGTCTTTCAGTGGGATTTTTCTGGAGCATAGTAGGGTGACCAACTTATCCTGTTCACCTGGAATTTTCCTGATTTTAGCACTGAATACCCTAAACCCTAAGGAAACCCTTAGTGCTGGACAAACTGTATTGGGGAGGTCACCCCAATGTCAACTGCCTCACGCTACAATTTTGATCATGCTCCACCCCCAGCTTTCCTCCTTGTCCTTCCTTGACAGAACATGATCTGTATTTCTCTTCCTTACTTCTAGGTTGCAGTTGTGTTGGAAATCTTGTTGAAAAGACATTAAATAAGCTTATACTAATGTGTTAAATTAAACCAATCATTGCACTTCCATATAATAGCATAACCTGCATGGTGACTCTGCTCCTTGTAAACAACAGATCTAATGAGCACAGATGTTGACGACCAGCGAGATATAGTATGTTTCCCTCATGCAGGTTTGGGTTTTGACTGGGGCAATGGTTAACCAAGAACAAAATGTCTCTGAAGAAGGGAATTCCAGTGTTAGTGGCCAATCTGCAGGTGTATTTTTCAATAGGTAAGATTTCCTAGTACTCACTCAATCGACAAATATGTAGCAAAGTTCTATGCTAGCTGCAGTGAGTAACATAAAAAACTTTAAGAGGGCGGCGCCTGTGGCTCAGTGAGTAGGGCGCTGGCCCCATATGCTGAGGGTGGCGGGTTCAAACGCAGCCCCGGCCAAACTGCAACAAAAAAATAGCCGGGCGTTGTGGCGGGCGCCTGTAGTCCCAGCTGCTCGGGAGGCTGAGGCAAGAGAATCGCCTAAGCCCAAGGGTTAGAGGTTGCTGTGAGCGTGTAACTCCATGGCACTCTACCTGAGGGCGGTACAGTGAGACTCTGTCTCTACAAAAAAAAAACTTTAAGAAATGGGACCTGTTCCAATGATGTAGCTGGGAGAAAACAATGTTCATGACTGAAAAGTTAACTAGAAATACCTTAATAAGAGGTAGAGGTGGAAAGGCAGTAAATCAGCCTAATATTTCTTCAGCCTCTTTACTAGCTAATATCTTTTGAATCTACTTATCATCTCAAATATATAATTTCTTTTTTTTTCCTTTTCTTTCTTTTTTTTGTAGAGACAGAGTCTCACTTTATGGCCCTTGGTAGAGTGCCGTGGCATCACACAGCTCACAGCAACCTCCAACTCCTGGGCTTAGGCAATTCTCCTGCCTCAGCCTCCCAAGTAGCTGGGACTACAGGCGCCCGCCACAATGCCCGGCTATTTCTTTTTTTTTGTTTGTTTGTTTTTGAGATAGAGCCTTAAGCTGTCGCCCTCGGTAGAGTGCTGTGGCATCATAGCTCACAGCAACCCCCAGCTCCTGGGCTTAAGCGATTCTCTTGCCTCAGTCTCCCAAGTAGCTGGGACTACAGTGCCCACCACAACACCCGGCTATTTTTTGGTTGTAGTTGTCATTTCTGTTTGGCGGGCCCGGGCTGGATTCAAACCCTCCAGCTCTGGTGTATGTGGCTGGCGCCTTAGCCGCTTGAACTACAGGCGCCAAGCCCAACTATATAATTTCATGTGTAACATCGCATTTAATCTTTGCCCCATTGCACTACTCAAATTGCATTTTTATAAAGAAAGAAAATACATCTTTAAAAGGTTAAGGAACTTGGCCATAGTTAAATGTAAGAATGTGGTCATGCTGGAATGTGTTCACTTATTTATTCATTCAACAAATACTTATCAAGCATTTACATCTGAAAGGAAGCAAGACCATTTGAGAATGGGCTAATTTAGGAAAGTCTAATGGACAAGGTAGGGTTTGGGCTGAGTTCCAATGGGGTACATTGGAAAGGCAGAAAGGGAAGGGAACAGAGCTCATGAGCAAGTAAATGGGAATGGGCCAGATGTGTGCCCGAGAGTAGAGAGTGTGTGTTGGTGAAGTAGAGGAAAAGGTTTGAACATATATGAGAAGGGGGATTATGAAGGATCCAATGAGTGTGAATGCCAGTGTGGCTAGTCCAAACTTAATGCTATCGGTAAAGGAGATAAAACGATGAAAGATTAGCTCGATGGCTTTGGAAACAGAAGGAGATCAGTTGGGCCCATAACTGCAATCATCTGGTGATTTCATTTAGACAGCAATTTACCAGCTTATGGGAAGTACACTGAAGTAGTTAAAACAGTGTTGACTAAAACTCTTACGTAAGATGTTGAGTTAATGCCTTATCATAAGCAATTGTGTCAAAGATGAGATTTGCTGGAAGTCTAGAGCAGGGGTCACAAACTCAAATGCCTTCAGGAGCCAGAAAGGTAAATAAAACTCTGAGGCAGGGATAGATGCCAGCAGAGCGTGGAAGAAAACTGGGTGCTTATATAGCCCTAGGGCCATTAAAGTTTGAAACGCAACAGATGCTGGTGGGAGGAGGCAACCTACACCTGTCTAAGGATTAGAGTCTTCTGGGGCTTAATCTTTGAATTTCACTTTTATAGGCTGCCTCTGATAAATTTGACAAAATTTGTAAGTATAATACTTATATATGTATTTTTTTTTCTTTTTTGAGATGGAGTCTCACTCTGTCACCCTGGGTAGAGTGCTATGGTGTCATAGCTCACAGCAATCTCAAACTCCTGGGCTTAAGCGATCCTCTTACCTCAGCCTCCCGAGTAGCTGGGACTACAGCTGGCCATAACACCCAGCTAATAATAGTTATATTTGGACTTTATGTTCAAAAAAGAATAAGATTTTTATGGTATATGAAAGAAAATGTGTGACCAGGCCTGGTGGCTCATACCTATAATCCCAGCACTCTGGGAGGCTGAGATGGGAGGATCCCTTGAAGCTCAGCACTTCCACACCAGCCCGAGCAAGAGCCAGACCCCATCACTATAAGAATAGAAAAATTAGCCGGCCATTGTGTGGGTGTCTGTAGTCCCAGCTACTCAGGAGGCTGAGGCAGGAGGATCACTTGAGCCCAGAAGTTTGAGGTTGCTATGAGCTAGGCTGATTGATACCAGTGCATTCTACCTGGGCGACAGAGTGAGATTCTGTTTCAAAAAAAAAAAAAGAAAGAAAGAAAGAAAAAATATGTGAATGATGACTGCTTTCATTTTAGGACTGATGGCAGTTTGTGCAGCAATCCATAACAGTAGCGAGGCAGCACCCTCTGCCCCTATGTGCCACAGCTTTCATTTGTTCTGTGAAAACTAAAACAGATGGCAGGTGATCAAACAACTGGAGTAGGATGTTCGTGTAAATACAGCTATAAAAGGAATATGGACACTGTCCAAAATGCATGATACCTGATAATAACTAGAATAACTAAAATAAAGGTAGCAGAGACCTTTTTATAAACTTCAACAGAAATTCAGATTTACGGACAACTGGCAGGCAGTTTTAAGTAAGACCCCCAGTGATTCCAATACCTCACTTTTCTGATATGCGCTACTAAATTATGATATTGTATCTTATCCACTGAGTTTGTAAAAGTGAGTCTGACCTAGAAAAGGTGCAAAGAGTTTGGGTTCTCCCACTTGGTGAGTCAGTTAACATCTCCGGACTTTATTTTTTTATTGTACCAGTTTGAGAACTTTTAGGCTGATTTAGTCTAACATGTTCTGCTTGGCCTTTGGTAAATTTTGCAAGTAGAAATTTTCTTACACACTTCATGTAAAACATGGTTGTCTGATCTTGCTTGAAACATCTGGCAGAAGTGTGGCAACCCTGGCTGGTATTAAGAACCAGCGTCCCCTTGTGTCGAGGCTGGATTTGGCTGGCTGCCTCAAGCCTCCAGGCCTCATTGTCACACTCTGCCCACTTTGCTTGGCTTGTTCTCATAACCCGCATTGGAGTTCAAAATCCCTGGGGGAGATGATGTTGAAAGCCTTCTCAAACTCTAGTTTTCTTTGCTTAACCCTGTCAAATCAAAGTGTGACCACAATAATTTTTTCTTTTATCAATGAAATAAGGTCAATGGTTTGAAGAATTTAGTCTTGTGTAATGATACTCTTTGGTTATCATATTCAAGCATGCTGAAGTCCACAAATAAGAAACTATTTGTGCTAAACTAGAGAGGATGTGGAGAATTCATATCTGTATATTCTTCCTCCTTTTTTTCTGGAAAGATGCGATTTAGACCTTAAGGCACAAGACTAAACCCAAACCACCAGATAAACAGAGCATCAAAGCTGAGCTTTCCAGAGGCATGGAATATACATTTTCATTTGTAAAGAAACTAGATTTCCTTTACAAATAAGCAGAGTCAGGACTATTTGGTGTATTACGCTGTGTTCAGGCTAGCATTAATAAAGTTAGCTTGCACAAGCACATAATGCTGTCATGTGGATAAATGAGACTTGGTCTCATAAAGTCACCACCAAGACTTCACCTTGGAATCACTGCATAAAGCAAACTGGTGTGTAGGTATAAAGTGAATATATGCACTCTACTGGGGTGGGCTGTATGATTTTGTGGGCTGAGGGATTAGGTTGCCTGGGTTGAAAGGGAGACTATTATTTCCTTACTGTTACTTTAGAAAGGTACTTAACCTGTCCAAACCTTTATGAAAATGGGAATAACAACAGTATCTACCTTAAAAGGCTATTGTAAGACTTCATGACAGAGTATGTGTAAAAGCTGGTATGCACTTAGAAAATGTTGTTGATGATATGAAGATTAGGATTTTGCAGCTGGCCATATTTTCCCTAATGTTGAGTGGAGTCCTGTATAATATAGCCCAAAGGTATGATTTGCTTTTCTCAACATGATCAGCTATGTGGTTTGTATACTTAATCCCAAAGGGAGCATGAGTGTTAGTAATCTGGGCCCACAGGATGTCGACATTGGTGATAATGGCCCAGCCAAACAGCCCGGAATATTATACTCTCATCGGGGACTATCTAGCTCATATCGAAGGTCCCTTCCTCTCTCTTAAAGTCCCTTATTCTGTTGTTTCTATGACAAGGAGGAGGAGGCTAATTTCTTCCTCTAAGTCATGAACCCTTTTCTGAAAGGATGCAGAGAAGATATATGTTACTCTTGACAGAAAACTATTGCAATCTGCAGTCAAGTCATGACCTTAAGGGGAGTTTTGCCCCCTAGAAAGATTAGAAAATTGATCTTGCAGGTCCAGTAAACATGCCTAGATCAAACAAGACAACCTTCCTTTCTGTGTACTTGTTCTTTGTGATATAAGGGTAAGAAATTTGAAAACCGGGGCGGCGCCTGTGGCTCAGTGAGTAGGGCACTGGTCCCATATGCCGGAGGTGGCAGGTTCAAACCCAGCCCTGGCCAAAAACCACAAAAAAAAAAAAAAAAAAGAAATTTGAAAACCCAAGTTCCTATTCTAGTCCTGGCTCTAACTTAGGCAAGTCTTTAAATTGCTTTTAATTATATTTGCTTAAACTTATGAAATGAGTTGAGATAATTGCTTTTAAACATCCTATTTGTCAAAATTTCTGTTGATTGATTGATACGTCCCCAGCTGCCAGAGGAAATTACAATTGATGTTTTATCCTCATCAAAATTATGTTTTACACAGGATCGTTAAAATCATTTGGTATTTCTGAAAATATGCCCAATATTTACTAATATAATTTTGTTGTTTACAAGAGACCTTACCATTCAAAGTGGGGCGCAAATAGACACATATTCTCTGCTCCCTCCCCACAGCCAGAGCACCAGAGGCCAGAGTAGTTAAAATGCAATCAAAGCTATGTTTGGAGAATTCCAGCAAACAGATTTGAGGAAGATTTTTTTGGGGAGCAAACATACCACTGGCCAAGATGTTTCTAGAAGTGAGATGATAGATGAAGAGATTTTAGAGGTGATAGAGACCTTAGAATTCATCTACTGAAGATACTTCATGTTATGGATTTATCATTTATGTTGAGAGGGGACAGATGACCTACCCAAGGTCATGTGAATAAATAGTGGCGAAGCTAGGGCTGCCTCCTGACTCACTCCTCACTCCTGACCTGGTGATCTGGATTCTCATTCCTTTGTGCTGCTATGCAGAATTCCTCCTCATCTCGACTCGTGAGGGAATGGAAACATACCAGGGACTTTTCCCAGCAACAATCCATCTGTGGTTTAAATTGTCTTTATATGAGACAGAGGAAAATGATCATACAAGCTACAGTTTTTCATTTTCCACTGCTATCGTGTGAAGGGACACACACACATATACATATATAATACATATAATGGTATACGCACACATATATGCACACGTATACACATACATACATATTATTTTACACTCGGGCATTAGTTTTTCTTTGGCTTTGCCATTAATTATAATGTTAATATTTTCACAATTCTCTAAATTTCAGGGATTTCCTCTTAATATTTTGGAATTGGATTCTGGGCCCCATACATATTTTGTTTAAAAATGCAGACTCTTTTTGTGTGAATCCTTACTGCCACTTAACAGCTGGGGGACCTGACAATCTCTAAGCTAGTAGGCTTCACTTTCTTTCTTTCTTTTTTTTTAATTGTTGGGATTCATTGAGGGTACAATAAACCAGGTTACACTGATTGCATTTGTTAGGCAAAGTCCCTCTTGCCCCTAAAAGGTGTGGCACACACCAAGGCCCCACCCCCTCCCTCCTTCTTTCTCTCTGCTCTCCAGGCTTCACTTTCTTAATCTGCAAAATGGGCATATTAGGACCCATTAATATCAAATGGGTTCATTATCAAAGTAGATTAGCTAATGTTTATAAAGACTTTGAATATTGCCTGGAACATAATAAGTAACCAACAAACTTACATTTATTTTGATCAATATTTATGGTTGTTTTTACCAACATTTATAATAGAAGCATAGTATCTTATTTAAAGCAAACCGTTATCTTTTTTTTTTTAATTTCAGGTTAATGTGAGGGTACAGACAACTAGATTACAATTTTTCCATTTGTTAGGTAGAGTCCCTCTTGTAGTTGTGTCTTGCACCCAAGAGGTGTGCCATACACCCTGACACTGTGCCCATTAAGTGGGAGCACAAATATCCCCCTCCCTCCTGCCCTTCACCTTTTCCTTTGTTCCTCCTCCTCCCAACTTGAATTGAATTGAGTTTTTCTCTTATGTCGACGTGTATTAGATCATCTACTGGCTTTGTATTAGTATTGAGTACATTGGGTTCTTGCTTCTCCATTCATGTGATACTTTCCCAAGAAGAACGTGCTTCAACTCTATCCAGGTTAATATAAAAGATGTGAAGTCTCTGTCTTTTTTAATGGTGGGATATTATTCCATGGTATACATATACCACAGTTTGTTAATCCATTCCTGGGTTGGTGGGCATTTAGGTTGTTTCCACATCTTGGTGATTGTAAATTGAGCTGCGATAAACAATGTAGTGCAAATGTCCTTATGATAAAACGATTTTTTGTTCTTCTGGGTAGATGCCTTGTAATGGGATTGCAGAATCAAATGGGAGGTCTAGTTTGAGTTCTATGAGGAGTCTCCATACTTTTTTCCAAATAGGCTGTATTAAGTTGCAGTCCCACCAACAGCTCCACATCTATGCCAGCATCTGCAGCTTTGGGACTTTGTGATATGTGCTGTTCTCACCAGAGTTAGATGATATCTCAGTGTGGTTTTGATTTGCATTTCTCTAATGATTAAGGACATAACCTTTTTTTCTTGTGTTTATTAGCCATTCGTCTGTCTTCCTCAGAGAAGGTTCTGTTCATGTCTCTTGCCCAGTGACAGGTGGGATTGTTTGCTCTTTTTTGTTGATTAATTTAAATTCTCTGTAGATTCTAGTTATCAACCCTTGGTCAGATTCATAACACGCAAATATCTTTTCCCATTCTGAAGGTTGTCTATTTGCTTTAATTGTGTCCTTAGATGTGTAAAAGCTTTTCAGTTTAACTAAGTCCCATTTGTTTATTATTGTTGTTGTGATTGCCACTGAAGTCTTCTTTATAAAATCTTTCCCCAGTCCAACTTTATCAAGAGTTTTTCTCACACTTTCTTTTAGGATTTTGTTATTGTCCTTAGAACTAGATGCTTGGAGACGCAAAAGAAAGCACTGCAGGCAAAATGAATATTATGAAAGGGAGACTGATGCTCGCTTAGGCTCTCAGTGACTACCCACATTTATAGGGTGTTTTATACACAACAGTAGTCAAAAGAAAAAAAAAGAAGGTATAGAAATAGAAAAAGGAACGAATCATGGTAAAATCATAAAGCCTGCCAAAGAATTCTTTGTTCAGCACATATGCTGCTAGAAACATACATAGTTAATCTAAATCGAGAACACTTTGCTCAACACTTTGCTCAAGGCTTAACCACAATGGCGCCTAGCTGTCTGTTCTGTTTGATTAGTTCCCTAAAACTTAAGAAAGGATAATTTGCTAAAAGGAGAATAGAACAGAGTACTTCTTTCCATAACTTCCGCAGGTGCCCAGCCCCCAGCTGCAACCGTGTGAAGCCCTCCAGTAACTTTCCTTTCTGTGAACATTTAACTGATTGTTCTTACTAGCCTGGGCTTGTCCACAAAGAAACAAGTTTTTCCATCTTAGGGCAACATTCCTGGGGGAGCACATGAGGCCATATCACTTGCTTTGGTTGGGGGGCTGGTACTCGTCCAGGATCTTTATTGTTTTGTGTCTTATATTTAAATCTTTTATACATTTTGAATCAATTTTTGTAAATGGTGAAAGATGCAGGTCCAGTTTCAGTCTTTTCTAGTTCTCCTAGCATCATTTATTGAATAGGGATTCTTTCCTCCAGTGTATGCTTTTGTTTGGTTTATTAAATAGCAATAAGAGACTGGTTTCATCTCTTGGTTTTCTTTTTTTTGAATGAACAAGAAACATTTTTATGCTATTATTTGTATCTACCATGCCATGAATTCATAGGGGAAGAGGTTCCAGCAGCTCAGGGAGGCACCTTGCCATTTAATGTGACAAAGTGTCGAATGACTTTTGAATTCGTGGGAAATAGGTCCCAGCACCTTGTATCACTGTTACATGGGGACTATTGGTTATCTTTTGTGCCCCTGCTGTACACATATTATGCCATGAGCTCATGGGGAATAAATAGGTTCCTGCTCCTAAAAACATGGGTTCACTAGTACTCCTGTGTGCTATGTTATATGCTTATTATGCCATGAATAATAGGGAATGGGTTCCAGGAGCTCAGGCTCCTTTCCATTAGTTCTCACAAAGTGGGCTTCTCTGGGTGGCGCAGGCTGGCGCTTCAGTTGAACCCAGGTACCTTTCTCTTTGGCTTCCTTCTTTTTCTGATCATTTTTCTTCACACGTTTCAGGAAGCTATCTCGGCTCTTAGAGTGCTTAATATGCTCAATACGAACATTAATCCTCTTCGCGAGGATCTTGCCCTTAACTTGTTTGTTTACAACAATGCCAACAGCATGCTGGGTAACATTGTAAACTCTTCCAGTTTTGCCATGGTAACATTTGTGTGGCATGCCTTTTTGAACAGTACCCATTCCCTTGATGTCTACAATATCACCTTTCTTATAGATGCGCATATTTGTGGCCAAAGGAACAACTCCATGTTTTCTAAAAGGCCTAGAGAACATGTATCGGGTGCCTCTCCTCTTTCCCTTTGTGTTTGTCATTTTGGTGAATTACTGGAAGATGGCGTCTCCGGCTGAAAGGCCATCTCTTGGTTTTCTATTTGGTTCCAAATGTCTATGTCTCTATTTTTGTACCAATACCATGCTGTTTTGATCACTGTGGACTTGTAATATAACCTAAAATCTGGAAGAGTGACACTTTCAGCTTTGCTTTGCCTTGGCTATACAGGGTTTTTTTCTGGTTCAATACAAGATGAAGAACTATTTTTTTCAGTTCTTCAAAGTATGATGTTGATATTTTAATGGGGATTGCGTCGAATCTGTAGATTGCTTTGGGAAGAATAGACATTTTAACAACGTCGATTCTTCCCAGCCAATAGCATGGTATGTTCTTTCATTTGTTAATATCTTTGCTGTTTATTTTCTTAGGGTTTCATAATTATCTGTAGAGATTCTTCACCTCTTTTGGTAAGTATGTTCCAAGGTATTTCATTTTCTTTGAAGCTACTGTGAAGGGAACTGTGTCATTGATTTACTTCTCCACTTGGCTATTATTGGCATATACAAAGGGTACTGATTTGTGGACATTGATTTTATACCCTGAGACGTTATTGTATTTCTTAATCACTTTGAGGAGTCTTGTAGTTGACTCTCTGGGGTTTTCTAAGTATAGGATCATATCATCAGCAAAGAGCAAGAGTTTGACCTCCTCTGCTCCCATTTGGTTACCCTTTATATCCTTCTCTTGCCTGGTTTCATATGTTAGAACTTCCAGAACTATATTGGATAGTAGTGGTGATAGAAGACATCCTTGTCTAGTTCCAATTCTAACTGGAAAAGCTTTACTCCATTTAGTATGATATTAGCTATAGGTTTGTTTTAGATGGCTTTAACCAGTTTAAGAAATGTTCCTCCTATGCCTATTGCCTATTTTCTTAAATGTTCTTGTTAGAAAAGGATGCTGAATTTTATCAAATGCATTTTCTGCATTTTTTGAGAACTCATATGATTTTTATTTTTGCTTCTATTGATATGGTGAATTACAAGTATGGATTTGCGAATGTTAAACAAGCCTTGCATCACTGGGATGAAGCCTACTTAATCATGATGTACAATTTTTTTTTAATATGTAGCTGTAATCTATTAGCTAAGATTTTATCGAGTATTTTTGCATTGATATTTACTAGTGAAATTGGTCTATAGTTCTCCTTGTTGGTTCCTTTCCTGATTTTGGTATCAGGATAATGTTTGCTTCATAGAATGTGTTGGGGAAGCTTCCTTCCTTCTCAATAGGTTCTTCAGTATAGGTACAATTTCTTTTTCTTCTTGGTTAAGTCTAGGGAGATGGTGTGATTTTGGGTATTGGTTCATTTCCTCCACATTGTCAAATTGTTGGGCATAGAATATCTTGTAGTCAGAGATACTCTCTTGAATCTCTGTGGTATCTGTTGTTATTTCCCCTTCTTTGTTTCTGATTAGATATTTTACTTTTTTGTTTCTAGTTAATATGACCAAAGCTTTATCAATTTTTTTTTTTTGAGATAGAGTTTCACTTTGTTATCCTTGGTAGAGTGCTGTGGTGTCACAGCTCATGGCAACCTCCAACTCCTGGGCTTAGGCTATTCTCTTGTCTCAGCCTCCCAAGTAGCTGGGACTACAGGCACCTGCCACAATACCAAGCTATTTTTTGTTGCAGTTTGACTGGGGCTGGGTTTGAACCCACCATCCTTGTTATATGGGGCCGGTACCCTACCCACTAAGCCACAGGCACTGCCCAGCTTTATCAATTTTGTTTATCTTTTTGAAGGACCAACTTTTTGTTTCATTAATTTTCTAATGATTCTTTTGTTTTCAATTTCATTAACCTCTGTTTAATTTGGATTATTTCTTTTCTTCTGCTAGGTTTGGTATTAGATTGCTCTTCCTTTTCCATTTCCTTAAGCTGATTCATTAGGTTGTTGATGTGCTCTCTTTCTGTTTTTCAGATGTAGGCATCTACTGTGATAAATTTCCCTCTTTGGACTGCTTTTATAATATCTCACAGGTTTTGGTATCTTCTGGTTTCATTGTTGTTATGTTCAAAGAATTTCATAATTTCCTCCTTTATCTCTCCCTTGACCCACTATCATTCACCATAATGTTGTTTAGTTTCCATCCCTTTGTGTGGGGATGAAAATTTTTGTTGGAGTTGAGTTCCACCTTTATTGCCTTGTGATCTAAAAAGATAGAAGGTGTAATTTCAATTCTTTTAATTTTGTTGAGGTTTGATTTGTGTCCTAGAATATGGTCTCTTTTGGAGTATGTTCCATTGAGCTGATGAGAAGAATGTATAATTTCTTAGCTTTGGGATAGTGTATTCTGTATATATCTATTAAGCCCAATTAATTGTTCTAGGGTTGTCTTTAAGGCCCTTGTATTGTTTAGTTTCTGTTGAGAGGAACTATCCAGTTCTGTAAGAGGGGTATTAAAGTCCTCAGAATTATGGTATTATAGACTAGCATATTGCTCAGACCAATTAAGATATGTTTCATAAATCTGAGAGCATTTTAGTTGAGTGCATAAATATTTAGAATTGAAATATCGCCTTGTTGTATTGTTCCCTTGACCAATATAGAGGAACTGTCTTTGTCTTTCTTAATTTTAGTTGCATAAATCCACTTGTATCTGAAAATAAGATTGCAACCCCTCCTTTCTTCTGATTTCCATTTTCCTGAAATAATTGTTTTCCAACCCTTCACCCTAAGTCTTGTTTTGTTCTTTGAGATTAGTTGTGTTTCCTGGAGACAGTATATAGATGGATTGGGCTTTTTTATCCTATTGGCTAGCTTGTGCCTATTCAGAGGGGAATTCAAGCAATTTTAATTTATTTAATTAATTTATTTTTTTATTGTTAAATCATAGCTGTGTACATTAGTACAATCAAGGGGTACAATGTGCTGGTTTCATATACAATCTGAAATATTCTAATCAAACTGTTCAATGTAACCTTCATGGCATTTTCTTAGTCACTGTATGTAGGTATTTGTATTCTGCATTTAGTAAGTTTCACCTGTACCCATTCTAAGATGCACTGTAGGTGTGGCCCTACCCATTATCTTCCCTCCACCTTAACCTCCCCCCTCTTCCCCTTCCTTGGCCCTTTCCTCATAGTCTTGTGCTATAGTTGGGTTATAGTCTTCACGTGAAAGCTATAATTTAGCTTCATGGTAGGGCTGAGTACATTGGATACTTTTTCTTCCATTCCTGAGATATTTTGCTAAGAAGAACATGTTCCAGCTCCATCCATGTAAACATGAAAGAGGTAAAGTCTCCATCTTTCTTTAAAGCTGCATAATATTCCATGGTATACATGTACCACAATTTGCTAGTCCATTCATGGGTCAATGGGCACTTGGGCTTCTTCCATGACTTAGCAATTATGAATTGGGCTGCAATTAACATTCTGGTACAGATGTCTTTGTTAGATTGTGATTTTTGGTCTTCTGGGTATTAACCTACTAAAGGAATTGTAGGATTGAATGGCAGGTCTATTTTTAGATCTCTAAGTATTCTCTAAACATCCTTCCAGAAGGAACGTATTAATGTGCATTCCCACCAACAGTGTAGAAGTGTGCCCTTTTCTCCACATCCACGCCAACATCTCTGGTTTTGGGATTTGTTATGTGGGCTACTCTTACTGAGGTAAGGTGATATCTCAAAGTAGTTTTGATTTGCATTTCTCTGATGATTAAGGATGATGAGCTTTTATTCATGTGTTTGTAGATCATGTGTCTGTCTTCTTTAGAGAAGTTTCTCTTAAAGTCCCTTGCTCACCCTGAGATGGGATCACGTGTTCTTTTCTTGCTAATATGTTTGAGTTTTCTGTGGATTCTGATTATTAGACCTTTATTGGAGGTATAACCTGCAAATATTTTCTCCCATTCTGAAGGCTGTCTGCGTGCTTTACTTACTATGTTCTTGGCTGTGCAGAAGCTTTTTAGTTTGATCAGGTCCCAGTAGTGTATTTTTGATACTGCTTCAATTGCCTGGGGAGTCCTCCTCATAAAATATTCACCCAGGCCGATTCCTTTAAGAGTTTTCCCTGCACTTTCTTCAAGTATTTTTATAGTCTCATGTCTCAAGTATAAATCTTTTTTTTTTTTTTTTTATTGTTGGGGATTCATTGAGGGTACAATAAGCCAGGTTACATTGATTGCAATTGTTAGGTAAAGTCCCTCTTGCAATCTTGTCTTGCCCCCATAAAGTGTGACACACACCAAGGCCCCACCCCCCTCCCTCTGTCCCTCTTTCTGCTTTCCCCCCCATAACCTTAATTGTTATTAATTGTCCTCATATCAAAATTGAGTACATAGGATTCATGCTTCTCCATTCTTGTGATGCTTTACTAAGAATAATGTCTTCCACTTCCATCCAAGTTAATACGAAGGATATAAAGTCTCCATTTTTCTTAATGGCTGAATAGTATTCCATGGTATACATATACTACAGCTTGTTAATCCATTCCTGGGTTGGTGGGCATTTAGGCTGTTTCCACATTTTGGCAATTGTAATTGAGCTGCAATAACAGTCTAGTACAAGTGTCCTTATGATAAAAGGATTTTTTTCCTTCTGGGTAGATGCCCAGTAATGGGATTGCAGGATCAAATGGGAGGTCTAGGTTGAGTGCTTTGAGGTTTCTCCATACTTCCTTCCAGAAAGGTTGTACTAGTTTGCAGTCCCACCAGCAGTGTAAAAGTGTACCCTTCTCTCCACATCCACGCCAGCATCTGCAGTTTTGAGATTTTGAGATGTGGGCCATTCTCACTGGGGTTAGATGTTATCTCAGGGTTGTTTTGATTTGCATTTCTCTAATATATAGAGATGATGAACATTTTTTCATGTGTTTGTTAGCCATTCGTCTGTAATCTTTAGAGAAAGTTCTATTCATGTCTCTTGCCCATTGATATATAGGATTGTTGGCTTTTTTCATGTGGATTAATTTCAGTTCTCTATAGATCCTAGTTATCAAGCTTTTGTCTGATTCAAAATATGCAAATATCCTTTCCCATTGTGTAGGTTGTCTCTTTGCTTTGGTTATTGTCTCCTTAGCTGTACAGAATCTTTTCAGTTTAATGAAGTCCCATTTGTTTATTTTTCTTGTTGTTGCAATTGCCATGGCAGTCTTCTTCATGAAGTCTTTCCCCAGGCCAATATCTTCCAGAGTTTTTCGTATGCTTTCTTTGAGGATTTATATTGTTTCATGCCTTAAATTTAAGTCCTTTATCCATCTTGAATCAATTTTTGTGAGTGGGGAAAGGTGCGGGTCCAGTTTCAGTCTTTTACATGTAGACATCCAATTCTCCCAACACCATTTATTGAATAGGGAGTCTTTCCCCCAAGGTAAGTTCTTGTTTGGTTTATCAAAGATTAGGTGGTTGTAAGATGTTAGTTTCATTTCTTGGTGTTCAATTCGATTCCAAGTGTCTATGTCTATTTTTGTGCCAGTACCATGCTGTCTTGACCACTATGGCTTTGTAGTACAGACTAAAATCTGGTATGCTGATGCCCCCAGCTTTATTTTTGTTACTAAGAACTGCCTTAGCTATACGGGGTTTTTTCCGGTTCCATACAAAACGCAGAATCATTTTTTCCAAATCTTGAAAGTATGATGTAGGTACTTTGATAGGAATGGCATTGAATAGGTAGATAGCTTTGGGAAGTATAGACATTTTAACAATGTTGATTCTTCCCATCCATGAGCATGGTATGTTCTTCCATTTGTTAATATCCTCTGCTATTTCCTTTCTGAGGAGTTCATAGTTTTCTTTATAGAGGTCCTTCACCTCCTTTGTTAGGTATATTCCTAGGTATTTCATTTTCTTTGAAACTATGGTGAAGGGAGTTGTGTCCTTAATTAGCTTCTCATCTTGACTGTTACTGGTGTACACAAAGGCTACTCACTTGTGAACATTGATTTTATATCCTGAAACATTACTGTATTTTTTGATGACTTCTAGGAGTCTTGTGGTTGAATCTTTGGGGTTCTCTAAGTATAAGATCATGTCGTCAGCAAAGAGGGAGAGTTTGACCTCCTCTGCTCCCATTTGGATTCCCTTTATTTCCTTGTCTTGCCTAATTGTATTGGCTAGAACTTCCAGCACTACATTGAATAGTAAAGGTGACAGAGGACAACCTTGTCTGGTTCCAGTTCTAAGAGGAAAAGCTTTCAGTTTCACTCCATTGAGTAAAATATTGGCTGTGGGTTTGTCATAGATAGCTTCAATCAGTTTTAGAAATGTGCCACCTATGCCTATACTCTTCAGTGTTCTAATTAGAAAAGGATGCTGGATTTTATCAAATGCTTTTTCTGCATCTATTGAGAGGATCATGTGATCTTTATTTTTGCCTCCGTTAATATGGTGGATAATGTTTATGGACTTGCATATGTTAAACCAGCCTTGCATCCCTGGGATGAAGCCTACTTGATCATGATGAATGACTTTTTTGATGATAAGCTGTAATCTATTGGCTAGGATTTTGTTGAGGATTTTTGCATCTATATTCATGAGTGAGATTGGTCTGAAATTCTCCTTTTTGTTTGGGTCTTTTCCTGGTTTTGGTATCAGGTTGATGTGTGCTTCATAGAATGTGTTGGGGAAGATTCCTTCTTCCTCAATTTTTTGGAATAATTTCTGCAGTACAGGAATAAGCTCTTCCTTGAAGGTTTGATAGAATTCTGGAGTGAAGCCATCTGGACCAGGGCATTTTTTGGTTGGAAGATTTTTTATTGTTTCTTTGATCTGGGTGCTTGAAATTGGTCTGTTCAGGAGCTCTATTTCTTCCTGGCTAAGTCTAGGGAGGGGGTGTGATTCCAAATATTGATCCATTTCCTTCACATTGTCAAATTTCTGGGCGTAGAGTTTCTGGTAGTATTCAGAAATGATCTCTTGTATCTCTGTGGGATCAGTTGTTATTTCCCCTTTATCATTTCTGATTGAGGTTACTAGAGATTTTACTTTTCTATTCCTCATTAGTCTGGCCAATGGTTTATCTATTTTATTTATTTTTTCAAAAAACCAATTCCTTGTTTCATTAATTTTCTGAATGATTCTTTTGTTTTCAATTTCATTGATCTCTGATTTGATTTTGGATATTTCTTTTCTTCTACTGAGTTTAGGCTTAGATTGTTCTCCTTTTCCCAATTCCATAAGATCTCTTGTGAGATTGTTGATGCGCTCTCTTTCTGTTTTTCGAATGTAGGCATCTAAAGCGATGAATTTTCCTCTCAAAACTGCTTTTGCAGTATCCCACAGGTTTTGGTAGCTTGTGTCTTCATTGTTGTTATGCTCAAGGAAGTTAATGATTTCCTGTTTTATTTCTTCCTGCACCCATCTGTTATTCAACAGAAGATTGTTTAATTTCCATGTCTTTGGGTGGGGTCGAGCATTTTTGTTAGAGTTAAGTTCCACCTTTAGTGCCTTATGGTCTGAGAAGATACAAGGTAAAATTTCAATTCTTTTGATTCTGTTGATATTTGTTTTGTGTCCCAGGATATGATCAATTTTGGAGAATGTTCCATGGGGTGATGAGAAGAATGTATATTCTTTATCTTTGGGGTGGAGTGTTCTATATGCGTCTATCAAGCACAGTTGTTCTAGGGTCTCATTTAAATCTCTTATATCTTTGTTTACTTTCTGTTTAGAGGATCTGTCCAGCTCTGTAAGAGGAGTGTTAAAGTCCCCTGTTATGATGGTATTATCAGATATCATATTTCTCAGACTGAGTAAGGTTTGTTTCAAGAATCTGGGAGCATTTAAATTGGGTGCATAGATATTTAGAATTGAAATGTCTTCTTGTTGTATTTTTCCCTTGACCAATATAAAGTGACCATCTTTGTCTTTTTTGACTTTAGTTGCTTTAAGTCCACATGTATCTGAAAATAAGATTGCAACTCCTCTTTTCTTCTAAATTCCATTTGCCTGAAAAATTGTCTTCCAACCCTTGACTTGGAGCTTTAATTTGTCTTTTGAAGCCAGGTGTGTTTCTTGCAGACAGGAAATAGATGGCTTGTGTTTTTTAATCCAGTCAGCCAATCTATGTCTCTTCAGTGGGGAATTCAAGCCATTAACATTTATTGAGATAATTGATAAGTGTGGTAGTATTCTATTCATCTTATTTTGTGAGAGTCCATTGCTTAGTTTTATCTTTTGCATCAGTGTGGAGGTTTGGTTCTGTCCTTTAATTTCTGAGTTCTTACTTTGCTGCTGATCCATTGTGGTGGTCAGTGTGCAGAACAGGTTGAAGTATTTCCTGTAGAGCTGGTCTTGTTGTGGCGAATTTCCTCAATGTTTGTATATCCGTAAATGATTTGATTTCTCCGTCAATTTTGAAGCTTAGCTTAGCAGGGTACAGAATTCTGGGCTGGAAATTGTTCTGTTTAAATAGATTAAAGGTAGATGACCATTGTCTTCTTGCTTGGAAAGTTTCATTAGAGGAGTCTGTGGTCACTCTGATGGATTTGCCCCTGTAGGTCAACTGGCGCTTACTCCTGGCAGCTTGCAGAATCTTTTCTTTTGTCTTGACTTTGGACAGGTTCATCACAATGTGTCTTGGAGAAGCTCGGTTAGAGTTGAGGTGACCTGGGGTCCGATAGCCCTCTGAAAGCAGTGTGTCAGAATCCTTGATGATATTTGGGAAATTTTCTTTTATAATATTCTCTAGTATGGCTTCCATTCTTCTGGGGCAGTCTTCTTCCCCTTCTGGGCTTCCTATAAGTCGTATGTTGGAATGCTTCATAAAGTCCCATAATTCTGACAGTGAACGTTCTGCTTTCTCTCTCTTCTTTTCTGCCTCTTTTACTATCTGAGTTATCTCAAGAACTTTGTCTTCTACCTCTGAAATTCTTTCTTCTGCATGGTCTAACCTGTTGCTGATACTTTCCATTGCATCTTTAAGTTCCCTAATTGACTGTTTCAGTTCCTTCAGCTCTGCTATATCCTTGTTATATTCTTCATATCGTTCATCTCTGATTTGATTCTGTTTTTGGATTTCCTTTTGGTTATTTTCCACTTTATTAGCAGTTTCCTTCATTGTTTCCATCATTTCTTTCATTGTTTTCAACATGTGTATTCTAAATTCCCTTTCTGTCATTCCTAACATTTCTTCATAGGTGGAATCATCTGCAGTAGCTACCTCATGGTCCCTTGGCGGGGTTGTTCTGGACTGGTTCTTCATGTTGCCCGGAGTTTTCTGCTGATTCTTCCTCATGAGTGGTTTCTTTTATCTGTTTTCCTTGCCCTAATTTTCCTTTCACTTCCTCTTGCTCTTTAAGTTCTCGTGCCTGTGGACGTTTTCCCACTGTTTTAGTCCTCCTCTTGGGGTCCAGAAGTCTCTCGCTGACTCTCTGTATCCGTGCAGGGGTGATGATAGGCAGATCCCACCAGCCAGAGATGCCTGGAGTTCTATCTCCCCAGACTCACGGTGCCCAGAGGCAAGAAAGCTGTTGCTCGGCTGCCATCTTGCTCCGCCTCTCCAAGTTTAAATCTTTTATCCAGTGAGAGATTAACTATCCTAGTTAATGGTGAAAGATATGGGTCCAGTTTCAATCTTCTACAGGTTGCCAGCCAGTTCACCCAGCACCATTTGTTAAATAGGGAATCTTTTCCCCACTGAATGTTTTTAATTGGCTTGTCCAAGATCAAATAACGGTAGGCAGCTAGATTCATCTCTTGGTTCTCTATCCTGTTCCAGACATCTACTTCTCTGTTTTTGTGCCAATACCATGCTGTTTTGATCACTATTTATTTACAGTACAGTCTCAGGTCTGGTAGCATGATTCCTCCTGCTGTGTTTTTATTGCTGAGTAATGTTTTGGCTATTCGAAGCTTTTTCTGATCCCTTATAAAGCATAGTATTGTTTTTTTCAAGATCTTTAAAATATGACAATGGAGCTTTAATGGGAATTGCATTAAAATTATATATTGCTTTGGGTAGTATAGACATTTTAACAATGTTGATTCTTCCCAGCCATGAGCATGGTATATTTTTCCATTTGTTAACATAGTTCTCTGTGTAGAGATCTTTCTTAAAGTTTCATAGTTCTCTGTGTAGAGATCTTTCACGTCCTTTGTTAGGTATACTCCCAAATATTTCATCTTCTTTGGCACTACTGTGAAAGGAATAGAGTCCTTGACTGTTTGTTCGGCTTGGTTATTGTTGGTATATATAAAGGCTACAGATTTATGGGTGTTGAGTTTGTAGTCTGAGACATTGCAGTATTCCTTGATCACTTCTAAAAGTTTTGTAGTAGAATCCCTAGTGTTTTCCAGATATACGATCATATCATCTGCGAAGAGTGAAAGTTTGATCTCTTCTGACCTAACGTGGATACCCTTGATCGCCTTTTCTTCCCTAATTGTGATGGCTAAAACTTCCATTGCAATGTTAAAGAGCAATGGAGACAATGGGCAACCTTGCCTGTTCGTGATCTAAGTTGAAATGATTTCAATTTAATTCCATTCAATATGATATTGGCTGTGGGTTTGCTGTAGATGGCCTCTATTTTAAGAAATGTCCCTTCTATACCAATTTTCTTAAGTGTTCTGATCATGAAGTGATGCTGGATATTATCAGAAGCTTTTTCTGCATCCATTGAAAGAATTATATGGTCCTTATTTTTTAGTTTGTTTATGTGCTGAATTACATTTATAGATTTATGTATATTGAACCAGCCTTGAGTCCCTGGGATAAATCCCTGGGATAAATCCCACTTGGTCGTGGTGTATAATTTTTTTAATGTGTTGTTGGATTCTGTTTGTTAGGATCTTATTGAGTATTTTAGCATCAATATTCATTAGTGATATTGGTCTATAATTTTCTTTTCTTGTTGGGTCTTTCCCTGGTTTGGGGATCAAGGTGATGTTTGCTTCATAGAATGTGTTGGGTAATATTCCTTCTTTTTCTATATTTTGGAAGAGGTTTAGTAGTATAGGTACTAGTTCTTCTTTAAGTGTTTGGTGGAATTCTGGCGTAAAGCCATCTGGTCCTGGGCTTTTCTTTTTAGGGAGATTTTGTATAGTTGATGCTATTTCAGAACTTGATATAGGCATGTTCAACATTTCCACTTCATTCTGGCTAAGTCTTGGTAGGTGGCGTACTTCCAGGTATTGGTCAATTTCTTTCAGATTTTCATATTTCTGAGAGTAGAGTTTCTTGTAGTATTAGTTAAGGATTTTTTGAATTTCTGAGTGGTCTGTTGTTATTTCATCATTACCATTTCTAATTGATGAAATTAGAGATTTTACTCTTTTTTTCCTGGTTAGGTTGGCCAAAGGTTTATCTATTTTATTGATCTTTTCAAAAAACCAACTTTTGGATTTATTGATCTGTTGTATAATTCTTTTGTTTTCAATTTCATTTAGTTCTGCTCTGATTTTGGTTATTTCTTTTCTTCTGCTGGGTTTGGGGTTGGAGTGTTCTTCCTTCTCCAGTTGCTTGAGATGTCCCATTAAGTTATTAACTTCCTCTCTTTCCGTTTTCTTGAGGAAGGCTTGCAGTGCTATAAATTTCCCTCTTAAGGCTGCATTTGCAGTATCCCAGAGGTTCTGGTAATTCGTGTCTTGATTGTTGTTTTGTTCCAAAAAGTTGGTGATTTCCTTCTTAATCTCGTCTATAAACCATCTGTCCTTCAGCATAAGGTTGTTTAGCTTCCATGTTTTTGTATGGGTATGCAGGTTCCTGTTGTTATTGAGTTCAACTTTTATTCCATGATGGTCTGAAAAGATGCAAGGGATAATTTCTATTTTTTTTAAATTTGCTGAGGTTAGATTTGTGGCCAAGGATGTGGTCTATTTTGGAGTATGTTCCGTGGGCTAATGAGAAGAATGTGTATTCAGTTTTGTTGGGATGAAATGTTCTGTAGATGTCTGTTAGGTCCATATGTCGAATTGTTGAGTTTAAATCTAAAATTTCTTTGCTTAGCTTCTTTTTGGAGGATCAATCCAGCACTGCTAAAGGGGTGTTAAAATCTCCAACTACTATGGAACTGGAGGAAATCAAGTTGCTCATGTCTGTTAGAGTTTCTCTTATAAATTGAAGTGCATTCTGGTTGGGTGCATAAATATTAATAATTGAAATCTCATCATATTGAGTATTACCTTTAACAAATATGAAGTGTCCATCCTTATCCTTCCTTATTTCGGTTGGTTTAAAGTCTATTGCATCTGCAAATAGGATTGCAATGCCTGCTTTTTTCTGCTTTCCATTTGCCTGGAGTATAGATGACCATCCCTTCACCTTGAGTCTATATTTGTCTTTTAATGTAAGATGTGATTCTTGTATGCAGCAAATATCTGGCCTGAGATTTTGTATCTTGTCAGCCAACCTGTGCCTCTTTAAAGGACAATTTAAACCATTCGCATTAATTGAGAATATTGATAAGCCTTTCAAGAGTCATGGTGGACATTTTTAGTCCTTTTGCGACTGTGGAAGTTGGAATTTGATCAAAATTTTCGGGGTGGGTTTACTTTTGTGGTGGAGGATTACACTGGTCTTTATAGAGGATAGGTCCTGGAGAGCTGGTTTAGTTATGGCAAATTTCTTCAACATGTTTATCTCGTTAAAGTATTTAATTTCTCCGTCTTAAATGAAACTCAGTTTAGCTGGGTACAGGATCCTGGGTTGAATGTTATTTTGTTTTAGGAGATTAAAAGTCGATGACCATCCTCTTCTAGCTTGAAAGTTTTCAGTAGAGAGATTTGCAGTTATTCTAATATTCTTGCCCTTGTAGGTGATGGTTTTCTTTTGTCTGGCTGCTTTCAGAATTTTCTCCTTCATATTAACTTTAGGGAAGTTGATTATGATGTGTGTGGGTGATGTCTTATTTGGGTTGAGTCGTGCTGGAGTTCTGAAATTGTCTGCTATCTGAATTTCAGAATCTCTTGGCATGTCTGGAAAGTTCTCCTTCATAATCTCATGGAGAAGAGACTCTGTGCCTTGTGAAGCCACTGCGTCGCTTTCGGGGATCCCTATAAAATGAATGTTGGTTTTCTTCGAATTATCCCAGAGCTCTTTGAGAGAGTGATCTGTTTTTGCCCTCCATTTCTCTTCCTCTTTGAGAGTTTGGGAGCATTCAAAAGCTTTGTCTTCAATGTCAGAAATCCTTTCTTCAGCTTGCTCCATTCTGTTACTGAGGGATTCTACTGTTTTTCTCAGATCTTTGAGGGCTGCAACTTCTTGTCTCAATGTGTCAAAATCTTTGGTCATTGGGTCTTTGAATTCGCTGAATTCTTGAGATATATTTTGGGTTACTGCTTGCAATTCTAATTCGATCTTATTTGCTATTCAGATTCTGAATTCGATTTCTGACATCTCAACTATTTGTTTGTGCATGGGATCTTGTGCTGTGTCTGCCCCATTGATCCTTGGGGGAGTTAATCTACTCTGATTATTCATATTGCCAGAGTTTTTCTGTTGATTTCACCTCATGGTTGTTTTTTACCATTGCCTCTGGCCATCCTCAGAGTTGGAGAGGTGTCTCTCCCAGATTAGACTCCAGCGGGATCACTCTATTGTTGCTGGATCTTCATGGGGGAGTGACCCTGTGCAGTTCCTCTGGGGATGCCCCAGCCAGGGAGTTCTGGTTTTGGAAGCAGCTCCAGAGTGTGATACACCCGGATCCAGCAACAGGGCGGGAGGTGCTGTGCACGGTTCTGGGAGTACCTGGCACGCAGTAACTTTGCCACAGAGAGCCCAAGGCTCCAGCAGTCTCTGGCCAGGAGAAGGGCTCTGCACATTGGCAGGGAGGGCTTCGGAGGGCACGCGGCTACCAGAGTCCCTGGCTAGATGAGCGGGCCTGTGTGGAGGCACGGAGGTTACATGAGGGAGGATGCAGGGTTGTGAGGCTCCAGCAGTTTCTGGTTAGGGCATGCGGAGGCCTGGCGGGTGCGGGTCATGTGTTGGGGGTCGCGCTGCAGCTCTTATGGAGGTCTGGGAGGCACCAAGCCCAGGAGTTTTAGGTTGCTATGAGCTATGACACCACGGCACTCTACCCAGGGCAACAGCCTGAGGCTCCAGTGTGCCAAAACTGGTCTCACTCTGCCCTTGAGGGTTAAGGCTGTAGGGCAGCTCAGTCCCCGCCTTTAGGCTGCTGAGTCAATAGGTTACTAGCTCCCGCCTGATCCTTGCTCTGCGACCCTGAGGGCGGAGCTTGCTGGGGCAGTTCTCTCACAATGGCTCCTTGCGGCCCACAGCTGAACACTATTAGCTCCGTCTGCCTCAGCGGCTCAGTCTGGGGCCCTAGACAATGGCCAAAGTTCTCCGCACTCCTGCTCAAGCTCTCCCGAAGGCAGTTGAACTGAGTGCCAAGTCCAAAAACACTGAAACAATTCACAGGTAAGGTCTTTCTGGTTTGCAGTCACTGCTGCTTGTATTTACGGCTGCTGCTGGGATTAGGTCGATGGAACACATGCAACCGCTTGCCAGTTTTCCACTGTTTTTTCCTCCTCTTGGGGTCCAGAAGTCCCTTGCTAACTCCCTGTGTCCTCAAAGGGATAATTATAGGTAGATCCCATCAGCCAGAGATGCCTGGAGTCTTATCTCCCCAGACTCATGGTGCCCAGTTGCAGGGAAGCTGTTACTCAGCCGCCATCTTGGATTGTACTTCCCATCTTCATGTATTGAGAGAATGTATAAGTGTGGTATTCTATTCATCTTATTTTGTGAAAGTCCCATTGCTTAGTTTTAACCTTTGTGCCATTGTGGAAGCTAGGTTTTGTCCTTTAGTTTCTAGATGTTTACATTGCTGGTGGTCTATTATGATGGGCAGTGTGGAGAATAGTTCTAAGTATTTCCTCTAGGGCTGGTCTTGTTGTGGTGAATTTCCTCAATGTTTGCATATCAGTAAAAGATTTGACTTCTCCATTGATTTTGAAGCTTGGTTTAGCAGGATACAGAATTCTGGGCCGAAAATTATTTTGTTTAAGAAAATTAAAGGTAGATAACCATTCTCTTCTGGCTTGGAAAGTTTCAGCTGAAAAGAACAGTTACCCTGATGGATCTTCCCCGTAAGTCAGTTGGTGTTTACTCTTTGCTGTTTGGAGAATTTTCTCTTTTGTTTTGACTTTGGACAGGTTCATTACAATGTGTTTTGGAGATGCTATGTTTGTATTGAGGTGACCTGGGGTTTGATATCTCTCTAAAAGGAGGGTTTTGGAATATTTGATGATAATTACAAAATTTCCATTTATGTCCTACTGGATATATACGAAAATATATTTTCATATTTTATATCCAGTAGGACTTCCATGCCTTTGGGACATTCTTCTTTCCCTTCAGGGAAACCTATAACTCATATTTTTGAATACTTTGTGAAGTCCTATAATTCTCAAAGAGAGTGCTCTGCTTTCTCTCTCTCTTCTTCTTCTTCTTTTTTTTGAGATAGAGTCTTACTATGTCACACTCAGTAGAGTTCCATGGCATCACAGCTCACAGCAACCTTAAACTCTTAGGCTTAAAAAATTCTCTTGCCTCAGCCTCCCAAGTAGCTAGGACTACAGGTGCCTGCCACAATGCCCAGCTTAAAAAAATTTTTTTTTGTAGTTGTCATTGTTTGGCAGGCCTGGGCTGGGTTTGAACCCTCCAGCCCTGGTGTATGTGGCCAGCATCCTAGCCACTGAGCTATAGGTGCCAAGCCTCTCTCTCTTCTTTTCTGCCTCTTTAACTGCCTGTGTTGGCTCAAGAGCTTTATCCTCTAGCTCTGAGATTCTTTCTTCTCTATGGTCCAATCTGTTATTGATACTCTGTACTGCATTTTTAAATTCTCTGATTGACTCCTTCACTTCTTTAAGGTCTGCTATATCTTTTCTATATTCTTCATATCTTACATCCCTTATTATTATTTTTTTTGATTTCCTTTTATCATTTTCCACTTTCTTGTCAATTCTCTTTATTGTTTTTGCCACCCATATTTTAAATTCCCCTTCTGTCATATCCATTATTTCTGTATAGGTAGAATCCTCTGTAGTAGGTACCTCATGATTCCGTGGTATGTGTGTAGGGGGGTTTGCTCTGTTCTGGTTTTTCATGTTGCTGGAATTTTTCTGTTGGTTTCTCCTCATGTGTGTTTTCTTTTCTTTTCTTCTTTTTTTGAGACAGTCTCACTATGTCACCCTTGGTAGAGTGCCATAGCTTCTCAGTTCACAGCAACCTCAAACTCTTGGGCTCAAGCAATTCTCTTGCCTAGTCTCCCTAGTAGCTGGGACTGCAGGTGCCCACCACAACACCTGGTATTGTTTGTTTGTTTGTTTAGCAGGCTCAGGCCCACCAGCCCTGGTGCATGTGGCCAGCACCCTAACCACTGAGCTATGGGTACCGAGCCTCATGTGTGTTTTCTTCTTATTCACTTCCTTCTGCTACTTTTTCCTTCTCACTATCTCCTTCACTTTTTTTTTTTTTATTGTTGGAGATTCATTGAGGGTACAATAAGCCAGGTTACACTGATTGCAATTATCTCCTTCACTTTAAATGACCTTGTCTCTGTGGTTATGTGGAGAAGTGGCCTCTTGATGTAAGGCCAGAAAGAAGAGAAGAATAAAGAATGAGAAGGAAGAAATGAAAGAAAAAGATAAAGAAAAAAAAGGGGGGGTAAAAGGGAAAAATTCAAAAAAAGGAGAGAAGGACAGAAAGAGAAAAAAAGAGAGAGAGAAGAGAAATGATGGTGTTCAGCAGGGTGCTTTGACCTAAACCTGTAATTCCAGGACTCCAGGGGACTGGCCTGGGTGGGTCCCTTGAAATCAGGAGCCTCCTTGCCAGCCTGGGAAAAAACCCCACCTCTGCCAAATATAGAAAAAAATTGTCAGTATGTTGCAGTAAGGACCTACCAATACCATCTTTCCAAAGGCCAAAGCTAGATGGACACCCTAGATCATGAGCTCAGGGCCTCCTTGAACCAGATCAATGCTGTGACTTCCTGGTCTAGGCCTCAGAATGAGGCTCTGTCTCATAAATAGAATACAAAATGAAGTAGAATAAAGCAGGTCCAAGAAAAGAAAAAATAATAAAAATAGGTAAAGAAAATTAAAAATAAAATTATGTAAGATAAAAACAAAAGGATCTCATAGTTGTAGTTTTATGTGTGAAAGATGAGAAAAGTGGCAAAATCTCTACCAAAAGAGAGAAAATAAAGGAGAGAATTAAAAAAGAAAGAAAGAATGAAAGGGACTGCAAAACCATAGCAGAAATGGAGGAGCCCTTGCTATTGAAGAAAGTAAAAATGAAAAAACAAGAATACAACCAAACTAAACCCAATAGAATAACAACAACTACAAACTAAGGGGAAAAATGAGAAAAGAAGGTAAAAAAGAATTATATATTTATTATATATTATATATAATTAGATATGTATTGCAATATATTGCCTGGACAACAGGTGGCACTGTGGTGATAGGAGATGGAGAACACAAATGCTGGTGTTGCTGTGTAAGATGGGGGCTGGAAGCCACTATCTAAGTTGCTGAGGAGATTTGGTCTTTTCTTCCTGATTTACTTGCCTTCAATCAGGACTTGGCCATTAGCCAGCATTTTGTCCTCACAGGATTGGAATCCTGTAGCTCTTGCCAGATTTCTTAAGAGGCATGCCTTGACCTCCAGACAGTGTCCCCTGGTCACATTGTGGCTTTTCTGGGGGTGTAGGAGCTGTTCAACTCACCAAGGATGGCTGCCTGAGCTCAGGAGGCATGCCAGAGCTGGTTGTGCACTAGGACCCTGTGGTCTGTTCCTCCGGTGTGCCTGTCCGACAATGGTAGCTCCCTGGTAGTAGTCAAGCCACCCAGTGATTCAATCCTGGCCACTGGATGCTGATTGAGTTTACTTGCTCATTTAAACCCTTCCAAGGCAGCTCCAATGAACAGCCTAGCCTAAGAATAAAAAACTGCAGAACAGCCCTTTCCTGTCTCCAGTCCTCGGCTGGAGGGCCGGCTGGCAGGCCGCCTGCCCATATGCAGGCATTTGCCTTCTGTGTAGGTCTTCCTCAGCTCCTGACCTCCTTGTTGGCTCCTCAAGTCCCCTACTGCTTCACTATGCCCCCAGAGTGTCACTTCTGGGCAGGATCCCCCAACCAGAGGTGGCTGGAGTCCTCTCTCCCCTGTCTCCCTGCAAGTGGCTGGTAAGGAGATGTCTCTAGTCTGAAATCTTGCCTCTCTCCCTGGAGTTTTTTTTTTTTAAACAGATGTATTAAAATATAATTCACATAACATGAAGTTCATCTGTTTAAAGTGTATAATTCAGTGACTTTTGGTACTGATAATGATACTGTAATGGTAATTACAAATATTATTTGTAATTTACAAAATTGTATGAGCATCATCATCACCGTCATCATCATCATCATCTAATTTTAGAACATTTCCAATACTCTCCAAAGAAACCTTGTACTCGAGAGAAGTCACTCCTCATCCCTCCCGTTTTCCTCTTCCACTTGATCCTAGGAAATCCCATATCTATTCATTTATTTTCTCTGAGACAGCTCATATTTCACGTATATATATAGACAGTATCTCTTCTGGACACTTCATATATAAATGGAATAGTACTATATGTGATCTTTTGTGATTAACTTCTCTTACTTAGCACCATGTTTCAAAGTTCATCTATTTAGCATATATCGGTACTTTGTTCCATTTTATGAGTAAATAAAATTTCATTGTATGGATGTATCGTGTTTTATTTGTCCATTATTCATTTGATGGATATTTGGATTGTTTCTGCTTTTTGGCTATTATCAATAATACTGCTATGAACATTTGTGTGCACGTTTTTGTGTGGGCATGTGTTTACAATTCTCTTGATTACACACCAACAGGTGAAATCTCTGTGGGTAACATTTTAAGGAACTGTCAAACTGTTTTCCAAGATGGTTGTAACACTTCATATTCTGACCAGCAAGAGATGAGGGTTCCAATTTCTCTTGCCAACAATTTTTGTTTTCTTTTTGATTATAGCCATTCCAGTGGTGTAAAGTGGTGTTTAATTGTGGTTTTCATTCATATTTTCTTAATGACTAATGATATTGAGCATCTTTTCTTGTCCTTATTGGCCATTTGTATATCTTCTTTGGAGAAAAATGTATTCAAATCTTTTGCCAATTTTAAAATTAGGTTTTCTTATTACTGAGTTGTGTTCCTTATATATTTTGGATATGAGTTCCTTAAGATACATGATTTACAAATATCATCTATCATTTTATAGGTTGTCTCTTCACTTCCTTAATGGTGACCTTTGAAACACTGAAACTTTTCATTTTGATGAACTTCAATTTACCAATCATCTCTTTTATCACTTGTGATTTTGCCATTCTACCTAAGAAATCATTGCCTAACCCAATGTTAGACAAGCTTTACTTGTATAGTTTCTTCTAAGAATTTAACAGTTCTAGCTCTTAGGTAAGTATAATATCTATCATCTACTGTGAGTTAATTTTTGTGCATGTTGTGAGGTTGGAGTCTAACTTCATTTTTTTGCATGTTGCCCTAGCACTATTGTTGAAAAGATTACTCTCTTCCTATTGTATTGTATTGACTCTTTTGTTGAAAATTAATTAACCATCAATGTTAAGGTTAATTTCTGGATAATTATATTTTAACAATATATAAGTAGAAACTTATTCAAAATTGGTGGATTTGATAATCTCTGTTCCTTCTGAAGATATTATGTTTTTATTCTTTGTTATGTATGGCTACATAAGTCCAAGAATAGTACTTTTGGTATTTTCCTTTAATCCTTCTCGCTAATCATGAAATCATATATATATATTGTTTTTGAGAGACAGAGTCTCACTCTATTGCCCTTGGTAGAGTGCTGTGGCATCACAGCTCACAGCAACCTCCAATTCTGGGGCTTAGGCAATTCTCTTTCCTCAGCCTCTTGAGTAGCTGGGACTACAGGCACCCACCACAATGCCTGGCTATTTATTTTTGTTGTTGCAGTTTGGCTGGGGCCACGTTTGAACCCACCACCCTCAGTATATGGGGCCGGCACCCTCCCCACTGAGCCACAGGCGTCATCCAGAATCATATTTTTCTAGGTAGTTGTTTATTTCACCTGTTCATAACAATGGTAATAACAAAGAACACTGATACTGACAATACTCTACAAAATCTTCAGGCATTAAGAAAGCATGAACTTAATTACAGATAGATAAGTAGAAAGGCATACATATTAATGTGCATCTGCATTGCTGTTGATTATATACATTTCTTCAATTTAGCAATCATCCTGCAATATTTTAAAATAGTGAAATGAAGTAAGGCCAAATCAAATTCAGAACAGGTAACTGAGATGGTGCTTCCTGTGTTAGTTTGATCTTGAGAACTGAGCTTATTGGATCTTTTAAAATCTGAGTCAAGTCACAAGCATGCAATTTATAGCAGAAAAAATGCATGTGGCTAATCAATGAAAAAATTTTCTCTACTAGCAATAAAAAATGAAGAAGACTTCATGGGGTAACAAATTGGTAAAGAATTTTTTATTTTATATATTTTTTGAGACAGAGTCTCACTATGTTGCCCTTGGTAGACTGCTGTGGTGTCACAGCTCACAGCAACCTCCAATTCTTGGACTTAAGTGATTTTCTTGTCTCAGCTTCCCTAGTAGCTGGAACTACAGGGGCCCACAACAATGCCCGGCTTTTTATTTTTATTTTTATTTGTTTATAATTGTCATTGCTATTTGGCAGGCCTGGGTTGGGTTTGAACCTGCCAGCTCTGGTGTATAGGGCTGGTGCCCTAGCTGCTGAGCTACAGGCACCAAGCCTGGCAAAGAATTTTTTTAAGGTCTCCATATTTGTGGTGATGCTGGTAGGCTTCTTAACATGTTCGTGGGCCATACTGGGAATGATTTTGTAAGGAAGGCTTCATACTCATTTTGCAGAGGATGAAGTTGAAGCTCAGAGTGTCTAATGCCCTGATCTCTTGTCTTGTGGCTTGTGAACAATAATGCTGAAATTCACAGCCTCCACGTGGATGTGTGGAGGCTGTGAATCTCAGCATTATTGTTCACAAGCCACAAGACAAGCCCCTTCTCGACCCCATGGTGAGCATTAACCCAAACAGGGAAGATGTCATTTTGAGATTCTTGTTAAACTAGAGTTTGAATTTGACATCTTCCCTATGCACCTGTAAAAACTCCAGTGTGAGGTAGAGTTTGAAGATTGGGCTGGGCTGTCATGGGAGCTGCAGAACCATGAGGCGTTTCTCTGAGTTACCATTGTTTCAGTGGTTTTCTGTTAGGTTTTCAGGGAGGGAAAATGAGGAGCAGAGGGAATTGATTTATTGTTAATTTCCATATGCCTGGCATGTCACATAAAGAAGCTTACTGAATCCTCCCAAGAATGCCAGGAAATAGGTATGTTATTCGCCATTTGGAGATAACAAAACTGAAACTCAGGAGAAATTATTTCTTTTCCTAGTTCGTGCATTCAATTAAGTGGCAGCACGGCTGAGATTTAAATGCAGGTCTGTAAAATCCAAAGCCCTGTCTCTTTCTACTGTTATACACAGTCTTCCCAAAAGGAAAATAAAGTTCCCAATATTCTCACCCATGTACATTTTATGTTATGTTTTCTGTTCCCATTATGCCCCACAGACAGTGTCTGTCTTCACGATGCTCACATGCACCCATGGCGATGCCTTTAGATATTGTTTCTTGAAACACTCTTTATTGCTTTAAGTCTAGGCTGAGCTGAATAACTCTCCAATAGAATGCCTTTTTTTTTTCTTGATACAGAATCTCACTTTGTTGTCCTCGGTAGAGTGCTATGGCATCACAGCTCACAGCAACCTCAAACTCTTGGGCTTAAGCGATTCTCTTGCCTCAGCCTCCGAAGTAGCTGAGACTACAGGTGCCCACCACAATGCCCAGTTATTTTTAGAGATGAGGTCTCGTTCTGGCTCAGGCTCATCTCGAACTCTTGAGCTCAGGCAATCCACCTGCCTCAGCCTCCCTGAGGGCTATGATTACAGCTGTGAGCCACATCACCTGGCCGTATTCAGCTTCATTAACTCAGGCTTATCAAAATAGAGATCATAGAAAATTGTTAAAACCCTATAGGAATCTCATTTTGGAAATGCGGAGAGAGAGAAATAATCTTGAGACTTATCCTGGCTGCAAAAACATCTAAGCCAACAGAGAGATTTTAGTTCTATTGCAATTTACTCATAGTCCACTTTTACCTGGCACTATCTTAGATATTTTATATATTCTCCATGTACTTCTTGCCATAACCATGCCGAATATTATTAATCTCACCTTACCAATATTGATTTTAAAAACATCACTTTTTTTTTTTTTGCAGTTTTTGGCTGGGGCTGGGTTTGATTTTTTTTTTTTTTTTTTTTTTTGAGACAGAGTCTCACTTTATGGCCCTCGGTAGAGTGCCGTGGCCTCACCCAGCTCACAGCAACCTCCAACTCCTGGGCTTAAGCGATTCTCTTGCCTCAGCCTCCCGAGTAGCTGGGACTACAGGCGCCCGCCACAACGCCCGGCTATTTTTTGGTTGCAGTTTGGCCGGGGCCAGGTTTGAACCCGCCACCCTCGGTATATGGGGCTGGCGCCTTACCGACTGAGCCACAGGCGCCACCCCTGGGGCTGGGTTTGAAACCGCCACCTCCGGCATATGGGCCCGGCGCCCCCCTCCGTTGAGCCACAGGCGCCACCCCCACATCACTTTTTTTGATAGCCACCTAGAGTAGTAGCCTCTCTACTACACACATTCAATAAGTAATTTAAATATTATTTGTGTGCTGATAACACTCAAATCTTATACTTCCCTTCTGACTTTACCCTATTAAATAAACATCTCAACCTTAGTGTGACCGAACCAGAAGTTTTATCACAGATCCCCTCTAAAACTTTTCTTGTCCCATTTTGCACTTCTCAGGGCTTCTCTATCTATCTGATTGATCATGTGGCCAGTCAGGTGTGGTTAATTTCTCTCATGCCCTTGTTCCCAGCTTGGAGCCCATCAACAGGTCTCATCACTTGTGCCTTCAGAACACATCCAGAATCCGGCCGTTTCTCTCCCCTGGCACTGCTGTCATTCATCTCTCCTCTGGACTGTGCAGCAGTATTTCCACTGTTCTTGTTCCTTCCATCATGTCCCCTTTAGAATCAGGAGCCAGGATGATACTAAAAAAATAGATCATGTTATGTTTTCCTTAAAAACTTCTGATGATTTCTCCTTTTGCTAAAAATAAAATCTCGGTTGCAACCTATTGCCCTGGTCAGGTCTTTGCCCACATCTCCAAACCCATTTGGCTCCTGCATCCTTACACAGGGTTTCTTCCAATCTGCAGGTGACCAGGCTTGTTCCTACCCCTGGGTCTTTGCACCTGCTCTGCCCTCTGCCTAGATGGCTTGACCTCTGGCTCTTCACGTTATCACTTAATCTCGGCTCAGACGTTACCTCCTCAGGGATGTCTTCTCTGACCACAATGTCAAAAATAATCTCCTCTTGTACAGAAGGTATTATATCTCTTTACTTTTTTATTTAAGAGGATTACCACTCTCATAGCTGGGAAGAATCAACATTGTTAAAATGTCTATACTTCCCAAAGCAATCTACCTATTTAATGCCATTCCTATTAAAATATCAACATCGTTGGGTGGCACCTGTGGCTCAAAGGAGTAGGGTGCCGGCCCCATATGCCGGAGGTGGTGGGTTCAAAGCCAGCCCTGGCCAAAAACTGCAAAAACAAACAAACAAACAAACAAACAAAAACAAACAAACAAACAAACAAAATACTAACATTGTACTTTCAAGACTTGGAAAAAATGATTCTGTATTTTGTATGGAACCAGAAAAATCCCTGCAAAGCTAAGGCAGTTCTTAATAATAAAAATAAAGCTGGGGGCATCACCATATCAGATTTTAGGTTGTACTACAAAGCCATAGTGGTCAAGACAGCATGGTACTGGCACAAAAATAGAGACATAGACATTTGGAATCAAATAGAAAACCAGGAAATGAAACTAACATCTTACAACCACCTAACCTTTGATAAACCAAACAAGAACATACCTTGGGGGAAAGACTCCCTATTCAATAAATGGTGTTGGGAGAACTGGATATCCACATGTAAGAGACTGAAACTGGACCCACACCTTTCTCCACTCTCAAAAATTGATTCAAGATGGATAAAAGACTTAAATTTAAGGCATGAAACAATAAAAGTCCTCAAAGAAAGCATAGGAAAAACACAGGAAGATATTGGCCTGGGGAAAGACTTCATGAAGAAGATTGCCATGGCAATTACAGCAACAACAAACATAAACAAATGGAATTTCATTAAACTGAAAAGCTTCTGTACAGCTAAGGAGACAATAGCCAAAGCAAATAGACAACCTACACAATAGGAAAGTATATTTGCATATTTTGAATCAGATAAAAGCTTGATAACTAGGATCTATAGAGAACTCAAGTTAATCCACATGAAAAAAGCCAACATCCCATATGTCAATGGGCAAGAGACATGTATAGAACCTTCTCTAAAGAAGACAGACGAATGGCTAACAAACATATGAAAAAATGTTCATCATCCCTATCTATTAGAGAAATGCAAATCAAAACCACCCTGAGATACCATCTAACCCCAGGGAGAATGGCCCACATCACAAAATCTCAAAATTGCCCATGCTGGCATGGATGTGGAGAGAAGGGAACACTTTTACACTGCTGGTGGGACTGCAAATTAGTACACCTTTTTGGAAGGAAGTATAGAGAACCCTCGAAGCATTCAAGCTAGACCTCCCATTTGATCCTGCAATCCCATTACTGGGCATCTACCCAGAAGGAAAAAAAATTCCTATTATCATAAGAACATTTGCACTAGACTATCAATTTACAATCGCCAAAATGTGGAAACAGCCCAAATGCCCACCAACCCGGGAATGGATTAAAAAGCTGTGGTATATGTACACCATGAATACTATCCAGCCATTTAAAAAAATGGAGACTTTAGGGCGGCGCCTGTGGCTCAAAGGAGTCGGGCACTGGCCTCATATACCAAAGGTGGTGGGTTCAAACCAGCCCCGGCCAAAAACTGCAAAAAAAAAAAAAAAAAATTGCGACTTTACATCCTTCATATTAACTTGGATGGAAGTGGAACACATTATTCTTAGTAAAGCATCACAAAAATGGAGAAGCATGAATCCTATGTACTCAATTTTGATATGAGGACAATTAATGACAATTAAGGTCATGGTGGGGGAGGGGGAAGGAGAGAGCAGAGAGAGGGAAGGAGGGAGGAGGGTGGGGCCTTGGTGTGTGCCACACCTTTGGGGGGCAAGACAAGATCCCAAGAGGGACTTTGCCTAACAAATGCAATCAGTGTAACCTGGTTTATTGTACCCTCAATGAATCCCCAACAATAGTAAAAAAAAAAAAAAATTACCACTCTCTATCAGTATCATTTTTTCTCTATATCAGTTGTTCTCAGTGGGTCGTGACCCCTTTTTATTTTTTATTTTATTTTATTTTTTTTAACTGATGAGTTCTGGAAATATTTTATTTAGAAAAGATAATCGTTAATTTTAAGATTTTTAAGTTTTCTTTCTTTTGAATGTCGTACTAACTTATATGTAAGATAGTACCAAATAATAAAAGTATTTACATGCTGAATACAAAATAAATACAAAGTAACTGAAAAACAAATCAGTTGTCCATTGATTCACTTTGTTTTCCCGCTGTCTATCTTCTGTTTTATTTTTCTTTGCCTTTTGTAAATCCTTTTCTTCCTTGCTTTCAAATCCACTTTAGGCTCTGGTTTTACCCACTGGATTTCTATCGGTTTTTCCTCAGCTGGTATAACAAACACATCTGCAGTGGGATCATGGGGAACAAGTGTCTTTGGCGCTTTCTTTCTGCACCTCTTTCACTTGCTCTTTCTCTTTGTATTTTGCAGCTGTGATGGATCTTACAAGACGTCGATGCATGTTTGGTGACTGGTAGTGAGGATTTTCATATAAAGTTGGTCCTCCAAAACTTCCTTGGAAAATCTTTATGAGATTTAATACAAAACGAGGTCCTATTTCTACAAGAGCAGCATCTTCTTCTATGATCTGAAAGTTCCGAAACCATATTCTGTTATCCAAAATGGTGAAAGTAAATACATGGTCCACAAATGGTTGGCTTTTCGGATGATACCGTGGTGTACTAAAGATCTGAATTAAGAGTTCTTTTAACAAAGCATGATGTGGTAACTCATCAAAAGCAGGGTCAAAAGACAAAAGAGGCCGAGAACCTTTCAAACAGTTTCCAGTCATCTTTAGTTCAGCTAGGGTATGAATATTTTGAACAAGGAATTTAGCAGATGGCCCATGAGGTGAATTTGAAAGCCACATAATAGAGATCCTGTTTTTTCTTAGCTTCAAAATAGATGCATTTATTACAGTTTCTCATTTCACAGACCTCATTAATCACAAATAATTTATCTTTACGATCCATTTTAGTATCTGCTTTAGAATGAGGCATCAGTGTTCTCAAGTCCTGCATCAAATGTCTTCTTCTGAAATTTATTCCTCTGGAAGAAAAGATGAGAATCCGTTCCTTATTTTTCCACTTGCCGTTGCAAATGGGGCCTGGGATACGGTCTCTTTCTTCCTCCTCCACTTCCTCCGTGGCAACGCGCTGCCCAGCTGGAGGCCCTTTTGGCTTCTTTGCCTGAACCACCAGGCCTCCACGCCGCTTCCTCTTAGTTGCCGCCATCTTGCTCCAGCACCCGTGACCCCTTTTTAACAATGAAAAGACATCACAGCATTAGGAAGGTTGAGAACCACTGCTCTATCTGCTTCTCCCAACTAGAACACAAATCTATGAGAACTTCTATTTGTTTTACTCAACCCTGTATCCCTACACCAGTGTGTATCACAAGCCCTTTTTCTAGAGTGAGTTTGCAACCCTAATTGTCAGAGTTTGTATGACAACAGCTCTAATGGCCAGTCCAGAAAAAAAGTTCAAAAATTGCTTTGAAGGGTGGACTAGGCACTGGCATTGGTGCACAGCTTCCCAAAGGGAGAACTTCAAAGGTGATTATAGTGAAATTCAGCAATGAGGAATGCCACACTTTCCCTAGGACCAGCTTGCAAACTTAATTGTCGGACCTTATATAGTTACTCAGTAGATATTCGTAAGATTGCTATGGTTTCAATATGGCCCCTCCAAAATTCAGGAGTTTCTAATGTGAAAATATTAACAGGTGGGGCCTTTAAGAGTTGATTAGGGCACGAGGGCATTGCCGGTGTTCGTAGAATTAAGGTCCCTATAAAAGAGGCTTCATGGATGGCTCAGTGAGTTTGCCCTTCTAAGGATACTCTCAACAGACGCTGGTACCTTGATCTTGGGTTTTCCGGCCGCCAGAATGGTGAGAAAATAAGTTTCTGTTCTTTCTAAAATACCCTGTCTCGGGTATTTTGTTATAGACACAGGATTAGACTAAGGCAAGGGTTAACAAAGGGCATGATGTTTGTCTTACTTAGCTTTCTGACCATTTCTGTTCAACGCATATTTAAAAATAAACGTGTATAAATAAACTGCCTTTGACCAGATTTCAAACGTGGACTTTCCAGAAAAATTTTGAAATAAGATTATCCATTTATAGCCATAAAAAACCCCTGCACAGGGTTTGTTAATGTGCAAAATCCTAGGGGCAGAAAAAGAACAAAACAGTTAAAGAAGTTGTCAAATTCTTTTGCACCAAAGTGGGGGAGTTAGGAAAAAATAAATGGATGCTTCTGGTACATTTAAGTCATGACTTTGGGGAAACGACAGCTCAAAACTACAAATGGTTAAATATGGCTCTTTAGGAGCTTGTCATGTGATTCTTACATGAATCACTTATTGTGAATGAGGCCACAGTGGGTTTGCGTCTTTTGAACATTTGCACTTAGAAAGTAAGACGCTAAGGTAACAGGGGGTGCTAAAAAAGCCTCCTCAAGACCCTCTCCAGACAGGCCTTTCCGTTATAATCAAAACAAGTCCAAGACAAAGCCACTAAACTGATACTGCACAAAATATTTATTTTGGTGTGACTTAACTCTTAAAAGTTGGGGAGATGGAAAGGAGTCAGGGAAGGAAAATGACTACACTGCAAACTCAATGAGTAGTTACTGTGCCAGAAACTTCCATGTTTGAATTCCTGGCACCATCTAGTGGCTAACAAATCCTGATTTAGAGATCAGTCATCTTAAACAGCAGTTCTTACTTCCTTAGAATGTTCTAGAATTATAGTGAGCTTGGACAAATACCTCCTATAGATTCTGATTCTAAAGGTTTGGTGTGAGACTTAGGCATCAGAATCTTTAAGAAACTTCTCGGGTGATTCAGCTTTAACTGATTTTTAAAACCCAAAACTAGCTCTTTGGCAGTTAGCTTCTTGTTTGTGTGATCTTGCTTCCCTCCCTGTGAAAAGTGTTTATACAGAATATTTTACATTTTAAAATCCAAGTGAATTATGAAAAATACTGTTCTGAAAATTTCTAAGAATGTTTTGACATAAATATAAATGAGCATGTGTGTGTGAGATTTGGGTGAAGTGGCATAGTCTCACACCAGTGTTGCAAATCACTGCTCTAATCAGCCAATGTCCAACTAAATATGACAAATGTTATTATTTTTTTTTTTATTGTTGTGGATTCATTGAGGGTACAATAAGCCAGTTACACTGATTACAATTGTTAGGTAAAGTCCCTCTTGCAATCATGTCTTGCCCCCATAAAGTGTGACACACACTAAGGCCCACCCCACTCCCTCCATCCCTCTTTCTGCTTCCCCCCCATAACCTTAATTGTCATTCATTGTCCTCATATCAAGATTGAGTACATAGGATTCATGCTTCTCCATTCTTGTGATGCTTTACTAAGAATAATGTCTTCTGCTTCCATCCAGGTGAATACGAAGGATGTAAAGTCTCCATTTTTTTTAATGGCTGAATAGTATTCCATGGTATACATATACCACAGCTTGTTAATCCATTCCTGGGTTGGTGGGCATTTAGGCTGTTTCCACATTTTGGCGATTGTAAATTGAGCTGCAATAAACAGTCTAGTACAAGTGTCCTTATGATAAAAGGATTTTTTTCCTTCTGGGTAGATGCCCAGTAATGGGATTGCAGGATCGAATGGGAGGTCTAGCTTGAGTGCTCTGAGGTTTCTCCATACTTCCTTCCAGAAAGGTTGTACTAGTTTGCAGTCCCACCAGCAGTGTAAAAGTGTTCCCTTCTCTCCACATCCACGCCAGCATCTGCAGTTTTGAGATTTTGTGATGTGGGCCATTCTCACTGGGGTTAGATGATATCTCAGGGATGTTTTGATTTGCATTTCTCTAATATATAGAGATGATGAACATTTTTTCATGTGTTTGTTAGCCATTCGTCTGTCATCTTTAGAGAAAGTTCTTTTCATGTCTCTTGCCCATGACAAATGTTATTTTTAATGTCTAATTTCAAGCATCCTTTTATTTAGCATGGGCATAATCACAGAATGAAGTGTGCACTTCCAATTTCTCATCTTCTAGCTTATTTGCTTTAACAATTCAAAGAAGACACTTAAACTTTTCATTTTTAGACAAAAGCTATTTGCCTTATAGAAGTTGCTAACTTTCAAAGAATTTTCACCTTTCATCCAGCCTCCCCAAATGAAAACATCTTACATAACTATGGTGCAATTATCAAAATCAGAAAACTAACATTGATAACATCTATTAACAGACGTTATTCAATTTTTTAAACTCTTCCACTAATTTTTTTCCTGATCTGCAGTCTAGTCCGGGGTCTGTGCTGTATTTTATAGGCACATCGCTTTAGTCCCTAATCTGTCACAGTTCCTCAGACTTCTTAATTTTTGTCAACAAATTTGGCTCTTTTCAAGAGTACAAGAGAGTTATTTTGTAGGCTGTCCCTCAGCTTGGGTTTTCTGATTTGTCTCGATTAAATTCAGGTTATATTTCTGGTACAAATGCTGTAGAAGGAATGTTTGTGTTCTCAGCACATCAGATCAAGAGGCGCTAGATGTCAATTTGCCTCGTTGATTTTAATTTTGATCATTGGGGTAATGAAGATTCCTTTGGTTCTTTTACAAAATGATGTCAGGTGGCTCTAGAGATGTTTCTGGTTGTTTTGTCATAAATTTGTCGTGGAAAGAATACCTCAGCAACAGACACATTTAACTGAGATAACACAGGAAAAACGTCCAGTGATTCACAGAAACGGAGGACTTGCATAACTACCTCGAAAGCTTACACGATGTGGGTACTTCCAGGACAACTTTACCTAAGACTACTTTATGCTTCCTAGGGAAATGGATCTTCAGGTGTGACCTCGGACATGGAGCAGCAGGTACAGCTGGCTTATTTAGTCACAAATGCCAGCCCACCACTCTGATTTCAGCTGTGGCTGTACTAGGTAATTCTCTGCAGTCTTGTTTCCAGTTGATGGGGTGTGGTTTTTTTTTTTTTTTTTTTTTTTTGTGGTTTTTGGCCGGGGCTGGGTTTGAACCTGCCACCTCCGGCATATGGGGCTGGTGCCCTACTCCTTTGATCCACAGGTGCCGCCCGATGGTATCTCCTTCTAAGTGCTTTTCCTAATGCCACTGAAGTTCCTTTGGTGCTATAGGGGCTGTAAGGAACTTTCTAGGCCATGGCATACACCCAACTTGGAAGGACAGGGGAGGTTTACAGCTCATAGCTGAGGGCTGATAGGCAAATAACCCCCTGCCTTCCCTAAGGCAAAGCCTCATGGTAAAGGGTTATGTCCACAGGGTTCAGACTTTATCCCACAGGTGTGTTTGAGAGGAAGAGTGGTGGCAGGGAGAATTTTAACTGGGATCCTCCACTTTGAATAACATGGAGATTGGATTGGTATAGGAAGCAAATAAGTCAACTACAGTTGTCCTGACTAGCAACTTAAACTAGGCAGAACAGTGCTATAGAAATCTAAAGACGGAGACTTGATAGTAAGCCCCCCATTGTAGAAGCTCATTTCCTTTATTGAGTATTTGCTAGCTGATAAAATGGGCTCTGGGTGCCTCAGTTATTTCTTGCTGTATAACCTATCCCTGACCTCCATCCCTAGTTTTGTGGCTTAAATCAACAAGTTGGTTGTTCACAAAATTGGGCAGGGTGTTAGGCAGTTCTGCTATTCTCTTCTGGGGGTATAACAGTTATCAGGGGCCTGTGCTATGATCTTGGTGTCCCCAAATACTCATGTGTTAGAAACTTAATCTCTACTGGGACAATACTCGGGGCCTGTGTGAGGTGTCTAATTGACAAGGGCTCTGTCCTCGGGAATGGATTGCCCTTATAAAAGGGCTGTGAGAGGGTTTTCTCCTCTGCCATGTGAGGACACAGTGTTCTTCCTATCCAGATGCAACAGCATTCAGGGCACCATTTTGGAAGCAGAGAGCAGGGTTCATCAGCTGCCAGAACCTTGATCTTGGACTTCTCAGTTTCCAACTATGAGAAATAAACTTTTTTATAAATCTGTGGTATTCGGTTACAGCAACACAAGTGGACTGAGATAGGCTGGTTGGTCCCTTCAGTGGAGTGTGCCCCCTGTGGTCTGGTAGGGCTGCCAGCAGAGTGTCCTCCCCTACCCCACCACCGTGGTCTGGTCAGGCCTTCCAGCAGAGTGTGCCCCCCGCAGTCTGGTAGGGCCTTCAGCAGAGGGCGCCCCATGTGATCTGGTAAGGGCCTTCAGCAGAGTGTGCCCTCCCCCCGCCCCCCCACCGTGATCTGGTCAGGGCCTCCAGCAGAGTGTGACCCATGTGATCTTGGGCAGCCTGGCTTTTGCTTTCTCATGTGGAGGCCACAGGTCCAGGAGAGTAAGAACAAAGTTGCAAGCCCTCTTGAAGCCCAAGCTCAGAAGTCACACAATGTCCTTTCTACCTTATTCTATTGGTTAAAGCAGTTATGAGGTGAAACAGATTCACATGGTGGGGAAACAGATTTTACCCCTTGATGGGAGGAGTCAACACAACCAAGACCATGTTAAATTTACTAGAGCATATTTTGGTAGATGAGATGTATTTTGGGTATCCTCTCATACCTTGGTTTGGTTTTACAACTAGAATTTAAACTATCAATACTTAATGTGTACACAAACCATTCCTTCCCTTTACTAATACCCTGGTAAATATTCTAAAACATCTATTCTTATTCCTGCTAAATATTTTTAGCTAAGACACTTGAAATTCATCATAGGTTTCGTTAATCTTCCATAAGAAGAAAATATGGAGAAAAGCTTAGATTCCTGAGATATTTTTCAGGGCCACTGAAATAAATACCTATTTTTAAAGAGTCTTGCTCTGTTGCCTAGGCTGGAGAGCAGTGACATGATCAGAGCTCACTGTAACCTTGAACACCTGGGCTCAAGTGAGCCTCCCACCTCAGCCTCCCCAGTAGTTGGGACAACAGGCATGTACCACTATACCCTGCTAACTTAAAAATTTTTTTGTAGAGATGGAATCTCATATGTTGTCCCGAGTCTCACTATGTTGTCCAGACTGATTTCAAACTCCTGGCCTCAAGTGATTCTCCCATGTTGATGTCCCCAAGTGGTGAGATTATAGGCATGAGCCACTGAAACGTGTCTTGAAATTAACATCTATAAAAACTAAAGTATACTTCAAATGAGTGTGCTAGATAGTTTTAAAATTTATTTTTTTTGAAGAAGATAACCATGTTATATTCCCAGAAAATAGTATCAGTGTTTATGGAACCATTTTGACAATTGCTCTAATAAACTTGTATATGACAGAATACAATTTTGTTTTAATTGCTGGTAGTTTTATGAAGCACTGGTAAAAAATGTTAGTACCTTAATTATTAGGCTGCTTCTTAAATATTAGTCTGGTAATGTACAGTGGTGTTTACAACTAATTGGTCACAACCAGTTACAGGTTCCTTTGTTCTCTACTCCCACTTCTTCACCTGATTAGCCTTTAAAAAAAATTACAAAACTTACAATTAGCTGGTAACAATAGAAAGTTTCATAGACTGATAGCTCACTGTAAAGAAGCAAAAACTTAAGGCTTTTGGTAACAACAGAAGTAGTGTTTAAAAGAGTCAGAAGCAGACTGCGGAGGCCTTTCCACGTGAGGAATTGTTTGGTCAAGTGTTGTACATACACATCTGGGAAGCTGTAGTGAAGCCTGATCTTAATGGGGCACTGCCTTCAGAACAATTGGAGACCCAAAGGCAGAGCTAGAGAGGCAGAAAAAGGTTTTTTTTCTAAAGAGATGAAAGACTGCCTAAATCAATTCAGAAGGCTAAATTTTATTTTGTGCCAAGAATCTTGACTCAGTTCTGGGCATTTTTCTAAAACAGGTTTACTGGTTTATCTCACAGAAATCTCAACACCTTGACCATCACGCTAGAAAAATTTTTTTCCTTTCGGGCCATGGTGTTTTATTAGGTCAAACACATTAACTTCAATGTGAGTTGTATTTAACTCATGCTAGTTTTGAGCCCTGGGCCTCATAAAGCATATCTACCTCATGGCTCTTGATCTAATAAAACACTGTTGTCCCAAGGAAAAAATTTTTCTAGTGTGGCAGTTAATGTGCAAGAGATGTGAGTTATATATGCTTTACAAGGCTCCAAGCTTGACACTAGTCTAAGTTAAACACAACCCACATGGCAGTTAATGTGTTAAATTTTATTTTTGATTGAAAATTAGACCTATTCGTGGGGCACAACAATGTGTTTTTTTGATACTTGTGTACGCAGCAGGATGATCCAGTGAGGTGAGTTAACATAGCCACAGAGCTTTCTTACCATCTCCTCTCTTGAAACAGCTGCTGATTAACAGCTGACTTCAGGCTGTTTTGAGATAGTCTTACGTACTCTTTGCTCTTTTGATTTAAAGCTTTTATATTTTAACACTGAAATCCATATATCTCAAAGTAATTTCCTCAGAACACTTGTTTACTTAGATGTTCCTGAAACTACAAAAGGAATACTTATATAGCTATGATAATGAACAAAGTGTCACAGGCAAAAGCTTAGACCAGTGGTTCTCAACCTTCCTAACACCACAACCCTTTAATACAGTTCCTGTGGGTCATGACCCACAGGTTGAGAACTGCTGGCTTAGACGGATCTCACAAATACAAAGTGGAACAAAAGACACCTGAGTATACCCTGAATGAGTCTACGTAAAGTTTGAAAATGAGTAAAATTAATTTATAGCTAAAACAGCGGCTCTTTGGAGGGTGAGCTGGGGAGTGAGCACATGGGTTTCAGAGCTAGTTATGATCTACCTGGTGTTTACTGGCTACTTTGGTAGGCTTGCCTTAGGGAAATGTATTGAACTGTACACTTATGATTTGTGTACCTTTCCCTGTCTTTGTCATAACTCATTAAAGAGTAAGAAGAAAAAGGACAAATGGTTCTTACTGACTCTCAAGGGAAAGCTGAGATTGGTTATGTTTAGTGGATAAGAGAAAGAATGGTTAGGTTAGCAACATTTATTTTTTCACACCTACTTTATCACAATGTTGATTTAGACATATATTTTTTAAACTGGGTTTTAGTTTCCAGGTAAACCACACTTAAAGGGTCAAATATCCAAGACATCACAGACAATCAACTCAATGAAAACAACACAAAGCAAAACAAATCACTTTTAGAATTGTACTGCTATAGGGCTGTATTTTTAAAGAATTGAGATGCCCACTAAGCCAGAAAGAGGGCCATTTTATGGCACTACTGCTAAGAAAACAAGAGGAAACTGAATATTGATATTGCTGAAACCAACGTTATTTAGAACTTTTTCTTTCCCTGGAAATAACATCTAGGACTGTGTCGCTTGATATTTCTTGGAGAAAAGTTTTTGGAAAAATTATTTCTTGGGAGGGGAGGAAAAATGCAAGCCGTAGACTGCTAAATTAGTAAAATGTTTCAAATATGCCAAAATTCACATTTCAGAGTTACATGTTGTTGGCTCTAAATAGTCAATGTATTTCTTCACTCAGTAGGCTAAATTGGGGGACTTCTACTATTTTCCATAACTGCTCTCCCAGTTGGTGTCTCTGCTAGGAAGCTGGTAGATTGTAATAGAATGTTGGGCACAACTCCTGGCACCATCATTCCCTTCTACCAGCAGAGAAGTTAGAGTGTCAGGGTTGTGCAGTCTGGGAGGTTAATCTCAACCTGGAAATTGAAGGAGGAAAGATTAACACTTTCGATTTCTGCTGATTTATCAAAGACAACTGTGATGGGTAGACAGGAGCTCATCCCTGGGACGCGGAGCTCAAGCTGACTTAAAAGCCTCAGCTCATCTTGGGTGATCCTAGTCCCCAGGTCAAGGAGCTGTAGACCAGGATTCACCCCCACATTGACATTTGCTGTGCAAAACAGTAAGGATGAAAAGACAATAAGGGGTGTGTGTGTGCTCCAGAATTGTGAGGAAAATATGCAAATAAAAATTATACAGTGTAAGTATTCTCCATAGACATGGCTTTATGCACAGAGAAAGGGCAACTAACTCTACTGGAGGCAGGGACGTCTACAGAGAAGAGGAGCCTGAATGCTGCATGGGAATTTGCCAAGCAGATGAGGTGGGAAGATGGAAAGTGACAGTGGAGGCACTGCTTGGAGCTCCATGGGATGAGCAGAGTGGTGAGATGTCTGGGAGTTTAGGGGCTGAAGAATGCAGTGGCTGAAAAGAGTGGGAAATCTAGGCTCAAGCCAGGTTTTGGAGGATATCGGATGCTCTGGGAAGGACTTTGAGATTTAACTCAAAGAACAGTCAAAGGATTTTAGAAAGGAGCATGATTCTCCCTTTGTCTTAGGAGGGTAGGATCAGTGATGTGGAGAGTGGGTTATAGACGCAGAAGCAGACAGGGAGGCCAGTTAGGGAATGGTTAGAATAATCAACACTCTGAGCTAGGCTAAGGTTGAGCAACTTCTTGGAAGGCAATATTCATCCTTAATTTAAATGCTATTATGCACATATAATGGAGTACTTACTCTAAAAGTATAAACACAATGTTGATCTTGTAATGATGCAGAAGGATGTTTTAGAAAGATATTGTTGGATAACAGTTTGCATAGAAGACAAGCAATGATATTCTAAATCTACATAGAAAAGGAATATAGGATACGAAAATGCCATCAGTAATGGTTTTGCTAGTAGGCTTTTGGATAATCTGGGGAAAAAGCAAGCCAGATGCCCAATAAAGAATGTAATATGCAGGAGATTAGATTGTTTTTTCTCTTCGTATGTAGACCTTTATTGAAACTTAGCGAATAGTCTGGCAATTCAAGGTAAGGGGATGTATGTAAAATGAGAGTAGAGAAGGGTGAAAAGATAGCAAATGGAAATAGAAAATATAAATATGAGAGTGAAAGGTAGAGATGAGATTGTTGAACTGAGAAGAGAAGGCAGGGAGGAATTTAATTTTAACTGTGTTAAAGCTAATCTCTGGATGCTTTTCAAATTGATCCCTATTGTCAGAGTCTAAGAATGTGGTTCCGTGAAGGTATGGTGGCAATTTGGTCTCTTAAGGATCCTTCCAGCTAAGATTTCTTGTATTGCTAGTCTCACTGAACCAGTATATGAAGGAAACAAACTTTATATTATCATACTATTTCAAGTATTTTTTTCCTTAAATATAAACTTTAAGTACTTCAATTTTATAAAACAAAATTGGCCATGGATGTAAGACTAAAATGGATGCTCTTGGAATACAATTTACATGCAATTATGAGGGACCATATTGATTTCACTCAGGATAGGGTTGAGTTTGAAGAGATAGTCAAGGAAAGGAAGACAAGTTTAGACTTGAAAGAAGAAAAGGAAAAGAATGACTCAGGTTAATCTCTGGGAGGATAAAAGTACTTATGGTGATAGATCAATAGTCACGTGCCAACTATTCAGGAAAATGAGGCTCAAGAGGGGCCAATAATAAGTCAGTCAACTATCCATCTTGGGTATTAGGTTTGTGTGGAATCAACTTTTGTAAGGCGCTACGTTCCGGGTCCTAGGATAATCCAAGTTCACCTGCTTTTTCTGGTTAGACTCTTGGCACTGCCTGCTTTATATCTTGATTTCTACCACTCATTCTTTTATTCATGATTATTTTACTTCCTTCCTCTTTTTTTTTTTTTTTTTTTTTTTTTTTTTTTTTTGTGGTTTTTGGCCGGGGCTAGGTTTGAACCCGCCACCTCCGGCATATGGGACTGGCGCCCTACTCCTTGAGCCACAGGCGCCGCCCTACTTCCTTGCTCTTGTTTCTTCATTTTTAAAGGGATAGGACTAGTCTAGATTGCTTAAATAACTGTATATATTAAAACCATGTGACCCTCTCAGTGGATACGTTTGAGCATTCCTGGGGAGAGCTGGGTGGGAAGGCCCAGCTCCCCGGGCTTCTGTGCTTCCCCAGTGCTCCCTGAAGGAGTTCTGCAAAGCCAGGTGTGAAAATCAACCCGGATCTGAGCTTCCCAAAGTCAAGAGAGATTAGTGTGACCTGGAGTATTCTGAGGACAATAAAGACCTTTATGAAGACATTTTGCTTTTTCACACTGTATTTTTAGTTGGTTTTCTTTCTTTCTTTTTTCTTCTTTTTTTGCAATTTTTGGCCAGGGCTGGGTTTGAACCTGCCACCTCTGACAAATGGGGCCTGCACCCTACCCCTTTGAGCCCAGGCGCTGCCCTTAGTTGGTTTTCTTAATAAAAATTGTCATGGCTGTCTTCATCTAGTCATTGGCTACCCAGGATCAGTTCTGGTATTGGAGAAAATGGAAGGTAGCTGTCAGTCAGGAGAGCTTTTTTTCTTACCTGTCACTGTCTTGCTGAGTGATTGTTTGAAAACCTCTCAGGAACTTCATACCTCACTTCCCCCTCACTTTTTCATCAAGATGCTGTGAAGACCTCTGACCAAGCTGTTCACCACTTTGAGATTCTTGGAGAAGAGAAGGAGCTAGGGTCTACCTTTCAAAGTGGCATCTTTGCTTATACTCCATTGAATGGAGCTTCAAACTTTTCTGGACTTTGAAGTCTTTCTGAGTATCTCCTTGTCTTGAAGAATACCCTCAGCCACTTGCCTTCTAACTGCTGGAGTGAAGGAAATTTGTTATTACAGCTTCTGTTGAAAGCATTTTCTGTTGCCATTTTGGTCTTTCCATCTAAACACATTGTGTGAAGTATAGAATTTCTTTTGAAGGAAAACAAATCCTCTGTTGCTCTATCAGAGATGCAAGTCATTTCCAATGGATGACCCCCTCCTTGGCCCAGGGAGGCTGCTGGTTAGCACACACTGCAGAGAGCTTGGAGGAACACTTTATGAGATTGATTCAGGCAGCAGAAACCTCTTAACGCTACAACCTCACTGACCTTTCTGGGGATTCACTCTAAAGCTATATCTGGGACCTCTATTCTGTGACTTTCGAAGTAATATATCTTCATTAGGACTTAGAAGTAAACAATTTTTTGAAAGCTCTAAGAAGGAAGTAGTTGTTTTGAACACAGTGGATTTGATCTTTAGAAAGGTGAACGAACAGCTAACTTTTTGCAGTGAAAGCTAGAGATGAATGAAATGCCTCAGGGCTAAGGCCTCTTCACAACAGGAAGAGGAAGGATTTTAAATCAACGTTCACATAGTTTCCTGGCTAGGAACATTTGCTTAAATCTGGGTGACTTTTTTATAGGTAGTTTTTCTCTTTCACACACAAACCCAACTACAAAACCCCCCAACATTGTTATTTTGCAAACCTGAAAGACTCAGTATCCAGAATACCAAAGGAATATATCTTACAAATTGCTTGGAAAATCTTTACCAATCTGGGTGCAGCCTTTGGGATGACATGCACAGATGGTGACCCAAGATCCATGGGGCCCAATTCTCAAGGCCTTGGCTCCCCCAAACTTAGTTACATCCAGTGAAAAGGAAAATTATATAAAAATGGAGTATTTGCCACCGTACCAAAGTAGGAGCTCAAAATACAAGTTACCTGTATCTCTGACTCCGAGTTTTTGGTCACAGCGGCTATTGTCACAACAGATAGACTTATGTCATGTAAATGAGGAATTCTTCAAGTTTTAGTTTTGTTGATGGAGTTGTGGATCATCCCGGAGGGTTTTGCTGGAAGAATGGAGTCTTGGATCCCTTTTGTTTATTGCAGAAAGGCAGACAAGCTTGGGAACAGATTCTAGAAGAAAAATCAATTTAAGTCTGCAAATCCAAGAAAGCTATTCTGAGTCTTTAACATGTGTCTGAGTTAAATGTGCTCAGACTTACAAAGGAACAAGTTCAAAGATTGACACAAAGACCCTTTGTGAAAACCACAATGACAGAAAAGCTGGAGCCTGCTGTTAATCTTATCTAGGAGATGGCTGGGCTTTCTCTCCCACACATGTGGCCATGTTTCCTGGACTAGGGCAGGATGTGCAGTTGAAAACACAAACCTTTTCTCCAGGCTCTAGATATTTAGAGCCACTGTTCATAAAGCTATAGGCTTGGATTTGTGTGTATTTCATTATCCGCTTTATATAAGAGTTTTATATGTCAAGAATTTATCTCTGCAAGAAGGCTGTCCAGGAAAAAACATCACTTTAGAAGGAGAAACGGAATTGTCAATACCACCCCTGCTTTTCCTGTTTGCTGTAGCATTTCTGGCCCCCCACATGGCTTTAGTCACTCTGAGGGCTCTGACTTTTCCTTTCTGGACTCCGTCTCTACCTTGAAACTCTCTGCTGTGACAGGTGTTGCTTTGGTTTTGTTTTTCATTTGTTGATGTTCATTTTGACCTCTCTGGCTTTCCAAATTTTCTGCCTCTCCTGGCCATTGATCTTAACGAGCAGAAGATCTTAAAATGCACCTGTGTCTAAAACAGGCTTTAATTTTTCTTTATTACACAGAAACATATATTGTAGAAAAGTATACATGAGAATGAATGGAAGAACATATAAAACCAACTACAATTCTATCATCCAGAGGCATCACTCTTAGCCACTTGTTATGTACCATTGTAGGATATATTATCAAAACAGATAATATGAAAATGGAGGTTATTAGAACTGCTTTTCCACTTAGTGAAAATATATCAAACAGATTTCGATATTAACTTCCACAAGCCAACACAGAAGCCTGTATATGCTGTTTAATGGATATACCATAGTTTATTTCACGTCGCCAACATTGTTAGCTTATTTCAATTTTAATGTTTTTAAACACCAATGACTATCCTTTTGGCTACACCTCTGGCAACATCATAATTTTTTTTTTTTCCCTTAGGAAAAATTTCTAGAGGGAATATTGCCAGGATTTTAAGCTTCTAGGTAGATTATAAAACTTCCCTGCAGAATGTTTGCTCCAAATGACTCACCCACCAAAATCCACAAGCCTGGTGCCTTACCTTGTCTTATCTGGATATGGCTTTTTGTGGCTCACATGTTCTTGTCTGGAGAAAGCAAAACAATGTGGAGAATTGAACCAAAAAACCCTGCTAGGAAGTAGGTATTTGGGTTGAAGAGATTGTAGGTCCCATTCTGTTTGACTTACTGTGTCCTCACACTATCCAGTGTGGACAGCTCCACAGGGAGGGAAGGTCGAAAGTGCCAAAGGTTCTCCACCTTGGGGGCCAAATGTAGCTACCTGATTCCTGAGTTCTTTGAAAACGTCTATTCTTTGTAATAGTGCAGATTATATATTATATATATAAAAAAAATCTGGAGTGTGTCCCTGACTACTTTTGGGTTTTCTAAGGGTATTTCAGGGTATGCAGTATCCCTAAGGAACTGAATGACCCAATATATTACCACCTTGTCTCATTAAATGAAGAAAGATGTTTTCCCTTTACAATTAAAATATTACTAAGCTAGTATTAGGAGCTCTGAGAATTAGCTTCATTTCTCAACTCATTGCTGAAATCGGGGATTAAAAATGGCTATTTAAAAACTGTCAGGAATTTGCTTCTGTGCTGCCTGTGAGAATGGAAATGGTGCAGTTCTGCCTTCGTGTTGGGAAGGGATTCAGGGTTACTACAGGGGTGCAATCAGGGTCAAACAGCTGAAGTCAAAAGCCTCAGCTTCTGAGTGTTAGCACTGTTCCTCCCAACCACCATCCCCATGTTCAGTGGCCAGGACTCCAGCCAATGTGATGAGGGCAGACGGGCTGAGAAGAATAACGTATGCAGAGTTTACTTTTCCTTAAATTGAGGACATTTAATATGGCCCAAAATTCTTGTTGAAACTTAGCCACAACGTAATGGTATTAAGAAGTGTGGCCCTCATCCTGAATGGAATCAGCACCCTTATAAATGAGGTATGAGGGTGTGGTCTACCCCTCTGCCACGTGAGGACACAGCAAGAGGCGCCATCTTAGAAGCAGAGAGAGGCCCTCACCAGGCACCAAACTGCTGATGTTTTGATCTTGGACTTCCCAGCCTCCAGAATTGTGAGAAAACAAATTTCAATTCTTTATAAACTACCCAGTACAATATGTATTTGGTTTTCATAACAGGATTGGAGTAACATTTGAGAAAACTGAAAATTATAAATTTTTCTGAATATTTGGTGATATGAAGGAATTAGTATTAGCCCTGGCTAATATTCAGTGGTAAAATTTTTGTTTAAAATTGTGAGATGGGGTGGTGCTTGTGGCTCAAAGGAGTAGGGCACTGACCCCATATGCCTGAGGTGGTGGGTTCAAACCCAGGCCTGGTCAAAAAAAAAAAAAAAAAATTGTGAGATGGCCGTTTTCCTGTAGCATCCTAAAGACCAGTAGATGTGTGAGTGGGTGGGGAGGTGGTGGGAGAAGAGACTGATTCTTGGGGACTGTTTTTTTTTTAAGCATTATAGTTGAGGTCTGAATTCAGGTTTTTCTTTACAGAGTACAGAGGAGCAATCCCCGTGTTTTTGAAGAATCTCTGCTTATTACCTAGGTTTTCTACTGCGTTATGTACAGAACTTATGGGATTCCAGAACACAAATCTTACTACTTAGGGGTTCTCTTACAAAACACAGCATTCCTCATACCCAGAAGCCAGTGACACAAGACTAATAATTGGAAAGGACACGACTTAAAAAAAAAAAAACTTACTGAAAATTGTGTAATTTTACACAATTTAACCCCAAAGGTATTTGTCATTCTAAACATTAAAAAAGTAAAGACTCTTTCGGGGTGAATGGCTAAAGTCGCAATAATAAATGTCAAATAACTTATTAAATGGTAAATCAATCAGCTAAGAAGAAATCTAGAAGTCCTGTAGTAGATTGATTTGATATCGAACGAAGACAATTTATTATAAACGCTATTTCAAGTTAAAAGATCTGAGCCTCTTTAATGATATGATGCTGCCACCTGGTGTTGATTTTGTTTTACTGCAGTGAGATTTGTGGAATTTCAAGTTGGGATGCTTCTGTGAAAGGTTAATTTCCTAGGCAGTATTTATTTGCAGTTTCATTTGAGACTAAGTTGAATAGTATTTCTCATAAAGCAGAAGCTTGAATTATCTTTATGCTTTAATTTTGGTCATAGCATCACTAATGATAAATGACAGATGGGGCATCTGTCAATTACCTTCGGTACATTATAACTTTTTCTCTGTTCTAGTTATTAGAAACAAAGTCACCTTCACAATCATGGTGGTGTCATGGCTTGCCCTAGCAATTGGTGTTTTAAATTGTAAATCATGCTGGAAGCCCTGAAACTTAACTTAGAAATATAAATTTGAGAACAATGAGGAAATGTGGAAGAGGTTGGAAAATTCTGAATGTAGTTGTGGGGGGAGGTCACTTGAAAGATGGAGTTCGAATGCCCCAGGTTTTTAACTACAATCAGAAGCAATCTATCACATCTTGCCCAACGGTAGGTTTTGTTTAGCTCAGATTTTCTTATAAATTGCTCCAGATGCCAACCATAAGAATTTCTGAGGTCTGTTTGAGAATCCAAGTATCTGGACGATGTGCTAACACTCCCAGCTGTATGCTTGTCCAGGGCCTGTGTTTTCCAATTTGCTCCGGTTTCCATCTGATAAGTTTCAATTGCCACCCTAGACTCTGCAGATAACCCTATCTTACAACTTCCAGATTTTAAGGGAAGGTTAAAATTGTGGCTTTCAGAGCTAGAAAGGAGACCCCCAAAGCATATTGTTTAGCCCCTTGAATGAAAGAAAGCTGAGCTTGCCCAAGGTCAATACCTGTGGAGAGCCAGGGCTAAAGCTCGGGCATTCTGGAGCTTTGAGTAGTGGCTTGGGCATGGTTTAGATTTTGGCAAGTCATTTCCCTGTAAGGTGCCTTATTAACCCCAGGGTGCTACCGTAGTTGGGTTCTGGGGAGGTTCTTCTGGGTTGTGAACTGCTGACTTCTCACTCTGTCTGCCCATGGCAGGGTGGGCAAACGAGCTCTCTCAAGCTCTAGAGCAGTGGGTTCTGTCGCGACCCACAGAAACTGTATTAAAGGGTCGGGGCATTAGGAAGGTTGGGAACCACTGCTCTAGAGTAGTGCCACTCATCTGTTCACCCTTGTGTTCTAATCACTTCCCAAAGGCCCCGCCTCTTAATACCACTACCCTGGAGTTTCAATTCCAACTTATGAATTTTGGAGGGACAGAAATGATCATACCATAGCAAGAATTAAAGTCCAATGAATGTTCAGTGTGAAAGTTAGAGACTGAAAGAAATTTCTATGTTAAGGGAGAGAGTAAAATGCACCAAATGCACGTGGAGGAAGAGAACATGTTCAGTAATGAGCCATTGACGAGCTGAGCCTCATCGGCAGTTTCTGAGCTTCACTCCATTGCCTCACACACACATCATGCACTTTGGTTGTGCATGGTCATTGTGGGGTATGCCCAGCGTCCAGCCTACCAGGCCTGGGGACCTTCTACTTCCCTTCCACACAGCCTCATGAGAATGTGGGGCCCCAGCCCTACCCTGCCTGGGGAAGGCATATAACCCCATCTAGGGTTTGAGTCCTGAGCAGAGTGACGTAAGACCAAAAGTGACTGGATTGGACCCCTCCTTTCAGTGATTCTGAGGAAAGTGTCCATTATTTCTCCAGAGCTACATTGGTCTTCCTTTCTATCTGGCAGCTCATCTTGCCCTTCCATTTGATGTATTACTCCACTTCCTTCCAAAATTCTTTTTTCCTTGCTAAAAGTGGCCAGAAGTCTATGTTGCATTCAACCAAAGCCAATATGACATTATTTGGATGTTATGAGGGATGAGGATGAGTTCATAAGGTAGGGGAGAAAGATTTTCCCAGAGTAAACAAAAAGCATGAAAGAGACTATAACACAATGGCTGAGGACTTGATGAGCCCTTGTGAGAGGAAAAGGCTTCATCTCAATTTGCAATGTTTCTCTTTGGTCCCAAGAACTAGGACTTTTCCCTACCTGCACTGTCTCCTGTGTGGGCTCCCCTCTACTGGGACCTCACTTCCAATATTTTTTTTTTTTTTTTTTGAGACAGTCTCATTATGTCACCCTTGGTAGAGTGCTGTGGTGTCACAACTCGCAGCAACCTCAAACTCTTGGGCTTAAGCAATTCTCTTGCCTCCAAGTAGCTGGGACTGCAGGTGCTCGCCACAACACCCGGCTATTTTGTTGTATTTGTCATCGTTGTTTGGCAGGCCCAGGCTGGATTTGAACCCACCAGCTCCAGTGTATGTGGCTGGCGCCCTAGCCACTGAGCTACAGGCGCCGGGCCCACTCTTCCAATTTTTATTGGCCTCATGTTAGTCTGAGACCTTATCCCCCTGTGCCTGGAGAGGTCCTACAAAGATCTGATTGTCTTCCCAGCTTACCTATCTATATCACTAAATTATCACCCAAGCGTTTGCTTATATTTTTAAACCAAGACCTCTCCTGTGCACTCAGGGAAACTCAGTATTTATGAGGTTTTTTGGATTGTTGATGAAGTGGGTGGTATAAAAATAGATCAGTCTCCTTGGGGCTGGGGTAGTTAGGTGAAAGGGTGGAATTTGGGCCTGTGTGTGAACAAAACCTGGATCTACCAGGGGTCCTCAAACTTTTTAAACAGGGGGCCAGTTCACTGCTGGAGGGCCAGACTATAGTTTAAAAAAAAAAGCTATGAACAAATTCCTATGCACATTGCACATACCTTATTTTGAAGTAAAAAAACAAAACGGGATCAAATACAATCACACCACCGCATGTGGCCTGCGGGCCGTAGTTTGAGGACCCCTGAATTCTAGACGATAGAAAGCTCTTAAGGAAGACTCTGGAATTACTAATGGGCCGTTCCATTTCTTGGCTGAGTTTGTTATTCCCCCCAAACCTCTTCGCTGTCTGCTTTCCAAGCTCTCCAAGTTTATTGCATTCCTGTTGAGACCAGCATACTCTCTAATGAGGGCTGAGGGGGTCTGTAGCAGGTGTGGCTAGGTGTTTCCGGTAAGCTATTAGAGGCTGCAGCAGATGTTTCTGGAGCCAGGACCTGGGGAGACTTTCAAATTCATAACCACACCTGGGCCAGAGAAGGACCTTTCTAGGGTGTCCTTGAAATGCTGTTCAAACTGCAGGGAGTTCTGGATGGCACCGACAGGCATCAGGGCATTCACACAGAATTTTTGTGGGTTGCATACTGGAATCCGAAATTTAGTGACCCTCTGACTTTGTAATCAGTAGCCCTTCCCTGTCCATCATGCACCCATCGATCACGACCAAAAAAAGAGAAGAAAAACCACATAGAAATCTTACAGAGCCTCACCCATGTGAGTACTAGTTTCTGAGCTAGTTAGTCCTCTGCTGCTGTTTTCCTACTAAATTATCAATATAGGTTTTAACTTGTGCTCTGTGAATTAATAGTTAAATCACTATCACAAACATAAGTAAATACATAATGCAGAATATTTCCTAAGTTGTGTTTTAGAGTCTGGATTGGAGGGTTATGTATAAAGGACCACTTTCAGGAAGAGTTAATCATTATTTGATGTTTCCAACATGAGAGCTGCCTCCCAAATACATATACAAATGCCCCCAAGTACTGTACATATTCTATTTTTATTTTGAAGTCCTGATATCAATGTGTATGATTCAGCTCTAATAACTACTTTAATTCACTGCTTGAATAACAGAAAATAAAATTGAGCAACAGGGTTGGGTAGAAGCCGTGATTCTGTTAGAGAGCCAGCCCTTCATGCATGGGAGGCTGTGGGATTCCAAAGCTCTTCCTCCAGTGGGTTGTATTTCTTAGATGGAAATACATCTGCGACTGGAAGACAGCTGATCATGGACTGCAGCGACATTAATTCTCAGGGCTGAGAACGTTAATGGCATTGGGTAAGGGCAACAGCAGCAGCAATACCATGCAGTGCCCCTGTCCTCCGTTTCATGTTGTACCTGACTTTTTTTTCTTCTCTCCCTGAAACATTGATTGATTCGGTCACATAGAATGTTTGCTTTCCAGCTGGCAGATCTAATTGTAAATAAACAGCTGCGAGGTGCGTTTAGACAGTGGATGATGTTGGCAGGTACAAGTGTAGGGTGTGTAAGATGATTTAAGGCCTGTGCAGTGAAGTGTGTGGGCGGCTGGGGAGACGCAGCTGGGAGGATTTCAGGCACAGAGTCTTCTGTGGCTCAGTATTATCTCAAGGCTAAGGTCTCCAATTTTAATGTAAAATGAAGACTGGTACATGGATTGTAAGGGTCTGCGATGACAATGGCATGGGCTAAATGAGAAAATAAGTTCTCTATTATCCAGGAGTCGTTGGTGTTGGGCTAATTCTTGAGTATTTCCCCAAACAATGTAGACTTGAGAATTCTGAAGATGGATGTTCAGAGGAGAGGAGCTCTTAGTCTATGGGGAGGAAAAGCAGAAAGAGGGATGGAGGGAGGGGGGTGGGGCCTTGGTGTGTGTCACACTTTGTGGGGGCAAGACATGATTGCAAGAGGGACTTTGCCTAACAATTGCAATCAATGTAACCTGGCTTATTGTACCCTTGATGAATCTCCAACAATTAAAAAAAAAAAAAAAAAAAACAAAGAAAAAAGAAAAAGAAAAAAAAAAAAAGAAGAAAAAAAAGCTGGTTCTATGCCTGTAATAACAGTTGTTAGAGTGCCGGCCACATACACCCAGACTGGTGGGTGGGAGCCTGGCCTGGGCCAGCTAAACAATAACTGCAACAAAAAATAGCCAAGCATTGTGGCTATTTTTTGGGAGGCTGAGGTGAGAGAATTACTTAAGCCCAAGAGTTGGAGGTTGCTGTGAGCTGTGACACCATAGCACTCTACTGAGAGCAACATAGTAAAACTGTCTCAAAAAAGCTATGACCTTGGTACACATCACTGCTCTAGTCATATAAGGATCTGACCTTATATAGCACAAGGGAATAGAATATTTCCTAAGTCACTTGTGTTTTAGAGTCTGGACAAACAACTCTGTAAACCCAGGGAGGAACCCTGCAAGTGTCAGCTGTTATCATTGGTATCAGCCAAAGTTGTGACCCTGCACACATCACCCGAGCCAAAGCTCTCCAGCAATTGTCCTCCTTGTTCTTGGTGGGGGACCGCCAGTGAACAGCACCCTGCCTGCCAGTTCTGATATCTGTGCCTTCCACATTGATCTTTTCGGAGTAGAGATGTCCTTTTCCATGGCTCAGAGCAATCTTTTTTTTTTTTTTTGAGACAGGGTCTCACTTTGTCACCCTTGGTAGAGTGCTGTAGCGTCACAGCTCACAGCAACCTCCAGCTCTTGGGCTTACGTGATTCTCTTGCCTCAGCCTCCTGAGTAACTGGGACTACAGGCGCCAAGCCCAACGCCTGGCTATTTTGTTGCAGTTTGGCCTGGGCCGGGTTTCAACCCACTACCCTCAATATATGGGGCCAGTGCCCAGCTCAGAGCAATCTTAACCTCCCCTCATCCTATCTCCATTCATACCTAGGTGGGGAGTAGGTGCTTGGATAGCTAAAAGATGAATGTTGGTGTGGCAGAGAGAATTCTCATGGCTGGCTGAGGTGGGACCAAGGTGGCACTGGGTGGAGCAAGGTCAAAATTGTCGTTCAACCTAGGATAGTGGTGAGATAACCCTGCAGCCCCCCAGCCTTGCCCATTGCAGAATGAAGGCTGAGAATCGTGCTTTAAAACTACAGTCCTCAATCTCTGGGCTGAGGGCCAGTATTGGTCCATTTGTGGCCTGTTAGGAACCAGGCTGCACAGCAGGGGGTGAACAACAGGCAATCAGAACCTCATCTCTAATTACAGCTGTACCCCGTGGCTGGCATCAGTGCCTGAGCTGCCTCCTGTCAGATTCCCTGCACCCCATCCATGGAAAAATTGTCTTCTGCTGGCACATTAAAGGTCAACCAACTTTCCCTGGAAGGAACTGTTTTCTTTCCAAAAACATCTTCTCTCAGGGAAGGGCAAGTTATCTAATTCAGTCACCACAACCCCACAATGGGGAAGTTACTTTTACCTGCAATCTGGATTGAAATCAAATCTGGGCACCAGGGAGGCGGAGCAAGATGGCAGCCGAGTAACAGCTTCCTTGCATCTGGGCACCGTGAGTCTGGGGAGATAGGACTCCAGGCGTCTCTGGCTGGTGAGAACTGCCTATCATCACTCCTATGAGGATACAGGGAGTCAGCGAGAGACTTCTGGACCCCAAGAGGAGGACTAAATCCGTGGAAAACCGGCAAGTGGTCGCGTGTGTTCAATCCGTCTAAACCCGCCCACAACTGTAAGTTCAGTAGCAGCGAGACTGCAAACCAGAAAGGCCTTACCTGTGAACTGTTTTGATGTCCTTGGACTTGGCACTGAGTTGAACTGCCTTGGGGAAGGCCTGAGCGGGAGTGCGAGAACTTTGGCCGTTGTCTAGGGCCCCAGTCTGAGCCGCTGAGCCAGACGGAGCTAATAGTGTTTGGCAGTGGGTCACACGGATCCATTGTCAGCGATCTGCCCCGGCAAGCTCCGCCCTCAGGGTCGCAGAGCTAGAAACGGGTGGGAGCTGGTAACCCAGCAACCAAGTAGCCTAAGGGTGGGGTCTGAGCCGCCTTGCAGCCCTAACCCTCAGGGGCAGAGTGAGACCGGTTTTGGCACACTGAGTAAGTGGATAGCCACTTCAGCAGCAATTCCAGCAAGAAAGCTGGGAAAGCTTCTGCTCAACAAGTTTACAAGTTCGAAGTGCCTTTTAAGTAGGCTGAAGAGAGATTCAGGGTGTCTACCTGCTGGGGTTTGAGTAATCAGCAGCCTCCAGTCGTATCTGAACTGTGACTAACATCTCATACCCCAGAAGACCACGTGTTGCCCAGACAATATTCAATAACATATACAAACTGCTTTGTTTTTGGTTGTGTATTTTTTTCTTTCTTTTTTTGCTTGGTTGTTTTTTTTGTTTGTTTATTTTGACATTGCTGATATTCTTTTGTTTTTTTAATTTCAATCTTTTCCACACAGATCCCTTTTTCTTTCTCAATTTTCCTAGTTTAATTATAATTTCCCATTGCTGCTTTTTTTAATAACTTCAACTTCATTTTTGCTAGTGTTTCCACCGATATAATTTGGTTTTTCACCCAATTTTATCCCTGTAAAGTTTTCTGTTTGCTTCTTTTGGTTTGATTTATAGCATTTTTGTCTTTCCTCTCTACTTGGTGGAGGTGGGGTACTGTGTCTGATCAGGTTAGCAAAGAGCTGCTGACCTCAAGGGAACCACGCAACTGGGCACCCCCAGAAGGTGGGGTTTTTTAAGGTTGTGTCAAAGTACCCTACTGTACACCTATATTGCCCTGTCTCCCTCTTTCTGTGCCTCTCTTCTTTTTGTCAATATTCCTTATACCCACCCCCTCTCCTTTCTCTATCTTTCTTTTTTTCTTATCACTCGGTCCTCCTTTCTTTCATCCCCTTTTTTTTTTGCTCTTCAACCTTCTCACCCTTCTGGTCCTGTAACCTTTAGTCCACAGGCATAAGAACTTAAAGAGCAAGAGGAAGTGAAAGGAAAATTAGGGCAAGCAAACAGATAAAAGAAATCACTCATGAGGAAGAATCAGCAGAAAACTCCAGGCAACATGAAGAACCAGTCTAGAACAACCCCACCAAGGGACCATGAGGTAGCTACTGCAGATGATTCCACCAGTATAGAAATGTTAGGAATGACAGAAAGGGAATTTAGAATACACATGTTGAAAACAATGAAAGAAATGATGGAAACAATGAAGGAAATTGCTAATAAAGTGGAAAATAACCAAAAGGAAATCCAAAAACAGAATCAAATAAGAGATGAACGATATGAAGAATATAAAAAGGATATAGCAGACCTGAAGGAACTGAAACAGTCAATTAGGGAACTTAAAGATGCAATGGAAAGTATCAGCAACAGGTTAGACCATGCAGAAGAAAGAATTTCAGAGGTAGAAGACAAAGTTCTTGAGATAACTCAGACAGTAAAAGAGGCAGAAAAGAAGAGAGAGAAAGCAGAACGTTCACTGTCAGAATTATGGGACTTTATGAAGCGTTCCAACATACGAGTTATAGGAATTCCAGAAGGGGAAGAAGAATGCCCCAGAGGAATGGAAGCCATACTAGAGAATATTATAAAAGAAAATTTCCCAAACATCACCAAAGATTCTGACACACTGCTTTCAGAGGGATATCGGACCCCGGGTCGCCTCAACTCTAACCGAGCTTCTCCAAGACACATTGTGATGAACCTGTCCAAAGTCAAGACAAAAGAAAAGATTCTGCAAGCTGCCAGGAGTAAGCGCCAGTTGACCTACAGGGGCAAATCCATCAGAGTTACCACAGACTTCTCTAATGAAACTTTCCAAGCAAGAAGACAATGGTCATCTACCTTTAATCTACTTAAACAGAACAATTTTCAGCCCAGAATTCTGTACCCTGCTAAGCTAAGCTTCAAAATTGACGGAGAAATCAAATCATTTACGGATATACAAACATTGAGGAAATTCGCCACAACAAGACCAGCTCTACAGGAAATACTTCAACCTGTTCTGCACACTGACCACCACAATGGATCAGCAGCAAAGTAAGAACTCAGAAACCAAAGGACAGAACCTAACCTCCACACTGATGCAAAAGATAAAACTAAGCAATGGACTCTCACCAAATAAGACGAATAGAATACTACCACACTTATCCATTATCTCAATAAATGTTAATGGCTTGAATTCCCCACTGAAGAGACATAGATTGGCTGACTGGATTAAAAAACACAAGCCATCCATTTGCTGTCTGCAAGAAACACACCTGGCTTCAAAAGACAAATTAAAGCTCCGAGTCAAGGGTTGGAAGACAATTTTTCAGGCAAATGGAATTCAGAAGAAAAGAGGAGTTGCAATCTTATTTTCAGATACATGTGGATTTAAAGCAACTAAAGTCAAAAAAGACAAAGATGGTCACTTTATATTGGTCAAGGGAAAACTACAACAAGAAGACATTTCCATTCTAAATATTTATGCACCCAATTTAAATGCTCCCAGATTCTTGAAGCAGACCTTACTCAGTCTGAGCAATATGATATCTGATAATACCATCATAACAGGGGACTTTAACACACCTCTTACAGAGCTGGACACATCCTCTAAACAGAAATTAAACAAAGATGTAAGAGAATTAAATGAGACCCTAGACCAACTATGCTTGATAGACGTGTATAGAACACTCCACCCCAAAGATAAAGAATATACATTCTTCTCATCACCCCATGGAACATTCTCCAAAATTGATCATATCCTGGGACACAAAACAAATATCAACAGAATCAAAAGAATTGAAATTTTACCTTGTATCTTTTCAGACCATAAGGCACTAAAGATGGAACTCAACTCTAACAAAAATGCTCAACCCCACCCAAAGGCATGGAAATTAAACAATCTTCTGTTGAATAACAGATGGGTGAAGGAAGAAATAAAACAGGAAATCATTTACTTCCTTGAGCATAACAACAATGAAGACACAAGCTACCAAAACCTGTGGGATACTGCAAAAGCAGTTTTGAGAGGAAAATTCATCGCTTTAGATGCCTACATTCAAAAAACAGAAAGAGAGCACATCAACAATCTCACAAGAGATCTTATGGAATTGGAAAAAGAAGAACAATCTAAGCCTAAACCCAGTAGAAGAAAAGAAATATCCAAAATCAAATCAGAGATCAATGAAATTGAAAACAAAAGAATCATTCAGAAAATTAATGAAACAAGGAGTTGGTTTTTTGAAAAAATAAATAAAATAGATAAACCATTGGCCAGACTAACTAGAAATAGAAAAGTAAAATCTCTAATAACCTCAATCAGAAACGATAAAGGGGAAATAACAACTGATCCCACAGAGATACAAGAGATCATCTCTGAATACTACCAGAAACTCTATGCCCAGAAATTTGACAATGTGAAGGAAATGGATCAATATTTGGAATCACATCCTCTCCCTAGACTTAGCCAGGAAGAAATAGACCTCCTGAACAGACCAATTTCAAGCACTGAGATCAAAGAAACAATAAAAAAGCTTCCAACTAAAAAATGCCCTGGTCCAGATGGCTTCACTCCAGAATTCTATCAAACCTTCAAGGAAGAGCTTATTCCTGTACTGCAGAAATTATTCCAAAAAATTGAGGAAGAAGGAATCTTCCCCAACACATTCTATGAAGCAAACATCACCCTGATACCAAAACCAGGAAAAGACCCAAGCAAAAAGGAGAATTTCAGACCAATCTCACTCATGAATATAGATGGAAAAATTCTCAACAAAATCCTAGCCAATAGATTACAGCTTATCATCAAAAAAGTCATTCATCATGATCAAGTAGGCTTCATCCCAGGGATGCAAGGCTGGTTTAACATACGCAAGTCCATAAACGTTATCCACCATATTAACAGAGGCAAAAATAAAGATCACACGATCCTCTCAATAGATGCAGAAAAAGCATTTGATAAAATCCAGCATCCTTTTCTAATTAGAACACTGAAGAGTATAGGCATAGGTGGCACATTTCTAAAACTGATTGAAGCTATCTATGACAAACCCACAGCCAATATTTTACTGAATGGAGTAAAACTGAAAGCTTTTCCTCTTAGAACTGGAACCAGACAAGGTTGTCCTCTGTCTCCTTTACTATTCAACGTAGTGCCGGAAGTTCTAGCCAATACAATTAGGCAAGACAAGGAAATAAAGGGAATCCAAATGGGAGCAGAGGAGGTCAAACTCTCCCTCTTTGCTGATGACATGATCTTATACTTAGAGAACCCCAAAGAGTCAACCACAAGACTCCTAGAAGTCATCAGAAAATACAGTAATGTTTCAGGATATAAAATCAATGTCCACAAGTCAGTAGCCTTTGTATACACCAATAACAGTCAAGATGAGAAGCTAATTAAGGACACAACTCCCTTCACCATAGTTTCAAAGAAAATGAAATACCTAGGAATATACCTAACGAAGGAGGTGAATGGACCTCTATAAAGAAAACTATGAAATCCTCAGAAAGGAAATAGCAGAGGATATTAACAAATGGAAGAACATACCATGCTCATGGATGGGAAGAATCAACATTGTTAAAATGTCTATACTTCCCAAAGCAATCTACCTATTCAATGCCATTCCTATCAAAGTACCTAGATCGTACTTTCAAGATTTGGAAAAAATGATTCTGCGTTTTGTATGGAACCGGAAAAAACCCCGTATAGCTAAGGCAGTTCTTAGTAACAAAAATAAAGCTGGGGGCATCAGCATACCAGATTTTAGTCTGTACTACAAAGCCATAGTGCTCAAGACAGCATGGTACTGGCACAAAAACAGAGACATAGACACTTGGAATCGAATTGAACACCAAGAAATGAAACTAACATCTTACAACCACCTAATCTTTGATAAACCAAACAAGAACTTACCTTGGGGGAAAGACTCCCTATTCAATAAATGGTGTTGGGAGAACTGGATGTCTACATGTAAAAGACTGAAACTGGACCCACACCTTTCCCCACTCACAAAAATTGATTCAAGATGGATAAAGGACTTAAATTTAAGGCATGAAACAATAAAAATCCTCAAAGAAAGCATAGGAAAAACACTGGAAGATATTGGCCTGGGGGAAGACTTCATGAAGAAGACTGCCATGGCAATGGCAACAACAACAAAAATAAACAAATGGGACCTCATTAAACTGAAAAGCTTCTGTACAGCTAAGGAGACAATAACCAAAGCAAAGAGACAACCTACACAATGGGAAAGGATATTTGCATATTTTCAATCAGACAAAAGCTTGATAACCAGGATCTATAGAGAACTCAAATTAATCCACATGAAAAAAGCCAACAATCCCTTATATCAATGGGCAAGAGACATGAATAGAACTTTCTCTAAAGACGACAGACGAATGGCTAACAAACACATGAAAAAATGTTCATCATCTCTATATATTAGAGAAATGCAAATCAAAACAACCCTGAGATATCATCTAACCCCAGTGAGAATGGCCCACATCACAAAATCTCAAAACTGCAGATGCTGGCGTGGATGTGGAGAGAAGGGAACACTTTTACACTGCTGGTGGGACTGCAAACTAGTACAACCTTTCTGGAAGGAAGTATGGAGAAACCTCAAAGCACTCAACCTAGACCTCCCATTCGATCCTGCAATCCCATTACTGGGCATCTACCCAGAAGGAAAAAAATCCTTTTATCATAAGGACACTTGTACTAGACTGTTTATTGCAGCTCAATTTACCATTGCCAAAATGTGGAAACAGCCTAAATGCCCACCAAGCCAGGAATGGATTAACAAGCTGTGGTATATGTATACCATGGAATACTATTCAGCCATTAAAAAAAATGGAGACTTTACATCCTTCGTATTAACCTGGATGGAAGTGGAAGACATTATTCTTAGTAAAGCATCACAAAAATGGAGAAGCATGAATCCTATGTACTCAATCTTGATATGAGGACAATCAATGACAATTAAGGTTATGGGGGGGGAAGCAGAAAGAGGGATGGAGGGAGGAGGGTGGGGCCTTAGTGTGTGTCACATTTTATGGGGGCAAGACATGATTGCAAGAGGGACTTTACCTAACAATTGCAATCAGTGTAACTGGCTTATTGTACCCTCAATGAATCCCCAACAATAAAAAAAAAAAAAAAATCTGGGCACCAAAGCCCATATTCTCTGGTTCAGACACTTTCTAGAAGCAGAATCTTTTCTCAGCCAGACTTCTCAGAGTAGCTGTGTGCGTAAGTATAGAGAAGGAAGACACTTTATACAGAAACTGTCACATTCTAGCTTATAAAAAGCTGTTGGCCTGGGCTTAATTTATACTCCAGAAACAGCCTGATGATCTGCAATGATGAGAATTTGACTCCATAATCTGAATTTACTTAACAAGATAATGAAATATTTAAAGTCAGTTCATTTGGAGGCTAGTGGGGAGTGTAGATAGCACACTCAGAGATCTCCGTCCCTGTACTACGTATTAGTATGCACGGCAGCACAGTCTTCATTTTGGTTATAGCTGTTTGTTCAGTTCTCATATCTCTGCATTTGCCATGGCAATTAGGGCTGGAAGGAGCTTGTGGTGTCCTTGGAACTGAGAGAGAAGAGAAATTATGACACTAAATAATACAAAATGGGCCTAGTCCTCATTGCAGTACAAGCCACTCGGAAAAGTTAATTATCTTACAGCCTATTTCCTGAGTTGGATTAACTTTAGGCCTAATTTTACACTGCAGGCATTCTATACTGTTTTTGCAAGGTCCAAAGGAATGTGAGATAGAAAATCTCAGGTTGTGGTCTTGAATCATAAAGGATCATTACCTGTAGTTAAATGGCCACATGAAATAGTAATGTGTAGGTGGCAAATGGTATTTTGAAGAGCAAAAACGATAATTATACTATTCATATAAGGCATCTATAATTTCTTTTAAACATCAGTAGAACTGAGAGTTGCCAGTATATCTGATGCAGGAAATACAAATGTATAAACCCCAAATCCAAGACCTAAGACATTGTTTTCTAAAAACTGATAGTTTTTTATTGCTGGAGCTTGAGTATATATTTATTCTTTAAAAATAATTTTTTTTTTTTTTTTCCCTTCAGTTTTTAGCCGGGGCTGGGTTTGAACCCACAACTTCCGGTATATGGGGCAGGTGCCCTACTCCTTTGAGCCACAGGTGCTGCCCAATCTTTTTTTTTTTTTAATTTTTTTTTTTTTATTAAATCATAACTGTATACATTGATATGATCATGGGGCATCATACACTCGCTTCATAGACCATTTGACACATTTTTATCACAGTGGTTAACATAGCCTTTCCGGCGTAATCTCAGTTACTGTGCCAAAACATTTACATTCTACATTTACCAAGTTTCGCAAATACCCCTGTAATATGCACCACAGGTGTGATCCCACCGATCCCCCTCCCTCTACCCACCCCCCCCCCTCTTTCCCACTTCCCCCTATTAAGTTGTAGCTGGGTTATAGCTTTCATGTGAGAGTCCCAAATTAGTTTCATAGTAGGGCTGTGTACATTGGGGACTTTTTCTTCCATTCTTGAGATACTTTACTAAGAAGAATATGTTCCAGCTCCATCCATGTAAACATGAAAGAGGTAAAGTCCCCATCTTTCTTTAAGGCTGCATAGTATTCCATGGTATACATATACCACAATTTATTAATCCATTCGTGGATCGATGGGCATTTGGGCTTTTTCCATGACTTAGCTATTATGAATTGGGCTGCAATAAACATTCTGGTACAAATATCTTTGTTATGTTGTGATTTTTGGTCTTCTGGGTATATGCCCAGCAGAGGAATTACAGGATTGAATGGCAGATCTATTTTTAGATCTCTGAGTGTTCTCCATATATCTTTCCAAAAGGAATGTATTAATTTGCATTCCCACCAGCAGTGCAGAAGTGTTCCCTTTTCTCCGCATCCACGCCAACATCTCTGGTCTTGAGATTTTGTGATATAGGCAAGTCTCATTGGAGTTAGATGATATCTCAAAGTAGTTTTGATTTGCATTTCTCTGATGATTAAAGATGATGAGCATTTTTTGATATGTCTGAAGGCCATGCGCCTGTCGTCTTCAGAGAAGTTTCTCTTCAAATCCCTTGCCCAGCCTGCGATGGGATCCCTTGTTTTTTTCTTGCTGATGCGTTTGAGTTCTCTGTGGATTGTGGTTATTAAACCTTTGTCAGAGATATACCCTGCAAATATCTTCTCCCATTCTGAGGGCTGTCTGCTTGCTTTGCTTACTGTGTTCTTAGCTGTGCAGAAGCTTTTTAGTTTGATCAAGTCCCAGTAGTGTATTTTTGAAGCTGCTTCAATTGCCCAGGGGGTTCTCCTCATGAAATACTCACCCAGACCAATTTCTTCAAGGGTTTTCCCTGCATTCTCCTCTAGTATTTTTATAGTTTCATGTCTTAAGTTTAAATCTTTAATCCAATGAGAGTCTATCTTAGTTAATGGTGAAAGGTGTGGGTCCAATTTCAGTCTTCTGCAGGTTGCCAGCCAGTTCACCCAGCACCATTTGTTAAATAGGGAATCTTTTCCCCACTGAATGTTTTTAATTGGCTTGTCAAAAATCAAATAGTGGTAAGTAGCTGGATTCATCTCTTGGTTCTCTATTCTGTTCCAGATATCTACTTCTCTGTTTTTGTGCCAATACCATGCTGTTTTAATCACTATCGATTTGTAGTAAAGTCTGAGGTCTGGTAGTGTGATTCCTCCTGTTTTGTTTTTATTTCTGAGTAATGTCTTGGCTATTCGAGGTTTTTTCTGATTCCATATAAAACGAAGTAATGTTTTTTCAAGATCTTTAAAATATGACAGTGGAGCTTTAATAGGGAGTGCGTTGAAATTATATATTGCTTTGGGTAGTATGGACATTTTGATAATGTTGATTCTTCCCAGCCATGAGCATGGTATGTTTTTCCATTTGTTAACATTTTCAGCTATTTCTTTTCTTAGAGTTTCATAGTTCTCTTTATAGAGATCTTTCACGTCTTTTGTTAGGTAAATTCCCAAATATTTCATCTTCTTTGGCACTACTGTGAATGGGATAGAGTCCTTAACCGCTTTTTCAATTTGACTGTTGTTGGTGTATATAAAGGCTACCGATTTATGAATGTTGATTTTGTAACCTGAGACGCTGCTGTATTCCTTGATCACTTCTAGGAGTTTTGTAGTAGAGTCCCTAGTGTTTTGCAGATACACAATCATATCATCTGCGAAGAGCGAAAGTTTGATCTCTTCTGACCCTATATGGATACCCTTGATCGCCCTTTCTTCCCTAATTGCGGTGGCTAAAACTTCCATTACAATGTTGAAAAGCAATGGAGACAATGGGCAGCCTTGTCTGGTTCCTGATCTGAGTGGAAATTATTCCACTTTAACTCCATTCAATATGATATTGGCTGTGGGTTTGCTGTAGATGGCCTCTATCAGTTTAAGGAAAGTCCCTTCTAGACCAATTTTCTTGAGTGTTCTGATCATGAAGGGATGCTGGATATTATCAAAAGCTTTTTCTGCATCAATTGAGAGAATCATATGGTCTTTGTTTTTTAATTTGTTTATGTGCTGAATTACATTTATAGATTTACGTATATTGAACCAGCCTTGAGACCCTGGGATAAAACCGACTTGGTCATGATGTATAATTTGTTTGATGTGTTGCTGGATTCTGTTTGTTAGGATCTTGTTGAATATTTTTGCATGTATATTCATTAGTGATATTGGTCTATAATTTTCTTTTCTTGTTGGGTCTTTTCCTGGTTTGGGGATCAGGGTGATGTTTGCTTCATAGAACGTGTTGGGTAGTCTTCCTTCTTTTTCTACATTTTGGAACAGGTTGAGTAATATAGGTACTAATTCCTCTTTAAAGGTTTGGTAGAATTCTGACGTGAAACCATCTGGTCCCGGGCTTTTCTTTTTAGGGAGGTTTTGTATAGTTGATGCTATTTCTGAACTTGATATGGGTCTGTTCAACATTTCCACTTGATTCTGGTTAAGTCTTGGAAGGTGGTGTGCTTCCAAGTATCGGTCTATTTCCTTCAGATTTTCATATTTCTGAGAATAAAGTTTCTTGTAATATTCATTAAGGATTTTTTTGATTTCTGATGAGTCTGTGGTTATTTCGTCTTTGTTGTTTCTGATTGATGATATTAGAGATTTTACTCTTTTTTTCCTGATTAGGTTGGCCAGAGGTTTGTCTATTTTATTGACCTTTTCAAAAAACCAGCTTTTTGATTTATTGATCTGTTGTATTATTCTTTTGTTTTCAATTTCATTTAATTCTGCTCTAATTTTGGTTATTTCTTTTCTTCTACTGGGTTTGGGGTTGGAACGTTCTTCCTTTTCCAGTTGCTTGAGATGTCCCATTAAGTTGTTAACTTCCTCTCTTTCCGTTCTCTTGAGGAAGGCTTGCAGTGCTATAAATTTCCCTCTTAGAACTGCCTTTGTGGTGTCCCAGAGGTTCTGATAGTTTGTGTCTTCATTGTCATTTTGTTCCAAAAAATTGGCGATTTCTTTCTTAATCTCATCTCTGACCCAGCTATCATTCAGCATAAGGTTATTTAACTTCCATGTTTTTGTATGGGTATGCAGATTCCTGTTGTTACTCAATTCAAGTTTTATTCCATGATGGTCCGAGAAGATGCATGGAATAATTTCTATTCCTTTAAATTTACTGAGGTTAGACTTGTGACCTAAAATGTGGTCAATTTTGGAGTAAGCTCCGTGGGCTGATGAGAAGTACGTGTATTCAGTTTTGTTGGGATGAAATGTTCTGTAGATGTCTGCTAAATCTAAATATTGGATGGTTAGGTTTAAATCTAAGATTTCTTTGCTCAGCTTCTTTCTGGAGGATCGATCCAACATTGCCAAGGGAGTGTTGAAATCTCCGATTATGGAGCTGGAGGAAATCAAGTTACTCATGTCTGTTAGAGTTTCTCTTATAAATTGAGGTGCATTCTGGTTGGGTGCATAGATATTAATAATTGAGATCTCATCATATTGAGTATTACCCTTAACAAATATGAAGTGACCATTCTTGTCCTTCCTTACTTTTGATGGTTTAAAGCCTACTGTATCTGCAAATAAAATTGCAACACCTGCTTTTTTTTGATTACCATTTGCCTGAAATATGGATGACCATCCTTTCACCCTGAGTCTGTATTTGTCTTTTAAGTTGAGATGTGACTCTTGTATGCAACAAATATCTGGCTTGAGTTTTTGTATCCAGTCAGCTAACCTATGTCTCTTTAAAGGACAGTTTAAGCCATTCACACTGATGGAGAGTATTGATAAGTCTGGTGGAATTTTGGGTATCGAGTTTTTCAAAGGTCCAGTGGACATTTTTAATCCTTTCACCAGTGTGGAAGTTGGAGTTTGATCCGAAGTTTCTGAGTGAGTTTACTTTTGTGGTATAGGATTGGGTTGGTCATTGTGGAGGATAGGTCTGAGAATATCCTGAAGAGCTGGTTTACTTATGGCAAATTTTTTCAACATATGAATGTCATTGAAGTATTTAATTTCTCCATCATAGATGAAACTCAGTTTAGCTGGATACAAGATCCTGGGTTGAAAGTTTTTTTGCTTTAGGAGATTAAAAGTTGATGACCAGCCTCTTCTGGCTTGAAAAGTTTCAGCAGAGAGATCTGCAGTTATTCTAATATTCTTACCTTTGTACATTATAGTTTTCTTTTGCCGGGCTGCTTTGAGAATCTTCTCTTTCATGTTAACTTTAGTGAAGCTAATTATGATATGTCTGGGGGATGACTTATTGGGGTTGAATCGTGCTGGGGTTCTGAAGCTGTCTGCTATCTGAATTTCAGATTCTCTAGGCATGTCTGGAAAATTTTCTTTCATAATTTCATGCAGAAGGGCCTCTGTGCCCTTGGAGGCCACTTCATCGTTCTCAGAAATTCCTATAATTCTTATGTTGCTTTTTTTTCGAATTATCTGAGAGTTCTCTGAGTGAGTGATCTGTTTTTGCTCTCCATTTCTCTTCCTCTTTGAGAGATTGGGAGCGTTCGAAGACTTTATCTTCAATGTCAGAAATCCTTTCTTCTGCTTGCTCCATTCTGTTACTGAGGGATTCTACTGTATTTTTCATATCTTTGAGGGCTGTAAGTTCTTGCTTCAGTGTGTCTAAGTTTTTGGTGGTTTTGTCTTTAAATTCGTTAAATTCTTGAGACAATTTTTGAATTTCTCCTCGAATTCCTAATTCCATTTTATTAATCTTGTCTGCAATCCAAATTCTGAATTGGATTTCTGACATCTCAGCTAGTTGTTTATGAATGGGATCTTCAATCACATCTGCCGTATCTTTTCTTGCAGGGGTTGATCTATTCTGGTTATTCATGTTACCAGAGTTTTTCCGCTGATTCCGCCCCATGGTTATTTTACTCCCTTTGGTTTTTCCCCTGGGGTTTTATCGAGGGCCCGTACAGTGTTGTGGCCTGAGAAACTGGGGCCCTGTCTGGTGTGGTGGAGCAAAGTGGTTCTGTCTTGTTTTCAGCTGGTTTCTGTTCGATCCTATTGCAACTTCTACTCTGGCTTGAAGTCTCAGCTGTGTGGAAAAATCAGCAATTAAGTCACCCTGCCTGCCCACCTCTGGCCCCAGTTGGAAAAGGAGAATCAAACCTTCCTACAACCGCACTCCCAGGGCACCGCCTGAAAAGTCCTCAGTCTATTAGCCCAGTTCAAAAGGTCCAAATCAACTGTCTCAATCGGCCCTTGTCTCGGGTGGGAGAGTTCAAGAGGTCTCTGGGAACTGGATCACAGGGGCCTGGTGACTCCTCTGACAAGGCTCACCCCAGTGCAGCGTGGAGTCAGGAGGAGCCACCCAGGAAACAGAGCAGTCTAGGAAGGTTGACGTCTCCTTCCCCACTTTGCCCCTCCGTCGGACCCAGTCACTGGTATCTCTGCAGATGGCTAACTCAGTTGCCTGCAGTGAACAGACACTCCAGGGGTTTGCACCTGCCTGAATCGCAAGGAAGTCTGCCAGGCCCCCGCAGACTGCCGCTATCTAGCAGGAGGAGATGGGGCCTGACATCTTTGAGTGTTTGATGCAGGTGATGGGAAGGAGGTGTTCGCTCAGGCTTAGCCCCGTCCCTGATGGATGCTGCTAACAGAACAGAACAGACAACTTTGCGGGGTTCTGTCTCTGTTCCTGTCGAAATCGCCTACAGAAGATGGGCTGTTTTGAGTTCAAACGTCTTTGCTGCTGGAGGTTTGCATCCGATCACCTCTCTGGGTCGGCCCCGCCCTGGAAGCTTCCCGGGTTTGTGAGCAGTGTTAGGAAATCCCCCGCTCACCGGTGGCCTCCTCTGGTTGCCCAGGGAGACAGGGGGTGTGCCCTCAGAATATCCAGAAGTGAGCGTTCTGCCGTTAAAGAAAAAACGGCTGTTGATCTACCTCCAGGGAACTGCTGCTCTGGTGTGGGCGCTCAGGCGACCCTTTTCTCCTCTGTCTCGCGCCCCAGAGTCAGCACTGAGCGGCCGCAGTTTATGCTGGGTCCACACCCCTCAAGAGATCCCCCAAGAGTCAGAACTCTTGGGGGATAGGCCCCCAGACCCCGATTGGGAGTGGGGGGGGAAGCTAGTGTTTCATTCAGTTTTACGCAACAATACGGCCCCGGGAGGGTTCCTGCACTGCACCGCAGGGAAGTGCCGCCAAGGCTTGATTTCCCCTCAGCAGAGTGCCCTCTCCTCGCTCACGTGTCCCAGAGTCAGCGCTGACCTGACGCAGCTCAGGCACTGTGCACTCCCCTCGAGAAATCACCCAAGGATCCGAACTCCTGGGGGATAGGCCCTCAGAGCCCGAGTGAGAGTAGGGGCTCTCAGCTCTCAGCGGGGAAGCTAGAGTCTTATTCAGTCTTGTGCCCCGTAATGTTGCCCGGGGAGGGTTGCTGCACTGCACCGCAGGGAAGTGCCGCGAGGCGTGACTCCCCCTCAGCCCGGTGCCCTCTCCTCACTCGCGCACCTCAGAGTCAATGCTGACCAGTCGCAACTCGGGGACTGTCCACTCCCCTTGAGAAATCACCCAAGGATCCGAACTGCTGGGGGACAGGCCTCCAGACCTCAGTGGGCGGGAGGGGAGTGCCGGGAGGGTTGCCGGCGAAGGATTCCCAAAGTTTTATTCAGTTTTATGCCTGGCAGGAGAACGCCACGGCACCCCAGTAGGGGAGGTAGGTCCAGTTTTTAGAAGGTCTCTCCCGTGGAGTGTAGTGGGAGGGCCTTTAATTTCTGCCCGCTTGTTTAATTGTGGGGCTCTAGAGCCAGTCTCATGGGGGAGGGGTACTCCCGTCCGCTTGGTGGTGGATTTTGTACCTTTTGTTTGCATCCTTATGATCACAGCTTGCCTCAGCGGTGTTGATTTGTGTTCTTCAACCTTCTCTCTTGGTGAGGCTCAAGTCCACCAGGATACTTACTAAATTCCTGTCCCTTAACTCTCCTTCTGGACGGGAGCCTCTGTTGAAAGCTGGCTTCAGTCCGCCATCTTGTCTCCCTCCCCCGATCATTAGGTCTTCAACTTTCTTACACAGCTCTTCAGCACTTTTGGAGGTTTGCTGTTCATTTCCCTCTTCAGTTTGCTGCTCCACTGCTCTCCACCATGTGCTCTGCTGAAACCTGAAGGTTTTACTCTGCCCAATCTTTTAAAAATTTTTTAATTGAAAAATCATACACTTAAATAGTACAATGTGATGTTTTGATATAGGTATACAATGTAGAGTGATTAAATCAATCTAACATATCTATTATCATGTTTATGGTAAGACATTTCAAATATACCCTGTAACTTCTGAAACATTAACATGCTTTTCAAGCCTTAAGACACTTAATCCTCACAACTCAAAGGTTCTCAGCCCCCTCTTAGAGGCTCAGAGAGGTTTAACTTGTACAAGGGTGCATGCAGAGCCAGGAAGTAAAACTGTCCCAGTAAACCCAATGTGTAGCTTGAAAGTCCATGTGTGCAAGTTCTTTACCCCTTGACTGTAGTCACCATGCTATGCATTATACTTCAAAACTCATTCCTGCCTCCTCCTGTCTGAAACTTTGTACCCTTTGACCAGCAATTCTCCACTACTTCCTCTCTGTTCCCCTCCTACTTCCCCCCGACTCTTCTTCCCTCCCAGACTGGGATATAGTTTAAACCTTAGGGCCATAGACAGCCTTGATCACTATGTTATTATCTGAAGTGGAACAGTAAAAACCCATCCCAAGAGTAAATCCATCTTTTCCTGGGCCTGTCTCCATCACAGGAGGGGGCGTTTGCATTCTGATAGGACTCGCTTTTCACAAAGTCCTTATGTTAGTCAGTACCCTGTAGCCTTCAGAAGCATTGATAATTATGTTTTCAATTGTCTAGTGTTTTCTGATATCTCATGTGAACTTGGCATTGTTTTTGGAAAAAATTTATTTAAATTGACCTAGAATTAGCCCTATTCCTCTAACCTATTTCTTATTTGCTTCTTAAAAAAAAAAAAAAATTCTACAAGGCAGGCTTTGGCTTATTTTCATCCTATCCATTTACTGCCAAAATGAATCAAGTCAATTTTCTTATTTACTCTTTCTAGAAAGTTTTGAGTTGAACTTTGCTTTTGGTTAAATTTGTTCAGTGACCATTCTTAATACTCAGTGCTAGAATATTTCCCCTGAAATTTGGTACTGACACCAAAATGGACTCTTGGGGTCTTCCATCGTGTGCAGCTTTACTGACGTTTATAGGGGATTTGACATTCCCATGTGCATTCTGAGGTAAGAAGTCAGGGTGGAACTAGCATAAATCACAGGGGTGTAAAATGGGGGTCCTATTGTCTCAATTTTGGTCTGAAAACCCAAAGCTGAGGGCAGTTGGCACTGAGGGTCCGCATGTTCTCCAGAGTGACAAGGAATAGCCACACCCTAGCTGCTAGAACACCTGTTAAGAAGGGTCTTCGACTCTGCTGCCCAGCCAGGCTTTGGAAGTAAAGATCAAAGTTTACCTCAAGGAGAGGAAATCTGTTTGCATCATGAGCTTACTTAATGAGTGTGTGGTTTTTCTCTTATTCCTTCTATTCAAATTGTTTGGATAATGGGAGCAAAAAATGGGTGCCACAGTTAGGGTGGACTTAGAGAAGTTACTAAGGAGGAGTTCTACGGCTGTTCTATCTTACGTGACCTGTTGGGTTGGACACTGCACCCCCAATGCCATACGCCTGCTATCGCTTTCCCATGTGCTCCCCAAGATGGTGGACCACACCATCCAATACAGGAGACCTCAGAGCGTTAGTCCCTTAGAATGTCACTGTGAGTCAGAAAGCTTGTCTCACGCTGTGGCCCCCAGACTCTAAAGAACCACAAATAACATAATGATAGCTAGTTATACCTTTATTAAGTAGCTACTTTGTCTCTTAACTTTCTGATTGTTGATTCATAAGTGTTCTTTGTATGGTCAAAAACCAGCTTTTCTGTGCTGCAAATAATGTTCTTTTGTGTGAAAATCTGTTCTGACTTTAAACCAAGTGTTTAAAACCCTTTTCTCTACATTTTTCCAAATAGGTGACCAAATATATTTTTTATTCATAGCTTCTGAAGTTGTATCTTGTTTGGAAAGGCATTCTCTACCTCAAGATGGTTAAATTTTGTTCATGGATGAGATAGGTGTCTAGCTTACAATTTCTTTTCTCATTCAAATAACTAAGTTGTCCTAATACTGTCTGGTCTAGCATTTGCTGAAGGAAATATATTTTTAGATAATGAACAAATGAGTAAAAGATAAATAATACTGGAGGCTTTTCTACTTCTATTATCTTTCCCTTATGTAATGCCATGTTTTAATTGCCATAGTTTTATGTATTTTTATTTGGCAAGGCCACTTTCCTGTTGGTAGACTTAGCTATTAGCCTTTTTTCCTGGCCATTTTTAAACCTTTAGTATCACAAATATCAAATAAACTTTAGGATGATACTCTTGTCAAGTTGAAAAAAAGTCCAAAAAACTTCTAGAAATTTTGATTATATACCTTGAACCTTAGAATAATTTCAGAGGGTTTCCTAATCCCCAATCCCTTCTGAAAATGGATCTCTCCGTTTAAAACTTTGTATGGCTCTAATCTCAAGTAAACCTTTTAAATATAGTTCCTACCTATTTGTTTAATTTATAACTACATTTTCTTAATTTTTTTCCATGGAATTTTTTTCCACATAGGAAATATGTTTTTTGTGCAATTTTTTTTTTTTTAGATAGTCTCACTTTATTGCCCTCAGAGTGCTGTGGCGTCACAGTTCACAGCAACTTCCAACGCCTGGGTTAGGCAATTCTCTTGCCTCAGCCTGCCAAGTAGCTGGGACTACAGGCGCTTGACACAATGCCTGGCTATTTTTTGTTGCAGTTTGGCTGGTTTTGAACCCACCACCCTTGGTATATGGGGCCAGCACCCTACCTACTGAATCACAGGTGCCACCCTGTGCAATTGTTTTTGTCATTGGTTTAGATAATATCACATTTTAATAAGTAGCTTTTGTCAAGAGGATATCTGCATTTTTAGATGGACAATCATCTGTGAACAATTAATTATTGCCTCTAATAATTTCCTAACATTAAACCATCCTTTTATGCTTGAAGAAATGTATTTGGGCATGGCATAATATTTTATTGATAAAACTTGGGTCTATATGCTAATATTTTAGCCTTGTGCTTATAAAATCATAAACATTTGTAGTTTACTTCTATGCTGTATTTTATAATTTCAGAAAAATTTTCTTCATGGCTTAGAGTATAAATAGGATCCAAATATCCACCTATTAAAGGTCTGAAAAAATTGAACATGAAACCAACCATTGCTATCTCCTTAATAACTTTTTCCAGTTTTCCAGTGTTTGTCTCTATTTGTATAATAAAATATATGCTATTATAGTCTGTCTTGTGATGATGTAGCTTATGTGATGAAACCACACATTTTTAATATTATTTCAGAACTGAATTGTTAGTAACTGATGTTTGTAAAATCTTGTAGTTCATCAAGAGCACCAGATAAAATAAGAAGTTTGGGGGTAGTGGGAGAGAGCTCTGACAGGTGCTCTTTTGAGAACTAGAAACCATTAGTGTTTGCTGGACTTCTGGAAATGTAGAATGTTTATCAATGAAAAAGAGCTAGTCTTTGTTGCTTTATAACGAATGTAAAATAGAATTTGGAATCAGATTGTGGAGAAATACTATTTTAAAAACAAAGAATTGTAAAAATTTTATTATATAAATGTAATTTTCCTCTTAATGTATTATGAAAGCATGTTCTTTTTTTTTATTTATTTTTATTAAACCATAGCTGTGTACATCAGTATGATTGTGGGGCACCATACACTTGGTTCATAGATCGTTTGACACATTTTCATCACATTAGTTAACATAGCTTTTGTAGCATTTTCTTTTTTTTTTTTTTTTTTTTTTTGGGCCGGGGCTGGGTTTGAACCCGCCGCCTCTGGCATATGGGACCGGCGCTCTACTCCTTGAGCCACAGGCGCCGCCCAAGCATTTTCTTAGTTATTTTGCTAAGACCTTTACATTCCACATTTACTAGGATTCACATATACCCTTGTAAGATGCACCGCAGGTGTAATCCCATTAATCCCTCTCCTCCCTTTCCCGAAATCATGTTCTTATAGGTGTTATATTTTGTAATGCAAACTCTACAAATACTCTTTGACGTCCTTATTTGGATAGAAGTTGTTTCTAGTGTTCTAATATGTATATAATGCTAAAAAACACGGTGCACTTCCTATTTTCTCTGCGATGACTTTATTTTTATACTCGATGAGCACAGAAGTCTCAAATGGTTCACTATTCTGACACACAACCAAGGTACCAATGAGAAATGTGCCTTGACCTTTGTAAGTGGTTTCTAGCATCCCGGTGTGCTCTCCAAGTCACATGTGTGCGTCTACTCACCTACCAAGACTTTCTTCCCTTTTATTTTCTTAAATACTTCACTTGAAGAAAAAATTGTTTCTGTGGAAAACAGACTTGTTTCCAAGTTTTTACGAATCTCAACATCACTACAGACAAGTGGAAAAAGCTAGACTATTAACTTATGAAATACGAGAGAACAAACAAAACCGGAAAACACCTTTTGTATTTTGTTCCATTGTTTTGTTCATTTTGGGGTAGCTATATTGACCTTTGAAAATATTTTTGATATTTCTGTAATCTGTTATATAATAATCCATTTGTATCTTCCTGTTTCAGAAACCTTAAAGCCTATACTTTGAAATTTTGAGTAGACAATTTCTGTGACAAAAACTTATTTTCTTCTGTACTAGTTATATTGAAAACTGACTTTTATGTCCTCAGAAGTATTGCTACTAAAGTTTATGAATTAAATTTCATACTACAAGCCAAATATGTTTTTCCACTTCCTGCAACCAGAAAAATATTACTGGTGTAATTACTTTGAGTCAAGCCTTAGGCTCTGAATGTCACTGTTTCTCCAAGTTGGAGAATTTTTCATTTTCAACTAGACTGAAGCACACACACGATACAGGTAGGAAAGTTTATTCAAAAGTAAAAATGTAACTACAACTTTTTTATGGTGTAGAAACATTTTTGCTGAGTTCTCCCACTGATATTGATTTACCCAAGACATTGGAAAGTGTCTTTTTTCTGGAATTTTTTTTTTTTTTTTTTAACTTACAGTATGTCCTCTGTATTCTGTAGGATCCGGAAATTTCTGCACTGTTAGGGGTCCAACATATCAAGACAGTTAATGTGCAAATATCTTGAACTTTTATGTTTTTGCTGCTACCACATTGTGCAATCATCGGAAATTCATTTTATTCTCACATTCAAATATCTGCTTTATAAAGTAGAAAAATTCATCCTAGGAAAGAACTCTTCACAAAGAGCAGCGATATTCTTAGCTCATTCAAAGAGAGAGCTTTGATTCCTTCGGACACTATATTCTCCAATTCATTTTTAGTGCTCTGGCCTTAAGAACTTTAGTAGTTAAGGGGGCTAGGATTTGAGGACAGTGGTGAGGTAGGTTTAACAATGGTTTTATATTTCAAGTAGAAAGGCAATAACCTTAATAGAACCTTGGTATTGCTAACTGAGAAATTTGAACTTTTAAATTAAAAATTCACTTGTTTTTATTTGTATATATTCATGGGGTACAGGTGCAGAGAAAATTTGAACTTTATTGGGTAAGGTAAAGACTATGGCTGCAATCTAACATGTAGACTTAACACTATTATTTTTTTTGAGGGTACAAAGAATTAGGTTACAATGTTTGCATTTGTTAGGTAAAGCCCCTCTTATAATTGTGTCCTGCCCCCAAGAGGTGTGCCATCCACCACCAGAAATCAGTCTTGACTCATGAGATTAAACAAGAAAACCATTTTAATTGACAAAGAATTGTTTGCATGCATCTTAGTAGGGATATTTAGATGGATCAAAGCAATCAGATGAAATCAAGAGGAACATGTTGTTAGGTAGGGATACACCTGGTACTTGGGGTACCCAATGTTCTTTACTATTATAAAATTTTCCACATATTGGGAAATTTGGTATATGTTCTAAATACACTATCTTATTCATAACTGCCCTTCAGTCTGAAATTTTCATAACGAGATAGCGTATTCTGTACATGTAGATGAGACACGATTGTTCAAAAAGGAAAACAATTTGAAATTTGTTTTTTGATTTTTACGGTGGATTATTCCTTTTCAGAATTTCTCCCTTTTTACCTCATTTTAATTTTAAATTCTAACTATTCCAGTGTTAGTATGTTTTTTTTTTTTTTTTAATTCTAAAATTATTAAACAGCACCAGCCACTGTGAAAAGGATGAAAAGTTTCTGGTACTCTCAAGAAAGCATTGGATACCAACACTATGTGATTGTTATAAAATTTAAGTTCCAACATTTAAAAAAGTTACACAATACCATTGGTATTATTAAAAGTCACATTTAACTTTGCTAATGTTTTATCCACGTTGGCAAAACGTGTTCCGCTTTCCTGTAGGGCACTTTAATTAGTAAAAAGTCTTAGTTTTTAAAGACTTTTAAAATATAACTTAGCAGGCAAAGAACTTAAAATTTAGATAATCAAACAAATCCATTTTTCTCTGGCAAACAGCCCTGTACCACGTGTTCTTGGCATTGAAATTTTATTTGGCCATCACTGCTGACTTAAGATGACTATGCCCTGGCTGTTTCCAGGTTTGGTGCAAGGAACAGCAGTGGCTCCCATGCCTCCTGACTGCCTGTGTACACTGCAAAATACTATTTTTCATTAGAACAAATTCACTGGGATTGGGACCTATTTACATTTTACCCGTTATGTAAAGAGTTTATGTGAAAACATGAATTAATAGGCCTCGTAGTTCTGATGTCTTCCAGCTGTGCTTAAGGGCCCTTTATAGATTGGGTCCTTAGCAGACGCCCTGTGACCCATCTTTTAAATCTGGCTCCACTTTCTTCTTGTGGTTTTAAGTCATTGTGCTGTGAAGTCTACAGTTTAATGAAAGGAAAATATCAGTAACTTTTGCCAAAATGGATGTGAAGAGTCTTTGAACTGCTGGACTGTCCTTGTAGATTTTTTTCTTTTTTCTGAATAGCAGTTGCTGTAATGCAATCTTTTCATTCTATTAATAATAAGTTATGCATGGTCACATCCCTGGTTAATTAGACTTACAGTTTTCAATTAGCAGCATTTTTGATGATACATTATTATCCTTATTAGTGAGGTCATAGACTATATTATAACAAAGACCGAAGAATCTATTGTCAGCATAATCTTGAAAGAACCATTTAACTTTATGAAATGTGTCTAGTGTAGGAACTTCATACTTTCACTGATGTATAATTTGACCCTCATAAAGAATCAAAATGATTCTCCTCTCCCTCCCCCTTTTAGAATAAATCCCGCATTTTAGGTAGTGAGAATGTCTTTCAGTAAAAATGAATAACATTGTCAGAAAATCTGAATTTTAGAAAATTGAGTAGTTGAGCAGTCAGATATTCTTATTCAACAATTTATCATGTCTTTGAATGAAATTTATAGCTTTATGTGAAACTGATTAACTCCATTAGATTTTAATATTCTAAAATCAATACTCTTATGTGCTTTAGGCAATTTCATTCCCTCTTTTGAAAAAGAAGGTGGATTTGGGGTGGACACATTCTTTTAGTTGATATTAAAAATACTCTTTTGTTAGTGTTGTAGTTCATTTTTTCCCCAACTGTTTAAATATAAAAATAACCATGGGAATCAGGAGATTTATGATTTTTGTATAAACCGTTTGTACTTCCTTTTGTCTTAATAACTTTAGAGGTTGTAGAGTGATCTAGCGCTGAGAAATTTTCCAATGGCCTTCATGGAGTGGTGGGGAGGTGGAGCCATGGGTGGGTACTTATCTACAGGTCTGCTTCATCCTGGATTTAACTGCCATGGTTCACTTTCTGATGAGTGGTCATAGTTATGCTCCCCCACCATTCTGACACAAGTCAGACTGAATTAATCTCACTTGTTTAAACTTCGTGTAAATTGCAGTGTGCATTCTTTTGTGTCTGGCTGCTTTTGGCTTCTTTTCGCTAGTCCTATGTCTGCAGAGCGTATCTTACTGTGTGGTCTAGCAGTTGGAATATTAAGAGTACAGCGCGTTCTTTTTCACTGTTGTATAGCAGGGCTCCCAAACCTTTTCTCCAAATGTCCAGATAGTAAATATTTTCAGCTTTGAGGGTTGTATAGTTTTTTTTTTTTTTTTTTGCAACTACTGAAATCTACTATTGGAGCACCAATGCGGCCACAGTGCTATGAATGGCATTGGTGGATTTGATCCACAGGCTGTAGCTTGCTGACCCTTGAATTGTATTCTAATGAAAGACTACACCACAGTTTACTTATCAGTTTTACTGTTGATGAATATTTGGGTGCTTTTTGTGTTTGGGAAACTACTCATAAGGCTGCTGTGTATGTCATGTGTGCTTTTTTGCATACCCTTCTTTGGTATGTGTATACCTGAGTTTAGAATTGCTGGATTATAGAGATGCATATGTTGAGCTGTGGCAGATACTGATAGTGTTTTCTGAAGTGGTTGTACTAGCTCACACTTCTGCCAGTGGTGTTCCGTCTGACTCAAATTTTTACTAACAGTTGGTATGGCCATGAAGAACACCCCCTCCCCCCAAACTTTGGCCATTAGTAGTATCTAATTTTCCTTATGATCAATGAGCACCTTTCTCAAATGCTTATTAGGAAATTTGGAAGTCCTTTCTTCTTTGGCAGAATACTTCTGAAGGACTTTTGGTCTAATTAAAAAAATTGGGTTGTCTCTCTTTTAATTCGTAAGATTTCTTTATCCTGGAAATGAATTCTTTGTTGGAAATACATTGCGTATGTGTTCTTCCACCACTGTTGGGGCTCATCTGTGTCTCCCTGAGGACATTCTGTCCCCCTAGGTGTGTTTGGAATTATTGGGCACGCTTTCAGTTATCACGATAACCCGGGTGGGGTGTTCCTGACATCTAGTTCCCCGGGGGCCTTGAATGAGAGTGCTTTGGCGCCATATTAAAGAATTTTTTATTTTCCTCTGCCAGCACTGGTGAGTAATTGGAGGCTGAAATTACATTGGGGAATATTAATCTGGTGGTGATACAGGATGATTTTGAGAGGCAAAAGCCCGATGCCAGGGACCAGGTAAAAGATATTTATAGTGGCAAACACGTGTAGAAATGAGGCATTGTTTAAAATTTGGTAGTGAAGAATGCTTGGCTATGTTTTCTTCAAACCAACCTCACAGCATTTGTGAGGGGGAAGAAAAGATATGTATTTTGGGGCACATAGAAGTGTGTGGAGGGGAGGAAGGAGGCGTGAGACAAAGGAGAAACAGAGAAATGTAGCTAACTCCAGGCATAGTACAGGGGTGAGAAGTCTTCCTCCATCCCTACCTGGTCTAGGTCAGTAGGCTCTTGTTTTGCCTGTATGTGAAACTTTCTGTTCTTTAATCAGTGCTTAAAACTGATCCTAATAGTATTCAAATGCATCCTTTCCCCAGGCCAAAGGAGATAAAAGGTTGGTCCCCAGTGAAAAAGTGAATGTTATTAGCGACTTCTCTGTAGGCAGAAGAGTTACAGCTATACAGAGAAAACAAAGGGATAACTCCAATATCTGGGGAATTAATTTGGCATTCAGAGATTTCAGGTTGAAATTATAAAAATTACTTTTAAAAAAACAACTTCTAGAAAATTTGGCAATAAAGCAAACAGCACACGAGATGAGTCACTTTGAAATATTTCTTTCAGGGATTTAGGTAGATGACTGAATGATTCAGCTCAGATTTAGGAGGAAGTCTAGTAATATTTTCTCAGGGGGTAATTTCCTTTGGAATAGGAGACACGTGTTAATCACCTTGTTTTCCCTAGCATCGATCCTTGTCTCTTGCTCATAGTAGGTGCTCAAAATTGATTGATTGGCAAGGATTGGCAAATGTAGTAACCAGAAGTGATAGTCTTCATTATGGAACACATCATGTTATTTATGAACTGATGTTTCTTAATTCAGCCATACAAATATCTCTTAATTACATGAGATGATCTCTTATTTTAATTTGGATTTTTTTGTTTTAACAGGTGTGCTTCAGTAGGACATAACCTTTAGCAATTTCAATTGCTACCATAGTATCTGTGGCAAAGAAAGCCTCATCATTCTGACAAAGGCTACAGCTGACAGTATTTTTAAAAAATCCTTCTTAGAGAAGTATAATGTACACGAATGCCCTGCTCATTTCCCAGCAGACTGTGGGTGGAACTGGGACCATAGCTACATGGAACTGGGGCCCTCCCTGTGCTTATCTGTTAATTTCTAATGGTGAAGTTCTCCATTAGCTCAGCTTAATGTGTATAGGTGTATCTGTGGTGTGTGGTGAAACGTGGGTGTTTACCACCTGTACAATTGCACAGGTGGTCAACATGGCTTAATCTTGGGACTTCTTTAATTCCATTATTGTTATTGGCTTACAATATCATCATTAATTCCTAAGCATGTTTTCCGTGTCCACAGTAGAAATTTTGAACACATTGAGCTTTGGTGCATAACCAAAAGCATCACTTAGACTTTGTGTTGGTTTCCCTTCCTCGTGGTTAGAGGTTAAGTGACTAACTTGAATGAGTAGTGCCTGGTAGGTAGATGACCAGGCTGTGGTTATTGGGGAGAGGCCATTGAGGTCCTATTCTGAGATTAATGTCATGGGAGGTTGATACATTGGGATGACACCTCTGAATAATTTGTTCCAGTGAGGCAGACTTGCTTCTGAAGTTTCCATTCTAGTGATGTGTCATTAAGGGCAGAGTTCTTATTGTACTTTGGTTGGGCCTGCATAATTTTAGAACATTGATTATTCAGCTGCTGGGAAGTGTATTTTTAAGAGCCTGGATTTAGAATTTGTCTTGACTCTACCAGTGAAAAGCCTGTGCTATTGTCAATTGAAATAATCTCATTATGCCTTGGTATCCTCACTTGTAAATGTTGGGTTAATGAAGGTGGCTGCCTGAAGGTTAGAGGATAGATTAAAATACTTGAGGAGTACTTCACTTAGGATCTGGCAGTTCAATAAATGCTAGTTGTTATTGTTTTTTTTTACATCTAGTGTGACATGTCATTTATCTCTGATGGCTGAGTGTCAGATACAGCCATAGATGATATTTTCAAGAAAGAATTTACATAGATTGGCTTAACCTTGGAAATACCTCCTAAGACTTGACTGATCACCCTTTTCGGCTGAGAACTGGAGGAAACAGCATGTAGCAGGGGATAGGTTATTGCACACCCAACATATTTCTCAATTAGAAGTTGAGCCCAGGGGCGGCGCCTGTGGCTCAGTCGGTAAGGCGCCGGCCCCATATACCGAGGGTGGCGGGTTCAAACCCGGCCCCGGCCAAACTGCAACCAAAAAATAGCCGGGCGTTGTGGCGGGCGCCTGTAGTCCCAGCTACTCGGGAGGCTGAGGCAAGAGAATCTCTTAAGCCCAAGAGTTGGAGGTTGCTGTGAGCTGTGTGAGGCCACGGCACTCTACCGAGGGTGGTACAGTGAGACTCTCTCTACAAAAAAAAAAAAAAGTTGAGCCCATCCTAACGTGAGCAGAAAAGATAACCTGTGTGTTGATGAAGTGACATTGATTCAGCATAGACCCATGAACAGCTATTAAATATAATCAGATCTCATGCAAATCAAATCTCTGGAGCAGCATTTTAATGACAGCTCTCCTGAAAGTAAAAATTACTTCAGGATCCAACTCGCCATCATTAAGTCTGAGGTTTCTGTGCTTCCCCTCAAAAGGAAAAGACTGCCCATAGGAACCCCAGGCATGTCTCACATCTCTATACCTGTTTCTATGACGTGAATATCGTTTATATATATATACACTTAAGTGCACCTTAAAAATGAGTGCTACTTAAAAATTGCATTGGAAACAGTTTAAACTCATCTGTGTAGAGAAGTGTAGGTGAGGTCAAGATGTTAGTGCTCCCCATAAACACAGTAATGGGCAGTGATCTAATGAAAAAAAAGTTAGTGCTAATTTCCAAACAGATCCCAGCTTTTCATTAGGTGAAATTTCTTATCTAGATTAAAAATATCAAAGAGTTGAAATAAAAAGTATTTTGATTTTGCGTTAGGCATGTGGTAATATTTTTTTCTTACAAGTCTTTGGAAACTTCAAAATGTTAAGTTCTGAACTTCCAGTTTTAATTACCAGAAATTAGAGTATGCATAAGTATGCTTGAATTTGAAGCAGGAAGTTTAAACTGTTATTTATACCATGTCTCTTTCATTTTCAACTTAAGAAAATTACTGAAAAAGCAAGTTTGGGTTAAATTTTTTTTTTTTTTTGTAGAGACAGAGTCTCACTTTATGGCCCTCGGTAGAGTGCCGTGGCCTCACACAGCTCACAGCAACCTCCAACTCTTGGGCTTAAGCGATTCTCTTGCCTCAGCCTCCCAAGTAGCTGGGACTACAGGCTCCTGCCACAACGCCTGGCTATTTTTTGTTTGCAGTTCTGCCGGGGCCGGGTTTGAACCTGCCACCCTCGGTATATGGGGCCGGCGCCTTACCGACTGAGCCACAGGTGCCACCTGGGTTAAATTTTTTATCAAGAGACACTATTACTGGCTGCCCAGAAAGCCTCCTTCTGCAAACACATTGTTCTCCAGTTTGGAAAATCATCTTTGACCACTTGAAATAAAACCAGTTATTTCGATCCAGAATTATTAAATCTTAAAGGCTTATTTCAGTGCCTTTTTTTGATATCCTCTTTAATAAGCTTGGAAACTGCCTTAAAATGTGAACTTTTTAATGGGAATAGGTGAGTACTGATTCAGAAGTCATTATTCCCACCGCAGAAATGAAGCATTTTAGTATGAGAAAAATGAGTGACACTTTCCATTTCCTGTGTGATATTAACCAAGAGTGAGTGTGAAAAATTGTTAATAAGGAGTAGTTTCATGGGAAACAGAACAAGTTCATTTCTGAATATTCAAGGTGATACACTGCAAACGATATAAAATTCTACCCTTTCAGAAAATGTGTATGAGGTCACTCTGTTAACCTTGGTGAACTCCAGCATATCAGGGGCAATGTAATAATTAAAAACTCATTTCACAGCAGCTGATTAAGCTTTGATTCATAATTATACTGTCTTTCAAAAGTCTCCTCTCTCTGAGCATTCTGAAAATGTGATGGCTTCATTATTTGTTATATTTCCAAAGTTAGAGCTTCAAAGGAGCTGCAGAAACTTTCTTGATCATGAATAAAAGATGCATATCCAGAATTTTAGTGATTAGATCATGTAAGAATATTAAAAAAATTTAACATCCATGTGACTGTGGAGAAAGATACCTTTCATTTAATTATATCTTCCTGTCTAACATTTTAAAGTGTCACTTTTAATGTAACATTAGAAAAATAATGGGCAGCGCCTGTGGCTCAAGGAGTAGGGCGTCGGCCCCATATACTGAAGGTGGAGGGTTCAAACCCAGCCCTGGCCAAAAAACTGCAAAAGAAAAAAAAATTATTGTGATCAAAATAATTTTAAAAAGAAACTGTTAAATTTAGACATTTGCAGAGTGTCTCATTCCAATTTCCTATAAATTTTCCTATAAATTATGTGAAATTAAGCAATATCCTGAAATTTACGTTTTGGGTCCAAGTTACTGAAGCAGAAGGCTGATACTTAATCACAGACCCAGTGGGCTGCAGATATGTACTGTGTGCAAATTACCTTTTTGTGAGATAAAAGTGTCTTAAGGATAGGATATTGAACACGGTACATCTCTGAAAGGCAGCTCTCAAGATAACAGGTGGAGACCTGATCTTGCTCGTTCAGGAGACCTCCAAATTTAGGGAAAATGCTAGCAAAGCAATAAGGACTGTGGTATGTATGATGAAGGCAAATGGAGACAGAGCAACAGAGGGTGGCTTGTGTGTCACAAAATCATTTCTATTTTAAGTAAGCATGTTCTAGATACATAGTCATCATGTTAAATTTTTCCTTCCAGAATCCTGCCTCTTGGGTCACTTTTCTATGGATAGCTCTATTATTTTAATGGAAGTCAAGGGAAACACAGAATTTTATCTACTAGCATCATTTTTATCTGGAGAGCTGCCTTTCAGAGCGGTACGATTTCAACACACCATCTCCTTAGACACTTTTTATCTTTTTTTTTTTTTTTTTTTTTTTTTGCAGTTTTTGGCCAGTGCTGGGTTTGAACCTGACACCTCCAGCATATGGGGCTGGCATCCTACTCCTTTGAGCCACAGATGCTGCCCAAGGAGCATCTGTCTAAGCCCATCCTTAGACACTTTCATCCCACAAAGAAGTAGTTGGTAAACTGTCGGTGATGCTGTTCTATAAATTGTATCTTGAGTCACTGGGTTACAGGGATGGTTTTTAACACTGGTTGCACATGAGATTCAGCTGAACCTTACTCTAGACTCGCGGGCCACTTAAGGTGGTGTGATTGTATTTGTTCCTGTTTTGCTTTTTTTTACTTCAAAATAAGATATGTGCAGTGTGCATAGGAATTTGGTCATAGTTTTTTTTTTTAAAACTATAGTCCGGCTCTCCAATGGTCTGAGGGACAGTGAATTGGCCCCTTGTTTAAAAAGTTTGAGGACGCCTGCTCTAGACATTTTGTCTTCATTGGCCTGAGGTTGGGTTAGGTCAGCAGGTTTAAAATCTCCACAGTGATTCTAATGGTCAGGCAGGGCTGAGAACCACTGAGCCCAAGTAATCACATCATAATCCCACTCAGATGACCTTGGGGGGGCAGACTCCCTAGACTAGAGGCTGTGGGTAAGCTTGATTCTGCATGAGTTGGACATCCAGGATGCTTTTGGGGATAGTCTGTTTCTCTGGAGTAGAAAGTCTTAGATGGCCAATTTATAGCAAATGGCTACTTTTGAACTTGTCTAATTATATAAAATTATCAGATTGAGTCTATCAGTGCATCTGGAGTAGTGAGAGCTTCCAGAGGTCAGGCCTTCCCTTGATGAGTCTGAAGGGATTGGGTAAAACGTCACGTTTCTCTAGCAGCATTTTGCAATTCTGCAAAGACTTAATGTTCTGCTTCACCCATTGAGAACAAGAGTAGAAATATTTAGCTGGTACCAACTTTCCATCAGAGTTCTCAAAACTTGACAGTTAGGTTGGCATCTCTCAAAAGCCTAAGTTTTGGGGAGAATGCTTCCCAGTCAGGTTGGGAATGGGGCTAGATGCTGAGGGGACTTCTTCTAGCTCCTACCCCAGTCTGGGCTTCCTACACTCCCCCTCAACAGCTCACTGACATGGCTCTACCCAAAACTGGGGTGGGGTGTGGGGTGGGAAAACTGACTGTGGAACCACAGCTCCCATCTCTGGGCCTTTGGCTGTGAGGAATGGACTGAGAAACTTCCTGAGGGAGATTCTATAGTGACCAAGAATCCTGGTTCGCTTGGGACTGTCCCCAGTTTAGCACCGCATACGGAAAATCCCTCATCCCAGGCAAATCAGTTCTGTTGGTCACCCCACACATAAGCCTAATTCCTAGTCTCCACTCCGTACTTCATGTCTTTATCTTTAAAATGGGGATAGTAATGACAACATGTAGAAAGCTAAGCATATTGGACCCAGTCACCATTTAAGAAATGGTGTCTTTTCCCCATATAACAATAAGCTGAAACTATTTAAAGCATACCTCAATGTGTTACGTAGTACAGTCGAATAAAAGCCCTAGAAGACCTTGTAAAACATCAGAGGGGCTTAAGGTGGAAAAGCTTGTATCCCTTTGGGAAGATCATAGATGATGAAACATTTGGGAGGTGTCCTCAAAGATGAGTAGAATCATGACAAGCCAAATATGTAAGAAGGTGTTGCATGTATAAAGAACAGCAGAACGGGATAGAGGCAGAGAAACATTGTGTCCAGGGTCTGCAGAATTTAGGCAGTTTGGCTGGATGAAGTAATTGTAATAGCAGCATAAATTAAGAAGGAGAAGCCAATAGGGTTGAAAATCTAGGTGAAAGGCCGGCTAATTTAGTACAGAGTTGAGAATTATTGAAGTACAGATTTTCTAAGCATTTTAGTAGCAAAAGAATACAGTAAGTTAAGAAAAATGAGTTTTAAAGGAAAATGCTTGTAAATTCTTTCAAATACCGATTCCAAGAATAGGTGCCGCATGTTTTCCAAGTGGAAAGTGAAGAAATGCCCTTGAGAGGCTGTCTCATTACCTGTGTGCTTACAGATACTGGGAGTCAAGGACAGGATGCTCTATCGTTAGATTTAGTAATCACTGGAGGGCTTAGTCTCCTAATACAGCTATCAGCTTACAAGGTGTCAATCATTCAAATGGTACTCATCCTATCCAATGATGAGCCCAGGAACATAGCATGCGCTGGAGATAGAAAACATAGCATGAAAGTCACACTTCCTGCCCTCAAGTAACCCAGTCTAATTGGGGAAGAAAGATTGAAGCGCTCACTGCAATTATCAAGTGTATCCCCACGGAACAGTGTGTGGCCAACCAAATGCTTCACCTTGTAGATGTTAAAAAACCAGGTAAATGCCAGTCCTAAAACTCATTATTCCATTTTCTTTGTTGTTCTACCTCAGTCGTATGCCTAACATTTGTCTAAGCATGCAAAATGGAATGTGAATTGCTCCCACCACAAATACATCAGGCTCTTTATTTTGATCCTAAATAGATAAATCACAAGCTGCCTCTGAAAGTTCATCTTGGGAAACAACATAACACAGTCTCTGAGCGATTCAGAGGGATTTACAATCATTCTCATTTAAAAGGAGCCCTACTCTAAGTGGAAGTGAAAGTAGCTTTTTGGGGGGGATTGAAATGAGTTACTTGCTTTGTTTCTTACAACGAACTTAGACGGTTGATTTGCACGGTTTTGAAAGATGGCTTCTTGCCAATCAACTGTTAAAATTTTTTTTTTAAACAGAGGATATAAAATTTAGTTTATTTAAAAATACCTTAAGAAAGGAAGAACATCTGCTTTTGGACCCAATATTTACAAGAACTTGAAATCAGAAATTTTTTGGAGCTTTTATTAGAAACACATAGAAATGTTTTCCAAAAAAACATTAACAGTTTCTGATACTGGGAAAGTAAAAGCATGAGTAAAATGTTTCCAGGGAAGTATTCATACATTACTTAAGGTCAGTCAAAATGTCTGATCCTGTCTCTGCCCTCACAGGATTTTCACTAAAGTTATGATTTACATGGATAAAAATTAAACATCAGACATCCTGTAGAAAGTGCTCAGTAAATGGAATAGAAAGTAAATGTATTAACAGTGGTTGTATGTTTCTAATTATTGAATTCAAGTGACCATTTTAGATCTAACATATACCAGGCATGTAAGTTATCAAAGTTCCAAATGAGGTAAAATTAATGGTAACTAGCAGAGATGTCTCTCTAGCACTGATTTTTCAACCAGTGTGCTGTGAAAAAATTTTAAAGACCATTCATTAAATTTTGAAAGAAGTTCAAAGCAGAGTCAATACATTCTTTTTTTTTTTGTTATCAACATAATTTAAGTGTGCCATGGAAGTTTAACTTGTAGGTTTAAGGATGTCTTTCAATTAGGCAAGTGCTTCATTGCAAACGGAAGTGATAGCCACAGGATAGCCACAGAAGCTGAAGGGTTTTGTTTCTGTTTGCATTTGTATGTAATCAGAGGTCCTGAGGGGCCGGCAGGTGGGTGCAGCTTCTCCTTGTCATCTACCACACCTTCAAGACTTGAGCTCTGTTATCAGCAGTTGCCTTATTTTTCATTCTTACTGGTGGGAAGATGGCTGCTGTGCCTCCAGTCATCATATTTGAACAAAAGAATGGGGAAGGCTGAAGGGACACGCCAATCTGCCTCTTTAAAAAGCTTTTTTGCGGGGCTGTTGGCTCACACCTCAATCACAGCACTTTGAGAGGTTGAGGTGGGAGGGTTACTTGAGGCCAGGAGTTAGAGACCAGCCTGGGCAGCATAACAAGCCCCACTTTCTATTAAAAAAAAAAAAATACATAAAATAAATAAAAAAAACGCTTTCACTAAAGTTCAGCCAGTAGTATCTGGTTACAGATCACTGACTAGAGCTAGGTGGCCACCTATGGGGGAAGGGTGTGGGAAGGTGGGTGTAACTTTCCAAATGGGAATGTGAGGAAGCAACTGGCAGAGGCCCTGGGACTGGCTTCTGTGTCCTCAGCACTCAGCTCCAGCGCTTTTCGTTACACTTGGGAAAACACACTCATTGGCCTGAGAAAGACCTGGTTTACTTAATATTTTGGTGTACTACCTAATTGAAGATTTATGCTATTTTGTTTTCACTCTAATGTTTCAATTGCCTTAAAATATGCCAGGAAGTGTTAAGTCAACTCCATTTTGTGCTTTCAGACCCTTTCAGGGTCTCATCTAGTGTGTGAAGCCCTGGCTGGGGCAGCGTGTTGGCCACATACCCAATCTCTCCCTTTCAAGACCGTGCAAGGTCCTTAGTGATTAAAACGTGACTGCTAACTTTTCCAGTTTGGGGCAGTGATAGGAGAAATATTTGATGCCACTTTCCCTTCAGGCCACTTGATATACTGGCCAGCTGGGTGATGGCTATTGATTCAGCCTGAAACGCATGATTCACTATTCTGCCAATCAGTGGGAAATTGTGAGTTAGACGTACATGAAACAGGTGTCGGAAATAGAGGAAGTCATGTAGAGAATACTCTGAATGCTCTTAAATCATGATTTTGTTAATTTGATAATGATTTAAAAAATTCTTTAGCAAACCTTGTAGTCAGCAGTGAGCTCAAAGGAATGGAAATATAGGCATAATACAAAATAAATACTAAAAATTTAAAAAATTTAATGATGGATAATAGTTACCATCCACCATGGGAATTATAGTGGCCCTGCTGACCCCAGGAAAACCAGAGGATACTGCAACTACTTCAGAAGTTAGTAGGGGTTATAATTGCCATTTTAATTTAAAGATTCTAGCTTGGATTAATAACTTAATTTCAATAGTATACAAACTCTTTATAACTTGTTCTATTTAAAGCTTAAAAGTGGCATGTAGTTCAGAGATACTGCACATGTGGTAAGGTATTTAAAAAATGTTCATTGTAAAGCTTCACGTCCATGGGGGACAGGGGAGAAAGGTAAGATCAAAGATATTCTTAGTATTTTGTTAAATGGGATAAGCATATTGGTAGTTACATACTTTTTAAATGAAAACATTAAAAATTTATAATCAACTTCTTTGGCATGCAGTTTGGACAAAGGCATAGTTATATAATAACCACTGCAGTCAGGATACACAATAGTTCTGACTTTCCCTTAAATTACTTTATATGATCCCCTTTTACCTAAACCTTCACCCTGTTCCCAATTACTTCCAATACTTTTGCCTTTTCTAGAATGTAAAAATACAATAATATGCAATCTTTTGAGCCAGGGTTTTCATTACTGAGCACAGTTGTTCCTAACCAGTGGTGACCACCCCTCTTCCTGGCCCTGGACCCTGATGACATCCAGAGACATTCTTGGTTATCAAAACTGGGGTGGTGGGAAAGGTACGATTGACATCCAGTGAGGAGAGGCCAGTGATGCCTGCAAAACACTTTATAACATATAAGACAATCCCTAACAACAAAAACTTAACTGGTCCAAAGTGTAACAGAGCTAAAGTTGAGAAACTGTTAACAGTGTTGGGATTTGTCTGTGTTGTGGAATATTCCTTTGGATTGCCAAAGCTTTTCAATGTAAGGATGTAGCACAGTTTATCTGTTCATGTGTTGAAAAACATCTGGATTTTCAGTGTTTCTATGAACAGTCATGTAACACAGGGTTTCATTTTTCAGGTACTTATTCTTGAAATGGGAACTCTGAGATATGTGGGTTAACTTTACGAAAACTGTCAAACTATTTCCCAGTACTCCCACACCATTTTGCATTCTCGCTGGCAATGTATGACAAATCGTCATACAATCGTCATACAATCGTCACAAATCGATGGGGGTGGGTCAGGGACATGACTTCCCTCCCCCACTGGCCTGTGATTATTTTAATATGCATTTTTCTAGTAACTAGGGCTGGTGAGTATCTTCTGTACTTAATTTACTATCCATACATTTTCTTTTTTTTTTTTTTTTTGTAGAGACAGAGTCTCACTGTACCGCCCTCGGGTAGAGTGCCGTGGCGTCACACGGCTCACAGCAACCTCTTAACTCTCGGGCTTACGTGATTCTCTTGCCTCAGCCTCCCGAGCAGCTGAGACCACAGGCGCCCGCCACAACGCCCAGCTATTTTTTTGTTGCACTTTGGCCGGGGCTGGGTTTGAACCCGCCACCCTCGGCATATGGGTCCGGCGCCCTACTCACTGAGCCACAGGCGCCACCTATCCATACATTTTCTTTGAATAAAATGCCAGATCCTTAGACTATTTCTTTGCCCATTAAAAAAAGTTCATTTTTCTGTTTTCAGAGCTCCTTATGTACTCTACATTTGGTGAAAATATTCTCCCAGTTTCTAGTTTGTATTTTCATACTCTTAATAGTGTTTTTCACAATAGAAAACCCTTCAGTTTTGATGGAGTCTAATTTATCAATTTTTTTCTTTTAGAAATCATGCTTTTGGTGGTTACATACACTGGGGCTGGTGGTTCGAACGCAGCCCAGGCCTGCTAAACAATGACAACTACAACAACAAAAACATAGCTGGGCGTTGTGATGGGCACATGTAGTCCCAGCTACCTGGGGGGCTGAGGCAAGAGAATCATTTAAGCCCAAGAGTTGGAGGTTGCTGTGAGCTGTGACACCATAGCACTCTAATGAGGGTGACATACAGTGAGACTGTCTCAAAAAAAAAAATTATGCTTTTTGTGTCATGTCTAAGAATTTTTGTGATTCTAGGTTAGGGATTTTTTTCCCTCTATTTCTAAAAGTTTTATAGTTTTACATTTATGTCCACAATCAACTTTGTATTTATATATAAATTATGAAGTAAAGGTTGAAGTTCACCTGTATTCAATATGGATATCTAATTAAGACTATTCTTTTTCAGACATTGGATTGACTTTGCACATTTTTCCTATATCAACTGACCATCTTTGTGAGTCTATTTCTGAACTCTTTATTTTGTTCCATTGAGTTACATATTGTTCTTTTGTCTGTATCACACTGTCATGATTATAGTAAACCTGAAAACCAGCTAGCATGAGTCCTGTTCTTTTAAAATTTGTCTATTTTAGTTCTGTCTTTCAAATTTTAGAATCAGCTTATCAACACATTTCCCACTGGGATTTTTATTGAGATGGTAGTAAATCTATAATCTTGGAGAGAATTAAAATCTTAAGCATATCACCTCATGGGGGAGGGGTACTGCGGGAGGGACTGGGTGGGGTGCTCCCATTGCCTGGGTATGGTGTGGGGGTGTTTGGCATACCTTTTGAGTGTCAAATACAACCAGAAGAGGGGACTCTACCTAACAATCAAATATTTTGACCTGGCTGGTTGTACCCTTACATTAATCTGAAATTTAAAAAAAAAAAATCACATCCAATACGTAAATAGGGTTTATTTTTCAGTGTAGGTAGGTCATCCTTGCTTTCTTTAATCAGTGTGTTATAGTTTTCAGCATATAGATCCTATACATATTTAGATTAAGCCCAAGCAGTTAATATATTTTGTAGCTATTGTAGTGAAAGTTTTTGTTTTCAGTTTATTGCTAGTATGTGGCAATAAAATGGATTTCTGTATATATTGACTGTGTATCCTGTAGCCTTGTTAAATTCATTATTACTAGAAACTTTTTTGTAGATTCCTTTTGTAGATTCTGCTTAGACAATTATGTCATCTGAATATAGTGGCAATTTTATTTTTTTCCCAAACTACATGGCTTTAATTTCTTTTTCTTCACAATTGCAACAATTAGGACCCCTTGTATAATATTAAATAGGAGTGTGGGAGGGGACGTCCTTACCGCGTTCTTGATCTTAGGGGTAAAGCATTCAACATTTTACTAGTTAGAATGATGTTGGGGGTTTTGTACACGACCTTTATCAAATTAAACAAGTTCTTTCCTATTCCTACTTTGAGAGATTTTTATTGTGAATGAATGTTGAATTTGTCAAATGCTTTTCCCCATCTATTGATATTGATCATTGTTTTCCTTAATATGGTTGATTATATTGATTTTTCTTATATAGTCTTTGGGTTTGATATCAGGGTAATGCAGGCTCCAGAGAGAGTTGGAAAGTTGTCCCTTATTTTCTAGAAGGGATTGTGTAGGATTGTTATTTCTTCTTGACATGGATGGTAGAATTTCCCAGTAACTGTCCAGATCTGAAGTTTTCTTTTATTTGAAGATTTTACATTAAGAATGCAATTTGATACAAGATAATTTAGATTATTTCTTTAATGAGTTTTTATAGTTTGTATCTTTCACAGAATTGGACCATGGCACCTAAACTTCCAAATTCATGGGTATAGATTTGTTGGTAGCATTCCCTTAATGTCCTTTCAATGCCTGTGGAGTCTATAGTAATCTATACTTTCTGTATTTTTTTCCTTTCTTGGTCAGTGTGGTTAAAGGATTGTTGTTTAGACACACATCCTTTCAAGGATGTCTGGAAAGTATCCAGCCATGTAATATGACAAAAAGAGACCAGCATGGCTGGATGATTTGTGGACAGCTCTCTCACACAGTATAACTTTGAAAATGAGCAAGGGACAATAAACGTAAAGTTCACCTCGATAGGTGGCAGGGGAGGGGAAGTGAGACCAAGAAAGTTCTTGAGATTTAAAGATATTTATAATGTTCTATTAAAGACATAATAAACATGAGTGTTTAGCCACTAATCTTTAATCTTTGTATATACAACATGTAACGTATTCTAAAATATAAAAAATAATAAATTTCTCAAGAGACACATAACCTGGACTCAATAGTTCTATAGATGTGTTGGATTTGGATGATAAGTGAAAGATGATGGTCCTGGGAGATGGGGTTAATCAGACCGAGGACCATTTCCCTTCCCTATCTCTAGCATGACTATAAAATAAGTACTGCTATTTTTGCTTTCCCGGAAGGTCATGCTAGAGGTGGGAATTCATTCTGCACGCTGGATGTCTGTCTTTTCTCATGACCAGTCTATAATTATTCTTTAATGAGTGTTTTGGCACACTAGCTGTCTAGTGATTTGCATGGGGGATGCACTTAAGTGGAGGGAATATCCAGGAGCTAAGGTGTGGCTTGGTCATCTCTGAATCATAAGCAACTTCTGTCCATGCCTCAGCACTAGCTGGGGAGCCTAACACATCCTGCCGGCCCCCACCCCACCCAGAGCTCTTGTGCCTGGCCTTATGGGAGGTCAGATATTTGTGCCACGTCCTTGATGACAAAGAAACTGATCTTGTCTTGTGGAATGTCCTTCTCCCCCTTAAAGTGTATGATCATATTTTATATTCAGCCCGAAACTTGCCTAAATCTAAGACAAGTTCTGCTGCCAGCCGCTTGGATGTGGCAGAATGCTGATTTATCTCAGGATGCGTTGAGCCACATTGCCATGGTAACCAGCAGACAGTCCTGAGAAGAGCAAAGCTGTGGAGGAAGTGTAGCCATCACCAAACCAATCAGACAGCGGTGTCGCTGGAGAGATTTCTAATTATCACGCATTTGTCCTTGTAGCCAAAGCAGAGTGCAGGGGAAATGACACCAGTGGCACTTGCATCTTTAGGTCACAGAATCAGGTAAACTGTCCTTGGGTTACTCTGGGAATTCCAGAGCCTCCTGCTGTCTTAAGGTGTACTGAAATAGATTCTTAGATTGACCTTTTCCTCAGCGTTATCACCAAGCCTTTAATTCTGATAACTAAAATTCTGTATAGCTTAAGGGATTTTATGGGCAACGAGGCAATTGAAAAAGCCTCACATCTGTGAGCCTGATAGCTAATAGCATCTAAGACGATTCTCTGACATCTTGAAGAGATTGCCTCTATTTATTCCTTTTATTTTTTTGCTTTTTCTTTAACTTAAAACTTATTCCAGTAATCCTTAATGCAAGTGGAGCACAAATTGGTATGTTTATGTGCAAATACATGCAAATTACCTTCCAGTAAGACAGGGTTTCTCTAGTAACAACTGGTAACATCTATGCTATGTTTACTCAGGAAGAAAGCGCTCAAGGTTACAAAGCTTTCACTTTCCAATCACTAAATATTAACTTGCTAGGGAAAGTTATAGAAATCTTTTTCTTACATGTGCTGGAGATCAAGGCTGTCTAATTCTTGAGATAGGAGATAAATGAAGGCACAGTATCCCATGAATATAATGCGAGTTGCTTGTGTTAAGAGGACAGCTTCAGCCTTCTCCTTTCAGTTGGACCAAGCTGCAGAGACATCTGTGTTAGTAGAGGTCTTTAACGTGTTTGTGTACATTCATATTTCTGAATAGCATATGCTAGAGGCTGGCTTCAATCACTTTTGTTTTATTAAAGGTGTCTAAGGTCAACTACCACTAACTCCATTGTTAAATATTGATCTAGTCATTTGCATTAATTTTCAGTCCTTTTCCTACTTAATGTACACCAGCACTCCCGTGACCCAGGCAGACAGAAGATCAATATGTGGGGGCTCAGCTCGTATCGACGCCGGGGCTGATTGCTTCGTGCATTGCTTGTTTCCCTGTGAAAGTTGGTGTGTTCCCGATGATGGGCCATTGGCCTAGCCGCTTACCTTCTTCAAAACTTCTGAATGCTTTCATCTCGTACAGGATGTTTCTGACTTATTCAGTGGTCAGCGTTTCTCTGAATGATCACTGATAGATTTCCCTTGTTGAAGATAAAAATGGTATCAAAACAGCAGTACGTGGATTTGTAACCTTCCAGAGCTGGAAACAAGCCTTAGAATCCACTCAAGACTCTCATTTTATTGGAGATAACACTGAATTTAAAGGACTTTACAAATTGCTAGGGTCAGAACTAGAATTCTCTTTTCATTATAATTCTAGATCTCTAGTACATATCATTTGTTTTGCAAACTGAGGCAAAAACTTTTTTTGGCTATATTCATTAAAAATATTGTAGGACAATGAGATTGATGTTAAAACAAACTAGTTTATTTTGATAGAGACCAAATGTAGACTATTTCCATGTGCTCCTATTGGCTCCTTTGTAAATTTATAGCTTGGCTCACTAATCACTAAATGACATCAACTGGTTTCACTTACTCTTGTTAAAAATAAAGATGGAAGAATAAACTATGATACTGAAGTCACAATGTAGAGTTGGTGCATGATCTTTCTCCACCTTGCCTCTAGCTAAGCCTGGAGGTGCTAGGGGGCATCTTTGCTCGGCTGTCTATGAAAAGAATGCAGCCAATATCGGAGGAAACACAATCCAGAGATGGACAGGGAGAAATCAGGCTCTGGCAACATAAAATGTCTGGTTCCAGCCATGCCTGAAGCTAGTGATACCTTTGCAAATTCAGGTTATGTAAGTCAGTAAATTCCTTTATTTGCTTAAATTGATGTTTTTTGAAAACTATACTTCCTGGCTAATACTTAAGCTGAGTTAGATATCTGAGAAATGTCTGGAGAAATATTTCATAGCATTTCTAAATGGCTAGACTCTAGGCGAGGAGTCTGAAGTAAACATCTATACCCAAGCTCTTTTCAGTTTCCATCTATACAAGCATGGGTCTGCCATATGAGCACTGTCAATTGGCATTTTATGTGCAAAGCCTTTACTTGATGTCAATGCTTTCAATGTTCAGTAACATCTTAATGATAGTGTTTCCTTCATGTGAAAATGATTCGTTAAATAATTTGTGGGTGTTTTTTTTTTTTTTTTTTTTTTTTGGTCAAAACTTTCACTTTAGAAAAAGCTGTCCTGTTCCAAAGCTGAAATTGATTCTTTATTAAGAAAGGACAGCACAGAGATTGGAATTATAGACTTTCAGCATAAAGGGAATGACATCAGAGATGGTCCAAGACTCAACTTATCGGTCACACTGATACTCTGAGGATTTGGGTGACTAGGCTTCAGCAGTTCAGCTCTTTTAGTCTCAGAGCTGACAGTAATACCCATAGCTACAACCCAGGCACTTTGCTCTGCTCTTCCTCAGCCCAATAGATGTCCCTGCACTCTAGGTGGGGGGACAGAGTGAGACTCCGTCTCAAAAAAAAAAAAAAATCTTTCCTTAGCGATAAGTCTCTGGCCCTGTCTTTGAAGTACCGGCTCGCCCTCGTCTTTCATTGGGTGTATTTCTATCGGTGGCTTCTTGGTGGTGGTGATGGTGGAAGAGTGAGTAGAGGACTTGTCTCCCTTCTCTCATTTGGCGACATGTTGGGAGATACTTTCATTACTGGGCTGCCTTGAAATTTCTAATGTGCTCCTGTCCTCTGCATGTATCATCTACATGATTATTGACAGCCATAGAGATAATTTGGTTTATGGCCACATTTTCTAAGTGCAAGTGCACGGGTATAGCAGTGCTGCTGTCTCAGTAGAGATTATGAGTGTAATTAGAAAATAGAAGTTTCCACCAGGCAAGAAGAATTAAATTAACTGGAACACACACGATAAACAGAATCTAATCTTTTGACTCAGTACCTGGTTACACAGTGAGGCCCAGGGAATCAATGACAAAATCTGCACAGCCTTTTGGTGGCATCTCTACCTGTGAAATGTAGTATTGAGAGCAGATTTGATCCCCCTTCTGCCCCATTTCTTTGGGTGGGTTTTATTCACATCGCACAGACCTCCTCACAAACACTGCAGTTATGTGCAATTAAATGAACTCACTTATTGATGTAAAGCAGATTTGATGTAAAAAAATCAAATATTGATGATTTTTGCTGCTTATGTATTGGATGTAGAGTTCAGAGAGCAAAAGTCTGTGAGAACCATAACATCAAAATTATGAAATGTCTGGATGTGAAATTCGTAAAGCTAAAACGACTTTTAAACAAAGGCAGATGCTTTGTGTGGATGGATATCTCTTTTCTGTGTTCTGGGCATTTACTTTCATTTTTGAAACTCTTTTATGTGCTATATAAGGCACCTGGCCCTGGAGTGAAAAGAGATTAAAAACACCTTGGGGAATCTTAATTCCCTCTAAATCACTTTTTTCACCCTTTAAAAAAGAAAAGAGTGAGTCTGGAATGAAATATGGACCCTTATCTACCTTACAAATCCTCTCTCCTCCCGTTGCCCCAGAGTTCCAGGGCTTGCTGACAGATAGGTGGTGATTAAAGATTCTCATCAGCCCACGTGCCTCGTGCTCTCTCCTTTGTCATTCTGCAGTTGGGGATCAAAGCTGTAGCATCTATGTTCTTTGAAGACTAAGCAGGTTGGACATGTCATTTAGATGAAAAACAATTACTCAGTGTTAGCTTGCTTTTGGCAAGAGTATGTAAGGCTCATCTCACTGATGGGAAACAAAAGCTGCACTTCATCTTCATGAATTTCAAATGAGGGAGAGAGAGAAGGAAACTGTTTTCTGGCAGGAGCTTTTCTGCATAACCTTTCACTGATGAGTGTTGCTGCTTTCTTTTTTTATTTTTTTTTCCATTAATTTTAAAGCATAGCTGTGTACATTAATGCGATCCTGGGGCACCATACATTGGTTTTATAAACAGTTTGACACATTTTCATCACACTGGTTAACATAGCCTTCCTGGCATTTTCTTAGTTATTGTGTTAAGACAGTTATATTCTACATTTACTAAGTTTCACATGTACCCTTGTAAGATGCTTGATAGAATACCCTCAGTATCAGCTTGGATGATCGCGTGCTTCTCTCCCATGCACAGATGGTGCACTTGATCATGTGGTTCTACTGGTGGGAAGCCTTTGAAACATAAAAAGACGACTAAGCAGCTGAAGTACATGCTGGGGTGTTTTTTTGAACTCATCAAGGAAAGAGAATTAATAGACGGATTGCACTGATATCTTTTGTTATAAATGTGTTTGGGTTTGAGAAAACAAGCAATCAAAAGGTATATTTGTGAATCATCTATGCTTTTAGGTTAGGCTGGATCTTAAAGCTACTTCATTTTTAAGGGCTTAGTTAAAAAAAATCTCAGCTCAGTTACACTGGACCACCAGCTTCTGAGTAATGTTATGTACCTTGCTTGTGATATCAGTAAGTTCTTGGCCTTGACTATTGAAGGCAGAGCCTATTGAGCCAAGTGGGATAGTTGCTGAGAGAGGACCAAACGTCTTCTTAAGAGGGCTATGTTTGCTAACAGTATATTTTGCAGTTCAAAAACACAAGAGGGGAGGCTGAGGCAGGTGGATTGCTTGAGCTGAGGAGTTGAGACTAGTCGAAGCAAGTCTCTATATTATTTATAGGACAGTCAGGAAAATAAAAATAGTAACTGGATATTTGATAATAGTAAAAAGTTACGGCTGTTTGAGGGACAATTGTGTTTGTATGGTGGAGTCATTATCTTTTAGATAAATGTACTAAATATTTACAGATAACATATGATACTCAGCACTTCAAGTAATCTGAGGCATAGAGAAAACAAATTAATGAATTAATATTTTTGAATCTGGGTGATGGGTATATATATAGGCTTTATTATACTATTCTATTGTTGTATATGTTTGAAACTTTCCATGATAAAAAGCATAAAGACTACATATGTACTATTGCATTTATTTAAAATGTAGTAAAACTGAGTTAAAAAAAAAAAAATAGGAAAAGTACCTGGATGTTGTGGGAGCTTATAGTCCTAGCTACTCAGAGCCTGAGGCAGGATGATCACTGGAGCCCAGGAGTTTGAGGTTACTGTGAGCTATGACACCATGGCACTTTACCTAGAGCAACAGAATGAGACTATTTCAAAAAACAAAACCACCTCACCCCCAAACACACAGGGGAAGATTAAAAGCAACAGCGAACGGAAGTGAAAGTCACCCTGGCCCAGGAGGCAACGCATGTGTTTGTAGTAATGAATCTTAGGCTAGAAGAGGGCCAGCATCCATGGGTGTGGGACCTGTGTGGTCACGTGCTTAGAAGGCCCCATGCTTTGCTGATGCTCTGCCATTGCTCTTGAAATTCTTACTAATTTTTGAACAAGGAGCCCTAGGTTTTCATTTCACACTGGACCCCCACATATTTTATAGCTAGTCCTAAGGAGGAAAGAGATGTTATCACTGGGGATGAAAGATGGGGGTGGAGGGTATTTCTGGGAGGATGCTGTATCTGCCTTTAGAATTCTCCAGGTATGACTCTGGAGTCCAACTTTCCTGCTATCATCAGGGCAGCCAGTTGCTCCCTAAGGGAAGGTGCAGTAGATGGTCATCTTCTGGAGACAGCTGTGAAATGAAACTCCTTGCCCCACGGGAGTTGTCTCTTCACATATTTCCCTCTGCATGTCACATTCTTAGAGTCAAAACCTATACTGCGTCTGAGGTTACTATTATCTGAGGGACTTCAAAATAAGCTGTTTTGTTGACTCCTGGCTAACATGCGGAAGATGTAGTATTTTTCTCTATAAAGCAAGGCCTAGTTTTCACTTTAGAGTATGAACAGTCTTTTATTTCTGTGTGACATTTGTGGTGTTAATTTAAATTGCAATCTTTCTTTATTCATGTAGCCTGTGGTTAAATCCCTAATTTAGTTACTGTTGAAGATTTGGTAAAATTTGACTGAATTCCTCAAATTTAAACATACAGTGAAAAAGTGTCTATAGACTCAATGAGGAGCAACAGAGCATAGAACAGAGGCTTTGTACTGAAGAGAACCAGATCTATATTCTGGTTCTACTACTTAGGAGCTGTGTGCTGTTATTTCATTGTGTTAAGATCATTTCCTCAATGGTGGAATAAGGATAAAAAATAGTACCTTTCAGGGCTTTTGTCGGTATTAAAGAGAATAATAAACAGAACAGTTCATAGTATGTGGTATAGGTGTATCTATAACCATATGAATTTAGTTATTTAGTGTTGTCTGGCTATGGATCATTCTTTCTGACTTTAACCACCTTGTATGGATTAAGTGTTAACCTCAGTTTCAACTCCTAATGCAAGTTATAAGAATGTTATTATTTTAAAAGGTAATAAAGTGATGCTGATCTAAAACATAACATAGTTAAAACATAACATAAAAACATAACATAGTTATTCCTTTTGGCCAGAGACACCATATTCCAGCAATTCACCACAGTGGCAAACACAAAGGGGCAGAGGAGAGGCACCCGATACGTATTCTCCAGGCTTTTTAGGAGACATGGAGTTATTCCTTTGGCCATGTACATGCACATGTACAAGAAAGGTGATATTGTAGACATGAAGGGAATGGGTACTGTTCAAAAAGGCATGCCACACGAATGTTACCGTGGCAAAACCAGAGTCCGCAGTGTTAACCAGCATGCTGTTGGCATTATTGTAAATATGTTAAGGGGCAAAGTTCTTGCCAAGAGGATTGATGTTCATATTGAGCGTATTAAACTCTCTAAGAGCTGAGATAGCTTCCTAAAATGCATGAAGGAAAATCAGAAAAAGAAGGAAACTAAAGAAAAAGGTACCTGGGTTCAACTGGAGCGCCAGCCTGCTCCATCCAGAGAAGCCCACTGTGATAACCAATGGAAAGGAGCCTGAGCTCCTGGAACCCATTCCCTATGAATTCATGGCCTTAAAATAAGTGTACAGCATAGTACACAGAAAGAACCAAGAGAATCAGTTGGAAGGAGGCATAATGTGCTAGGACCTATTCCCTATTTTCATGGCATAATAGGGATAGCAAGCTTTGTTACATTCAATGGAAAGGACCCTGAGCTGCTGGAACCTATTCCCTGTGAATTCATGGCATAATAGGTGTAAAAAATACAAGGCTACTGTAAACAATAGTTCCCATTTATCAAGCATTTTGTTTATTTCTAAATGGTAAGTACATCAGTTGTAAGTCCAGCACCATGCTCCTCCCTTGGGGGAGGCCCTATTTCATAGTTAACACAACTGTGAACTTGAGACCTGTTGTTTCCATCTTGTGAGATTGTCTAACATGTTTGCTGGGGTTTTGAAAATAGAGGATGTTTATGAATTCTTTTTTTTTTTTTTTTTGGGGGGGGAAAAACACACTTGTAGCGAATGAACAAGAAACATTTTTGTGCTATTATTTGTATCTACCATGCCATGAATTCATAGGGGAAGAGGTTCCAGTAGCTCAGGGAGGCCATTGAATGTGACAAAGTGTTGATTGACTTTTGAATTCGTGGGAAATAGTTTCCAGCACCTTGTATCACTGTTACATGGGGTCTATTGGTTATCCTGTGTGCTATGCTATACACATTATGCCATGAGCTCATGGGGAATAAATAGGTTCTTGCACCTAAAAACATGGGTTCACTAGTACTCCTGTGTGCTATGTTATATGCTTATTATGCCATGAATTCATAGAGAATGGGTTCCAGGAGCTCAGGCTCCTTTCCGTTAGTTCTCACACAGTGGGCTTCTCTGGGTGGCGCAGGCTGGCGCTTCAGTTGAACCCAGGTACCTTTCTCTTTGGCTTCCTTCTTTTTCTGATCATTTTCCTTCACACGTTTCAGGAAGCTATCTCGGCTCTTAAAGTGATTAATATGGTCAATACAAACATTAATCCTCTTCACAAGGATCTTGCCCTTAACTTGTTTGTTTACAACAATGCCAACAGCATGCTGGGTAACACTGTAGACTCTTCCAGCTTTGCCACGGTCACATCTGTGTGGCATGACTTTCTGAACAGTACCCATTTCCTTGGTGTCTACAACATCACCTTTCTTGTAGATTCACATATATGTGGCCAAAGGAACAACTCCATGTTTTCTAAAAGGCCTAGAGAACATGTATCGGGGGCCTCTCCTCTTTCCCTTTGTGTTTGTCATTTTGGTGAATTACTGGAAGATGGCGTCTCCGGCCGAAAGGGATATTTATGAATTCTTGATGAAATTTTAGAGTTGAATAATGTAAGAAAGAAGCAAACTGTAACCATCTCATGCAAACCTTTTCATAGAGTTCTTAATGTTATACAATTCAAATATCTGGACTTCACTATCTTCAGTGATACATTATTCATTTTGATTTTCTAAGCCATTAAAAACATTCTCCATTTGGTGCTGAGTTATTTCATGAACAGAATCTGTGAACATAATCCTAAATTTATTCAAAATGTATAGTTTTGATGAGGAGACAGGTTTATATAGGTCCTGTTTAAAAAAACAAATCTGATAGGTGTGGGTATTACAGAAGGTAGCCAAGGAATTAATCTATGTCTGCTTATACATTTTCTTAAAAAGACAACATAGGTGAATCATTAACCATTTGAAATATTACCTAGGAAGAAAGTATAATGAAAAACAATGAAATTGTCATAATTCAGGAAAAATTTTTATAACATTTCAGTAACACCACATAAACTATATTTATATTTTACAGAAAGGGTCAATTACTTTCCTGAGAGCAGATACTGAATAAAATGAACATTAACACTAAACCTTCCCATTAAAATCTCAAATTCTGTGTTTTAAAAATCACCTTATTTATACATCCATATACCTCCTCTCTAAACATGAACATTTCACATTGCTGCACAGATCTACTAAATGTATTCTGTTTTCCAAAGCACATGTATTTTAAAAAATGAGTAATTTAAATAAGTCAAATGATTAATATGCTGACTGTTCAGAGGAAAACTTCTATCACTTTTAGCAAATCTTGCCTCTTTCACAGACGATTCTTCTCCTGAAAATTCCCAGTTAAACTAAGAACAGAATCCAAAGTAAATGAAGTCAGAACTAGTGATTCTGATTTTACTGTGATATCCCACTGTCGTGGTACGGGCCAGCAGTTAGGAAAATACTTTTCCTGTCCATGGTTGTTCGAAGTTATTTGTTTTACTGACTTTTATTTTTGCCAGGAATTTTAGCCTAGTTATAATTTTGTCACACCTTCCTGTGGCTTTTACAAATGAAAGTGTAAGCTGTGTTGAATGACTTGCAGTAGGGAAGCCACTGCTGAGGAGCATTTGGGAGGTGTATGGTTCAGAAAAAGATGTCAGCATCGTAGAAAAATTTAGCTTTGGGGCATACCAACATTCTTCAAATCGTGTGGCTCTGGAGCAAATATATAAAATTCTTTATCTTTAGTTTCATAAACTAACAAGGTAGTTAAAATGAGAAGTATAATACACAGTATACTAGATAGAATGACTTGGTTGACAGTAGTTAACAATGCTAATTATAGACAAGTGTTCATTGAATCATCTGGACTGCCTAGTCTGCACACAATTTGCATAGAGCCCGAGAACCCAAAGCTTATGGATTGCATTATAACTCTTTTCTACAAAGTGTATTTTGAAAATCTACAGTAAGATAAATCCGTATCCTGCAGAATAGATGCGTGTTCCACAGTAGCCTTCTGATCTTTTTTGTTTGTTTCATTTGTAACAAAATAATGGACTTTTTTAGGCTCTAGAATATAGTACAATGCTAAAATTATCTTTTTTTAGAAGAGTATTTTCACCTTTGATTTTTCACAAATCTATAAAAGGCAATTGTTTTACTGCTTGAAGTTAAGACTTTGTTTAGCTTAAATAATTGAGTAGAGCTTGCAATGCTGCTGTTCTCAAATGCTAAGCTTTCTTTTGGGTATAGAACTCAATTTATCTGTACTTAAAAATTTGAACACAATGGGGCATATTTTCCTCTTAAAAGCAGTTCAGAGATCAGCTTAATATTCTTATTTTAGATGATTCTAAATTTATACATAAGAACTCTGAATTTTATTTTATTTTTATTGTTAAATCATAGCTGTGTACATTAGTGCGATCAAGGGGTACAGTGTGCTGGTTTCATATACAATCTGAAATATTCTCATCAAACTGTTCAACGTAGAGAACTCTGAATTTTAATCAGTGATCAGATCTTTCTGTATGCATCAAGCTGTTGGGTATAATTAAGCAAAATGCCTGGAGCTTTCCAGTTGGATGAATATGACAATGAATCAGTGATCAAAAATTGTTATCAACTGCAATACCACCAGTATCTGTAGTTGCTCAGAACCTCACATGATTCAGGCATAATTTATTTTTCTATAAATCTTGAGCTTCAAAGAGGCTGAAAATTTGTTTTTTTTCCTGGTTGGTTCTGTGTAATAAAACCCATGTTCAGTTACCGAGAATGAATGGAGAAAGGGGGCAGGAGAAACGTGACATTTGCCTTATCTTCAGGACAAGAGGTTAATACCTTTTGAAAAAATTGGTTCAGAAAATGATATGGAGTATATGCTTGGGTAATCTAAGAGTCTGAATACATCTTGAGCATAAAATCTTAAAACTTTGGGGAATGTATTCACTGCAAATCTAGAAAGGGTCATTGGTTCTGACACATTTCTTTTTCTTTCAATAGAAACCAGATCTGGTTTGGTGGTAGCATTAAGCCCCAGGGTAGCGGGAATAAAGTTGACACCAGGTGAAATTCCACTGTGATACCAGCTATATAGGGAACTTAAATACTCCACCCCCAACATTTTGACACAATGCAATTCTTTTGCTTTTGACACACAGCATTTGTTTGAAAAGGTTATTGCTTTGAAAGTATCATCTTCAGATGAATGTACTCAGATTTGTACTGTAGATGTATTTCACAGCTGCACTCTTACAAATAGGTTGGAAAATAGCTAGATACTGATGTATGTTTGACAGCTCGCTTTAGTGGTGTTCAGAATTTCTGCAAGGATAGTTTGGCTTGTTCCCTTGAGTCGTCACAGCTCATGAAAACTCTGAACAGTGTTAAAGACGAGGAAAAAAATCTTTAATACAACACATTCAAACCTCAGTGGACTATCTTGTTCTAGAATTGCCAAACTAGTTTCAGTTTGGAACAATTTTTTTTTTCAGTTGTTTGAACAGTTGTTTAAATGTGTTTGGGTGAATAATGAAAAGATTGCTCAGTGCTTAATTTAAACATGAAAATTCCCATCAGAGTGCTGTAACTGTGAACAAATGATCTTTGAATATGCCCATTTTTCCCAGTGGTTAAGAGCATGGATTCTGGAGCCTGCCTGCCTGTCTTCCAAATGGGCTGTGCGGGAAATTCCATGCAGGTTTCTAAACTGTTTCAGTTTCCTCATCTGTGCAATAAGGATGCTAATAGTACCTATCTCAGGCTGGGCAATGAGGATTAAATCAGTTACTACACCCAAAGAATTGGGAAATGGGGTGGTGCTTGTAGCTCAAAGAGCAGGGCGCCGGCCCTATATGGCGGAGGTGGTGGGTTCAAACGCAGCCCTGGCCAAAACTACAAAAAAAAAAAAAAAATTGGGAAATGCTTGGCTTCTAGGGGTCCTGTGATCAATATTCACTGCTATTATGTATATGTGTATGTACAAAAATGCACAGTACTAACAGTAATTGATAGACCTAAAATATATTTGGTATTCTTACCCATTATCCCTGTTCCCATCACTAATTATATAAAATTTACTATACTTCCAAATATTGGCTATCTTATGAAATACAGAATTAGACTATAGTAAAGACATACAGAAAATATATGTTCCTCTTTGAGAGATTTGATTGCCTTATTCTCCTGGAATACTGTCAAGATCTACAGAGCACTTAATTCGCTGGAATGATCTACCCAGAGACTTCCAGAAGCGGTCACGGAATTAGTGGTGTGTGCCAGTCAGAGCAAAAGACACAATAAAAGACCTCAGCCAACGTCTTAATGGAGAAAGTGTTTTTGTTCTACCTGATGACCTTTGCCTCTCTAGTGTTTCTTGGAGACTTTAGTAAATGATTCTTTTCAATAAATGATTCTATTCCTTCATATGCAAGTGTTTTACCCCCAGTTCCCTGAGGTGGTGGTTTTTCTGTTCCTCAGAGCTTGTCTTGGAGCTTGGTGCAGACACAGCGTGGGTGAATTGTGCGTAGAAGGTGGGTCTGGAAAGTCTGGAGCCATTCCCTCACACAGCAGACAAATCTTCTGAACTTTTCCCCTCCAAATTTCAAGACTCTTGTTTGAGAAACGTGTGTTTGGCTTTACTTTCCTCTGAGAGGTCAGCATGAAGTGTCTACTTTTCTGTTTGATCTTCATTTTAAAGGTCCAATTACCTCAAGTCCTTTTCTTGACTATTTCACTGGGGCTGCTGATGTAGTAATTCTGATCTCTATTTCCATCATTAGCTCTACTTGAAGTTGTATCTCACACACATATCTGGTCTAGAGGATGTGTGTAAAGGACAGAGATAGTCCCCCTTGCAGGAGGGAATAGCTCACATCACCTGAGAGCTAAGACTCAAGTGCACAGTCAATGTTACTACTTCCTGTGTGCCTTTCAATTCTCGGCTGAGGAGGTTGACCTCTATTCTGTAGGGTGCAGTGAGGTGACCTGTGTTTATTGAAGGGCTCCTATGTGCAAGGGACAGTGTTGGATTACAATGGAACCTAAGACTATTTTCTCCAAATCAATGATGGTGTAGGAGAGGTAAGTGCAGTGGTAGCTGGAGAGGACAGCATGTCTAAGTAATGCTGATTACTATTGCTATTATGACTACATTTGAATAAAGAAATCAAAGCATGTTTTTTTTTAATGGAGAGGGAGGGACAGTTTGATCAAACAGCCCGAAGACTAATCAGTGGAACAAGTTGTTTAATAAAACGGTGGTTCAGAAAGAGGAATCTGGCCATGGTGCATAGACTGGACTGAAATGTGGAAATTGCTAGAGGCCAGGAGTCTTTCAGGAGTTGTTATAGACAGTGTGGAGATGTCAGGGAACTGCAGTCTAGACAGAGAATGGAGTAAAGGGGTAGAGACAGTTATCAATGAAACTTCAGGAAAAGAAAAAAAGGGCTTGGTTGTTGGAATAAAGACCAAGAGGTACATACATCAAAGAAGCCCTCAAATTTGGCATGGGCATCTGGTACATTTCATGTACTGGGGCCATTTGTGCTGCGTCTCAAACGCTCCAGGTTTGCTATGACACTACTTGCCCAGGGCCTCTGACAGTGACCCTGAAGAAACATCAGACTCTGTTTTCCTTTGAAATGTGTCCTTTCTGTATTAGGGTGGGCATTATGTGATCTTCCAAAACTAATTTCTCTGATTACTGTGCATGTCCTCTGTCCTCTTCCTTCCCGTGAGTGAGCAGCTGTTGAAAATAGGCTGAGTCATTAGGAGAAGAGACTCAAAAGGCTATGTCTGCAGGGGCTTTGTGACCGACCCGTTCACATAATCATTTTGTTGTCAAAGCTGCTTTTTTGCTTCCTTCCCTTTGCTCCTACTTCAAACTTATATTTGGAACATTTTAGTGACCTTGAACATGAAATGGGGATGCTCCTTCTCATGGGAAATGTGTTTAAGATGTGCTGGTTCATGAAAGAGAATCATCAGTCAGAGTTCCCTAAGGGCTTAACCTTCATCCCCTTTTCAAAGAGAAAAGCTGCTTCCTTCCACTCACACAGAACGCTCTCCCCAGGTTCCCTTCTCTCTCCTCTTCCCATTGGTTTCCTGCAGAACAGTTTTTTTTGTTTTAATCTTTTGACTCTTATGGGGATGCACAATCTGTAGTTCAATAGTGTGGCAATTTTTTCTTCCCTCCCCACCACCTTTTCTATTTCTCTGTCACCTCACGAATTGCATCATTGTGGGGTTGTAATGGAGAGTAAGATAGTGGAATAATGTACACAAACTTATTCAACTGTTGGTCACAAGTTGGATGTGGGAAATCTTTTGTTTTTTGAAATTCTACTTTTTATCAAAATCATAAAGCTTTACAAAATACTGGCACTTAATGGTGAAAAGGTAGCTCAGTCTTTCTGAAATGTATTAAGAGTATTCCAAAATTTCCATATTAAAAAAATTTTTTATTGGGGATTCATTGCGGGTACAAGAAACCAGGTTATACTGATTGCATTTGTTAGGTAAAGTCCCTCTTATGTCTTGCCCCCGAAAGGTGTATCACACACCCAGACCCACCAACCCCCTTTTCTCCCCGCTCTGTTCTTCCCTTTTCCTACACCACTCCCTCCTTTACTTTCTCTGCTCTTCCTTTTCCCCCACCCCCTCCCTCCTGTCTGAGCTCCCCTTCCTCCACACCCCCCCTACCCCCCATACTAGGTCATTAACTGTTCTCATACCAAGATTGAGTACATAGGATTCATGCTTCCCCATTCATGTGATGTTTTACTAAGAATAATGTCTTCCACTTCCATCCAGGTTAATACAAAGGATGTAGTCTCCATCTTTTTTAGTGGCTGAATAGTATTCCATGGTATACATATACCACAGCTTGTTGGTCCATTCCTTGGTTGGTGGGCATTTAGGCTATTTCCACATTTTGGCAATTATAAATTGAGCTGTGATAAACAGTCTAGTGCAAGTGTCCTTGTGGTAAAAGGATTTTATTCCTTCTGGGTAGATGCCCAGTAATGGGATTGCAAGATCAAATGGGAGGTCTAACTTGAATTTTTTGAGTGTTCTCCATACTTCCTTCCAAAAAGGTATTAGTCTGCAGTCCCACCAGCAGTGTAAAAGTGTTCCTTTCTCTCCACATCCATGCAACATCAGCAGTTTTGAGATTTTGTGATGTGGGCCATTCTTAATGGGATTAGATATCTCAGAGTGATTTTGATTTGTATTTATCTAATATATAGGGATGATGAACATTTTTTTCATGTTTGTTAGCCATTCGTCTGTCTTCTTTAGGGAAGGTTATATTCATGTCTCTTGCCCATTGACATTGAAATTGAAATTCATGTCTCTTGCCCATTGAAATTGTTGGTTTTTTTCATGTGGATTTATTTGAGTTCTCTATAGATCTTAGTTATCAAGCTTTTGTCTGATTCAAAATATGCAAATATCCTTTCCCATTGTGTTGGTTGTCTATTTGCTTTGGTGGTTGTCTCCTTAGCTGTACAGAAGCTTTTCAGTTTAATTAAGTCCTACTTGTTTATTTCTGTTGTTGTTGCAATTGCCATGGAAGTCTTCTTCATGAAGTCTTTCCCCAGGCCAATATCTTCCAGTGTTTTTCCTATGATTTCTTTGAGGATTTTTATAGTTTCATGCCTTAAATTTAGGTCTTTTATCCATCTGGAATCAATTGTTAGTGGAGAAAGATGTGGGTCCAGTTTTATTTTTCTATATATGGATATCCAGTTCTCCCAGCACCATTTATTGAATAGGGAGTCTTTCCTCCAGTGTATATTCTTCTTGGTTTATTGAAGATTAGGTGGCTATAAGATGTTAGTTTCATTTCCTGGTTTTCTATTTGATTCCAAATGTCTGTCTCTATTTTTGTGCCAGAACCATGCTATTTTGACCACTATGGCCTTGTATACAGACTAAAGTCTGGTACGCTTATGCCCCTGGCTTTGTTTTTATTACTAAAAACTGTTTTAGCTATATGGGTTTTTTTCTGGTCCATACAAAATGAAGAATTATTTTTTCCAAGTCTTGAAAGTACAGTGTTGGTATTTTAATAGGGATGACATTGAATCAGTAGATTGCTTTGGGAAGTATGGACATTTTAATAATGTTGATTCTTCTCAACCATGAGCATGGTATGTTCCTCCATTTGTTAATATCCTTTGCTATTTCTTAGGGTTTCATAATTTTCTTTGTAGAGGTCCTTCACCTCTTTTGTTAGATATATTCCTAGTTATTTCATTTTCCTTGAAGCTATGGTGAAGAGTTGTGTCCTTAATTAGCCTCTCATCTTAGTTATTATTGCTGTATACAAAGACTACTGACTTGTGGACATTGATTTCATATCTTGAGACATTACTATATGTTTTGATGACTTCCAGGAGTCTTGTGGTTGAGTCTTTGGGGTTCTCTAAGTATAAGATCATATCATCATCAAAGAGGGAGAGTTTGACCTCCTCTGCTCCCATTTGGATTCCCTTTATTTCCTTGTCTTGCCTAATTGTATTGGCTAGAACTTCCAGCACTGTGTTGAATAGTAATGGCAACAGAGGACAACCTTGTCTGGTTCCAGTTCTAAGTGGAAAAGCTTTCAGTTTTACTCCATTCAGTGAAATATTAGCCGTGAGTTTGTCATAGATAGTTTCGATCAATTTAAGAAATGTGTCACCTATGCCTATACTTTTTAGTGTTCTAATAAGAAAAGGATGCTGGATTTTATCGAATGCTTTTTATGCATCTATTGAGAGGATGATATGGTCTTTGTTTTTGTCTGTTAATACAGTGGATAATGTTTATGGTCTTGCATATGTTAAACCAGCCTTGCATCCCTGGGATGAAACCTACTTGATAATGATGTATGACTTTTTTGATAAGCTGTAATCTATTGGCTAGGGTTTTGTTGAGAATTTTTGCATCTATATTCACGAGTGAAATTGGTCTGAAGTTCTCCTTTTTAGTTGGGTCTTTTCCTGGTTTTGGTATCAGGGTGATGTTTGCTTCATAGAATGTGTTGGGGAAGATTCCTTCCTTCCTTCCTCAATTTTTTGGACTAATTTCTGCAGTATGGAAATAAGCTTTTCTTTGAAGGTTTGATAAAATTCTGGTGTGAAGCCATCTGGACTAGAGCGTTTTTTGTTGGAAGATTTTTTGTTTCTTTTATCTCAGTGCTTGAAATTGGTCTGTTCAGGAGATTTAATTCATCTGGGCTAAGTCTAGGGGGAGGGTATGATTATAAATATTGATCCATTTTCTTCATATTGTCAAATTTCTGGGCATAGAGTTTCTGGTGGTATTCAGAGATAATCTCTTGTATCTCTGTGGCATCAGTTATTATTTCCCTTTTATCATTTCTGATTAAGGTTACTAAAGATTTTACTTTTCTATTTCTAGTTAGTCTGGTCAAAGGTTTATCTATTTTCTTTTTTTCCAAAAACCCCACAACTCCTTGTTTCATTAATTTTCTGAATGATTCCTCTGTTTTCAATTTCATTAATCTGATTTAATTTGGCATATTTCTTTTCTGCTGGGTTTAGGCTTAGAGTGTTCTTTTTCCAGTTCCATAAGATGGCTTGTGATCTTAGTTGATGTGCTCTTTCTGTTTTTTTTGGATGAGGATTTTTGCATCTATAATTTGCATCTATATGATGCATCTAAAGTGATTTTCCTCTCAGGACTGCTTTTGCTGTATCCCACAGGTTTTGGTAGCTTCTGTCTTCATTGTTATGCTCAAGGAAGTTAATGATTTTCTCTTTTATTTCTTCCTGCACCCAACTGTCATTCAGCATAAGGTTGTTTAATTCCATGCCTTTTTGTGGGGTTGAACATTTTTGTTGGAGTTGAGTTCCACCTTTAGTGCCTTGTGGTCTGAGAAGATACAAGGTAAAATTTCAATTCTTTTGATTCTGTTGAGGTTTGTTTTGTGTCCTAGGATGTGATCAATTTTTGAGAATGTTCCATGGGCTGATGAGAAGAATGTATATTCTTTGGCCTTGGAATGGAGTGTTCTATATGTGTCTATCAAGCATATTTGTTCAAGGGTCTCATTTAATTCCCTTATATCTTTGTTTAATTTCTGTCTGGAGCATCTGCCCAGCTCTGTAAGAGGAGTATTAAAGTCCCTGTTACTATGGTGTAATAGGATATCATATTGTTTAGACTAAGGTCTGTTTCAAGACTCTGAGAGCATTTAAGTGGTTGCATAAATATTTAGAACTGAAATGTCGTCTTGTTGTATTTTTCTTTTGACCAATATGAAGTGTCCATCTTTGTCTTTTTTGACTTTAGTTGCTTTAAATCCACTTGTATCTGAAAATAAGATTGCAATTTCTCTTCTGAATTCCCTTTGCCTGAAAATTTGTCTTCCAACCCTTAACTCTGTGTTTTAATTTGTCTTTTGAGGCTAGGTGTATTTCCTGCAGACAGCAGATGGATGGCTTGTGTTTTTTAATCCAATCAGCCAGTCTATGCCTCTTCAGTGGGGAATTCAAGCCATTAACATTTATTGTGATAATAAGTGTGGTAGCATTCTATTTATCTTATTTGGTGAAAGTCTATTGCCTAGTTTTGTCTTTGCGTCATTGCAGAAGCTAGCTTCTATCATTTAATTTATGGGTTCTTACTTTGCTGGTGGTCCATTGTGATGGTCAGTGTGTAAAATAGGTTGAAGTATTTCCTATAGAAATTCAACCTGGACTTGTTGTGGCAAATTTCCTCAATGTTTGCCTCAATATCAGAAAAAGATTTGATTTCTCTGTCAATTTTAAAGCTTAGCTTAGTGGGATGTAGAATTCTGGGCTGGAAATTGTTCTGGGAGATGACCATTGTCTTCTGGCTTGAAAGTTTCATTAGAGAAGTCTGTGGGCATTCTGATGGATTTGCCCCTGTAGGTCAATTGGTGCTTACCAATTGGCAGCTTGAAGAATTTTTTCTCTTGTCTTGACTTTGGACAGGTTCATTATAATGTGTCTTGGAGAAGCTCTATTTGAGTTGAGGCAACCTGGGGTCCAATATCCCTCTAGAAGGAGTGTGTCAGAATCTTTGATATTTGGGAAATTTTCATTGATAATATTCTCTAGTATGGCTTCCATTCCTCTGGGGCATTTTTCTTCCCCTTCTGGGATACCTACAACTCATGTTTCAACACTTTATGAAGTCCCATAATTCTGTCAGTGGACGTTCTGCTCTCTCTTCTATCTGTTTAACTCTGAGATGTTTCAAGAGCTTTGTTCTCTACCTCTGAGATTCTTTCTTCTGCATAGTCTAATCTGTTGCTGATACTTTCTATTGCATCTTTAAGTTCCCTGATTGACTGCTTAAATTCCTTCAGCTCTGCTATATCCTTTCTATTTTCTTCATATTGTTCATCTCTTATTTGATTCTGTTTTTGGATTTCCTTTTGGTTATTTTCTACTTTCTCAGCAATTTCCTCCATTGTTTTCATCATCTGTATTTTAAATTCACCTTCTGTCATTTTTAACATTTCTTTATAGGTGGAATCCTTTGCAGTAGCTACTTCATGGTCCCTTGGAGGGGGGGGTTGCTCTTGACTGGTTTTTCATGTTGCCAGGATTTTTCTGCTGATTCTTCCTATGAGTGTTTTCTTTTATCTATTTCCTGATTTTCCTTTCACTTCCACTTGCTCTTTAAGTTACTGTACCTTTGACCTAAGGTTTCAATGAGTCCTTTCAGTACAGGACTAAAAGGATGGGAAGACTGAAGAGCAAGAAGGCAAAACAGATTAAAAAAAAAAAAAAGAAAGAGAAAAGAGAGGGGGTGACTAAAAGGAAATGTTGACAAAAGGAAGAGTGGTACAGAAAATGGGAGACAGAAGTAATAAAGTATACAATAGGGTACTTTAACCCACAACATAAAACCCCCCAACATCGGGAGGTGCTGGGTTGGGTGGTTCCCTTGAGCAGCTCTTTGTCAGCCTGAGCAGACACAGTACCCCACCTCCACCATATAGACAGGAAAGACAAAAATACTATAAATCAAATCAAAATAAACAGAACACCTTACATGATAAAACTGGGGGGAAAACCAAATAATAGGGGCAGAACCACTAGCAAAAATGAAGTTATTATTAAAGAATGAAACAATGGAAAGTTATATTTAAACTAGAAAAATGAAGAAATTATAGGGGGAAAATGTTAAAATAAAAAATGAAACAAAACAAAAGCAGTATACGTATCTTGCAGAATATTGTCTGGGCAACAGGTGATCTTCTGGGGTATGAGATGTTAATCACAATGCCAGTACATCTGTATGAGATGGAGACTGGAGGCCTCTCCTGACATCTTTGCTCTCAAACCCCACAGAGTCGATCCTGAATCTCTCCTCGGCCTGTTTAAGACACTTTAAACCATTAAACTTGGCTAGGCAGAAGCTTTCCTAGGAAAGCACTTGTCACTGGAACTCTCCTGAAGTGGCTGCCTGCTTATCTGGTGTGCCAAAACCAGCCTCACCCTATGCTTCTGGGGCCAAGGCTGCAAGGCAGCCCTTCACTGCCAAACACTGAACTCTCTGCTCTTCCCTGGCATCTCAGTCCCGGCCTTTGGTGCTTCTCACAGTCGCTAGATCACCCGCCCAAGGTCTCCTCTCAGTCCAAGCCTCGTTCTGCAATCCTGAGGGTGGGGCCTGAAGGGCAGTTCTCCCACAATGGCTGCACACATGGCCCACAGTCTAACAATGTTATCTCTGTTCAGGCCCAGTAGCTCGGTCCCAGACCCTGGACAATGCTTGGAGTCACCCGCACTCTCGCCCAAGTTCTCACAAGTTAATTCAACCACATGCCCAAGTCCAAAGAAAGAAAACAACCTACAGGGAAGGCCTTCCCTATCTGCAGTCTTGCTACTGTTGTAGTTACAGCTACAGCCACGGCAGCCTCAGACCTAATTCAACCACTTGCCAATTCTCCACTGCTTTTGTCCTTGTCCTGGGGTCTAAAAGTCTGTCATTCTCTCCCTGCATCTCCAGAGGGATGTTTCAGGGCAAAGCCCACAAGCCAGAGATGCCTAGAGTCTTCTCTTCCAATCTGTCCCCAGTGTCACCACACCCGGTTATAAAGAAGCTGTTACTGGGCCTCCATCTTGCTCCCTCCCAGATGTGGGAAATTCTATAGCAGAGCATGAATGAATGTTGAATGGAGATTGACAATAGAATTTTTTTTTCTGTAGGACCCCTTTAAGGAAGAGTCAAAGAGGATGTTTACCCATAAATACATATGAATGATTTATCAATTAAAATATTAAAAAGACAAAACCCAAAGAGGGTTTAGGGGAGAAGAATCATACAGTTATGTTTTCTCAAGACTGAGAAATCTCCCCTCCCCCTGTAACTTCAAACTATCCATTGATGGGGACTCACTTTTTTGTTGCTTGTTATTGGAATATCATTTTATGGACATTTGTAATTTTTCCTGAATATTCATTTAGACTATCACAGCAGGGAATAAGAGAATAAGATTTTTGGTAGGACTAGATCGGGCAGATGGGAGGCTCATGTGGTTGCAGAAGAAGAGACGAGGGAGGCTGAATGCCTGGAGTCCAGAGCCAGGATTAGAAAAATGGTACCAGGAGGGCTGAGGCAGAGACCTCAGGGAGGGATGTGCTTGGTTGCAGTGCCCAGAAGCTAACCAGAGTCTAAGAAGACCACTTGTGGCTGGAAGTCTTTACTTTAGTTAGAACTTTTTCTTGCCAAGGTACTCTGATTTACAAAGTGCCCAGAAGTAATTTAGGGGCTGATGTGAGCATTTAAACTTATGTAGACCATTCTTTGAATACTCAATGAATGTGCTTCCCAATGAATTATATCTGCTGGACAATTCTAAAAGTATGTTGTTAGTTACATCAATGTTATAATAACTGCTGGATGCCAGATGAGCCCTGGGTTCTTTATATGATGGTTGAAAGTGGTTTCAGTGCTTGTAGGTAGATGGTTGATTATTTCAGTGTCTCCGTGGGGTGTGGATACCACTATTTCATTCTGAAAGCACCCAAAGTGTGTTATGTGTCTGTCTTTACCACTCTGGACTCACTCCTATGATTTTCTTTTCCTTTTTCTGGGCGAAAACTTTGTCAGCAGGATGACTGTTCCTTCTGTTTCTACCTTTTCTTATAAGACCTTTATGATATATTTAAAAAAAAGTGGGCCACACTCCAAGAAACCATAATGCTCTAATTTAGAAAACACATTTGTGATGAATTTTCGGACATAAATCTTTCTCTTTTGAAATGTATATTTTATTCAATTCAGTATTTTCTCACTGTGAAAGCAACCATGTAGGAAAAGCTGGGACACACCAGAGGAAGGCCCAGGACTTGTGTTTGTAGTTCAGATATGCTAATATGTAAATGAAGCAACTTGCAAAAAAATCGATTTCATGAAATTATTCTTCCCAATATTAAGACGCCGAAAGATGCTTTATCTTAAAACTAATGTAAAATTTCTATTATGTCTAATACAGCTTTGTAATTTATGAGACTTTGCAGACTGTGGGAAGACAGTAAAAGCAGTCCTGTAGAATGTTTGGAGTTCAATAGTTTTGAAAATTTGAAGGAAGTTTGAAAAATACCTAGTTAGGTATTCATGTTAACTGAGTGAAACTTGAACTAACTTTTATTAGAGAAGAAATTAGAAAAAATAGAAGCATCCTTGAAAAAAAAAAAAAAAAACCCAACAGGGTTTATTTGCCAGGAAACCTTTTTTTGGAAATTCTAAGACAATTGCCTTCAAAAGCATTAAGTATGACCTGCTTTTAGAATTCTTTCCCAATAGCTAGCTCCAAGTAACCTAGCAAATTTTTTTTTCTGAGACTATAATAGGTGGATCTCTTAGTGAAAGAAGTTGGGGAAACTGCTCTCACACCCTCTCCACATATATCCCAAGAATAATCCTAATTAAAATAACTCTCTAAATAACAGACTATAAGATCACAAGCAAATGTCTCTATTTTATGTAGCCAGACTGAGGATAATAGAGCTGCTACAATTGACAGACGTGCATGATATCTATAAAATTCATTATCTGTGGGACATTTCCTATATTGCAAATAGATTTACTATGAGCTGATCTTGTATTGACAGGCATGTGGAAGAAAATGTAGCAGCAATTTAAAAAGGGAAATGGCCTGGGATGATAGCCCAGCTGGAAATAAGGTGGTTTCTGTGTTGCAGATCACTGCAGTTAAAAGGATTTAGCTGCCAGATAATCAAGTTAATAGCTGGAGGGCTTAATCACTGGCCTCAACATTTTTTCTGGTGCAGTGATTTAAATGCTAGTAACAATCATAGTCCCTAGAGTTGGGTGGGTTTGAATTCCATAATTCCACATTAACAGGCAATTCAAGACCCAGTGTTGAGAAGTGTTGTGAGGTAGCAAGAAGTTTGAGTCAGAAACTGTGTTGAGGGCAAATTGTAATTATAAGGACATTCACTTCCTTCAGTTGGAGATCTTGAAGTTCTATTTTTTTCTCTGGAGTGTTGACGTTTTGTTGTAAAATTCTAACCAACCTGAAATCTAGGGTCTTAGTATTAAAGGACTTATATCTGCTAGACAATTCTAAAAGTATATTGTTAGTCACACCAATGCTACAAATTAAAATTATTTTGTAATCTATAGGCGGCATGGTAGAAAGGAATGAACTTTGGGTCTTGAGTCAGATGATATAATTTCAGGACCTGGACCTGCTATTTCAAGTCCATGGTTAAGGTGTTTATTTGAAATCATTTTACTTTTTTCGATGTAGGCATTTATATGTACTTCTCTCTTAACATGAGTTTTACCGTATCCTTTTAATTTTTGAAAATGAATTTTTAAAATTTGTACGTACTCCTGGGATATACATGAAATTTTGCTGCCTTGACCTATTACATTGTGGTGAAATAAAGGCCTTCAGTCTAGCCACCACCTCAGCAAGACAAATTGTACCCACCAAGCAACCTCCCCTGATACATATGCCCCTCACTTTCCACACCCCAGAGTCTCCACTGTCCATCATTCTAAACTCTGCTTCCAGGTATACACATTATTTAGCTCTCACTTTTAAGTGATGACATATAATTATTTTTCTGTGTCTGATTTGGTTCACTTAATATAATGGGGTTTAATTCCATCCACGTTTCTACAAAAGGCACTATTTTATTCTTTTGGTGATTAAATAGTATATGGTAGGTAAATGGCTGTCTGGAAAGTATCCATCCATATGATATGAAATGTCAAGATACATGGCTGGATACTTTCTGGACAGTCCTCAAATATATACCACCTTTTCTTCTGCGCAGCTAGGTCACTTCCATATCTTTGCCATTGTGAAACATGCTGTGATAAACATGAAAATGAAGATCTTAATATATTGATTTCCTTCGTGTAAACACCCAATAGGGGGATTGATGGTTGATATATGGTAGTTCTATTTTTAGTTCTTTAAGACATCTCCATTCTGCTTTTCAAAGAGGTTAATTTAATTCCCACTAACAGTGTATAAGCATTCCCTTTTCTTTTCATCCTTACCATCTATTTTTAAAATTTTCAATAGTAGCCATTCTGATGTAAAATATTCTGGTTTTGATTTGTATTTCTGATTAATTCTGAGAGATTAATTTTTTTCATAGGATTATTGGCTATTTTTTCTTTTGAAAAATTGTCTATATTCTTAGTCCACTTTTTATTTTTTTGAAATATATGTTTTTAATAGTTTCAGAAATAATTGTAATTGAATCAAAAGTAATAGTGAAGAATGGGGAGCACATCGTTAATTATTCAGAACTGCAGACCTCACTTTGTTGTACCTATGTTAATGTCTACCTGCGGTCACAGAAATTACAAGGAAAGGCACCCATGGTATAAGCATTCTTTTGGTTCTACTACTGGCAAAGTCAGTGTGTTGAATATACATCTACATTTGAAGAAAACAGTGATTACCACTTTACTATAAGCCCATATGAATTTGGAAAGAAAATGATGAAAAGTATATTGAGACTGTTCCAGATTATTTAAATGATCTAGGTTTTTATAACCATAAACGTCTTTAGAGTTTGAGTTATTTGTACAATTCTTCAGTTGTAGTTCAAACCTTGAGCTGTAATTGAAGGTAGAGAACAACTTTCTTCAGTCTGAGATACAAATCTTTCAAAGGAAGTATCAATTTGGCATAATATAAACCTTTTCTTTTTTTTTTTTTTTGAGACAAAGTTCCACTATGTCGCCCTTAGTAGAGTGCCATGGCACCACAGCTCACAGCAACCTCAAACTCTTACAGTTAAGCGATTCTCTTGCCTCAGTCTCCCAAGTAGCTGGGACTACAGGCGCCCGTGACAACATCTGGCTATTTTTTTTGTTGCAGTTGTCGTTGTTTGGGAGGCCCAGGCTGAGTTTGAACCCAGCCTTGGTGTATGTGGCCAGCGCTGTGGCCACTGAGCTACAGGCAGCCACACCTTTTCATTCTTGTCAATAAATAAATAACAGTGTTGACGTTCTTCTAACTAAATTCCCCAAAGAGGCGCTAAGTGGCTGGAGTATGGGAAGGTAATGTGTTCAAAGGATATTTTTACTTTAATTATGGAAAATCGAATTTAGGTAGGGAGGTGAGATTTTTGAAAAATGAAAAACAACTAGGAAATTTGTAAATAAGAAACCATATGACTTAAGTTCTGGGTTGTACAAATCAAAGCCATAGCCAGTTTAGGCGGAGGAACTTTAGAAAAGCTATATTTGAGGACAGTTGTCTTCTATATGGGTAAAGTTAAAGGAGGTTTTATGAAGCGTTCTGAACAGGACGGGGGAGTCTTGAACAATTCTCAGGTGGGAATGAAGAAGATAAAAGGATAGGAACAGGGAACTGCTGGGCTTAGTACAGAGAATGGAAGGAAGGGTGGGACCAAGTTCTGGACCTGTCTGAACTCTGTTGAAGAGTTCAGGTGCAGAGTGACAGGAAATGACTACTAACTTTTGACTTAGTCCACTTATGAGTAGAGTTTTTTTCTTGCAAGTTGCTTGAGTTCTTTGTAAATTATAATATTCCCTATCAGATATCATTTGTGAATATTTTATCCTGTTCCTTGGTATCTGTAGATTTTCTTTTGCTGTACAGAAAATTTTTAGTTATACAACATTTGTCCATTTCGTTGCCTGTTTTCTTGAGGTCTTAATCCCTTAAATGATGTGATATAGAATGTATACTTAATACTGTTTATTGCATTTATTGACGTGTATGTTAAACCATCTTTGCATTTCTAGTATAAACCTACTTGATCATGGTGTATTATCTTTTTGATTTGCTGTGGGATTTGATTTGCTAGTATTTTGGTGTAAATTTTTGCATCTATGCTCATTAGGGATATTGATCTATAGTTCCTTTTTTGTTCTTGTCTGGTTATGGTATTAGGGTGATTTTGGCCTCATAAAATGAATTAGGAAGCATTCACTCCTCCCCCCCACCCCCCCAAAAAAAGGCTTTCAGGAGAATTGGGACCTTTGTATGTTCAGTAGAATTTGAGTAGGAATTCATCTGTTCCTAGGTTTTAGTTTGGGGGGAGTAAAAGGAAGAGATTTAAATAACTGATTTAATTTCATTACTCATTCATTAATGGTCTATTCAGGAGTTCTTTCTCTTCCAGGTTCAATATGGGATTATTCCTTTGTATGTTCGGTAGAATTTGAGTAGGAATTCATCTGTTCCTAGGTTTTTTTCTACTGTGTTCTGAGAAGATACCTGATACCATTTCAATTTAAAAAAATTTAAGACTTGTTTTGTGGCCTAATGTATGGTACAACATGTCTTTGTTTTTCTGCTTTGATCTGTTTAGTGTTGTGAGTGGGGTGTTAGTTTCCTACTATTGTAATGCTCTCACTTTCTTAATTCTTTTTCCTGTTATTTAATTTTTTTTTTTTATTGTTGGGGATTCATTGAGGGTACAATAAGCCAGGCTATACTGATTGCATTTGTTGGGTAAAGTCCCTCTTGCAATCGTGTCTTGCCCCCAAAACGTTTGGCACACACCAAGGCCCCTCCCCTCCTTCCTTCTCTCTACTTTTCCTTTCCCCACCCCTCTCCTCCTTTCTCTCTCTGCTCTCCCCTTCTGTGACCCCTGCCATGACCTTAATTGTCATTAATCGTCCTCATGTCAAAATTGAGGGCATAGGATTCATGCTTCTCCATTCTTGTGATGCTTTAATAAGAATAACGTCTTCCACTTCCATCCAGGTTAATATGAAGGATGTAAAGTCTCCGTTTTTTTTTAAATGGCTGAATAGTATTCCATGGTATACACATACCACAGCTTGTTAATCCATTCCTGGGTTGGTGGACATTTAGGCTGTTTCCACATTTTGGCAATTGTAAATTGAGCTGCAATAAACAGTCTAGTACAAGTGTCCTTATGATAAAAGGATTTTTTTCCTTCTGGGTAGATGCCCAGTAATGGGATTGCAGGATCAAATGGGAGGTCTAGCTTGAGTGCTTTGAGGTTTCTCCATACTTCCTTCCAGAAAGTCCCACCAGCAGTGTAAAAGTGTTCCCTTCTCTCTACATCCACACCAGCATCTGCAGTTTTGAGATTTTGTGATATGAGCCATTCTCACTGGGATTAGATGGTATCTCAGGGTGGTTTTGATTTGCATTTCTCTAATATATAGAGATGATGAACATTTTTTCATGTTTGTTAGCCATTTGTCTGCCTTCTTTAGAGAAGGTTCTATTCATGTCTCTTGACCATTGAAATATGGGATGGTTGGCTTTTTTCATGTGGATTAATTTGAATTCTCTATAGATCCTAGTTATCAAGCTTTTGTCTGATTCAAAACATGCAAATATCCTTTCCCATTGTGTAGGTTGTCTCTTTGCTTTGGTTGTTGTCTCCTTAGCTGTACAGAAGCTTTTCAGTTTAATGAAGTCCCATTTGTTTATTTTTTTTGTTGTTGCAATTGCCATGGCAGTCTTCTTCATGAAGTCTTTCCCCAGGCCAATATCTTCCAGTGTTTTTCCTATGCTTTCTTTGAGGATTTATATTGTTACATGGCTTAAATTTAAGTCCTTTATCCATCTTGAATCAATTTTTGTGAGTGGGGAAAAGTGTGGGTCCAGTTTCAGTCTTTAATATGTGGATATCCAGTTCTCCCAACACCATGTATTGAATAGGGAGTTGTTCCCCCAAGGTATGTTATTGTTTGCTTTATCAAAGGTTAGGTGGTTGTAAGATGTTAGTTTCATTTCCTGGTTTTCTATTTGATTCCAAGTGTCTGTCTCTATTTTTGTGCCAGTACCATGCTGTCTTGAGCACTATGGCTTTGTAGTACAGACTAAAATCTGGTATGGTGATGCCCCCAGCTTGATTTTTATTACTAAGAACTGCCTTAGCTATATGGGGTTTATTTCTGGTTCCATACAAAACGCAGAATCATTTTTCCCAAATTGTGAATGTACGATGTTGGTATTTTAATAGGAATGGCATTGAATAGGTGTATTGTTTTGGGAAGTATAGACATTTTAACAACATTGATTCTTCCCATCCATGATTATGGTATGTTATTCCACTTGTTAATATCCTCTGCTATTTCCTTTCTGAGGATTTCATAATTTTCTTTATAGAGGTCCTTCACCTCCTTTGTTAGGTATATTCCTAGGTATTTCATTTTCTTTGAAACTATGGTGAAGGGAGTTGTGTCCTTAATTAGCTTTTCACTGTTCTTGACTGTTATTGGCGTATACAAAGGCTACTGACTTGTGGACATTGGTTTTATATCCTGAGACATTACTGTATTTTTTGATGACTTCTAGGAGTCTTGTGGTTGAGTCTTTGGGATTCTCCAGGTATAAGATCATGTCATCAGCAAAGAGGGAGAGTTTGACCTCCTCTGCTCCCATTTGGATTCCCTTTATTTCCTTGTATCATATTGGCTAGAACTTCCAGCACCATGTTGAATAGTAAAGGTGACAGAGGACAACCTTGTCTGGTTCCAGTTCTAAGAATAAAAGCTTTCAATTTTACTCCATTCAGTAAAATATGAGCTGTGGGTTTGTCATAGATAGCTTCAATCAGTTTTAGAAATGTGCCACCTATGCCTATACTCTTCAGTGTTCTAATTAGAAAAGGATGCTGGATTTTATCAAATGCTTTTTCTGAATCTATTGAGAGGATCATGTGATCTTTATTTTTGCCTCTGTTAATATGGTGGATAACGTTTATGGACTCGTGTATGTTAAACCAGGCTTGCATCCCTGGGATGAAATCTACTTGATCATGATGTATGATTTTTTTGATAAGCTGTAATCTATTAGCTAGGATTTTGTTGAGAATTTTTGCATCTATATTCATGAGTAAAACTGGTCTGAAATTCTCCTTTTTAGTTGGGTCTTTTCCTGGTTTTGTTATCAGAGTGATGTTTGCATTATAGAAGCATAGAACATGTTGGGGAAGATTCCTTCCTTCTCAATTTTTTTGGGAATAATTTCTGCAGTACAGGAATAAGCTCTTCCTTGAAGGTTTGATAGAATTCTGGTGTGAAGCCATTTGGATCAGGGCAGTTTTTGGCTGGAAGCTTTTTTATCGTTTCTTTAATCTCAGTGCTTGAAATTGGTCTATTCAGGAGTTCTATTTCTTCCTGGCTAGTCTAGGGAGAGGGTGTGATTCCAAATATTGATCCATTTCCTTCACATTGTCAAATTTCTGGGCATAGTTTCTGGTAGTATTCAGAGATAATCTCTTGTATCTCTGTGAGATCAGTTGTTATTTCCCCTTTATCATTTCTGATTGAGGTTACTAGAGATTTTACTTTTCTATTTCTTGGTAGTCTGGCCAACGGTTTATCTAATTCCTTTATTTTTTAAAGAAACCAACTCCTTGATTCATTAATTTTCTGAATGATTCTTTTGTTTTCAAGTTCATTGATCTCTGATTTGATTTTTGAGATTTTTTTTCTTCTACTTATTTAGACTTAGATTGTTGTTCTTTTTCTGAATGTTTTCCATAAGATGGCTTGTGAGTTTCTTGATGCGCTCTGTTTCTGTTTTTTGAATGTAGGCATCTAAAGCGATGAATTTTCCTCTCAAAACTGCTTTTGCAGTATCCCACAGGTTTTGGTAGCTTGTGTCTTCATTGTTATGCTCAAGGAAGTTAATGATTTCCTGTTTTATTTCTTCCTGCACCCATCTATCATTCAACAGAAGGTTGTTTAATTTCCATGCCTTTGTGTCGGGTGGAACGTTTTTGTTAGAGTTGAGTTCCACCTTTAGTGCCTTATGAGAAGATACAAGGTAAAATTTCAATTCTTTTTCTGTTTATTTGTTCTGTGTCCCAGGATATGATCAATTTTGGAGAATGTTCCATGGGGTGATGAGAAGAATGTATATTCTTTATCTTTGGTATGAAGTATTCTATATACATCTATAAAGCACAGTTCTTCTAGGGTCTCATTTAAATCTTTTATATCTTTGTTTAATTTCTGTTTAGAGGATCTGTCCAGCTCTGTAAGAGGAGTGTTAGAGTCCCCTATTATTATGGTATTATCAGATATCATCTTGTTCAGACTGAGTAAGGTCTGTTTCAAGAATCTGGGACCATTTAAATTAGGTGCATAAATATTTAGAATTGAAACATCGTCTTGTTGTATCTTTCCCTTGACCAATATAAAGAGACCATCTTTGTCTTTTTTGACTTTAGTTGCTTTAAATCCTCATGTATCTGAAAATAAGATTGCAACTCCTCTTTTCTTCTGAATTCCATTTGCCTGAAAAATTGTCTTTCAACCCTTGACTTGGAATTCTAATTTGTCTTTTGAAGGCAGGTGTGTTTCTTGCAGACAGCAAACGGATGGCTTATGTTTTTTAATCTAGTCAGCCAATGTGTTCATCTTCAGCGGGGAATTCAAGCTGTTAACATTTATTGAGATAATAAGTATGGTAGTATTCTATTCATCTTATTTTATGAAAATCCATTGCTTAGTTTTATTTTTTGCATCAGTGTGGAAGCTAGGTTCTGTCCTTTAATTTCTGAGTTCTTACTTTGCTGCTGATCCATTTTGATGGTCAGTGTGTAGAACAGGTTGAAGTATTTCCTGTAGAGCTGGTCTTGTTGTGGTGAATTTCCTCAATGTTTGTATATCCGTAAATGATTTGATTTCTCCGTCAATTTTAAAGCTTAGCTTAGCAGGAGATAGAATTCTGGGCTACAAATTGTTCTGTTTACGTAGACTAAAGGTAGATGACCATTGTCTTCTTGCTTGGAAAGTTTCATTAGAGAAGCCTGCAGTCACTCTGATGGATATGCCCCTGTAGGTCAACTGGCGCTTACTGCTGGCAGCTTGAAGAATCTTTTCTTTTGTCTTGACTTTAGATAGGTTCATCACAATGTGTCTTGGAGAACCTCAGTTATAGTTGAGGCGACCTGGGGTCCGATATTCCTTTGAAAGGAGTGTGTCACAATCTTTGGTGATATTTGGGAAATTTTCATTTATAATATTCTCTAGTATGGCTTCCATTCCTCTGGGGCATTCTTTTTCCCCTTCTGGGATTCCTATATCTCGTATGTTGGAACACTTCATAAAGTCCCATAGTTCTGTCAATGATCGTTCTGCTTTCTCTCTCTTCTTTTCTGCCTCTTTAACTGAGTTATCTCAAGAATTTTGTCCTCTACCTTTTTGAATTCTTTCTTCTGCATGGTCTAACCTGTTGCTGATACTTTCTATTGCATCTTTAAGTTCTCTATCCCTAATTGACTGCTTTAGTTCCTCCAGGTCAGCTATATCCTTTCTGTATTCTTCATATTGTTCATCTCTTATTTGATTCTGTTTTTGGATTTCCTTTTGGTTATTTTCCACTTTATTAGCAGTTTCCTTCATTGTTTCCATCATTTCCTTCATTGTTTTCATCTCGTGTATTCTAAATTCCCTTTCTGTCATTCCTAACATTTCTTTTTTTTTTTATTGTTGGGGATTCATTGCGGGTACAATAAGCCAGGTTACACTGATTGCAATTGTTAGGTAAAGTCCCTCTTGCAATCATGTCTTGCCCCCATAAAGTGTGACACACACCAAGGCCCCACCCACCTCCCTCCTTCCCTCTTTCTGTCCCCCCCCATAACCATAATTGTCATTAATTGTCCTCATATCAAAATTGAGTACATAGGATTCATGCTTCTCCATTCTTGTGATGCTTTACTAAGAATAATGTCTTCCACGTCCATCCAGGTTAATACGAAGGATGTAAAGTCTCCATTTTTTTTAATGGCTGAATAGTATTCCATGGTATACATATACCACAGCTTGTTAATCCATTCCTGGGTTGGTGGGCATTTAGGCTGTTTCCACATTTTGGCGATTGTAAATTGAGCTGCAATAAACAGTCTAGTACAAGTGTCCTTATGATAAAAGGATTTTTTTCCTTCTGGGTAGATGCTGAGTAATGGGATTGCAGGATCAAATGGGAGGTCTAGCTTGAGTGCTATGAGGTTTCTCCATACTTCCTTCCAAAAAGGTTGTACTAGTTTGCAGTCCCACCAGCAGTGTAAAAGTGTTCCCTTCTCTCCACATCCACGCCAGCATCTGCAGTTTTGGAGATTTTGTGATGTGGGCCATTCTCACTGGGGTTAGATGATATCTCAGGGTTGTTTTGATTTGCATTTCTCTAATATATAGAGATGATGAGCATTTTTTCATGTGTTTGTTAGCCATTCGTCTGTCGTCTTTAGAGAAAATTCTATTCATGTCTCTTGCCCATTGATATAAGGGATTGTTGGCTTTTTTCATGTGGATTAATTTGAGTTCTCTATAGATCCTGGTTATCAAGCTTTTGTCTGATTGAAAATATGCAAATATCCTTTCCCATTGTGTGGGTTGTCTCTTTGCTTTGGTTATTGTCTCCTTAGCTGTACAGAAGCTTTTCAGTTTAATGAAGTCCCATTTGTTTATTTTTGTTGTTGTTGCAATTGCCCTGGCAGTCTTCTTCATGAAGTCTTTCCCCAGGCCAATATCTTCCAGTGTTTTTCCTATGCTTTCTTGGAGGATTTTTATTGTTTCATGCCTTAAGTTTAAGTCCTTTGTCCATCTTGAATCAATTTTTGTGAGTGGGAAAAGGTGTGGGTCCAGTTTCAGTCTTTTACATGTAGACATCCAGTTCTCCCAACACCATTTATTGAGTAGGGAGTCTTTCCCCCAAGGTATGTTCTTGTTTGGTTTATCAAAGCTTAGGTGGTTGTAAAATGTTAGTTTCATTTCTTGGTTTTCAATTCGATTCCAAGTGTCTATGTCTCTGTTTTTGTGCCAGTACCATGCTGTCTTGAGCACTATGGCTTTGTAGTACAGACTAAAATCTGGTATGCTGATGCCCCCAGCTTTATTTTTGTTACAGAGAACTGCCTTAGCTATACGGGTTTTTTTCCGGTTCCATACAAAACGCAGAATCATTTTTTCCAAATCTTGAAAGTACGATGTTGGTATTTTGATAGGAATGGCATTGAATAGGTAGATTGCTTTGGGAAGTATAGACATTTTAACAATGTTGATTCTTCCCATCCATGAGCATGGTATGTTCTTCCATTTGTTAATATCCTCTGCTATTTCCTTTCTGAGGATTTCATAGTTTTCTTTATAGAGGTCCTTCACCTCCTTCGTTAGGTATATTCCTAGTATTTCATTTTCTTTGAGACTATGGTGAAGGGCGTTGTGTCCTTAATTAGCTTCTCATCTTGACTGTTATTGGTGTACACAAAGGCTACTGACTTGTGAACATTGATTTTATATCCTGAAACATTACTCTATTTTTTGATGACTTCAAGGAGTCTTGTGGTTGAGTCTTTGGGGTTCTCTAAGTATAAGATCATGTCGTCAGCAAAGAGGGAGAGTTTCACCTCCTCTGCTCCCATTTGGATTCCCTTTATTTCCTTGTCTTGCCTAATTGTGTTGGCTAGAACTTCTAGCACTACGTTGAATAGTAAAGGTGACAGAGGACAACCTTGTCTGGTTCCAGTTCTAGGAGGCAAAGCTTTCAGTTTTACTCCATTCAGTAAAATATTGGCTGTGGGTTTGTCATAGATAGCTTCAATCAGTTTTAGAAATGTGCCACCTATGCCTATACTCTTCAGTGTTCTAATTAGAAAAGAATGCTGGATTTTATCAAATGCTTTTTCTGCATCTATTGAGAGGATCATGTGATCTTTTTGCCTCTGTTAATATGGTGGATAACGTTTATAGACTTGCATATGTTAAACCAGCCTTGCATCCCTTCCTAACATTTCTTTATAGGTGGAATCCTCTGCAGTAGCTACCTCATGGTCCCTTGGAGGGGTTGCTCTGGACTGGTTCTTCATGTTGCCAGGAGTTTTCTGCTGATTCTTCCTCATGAGTAATTTCTTTTATCTGTTTCCATGCCCTAGTTTACCTTTCACTTCCTCTTGCTCTTTAAGTTCCCATGCCTGTGGACTAGGGTTTCAATGAGTCCTTTTGGTACAGGAGCAGAAGGCTGAGAAGGTTGAAGAGCAAGAAGGGATAAAAGAAAGAAAAAAGAAAATAGAGAAAGGAAAGAGGGTGGGTAAAAGGGAAGATAAAAAAAGAGAGGCACAGAAAGAGGGATACAGAGCAATATAGGTGTACAGTAGGGTACTTTGGCACAACCTTAAAAAAACCCCAACATCTGGGGGTGCCAGGTTGGGTGGTTCCCTTGAGGTCAGCAGCTCTTTGCTAACCTGATCAGACACAGTACCCCACCTTCACCAAGTAGAGAGGAAAGACAAAAATGCTATAAATGAAACCAAAAGAAGCAAACAGAAAACTTTACAGGATAAGATTGGGTGAAAAAACAAATAATAGGGCTAGAAACACTAGCAAAATGAAGTTCTAATTATTGAAAAAGGCAGCAATGGGAAGTTGTATTTAAACTAGAAAAATTGAGAAAGAAAATAAATGAAAATATCTGTAGGGAAAAGGTTGAAATTAAAAAACAAAACAACAACAAACAAAAAACCAAAGACAAATCAGTATATGTATCTTGTTGGATATTGTCTGGGAAACAGGTGGTCTTCTGGGGTACAAGATGTTAATCACAATGCTTGTACGACTGGAGGCCTCTGCTGATTTCTCAAACCCCACTGGGTTGAGACCCTAAATCTCTCTTCAGCCCTCTTAAAAGGCACGTTGAACTTCTAAACTTGCCTAAGCAGAAGCTTTCCCAGGAAAGTGCTTATCTCTGGAATCGCTGCTGAAGTGGCTATCCACTTACCCAGTGTGCCAAAACCGGCCTCTGCCCCTGAGGGTTAAGGCTGTAAGGCGGCTCAGTCCCCACCTTTAGGCTGCTCAGTCACTAGATTACTAACTCCCGCCTGATCCTTGCTCTGCGACCCTGAGGGCAGAGCTTGCTGGGGCAGTTCTATCACAATGGCTCCCTGTGGCCCACAGCTGAACACTATTAGCTCTGTCTGGCTCAGTGGCTCAGTCTGGGGCCCTAGACAACGCCCATGATTACTGCACTCCTGCTCAAACTCTCCCCAAGTCAGTTCAATGAGTGCCAAGTCCAAAAACACCAAAGTAGTTCACAGGTAAGGCCTTTCCAGTTTGCAGTCTCACTGTTGCTGTACTTATAGCTGCTGGTGGGATTAGACGGATTGAACACACGCAACCACTTGCCAGTTTTCCACTGTTTTTGCCCACCTCTTGGGGTCCAGAAGTCTCTCGCTGACTCCCTGTGTCCTCAAAGAGATGATTATAGGCAGATCCCACCAGCTAGAGGTCCCTGGAGTCTTATCTCCCCAGACTCACGGTGCCCAGTTGCAGGGAAGCTGTCACTCAGCCGCCATCTTGCTCTCAGTCTCTCACTTTCTTAATTCTTGTAATACTTGTTTTGTAAATCTGGGTGCTCAGATGTTGGGTGCATATATATTTCCAATGGTTATCAATGAATTTATCCCTTTATCATTATGACTTTTTTAAATACTATTTTTGACTTAAAATTTGCTTTAAGTATAACTTTCTCATTTCTGGTTTTTGTGTGGAATATATTTTTCTACCCCTTTACTTTGTTTATATGTGTCTTTATTTGTACATTGAGTTTCTTGTAAACAGCATAGAGGTCAATTGTAGCCATCCCTGCACTCCATTTTTCAATCTATATCTTTTCAATTGGCTATTTAACTCATTTACATTCAAGGTTAATATTGATAAGTGAGGTTTTAGTCTTCACATTTCCCAAATTCTTTTTTTGTCTTCGTGGTCTGAAAATCTGCCATGTTTCCATTTGATTCATTTCTCTTTTTCTGATAGTTTTATGAAGCTCGTGAGCTTTAAATTTTGTTTTTTGTGATGACAAATACTAACATTTCATTTTCTTTTTTGGCCCCTTTGAGCATTCCTGTAAGTCTGGTCTAACGGTAATTAATTCTTTGGGAAAGAATTTATTCTCCATTAATAAAGCTTATTTTCTGGCACAATATAAGAATATTGGCTTAAGTTTTTTCTTTTAGTACTTTGAAGATACCATCCCATTCTCTCCTTGCCTGTAAGGTTTCTATTGAATACCCTGTTAGTCTGTTGGAATTTCCTTTATAGGTTGACTAGATGGTGTTCTCTTGATAATTTTAAGTTCTTCACTTTGACTTTACAAACTTTTATGTAATAGGCCATGATGAAGTTCTTTCTGCAAGGTATTTACCTGGGGTGGCTGGGCCTCTTCTATCTTGATATTTTACTCTTGGGACCTAGGATGTTTTCAATATTTCCTTAAATAGATTTAAAAAGCTTTTTGATCTTTCTGCTTTTGGGAATTGTGATAATTTTACCTAGTCCCAGCCATCTCCTCCCCCCCCCCTTTAAAAATTTCTTTCCCTTTATTTTTAGAAGAAATTTTCAAAAGACTTTTCTTCAAGTTCTAAGATTCTTTCATCTTAATAGTGTACTCTGTTACTAAAGCTTCCACAGTCATTTTGTGGAATAAATCAGTCATTTCCTAAATCTGTTTTTGTAAGAGATTTATCTGCTTAATATTTTTCATTCATATCCTGATTGATTTTTCCTGATTTTCTTTGTACGGATTTTCAGACTTCTCTTGGATATCACTGAGTTTCTTTTAAAATCAATATTTTAAATTCTGGGCGGCACCTGTGGCTCAGTCGGTTAGGCACTGGCCCCATATTCTGAGGGTGGCAGTTTCAAACCTGGCCCCGGCTTAACTGCAAACAAAAAATAGCCGGGCGTCGTGGCAGGCATCTATAGTCCCAGCTACTCGGGAGGCTGAGGCAAGAGAATCGCTTAAGCCCAGGAGTTGGAGGTTGCTGTGAGCTGTGTGATGCCATGGCACTCTACCAAGGGCCATAAAGTGAGACTCTGTCTCTACCAAAAAAAGAAAAAAAATATATGTATATTTTGAATTCTTTATTTGGCATTTAGAAGACATTTTTTTCTTTTTCCCTTTTCTCATGTGTATATATTTCTGATTAATGTGGGAGTACAAATGATTAGATTCCATAGTTTGCATTTGTAAGATTAAAATCCAATTAGAAGATGTGTCCTACACCAAGGTAGTGTGCCGTATACCTCTGCAATGTACCCTTTTGGTGGTATTTTACCCAACCTGTTTCTCCCTGCCCTTCTCTCCCCCTTTGAATTTCATTGAGCTTTTCTTTTTCTTTGTTCTCTTTTTCTCTCTTCTCTCTCTCTTCTTCTTTCTCTCCTCCTTCTTTTTCTCCTTTTTCTTTTTTCTCTCCTTTCTTTCTTTTTGAGATGGTCTTGCTCTATCACCCATGGTTATTATGCAGTGGCATTGTCATAGCTTACTGCAACCTCAAACTCCTGGGCTCAAGCGATCTTCCTGTTCAGCCTCCTGAGTAACTAGGACGACAGGTACCCTCCATTAGGCGTGCAAATTTTCCTATTTAAATGTGGTTAATTTGCACTCTTGACTCCAATTCCCATTCTACGTGTTACCCCATTTATCTTCTCTAATTTATACCAAAGCTTGTATTGAATGGTCTACACCTAAAATTTTAACCCCCCCCCCCCCCAGTTTTCTTAAGCAAAAGATAGAAAAAAAATTATGGTTAATTTGATCCTCTTAGGTGTCCTGGAGAGTTGAATTGTTTATTAAAAGAGAACACTAGGTGGCATTCCAGTATCAGAAGTTTGGTATGTCTGAAGTCAATCAACTGTCATCTAGGAAATCAGGACTGGATTTCTACCTCTGTTCAGAAAGTAGCAGCTGTTTGGTGGGGAATGAAGGCCCAGGGGTGGTGCCACATATCTGGAGGGTAGGCTGGGTATTTAAGGAAAACACATCCAAGTTCTAGAACTGGTTTAGGAAGTTAGGTGTCTGTGCTAGGGCAGAGATCATGTATCTGCATTTCAAATGGGACCTGGAAACTGAATAGAGGTCTGTGGGGAGCTTGGGGAATCTGTCGGGCCAGCCCAGAGCTTGGCTGCCCAGGCTTGGAAAGCAGAGACCAAGCCAGCCACCCTGCTGGTCAACCTGTGGGGCCCCAGGGTACCTGGAAAATCCATGCCTAGCTGGGCCAATGGCCACAGTCCCAGGCCTCAGTGATCTTTGTATGCCCCTTGTAACTCAGGTCAGATTGCTTGGAACCCTCCCCCTGCCCAAAGCAGCTCCCCTATACAGACCTGATGTGCTCTGGGAGGGTAGTACCTACTACTGGCTTATCCTAAAGAAGCTATGGGACAGTCTGCTTCCTCTCGTGCCCTCCCCCAAAGGGCTGGCACTTGTGCATCTGGCAGCCTGGGACCCCTAGCCACTGTTCACCCTGTTCAAGAGAATCGCTCAAGGATTCAGGGTGGTCTCTCAACCACCCCAAAAAGGAGTGGTGGTGGTGGTTTTCAGCAGCACAAATCACACAGCAATCCCACATGCAGTCTTTGCTTCTTACTTCCAGACTCCCTTCACCTGCTTTCCATGCTGGCTTCCCTCCCTAATATTTTCTACTCCTGGTGTGATGTGCTGTCTCTCAGTGCCTTTATAGCACTGTTTCTGAGGAGAGAATAATCCGGATAGTGTTGGGTAGTTGCCCTTCTCCCTAACTTTCTTGGGAGAGGCTGGTGAGATACCACTATTCCACCATCTTGGAGCACTCTCCTGGGGAAAAATTTTCAATTAGGATCCATTGCTAGACCATTGTGGTCCTTTGTTATATTTCATTGCTTTTTCATGTTGCCTTTGTCCTTCTGTTATCTGTACATACATGTAGCAGTACTTCTAACTTTTTGAAATTGCTTTCATAGGTGAAAAAAATTTTAAACATGTATATGTTGGTAGAGAAGGACACTTTGATTTTGATTTTGGGTGCTGCAGTAGTGTAATCATTTTTTTCCCCACAGGTTTAGTAGTATCTGAATGATATGGTTATTATTTAAGGCTGTTAGTGATATTTTAAGACTTGGATGACACTGGAGTTAGTTTTTAGTTCCAGGTGGTGGCAGGTGCGGGAGTGAGTGCCTATTTTTAGCCTCCCACAGAAGCTTACACTAATGTTAGTGGGCCCTGCAGCTAATTCTTGGGCCTTTAGGCATCTTGTTTAGAAGCTAGTAATGGGAACAGTGGGCCAGTGTATGGGCAGGTTCTCAGGCCCCAGGGAAGCTAGTGTGATGTGCACAAGGCAGTAGTGGTGGAGTATCCCACTGGGAACCAAGTGGTCCATGTTTGTGTTGCTGGTAGCTGTTATGAGTTGGGCAGGTTAGTCACCAGTCCCCTAGCTGCCCTTAACAGGGAAGTGGATATCGTCCTCAGTGTGCTTAGGAGAACTTGATCCCCCCATGTCTCCCCAGCCAGGTGATAGCTACAGCCACATGACATTGGACTTGGCCCAAAGGTAGACTTGCAGCCCAGTGTTAAGCTCTCAAAATGGTACTGGATGGTGCCTGTGACCAGAGAGGGGTGGAGTCCCTCTTAAGCAGTGTGTGGGCAACAAGCTTTGGGGATTGTGGTCTACTTGAGTCTTGGTCCACTTGAGTCAGCATCCCATTCCAGAATGGTGGGTATTGTGTTAGGTATGCATATGTGGGTATTGCTAGGTATGCATAGTAGAGTCTTGTTTCCCTGCCCCTCCCTGGCTGGGTGATGACTGCAGCCTTATCAGCCCATACTTACCCTGAGGGAGGACTGCAACCTAGTGTTAAACTCTGAAAATGATACCTTAGGCCTGCAACCAGAGAGGGTGGAGCACCTTCCAGGCAAACAGTATGGGCAAGAGGCTGTGGGGGAAGGTAGACCATTTACATCTTAGTCTCAACAGCAGCCTTCCGTGGGGATTAGGGGAGTGGAGCTGAAGGGGAATGGGTGGGGACATGGGAACTCTCAGTTTCTCTTCTCGTTTCTTGGAGCAGCTCAGTGTCATCAGCTGCATCTGAAGATCCCTAGTATCTAGGCTTTTACAATGGTACCTTCTGGACTTTCAACCCCCCATTATTTTCTTCTGGTGCTGTGAGACTTGGGAAAGAAATTGTAACATTTTTCCTGGTGCAGAAGCCTCAGGGAATAAAAGATCTCCAGGGGATCCCTGTGTTCCTCACATTCCACTTCAGATCCCAGAGGACCATGGGACAAGGAGCCTCAATACCCTCTAACTCACCCCTGGGATGACCCTTGAATTTGACAGCCTCTGAAAGTCTAAATTAATTTTCTCTTGTAACATAACTCAGCCTCAGTATCAGTTGCCAGATGGGGAAGTCTGGCCCATAGATGGGAGTTTTAATTATAATACCATTTTATAGCTAGATCTCTTTTATAGAAATGAGGGGAAGTGGTCGGAGGTCCCCTATGTGGAAACTTTTATGTACTTAAGGGATAATTCTCAATTTTTGTGAGTCCTGTGTAGAAAAATGTCAACTGGGGAGGAAGGGATTGGAGGGGAAACAGGCTGGGTAAAACACCAAAATTTCCCCCGTGGGTGGTTTGACAGCACTACCTGTATATACTCCAGAAAGGAAAAAAACCATTAGGTGGAAAAGAGGAGGGGAAGTGGTCAATGACAGAAAATAAAGTTATTCCAAGATGGGAGACAAAAGGAAAACAGAATCCAAGCTCTGTGTGGATAACACTGCAGCCTTTATTCCACACCAGTGGGGGCAAGCTGAGTTCTAGACATCAGCCCATGGGTAATGGTGGATGGGGGTTTAAAGGTCAGAAGAATGGGACGGATTGGCCTATTTACCTTTCTTAGGTGAGACACGCATGGGGAAGGTTAGGGGGTTGGCTCATCTGCCTTTCCAGGGTAGGACATCCACAGGGAGGGTGGCGGGTGATCCATTTAGCCACCTTTATTTGGGTGGGGTTCCTACATTTGACTCTATCATCCTGATCATTTTAGTCTGTTATAAAGACTTTGACTTTTTCTGTGGGATGAGGGATAGTGGGGGCTGCCTGTAAGAAAAAGGAAAATGGGCTTGGTGCCCGTAGCACAGTGGTTATGGAGCCAGCCACATGCACCGAGGCTGGGGGGTTTGAGCCCGGCCCCAGGGCTAGCTAAGCAACAATGACAACTGCAACAACAGCAACAAAAAAAATAGCTGGGCATTGTGGTGGGCTCCCAGCTACTTGGGAGGCTGAGGCAAGAGAATCAGTTAAGCCCAAGAATTTGAGGTTGCTGTGATCTGTGACGCAAGGGCACTCTACTGAGGGCAATGTAGTGAGATGCTATTTCAAAAAAAAGGAAAATGGGGAGGTGGAGGAAGTAGGGAAAGGGAGCGACGTTTACACGAACATTCAGGGGTCTTCAATTTGAACTGGTTGATATCCACACAGGGATAGGATATGAGAAGTTTTCCAGGTGACTGCCTGGTCAATAAATCAAGAGATGAGACGGAGGATTACTGGTCCAAAACTGAGAATGAGAAACATCATAATTAGTGGCCCTATTATAGACAATAACCAAGGAGGCCGTGAATCTAAGGACCAGCATTAGATGATTCAGGATCTGTTTGTTTCTGTTTGAACTGTTCAGAGTTCTTTTACTTTGCTCATGATTATTCCTGACTGGTTAACAAAGAAGCAACATTCTTCTCCCAATAAAATACATGCACCCCTTTTTTCTGCTGTAACTAAAGGTTTGGTGATTTTGGAGTACCACTGCAACTAAAGAATTAAGTTGGGATTGTAGGGTGACTGAAGAGTCTGCTACTGTTCCTGATATTTCCAACAGTGGCCATTATTCCACCCCAGTGGGGTGAGCTGAGTTCAAGAAAGAAGTCAACCCATGGGTAATGGTGGATGGGGGTTTCAAAGGATGGAAAGGTGGGGGGATTGGCCCATTCATCTTTCTTAGCTGAGACATCCATGGAGAAGGGTAGGGGGTTGGCCTATCCATCTTTCCAGGGTAGGACATCCATTGATAGGGTGAGGGTTGATCCATTTAGGTGGGTTCACTCTATTTGGGCAGTGTTCCTACATTAGACTCTATCAGAGGGACTAAAAATAAAGGACCCCCTGCCAGCTTTATAGTTTAGGAGAGACCACAGCCTCACTTTCCACACCCCCTGAGACCTCACTTTTGGGTTTCTACCCCAGTTGTCTTTGTCCACATGAAGTCACCTCCCATAATACAGAGCAGGTTATAAAGGTGCATGCTCCCTTCAGCATGGCAGACCTAGAAACTTGTACAGAGAAAGTAGGGAATTTTTCAGTGGATCCCGGGAAATTTATAGAGGAATTTCAGCATTTGGCTAACATTTTGGTTTTAACTTGGAAGAATGTAATGATTTTATTATCTTGTACCGTAAATGAAAAATGGTGTATAATATCTGCATGACACAGGGCAGATACTACTAAACATACTAACTAGAATTTGGCTGATGGGGCGAATGGGGTTCCTACCCAAGGCCCTGGGTATAACTATAAACCTGGGCAAGCAGGGAAGGTGGCAGAGTAGCCAGGGATTAACATGCAGAACTGCCTTACAGAAAGCATAAGGTAGGTACATAAAGTTGATAAACTTTTCCAAGTTAGCTGAGCTGACTCTGATATAAGGGTGAAAATCCAGCCTCCTATAGGGGAAGAGTAGTGGAAGCTGGCCAGGCGTGGTGGTTCACGCTTATAATCATAGCACTCTGGGAGGCCAAGGTGAGTGAATTGCCTGAACTTAGAAGTTCGAGACCAAGGTGAGCAAGGGTGAGACCCTGTCTCTAAAAATGGGTTGGCACTGTGGCAGGCATCTGTAGTCCCAGCTACTCAGGAGGCTGAGGCAAGAGGATCACTGGAGCCCAAGAATTTTAGGTTGCTGTGAACTACGATGCCCCAGCACTCTACCAAGAGTGACAAAGTGAGACTGTCTAAAAACAAAAAGAACAAAACAAAACTAGTAGAAGCTATCCAAAAGCATACCAACTTGGACCCTGATTAAGCAGACAGAGAATTGTACTTAAAACCACTTTATTGGCGGCTCTTATAGCTCGATGGGTAGGACACAGGACACATACAACAAGGCTGGTGGGTTCAAACCTGGCCTGGGCCAGCTGAAATAACAATGACAACTGCAACAACAACAACAGAAAACAGCCACGAGTTGTGATGGGCGCCTGTAGTCCCAGCTACTGGGGAGGCTGAGGCAAAAGAATCCCTTAAGCTCAAGAGTTGGAGGTTGCTGTGAGCTGTGGTGCCATGGTACTCTACCTAGGGCAACAGCTTGAGACTGTCTCAAAAAAAAAAAAAAAAAAAAAAAAAAATTAACAAAAAACATTTTATCAATCAGCCCCTGATTGCTGCAGGAAACTCCAGTGTAAGGCACTGGTACCCCAAAGTGACTCAAACAAGCTACTGAACTAGGCCACCTCAGCGTTCAACAACTGCGACCTGGAGGAAGCAAGTAAAGAAAGCCAAAAGGTTAATTAGGAGCTGTTATTACAGCCAATCCCCATGGTCCAGTACAAGGCAAGCATGGGAGACGACTGTCCTTTGGTAGCGGTGTGAAGTCTGGCTAGACATGTTTCAACTGTGACAAACTGAGCTATCTGAGGCAAGAGCATCACCAGAGAAAGGGCCTAACATGGATGGCAGAGGAGGTAGGGTGTTGCCCCATCCCACCTGCTTCCACTGTGGTGCCCTAGGACACGGTATTTAATTGTTGCAAGCAGCAGCCAAGGAGATGGTGAATGAATACCTACCTTTGGATTTATGGGGTCCAGGCTCTTCAACAGCTTCTGCTACTAAAGCAAAACGAGGAACTGTGGTTCACAGTAGATGTCACCTGTAAGCTTGTCAAATGCTTATTGGACATGGGAACATTGTCAGTTTTGAAAGCGTTTGGCAGTTACCTGTCCCCCTCTTCTTGCTCAGTTGTTGGCATCGATGGGCTACACATTCACAGATATTTAACTTCTCTTTTGAGTTATAGTTGGGAAGGACTTTTAATTTGCCAATTTTTGATTATTCCTCAATTACTAGCACCCTTGCTGGGAAGAGATTTCTTATTTAAGTTAGGAACTGTATTAACCTTCTTTGCAAAGGATTTTGTTATGAATGAAGGCAGAGAATCAGAGTGTAAATGATGTGCCACCTAAGATAGTAGATGCAAATCCTGAAGTGTGGGCAGATGGGGTACCTCCAGGGCAAGAAATGTGAAACCTGTGAAAATCTGTGTCAGGCCTTGGATGGGATACCCCAAGAGGGCACAGTGTCAGCTCTCCCTCCAGAGTATTAGGGGTCAAGCTCTGTTTATACCACAAAAGAATACTAGAATGCTAGTGGAGTGTTCTTTTTCCTTATAACTCCCCCATTCTGGCTGCACAAAAGTCAAATGGGAAATGGAGATTGGTCTAAGGACAATAAGTGGTGCCTTTGCATCCAGTGGTCCCCAAGTCTTACATGCTAATATCTGATTCCTGCTGAAGCCCATTATTACTCAGCTTTAGATTCGAAAGATGCCTTCTTTACTCTTCCTTCACACCTGGAGTCTCAGCCACTTTTTGCCTTTGAATCGAAAGACCCTGCCCCTGGGCATTCCACTCAATGTGGACTGTACTCCCCCAGGGATTCTGAGATAGTCCTGGAATTTTGGAGAATGCTAAACACACCTTCTCAGAGCTGAACTTGGCTCCTTCAAGTGCTCTTATTCAGTATGTAGATGACTTACTAGTCAGTAACATTTTCTATAAATCTTCAGTAGACAGATAGTAAATTTCCTTAAGAAGGAAGTATTTAAGTAAAAGGCTAAATTATGCAAACCTGAAGTCACTTACTGTGGGCTTTGTTTTTTCCCTGGGTGAGAGGAGGCTCTCACATCAGAGTCAAGACAAGTTCCTCTCTGGCCCCTCTAAAAGAAAACAAATCAGGGAGTTCTTGGGAATGACAGGGTACTATTGAATATGCATTCCCTGATATGGAGAACTGGCTAAGCCTCTGTATGAGATTTTAAAGGGGGAAGAGATGGAGGAGCTAACATGGGTTAGGAACAAGAAAAAACCTTCCAAACCTTGAAACAGGCTCTATTAAATGCACATGCATTGGGAAAACCCAATTTAAAGGAACCTTTCTATCTCCTTTCATTTGGCCTACAATTATGATCTTTTTTTTTTTTTTTTTTTGATGTTTTGACCCTGCCTGCTCAACCTTGTTGAGTTTGTATCTTCCAGGCTGTAACGGTCCATATTAAAATGGTACTGCAGTGATTCTAGCAAATACTGATGGAATCTGTTGACCAAGTGGCCAGAAACTTCCCACTCCCTGAAACCCCTTTAGAGTAGGGAACCTGAGGTCCCTGATAGGTAGGCCAATGCCCCTCTTTGACAACAGGAAGTAGCCAAGAGCGGTCATCGTCCATTTTCCCCTTGAAGATTTCAGGACCGTATCTCCTCAGGGGGGAAATGAGAAGGGGCACTAAGAGGGGCTTCAAGAGAGTTGGAAGGAAAGCCTGGCCTGTTGAACAAGGAAGTCTGGAGGGACCAGAGGAACATTCACCACTCAGCAGTATTTGCCAAAAAAGGGAAAAGAATGTGAGTTTGAGGTAACCTAGGTAATCAATGACCAATAGAAAAAAAATCAATGACCAATAGAAAAGGGTAATAATGGCTGGAGGTGCAGAGAGGCCAATGAAGGAGCTGCAACCAATTCTAAACAAAGAGAAAAGGGATATCCGGCACTGCCTTTGTGTCTGTCTTTCACCTCTGACTCATTTCCAACTCTTTGGAAGTGCTCTAAACTTTCTCTTTGTTCTTAAATTTTCCCTTTGTTATATTGAGGAAAAAGAAACAAGGTACCCTCTGAAGTGCTTTGAGGGTTAGATGTCTGTGGGGATTCCATGTGCGTTCCCTTCCTGGTGTAATGCCTCTGTACAATCTCTAGGCAGATACCTACGTTAGACCTGAGGCCTGTATGTGTCAGGAGGTTCTCCAATAGCCATAACTGTAGACAACTGTTTTGCAGTGTGAAGTCCCTGGGGTTTCTCTCTGCATCCAGGAGCTTCTCCCAACTCTCAGCCAGTTCCCTGGCCAGGCAAGCTTCTTTAAACCCTATCGTTACTTACTTTTGGTGGTTCCCATCACTTCTATGGTGAAGCCTAGTGTCCTCTCCTTGATCTGTTTGAAATGTCAGTGTTGAGTTACTCTTTTGATTCCTCTCTGTGGGGAAAAGACACACTACCAGCATCTATCTCATTGGCCATCTTGATCTCCCTAACTATGTCACATAGGTTTTGGTGTGTTATTGTTTTTCATTTTCATCTGTTTTAAGAAATTTTTTGAGCTGGGCATGGTGGCTCACACCTGTAATTCTAGCACTCTAGGAGGCTGAATTGGATGGATTGCTTGAGCTCAGGAGTTTGAGACCAGCCTGAGCAAGAGTGAGACACCATCTCTACTAAAACTAGAAAAATTAGCTGGGCATGGTGGTGAATGCCATTAGGCCCGGCTACTGGAGATGCCGAGGCAACAGGATCACTTGAGCCCGAGACTTTGAGGTTTCTGTGAGCTATAATAGTGCCATGGCACTTTACCTGGGGTGACAGAGTGAGACTCTGAAAAACAAAAGCAAAAAACCCAAAAAACAAAACAAACAAAAACAATTTAATTTTGTTGTTTACCTAGTGGTTGTTTAGGAGCATGCCATGTATTGGTACTGTTTCCAAAGTTCCTCTTACTATTTTTATTTTTATTTATATTTATTTATTTATTTTGAAAAGTTAAAAATTCCTTAATTTTTTATTCCTGGTACCACTACCACAATTTACAGGGCAATATACCTGATGTAATGAAAAGAAAGAGAAAAAGACAAAGCTACAACAGATAAAAGACCTCAGGAATGTACATCTAATTGACACTACATTGCATTAATCAATAGCTGCACTTTTTGCAAACTGTGGCTATGACAGTCCTGAACAAGAAGGGTTTCCTGTTTAAGCTGCAGTAACTTTTCTGACTATGGATCATCGTTTCTTCTGTGGTAGATTTTTACAGTTCCTCTAATGCATTTGGGACGACTGTCTCAAAGTAACCTGCAGCTTTCCTGACAACTCCTCGCTCTCTCTCCTGCTAAGAACTGTAGCCCTTTTATGTTGTTTTTAAAACCTTCTGCTACCATATCCACCACTTCCACCACCAGATCCATAACCACCACCATATGGACTGCCCGAGCTTCTTCCACCAAAACTGCCCCCTTTCATGGATCCATAATTTGATTGCTGTTGTCCACTATAATTTTCAAAATCATTATAGTTCCCACCACCACCATAGTTAGCACCTCCAAAATTTCCTCCTTCACTGTAACCATCGTATCCTCCTCCACCACCATATCCGCCACCTTGGTTTCCATATCCTGGTCCACCACCACCATAGCGCCTTCTACTGTAACCAGGACCACTGCCACAGTTCCCACAGTCCCCACAGTCACCCTCCAAATCCAATGTATCCACCATCACCTCCTCCATAACTACCTCTGCTGCCACCACCTCCACCACCATATCCTCCTCTTCCACCAAAGTTTCCACCACGGCCAAAATTACCTCCACCACCTCCAAAGTTTCCTCCCCGACCCATAAAGTTGCCAGATCCACCTCCACGACCTGTTTGTGATCCAGCGGACTGCATCTCTTGTTTAGAAAGGGCCTTTCTCACTTCACAATTATGCCCATTAATAGTGTGGTATTTCTGAACAACAATTTTATCGACAGTATCATGATCATCAAAAGTTACAAAAGCAAATCCTCTCTTTTTTCCACTCTGCCTGTCTTCCATAACTTCTATGGTTTCAATCTTGCCATACTTTTCTTTTTTTTTTTTTTGTAGAGACAGAGTCTCACTTTATGGCCCTCGGTAGAGTGCCATGGCCTCACACAGCTCACAGCAACCTCCAATTCCTGGGCTTAAGCGATTCTCCTGCCTCAGCCTCCCAAGTAGCTGGGACCACAGGCGCCCGCCACAACGCCCGGCTATTTTTTGGTTGCAGTTCGGCGGGGCCGGGTTTGAACCCGCCACCCTCGGTATATGAGGCTGGCGCCCTACCAACTGAGCCACAGGCGCCGCCCTTGCCATACTTTTCAAAGTAGTCTCTCAAATTATATTCTTCTGTATCTTTTTTAATACCACCAACAAAAATTTTCTTCACTGTGAGATGGGCCCCAGGCTTTACAGAATCCTCTCTAGAAACAGCTCTCTTTGGTTCCACAACACGCCCATCAACCTTGTGTGGTGGAGCACACCTTGCTGCATCCACCTCTTCCACACAAGAGTAAGTCACTAAACCAAAGCCCCTGGGACGTTTTGTTTGGGGATCTCTCATTACCACACAATCTGTGAGTGTGCCCCATTTCTCAGAATGTTCTCTTAAACTATCATCTGTAGTTTCAAAGCTCAGACCACCAATAAACAGTTTTCTCAACTGCTCTGCTTCCTTTGGATCATGGCCCTCCCTGCCCCCCGGCGGCGGCGGCGACAGAGTCCGGCTGGGGGCGACCGGGCGGCGGTTTTACCTCCATTTTGAGACCGGACTCGCCTCTTCCAACTCGAGTTCAATATCCCTCTTACTATTTTTAGTTTTATTTTACTGTAATGCAGTGGTTCTCAACCTTCCTAATGCCGTGGCCCTTTAATACAATTCCTGTGGGTTGCAACCTACAGGTTGAGAACTACTGCTGTAATATGAAAAGATACTTGACAGGATTTTGATTTTTTAAAAATTTGTAGATTTAACATTCTCTATTCTGGAGAGTATTCCATATGCTGATGAGAAAAATGAGTGTTCTTGAGCAGTTAAGTAAAATCTGCAAATGACTGTTGGGTCCATTCGTTCTAAAGTACCATTTAAACCCAACGTTTCTTTTACTTTTCTATCAAGCTATGTCCAGTGCATAGAGCAGGGTGCTGAAATTCTTAGATATTACTGTATTGGCATTTATCTCTTTCTATAAATCTAATTGTATTTGCTTTATATATATGGGCATTCCAGTGTTGGGTGCAGAAATTTAGAGTTGTATCCTCTTGCTGCATTATTCCTTCTTTAATTAGGTAATTATTTTGTCTTTACAGTTTTTGACTTAATGACTATTTAGTTGTCTGATATAAGTATAGTTCTTCCTGCTGACTCTTGGTTTTTGTTGCCTGGGGTATCTTTTTCCATCCTTTTATTTTCAGCTTGCGTATCTATAAATCAAGTGACTATCTTGAAGGTAGCATGTAATTGAGTCATTTATTTTTTATTTTAATTGAGTCATTTTTAAAATCCATTCAAACATTCTATATCTGTTATTAATGAGGACTTATTATTTTTTTGGTTTTTTTATATATCCTTTTTTTTTCTTATTGTTTATCATGCTTCAGAGTTATCTGTAGTGGTACTTTTGACTCCTTTCCCATGTATCTATTCTACCAGTGAGTTTTATAATTTCACATATTGATGATATTGTCCTTTTGCTTATTTCTTTGAGACAGACTTTCACTTTGTTTCCACTGCAGCCTTGAAGTCTTGGGCTCAAATAATCATCCTACTGAGTAGCTGGCACTACGGGCACATACCATTATGTCCAGCAAGGAATGGTCTAACAATGATGAATTTTCTGTTTTTACTTGTGTGGGAAAGAATTTGTACCTTTTTTGTATATAGAAGTGTAAGTTTATTTTATATTAGAGAAAGAGAAGAGGTGGGGTGGGGAGGGGGGAAGAGACAAGGAAAGAGCAGAGAGCAGGGAGTGAGAGTGGAAGATGGGTGGAGGGGAGAGAAAAGGAGCAGAAAATGGAATGGCATCCCAAAGAATGATTTATCCTTCCTTTTGAAGGGATAGCTTTGCTGGTTATTGCATTCTTGGTTGAGGTTTTTTTTTTTTTTTCTTTTGGATATTTGAATATATCATTCCCTTTTGTTCTATATGTTTTCTGCTGAGAAATCCATTGTAAGTCTAATGGGGTTTCCCTTATATGGGATTTGATACTTGTCTCTTAATGCTTTTAGAATTTGCTTTATCTTTGACTTTTGATAATTTAACTATAATATGGCTTAGAGAATTTTTGGATTCTATTTGAGGAGTTTGTTTCTTATACTTGGATGTCTATATCTCTTGTAAGATTTGGGATATTTTCAGCTGTTATTTTTCTAATTTTTCTATGCCTTGACCATTTCTTCTATAACTCCCAACATTTACATTTTTGGTCACTAAATGGCATCTTCATATGTTACACAGCTGTTCTTTTTTCTTTTGTTTAACTGGGCTATTTTAAAAGACTTGTCTTCAGGTTAGGATTTTTTCTGCTTGATCTAGTCTATTCTTAATTTTATCTTTTATTACATTTATTGAATTCTTCACTTCTAGGATTTGTTTCTTTTTTTGTAACATCTCTGTTGAATTTCTCATCAGATCGTGAACTGTTATCATGATACCTGTTTTCTTCTGTGTTCTCGTGCATCTCAGTGAGTTTTAAAAACATCTCTATTTTGAATTATTTTCCAGGCATTTTGTAGACTTCCTCCTTGTTAGAATATATTGCTAATGAATGGTGTATTCCCTTGAAAGTATTATGTTTTCTTTTCCACATTTCTTGTGTTCCTATGTTTAGGAACACAGATGTTACAGTCACTTCTCCCAATTTTACAGTTTGACTTTTATAAGGGGATTCTTTTTCTATAGATTATATTTTTGGTTGGATAGAAGACTTTGGTTTTGATGCTGGGTGGGCCTAATAGTGTAGTATTTTTATGATTTCTTTTTTTTTTTTTTTTTTGCAGTTTTCGGCTGGGGCTGGGTTTGAACCTACCACCTCCGGTATACAGGGCCGGTGCCCTACTCCTTTGAGCCACAGGTGCCGCCCATATTTATATGATTTCTTTTTTTTTTTTTTTTATTGTTGGGGATTCATTGAGGGTACAATAAGCCAGGTTACACTGATTGCAATTGTTAGGTAAAGTCCCTCTTGCAATCATGTCTTGCCCCCATAAAGTGTGACCAAGGCCCCACCCCCCTCCCTCCGTCCCTTTTTCTATATGATTTCTTTATAATCAGCCTCAGTGGTATCTGAGCTCCTCAGCAACTTATACTGTGGTTCTTAGTAGGGGCTATGATGAGGTTTTTTTGGGGATAAGAATGCCAGATGGGCTGGTTCTTGGACCTCAGCAGTGGCGGTGGTGGGTTGGATATGCTGATCCTTGGGCCCTCAGTCAGCTTATGTGGGCATTACTGGTATGGAGTCCAGGTAGGCCAATCACTGGGTCTCCAGGTTGCTTGAGTGATAGCAGTGACAATGGTGGCCTGGCTTGTGGGTGGGGCTTTAAACCCCTGGGCAACAAGTAGGGCATTAGCAATGGTGAGCCAACCCTCAGTTTCCAAATGGCTTGTGTGGGTGTCAGTGGTATTGCCAACAAACTGTGTAGAACTGTCTTCATGTCTCCCTCCAATGGTGTGTATGAATGAAGGCTGTTGTAGGCAGAGTGATTTGATCCCCAGACCTCCAGGTAGCATGCATATGCAGTGGCCATGGTTGTAGTGGTGGTCAAGTCAGGCCTGTCCTCAGCCTTCTGGTTGGTACATGCGGGTGATGGGTATGGTGGGCATGTCATCAGGCTCTCTGATGGTATACGTGGGCTCCAACAGCAGTGGGTGGGGCAGATGAATTGCCAGGCTCCTAGACTACATGCTTGGGTACTAGCAGCAGTAGCAGTGCTGGGGTCAAATATTAGGTTATATTGCCTTTGGTTACATTTTTGCCCCTACTAGCAAATTTATTTCATCACTGCCTATATATGTGTCCTTTGACTTATTCACTTAAACTGTTTTTGACATCTTACGATTCTTTCATTAATAAGTTAAATAAAGTTCTGACATAAGTTCATTGTATATTTGTATGAATCTTTATTTTTAAAAAAACTAAGTTCTATAGTGATAATGTAACACTGACCCTTCAAGTGACACAATTTCTAATTCCTTTTTTGACTTCTTTAATACTATAGTCCTGTCTCCCATGAGTTACATTGAATAATTTGTACCTTTAATCCTCATTCATGAATTAGTGTTTGATTATATCCCCACTCTCAGATCTCAGAGAAGACCAAAGGACCAGGGAATAGCTTCTCAGGGTCTTTGTCTGAGAGGTGCCATGCTCAGAGTAAAAAAGATTAGCATAACCAAGTCTAGTGATACACAAAATACAAAGCATTTTGATTTCTATTTCCTTACTCTATTCTAGGACGTTACTGTATGTGTGCAATGGTATAAACTGAATTAAAAATATAAGTGAATTATACTACAGAATACCTATTATGATATTCCAAGCAGTGATAAAATTACAGTTAAAATAATAGAGATTTCAAGGAGCATGAAATTGACAAGCGGAATCATGCCGATTTATTCTTAGTTTCCTCTTAGAGATATTATTTTCCTTACTTCCAACTGTTTGATTTAATGTTTACCTAGAGACAGATATCTAGAACATGCCTTTTCAGAAGGCAAGAGGTGAATGCTATGATAATTCTTAGGAATATTACTATCTTGCTAAGAAAAATGGTCTTTAGTCTTAATATAGCTAGCATAATATTTTGTTTTACATTTGTGAATTGTAAAGAAATTGATTGTTATTAAAGAAATTTATAAAATTCTCTTCAGAAAATACCAGATTAATATATGCTGTGATCTGAATGCTGTGTCTCTCCAAATCTGTATGTTGAAATCTAAACCAAAGTGATGGTATTAGATTTGGCCTTTTGGGGGATGATTGGGTCACGAGAGCAGAATCTTCATGAATGGGATTACTGCCCTTTATTTTATAAGAGAGGCCCCAAACAGCTGCCTTTTTCTTCCCCTGTGTGAGAACACAGTGAGATTGTGTATCACCTGGAAACCAATAAATGGGCCTTCACCAGACACCAGATCTGTTGGTGCCTTACTCTTGAACTTTCCATCCTCCAGAGTTTGTAAGAAATAAATTTGTTATTTATAAACCACATACTTTCTGGTATTTTGTTACAATAGCCCAAACAAAGATAATGTGATTACTTCAAACGTAACTACAAAACTTAGATGATCAAAACTTTATTAACTCACAATTTTTGAAAAATTTCCATCCAGCCTTTTAATTTTATTTTCTCTTAAATTCATTATTAAATTCATGATTTCCATCTCTGATAATACAAGCTTTGGTTTGCTTTATTACTACAATAATTTGTACTTTTTCAAAATTAAAACAATATATTAAAAATTATGGAAAAATAAAAATATAGATAAAAATTAGCTCTTACTCATAACTCCATCCCTCAGAAATAAGCATTATTCCTGAGTTTTTCACTTCAGATCTTTTTCTATGAAAAAATGTGGATTTATCTTATGCACACATACTTATTTAAAAATATATGATCTTGCTGTTAATTTTTCATCAAAAGGGATTTAAAGGAATTGTTGCATAATGGAAGTTACTGTGAGCTGTGACGTAACATGACACTATTGAGGGCAACACTGAGACTCAGTCTCCAAAATAAAAAAAATTAAGTGCTTAAATCTATTGCCATATTTCATGTATTCCTAAAACACTCCAACATGCAGTACAGTCTTACTTGTCTAGAGAGCAGAGTTTCCCCTGAGATTTGTATTTGCATGTTTCATTAGTATTATCAAAAACCACATGTAAATGGCACTAAGGGGTCAGGGATACTTGGATTTGTACTCAAACTTGGCCTTTGACTAGTTTGTATCATCAAACAAGTTACCTAATTTACCTGAGTCTCAATTTTTTTCATTGATGAAAAATGGGGTTTGTGAGGATTAGAACATTGGCACAGATGTAGGCATGGAGAAAATATCAATATGTATCCTTTTTTTTTTTTTTTATAAGCAAACCAAATGGAAGACCAGAGCCCTGTATCGGATGAATTGTGTCTCCCAAAAGATGTGAAATCTTATTGCCTAGTACCTTAGAATGCATTTGTATGACCTTACTTGAAAGTAGTGTCATCACAGGTGTAATTAAAATGAGGTTATACCAGAGTAACTTGGGGTTTAACAGATAAACTTAGGCACATTAAAATTTTAAAGAGTTTATTTGAATGGACAGTGATTTATGAATTGGGCAATGTCAAACCACAAGTGGTTTGGGCTCCTCTGAAGGCATGGAAGGGGACAACTTTTATAAAGTACATGTGGAAGTAAGATAAAATATACTTGAATGGTTAAAGTGGAACAGTAGGCTTAAAGATCTTAGTAGTAGAGGTTAGTTGGGAGTTTGATTGGTTAGGCTTATTTCTTTTAACTGTTTACATTGAATTGTGTTCCTGCTTGCTTAGCTAGAAGAAAACCCAAGGTGCTGGAGCCATCCATTAAGAATGTTAATAGTCTCCCAATTAACTTTCTTAACCCCTAATTTAATATGATCAGTATCCTTACAAGAAGTACACAATTTGGACACAGACCCATATGAAGGTACCCTGTGAACAAACAGATTCTAGTTTTGCTTCTGTAAGACAAAGAGTGCCTGGGGCTGTCAGGATCTGGAAGAGCCTAGAAGGATTCCGTTTTGGAGGTTTCAGGCCTACTAGCACCCTGACCTCAGACTTCTGCTCCCCAGGACTCTGAGACTCACATTTCTGTCATTTTAAACCAGGCAGTTTGAGGTGTTTTGTTATAGCAGCCCTAGGGAGTATAGAGACTAAGTAGGCCTGTTGGGATTACCTCCTTGTTTGTCCCTCACCATCAAGCACTTTGGGGTTTTAGGGTTTAGATGCTGTATTGTGTGTGCAGCTGTGGGGAGTGTGAGCACACCCCAAGAGTCTGCACTGGAGATCTTAATTTTGGGTGGGTCAAATCTATTTGAAAACATCGTAGATACTTTTGATAATTTTCTAAGGAAAGGGAATGCACACATACAGGCATACAATGTTTTGCATCACATTTTATGCCTTTCAGAATCTCTTTAGGGGATTCATAATACAAGGTTAAGAATTCCTGCTCTGGAATTTCACTCTTGAAGTGCTGCTAGTAAAAACAAAGCACAAACTATAAACAGACATTGAACAAGTGGTGTAATCAAATTCACATTTAACTAAATAATGGTTATTAGAAGTTGGTGATGAAGAGATCACCTTGGGACTTTTATGTATGAACACAGTTTTGACTGTGTGCTGCTTCATTTACATATTTGCCTCATAGCATTGTAGGAAGTGAGTAGAAATTAATTATAATTAGAACCAGAATTTATAATGTTCTGGGCCTTGTGATGCTTTACATTCATTATCTCCAAATGCAGGCCTATGGTGGGGGTGGTAGGAAGGCATTTAGCCTTGTTCTCACTCTCGTTCCTGAAGGACCTCAAATTTAGACTTTTGATATTATCTCCAATTTAGGTTATGCTTACAGGCACAGGAGCATGCTAAGAGAATCCAAGAACATCTTCATCACGCACTCTTGAACTTTGAGCCCTTTAAGACACTATGTAGCCTTTAGTGCACTTTGAATATCGTAAAGTAAATCCTGTGCTTCCCATATGAGCAGCACAATCACATAAATGTACATGTGTGTACATGTCTTTAGATACTAGCTTATCAAATACAGATTTAAAAAATAGCTACCATTTTTTAAACATGTTTTCTCCTCTTTCTATTGTTTAGTGTACTTACAAATCTCAGAAACGAGTAGGGGCCCAGACCTTTATTGACCTTCGAGAGGCTCTTTTCACCATAGCCCTTCAAGGTTTCCCATTCCATGGACAAGAAAGAGGCTTTCTCCCTAGGTCACCTCAGCCTGCCTGCTTTAGCAGGCTCATGTCGGGCCCAAGAAGATGGATCTTTAACAGCTTCTCAGGTGCTGGTGACATGCACTAAAGTCTGAGAACCACCAGATGAAGGAGAAGTCACACACTGGAGTCACTGTGCCTTTGGGAGATAGTGCTGCCTAGAGCTGTGAATCAGTAGGTAAGTTTCACACCTACAGACTATCAGAGCAGTGAAGGCCAGCTGGCTTCAGTGAAGTGCCAAGATACCTGACAGATTTTGTTGGGTGGAGAGGTAATGACTGACCCTAGGATGGACAGTAGAACTAACCGGTATCCCAATTCTGTATCCTGGGGTATAGCTCACTTTTGGGTTTATAGCTCATTAAACACCTGTGCAAAGGGGAGGCCACTGTGACCTTTAATAGTGTTAAGAGAAAAATTGCATATAAATGAGCAAAAGAACAGACAATAGCTGAATTCAAGTAGCACTAGCACCCCCATAACAGGGCAATTGAAAGTTGAAAGAGAATCGAGTCCGTGTGAGGCAACCCAAGCCATTTTAGCAAGGCAGGCAACATCAGGTGCTGTGCTCCGGGCTGTTGTTGATGTTCCAGTATTGTTACAGTTAGACAGCAGCTATGGAACCTTCAATATCTGCCTAAAGAATGGACAGATTTAGGATGATTCTTGGGTCAATGTCCCTGTCTCAGCCCTAAATTTAATAATTTAAAGACAACAGTAGCACAGGAAACCGAGGCAAAAGAAAAGTTGACATTAGGTCTGACAGCTTAAGTTACATAAGTAATAGTCTGATAGTCAGAAATTTTTTAAAGTTTTCTTTCCTCAAGTGAATTGTTTTGGGTTTAGTGTATAGGAATGTTCTAGTCCCCTTAGGTATGATAGGTATATTGTACAGGCTTTCCTCATTTACTAAGAGTTGACTTCACAGAAAATGTGTAATAAAGAGCAAGGCTTTTTTTTTTTGGAAACTCTACTAATTTATTGAACTATTCCTTGCTTTTCTTTCCAGAGGTAACCACCTTTGTTTTTCCCACTTGCTTTTTTATGACTCTGTACTGTGACTTCCCATTGAAATGTCTCACTAAAAACTCTGGGAGTTTTAAAAAAATTATTTACATAATAAGGATAAAAATTCCTTCAAAACAGGATTCTTTTTCTACTCTACAGAAGGTCTTGTAGGTGTAATTTTAGTTTTTGTGTTATGAAAGTCTACTCGTCATTCATTTAAAGAGTATTGGTCCCATTATTTCTCTTTAATAAAGAGAACATTAAAAAAATTGCATGTTCACTACAAGGTTAACTACATAGGGGGTGTTCAACTTTTTTTTTTCCTATTCCACACATTGGAAGAATAAGAATTGTCTTGGGCCACACAAACACTAAGGGAAGCTGATTAGCAAAAAAAAGTCTGTGCATACCTTGTCTGATAACTGACACTAGATAAGCAAAGAGTCCTTGTAAAATCAGTATATGGCCCATGGGTGCAGGTTGGATATCCTTCTGTTACTGGAATTTCTTCTTCAGTAGGTCCTTGGTCTCTGGGATTGGAGGAATGAACCCAGAGACCACAAATCAGTGGTAAGATAGGATTTTATTAGACAGAAAGGAATACAGAAGGAATAAAAAAGCACCAGAGCTTCTGACAAAGGGAAAGCCTAAATTGCAAATCTCTCCCATGGGTCCTTTGTCTAGGTGTATACAAACACACTTTAGCCAGGATTTGGTAAGTGGAAAAACATCTTTTCAAAGTCAATGAGTGTATTAACAAATGAATGCAGTCCCTCCAGCTCAGGGCAAAGGGTTAGGGAGTTTCCTTCATGAAATTACCCAGATCTGGGAAAACTGGAGTCCCCTGTCTATCCTTGAATGGGGGAACCGTGTATCAATTCTCCCTCTCCACGTAGAAGCTCTAACTGCTATTAGAAAGAAAGGATGACTGGATCTGCTTCCTGTGGAACCGAGTGATGATAGAAGGGGTCAGTTAGGGTTTCTCTGGAGGGAGGGTTCACAATAGAATTGGGCTTGGACTGGAACCACCTTTATTGTTTGTGGCCTGATGACATAATTTCTGGAAGGCACAAGTTGGATTAGCACATTAAAAGGCAAGGGTAGAACAGTGAGAGGAGGGGGTTAATTACAGTGTCAGAGGTATCAGGTTGGAAATAATGAAGTCAGTGATATTAAAACTGTATTAACACTTTCCTTGCTGTCTTCTAAATAACTTCAAATTTTCTTTAGGCTCACAAGTGTAGGTGGACTGTGGTTGATTCCCTTCATGGTCTGCTTCCGTAGGAGGTGGTGGGTTTCAGAATTTTACTCGTGAGTGATGTATCGAGGAATCTACTCCTATAACTTTGACAGCTGTAGAAGAAAAGATAAGGGACCTTCCCAAGTTGGAGTCAGGGAAGGTAAATTGGAGGGAAGAGTTTTGATTATAACTAGATCTCTAGGAGAGAAAAGTTCTTTTAGTGTTGAATACAGAGATGTATTTGGGAGGTTCTTAAGGATTTGCTGAAACTTAGCTAAAGAAGTAATGTTTTACTAATTCTGTGGTTTCTTAATCTAATAATCATTAGTCAAAAAGAGTCTTCCATATAATAATTCAAATGGGCTACAACCAAGTTTCTGAGGTAAATTTTTTATTCTAAGGAGAACAATGGAAAGTAATTTAGTCCATGGGAGAAGAGTCTTGAGTGAGTTTTCATAATTGTCTTTGATTTTGTCATTCATTTTTTTTCTACTTCCAAGAGGATTGGGGCCTCCCAGAACAGTGCAAATGATATTTTATGCTCAGGGGTTTAATCCCCTGTGAAACAGCTGCTTTTAAGGCAGGTCCATTATCACTATGCAAACTTTGAGAGAGCTCAAATCTGGGGATAATATCACATACTAATAAAACCTTTACAACTTCCTGAATCTTTTCTGTCCTGCAAGGGAACGCTTCAACTCAATTACCAAAAGTACCCACAAATATTAGCAAATATTGTATACCATGTACCTTAGGGAGATGAGTAATATCTATTTGCCGGTCTTCACCTGGCTATTTACCTTGTTTTTGTATCTCTGGAAGAACTAGATGGTGGTTTGAAGGATTGTTTCTTTGACATATATCACAAGTCCTTATCTGTTTTATAGTTTTAAATAAGTTTTTTTCCATCAAAAAGAGCTTTAGCCATTTGATAGATACTTTCAGTACCAAAACGAAAAGACTGATGAAAAGTCTTAAGTATTTCCCATTGACTTGCGTCAGGTAATAGCAAAAGTCCACTTCCATTCTGTAGCCAACCTGATGGAAATAGTGAAGTTTTTGGACAAAGCCCATTCCCTTTCCTTTTGAGTATATTGAGGTACATGATTCTCAAGTGATCTCCCCCAAATGAGGGGTGCCACAAGGGGTATTTTTCTTTTCTTTACTGCCATTATAGAATATTGACAAGTTGGTTACTTTCAGAAATATTATCTAAGGTTTTTTCATGTCCTTTATAATAATGTCTACTTGTGGAGCATGAATAGTTTGTAATAACTTTCATGATGATATTTTATAGGGGAAGCATTAAAAGTTAGGTATTGTCTTCCCTTCCAGATGGCAGCATGGGCATGTAAAATGAGGAAAGCATATTTTGAGTCAGTGTATATATTGACTTGTTTGTTTCTCCCAATTTCTAAGGTTAAAGCTATTAGCTCAGCTAACTATGCATTGGTTCTTGAGGGGAGAGACCCACTTTCAATTACAGCATGCTGAGAAACTATAGTATAGACTGCTTTGTGAGTTCCTTATTCTATGAAAGAATTTCATCTGTGTACAAAATCAGGTCTGGATTAAGTAGGGGGGTTTCTTGCAAGTCTTCTCTAGCTGCTTAGGTTTGTGCTATAATTTGTTGGCAATCATGCCCTGTTTCCCCATTGGACTCAGGAAAGTGGCAGGATTCAAAGTGGCCCAGGTGTGTAATTGTAGCACTGGTCCTTCTAGTAATAAGGCTTGATATTTAAGAAGGCAATTATCTGATAGCCGAAGATTGCTTTTTGAATTTAAAAGTCCAGTAGGGTCATAATTAGGTCTCTGCCCAAAGTTAATTTAGTTGCATCTGGAGGTAAGAGGGCTACAGCTGCTGCAACTCATGATGTGGCCATCCCTTGGCCACGATGTCAATTTCTTTACTAAGATAAGCTGCAAAACTGGACCCCAGCATTGGGTCAAGACCCCTAGGTCAATTCCAGTCCTCTCTATAATGTAGACTAAATGGTTGTTCAGTAGGAAGACTCAAAGCAGGGGCTTGTAAAATGGCATTTTTCAGCTGTTGGAATGCTTTATCTGCCTTTGGTTCCCATTCTAGAGTGACCAGGCACTCCTTTTGAGCATTTTTAAAGAATAGAGTGGTCTAGCTATTTCACTATATTCAGTAATCCAGAGTCTGCAAAAGCCTATAATTCCTAAGATGCCTCAAAACTGTCTGAGAGTTCAAGGTTTAGGGTGAGCTGATATTGGTTCTACTCTTTGTTCAAGGCTGTCTTTCCCCATGAAAGTTGAAGATGCAAATAGTGCACTTCAGGCACACATAATCAGGCTTTAGCCTTTGAAACTTTGTACCCACAATCAATTAGAAAGTTTGATAGTTTGGGTAGCTTTGTGGCATTCCTCTGTATCTGGTGTTCCCAAAAGAAGGTCATCTACATTCTGAATAAGAGTTACTGTGGGATATGAGAAATGACTCAAGTCTTGCCCAAACAAGTGAAATCTGTCCCTAAATCCCTGAGGTAACACAGTCCATGTGAGCTGGGTGTTAGAGTCAGAGGAGTCTTCAAAAGCAAAAAGGTACTGGGAATTCTCATGAAAAGGAATGCAAAAATTGGGATCTTTTAAGTCTAGTACTGTGGAACAGGCAGCTTTTTCAGGGATTTAAGATAATAAAGTATACAATTTGGGAACTATAGGATGGAGAGGAATGACTACTTCATTTATAATGCAGGGGTCTTGTACTAGTCTCCAAGTTCTGTTTGGCATTGGCACTCCTAGAATAGGAGAGTTATACGAGCTATTGCAAGGTATTAATAATTTCTGTCACTTCAGATTCTGTATTTATGGGTATTAACTCATTCTTAGCTTCTGCTTTTAGAGGGTATTGTTTTTGTTTTTTTTGTAGAGACAGAGTCTCACTGTACCGCCCTCCGGTAGAGTGCTGTGGCGTCACACGGCTCACAGCAACCTCTAACTCTTGGGCTTACACGATTCTCTTGCCTCAGCCTCCCGAGCAGCTGGGACTACAGGCGCCTGCCACAGCGCCCGGCTATTTTTTTTGTTGCAGTTTTGGCTGGGGCTGGGTTTGAACCCACCATCCTTGGCATACGGGGCCGGAGCCCTACTCACTGAGCCACAGGCGCCACCCGAGGGTATTGTTTTTGAATGGGATAGATGGTGGGATTTTTTTTTTTTTTAAACTTAATTTGGACTGGTTGAGCATATTTTTCTCTTTTCACCTGTCCCTCAGTAACCCATACTTCTGGGTTAATTTCTGTGTCTAACAAGGGAAGGCATAGTATAGGTTCTTGTCCTGTACTCATGTAAATGGTGGTTTCTGCTTTCGTTAGTTTGTCCCTCCCCAAAAGTGGAGCAGAACTTTCAGGCATGATTAGGAAGATGTGAGAGAATAGCCAGTCACCCCAATTGCAGCTTAAAGGCTGAGAAAAGAATTTGGTAACTGGTTTTCCAGACACCTCCTCTATAGTTAAATATGGGGGATAGAAGACCAGGGTTAGAGAGGAATACAGAAAGGTTGCTCCAGTGTTCCAAAGAAATCTTGTCTTTTGGCCCTCCACTATGAGGCAGACCTGAGGCTCTTGAGGAGTGATGACACAGCCAGAGCCATGAGAAACTTCCCTGGGCACCCTCAGCCCAATTTGGGGGCTGGTGGGGTCATTGTCCCAGGAGGCATTTGCCTTTGGGGACAGGCTGCCCTCCAGTGGTCAATTCTGGACAGGGACCCGGTTCCTTGCTCAGCAGATGGTGCTGCCAGGGTCAATCTCTCCTGGAGTGGTCAGACTGACCACGTTAGAAGCACTTGTCCTTATCTATTCTGGCTTTCCTCTGCCCCTAAATGGTGCTAGTTTGTCACAGTGCCATTACCTGCAACTGTCACTTTTTTATCCCTTCTTTTTTTCTCCTGGTCTTGATTATAAAAGATCGCATGGCCATTTTAAGAAGGTTCTCCAGGTTATGATCTGGACCTAGAGCCAATTTCTTTGGAGATTTCTTTGAATGTCTGGGGCCATCTGAATGATAAATTTATCTTTTAAGATAATTTGGCCCTCTAAAGAGTCATGTGTCAACTAGGTGTGTTTCCTCATTGCCTCCCTAAGCTGCTCAAGAAAGGCTGAGGGATTTTGACTTTGTTCCTGGTAAATAGTAGACAACTGAGAATAATTCAGGCTTTTTCTCAGATCAATGTAAACCTTCCAAAGATTCATGTTAGAATATGTTGATGCCACCAGGTACCTTGTTTTTCAGGGTCCCATTCAGGATCCTATCTTCCTGTGGGGTATCTGTCCCTTTCCTCAGGAGACATACTGCCATCAGTATTGGACATGAACCACAGATAACCCCACTTTCTAGCTTCACCTAAGAGTTCATTTTTCTCATTTAAAGTTTGATCTAGTAGTAGCATTACATCTCTCCGAGAGGTCAAAGCTTTGTCTTAACCCTTGGAGAACAACTGTATGCCTATCTAGGTCAAATTTAATTTGTTTTAAATCTGTCAGAGAAAATGGAGTGAATACTCGTGCATTTCCTCTCGCCACCTGTAGTCTCTACTAAGGGACACAAGGATACAGTTGCTTTCTGGGGGTCCAAACAGGACCAGAAGAAACAGATTCTTTCTGAAGACATGGAGGAAGGTGCAGGAGAAGTAGCTGGTGGGTTTGAACTGGGTGGTGACAGTGTCTCTCTCAGGAATCCCTGGCCATTTGGGGAAATTACTACAGCCAGGAGAACTGAATTGGACAGGTTTTACACAGTTGAAAGTTGTCTCTGAGGAAAAATAAACCTTGCACATAGATAATTCAGACTGGTCCCCTCTTGTTTACCATAATTTAGAGTACCCTCTGGTGGGGTTATTGTTCACCATTGGAGAGTTGATACTGAGGCCATGCTTGGGTGCAGAAGAAAACATATATTCCTCCCTCAGAGCCTGGGGTTCAAACATACCCCAACACTTTAGAATACAGCCCAGCGGGGTATTCTGGCAGCACAGACCAAAAATTCAGGTACATGGAGCCATAGTTGTCCCACTCAGTAACATGTTCTTTTGCCAAGATAACAAAAGAACTTGTTACTGAGTGTTCTCTTAGAGCAAGAATGTTACCCATGTGTGGGAAAGAAATGTCCAATGTCTTAATCTTGCCCTGTATTCCTTGGTTGTCAAAGCACCCTCTGACCAACCCAAGAAGCCTTTCAGCTAAACAAAAGGAGGCGTCCCTCCAATGCTTGGAGAAGAATCCTCAGCCCATGCACTTGTTTAATTTAGCCATAATTATCAGTGTAGAGCTTTGTACCCATGGGCTCTCCTGCATTTATGACTTGCCAGCAGCACAGCCCGAGAAATAAGGTATCTGGGAGCCTGATCCCACCTGATGCAAGTTCTATCTCTTTCTGTGCCTGCCATTGAGTATAGGGCCTGTCAAAGTGGGGATGATCCCTGCCCTGGAGAAAACCAATGGGTGGGGCTCGCACGCATAACCCTTTGTAATCTTTACAAGCTTTTTCTAAATTCCCAGTAATAAAGGAAAATAGGCTTTTTATGATGAGCAGGTCTTAAATGCTATGTTCTCCAACTTCTTTTCTTACCCCAAAGTTAGCAAGGCAACAATAATTAAACTCAGGATTGAGAGACACCCTAAAACTTCTGCATTAGAACCAGGCTAAAATTAGGTGAAATCTTAGAGAAAACCAGAATGACTTTGAACCCTTCCATTTATGCCAATAGACCAGAAAAAAATCAAATACTCAGGGTTATTTTCCTTGCCTTTCTTTACTTTTAAAGGTTTTCTTTCCTTTTTTAAAGAAGAGACTGAACTGTAGCCTAAGGTTTAGGACCATTCTTACCTCAGGGAGTTGCCCCAGGCTTTCCCCTCACAGGCTTCTGGTTGCCCAGAGATGCCAGGTGGGAGAGTCATTTTGCCCTTTGTTTGGAGCTAACTTCTAGGTCTCTGTTAATATGGTTCAGCCCGCCCCCACCCACCACCGCAAACACGCAAAAATCCAATCGAATTTAATTTTGCAGTGAAAGGCAATGAAAAGGATCTTTTTGAAACATGCTTATAACATCTGAAAAATATCAGAAAGAGCCAGTATAAACTTAACTAAATGAATAAAGTAAACCTTTACCAACACCAAAACAAAGCATGCAAACCACAAGGAGAGAGAGAAAGCAGCAGGAGTTTAGAGAGGTACATAGAAAGATGTGGGACCATGGAAGAGAAGAGAAGATAGTAAAAGCTGGTAGAGCACTTTTTTTCAGAAGGTCCTCCTATGCCCTAGGGTCAGAACCATTGCTGGGGACCCCAGGACTTCTGGGTGCTACTTCTGTTTGCTCGGCTTTCAACCAGTGAAAAGGAGATAACGAACAGGCTGAAAAGCCTTCTAGCATTCCCTTTGGTTCCTTTCTTTTGGAGCCAAGGTGAATTAGAAAGTTTGTTCCCGGGCGGCACCTGTGGCTCAGTGAGTAGGGCGCTGGTCCCATATGCCGGAGGTGGCGGGTTCAAACCCAGCCCTGGCCAAAAAAAAAAAAAAAGAAAGTTTGTTCCCCAACAGCTTCTCACCCATGACCTGGAGGTCAGCAGCAGCACTGTGCACTTTCAGGGGCTGAGGAGCCCCCAAATTATTAGTCTCCATTATCATTATAGAGAAAAATAGGACAGAAGTGGTCCCATTGCTTACCACACATCTTCAATCCTGCTTACTACTAATCTTTAATTCTAGATGATGCCCCCAAAATGTTATTGGGATTTCTTCCTCATTGGGCCCTTGGTCTCTGGGCTTTGAAGCATGAACCCATGGACCACGGATCAATGGTAAGATAGGATTTTATTAGACAGGAAGAAATACAGAAGCAGTAAAAAAGCCACCAGAGTGTCTGGCAAAGGGGAAGACCTAAGTTGGAAGCCTCTCCCTGAGTCCTTTGTCTAGCAGTATACATCACAATTTAGCCAGGACTTGGCAAGTAAAAAAACACATTTTCGAAGTCAATGAGCGTATTAACAAATGAATGAATGTAGTCTCTCCTGCCCAGGGGAAAATGTCAGAGAGTTTCCTTCATGAAATTGTCCAGGCGTAGGAAAACTTGGGTCCCCTGTCCAGCCTTGAATGGGGAAACCCTATATCAACTGAATAGACAATTTATATTAGGTAACAGGATGAAATATATAATTTATACCACTCAGTGACAACTACATCTTTAGTGTTATATTAGAGAATGTGTATACATAACACATCTAAAACATATGATGAATTACACTACTCTTTTACCCTTTTAATCAAATTTTTTGGTTAAATATCTTTCCAATGCCCAAAATACATTTCATTGTGTTGTACTCATTTGCCACCTGAAGAACAACTTGGACCCCACTTCAGGTGTAAATCAGATGGTGATTTATTACACCTGTGCAGTCAGGGCGCTGGCCCAAAGGGCAAATGGCCCCCAAATGAGGAGCAGGTTGACTTTTTTATACCATTTTTGTGCTATATTGGCAAGCAGGCAAGTGAGCACAGAAGCAGAACTATGGCAGTAGTTGGCTCCGGGGTACCTTGGGGTGGGGTTACAGTAAGTTGGCTCAGAGGGTTACATCATGGCAGTTAGCACTGGGACAGCTCTTGGGAGACTCAGTAGCTTGGGAAACTCTGCTTGAGTAAGTTTTCACCATTGTTTTACCTGTGGCTTAGGAGTCTTTGGGAATTCAGGGAACTTCCTTATTCTATTCTGAAACCTGTTCCCGGATTTTGCCAGGGACTGGGGTTTGAGATGTGCAGGGACTCAGGCTGAGACAGTTAGGGGCCTTTAGGGGTCTTTTTGCTCAGTCAGTTATTACAATTATATGGATATACTATGTATTATGACACCAGAATTTTGCTCTTCAGTAGGTCATTGATCTTTGATTTGAAGAATGAACCCATGGACCACAGATCAGTGGTAAGACAGGACTTTTATTAGAAGTTAGAAAGGAATACAGAAGAAGTAAAAAGGACCAGAGCTTCTGGAAGGGGAAAGAACTAAACTGAGGAGTCTCTACCTGGGCTCTTCATCTAGGGGTATTAGGTCTTGAGAATTACACTGGCCAGGAGTTGGTAGTTGGAAAAACATCTTTTCAAAGTTAACAAGTGCATTAACTAATGAATGAATGTAGTTCCTCCTTCACTAGGGCAAGGTTATCAGGTCCTTTACAGTTTTTGTCTCTGAGAAGGGATTAGGGTGTGTGCTCCTACTCAAGATGGAACCACCTAAAAAACCATCTCAGGCTGCTTTGTTCGTGATCTTATCAGAGCCCAGAGGCTGTGTCCTGAAAAAGGCAGTCTGTTTGTGCCTGGAAAAAGGGGTCTGACCTCTGAGCACACCTGGGCCTAGAGAATGGGGGGCTCTCTGTCTAGCCCTGAGTGGTGGAATCCTGTATCAATCATCCCCCTATGAATAGAAGCTCTAACTACTTTTAGGGGAAAGAGGTGCTGACTGTTCCAAACTGCTTCCTGCTGAAAAGATGGCGATATGGGGGGACAGAGGTTCCTCAGAGGAGGTTGATCCAGGGTTCATGGTAAATGGAAATATAGGTTGATTTTTCTAGCTTAGAGTAAACGGTTAGTGTATTCTCTTCATGAAATTGCCCAGGCCCAGAAAACAGTGGTCCCTTGTCCAGGCTGGAATAAGAGAACCCTGTATCAATAGAAGGGGACAGTTTGGGTCTCTTCAGATAAGCAGTGATCCAGGGGTCTGCAATAGTTATGTTGGGGCTGGAACCCTTTTCACTGTTTGTGGTTTGATGTTATCTCTGAAAGACATAAATCTGATTAGTACATTAAAAGACAAGGTTAGAACAGTGAGAGGAGGGGGTTAATAAAGTTTGTGGTTTTGAGACAAAACTGTATTAACACTTTTCTTGCTGTCTTCTCTTTAGGCTCACATGTGTAGGTGGAATCTAGTTGATTATCTTCATGGTCTGCTTCTGTAGGAGGTGGTGAGTTCCAGGATTTTACTTGTGAATGTATCCAGGAATCAATTCCCATGACTTTAACAGCTGTAGAAGAAAAGAAAAGATAACAAAAAGGGACCTTCCCAAGTTGGGGATAGGGAACATGAATTAGAGGGAAGAGTCACAAGTCCTCGCAATGTTTTTTGATTCTCATTCCAGAGTGATCAGGCACTCCTTTTTTGAACATTTAAAATTAAAGAATAGAGTGGTTTTAGCTGTTTTACTATATCCAGGAATTCAGAGTCTATAAAAACCTGTAATTCCTAAGAAGCTTCGAAGCTGTTTGAGAGTTTGAGGTTTAGGGTAAACCAATATTGGTCTTATTCTTTCTTTGCCCAAGGCTCTCTTCCTCTGTGAAAGCTGGAGACCCAAATAGTGAACTTCTGGTACACATATTTGTGCTTTAGCCTTGGAAACTTTGTACCCACAATCAGCTAGAAAGTTTAATAAACTTTGTGGCATTCTTTTGCACCTGGCACTCCTAAAAGAATGTCATCTACATACTGAAGAAGAGTCGCTGTAGGATATGAAAAACAACTCAAGTCCTTGGCTAAGGCTTGTCCAAACAAGTGAGGGCCTGTCCAATTTCTGTCTCTGATAAGGGAAGGCATAGTATAGGTTCCTGTCCCATATTCATATAAATGGTTGTTCCTGCTTTAGTTAGTATGTCCCTCCCCAGAAGGGGGGCAGGACTTTCAGGCATAATTAGTGGAGGTGTGAGAGAACAGCCACTCAGCCTAATTGCAGTTTAAAGGCTGAGAGAAAAATTTGGTAACCAGCTTTCCAGACACCCCCTGTATAGTTACAGATTTGGGGGATAAAAGACCAGGGTTAGGGAATAGTACAGAAAAGGTGGCTCCAGTGTCCAGAATGAGTTCTGTCTCTTGGCCCTCCACTATGGGGCAAACTGGGGCTCTTGAGGGGTGATGACAAAAGCTGGAGCCATGAGAGTCTGCCCCGGGCACCCTCACTCCAGTTTGGGTGCTGATGGGATCATTGTCCCAGGGGACCTTTGCTACCCTCCAGTGATCCCCCTTACATTCTGGATAGGGGCCTGGTGGCTTGCCTGACAGGCCATCCTGCCAGAAGCAGTATTTCCTGAAGTGGCCACTCTGACCACATTGGCAGCACTTGTTCTTAGCTTCTCTGGCTTCCCTCTGCCCCTGAATGGTGCCTGTTTGTCGGAGTGCCTTGCTAGAGCTGTCATTCTTTTTTTATCCCTTCTTTTTCCTTCTCTTCCTCCTGATCTCAATTGTAAAAGACCACAGTGGTCATTTAAAGAAGATTTTCCAGGTTATGATCTGGATCTAGAACCAATTTCTGGAGTTTTCTTCAAATGTCTGGGGCTTCCTAAGTGATAAATTTATCTTTTAAAATAATCTGGCCCTCTAAGGAAGTCGGGTGCTAACTGCGTGTGTTTTCTCATCACTTCCATAAGCTGCTCAAGAAAGGGTAAGGGACTCTCATTTTTCTCCTGGTAAATAGTAGAATTTAGAATAGTTCATAGGTTTTTTCTTGGATCGATGTAAACCATCCAGGATACATGTTAGAAAATGTTTATGCCACCAGTCACCTTGTTTCTCAGGGTCCCATTCGGGATCCTCAAAGGGAACTCCTGTCTTCCCTTGGGGTAACTGTCCCTTTCTTCAGGAGACATACTGCCATCACTGTTTGACATGAATCACAAATCACCCCACTTTCTAGCTTCATCTAAGATCATATTTTTCTCATTAAAATTTAAAGTTTGATCTAATAGTAGCATTACATCTCTCTGAGAGGTCAAAGCTTTGTCCTAACCCCTGGAGAACATCTGTATACCTATCTGGGTCATCAGAAAACTTGTCTAAATCAACCTTAATTTGCTTTAAATCTGCCAGAGAAAACAGTTTATGCTCACGCACTTCCCCTTTCTCCACCTGCAATCTCAATCAAGGGACACAAAGGAGGATATGGCTGCTTTCTGGGGGGAGGAGGGGCTCCCAGTAGGACCAGAAAACATTCTTGGGACAGCTTCCCTCCCGGGGTTTTCTGAATGCATGGAGGAAGGTGTGGGAGAAGTAGATGGTGGGTTTGAACTAGGTGGTGACAGCGTTTCTCTCGGGAATCCCTGACCATTTGAGGAAGTCATTATAGCCAGGAGAGCTGAATCTGACAGGTCTTACACAGTTGGGGGTTGTTCCTGAAGAAAAAGAAAGCTTGCACACAGGGCACTTCAGACCACTTTCCTTTTTGTTCACAAAAAATATCTGACAAATGGTGTCATAATTTAGAGTACCCTCTGGGGGCCATTGTTCGCCAGTGAAGAGTTGATACTGAGGCCAGCCCTGGGTGCAGAAGAAAACCATACATTATTTTTCAGTGTCTGGGGATCAAACATGTCCCAACATAGCCCAGCAGGGTGTTCTAGGAGCACAGGCTGAAATATCAGGTATCCAGGAGCCTGGTCCCATCTGATGGCAGTTCTCTCGGCAAAAGAACAGGTTACCTGGGTGTTCTTAGCGAATGTTACTCATCTGTGGGAAAGAAAAAACGTCCAGTGTCTTAATCCCACTCTGTATTCCTGGTTTGTCAAAGCATCCTCTGATCAACCCAAGAAGCCTTCAGGCCAAACCAAAGGAAGCATCCTTCAAATCCTTGGAAGAATCCCTGAGGAGAGTGGCCTCCTCAGCCCTTGCACTTGTCTGGAATTAGCCACTCTTACCAGTGTAGCACTTAGTACCCGCTGGTTCTCCTGTGCTTATTACTCGGCAGCAGCACAGCCTGAGAAATCAGGTATCAGGAAGCCTGGTCCCACCTGATGCAAGTTCTGCCCCTTTCTGTGCCTGTCCCAGAGTATCAAAGTGGGGATGAGCCCCATCCTGGAGAAAATTGCTGTTCTGTGCTGGCACATTTAACCTTTCATTATTTCTACACGCTTCTTCTAAATTCCCAATAACAAAGGAAAATAGGATTTTTATCACGAGCCGGTCTTAAATGCTATGCTTTCCACCCTCCTTCCCCCCCCCCCCAATATTCACAAGAGACCCATAATTAAACTCAGGGTTGAGAGACACTGTCAAATTTTTGCATTATAACCAGCTACAACTAGGTGAAGTCTTAGAGAAACCCAGAATGACTTTGAACTCTTACATTTACACCAATAAACCAGAAGAAATCAAATACCCAGTGTCACATTCATTGCCTTTCTGCATTTTTGAGAGACTGAACTGTAGGCTCAGCACCTGTAGCTCAAGTGGCTAAGGTGCTAGCTGCATACACCAGAGTTGGCGGATTTGAATCCAGCCCAGGCCTACAACCAAAAAACAGTCACGTGTTGTGGCAGGTGCCTACAGTCCCAGCTACTTGGGAGGCTGAGGCAAGAGAATTGCTTAAGCCCAGGAGTTGGAGGTTGCTGTGAGCTGTGATGCAACAGCACTCTACCCAGGGTGACATAGTGAGACTTTTTTTTTTTTTTGACAAAGACTGAACTGTAACTGAGGATTTTGGGCCATTCTTGCCTTGGGAAGTAGCCCCCAGGCTTCCATTCATAGGCTGCTGGTTGCCCAGAGAAGTCCTTTAGGGGAGTCATTTTGCCCTTTGTTTGGAGCCGACTTCTTGGCCTCTGTTAACATAATTCAGCTGTTTCTCAAATACAGTGAGCCAATTGAATTTAATTCTGCAATGAAAGGCAGTAAAAATGACCTTATGATACACCTACAACATCAAAAGCACACTTATAACATCTGAAAAATACCAGAAAGAGCCCATACAAACTTAACTAGCATATAAAGCAATCCTTTATCAATGTTCAAACCAAACTTGTAAACTACAAGGAGAGAGAGAGAGAAGCAACAGAGGGTCTGTGGGATAGGAAAAGTCTGGGCCCATGGAAGACATGAGAAGGTAGTAAAAGATGTGGGTGAGCATGTTTTTCAGAAGGCCCTCAGTGCCTTGGGGTCAGAACTTTTGCTAGGTACCCCAGGACCTCTGGGAGCCACTTCTGTTTGCTCAGCTCTCAAGCCTTCTAACATTCCTTTCCACTCCTTTCTTTTGAGCCAAGGGGAATTAGAAAGTTTGTTCCCCAACAGCCTTTCACCTATGATCTGGAGGTCATACTGTGCATATTTACCAGCTGATGGGCATCAAAATTATTAGTCTCCATTATTATAACTATAGAGAAAAGCAGCTTAGAGGTAAGTGGTCCCATTGCTTACCACAGACCTTCAATCCCTATGTGGGCCACCAAATATGATATGAGAATTTCACTCTTCAGTAGATCCTTGGTCTCGGGGATTCAAAGAATGAACCCACGGACCACACATCAGATGCTTTAAGAAGAATGTGTTCCACCTCCACCCAGGTTAATGCAAAAGATGTAAATTCTCTTTTTTTAGTGGCTGAATAATATTCCATGGTGTATATATACTGCAGCTTATTGATCCATTCCTGGGTTGGTGGGCATTTAGGCTGTTTCTACATTTTGGCAATTGTAAATTGAACTGTGATAAATAGTGCAGTGCAAATATCCTTATGATAAAATTATTTTTTTTTTCCTTCTGGGTAGATGCCTATTAATGGGATTGCAGGATCAAATGGGATGTCTAATTTGAGTTAAGAATTCTCCACACTTCCTTCCAAAAAAGGCTGTATTAGTTTGCAGTCCCACCAGCAATGTAAAAATGTTCCCTTCTCCCCACATCCACACTAGCATCTGCAGCTTTGAGTCTTTGTGATGTGGGCCATTCTCACTGGGGTTAGGTGATATCTCAGGGTAATTTTGATCTGTATTTCTCTGATTAGGGATGATGAGCTTTTTTTCATGTTAGCCATTCATCTTTCTTCTTTAGAGAAGGTTCTATTCATGTCTCTTGCCCAGTGATATGAGATTGTTTTGGGTCTTTTTTTGTTGATTAATTTGAGTTCTTGATCCTATCAAGTTTTTCTCCAATTCATAATATGCAAATATCTTTTCCCATTCTGAAAGTTGTTGTTGTTTCCTTAGCTGTACAGAAGCTATTCCATTTATTTACTTTTGTTGTTGTAGTTGCCATGAAAGTCGTCTTCATGAAATCTTTCCCCAGGCCAATGTCTTCAAGTGTTACCCCACATTTTCTTTGAAGATTTTTATTGTTTCATGCCTTAAATTTAAATCTTTTATCTATCTTGAGTCAATTTTTGTAAGTGGTGAGAGGTGTGAGTTCAAGGTTCATTGTTTTACATGAGGTTATCCAGTTCTTCCAGCATCATTTATTGAATAGGGATTCTTTTCCCCAGTGTACATTCTTGTTTGGTTTATCAAAAATCAGGTGGCTGGAAGATGTTAGTTTCATTTCATGGTTTTCTATTTGGTTCTAAATGTCATATGTCTGTATTTTTCTGCCAATACCATGCTATTTTGATCACTATAGCCTTGTAGCATAGCTGAAAGTCTGGTAGGGTGATACCCTGGCTTGTTTTTATTACTAAGAATTGCTTTGGCTATACGGGGCTTCTTCTGGTTCCATATAAAATGAAGAATTGTTCGTCCAAATCTTGAAAATATGATGATGATATTTTAATAGGGATTGCATTGAATTTATAGATTGCTTTGGGTAGTATAGACATTTTCACAATATTGATTCTTCCCAACCATGAGCATGGTTTGTTATTCCATTTGTTAATATCTTCTATTTCTTTTCTTAGGGTTTCATAATTTTCTTTGTAGAGGTCATTCACCTCTGTGATATGTATATTCATAGGTATTTCATTATTTTTGAAGCTACTCATAAGGGAATTGTGTCCTTGATAAGCTTCTTCTCTTGGCTGTTATTGGTATATACAAAGGCTATTGATTCGTTGACATTGACTTTATATCCTAAGACATTACTGTATTTTTCGATCACTCCCAGGAGTCTTGGGGTTTGGGGTTCTCTAAGTATAAGACTGTATTGTCAGCAAAGAAAGTTTGCCCTCCTCTGCCTCCATTTGGATGCCCTTCATTTCCTTCTCTTAACTGATTGTATTGGCTAGAACTTCCAGCACTATGTTGAATAGTAGTAGAGATAGAGGAAAACCTTGTCTGGTTCCAGTTCTAAGTGGAAAAGCTTTCAGTTTGACTCCAGTGTAATATTAGCTGTGGGTTTGTCATAGATGGCTTTGATCAGATTAAGAAATGTGCCACCTATGCCTGAATTTTTATGTGTTCTAATTAGAAAAGGATGCTGGATTTTATCCAATGCTTTTTCTGCATCTATTGAGAGGACCATATGGTCTTTGTTTTTGCTTCTGTTGATATGGTGGATTACATTTATGGATTTGCATATGTTAAGCCAGCCTTGAATCCCTGTAAGAAATCTACCTGATCATGATTTTTTTTAAATGTGTAGCTATAATCTATTGGTTAGGATTTTTGAGAATTTTTGCACCTATATTCATTAGTGAAATTGGTCTGAAGTTCTCTTTTTTAGTTGGTCTTTTCCTGGTTTTGGTATCAGTGTGATATTTGCTTTGTAGAATATGTTAGGGAAGGTTCCTTCCTTCTCAATTTTTTTGAATAATATATGAAGTACAAGTATAAACTCTTCTTTGAAGGTTTGATAGAATTCTGGTGTGAAGCCATCTGGACCAGGGCATTTTGTTATTAAGAGATTTTCTTTGATCTCAATTCTTGAAATTGGTCTGTTCAAGAGAACTATTTCTTCTTGGATAAAAGTCTAGGGAGAGGGTAAGATTCCAGGTATTGATCCATTTCCTCCACGCTGTCAAATTTCTAGGCATAGAGTTTATTGTAATACTCAGAGATGATCTCTTCTATATCTATGGCATCTGTTATTTCCCTTTTATGATTTCTGACTGAGGTTATTAGAGATTTTACTTTTCTGTTTCTAGTTAATCTGGCTAAAGGTTTATCTATTTACTTTCTCAAAAAACCCAACATTTTTTGTTATTTTCTGAATGATTATTTTTGTTTTCAATTTCATCAATCTCTGATTGAATTTTTGTTATTTCTTTTCTTCTGCTGGGTTTGGGATTAGATTTTCTTTTTCCAGTTCCATAAAATGTTTTGTGAGTTTGTTGATGTGCTCTCTTTCTGTTTTTCAAATGAAGGCATTTAAGGTAATACATGTCCTTCCTAAGACTGCTTTTACTGTATCCCACAGGTTTTGGTAACTTGTGTCTTCATTGTTATCATTGAGGAATTTAACTATTTCCTCTTACCTGTCTCTGAAGCCAACTGTCTTTCACCATAATGTTGTTTAATTTCTGAGTCTTTGTGTGGGGATGTGTGTTTTTGTTGGAGTTGAGTTCCACCTTTATTGCCTTGTGGTCTAACAAGGTATAATAATTTATATTCTTTTAATTTTGCTAAGGCTTGATTTGTATCCTAGGATGTGGTCAATTTTGGATTACATACCATGGCGTGACAAGAAAAATGTATATTCTTTAGCTTTGGGATAAAGCTAAAGAATTTGTGTTCTGTATATGTCTATTAGTCCCATTTGTTCTAGGGTCACATTTAAGTCCTTTGTATCTTTGGTTTCTGTTTATAGGATCTGTCCTATTCTGTCAGAGTGGTGTTAAAGGCCCCCATTATTATGGTGTTATGGGATATCATATTGCTCAGATCCATCAAGGTCTGTTTCATAAATCTGGAAGCATTTAAGTTGGGTGCATAAATATTTAAAATTGAAATGTGTTCTTGTTGTATTGTTCCTTTGACCAGTATAAAGTGTTCATCTTTGTCTTTCTTAACTTTAGTTGCTTTAAATCCACTTGTATCTGAAAATATCTATCTTCTGATTTCCATTTGCTTGAAATACTGTTTTCCATCCCTTAACCCCAAGTCTTGACTTGTCCTTCAAGGGTAGGTGTGTCTCCTGGAGACAGCTTATGGATGACTTGTGCTTTTTTTTATCCAATCAGTGAGTCTGTGCCTCTTTAGTGGTGAATTCAATCCATTGACATTTATTGAGAGAATTGATAAATGTGGTGGAGTTCTACTCATCTTATTTTGTGAAAGTCTATTGTGTAGTTTTATGCTTTGCACCATTGTGGAGGCTAAGTTCAACCTTAATCTTCTGGGTGTTTACTTTGCTGGTGATCCATTGTGATGGTCAAAGTATTTTTTATAGTGTTTGCCTTGTGGTGAATTTCCTCAGTGCTTGTATATCTGCAAAAGATTTGATTTCTCTATCAGTTTTGGAGCTTAGTTTAGCAGGATACAGAATTCTGGGCTGAAAATTGTTTCAAAAATGTTGAAGGTGGATGACCATGCACTTCTAGCTTGCAAAGTTTCAGTTAAAGTTTGTTGTCATCCTAATGGGTCTGCCTCTGTAGGTCAGTTGGTGCTTACTCCTGGCTGCTTGCAGAATTTTTTCTTTCATCTTGACTTTGGACAGGTTCATTACAATGTGTCTTGGAGAGTCTCTGTTTGACTTGAGATGATCTAGGGTTCAATATCCATCTGAAAGGAGTGTGTTGGGGTCTTTAGTAAAACTTGGGAAGTTTTCATTTATGATAGTCTCCAGTAGGGCTTCCATTCCTTTGGGACAATCTCTTTCCCTTCAGGGAATTGCTATTGTCCACATGTTTGAATGCTTCATGGAGTCTTGTAGAACTCTAAGTGCCTGTTCTGCTTTCTCTCTCTTCTCTTCTGCCTCTTTAATTACTTGGGTTGAACCAAGAACTTTATCTTCTACCCCTAGGTTATCCATGCTCTAACCTATTTTTGATCCTTTGTACTACATCTTGACATTTCGTGATTGTCTCTTCATTTCTTTAAGCCCTGCCATATCCTTTCTATATTGTACATATCTTTTGTCTGACTTTTGGTTTTGTCTTTCCATTTTCTCATCCATTTCTTTTATTGTCTTTATCATCCATATTTTAAAATACCTTCTGTCAAGTCCATTAGTCTTTATAGGTAGAATCTTCTGCAGTTGCTGACTCATGGTTCCCTGGGGGGAATTCCTCTGTTTTGGTTTTCATGTTTCCTGAAAATTTCTGTTGATCTTCCTCATGTATTCCTCCTTATTCATCTCCTTGTCTTCTTTTTTCTTTCTCACTTTCTCCTTTGCTTCAGATTACCTGGTCTCAGAACTTAGGTCTTGAAGTGGCCTTAGTCTGAGCAAGCCAAACTCTTCCTCATGGCCAAATAAACGGAAGTCCTTGCTCTTGATGACAGTATGCTGTAATATATTGTCAGGACAACAGGTGGCACTGTGGTTTTTTTCAGGATACAGAGCAAAGCCAGCAACCTCTATGGTTCTTTTTTTTTTTTTTGTAGGATATATATATATATATATATATATATACACACATATATATCTATTTAAATACATGCACACAATATATATGCATCCACAAACCAGGGAGCACTACTCAAGCTACAAAAAAGAGTAAAATAATGTCTTTCACACCAACTTGGATTGAACTGGAGACTATTATCCTAAGTGGAGTATCTCAGGAATGGAAAAACAAACACCACATGTTCTCACTAATAATTGGGAACTAAGTGATGGTACACATAGGCACAAAGATATAAAAGCACATTGGAAACTTGAGAAGAGGGGAGGTTTGGAAGTGGGTAAGGGATAAAAACTTATCTGTTGGGCACAATGAGCATGACTGTAGTGACATGATGCATGCTGGGACATCAGTGTTATTGAAATGTATCCATGCAAAGAAAATATTTGTACCCCCTTAATATTTTGAAATAAAACAGGGATAAAAACATATAATACTTTGAGTGTTTAAAATGTCTTTGGGAGACAGTAGAAATTTTACCACAAAGCTCTTACAGTGGCTTATGCAAGGCCAAAAAGCAAATAAAAATGTATATTTCATGAAACACATCTGAATGGGGTACCAGGGAGATCACATCTTGGAGCATCAGAGGTTTGTAACATGTGGATACAGGGCGGCATGAGTAAAAGCCCTGATTCCAGGCCTGCGCAGGTGACCTTGAGTCAGAAATGAGTCCAGGTTCCGTCGCTGTGGTCCCGTCTGTGCTTCACCAAATGCCTATGATTGTCAAGTGTGGATTTCTCTCTTCCATGGCTGTCAGGAGCATCTGGGTTTCCTCATCAAAACTAGTTTTTGGCAATACTAATTCTTCTCTGCTGCACATTGATAAGCTCAAGGCTTTACAAAACATCTTCATGTCATCAGGGAAAAGATTTACTTTGTGGAGGTTCAAATATTTCAAGTTTGGGCTGTGAGAAAGCACCTCAAAGAAAACATTACTTCCACCAGAAAGGCAAACAAGATTTAGCTGAAGCTTTTCAAGGTGACAGGTGGGATGTCTCAGCTGATTGCACAAAATCTCCAAAACAGATTGGCAGAAGTCAGTGTTTATTATTTCCAATTCTTTGAGGTGCTCATTGGTCATGAACACAGAGAAAATGTGATGTCAATGAATGACATTGCGACTTGACCTACAGCCATGTCCATTCTCCTCAATGACTTTTGGGACTGAAAATGAAAGTCTCCTCAAGCCAGAGCAGTATTTTAAGCAGTAGGCACAAACCCACCAGGTCCAAGTCATTATTGATAGAAAAGTTATAGTCTTGGAGGATGTTCACTGCCTCCCTCATGAAGGCCTTATCCTCTATCTCGAAAAGACAGTAAAACAATGCTAGGAAATCAGTCTGCCTTGGAAGACCTTGGCATTCTCCTAAGTCCTGCGGGATCTGGTGAAATTGCTGCTTTAGCTCTTCAGAGGGTTGGAAGCCAAAAAATGTGTCTACCTTTTCTTCCTTTTCATTAAAAAAGCTAAATAGGAAACTTCCCCAATAAATCCAAAGTACTTTCTTCAGATGGGCATCCAGTAGCGTGTCTGCACCTGACAGCTAGGTTGGGATGGTCGCGCCTCAGCAGTTAAAACATGGCAGCACAGAACTCTTGGAGTGTGTGCACGAGTGCGCAAATGTGTACGAGCTGTCTGTGCATTGCAGGAAAATGTTGGTATCCAGTAAGTGCAGGGACATCCGAGTCTGCTATCCCATTTCTCCTGAGATCCTCATCATGAAACACGTGGTCCACATGCCCTCTACAGCCAGGGAGCACAGGCCACTCAGCTGGACCTGGCTCGTGGACTTGGACAACTGGCGTCCTTGCCGGTGAACAAGTTCAAGATAAAAGAGACATACAGAGAGGTGAGACGTCGGCAGATGGGCGCCAGATCTCTGCCTTTCTCTATGGCTTGCTTCAGACAGGTGCCCATAACCCAGCAAATGCGGGGGGCGTGGCACAGGGAATACATCTGTGCATTCTCTCTTACAAAATGGAAAGCCTCCGCGGCTGTATTCCTTCTTGGGAATAAATAGCAGAAATAGAGGTCTATTTCCCCCTCCCTGAATCCGGACAGCGTTATGAGTTCTGGGCACACCAGCTGAGCCTGAAGCTCCACTGGGCACACGGGTGTCACTGTGATGAGCAGCGAGGCCTCCGGGAGCATCTTCTTCCTCAGCAAACCACTTAGCAGCACCCGGACCGGCTGCTGCTTTATTCAGTCACTGCCCAGGTCCAACTCGGGTTCACTCAAGTCACATTTCAGTTCTTCAAAGCTCTCGATGATGAACAAGAGTTTTTCTGGGTGGGACACAATCTCTGTGATAGGAGCAGGTGAAGGGTAAGGCCAGTTCCTGGACATCAGATCAGCCATCTGCTGCCTGAGTTATCCGTAGCAGAAGTAGAGCAGGTAGAGGGATTTGTCCTGATAGAGGCTGCCCTCTGCCCAGCCCAGGACCAGCTTCATCAGAAGTGTCGTTTTTCCGATACCTTGTGCTCCTTGCAAGACTGTGGTAGGTGATTGCTGCCCAGTTTCTTTGTAAGCAAAAAGGAGGTACAAACATTTGAGTTCTTCTGGTCTGAGGTTCTCATCAAAACATTCAAAAAATTCAGAGATGGATTTGGCACAATGGCTACTGAATTTATTCTTCACATAAGCTCTGTAGATCATTTTGTGTTCTGCACATGCTCTCTGGACCTTATCACAGATTCTTGCCTACCCATCCTGTGAAATATCCTTAAGGCTAAATTCCATGCTTGCTGTACTCACATTGCTGGATGAGCAGGTTGGCCATGTCTTCCTGGGACGATTTTTTCATTTTGGTCCAGGAAATTTGCTTGAGTTCAAGTTTCAAAGTCTCTTGCTTGAAATGCTCCTTAATTTTTTTGAACTCCTTCTCATTGAGCTCCTCTGGATACCATATGAGCCCAAAATCAGAGAAGAAAGATGACACCATCTCATCCAGGCCACAAAAACCAATCAATCCAGGACTTCCCAGTTGGTCTGTGATGAAGGGCATCTGGACCTGGGAAGAAGTCTGTGGTGCCCTTTGATTGGCCAGTGACTCACTCCTGCCCCATTGGCTAGGGAGGGTTCCTTGGGGCATCATTCTGAGGTTAATCTGTAGCACACCTCTCAGCTCCTTTTCTAGGGCCTCGACCTCGGAATCCAGCTCCCCCTGCTGAGCAGTGAGCCCAATGTTACTCTTTTGAGACCTTAAGGAGGGAATACAGCCAACCCTTCCCTGCAGAGCTCCACTGGTCAGTACCCAAATAGGAGGACCTGGAGGTATGCATAGTTCCTGTGCTCTGAGATTATCAACATAGTCCAGGCAGATAGAACATCTACTTGCTTTATTAAAGTGTTCAGCCATGACCCTGTCTTTCCTCCACTAGGCTCCCTTGTGGCTTCCAGCTGTGTCCACGGACAGCCAACCTCTATGGTTCTTATTCCAAACTTTGATCACCCGATTGTTTCCTCAGCATTCAGACCCTGCCAGGATGGGATCTTAAAGCTTGAAAGAATCATTCAGGGGCAGGTCTCACAGTGCCCCCTGACTCCAGTTCCTGTGGAATGTGAGAGTCTGTCAGCCTGTCTCAAGAGTGGAGTTCTGATCCTGGCAGGTGGAATTAAGATGGCCGTGCCTTAGGCCCCTGCTAAGACCTTCTTATGACCTTTCCATGATCTTTCCACAATGGCAGCCCTTGGCCACAAAGACCTTCTCAGTATGGCTGCCTTGCCAGCCACCAAACCTATGGCAAATCCACTCCAACCAGTATTCATATCTGGTTGATGCATACTGTTCGAGTCCACCCACTCTTTCAAGCTTTCCACTCAGTGCACAGCTTCCCCCAGCTATTGAAAACTCTGGAAAGGTTTCCTCCCTTCTCAGATCTCTGGGTGGGGGTGGGAGGTCCAGCCAAACCCAGCCAGTTGTAATCACTTGTTTTATTCATCAGATTTCCACCACTCTGGATCACATACTCTATCAAGTTTACCACCTCCTTGCTCCATATAACTTCTTAAAATCAACCACTTGGAGACTCATTTGGTAAGAGCAAAATATTTCTTTAAGGAGGATTTCCAGTATAATTTGGGATTTCAAAACACTGCTTAAATTTTCTATGCAGGTAAGATGTAATTTTTCTTTTTGAAGATCTGTGTCCAGAAATATCTTCCTCTAAATCATAAGTAATTATGTTACCAAGCAAATACAAAGACTTAAGTCAATGTGAGAGATGACATTCATTTCAGAGATCAGCAAAACTTTCTTGGAGTAGAAGGCATTTGTAACGTATTTGGAAATATGGATAAAACTTAGTCCAGGTTAAAAGGGAAGAAGGAGTTGTGTGTGTGTCATGTAGAGAAATGTAAAATGTGTTTAGGAAGTAATGACACTCAGTTTTTCTAGGGGCAATGTTGTTCTTGAGAATCAGGTACTTTTGTACTAGTTTTTGAGGCAATGAGAAGGCAGGAAAGACTTCATTTAACATGGAAATGGTGTGTTTGAAAAAGCTCATATATGCATAAACCCACTAGTGAGAAGGCATGTTGAAATGCCCCAGGGGTAATTTTTAGGAGAACCTAAGCTTAAATCTGGCAGTTGGGATCTACACTGGAAGGAACTTCTGGCATCAATTTAAAGATAACTGGAGTGACAGCTTTTCAAACCTGGGGATTGGGAGAATGATGATATCATGGCCAGACAGAGGGAGGTCAGAAGGAGGGGCTGGAGAAGGAAAGAAGGTGAGCACTGTGGGGAGCCATCATGGGGACAGGGGAGGGATGGAAAGAGACTAAGGAAAAGTCAAGAAGGTGATGGTGGGGAGAAGACTGGTGAACAGGGACTCTCAGGAGGGAGGCAGGGAAGTTACAGGGGATAGTCACTAAATTTGCTCCATCAAGAGATTATTGGCAAATCTTTAGAGACTGGTTTTAGTAGAGCTCTAGATGCTGGAGGAGATTGAAAAGAGATCAAAAAGCAATGAGTGCAGATGACAGGGTAGAGCTCTTTGGAGAAGTATTCTTGACAATGTGTAGGACTTTTAAAAATATTAACAAAATGATTAAAATAGGGAAGAAAATGGAGGGGGCAGGGCCCACATTAATTCAGTAAACATTTTTCAGCCTACTGTGTGGTTATACATATAGTAGGCACTGAAATAAGATAATGAGCAAAACAGAAATGATCTGTCTCATGAAGCCAGGGATGGGAATATAAGTATTTATCAAATCTTCTTTAGATATAAACTCTGAACAAATTCCATGAAGGAGAAGTACAGAGAGCAGAGTGTAAGTGAGCTGGTCTAGTCTAAAGGGTGGAATAAGTGGAGAGCTGAAACAGGCTAGAAAGGAAATGTGTTGGGTCCCAAGGAAAGGACTGGAGGGAACAGCAAGATGATGTGGGAGAGCTCCAAATTCAGGCAAGGGGGCAGCAGGAGGCAAGGCTGGCTGGGTGCAGGGGCTATTGCAGGAGCCAGAAGAAGTTTTGAGTTAAAGGGGAGAATGTCTTTTTTGTATTCTAGGGTAGGTTAAAAAAGCAGATTATGGGTGTGCATGGCAAGGAGTAGCCCAATGCAGAGAACAGGAAAATTAAAGATTTCTAAAGCTGTCTTGCCATATACCAGATTAATAAATACAAGCTCTGTTTATTAACTTGAAGGGCTGTTTTATGTTACCGAAGAGCTTGTGATCTATATTTCCTGGAAACTAATTTTCAGACCTGCAGTTTTTAGTAGGTGTTCCTTGTTTTAGGCAGCAGATGTAGTTCTGGAGAATTGTGGTTAATTCACATTTTTGTAAATAGACTAATTTTAAACACACTAGGGAATCTACTTTTCAAGGAAACCTATGGTGCCTCCTTTTATAAAGTACAACATTTTTTTTTTCCCTCCTTGGAAAATGTTTTATAAATCCTTTAGGGGAGTGAGGGTACAGCTATGCTGAGAAACATGTATATTCATACAAACAGTTCTTAGAATTTGGTAATTAGTGAATAAGGTCCTTTGAAAATAAGAATAGATTCTCTTCTCATTCTTTGGTCTGTAAATATTTTAGTAGGAAAGCCCAATCTCTGCCTTGTATGTCTTATTTTTAGAAAGCTCTTTAATATGAACAATATATAGTATTTTAATCACAACTTGAATTCTAAGGAGAGAGTTTGAGAAAGAATGGTGCACAGTCTATATATCTAAAGATAGGCACCCCTCTCTCCATGTTCTTTGAGTAGTTGCTCAGGAAAAGAATGATATCTTTGTGGAAAGAGAAGGCATCTATTTCCTCAATTCTAATTTCTTGTTCTCAGGGAGCTGATGTAATCACGCTTCTCTGATATGATTCTGATGTGGAATTGTGTTGTTGGGGCTTCCTGAGTGACACTTTGCACGCGTTACCCTGGAGAAGGACCGTGATTTTTTTTTCTTTTGACATTGACTTCTATGTGTACTTTATACAAACTTTATTTGGAGAAGAGGAACTTTTTCTAATTGCTCACCTTTTTCTGAGAATCAGACTTCCAAGAGTTCTTATGTCTAGAGTAGGGTTTGACGTGACAGATATTTATGTTTGAAACACAATAAAACAAAACACATGTAACCTTTATTCAGTCTGTATTATGAATGTATTCTACATGCTTTCAGCTACAGTGAATTACATTAATAACCTGTTATTGTAAAAATGTCAAGAGTATTTTCTGTCTCTTGGAATGATTATTTATCTGCTGAAAGTATAGGGTTTATGTTAACACTCTTGACAAAAAGAAGAAAATGCACGGTTTATTGAAATACTTTCTGAACTATTTTTTGAGATTAGCAAGAATAAAGAGTAGGTTTTGAGACAACACGGGAAATGTCTAAATAGCCAGTAGATATGAAATAGCCTTCTCTTCTCTCCCCATTGAATCATTCAAAGGACATATGGGACTTTGTTATTTTTAACCACCGCATTATCATGTTGATTTCATGTTCTATATGTAGGTTTATCTTTTAAAAAGAACAAATGAGGTGTTTCACACATGTATGGAAGAAGAAACATCCTTAAGTTTGAATATACATGTTCACCTGACAGTATATTCTTCAAGGGCACAACATGGTAAAACATTAGAGATGCTGGGATACCTTAATTGATTCTTGACCTAGGCATACATGCTACAAGGAATTAATGTGAAAAGTTGCATTTATTTCTCAGTTTAGCCAAGACACTTATGAGCCCCTACTTGGTGATATTGATAGTTGGGCAAGATATGTAGTACTTGTTAGTCATCCAGTATCCTAGGCTTAACTCATAGGAACAATCTTTGATTCTTATAGATAATTGAACATTGTAAAGTTATTTATAATATTTTAAAAATCATGCCTGCTGACCAGGAGTCAGCATCTGGATTACTGCAACAACTGAGTCTTCTTTCTACATCAGGCCCTCCCCTTCCAAACCTTTCTTGTGTATTGGTGCCAGATTCCTGTTTTCCAAATAGCATTTTTGTTTTTAAGAGCCCACAGTTGTTTTTCATTATCTATGATGGTGCAATATTACGTATGTTTCAGTCTAGCTTTCAGAGCTTCCATAACCTCATTTTGCCTTAGTCATCTAACACGGTCTCTACATATTCAAAAATAAACCCCGTTGTCCAGTTGGGAGGTCTCACTAGCATATTGGTCTCCCTCTGCCCATATACATATACCCTATACACGTTCCTAAGTTCTAATCTTTGCTCATTCTGTCCTCGTGCTTTTCCCATAACACTGAGTGGCTCCTCTGTCCATCCAGCCTCTTCACACCAGTGAAGACACATCTCTTGGTGTTCATGAAGGACTTTCCCAGGGATGAAATCAAGGTGTTGGCTTTGTACCTATTTTATACTAAATAGCTGTTAGATGACACTGGAGCTACGTTCATATTTAAAAACTAGAGCAGTTATCTTTAAATTCAAGCAGAAAAATTAACAAAAGGGAAACCAAGAATAGGAGTTTAAATCCTCCATCCTCTAGCTTCAGGAGACCAGTACTCTCTGTTGCAAGTAGAGAAAGCTGAAGAGTATAGCTATATCTAGAGCTGCTGGACACATTTTAAATACTATAATAGCAGAAGTAGAGGGAAGTGGTACTGTGGTGGGTCATTACATCTAAGCTTTGATTCTAGTTTTGTTGATCCAGAAAATTTATCAAACAAGGAATGAAGTATCGAGCTGCTTGATACTAACTCACACTATCCAAACTCAAAAGAGATAGATGCACAAGCCAGAATTCAGCTTAGTAATTGATAATTCATTTTACTATAAGGCCATCTGCACTTGAATGTTTATAACAGCTCAATCCACAATTGCAAGGATGTGGAAACTGAATAAATGGGATGTTTGTTTTTTCCATTATTGAGATACTTGGGAGAATGTTCAGGTAAATATAAAAGATGCAAAGTCTCCATCCAGGTAAATATAAAAGATGCAAAGTGTCTATATTTTTTCTAGTATGGAATATAATAGGATTCCATGACATACATACACCACAGTTTATTGATTCATTCAAGGGTTGATGGGCATTTGGGTTGTTTCCACATCTTTGCAATTGTGAATTAAAATGCTATAAACATTCAAGTGCAAATGTCCTTATGGTAAAATACATTTTTTTTCTTCTGGGTACATACCTCGTAATAGGATTGTGGGATCAAATGGGAGGCCTACTTTTAGATTTTGGAGGATTTGTCATACTTGTTTGCAAAAATGGTGTACTAGTCTGCACTCTACCAACAGTGCGCTTTCCACACCCACACCAGCATATGCGACTTTGGGACCTTCTGATGTAGGCTGTTCTCACTGCTGTAAGATGTTTTGATTTGCATTTATCTGATTAGGCACGATGAGCATTTTTTCATGTGTTGCCATTCTTCTGTCTTCTTGGGAAAAGGTTCTGTTCATGTCGCTTGTCCATTGGTTAAGGGATGTTTTATTTTGTTCATCTTTTAAAAAAAACAACTTGTTGATTCTTTGTATGTGTACACTTTTGTTTCCATTTAGTCCCCTGCTTTTGCTAGCTTTGGATTAGGTTGTTCCTTTTTCTAGTTTGAGATGTGATATGAGATTGTTAATTTGTGATCTCTCTTCTTTTTGGTGTAAAAATTTAAGGACATGAATTTCCCCCTTAGCATTGCTTTTTCGTATCCCAGTGGTTTTTCAAACTTGTGTCCTCTTTGTCTTTCAGTTCAAAACATCTTTTGATTTCCATCTTAATATTGTCATTGACCTAAGGATCATTCAGCATCAAATTGTTTAATTTCTGACTTTGTGAAGATTTCAGTGTTCCTCCTGGAATTGATTTCGTTTTATTCCACCATGGTCTGAGAAGATAGGGGGCATTATTTCATTTTTACCTGAATTTTCTGGGACATTCAGGAATTGTTTTGTGGCCTAACATATGCTCTTAGTTCCATTTATTGCAGAGTCTCAGTTCAGCCTAGTGTTTGTCAATTTTCTGCCTCAGTATGTTCCATTCTGTCAGTGGAGGGTTGAAGTTTCTAACTATTATGATGCTTCTGTTTATTTCCCTAGATCTAGTAGAACTTGTTTTTGTAAATCTGGGAGCTCCTATGTTATGTACTCACATTTATATATTTCAGTTTGTCACATCTTTTTTGCTGAGTTGTCCCCTTTATTATTATATGACTGTCTTTGTCTTTTTTAACCATTGCTGATTTAAAATCTATTTAATCTATTGTGAGAATAGCTATTCCTGGTTGCTTTTTGCCCTCATTCATGTGGAATATGAATATATATATATATATATATATATTTCATTCTTTCACTTTGAGTGCGTGACTACTTGGGAGTTAGATGGGTTTCTTGGAGACAGTATATACTTGGGTTTTTAATATACGTGTGTGTGTGTATATATGTATATGTATTAATCATTTCAGCCAATCTATATCTTTTAAGTGGAGAGGCTGTGAGTCACTTTCCATGGAGGCTGGTGGCATGTGGCCTGGGAGTTTTCTCTGCCTGAGTCTCTCCATAGTAGTTCCTACCCTCCTCTTTTGGCTCTTTGTGTTGCCAGAACAAGTGGCCTGCCATAGGTCTGGACTTATATTAACCCTGTTTCAAGTCCAGTGGAAAAAGTTTACCACTTCTGATAGCTGCACCGTAGGTTCTGTGTTTCTGTCTGTGTGGCCATACCTGATCATGCTTAGCCCTAAACACAGGAGAAAGGGAGATTTGACTCTAGGATAAGACTTGCTTAATTGTTATCAAATGGGTTAAGTATGGGGGGAGAGTGGTTTCCCAAGGGAAAGTCAGTTCCTTGAAGAATGGGAAGTGGTTACAGAGTGGGAGCAAACAGTAGTGACCATTGTATTCCTTTCTAGAGACCTAGGTAGTTAACAGCCTCACTCTCATTGTGCATTATGTGGTGGAAGACTCATCTAGGGGTAGAATGGACAGTGAGCTAGACAGTAAGTTATAGCTCCCCAACTTTCCTTTCCTCTTAGGATTCCTGGGAACAGACACTGGGGGGCAGGAAAAAAACCAAAAGCAAAATGAATGGTAATAATACATGTCTCGGTTGAGAAACTACTTTGTACCAGCTAGTATCCTAATGTTTTATATTTTCTAACTCTTCAAATAGCATTATGATTTGAGGACTGTTGAAATACTTATTTTAGAAATGGGAAAACTGAAGATAAAATTACAGTAAAGATCTAATACAATACATCTGGAAAAAACTATTTTCCTACAGAGCATTATCAATACTTCTAATATATATTTACTGGGCGCTGTCTGCATCTTTCATTAAAATATCAGCTCTATAAGGGCAAGAACCTTGTCTGTCTTCTTCACTGAGTTTTCAGTGCCTAAAGCAGTGCATGAAAAAATAGTAGGGAATTAATAAACACTCCTTAAATTCTTGACACACACGAAAAGAACTTTCACGGTATCCACATGCCTTTTTAGAAAATAAGTGAAAATTAAATACATTAGATATTTTTAACTTTTCCTGCTCATTTCATGAGATTAAAATGATTCTTGAGTTTTCTTGTTATCTACCCCAGTTCTACCCACGATTCAGCATTTTATTATTTAACTAGGTAGGGTCAAGCCAAGAAAATCTGCTAGCCTGGCATCTGAGATGCTGTTCTGCTGTCCACTGTCACGACTCACCTGGAAACTTCTGCCCACTTCTCTGATCCAAATGTGCCCTAATAAAGAACACCACATTGATGAGTATCTTAATACTGAAATAAGACACTAATTCCTCTAAAAACATCTCTGGGCCTGTCAAAGATGGGTCATGCTCTGAAAAGCCAACATAAACTTTGTGCCATTAACAAAACTTTGAAGAGCTCAGTCTTTGTGGAATTTTGGAGTAGTAATTGTTATCAGATATTAAAGGAGCTGAAATGAAGGCAAAGCAATAGATATTTATGTGCCAGCAAGGTGCAGAAATAACGTAAGGGATGAAAACTATTGGGAGGCAGCTTTAGTTCAATATATAGATGAACTTTCTAAGAATGAAAACTTTGCAAATGGAACAGGCTAATAAGCAGATGTGTATCTTATCATTGGAGGCAACGGAGCCTTTTACAGAGGTTATTCAAACATCCCATGATAGATTGCACTAAGTGATCACTTACTCATAATCCTTAGGTTTACAGCTCCTCACTGTATCAGGACACTGCTAGGTTGTAGGGACCTTGGAAAGGCCTGAAATGTGTTATATGATGCATAAACGTGACCTTAACTCTAATATTAGATCTGAGAAACTAGGATTAAGAATTAAGTTTGCTCATGGGACAGTGTAACAAAACAAGAATGAGATAGGAAGAAAGGGAAGAGGAGTGGAATTGAGGTAAGAGAGGCAAGTAATCTGTACATGAAAGAATAATCTCTTCAATCAAATTTTATTCTTTATTTCTAAAAGATGTATATACCTTTTGTATCCATTTTGACATCATTTTTATGGCCATTGCAGGAAAATAGATTCTTCTAATCTGGGAAGAGAAACCTGATTTTTAGGCTTTCTCATTCAGTGAGTAATACCTGGAGAGTGATGTGCTTTTTTGGCATGAACAGTGTGGCCAGATTCTAGCATGTGGGTATCTTGTTCTATTGAACACTTAGCTCTAAAGCATTTTGTAATCATTATCTGACCTTCACACCATTCCTGGCAAGTAAGCTGTGCCATCCACTGTTTCATCTTGAAATTGGGAAAGTGGTTAAAGACTGAGAAAGGTAGGGTTACAACAAGTGCTTAAATATCCTGTTTTATGCTTAATTTTCTTGAACCCTTTTTAACCAAAGCTGGAACTGCCATTAGTCCGCAAATGTGCCTTCTGCCAGTCTATAGTGCCCAGCATTGTTTTTGGAATTGCCAATGCTGTCCTGGCAGGTAGAGTTTTCCAAAAGATCTTTGAAGGTCTGAAGCTATCTCTGTCTTCTTCCAAATATTGATTGTTCATTCCGAGTTTTAATCCTATGGCCTCTGATTCATAATTACTTTTCTTAAAATTCTAGTCTCTAAGTCTGTGTGTGTGAGTGTGTGTAGGTACTTTCACACTTTCTTTGCTTGCTACTTTCAAAGAAGACTTTTTCATTGTATCATTCTGCTAGCAACCTTCTGAATATGAATGAGAAAATTATTTTTCCTGGGAAAAATATTGCTGTGCATCCTGACATTTTTGGCAAGTCATTTTCTACTCATAATAGGAAGTTTTGATAAAGTGAATTATCTTTTGTGTAGAGTTACTTTCCTTTGTATTTCTCTGTGCCTACCATTTTCTCAGTTTTCTATTAAATTATTATTTTCTCCATATTATTTTACAAGTTGTAATTGCATTGTTATTAGAAAGAGAGAGGTAGGTTCATCTTAGCCTTCTCTCTGAGTATTGGTGAATGAATTGTACTTATCATTACCATAGCTTTGTTCTTCTTTTTTAATGATAATTGCCTTTGTCATTCCTTGTAGTATAAGCTATAGAAATCTTCTGTTAAGGAATAGAGAGATTACCAAGTCAGAATATTTTTTCAAAATGAATTGATAAGGAACTTGATGTCTTATTTCAAAGCATTAAATGATGTGCTCATGAAGTGAAATAAACAAAAGATGGACAAATGTCATTGACCTAAGAAGCCCAGGAGGAGACAGAACACTGGTGGGGTCTGGTCACTTCCTCCCAAATTTATACCTTTTTTCAAATGTTTTAATTCTTTTTCTCCATCTTTCTCTTCTTTTTCTCCATCTTTCTCTTCTTTAAATGCTAGCCATCTTTCTGCTGCTTTTGTACTTTCTGATGACAGGACACACACTTGTACATTTACATTCAGAATAGTTACACTGAACTTGAGGGGGTTGAAAACATTGCAAGCCAAAGCTCCACCCTTCCCTCTTCTGTCAAGCAGCAGTATTGCTGCTCAGACCAAGCACACCAAATAAAGTGAAACCTATGAGTACTTACCCAGTGACGCAGCATTGCTCTGTGGAATGGATCAGAAGTTTGAGGAGCAGAAAGAACGAATTTCTCCTCCAAGATGATCATAGGGTGAGTTTCTGAGAAGATAAAATTCTTTGGAAGCAAAGTCCTAGTTCATCCTTTTTTGGTTTCCATTTTCTGTCTGCCTAACTAAGGTCTGCCACTCTTGCAGTTCTGAGCTAGTCCAGTTCCAGGGCTTTACGGTGGAGAAGATAAAAGTTCTCTCGCCATTCATTGCTTTTCCTATGTTGATCAAGTTTGTTAGGTCTGGTGGAGAGTAAATAAGTGACAAGGAAGTAGCAAGTGGGAAACTGGTTGTAGCTGGTAACTGTTCCCTGGTGGAAACATACACAGTGGGGGGTTGCCAGTGACATTTACCTGAGCTAGGTCTTATTACCATCTAATTAGCATAACATGGGTGGAGCTTTCCTGAAGGATTCTGGGGAAGATGCATGTAGAGAAAGGAAAACTGTTATGTAACCAACATTTTATGTACCTTGTTATGTAATCTCAGCCTGTCAGTCACACTAAAGGTGGGAAATGTCAACCAGTCTGGCAGGAGAAAGGTGGAAACAGCACCTGAGTATATGAATGGCAGTCATATGCTCAGATGTCCGGGTCTTTCTCCACTTGTGGAGATCGACCCCATTCCTTTCCTTCTGGAATGGATTTATACATTCTCTTTGGCTAGTTTCTTCCCTTTCACCTCCTGCAGCTTCTTTCTTTTTCCTTTAATAAACATATTTCTGTGGATTGCTCTTTATATGTGATTACTCCATCATTGGCTGAACTTAGCACCAGTGCTCATTTGGACACTGGGAACTGGGAGACCAGGGAACATCTCGACCAGTGGTTCTCAACCTGTAGTCGTGACCCTTAGGAACTATATTAAAGGGCTGCACCTTAGGAAGGTTGAGAACCACTGATCTAGACAAACCTAACATCTAGACAGACAATTTATTCTCCCAGTTTAACCAAAATAGTTGTCAAAAACTGTATTTCCCTAAAAAAGCTAAAGAAATAGCCTAAAATTTTCAAGAGTGGAGAATGAAGTACATTTGTATTCTTCTAATCCATGCTTCACTGTCTAGTAGCAGATGAGATTTGGCAATTCTTCTGGCTTGAAGTAGATTTGTTTTAAGTCTATCATCTATGTCCTACCCAGGATGTCTTGTCAGGACCAGTGGAAATTATTTTCTACCCATAATCAGAAGTTTTGATAAAGTGAATTATCTTTTTGTGCAGAGCAGTTTTCCTTCATGTTTCTGTGCCCATCATTCTCTGTTTTCTTTTCTTTTTTTTTTTGATTTTATTTTATTACTAAATCGTAGCTGTGTACATTAATGCAATCTTGGGGCACCATACACTGGTTTTATAGACCATTTGACATATTTTCATCACACTGGTTAACATAGCCTTCCTGGCATTTTCTTAGTTATTGTGTTAAGACATTTATGTTCTACATTTACTAAGTTTCACATGTACCCTTGTAAGATGCACAGCAGATGTAGTCCCACCAATCACCCTCTGCCCCCCTTCCCCCTTTCCCGCCCCCTTCCCCATATTCTTAGGTTATAACTGGGTTATAGCTTTCATATGAAAGCCATAAATTAGTTTCATGATAGGGCTGAGTACATTGGATACTTTTTCTTCTATTCTTGAGATACTTTACTAAGAAGAATATGCTCCAGCTCCATCCATGTAAACATGAAAGAGGTAAAGTTTCTATCTTTCTTTAAGGCTGCATAATATTCCATGGTGTACATATATGACAATTTATTAATCCACTTGTGGATCGATGGGCAGTTGGGCTTTTTCCATGACTTAGCAATTATGAATAGGGCTGCAAAAAACATTCTGGTACAATTATCTTTATTATAATGTTAATTTTGGTCTTCTGGGTATATACCTAGTAGAAGAATTATAAGATTGAATGGCAGATCTATTTTTAGATCTCTAAATGTTCTCCAAACATCTTTCCAAAAGGAATGTATTAATTTGCCTTCCCACCAGCAGTGTAGAAGTGTTCCCTTTTCTCCACATCCATGCCAACATCTCTGGTCTTGGGGTTTTGTGATATGGGCTAATCTTACTAGAGTTAGATGATATCTCAAAGTAGTTTTGATTTGCATTTCTCTGATGATTAAGGATGATGAGCATTTTTTCATATGTCTGTAGGCAGTGTGCCTTTCTTCTTCAGAGAAGTTTCTCTTCAAGTTCCTTGCCCAGCCTGCGATGGGATCACTTGTTCTTTTCTTGCTTATATGTTTGAGTTCTCTGTGGATTCTGGTTATTAAACCTTTGTTGGAGACATAATCTGCAAATATCTTCTACCATTCTGAGGGCTGTATGCTTGCTTTACTTACCATGTTCTTGGCTGTGCAGAAGCTTTGTAGTTTGATCAGGTCCCAGTAGTGTATTTTTGAAGCTGCTTCAATTGCCTGGGGAGGGGGGTCCTCCTCATAAAATATTCACCCAGACTGATTTCTTCAAGTTTTCCCTGCACTCTCTTCTAGTATTTTTATAGTTTCATGTCTTAAGTTTAAATCTTTAATCCAGTGAGAGTCTATCTTAGTTAATGGTGAAAGGTGTGGGTCAAGTTTCAGTCTTCTACTTGTTGCCAGCCAGTTCACCCAGCACCATTTGTTAAATAGGGACTCTTTTCCTCACTGAATGTTTTAATTGGCTTGTCAAAGATCAAATAATGGTAAGTAGCTGGGTTAATCTCTTGGTTCTCTATTCTGTTCCATACATCTACCTCTCTGTTTTTGTGCCAGTGCCATGCTGTTTTGATCACTATCAATTTATAGTATAGTCTGAGGTCTGGTAGCATGATTCCTCCTGCTTTGTTTGTATTTCTGAGTAAAGTCTTGGCTATTCGAGGTTTTTTCTGATTCCATATAAAACGAAGTATTATTTTTTCAAGATCTTTGAAGTATGACAGTGGAGCTTTAATAGGGATTGCATTAAAATTGTATATTGCTTTGGGTAATATGAACATTTTAACAATGTTGATTCTTCCCAGCCATGAGCATGGTATGTTTTTCCATTTGTTAACATTTTCAGCTATTTCTTTTCTTCGAGTTTCATATTTCTCATTATAGAGATCTTTCACGTCCTTTGTTAGATAAACTTCCAAATATTTCATCTTCTTTGGCACTACTGTGAATGGAATAGAGACCTTAACTGTTTTTTCAGCTTGACTATTGTTGCTATATATAAAGACTACCAATTTATGAATGTTGATTTTGTAACCTGAGATGCTGCTGTATTCCTTGATCACTTCTAAGAGTTTTGTAGTAGAATCTCTGGTGTTTTCCAGATATACAATCATATCATCTGCGAAGAGTGAAACTTTGATCTCTTCTGACCCTATATGGATACCCTTGATCACTTTTTCTTCCTTAACTGTGATGGCGAAAACTTCCATTACAATGTTAAAGAGCACTGGAGACAATGGGCAACCTTGTCCGGTTCCTGATCTGAGTGGAATGATTTCAATTTAACTCCATTCAATACGATATTTGCTGTGGGTTTGCTGTAGATGGCCTCTATCAGTTTAAGAAATGTGCCTTCTATACCCATTTTCTTAAGTGTTATGATCATGAAGGGATGCTGGATATTAAAAGCTTTTTCTGCATCAATTGAGAGAATCATATGGTCTTTTTTCATTTGTTTATGTGCTGAATTATATTTATAGATTTATGTATATTGAACCAGCCTTGAGACCCTAGGATAAAACCAACATGGTCATGATGTATAATTTTTTGATGTGTTGTTGGTTTCTGTTTGTTAGGATCTTGTTGAATATTTTTATATCTATATTCATTAGTGATATTGGTCTATAATTTTCTTTTCTTGTTGGGTCTTTTCCTGGTTTAGGGATCAGGGTGATGTTTGCTTCATATAACGTGTTGGGTAGTCTTCCTTCTTTTTCTACCTTTTGGACAGGTTGAGTAATATAGGTACTAGTTCCTCTTTAAAGGTTTGGTAGAATTCTGACATGAAACCATCTGGTCCTGGGCTTTTCTTTTTAGGGAGATTTTGTATGGTTGATGCTATTTCAGAACTTGATATTGGCCTGTTCAACATTTCCACTTGATTCTGGCTAAGTCTTGGAAGGTGACGTGCTTCCAAGTATTGGCCAATGTCCTTCATATTTTCGTATTTCTGAGAATAGAGTTTCTTGTAATACTCAAGAAGGATTTTTTGAATTTCTGAGGAGTCTGTTATTTCATCTTTGTCATTTCTGATTGATGAGATTAGAGATTTTACTCTTTTTTTCCTGGTTAGGTTAGCCAAAGGTTTATCTATTTTATTGACCTTTTCAAAAAACCAACTTTTGGATTATTGATCTGTTGTATAATTCTTCTGTTTTCAATTTCATTTAATTTTGCTGTAATTTTGGTTATTTCTTTTCTTCTACTGGGTTTGGAGTTGGAATGTTCTTCCTTCTCCACTTGCTTTAGATCTCCTGTTAAGTTGTTAACTTCCTCTCCGTTCTCTTGAGAAAGACTTGCAGTGCTATACGTTTCCCTCTTAGGACTGCCTTTGTGGTATCCCGTATCCCCGAGGTTCTGATAATTCGTCTTCATTGTCATTTTGTTCCAAAAATTTGGCAATTTCCTTCTTATTCTCATCTCTGACCCAGCTATCATTTAGCATAAGGTTATTTAACTTCCATATTTTTGTATGAGTATTCAGATTCCTGTTGTTACTCAGCTCAAGTTTTATTCCATGGTGGCCCAAGAAGATGCAAGGAATAATTTCTATTCCTTTAAATTTACTGAGGTTAGACTTGTGACCTAAGATGTGATCGATTTTGGAGTATGTTCCATGGGCTGATGAGAAGTATGTGTATTCATTTTTGTTGGGATGAAATGTTCTGTAGATGTCTGCTAAATCCAAATGTTGGATGGTTAGGTTTAAATCTAAAATTTCTTTGCTCAGCTTCTTATTGGAGGATCTATCCACACTGCCAAAGGAGTGTTGAAACCTCTGTTATTATAGAGCTGGAGGAAATCAAGTTGGTCATGTCTGTTAGAGTTTTTCTTATAAATTGAGGCACATTCTGGTTGGGTGCATAAATATGAAGAAGTGAAATCTCATCATATTGAGTATTACCCTTAACATATATGAAGTGACCCTTCTTATCCTTCCTTACTTTTGTTGGGTTAAAGCCTATTGTATCTGCAAAGAGAATTGCAACACTTGCTTTTTTTCTGATTACCATTTACCTGAAATATGGATGACCACCCTTTCACCCTGAGTCTATATTTATCTTTTAAGGTAAAGTGTGATTCTTGTATGCAGCAAATATCTGGCCTGAGTTTTTGTATCCAGTCAGCAAATCCATGCCTCTTTAGAGGACGGTTTAAGCTGTTCACATTAATGGAGAATATAGATAAGTCTGGTAAAATGTTGGGTATCAAGTTTTTTGAAAGTCCAGTGAATATTTTTAATCCCTTCACCACTGTGGAAGTTAGAGTTTGATCAAAAGTTTCTGAATGAGTTTACTTTTGTGGTAGAGAATTGGGGTGGTCATTATGGAGGATAGGTCTGAGAATATCCTGAAGAGCTGGTTTGGTTGTGGCAAATTTCTTCAACATGTGAATGTCATTAAAGTATTTAATTTCTCCATCATAAATGAAACTCAATATAGCTGGATACAGGATCCTGGGTTGAAAGTTATTTTTCTTTAGGAGATTAAAAGTTGATGACCACCCTGTTCTGACTTGAAAAGTTTCAGCAGAGAGATCTGCAGTCATTCTAATATTCTTCCCTTTGTAGGTAATGGTTTTATTATGTCTGGCTGTTTCAGAATTTTCTCCTTCATATTAACTTTAGTGAAGTTAATTATGATGTGCCTGGGGGATGTCTTATTTGGATTGAGTCATGCTGGGGTTTTGAAACTGTCTGATATCTGAATTTCAGAATCTCCTGGCATGTCTGGAAAATTCTCTTTCATAATTTCATGGAGAAGGGCCTCTGTGCCTTGCGAAGTCACTTCGTTGCTTTCAGGGATTCCAGTGAGGCAGATATTACCCTTCTTTGAATTATCCCAGAGCTCTCTGAGAGAATGATCCATTTTTGCTCTCCTTTTCTCTTCCTCTTTGAGAGCGTTCAAAATCTTTGTCTTCAATGTCAGAAATCCTTTCTTCTGCTTGCTCTACTCTGTTACTGAGGGATTCTACTGTATTTTTCAGATCTTTGAGGACTGCAAATTCTTGCTTCAAAGTGTCAAAATCTTTGCTGGTTTTGTCTTTAAATTCATTGAATTCTTGAGACAACTTTTGACTTGTTCCTCAAATTTCTAATTCCAAATTTTCCTCCATTCTATTAATGTTGTTTGCAATCCAAATTCTGAATTTGATTTCTGACATCTCGGCCGTCTGTTTATGAATGGGATCTTCAGTTACATCTGCCGTATCTTTCCTTCGGGGGGTTGATATACTCTAGTTATTCATGTTACCAGGGTTTTTCCGCCAATTCTGCCCCATGATTATTTTACACCATTTGACTTTTCCCCTGGACCTTTGCTGAGGACCTGTACAATGCTATGGCCTGAGAAACTGGGGACCTGTTTGGTGTGGTGGGGCTAAGTGGTTCTGTCTTGTTTTCAGCTAGTGTCTGTCCAACCCTAGTGAAATAGTTACTCTGGGTTGAAGTCTCAGCTGTAGAGAAATACCAGCAATTAAGTCACCCTGCCCTCCCCACCCTCCCAGGTAACAGTTGGAAAAGGAAAATCAAACCTTCCCACAACCACACACCCACGGCACCACTTGGATAGTCCTCAGGCGATTTGCTCAGTTGAAAAGGTCCAAATCAATTGTCTCAGTCAGCACCAGTTTCAGGTGGAAGTGTTTAAAAGGTCTCTGGCAACTGGATCGCAGGGGTCTGCTGACAACTCAAATATGACTTGCTCTGGTGCTCCGTGAGGTCAGGAGGACCCACCCAACAAATAGATTAGTCTGGGAAGTTTGATGCCTCCTTCCCCACCTTGCACCTCTGTCACACCCATTCATTGATACCCTGCAGGGCTGTGACCCAGTTGCTTCCAATGAGCAGATACTCCAGGGGTTTGCACCTCCCTGAATCACAAGGAAATCTAGGTCTCCTCCGCCAGGCTGCTGCTTTTTGCCTCTATCTGGCAGCGGGAGGTGAGCCTTGACAATCTTGATGGAGGCTGGGGGTGTTCACTCAGTTCAAGCCCCACCCCTGAATGATGTTACTGACAGAACAGAACAACTTTGCAGAATTTGTTTCTGTCTGGCTACATTCCCCTGCAGAAGAGAAGCTGTTTTGAGTTCACAGAACCTGTGCCTAGGCCCTATCTTTGCTGCTGCAAGTTTGTATTCACAGCACGATTAGCTGTCAGTTCTAGCCTCCTGCCCTCCTTTGTCTAGGCTGATGATCCCCTGAGGCCTGGGTGCGTCTTAGGCTCAGTAAAGTGGTCCTCTGGGTCACCCCTGCCCTGGAAGTCTGCCGGCACTGTGCAGGCTTTTTCTAGTCCCCTGGGTGGACCCAGGCCAGTACCGCCTCAGGCAAAGCCTTTACTCATGGGGCCTGCATTTCCGTCCTGGATCTGTTCCACCGGTGGTTGCCACCTGAGAAGATGCCCGGCCTTCTCTGGTTGCCCAGAGAGACAGAGGGTGTGACTCCAGAAATATCTAGGGATGAGCCATATTGTTGGCAAAAATGGCTGGTGCTCTGTGTCTCGGGGCACCGCCACTCCTGCGTGGTTCCCTCTCAGCCTACCGTCCTCTTCCTACTCCTGTGCCACAGAATCAGCATGGACTAGCAGCTGTCCAGGCCCTATCCACACCCCTCAAGAAGTCACCCAAGAATCTGGACTCCTGGGGGACAGGCCTCCAGACCTCAGTGAGATTGGAGGGGAGTGCTGGGAGCTCAGAATTGCAGGTAGAGAATATATACAGTTTTACACAGTTTAATGCCTGGCAGGAGGGTGCCATGGCGCCCTAGTAGGGGAAGTAGGTCCAGTTTTTAGAGGGTCTTTCCCATGGAGTATAATTGAACTCTGCTCGTTTATTTATGGGGTACTCCAAGCTATTCTCATTGGTCAGGGAACTCCCATCTGCTTGGTGATGGATTTTGTACCTTTTGTTTGTATCCTTGGGGGTCACAGCTCGCCTCAGCAGGGTTGATGTGCATTCTTCAACCTTCTCTCTTGGTGCGACTCTAATCCACCAGGTTACTTGCTAAATTTCTGTCCTTTAACTCTCCTGGACTGGAGCTTCTGTGGAAAGCTGGCTTCAGTTAGCCATCTTGTCTCCACCTCCTTCTGAGTTTTGTTTTAAATTTTTATTTTCTCCATTATTTACAAGTTATAATTGTGTTGTGTGTAAATGCTTTCTACTAGAAACTGCTTCCTGTTTTTCCGCCAAAGTGTAAGTAAATAGATAATTTGCTTTCTAGGCAGATATGTTTCATGCTGATTAATATTCTTTTCCTGAACTTCAGGTGGGTCCGCCTCACCTGAAAGTAAAGCCCTGTTCCATTCAGAACTGCTTTTAATCTATACTTTCCAAATGTTAGTGCTATTATAGTCAGTAAAATTTACTCTTTAATTTCTCACATCCAGCATGGAGTCTAACATGTACTATGGTCTCAAAAAATATTTGTTGAATAAGTGAGCTGAAGACATATTTCTTATTCTCAAGGTATTTGGAGTCAGATGGAAGAGCTTACAGTTTAGAGTTGTGGACCCCAGTAATCTTTGTCCTTACCTTGACCTTTTCTCTAAAACTTGCCTTGAGCTTATTCATTGAACATTTCAGACTTGTTTAACTTTTTGCTGATTCTCAGCAGTTCTAGCCAACATCTGGAGATAGCTCACAATAGGAGACATGTGGATAAAGTTAGTGCCAACTTTTCTTGAAACTCTACTGTAATAAATTACTTCCTTGTGGTAACCAGAGGAAGACTCACACTCTAGCCTATGCCTGGTTACATATTTCTGTTTCTGAGGGATCCCTTTAACCCTCTGCTCATTAACAATGCAGAAATAGTTACTACATCCAGAGCTTAGTGGTTGAACGAGATGTTACATTGCACTGTCCCCCTCTTTTCTCATGCAGATCTGTCCACTTTTAGGTACCTTGGGGGAAGACTGATGCAAAGTCATATTCCTATAGTTTTATATCTCCAAAATCACTTTCCTTACTAAAGGAAGAAAACAGATTTTAAACTGAGGTAAAGTTTGAAGTTAGTTATTTATATGCTCTGATTCCTAAGCTAGTGCCATTTCCATGTTATACTATTTTTGAAGATTTAGTGACTTTAAAGAATATTTGATTGACTTGGCGATGGTTACTATGGTAGTGAATTAGTAACCATTATGACACTTGTATCTTAAAACCAATTTCTCTTCATGGCCAAAAGCCTTGTAAGAATCTCTCATTTATTCTCTACCTTTCCATTTTATCCTTGATTACTTCTCCAGACTTTTCTTGTCTGGCTTTTATACCCATTGCTTTTACTTAAACTGTAAATTACCTAATAATTATCTTTAAAATTGATGAACTGGGCAGCGCCTGTGGCTCAAAGGAGTAGGGTGCCAGCCCCATATGCTGGAGGTGGTGGGTTCAAACGCAGCCCTGGCCAAAAAAATAAAAAAAAAAAGAAAAATTAAAATTGAACCGGTGGTTTTGGGCAGTGATTTCTTCTTGGATTTTTCTGTGTGATGGTTCTTTTTTCTAGGTCTTTCTGTAGTCCTGCTGGATGATGATCAATCCCTACTCCCACTTATTTTTTTTTTTTTTTTTTGCAGTTTTTGGCCGGGGCTGGATTTGAACCCACCACCTCCGGCATATGGGGCCAGTGCCCTACTCCTTTGAGCCACAGGTGCTGCCCCCTACTCCCATTTTTTTGTTACCATTGGAGACATGGCATTCTCCGGATAATACTTTAATATCTGAAATAATTTTAATTATGAAAAAGTCTAAAACATATATAGCAATAGAAAAAATAGTATAATCCCTATTTATCAATTGCCCAGTTTCAATAATGGTCAATACTTTGCTGTTCTGATATTATCTAGCTCCTCATACTTTATTTTAAGGGGATTAAAGCAGAACTCAGACTGCCTAGTGTTTGAACTACAAATAATTTAGTATGTATTTCTAACACATAGAGATTTAATTAAAAACCCAGATGGCATTAGCAAACCTAAGAGATACTTTCCTTGAATCATCAAGTAATTTGTCTGTGTTCAATTTCCCTGTTCATGCCACCATTTTGGAATGTGAATTGTGGCTGATTAAATCCTTGGGTATATTCAACATGTCCTGTCCTGCTTTTTGTAAACTGGTGATTAGATCTAGAGAAGTCCAATACAAATATAATGCAAGGCACATATGTAATTGAAGTATTATAGATGTTGCCAAATTCCCATCCATGGGGGTTGTACTGCTGTGGATTTTCTCCAGCAATGAATGAGATGAGAGTGGCTTTTCCTCAGACTGCTGAGCTGTTCAGTAGGCTGAGCTGTCAAGTGTAGGATTTTTGTCAATCTGATTTATGAGAAACAGTGTCTCAGTGTAGTTATCAAGAGTCAGGGTAAGCACCTTATTGTTTAAGAACTGTTTCCATTTCTTCTATAAAAAGTTCATATCTTTTGTTCATTTTCTTTTGGAAACCTTACCTCCATTCCTGCCTACCTGTCAACACTTGCTTGAATGTGTCTGATATATCTTCAGATATGCATGTGTTCTTCGGAAATATATGTATATAATATTGTGAATTTGGGTCTGGAGGTATGACTGTTTTGGCCAGTAGAGTAAGGGAGAAGTAACAGTGTATAAGATTTGAGTGTAGTTGATCTTTTTGTTCTCAATTTGTACAAATTCCTTATATGTAAGGAGTATTAGTTATTTGATTTTGATATAAATACAAATTGCAAGTATTTTTTCATAGGCTCATTCCTCCATGAAAGTTTCCTTGCCTTACCTGACAGGATGTTATCCTTTTTCTTTTGAAATCTATATTTTGTATCTCACTTTTGAGGCCTACCATGTGACCCCCCCCACCTTATGTATATCTCCTGCAGAGCTTAGCCCAGTCTGAAATTAATATTTTTTGAATTAAAACTAAGTCTGAACAATGTTCTCTACTCATTTTTATGTATTTAAGAGGAAACTTCCCCTCTAAGTTCTCATTACAAGTTTTTTGAAGATACATTAAATTAGACTTAAAGAGTGAAACTATTTCAAACATTCAATTAACAGCCTATTAAATCAAAATTAACTTGGTTTAAAAATAGACTAATTTTAGTGTTAGTGGCAGGACTGATAGATATTATTTTGGAGATGAGAGAATCTGCATTATAGCTGGATGAGGAATGCTTTCTAGCCCATGCTCAGCTATAATGCTATAACTAGCAGATAAGTAACTTAGAGAAGCTTGTCACCTAGGTAAGTTACTTCAACAGTCTGAAGATGTTTCTTTTCTTTTTTACTTTTAAAGGAGTGGATGTAGAAAAATATGGGTTACTCATACTACTTAGTTGATAGACCATTATTTTCATTAGGCTATGTGAGCCTCCTTTCTTATTTTATTATTATTATTTTTTTTAGAGACAGAGTCTCACTTTATCACCCTCAGTAGAGTGCCATGGTGTCACAGCTCACAGCAAATTCCAACTCCTGGGTTTAGATGACTCTCTTGCCTCAGCCTCCCGAGTAGCTGGTACTACAGGTGCCTGCCACAATGCCTGGCTATTTTTTGTTGCAGTTTGGTGGGGGCTGAGTTTGAACCCACCACCCTCGGTATATGGGGCTGGTGCCCTACTCACCGAGCCACAGGCACCACCCTTCTTTCTTATTTTCATTACTCATTTATTATGTTGTATATCAGAGCCCTACCTCTGTTCCTGCCCACCTTGTCAGTACTTATTTGAATGTGTCTGATATGTCTTCAGATATGCCTGTGTTCTTATAAAATATATATGATACTGTGTGACTTTGGGTCTGGAGGTATGACTGTTTTGACCAATACACTATGGGAGAAGTAACAGTATACAAGATTTGAGTCTAGTTCTTAGGCACCTTGCATATTTTCCTTTGCTATCTGTGGTGTTGCTATCAATAAGAGAAGTCCATGACAGTGCTGTTCTGCTGGTCCCAGGAGGAGGATGACCACTGTTTTCAGACTGTTGATTAAGAACTCTTATTTCTGGGCGGTGCCTGTGGCTCAAGGAGTAGGGCGCCGGTCCCATATGCCAGAGGTGGCGGGTTCAAACCCAGCCCCGGCCAAAAACCACAAAAACAAACAAACAAACAAACAAAAAAACCTCTTATTTCTGAAGATAATTTACTTGGTGTCATGATCTTGGGCATCAATAAATATGTCCTGTGAGCAATATAATATGGGATTCTGTGGAAATATTATCATTAAAATTGATTAGGATGTCTATTAAAAATGCAGACCTTTTGTCCCACTCAGAGATTCGAAATCTGCAATTCTACAGTGGGGACCAGGAACATGCATTTTAAAAGGTGATTCGGATAAAGATGGTTGTTGGATCACACTGAGAAATACTGATTTTGTTCCATTCTCCTTATAAATTTCTTATACTCTACCTATAGTGATACATAGTATAAGAAATTTATCTTTCCTGCATTACAAATCAATTTTTCTGATATTGCAAACATATTAACTTTTAAATATTTAGTTAATATGTTTTAGGAACAAATAGCCTTGTGGAGCTTTATAAATTAACTTTAAACTGACACAGTATAAGGAATGGTTTGCCTGAAGATCTCTACAGATTGAGTTTATTGGCTTCAAATACTGTCAAGGAGAAATCTGTTCTTCTGGACTCATAAATATCAACTTTTTAGTCTCTAAACAAAACCTGCGTTTTTTGATGAGGCCATGCAAATGAACGTTGCTGGTTAATGTGTAGATAAAGCAGAAGGCTAACTAGAGAAAGTGATGCCATAGCTGCTCAAATCCTTTTTGCTCTACACTAGGTGCTTGTCTCATGCACTTGGTCAAAGGACCGTGAGCATCCCAGCATCAGTGGTTCCTGTTAAAACGCATTTATTTGGGAAGGGAATAGTGCATCTTCCCTTAATAGTTTTTTGATACCTGTGGTTGACATAGTTACTCAGAATTTTAGCCAGGTATATCACATAACAGAGGGCAAGCAATACCAGAAGGATGAAGCATTTAACAGATGGGCCTAACAGTGTGTTTATCTGGACAAATTGGGCAAAGGCAGAACTTAAAGGAGACTGGATGGTCCTATGGATGTACTTCTATTTTGCATTTTCCTGAGGAAAAAGACTTTATTTATAATGATGGTCTTTCCTATTTCTTATAATGAATGTTTATGTACAGCTAAATAGTGCTATGTACAGTTTTTTTTTTTCAATTTGAAATCTTTAATTCTAAGGAAGAGTCTTTAGGTACTAATTATTTTAATTCTAAAATTAAATAAGGACTCAGCGATTTTGCAGGGAAGCATGCTGAAGACTGGGGTGGAAGTTTGTTGAACAAATAAGTCTTGCATATGGATCATTTTCTTATTTCTGGTTTGAGTTTGGAAATATTCTTTGCCTCAAAAGGATTCAGAATGGCTAGAGATTCAGAATTGATCATTTATTACAATCTCCTTAGTGAATTTCCAGTAGCTTACTTTGCTGTGTTGCATGTACTAGCATGTACCCAGGTGTGTATATAGTGGGTGGATGTTTGCAATTATTTTGGTCTATAAAGTTAAAAATAAAACACAGTTTTCCTCAAACCTGTCTTTAAATGTTGTATAACATTGATTTCTTTGTTAGAATTAAATTCTCGGTACCGTCCAAGAGTTGTTATTGTCAATTTCCTTCATTCTTGGATTTACTGTGATTTGTAAGGTTTGGCTGTGTTCTTGTTTTTAATCTGTGTATCTGGGCACTAGAATTAGATTCATACAGTATCTAATAAGAACCAGCCACGCCAAAATGAAAGATTTCTTTGTGAGGCTGGAGGAGTTCCTTCATTATTCTCTTTTTAAAAAATCAGTCACATATCAAATGCTTTTACTCGTCAATTGTGATTTTTCATCCTTTTGGATCATAGTAGGATGCTACCAAAAGTTTTATTTGGGACAATAATTTGCTCACAGTCATCATAACTGTAATTAAGATTTTTGAGGTGGAAGCTGATTTGATTTGAGAATCTTTTCATCCACACTGCCAATTCATTAAATAAGAAACCTTAGCAGTAGAGCATTCAGTTAGGTCCTAGGGGCACAAAGTTGCTTAATAAATATCATTTGGTAGTGATTCATGTGGCATTTTTCAACAAGCCATCAGTGTCCTGGCTAAGTGCTAATCTTTAGTTTGATACAATGTTGCTTATTTGAAGCAGTAAATACTGAGTTTCTTTCCAAGTTAGGTGTCACTGTCAACTGCTGAGAGATTGCCACAAGTTGGCTCTTTGATGTTGTATTAAAGTGTAACAATAGACTGTGTCATTGTAGCTACTTAGGGGTCTCCTTTTGATGGGGAAATAGAACAAATACTAGCTATCTAAAAGGGGCCCTTACCAGGGCTAGCTGGTGTTATCATTGTTTTTCTATTGTCTGTATAATGAGAAGAATGGATATGCTTTAGGTCTTATTTAAACAGATCTCATTAAAAAGGTATGTAAACATTAAGAATTACATATAGCAATAATTGCTAGTATATTTGTTATTAGCACAAATGATTTAAGTTATACAATTATATGTTTGGTAATTGTAGAAAAGAATATAAATCTTATCAACCTTGACAATACAAAAGCAAAAATTTAAGGAAGGTAGGAAGAAAAAAATAAAACAGGCAGAAGAAAGATCTGTAGAGGCACTGATTTTTCATTTTGGAACAAAATCAAATCCATTAACTAAAGGGAAAAAGATCATTTTCTAGCATTTCAAAACTTTCCAATTTATTAATTGGAAAGTCTTAGTGTCCTTGATCCTTTAGTTCAGTGGTAGGCAGACTATAGCCCCTGGGCCCAATACTGCCTATAGCAGGCGTCCTCAAACTTTTTAAACAGGGGGCCAGTTCAATGTTCCTCAGATGGTTGGAGGGCCCGACTATCGTTTTAAAAAAAAACTATGAACAAATTCCTATGCACACTGCACATATCTTATTTTGAAGTAAAAAAACAAAACGCGAACAAATACAATCACACTGCCTCATGTGGCACGCGGACCGCAGTTTGAGGACCCCTGGCCTACAGTGTGTTTTATAAATACTTTCTGGAGCAGAGCCATACCCATTCCTTTGTATATGTTGATGGTAGCTTTCATATTATAATATCAGAATTGAGTATGACCCACAAAACCTAAAATGTTTACTATCTGGATTTCTACAGAAAAAGATTGCAGAGCCACACTTTGGTTGAATCAAGTATCCTACTCCAGCCTTGTTGGGATATTTGCTCATTTTGATATTTATATTTGAGAAACCCCATAAAAAGATGCTTACCATTTGTTCCACACATTGGGTCCTTGAATATACTTTATTTCTAAAATGAATTAATTTTAATCCCAGATTTACTGTGTTTGGGGAGGTGGGCAGAGGGGGGGTGATTGGTGGGATTACACCTGCGGTGCATCTTACAAGGGTATATGTGAAATTTAGTAAATGTAGAATGTAAATGTCTTAACACAATAACTAAGAAAATGCCAGGAAGGCTACGTTAACCAGTGTGATGAAAATGTGTCAAACGGTCTATAAAACCAGAGTATGGGGTGGCGCCTGTGGCTCAAGGAGTAGGGCGCCAGTCCCATATGCCGGAGGTGGCGGGTTCAAACCCAGCCCCAGCCAAAGCCACAAAAAAAAAAAATAAATAAAAAAATAAAAATAAAAAAGAGTATGGTGTCCCATGATCACATTAATGTACACAGCTATGATTTATTTATTTATTTTTTATTTTTTTTATCAGAATGGTTTTTTTATTCACAGCTATGATTTAATGATAAAAAAAATTATTGTGTTTGAAGAACGAGTCATTAATTTTCCCACTTTGTTTATGCTGCATGTAAGTATCTGATATACTGCACAGAAAATTAAGAATGCAGAGGAGCTTATGAAAAGGGAGACTCCCTCACTCCCACTCCTAGGCTCATTTCCACCAGCACGTCTTTTAAACATTTAATATATTTTTCTTTCTGGTAGTTATCTAAGTGAAATTAGTTACCCGCCATTTCTTAGTTTAGTTACATAAGACAATTTCTACTTCCTAGTGTGAAAGAAGAGGGTCTGGCTCACCCTCCAGGTTCAGCTCCTGCCCCTACGTTTGAGGGTTACGTTATTATTTTTAGACCTATTGTTGGTTCCCTTCATAACTTTAGAAAATACCTCATAATTCTATTTTCCCTTTACTTTAGTTAATTGACTTGATTTTGTTCTAAAATGAAAACTTAGTTCCTCTCCCCTTTCTTCTGTTTTTTTTTTCTTTTTCTTCCTTCCTTAAATTAAATTTTTGGTTTTGTATTGTCAAAGTTGATAAGATTTATATTCTGTTCTACAATTACCACTCATATTTTTTTGCCTTTGAGGCAACAACAACAAATCAATATTTATGTGACTATGAGTATGTAATTATTTTTTACTGCCAAGACAGGTAGTTTGCTCTGATTCCATTTCTTTGCTTCTGATTTCTATTACATCCCCCCAGGCCACACATCAAGGTAAAACAGATCCTCCTTTTGTATCTCTGCTTGCCTTTTATAGGATTTCTATTAATCAGATGGGTTGATTTTTATATGCCTCTTTTCTTTTTGCTCATATTTTCAATTTCTTTGTCCTTCTTGTTCCGTGTTCTGAATGATCCCTTGACTTTATTTTTGATCATTTTCTAGCATTTCAGAATTTTGGCAATTGGTTTCTCTCTTCTTTTGACTTGTTCTTTCTGGAGAATTCCAAGATTAACAGGACTTCCTACTTCAGTCCTCTCTTGCATTCATGGCTTGAGCTTCCTCTGCTTTCGTGTATATAATGTACTATCCTACTCCTGACTCTGCCTTCCAGAAACAGGTGACAATATCTGGCCCTTTGATGTCCCATATGTTCTCAGCACTTTTGTAAATTTTCTTCTTCTCCGTTTTAACCGCCACTGTAATGAGTTTCAAAGGAGAAGAGACAAAGGCATATGCTGAATGTACCACCTTGAACTTTATGGCTTTGACTTCATATCTCACTGATTTATTTTTTCTTCATTAAGAAGCCTGGGCAGCGCCTGTGGCTTAAGGAGTAGGGTGCCGGCCCCATATGCCAGGAGTGGTGGGTTCAAACCTTTGAGTTCAATGTCCTTGGCCAAAAACTGCAAAAAAAAAGAAGCCTGGACTATATCACGGCTTAAAATAAATATGAACATGTTTACCAAATACAATTAGATTTTCTTTCTTTCAAGAAAGCTAGCAACTATTCCTCAGATATTTGGTCATAATTCAGATTCTTACAAATGCCATAAATGCACATTTTTATTTTACTTTCTATGATTTCTTTCTTGAAGCCAGTTTTATTTTCAGCTTTTCTATGTACTTATGTATTATTCAGACTCAGAGTTCTAAGGTTTTAAGATCCTTTGTTATTTTTAACATGGCATTTATATTTAAATTTCCCATCGTAAATCAACCATGGATTTCATATGCATTCAATTAATCATATAATTTCTTAGGAAGACAATAGACTCAAGATTTTTCCCGTTTTCTTCTTTGTGATTTGCTTTTCAAATTTCCTTTCTGACATATTTTTTGTATTTACATATAATTCAGCAATTGTTTTTCTCAGAGGCTTTAAGCATAAAACCATACCTTTCTCCTTCCTTCACTGTCTGGTCTCCCCTTCCCCCATGTCCCACTGTGTCATTAATTGTCCTCATATCAAAGTTGAATACATACGATTTATACTTCTCCATTCCTGTGATGCTTCACTAAGGAGGGAGGGGGTGTGGGCAAGGAAAAGGAAAAAAAAAAAAAAAAAAGAAAATACTAATTTTCACATAAATTGGATTTAATGCTGACCAAAATACATAATCATTAATTTTTAATTCAACTTGTTAATATGTGTAGGATATTACATCCTCATAAATGAAATATTTTTGTAATTTCCCCTTTATAATAATATATTTTCTCCAATTTCAATGTCAGGTATATCCAGATGAAGTAGAATGATTTTGAAGTATTTCTTTTTGTATCGTCTATAAGATTTGGCATGATCTGCTTTTTTAAAATAGTTTTACTTTTATTTATGAATATTGTCTATTTTTTGAGACTTTGGAAAATAAGTTAACTGACATCATACTGAACCTCAGAGTCAAAGCATTCTATAATAGACACTCTTCTCTGACAATGTGAATGTTACTTTCTTTGCATTATTATTAGTGCTTAATATTTCAATGCAGCAATCGCCTGTTTTTTGTTTCTAGTCTTTATCTTAAACATTGTTATTGCTGTTAAATTTTAAGCCTTTTTAATTCTGTGAAGGCAAAAGTGGAAACCCAATAAACCCATGTATCTTTAAAAACAAACAACAACAACAACAACAACAAAAATAAAACCCATGCCTTTCTTTTTAAACTTACTTTTAGGTGATATGTATGTGGATAGATTTTCTACTATTTTTTTCCTTATCATTTCTCCTGTCAAATTCTTTCTGAATCTTCCTCCATTCATATGTGGAAGCCCTAAACCCCAATGTGACTATAGCTGAAGAGAAGGCCTTTATGGAAATAATTAAGGTTAAATGAGACCATAAGGGTGGGGCCCTGATACAATAAGATTAGTGTCCTCATAAGAAGAAACACCAGAGAGTGCTCTCTGCCATGTGGGAACACAGAGGCCATCTCCAAGTCAGGAAGAGAGCCTTCACCAGGGACTGGATTTGCCACTATCTTGGTCTTGGAGTTCTCAGCCTCTAGTACTTGAGACAATAACTGTGGTGTTTAAGTCACCACTCTGGGATATTTGGCATGGCCACTAAGGATGACTAATAAGTATCTACAAATGTATTAAGTTTTCTACTTCTTCACTCCCTTCCATTGCATAGGTCCTACAATTATTGGTTTACTAAATGGGCTCAATCAGGAATAGCTTTTTTTCCTTTTATCATACTATCTTGGAGAAAGTTTTTTTGTTTTTTTTTTAAATCTCTTTCTTATTACCTGGGAAGATCTATAGCTTTCTGGTCCATTTCAGCTATAAAAATAGTGTAATTTTAAAGTGGTTTTTAAAATCCAGTCTAGTTCAATCTCTAAGCTCAATTTTCCATCCAATTAAAAGAGTCTGGGAAGGGGAAGATGGTGTCATCTCTTTCTTTGCATTCTGTGCTCTCCAGTCCTTCCCTGTTTGGCTGCTGGTGACTTCCAGGGTCCATGGCATAGGAAGGTAGATTTAGACTCTATGCTTTAGAGGAAAGAGGACAAAGACTAACACTGCTGTAACCAGCCCTTGGTGCCTCCTGTCCTAACAAGTGTTGGACGGTGGGTCCCCCTGCCCTCCTTCACCCTTTCCTCTTCACTCACATGGGTGAGAGCTCATTTCTTGTGACCCTTCCTCGTCTGTCCCTGCCCCTAGCAGTATATAAGATGTTCCTCCTGCTGGTGAGCAATTTCTCAATACTTGCCTCTAAAGGCCCCACATAAGAAAGCTATTTCATCCCTTGCTACCCTCCAAGGTGTCTCTTGGGCCCAGGACATTTTATACTGCATTTTCACTGGAGTCAGAATAAATGTTGTCCTCTCTTTTTACCTTATAATTGTCATTTTTGTGTCATTTGCTTCTTACTTTAGTGTTGGCCTCATACCCATAGAAACACATCCTTTGCTTATTGTACCCTCCCAAATTTAGAGATTTGTATTAATTTCTCCCAAGAATTTTCTTGCATTCCACTTTAGTAGTGGCATAGAGCTGGTCTCTCATATACTTAGCAAGAAACCATCTGCCAGGGAGAAGCCATTTCCTTTGTACATAAACTTCCAGTATCTCTCTTCTCTTGGCTTGGAAGGGAAGCACCTGTGGGAGGCTCTCTGCCCCATGTCTCTACTTCTGTAGTACAAGGGTACTTCCCTTCAGATGAACTCTGGAATCTCCAGCCTTCTCTTCTGCGAACTGCAGGTGGGAGATGGACCTGATAGACCAGTTTTGTCACCTTTATCAAATCATATAGGAGAACTCTAATATCCCTCTTGAGAAAGAGGGTTCTCATCACCTATTGTCCTCAGTTTTGAAGTTAATACTTTGGCCAAAAGCCCAAATGGCAGTAAAATTTTATATCTTGTGATCCTGCTTAATGTTCGGTTTCACCAATTGCTGGTCCTTTCTCAGAAAGAGCTTACGCAGCAGTTCAAAGTGAGTTAATTCATTTGTGTTTAGAGAAAATGAATATTTTCCTAGCTTGCTCAAGCTCTCTTCTGGCCAAGCCTCTTCTTAATTGAACTGTTTGCGTGTGTGCTCCTTCTCTAACAGAAAGTGGTCACACTTTACTCACAGTAATGCCTCTAGCACACAGAGTACATAAATTATAATTTGGTTCTCTACAAACATTGATGGAATGATTGGCTGATTTCTTCATAGTAAAAGGGAGATATGAAATGGTCACTTGAAAACCAATTCCTACAGATCTGAATTAATGATGTTTTGGAAAGAACAAAATTTTACTGAATGTGGATACTGAGAAAAGGAAGGTCGTATTTGTATGGGTAGAGGGGAATTGACAAGGATAATCAGTCTCTTCCCACCTTCAGTTAGCATCTCCAAGTATTCTAAATTTAGAGGAATTCTAAAATCACGTGAATGGTTGTATTAATCCTGATGAAGCAGTTCATAAAGTTAGAAGGCAGTAAGAAACACCTTTTATTTGCCTACTAACATGCTTTGCAGAACCACCTAAAATGCTATTAAAGGCACAAAAATTCATCTATATTCCATGTTTATAAGACCCGAAGTCACGTTCTTTAGGTAGGAAAACTTTGCAGCTTAGGGCTGTGTTCATTCTATTGATGCAAAAATATCCAATTGGCCGCTCTTTTGACGAATGTGTGGCAGAACATTATTTTCTGTAGTAACAGACTTTTGTAGCACCAACATGGGACTGGCTTTGTGGATTCAAGCAGAAGTACATGTTGACTCTCAGGAAATAAGCTGTTATCTAAATTCAACTATGTGGAGTGGATACAAACCCAACAGGGAAAGTTGCATTCTATATAGGACATTGGTGTATTCGGTTTGCGCCAGCTTAGAAAGTCTCAGTGTGGAAAAGCTAAGTTTAAATGCTTTGATTGGGAGAAGGATCAGAGAAAGAAGGAAAGGTGGAGGCAGAGAGACTGGCAGGGCCTCTGTGGCAGTACTTGAGGGGAGGGAAACAGACAAAATGCCTCTGCTTAAGGAGAATTGACTGTTGGGTGACTCCACTCCCACCCCCTCCTGCAGTATCAAAAGGACAGCGGAATAGCAATTTGTTGTTTATGTGAATTAAAAAAAGTGTCAGCCAAGGAAAGACGAATACTCAGCATGCTCTTAAAACATCTGCTCTCATAAAACACTTGAAAATAATCATGCATGAACAGGAAAAAAACATGAATCACGTGCATGAATCAATGTGCATGAATCAATAGACTCCACCATACGTATGCCTAGAAAACATGTACAATGAAATCTTCAGAAACGGGGCCCTGGGGTATCTGATCAGTGGACAGATGATCGATTATGTGTAATTTCACCATGAGCTGTTGTTATTTAGCTGTATGGAATAGACTATGCTGGGAGTCCGAGGGAAAGCGTTTACTCAGGGATGTGTTAAAGCATTTTATACTCTTTCAAAGAAATATATAAGCAAAAATAACTCTCAAGGGAAGTTTTTGAAGCATGAAGAGGCGATGTGTCTGCAACTAAGAGTTGAGGGGTAAGGTTACAAACACGTGCTTCCCTTCCCCACCCTCCTTTGCATTACCCTGTATCCCAAGATTGGATCTTGTTTTTTCTAATCTCTTGTCAACTCCCTTTACAATAAAGAAAATCTGATCACAGTGAAGGAAGATTGGTTGCATATGCACCATAGGCATAGACTGTAAGAATCTTAATACCAACTCTTTTCTCATCGTGTCCTATAAAGTTGGATTAATATAAGTGGGACTTTTCTTTCTTTAGGCAGTAGCGAAAAAGTGATGTAAAGAAAGAGTAGACCTCCTCTACTTTCCTCACTGTACCTTTTAATTTTTTCTGAAAATGCTCACTCCTAAAATTGTTTTTTTTTTTTTTTTTTTGTAGAGACAGAGTCTCACTGTACCGCCCTCCGGTAGAGTGCCGTGGCGTCACACGGCTCACAGCAACCTCTAACTCTTGGGCTTACGCGATTCTCTTGCCTCAGCCTCCCGAGCAGCTGGGACTACAGGCGCCTGCCACAACGCCCGGCTATTTTTTGGTTGCAGTTTGGCCGGGGCTGGGTTTGAACCCGCCACCCTCGGCATGTGGGGCCGGCGCCCTACTCACTGAGCCACAGGCACCGCCCCTAAAATTGTTTTGTAAATAACCTTTACCTTATACACTACAATTGCAGGTAACATTCCAAAAAATGTGGGTCAACTCTTGTCCTCCAGATATCAGGGATTACTAGGAGACTATGGGAAATACATTTTAGATTTTCCCCATTGGTGAGATCTACTGATTTCTAGGGTTCTCTTGCAAGGTGCAAAGCCATGGAGTTGAGTATTCCATCAAGATGCTATTTTTCTTGTGTTGAGAGAGCATTCCAAAATTTATCAGCCTTTACTGGATTCAATCAGGCAACCACTCAGAGCTGCTCAAGGGAGCATTGTGCTTTTTACCACTGACATGTGGAAAAGCAATCAGACCCTGAATTATATGGCTGGTTTTCTTTGTCTTCATCTGTTTAAAGTACTCACTGCGCCCCAGTGAAATAACAGTGCTGTGTGTAAAAGCCCTTGGAAAACCTCATTCATCATGAAGTTGGTAGGGAAACCTGAACAAATAGCTGAAGGGCTGTCTTCACAAAAGGCAAGAGCGACAATGTTTTGATGTTTTCAGGGATCATGCTGTGAACATGATTTTGCCTCTTTGCCCTGACTCCCACCTTCCAGAGTTTAAACATTTGGACCCTTAGACTTCAGTTACAAAGGAGACAGAAAGTGAACTATTCACCGAGGGCAAGTGTTGGCAGCTGCTAAAATAACAACAGTTTCAGGCCTTGATTACCTAGTTCAAGAACCTTAACTGTCATTACAAGCAGTTTCCATACCCCTGTGTTAAGGACTATGCCAGCAGCCAGGCCAACTGAGATCAGCCCAGGTAGCAGGGACCAAAAAGGGCCAGGTAGAGGCTGGAGCAAGGGCTGGTTTAGAGCTGACCTCTCCTGTGAGGATTAACTGCTTTGTGGCTTATTGTTGGAGGTTTCAACTTGCAGTTTGGTTTTCTTCTGGGGCACCTCATGATTCTGGCTTACATTTAAATCTCTTCATTTGGTGTCTGAGCTTAGAGGATGCAAAGAAATGTTAATATTTGCTGAAGTCAAATATAATTAATACTGTAATTTGGTTTCAGAAAGGTAATACATTATAAAACCAAAGCTGCATCATTTGCAGATTATTTACAGTTTGGATAACCCACACAATGGAGCCTATGTAGGGTAGATAATTGGAAGTAATTTTATTTTATTTTATTAAATCATAGCTGTGTACATTGATGTGATCATGGGGCATCACACACTAGCTTCATAAACCGTTTGACACATTTCATCACACTGGTTGACATAGCCTTCCTGGCATTTTTCAGTTATTGGGCTAAGACACTTACATTCTACATTTACTAAGTTTCACATATATCCTTGTAAGGTGCACCACAGGTGTGATCCCACCGGTCCCACTCCCTCTACCCACATCCCCCTCCTTCCCCTCCCTTTCCCCCTTCCCCCTATGCTTAGGTTGTAACTGGGTTATAGCTTTCATGTGAGAGCCCTAAATTAGTTTCATAGCAGGGGTGAGTACATTGGGTACTTTTTTTTCCATTCTTGAGATACTTTACTAAGAAGAATATTTTCCAGTTCCATCCATGTAAACATAAAAGAGGTAAAGTCTCCATCTTTCTTTAAGGCTGCATAATACTCCATGGTGTACATATACCACAATTTATTAATCCATTCGTGGATCGATGGGCACTTGGGCTTTTTCCATGACTTAGTAATTATGAATTGGGCTGCAAAAAACATTCTGGTAAAAATATCTTTGTTATGATGTGATTTTTGGTCTTCTGAGTATATGCCCAGTAGAGGAATTACAGGATTGAATGGCAGTTCTATTTTTAAATCTCTGAGTGTTCTCCATATATCTTTCCAAAATGAATGTAATAATTTGCATTCCCACCAGCAGTGCAAAAGTGTTCCCTTTTCTCTGCATCCACGCCAACATCTCTGGTCCTGGGATTTTGTGATATAGGCTAGTCTCACCGGAGTTAGATGATATCTCAAAGTAGTTTTGATTTGCATTTCTCTGATGATTAAAGATGATGAGCATTTCTTCATATGTCTGAAGGCCATGTGCCTGTCTTCAGAGAAGTTTCTCTTCAAGTCCTTTGCCCAGCCTGCGATGGGATCACTTGTTCTTTTCTTGCTAATGCGTTTGAGTTCTCTGTGGATTCTGGTTATTAAACCTTTGTCAGAGACATAACCTGCAAATATCTTCTCCCATTCTGAGGGCTGTTTGCTTGCTTTACTTACTGTGTTCTTGGCTGTGCAGAAGCTTTTTAGTTTGATTAAGTCCCAGTAGTGTATTTTTGAAGCTGCTTCAATTGCCTGGGGGGTCCTCCTCATAAAATACTCACCTAGACCGATTTCTTCAAGGGTTTCCCCTACACTCTCCTCTAGTATTTTTATAGTTTCATGTCTTAGGTTTAAATCTTTAATCCAGTGAGAGTCTATCTTAGTTAATGGTGAAAGGTGTGGGTTGAGTTTCAGTCTTCTACAGGTTGCCAGCCAGTTCACCCAGCACCATTTGTTAAATAGGGAATCTTTTCCCCACTGAAGGTTTTTAATTGGCTTGTCAAAAATTAAATAACAGTAAGTAGCTGGATTCATCTCTTGATTCTCTATTCTGTTCCAGATATCTACTTCTGTTTTTGTGCCAATACCATGCTGTTTTGATCACTATTGATTTGTAGTATAGTCTGAGGTTTGGTAGTGTGATTCTTCCTGCTTTGTCTTTATTTCTGAGTAATGTCTTGGCTATCCGAGGTATTTTCTGATTCCATATAAAACGAAGTATTGTTTTCTCGAGATCATCACTGTATGACAGTGGAGCTTTAATGGGGATTGCGTTGAAATTATATATTGCTTTGGGTAGTATGGACATTTTAACAATGTTGATTCTTCCCAGCCATGAGCATGGTATGTTTTTCCATTTGTTAATATTTTCAGCTATTTCTTTTCTTAGAGTTGCATAGTTCTCTTTATAGAGATCTTTCACGTCCTTTGTTAGATAAATTCCCAAATATTTCATCTTCTTTGGCACTACTGTGAATGGGATGGAGTCCTTAACTGTTTTTTTCAACTTTACTATTCTTGGTATATATAAAGGGTACCGATTTATGAATGTTGATTTTGTAACCTGAGACGCTGCTGTATTCCTTGATCACTTCTAAGAGTTTTGTAGTAGAGTCCCTAGTGTTTTCCAGATATACAGTCATATCATCTGCAAAGAGCAAAAGTTTGATCTCTTCTGACCCTATATGGATACACTTGATCGCCTTTTCTTCCCTAATTGCGGTGGCTAAAACTTCCATTAAAATGGTAAAGAGCAGTGGAGACAATGGGCAGCCTTATCTGGTTCCAGATCTGAGTGGAAATGATTCCAATTTAACTCCATTCAATATGATGTTGGCTGTGGGTTTGCTGCAGGTGGCATCTATCAGATTGAGTAATGTCCCTTCTATAACAATTTTCTTAAGTGTTCTGATCATGAAGGGATGCTGGATATTATCGAAGGCTTTTTCTGCATCTATTGAGAGAATCATATGGTCTTTGTTTTTTTAATTTGTTTATGTGCTGAATTACATTTATAGATTTACGTATATTGAACCAGCCTTGAGACCCTGGGATAAAACCGACTTGGTCATGATGTATAATTTGTTTGATGTGTTGCTGGATTCTGCTTTTTAGGATCTTGTCGAATATTTTTGCATCTATATTCATTAGTGATATTGGTTTATAGTTTTCTTGTTGGGTCTTTTCCTGGTTTGGGGATCAGGGTGATGTTTGCTTCATAGAACGTGTTGGGTAGTCTTCCTTCTTTTTCTACCTTTTGGAACAGGTTGAGTAACATAGGTACTAATTCCTCTTTAAAGGTTTGGTAGAATTCTGACGTGAAACCATTTGGTCCCGGGCTTTTCTTTTTAGAGAGGTTTTGTATGGTTGATGCTATTTCCAAACTTGATATGGGCCTGTTCAACATTTCCACTCGATTCTGGCTAAGTCTTGGAAGGTGACATGCTTCTAAGTATCAGTCAATTTCCAAAAAATTGGCAATTTCTTTCTTAATCTCATCTCTGACCCAGCTGTCATTCAACATAAGGTTATTTAACTTCCATGTTTTTGTATGAGTTTGCAGATTCCTGTTGTTACTCAGCTCAAGTTTTATTCCATGGTGGTCTGAGAAGATGCATGGAATAATTTCTATTCCTTTAAATTTACTGAGGTTAGACTTGTGACCTAAGATGTGATCAATTTTGGAGTAAGTTCTGTGGGGTGATGAGAAGTATGTGTATTCAGTTTTGTTGGGATGAAATTTTCTGTAGATGTCTGCTAAATCCAAATGTTGAATGGTTAGGTTTAAATCTAAGATTTCTTTGCTCAGCTTCTTGTTGGAGGATCAATCCAACACTGCCAGTGGGGTGTTGAAATCTCCGACTATTATGGAGCTGGAGGAAATCAAGTTGCTCATGTCTGTTAGAGTTTCTCTTATAAATTGAGGTGCATTCTGGTTGGATGCATAGATATTAATGATTGAAATCTCATCATATTGAGTATTACCCTTAACAAATATGTAGTGACCATTCTTGTCCTTCTTTACTTTTGTTGGTTTAAAGCCTATTGTATCTGCAAATAAGATTGCAACACCTGCTCTTTTCTGATTACCATTTGCCTGAAATATGGATGACCATCCTTTCACCCTGAATCTGTATTTGTCTTTTAAGTTAAGATGTGACTCTTGTATGCAGCAATTATCAGGCCTGAGTTTTTGTATCCAGTCAGCTAGCCTATGCCTCTTTAGAGGACAGTTTAAGCCATTCACGTTAATGGAGAGTATGGATAAGTCTGGTGAAGTTTTGGGTATTGAGTTTTTCAAAAGTCCAGTGTGCATTTTGAATCCATTCACCAGTGTGGAAGTTGGAGTTTGATCCGAAGTTTCTGAGTGAGTTTACTTTTGTGGTGTAGAATTGGGTTGGTCTTTATGGAGGATAGGTCTGAGAATATCCTGAAGAGCTGGTTTGGTTATGGCAAATTTCTTCAACATATGAATGTCATTAAAGTATTTAATTTCTCCATCATAGATGAAACTCAGTTTAGCTGGATACAAGATCCGGGGTTGGAAGTTATTTTGCTTTAGGAGATTGAAAGTCGATGACCACCCTCTTTTGGCTTGAAAAGTTTCAGCAGAGAGGTCTGCAGTCATTCTAATATTCTTGCCTTTGTACATAATAACTTTCTTTCTCCTGGCAGCTTTGAGAACTTTCTCCTTCATATTAACTTTAGTGAAGCTAATTATGATATGCCTGGGGGATGTCTTATTCAGATTGAGTCATGCTGGGGTTCTAAAGCTGTCTGCTATCTGTATTTCAGAATCTCTAGGCATGTCTGGAAAGTTCTCTTTCGTAATTTCATTTAGAAGGGCCTCTGTGCCCAGCGAGGCCACTTCATCGGTTTCAGGAATTCCAATGATTCGGATATTGACCTTCTTCGAATTATCCCAGAGCTCTCTGAGAGAATGATCTGTTTTTGCTCTCCATTTCTCTTCCTCTTTGAGAATTTGAGAGCGTTCATAGGCTTTATCTTCAGTGTCAGAAATCCTTTCTTCTGCTTGCTCCATTCTGTTGCTGAGGGATTCTACTGTATTTTTAAGATCTTTGAGGGCTGCAAATTCTTGCTTCAGTGTGTCTAAGTCTTTGGTAGTTTTGTCTTTAAATTCATTAAATTCTTGAGACGGCTTTTGAATTTCTCCTCGAATTCCTAGTTCCATTTTGTTAATCTTGTTTGCCATCCAAATTCTGAATTCGATTTCTGACATCTCAGCCAGTTGTTTATGAATGGGATCTTCAATTTCATCGGCCATACCTTTCCTTTGGGGGGTTGATCTATTCTGGTTATTCATGTTACCAGTGTTTTTCCGCTGATTCCGCCCCATGATTGTTTTACTCCCTTTGATTTCTCCCCTGGTGCTTTGTCAAGGACCCGTACAGTGCTGTGGCCTGAGAAACTGGGGCCCTGTTTGGTGTAGAGGGGCTAAGTGATTCTGTCTTGTTTTCAGCTGGTTTCTATTTGACCCAAGTGAAACAGTTACTCTGGGTGGAAGTCTCAGCTGTGGAGAAATACCAGCAATTAAGTCACCCCACCCACCACAGGCAACAAATGGAAAAGGAAAATCAAACCTTCCTACAATCACACACCCAGGGCACCACCTGGATAGTCCCCAGGTGATTGGCTCAGTTCAAAAGGTCCAAATCAATTGTCTCAGTCAGCAGCTGTGTCGGGTGGGAGAGTTCAGGAGATCTCTGGGAACTGGATCACAGGGGTCTGGTGACTGCTGTACTATGGCTTGCTCAAGTGCTGCGTGGGGTCAGGAGGAGCCACCCAGTAAATAGATCAGTCTGGGAAGGTTGATGCCTCCTTCCCCACCTTGCAGCTCTGTCACACCCAGTCGCTGCTAGCCCCACAGGGCTGTTACCTAGTCAGTTGTCTGCAGTAAGCAGATACTCCAGAGGTTTGCACCTGCCTATGTCACAGGGTGGTCTGTGTCTGCTCATCTAGGCCGCTGCTCTCTGTCTTTATCCAGCAGGGGGTGGTGTGGCCTGTCGACCTCGGGCACTTGATGGAGGCTGGAGGTGTTCACTCTGTTCCAGTCCCACCCTTAGTTTATGTTACTGGGTGAACGGAACAACCCTGTGGGGTTGTTTCTGACCTTGCTGGATTCCTCAGCAGAGGAGAGGCTGATTTGAGTTCCCAGAACCTGTGCTTCAGGCGCTGTCTTTACTCCTGTGGGTTTTTATTCCCAGCATGATTAGTTGTCAGCTGTAGCCTCTTGGCCTCCTTTGTTTATAAGCTGGTGATCCCCTGAGGGCCAGGTGCATCTTAGGCTCAGTAGAGTGGTCTTCTGGATCAGCCCCACCCTGGGACTTTCTTGGCTCTGTGGGTGTGTTTTCTAGTTCCCGTGTTCCACGTCAGTACTGCCTCAGGCAAACCCTTTACTCACGGGGCCTGTGTTTCAGTCCCAGGTCTGTTCCGTGGTGGTTGCCATCTGAGAAGATGCTCGGCCTCATCTGGTTGCCCAGGGAGATAGGAGGAGAGTCTATGGGATATCTGGGAGTCGGCCTTGTTATTGTTGCAGACGGCTGTTGCTCTGCACCTTGGGGCACCACTGCTCCAGTGTGATTCCCTCTCAGCCGGCTGTCGTCTTCTCACTCCTGAGCTGTAGAATCAGCACTGGCGAGCTGCAGTCCAGGTCCTGTCTACACCTCTTGAGAGTTCATCGAAGAATCTGGACTCCTGGGGGGGCAGGTCTTCAGATCACTGAGCGTGGAGGGGAGTGCTGGGAGCTCAGAGTTGCAGGTCGTAACACCAAGCTCATTGAGACCAAATGAACAAATAAACAGATACAAAGGTTATCAGGCACATGGGCCCATAGATACAGAAACAGACAGAAACACATAGACATACAGACAACACCCACGACAACAGCAATATAAAAACAACTGCAATAAAAATAGTGATAATTGTAAAATAATTGAAAGAAAGAAAGAAAAAAAAGAGGGAAAAAAGTGGTGTTAGTAGAAATGTTAAAAGAGAAGAAAGAAGAAATTAAAATTAGAAAACATAGAAATAAAAAATATATCTATATAAAAAGTAATAATAAAAAATTATCGAAAGCTCCTCCAAGAAAATGGTGAGGAAAAAATAGGACAAAACAAAACAAACCCCCCCCCAAAAAAAACAACAAAAAAGAAAAAACGCACCAACTACAAAAATATTTTTGTGTGTAGAAATATACCTAAATACATCTATATGTCTGCTGTAGGGATCAACTTTCGTAGGAATATATTCATATTGCAATATACTTTCTGGACACCAGATGGCGCTGTGAGTGGTTCCAAGGTTTATACTTGATTTTCAGTTTATGTTGTTACCATGGTAACCACCTTCCATGGCCGATTGCCATTTTGGAATTTCTGTAAAAGTTTGTTGCCCAAGAATTGTGTAACCTCAGCTGTTCCCTTCCAGACAGCACTTGCGACTGACCTTCCCACTCAGTGCAAGTGTGCACGCCTCTTAAGTCTTTCTACTCTGCTCCCAGATTCTCCTGCAAACTGGTGACTGCAATCGGCTGTGGGGAGAGTGGTGCTGGGTTTGCAGGGTTGCTGGCGGGCTTGTGGCTCCAGCTGGCTGTAGCTGGCTCCTGCGGCTTTAGCAGCTTCAGTGGGGGTAGCTGGGACGGCGCCGGGTTGGGGGCAGATTCAGCTGGTTCCCGTGGTTGGAGCCTTGGGGACCTTATTCTGAGTTTTATGGTTGAGAGTTTTCTGTTTAGATCGGCACCCGCCAGATCGCCCCTCAGCTTGAATCGCCAACCCCCTCCAACACCTGGGGGAAAGGTGCCCACCCTTTTGGGTAGTTCAAAATGTGTGTTTCCCGGGCAGGATCCCTTCCCTTCAATTGTCTAACAGTTTGCCTAGCTCCCCGTGGTTTTGAGTGGCTCTCCTTTCGGATGCCTCCCTCAGTTCAGGAATAAATATTTGTCAATTGGATTTTGTCAGCATTTACAAGCTGCTGACCTCGGTAGGGGAGGGGCCTGCTGGCCAGCATGGCCAAGCAGGGAAGAATCTCTACAACAGAGTCTGTGGTTTTAAGTTACCGCTCATATATAGCAATTCGCCAGTTCGCTGAGCGTCTCCAGTTGTCTGTCTGCTGCAATAATCCACACACGGGGAAGGTCCAGACCCCCTTTCCTCTCACCTGATGGCTGGGAGAGGTGGGCTACACGTCTGTCCTGTCCGCCATCATGCTCTGCCCCTGAAAGTAATTTTAAAGTGTGGTAGAAATGAACTGAGTTCAGCTTCATTTTGGGAAAGGATAAGTCATTAAAAGTAGATTTCATAAAGAGATAGGGCTAAATCTCTCTTGACTAAAGAAAATATCATTTTTAAAGTGCCTGGGGATAAGGTGTGTGGCAGTTCAGTAGGTTTAATGTTCTCACTTTGCATGCCACCTGGTACTGATTGCGAGCTGGTGTGCGTGAAGTCATTTAAGAAAAGGTGGGTTGGGTGGCGCCTGTGGCTCAGTGAGTAGGGCGCCGGTCCCATATGCCGAGGATGGCGGGTTCAAACCCAGTCCCGGCCAAACTGCAACAAAAAAATAGCCGGGCCTTGTGGCAGGTGCCTGTAGTCCCAGCTACTCGGGAGGCTGAGGCAGGAGAATCGTGTAAGCCCAAGAGTTAGAGATTGCTGTGAGCCGTGTGACGCCACGGCACTCTACCGGAGGGTGGTACAGTGAGACTCTGTCTCTACAAAAAAAAAAAAAAAAAAAAAGAAAAGGTGGATAACAAATGGATTAATAAATTGTGGTACATGTATACCATGGAATATTATGCAGCCTTAAAGAAAGATGGAGACTTTACCTCCTTCATGTTTACATGGATGGAGCTGGAACATATTCTTCTTAGCAAAGTATCTCAAGAATGGAAGAAAAAGTATCCAATGTACTCAGCCCTACTATGAAGCTAATTTATAGCTTTCATATGAAGGCTACAACCCAACTATAGCACAAGAATATGGGGAAAGGGCCAAGGGAGGGGAGGTTGGGGTGGAGGGAAAGTAACTGGTGGGGCCACACCTACGGTGCATCTTAGAATGGGTACAGGCAAAACTTACTAAATGCAGAATTCAAATGTCTTCATACAATAACCAAGAAAATGCCGTGAAGGCTATGTTGAACAGTTTGATGAAAATATTTCAGATTGTATATGAAACCAGCATATTGTACCCCTTGACTGCACTAATGTACACAGCTATGATTTAATAAAAAAAGAAATAAAAGGTGGGTAGCGTATTAGTGCCAAGCATTTTGCAGAGTATACTGGAGAGAAGAAACCTTCCAAGGAATCCTGTTGCAATATGAGCACTTTATGAGGACCCTCAGCAATTACTGGTATAGAGGGGGAGAGTTTATTTTATATATAAAATATATATGTATATGTATATATGTATATGTATAAAAATATATATGTATATGTAGTAGACAATACAGGGCAACACGAAGCCAAGGCAGAGACAAAAATGTGTTCACACATAGATGAGCCTCACAAAACTTGGACTGTTCAAAATGAGGATTTCAAACTGATCCAAACTAGAAGCTAATCTATAAGCATTTGCAAAGCCTGAAGGAATCAATTGTTGGCACTTGACTCTGAAGGCTATGTTAACTAGTTTGATGAAAATATTTCAAATTGTATATAAAACCAGTGCATTGTACCCCATGATTGTATTAATGTACACAGCTATGATTTAATAAAAAAAAAAGTTGGCACTTGAACATGAAAACTTTGATATTTGCTATGTTTTGGTTTAGTTAAGTTAATGTACAATGTGTAGTTCATTCTTATTCCATTCCTTTTAATTTCTTCATAGAGTTCAAGGTTAAAGCAATGTTATGGATACATACTTGTGAATTGGGTTTTAGTAACCCTGGGGTCCAGCTAAGTAGTACCACGCAAAAGGATGTTGCCTTGCCTAAGTGTGCATTCCCAGAGGAGGGTTAGCACGAAAACTGGCCATTATCTTTACTCAGGAATTTGCACTCTTTCTTAGTTCCACTTTTTCCTGAATTCCTCATCATGGTTTGTCTATCTCAGTGCTAATAAATTATCAAGCTCTCAAGTAGCCAAACATAATCTTAGAATAAAGTTTCTAAAAACAAAAAAGCAAAAGTAATCTGTAGCAAAAATACCCGAAACCTCAAGGTGCCATCAGCGTGGTATGGTGGAAAGGGCATTGAACTAACACTCCTAGTCCTTGTGGTGCTCTGTTAGATGGTGGACCCTTGGCAAGCCTTTTAGTACATCTGGGGATCGGTTTTCTCATCCATAAAAGAATGAGTTGAATGAGATGGCTGCTCCTGTCTATCTGGTTGTAACATTATAGGAATTTGACATATCTGTTTCTGAAGTAGGGAATTCCCTATATATGTACATAAATCATTCTATCAGTCTGGTTGATTTGGGCAGGAAAGAATACTGGATAGGTTATAGAATCAGTAGAAGGAACTGAAAGCTTGGAAACCAGGTTGGGGGCCATCTAGCCAGAATAAAGCACCTCAGGTGGTGCTACAGGATGGGCCTGGTGAGGAAACTGCTGAAGAAAGCTGCTTCTGTCATCTGTGAACTAGATTTGCAATTTGGCAACTGCCACTCTGGCCCGAGGTGTGAGCCCTCCTTTACTTAACCCCTGCCCCCTGGGTATCATCCACAGTTCCTGCACCTTTGCACACTTCCTCCTGAGGAATTTAAAGTCTTGGGCTGCAGCATCTGGTAACTGAGGCCCCAGGAACAAGCCTGTATCCTGTCCTAGCAGTGAGTTTCTGACATTTTCAGCAACTCTGTGCGGTCTCACACCTGGATTGTTTCACACTTGGTTTGTAAACATGGAGAATTCCCCAAATGCAAACAAAGCTTCTGAAAATGACAACTTTGCACTACATCCTTTGTATCCAGTTTAGTAGACAAATATTCTATGATGTGGAATTTCTCTAAGTGCTATGCTTAAATCCAGCCTTTCCTGGAGTGAAGCTCTCACAGATGGCTACACGTCTTTCTTGAGCTTGCCTTCCCATTCCCGGGTAATTAAAGCCATTTCTTGATCACTTTCAGCTCCTACCAAAGCAATCTCCTCCTCCCTCCTTCTCCCTTCTGTCTCTCCTTCCCCAGCACCTCCCCTTTTCCCCCCATCTCCCTCCTTGCCTGTCAACCTTCTTCCTCTCTTCCTTATTCTTTGGAATGAACAAGTCAGAAAGTTATTTCTCTTTTGCCAACTACCAACTGACTTGTGGCATTTAAGGCTTAATTTTAAAAATGTTATTTTTAGATGATAGGCTTAAGAGTGTACTCAGGTATCTACCAGGACTTAAGAAAATTTTTATTGCTGCTTTTATTACAAGAACAAGTTGGAGAAGATTTGGAGGTGGAGATGAAGTGTTAAGTAAAAGTATTTAAATTGCCCAGATACAGCCTGAGTGGGGTGGAATATGGGAATGACATGGGGACCAGGAGGTACATTTGGGTAGCCCCTTGGGGAGGGAGGTTCTCTGAAAAAGAGGATATTGATCTAATCCTGTTCCATAAGACAGAGCATATTGTTGTATTTTCCAGTAGTTTGTTGAGAAGACAACACTCCAGTCTGCTGTTGAGGCCCTCAATTCACAGAATCCATGAGAAGCTAGTGTTAGGCTTTGTGTGAAAAATTGCAGTGTTTCTATAAAAAATGAAGCTTTCTAGTTCAAATTGGAAAACACTACAAACATGCTGTAAAACAAAACATAAGGACCCCACTCTAAGCTTGAAGAACAATAATAAGTGAAAATGACTGCTAATGGCATATTGTCAGTGATATAATATAGCTGCCCTTTGGATGTCAGAACTGGACCTTTTCTGAATTTATTATAAGACTCAGGGGAAAAATGCATGTTCGTTACTATTGCTTAGAGCATCTGGTAAGGTAACCTCTAATTCTGCTTAAATGGAAATTGACAAAGCAGGTACATGTTATCCTGGTTCTTGTGAATTGGTCCTCAGGGATGGCTCTTCTGATTCAGCATTCTTGAATTATGTGCCATTCTCAGAACAAGGCTTACACTCAATGGTTCAATCTGTGTAAATAAATCTAAGCCATATGAATCTGACACAAATTGCTTTATTCAATGAATTGAATGATTGCAAGTGACTGGCATGGTCTGCAGTGCTTTACATAGTGACTTCATAGATCTAAATTCCCTGCCTGTGCAAGGAGGTAAGTTAGTGGTCATCCGAGGTCCAGATTACATTTTGAATAGAAAATACTAAATAGTAACATGTAGATCTTAGAAGATGAAGACTAAGGCTGGAATAAATTATTTCATTTAGTTCAGTAGCTATATAGGTATATTTTAGTATCCCAGGGAAGAAAGGTTGGTTATTTTTATAGGAAATGTTTCAGATGTACAACAGACTCTGTTATAAAAATTGTTTCCTTTTTTTCCATCAGCCAAGATCCCAGGAAGACTTTATAAAAACAGACTAAATTATTTACTTCTTTGTCATATTTCCTTCATCTACTGTCTTTTCTGTATGACACTGAAGGGATAACCTTGAGGTGGACCTAGTGTTTTTACTGAGATTGCTAATAGCAATCCAGTTGTGTTCAAGAGCTGGACATTAAAGTTAGGATGGAGCCAAATCCCAGAACATCTTTCTAACCTCTGGTGAGTCCCAGGTACTTGGGAAAGTCTCTGTTATTGTATAAGCTCTAGAAGAATATCCCAGTTGCCAATGGCAAAAGTAGTTGGATGAATTGGGAGATGAAGAGGAAAGAAGGAAGGAAGGAAAATTGCTTTATGTAAATAACATAATGAACAAAGGGACAATGAGATAAAAGCAAGTGGCAGTGGTTGAGTAGAGCTCCTGCAGGCTCAGGTGCGATGCCACTAGCAATCTCACCTACAGAAAGCTCAGGGACATGCAGGGCATTAGCATTTGTTTGGAAAAAGAAGTTGAGGTAGGGCATGGATCCGTCAGAACATTCCTGGCGGTGGCTTTTTGTGCAATTGAGGGTTCATACCCTGTATTGACCTATTTCTGCTGCTTCTGCAACTATTAACATGATCACCAACTTCCTTGTGGAGCAGAATCATGCCAGGTAGCATGCTAAAGCATTAATGTGTATTTTATCATTTAGCAGTTCTGAAGAATGTTCAAGATGTGTGGAATATTAAAAGTTGAATAGCTGGGGGTGTTGGCAGGAGACCCACATCCACCAAGGGAAGCTTGTAACTTCCTTTGTGAGATGGTAGTAATAAGACTTAGTTCCTGGTGGTTGTTAGGGGTAAATAGCTCTCGCGCACAGATTAGCACCATGTCAGGCTTATGGCGCTCTGCTGTTGTTTGTTTCTTGTTTCTAGTTATACTAGTGTCCTTATCCATAAAAATTAAATTTAAAAGTTCCATATAGTTGGAATATTTTATTAATGTAATCTTTGGCGTTATCCTGCATTGTGTAATTTTGGAATTCTTGGACACGGAAGTTGCATTTGATTTGTGACAGCCTTGTTATAGTGCCTAATGTAATACCTTGCACAAGGCAGGTACTCAAGATATTTAGTGAATTATGGTGAGAATACCAAGACACAATTCGATGGGAAAGAAATCTTATTATTATTTTTTTTTTTTAGAGACAGAGTCTCACTTTATTGCCCCCAGTAGAGTGCTGTGGCATCACAGCTCACAGCAACCTCCAACTCCTGGGCTTAGGTGATTCTCTTGCCTCAGCCTCCCAAGTAGCTGGGACTACAGGTGCCCACCACAACACCTGGCTATTTTTTGTTGCAGTTAGGCTGGGGCCTGGTTTGAACCACCACCCTTGGTATATGGGGCTGGCACCCTATTCACTGAGCCACAGGTGCTGTCTGAGAAATCTTTTCAGATTGGAAACATGTAATGAAGCAAAGTATTATAGGCATTTCTAACATTATGAATGGCATATTTTGAAGCCATAGTTTCTTGGGAAACTCTGAGTCTAGGAAAAATAGAAAAAGGCTATGTTGCCTGGAGTTTTCTCAAGTGTGATAAAAAGTTTCTTTTCTGGAGCACAAAGGATAGATACGGTTTTTTGTTCAGAACATAAAGAGCTCCAGTGAGGGTGTGGGGACAAGAGTGGCAAAGAGTTCAATTGCCCAGAGCAAATAAATGCTCAACTTGGGTATCATCTGTGTAAGGTGGACCACAATGCACAGAGACTGCAGTGAGCAAGCTCTTCTTTTCCGCCTTAAAGTAACACTTAGAAATATTCTTTTTAACTAATTTGCAGCAGATTATTTTAAATCACCTTTTATATCTGGGTTTAGTATTCATGTATATTTTTCAAAGACTAAGATCTAATCTTACCAAATGGACAAAGATGTAATAGTGACAGATTTTTGTGTCTTTTTGCCTTTAATGCCTTTTATTTATTTATTTATTATTTTTTTTTTTCGCGATTTTGGGAGGAAGTCTTAATTCCCTCACTCCTCCATTCCAGGAGGCGACTGGAGGCTAAACTGTGGATAGACAAAGTTTAGAATCTCACAGACCACTTAATACATCTTGCTATAAAAATTGGCTATATTCTACCCAAGAAAAGGAGGAAAATTATAAATATAACAAAAACAATACTGTGGAGCTAGAGTCTGAGTTTGGATCCAGTTTCTGTACTTACTACATACATAGTATTGGCTGAATTACTTCATCTGTTAGCCTAATCAATAAAACAGGAAAAATAATATGAACTATCTCTTGGATTCTTGGAAGATTAAATAAATAAATATATGTAAAGCACCCAGAGGAGTCAGGACAGTAGTTCCACAAATTAGTGGCATTATTCCTGTGTGTGGAATAGTAAGTGTTGTTCCTGTGTGTTGCTAGTAAGTTTAGTTTTTAAATTTCTTTTTTTTTTTTGTAGAGACAGAATCTCACTTTATGGCCCTCGGTAGAGTGCCATGGCATCACACAGCTCACAGCAACCTCCAACTCCTGGGCTTAAGCGATTCTCTTGCCTTAGCCTCCCGAGTAGCTGGGACTACAGGCGCCCGCCACAATGCCCGGCTATTTTTTGGTTGCAGTTCAGCCAGGGCCGGGTTTGAACCTGCGCACCCTCGGTATATGGGGCCGGTGCCTTACTGACTGAGCCACAGGCACCGCCCTAGTTTTTAAATTTCTAATTTTCTAATGTTTCTCTTCATAATATCAGGAGATGGGTACCACAACTGAGGAATTTGAGTGTGTGTGCATGTGATTATGGTATGATTTTTTCTTTCAGGTGAGTGGGTTTTATTTCAGAAAGTTAAAGTCATTAACTTTGAAACATCCTTCAACTAATCCAATCTGAGGAAGAGCCAAACCATAAAGAATCATTTTATTCATTGAATGGGAAAATGTACAGTGGGTATGTATAATAAATGAACATATTACGAAGTGAGGATATAAAATTAAATGTGTGTAGGTGGATACAAAAGTTCATCCAAAAAATGTAATGACTTGGGAGTTCCAGAACTTTATAGACAATGTTTTGCATGTCGTTAAGTCTGGCATTGTGGTGTTTTTTCCTGCCGAGATTGTCTTAGATCTATTTATGCTCCTGTTTAAAATCCGAACAGTCCGAGTGCTGTTTCCATAGCCACAATAGAACACTAGCTGGAAAGAAGGAAAATGAGCAAGCTCTCATCAGTTTAGGAAAAGGCAATCTAGTCGATTTGTAGAATTTAGTTGTGATTGGGGTATAAAAACATTTCTCAAAGCGGTATTTTTTAAGTTCGCCTCATAGAGATAAATCAAGTGTATTTTCTACATTGCAATTGACTGTGTGTGAATATGTCAATTTACTATTCCATAATTTTTTGCTCATTTACAAAACACGTGCTTTTCTCTCGAAGATCTGCCTTTAGTTGATAACTGTCACTTATTGATGGTCAGGTGTGGGTGGGACGCTTGCCCTTGCTGAACCCCAATTTTGGCATCTACTAAAAGTTGAGAAAAAAATATCAACTGATTGCATTTGGGGGGGGCGAATTCAGTAGGATCATCACCTGGCGTATAATAGGATTCACTAGATAACGGTCCTTCTTACTGCTTTTTGCCCACACCTCCCCCACAGTCTTTCAGGCTTCCTTTCAATCCTACCTATTTTACATTTCAAAGTTGATAAAAACAAATTGTGTTCATTAAGAAATAAGTGAAAAGTGTCAGCAAATCTTAATTTTTAATTATCCATATCGTAGAAGGAGCTGTGAAAGTGTACAGAAGAGAAAGTTGCCTTTTGAGATTTTCATAACCCCTATCCTTTATATAGTCTTGAATATTTTTGACAACGGTGACCACTCAAAAGATAAAGGTGAGGTGAGAGCTCCTGTGCTTAAAAGATGGTTAGCAACAGATATTTATTACCCTTACATACATTTATATTTTGTATCAGTTTCTTGGTAACTATGAAATTTTAAAAAGGAACATTTACATTTGTTACAGATGTTTCATGGAAGCCATTATTAGTGGGAAGAAAAAATGATTTTGGAAGCAATTGAGTGAAGGTTTAATTTTTATTTCTAAAAGAAAATGTGCGCATGCAATGAAAGTAATAAAGGGAAGCTGAATTTCCCTTGAGGTATGCGAGGCTGAATAAAATCTGCTACATTATCCTTCAATCAGCCACTTAAAAATTTTAATTGTGTAGACTCTTAATCATGAGGAAAGTAACCTTTGCATGGGCTTTCCTTTGTGAGGGGAGTAGGGAGGGTTACTTCTTTTTTTTTTCCCCCCAGCTCCTTAGGAAGAATATTTTATTTCAGCATTCTTTGGCAGCTCCTGTGTTCTTCCAGGCTCCAAGCATTGACTTTCAGGTTGGTTAAACCGTATTGCATGGGAAAAAAGGGGATCAGTGAATAGGCCTTAAGCAAGTGGTACTTAAAACTGTAAAATGTTTCTCAACTAACCACGCTTCATGTCCCTTTAGTGTATACAGACAGGGCCCAGAATGCTAGCTGTTCGATAGGTTTGCTTGCTGAGTCTGGGCTAATGCTACACAGGCCTCATTCGTCCCACTCCCTTTTCAGAGTGACGCAGAATATGGAAATACACTGCAAATTGGTATGTAATGAATATCTGGTTTTCTTTTTACACATTCCATGGCAATCAAGAGAGCTGTGCAGCGTGATAACATTGGAAGATGATTTTATGACTCAAATTTTAACTTTCCACATATCTCGTGAGGGACGCTTTATTCAGTGGCGTTTCCTTGCATGACTCAGGTTAGCAACTATCTGAAGTGTTGCTCTAGGCCACTGGTAGCTTCCTACACCTCTGCAGGGTTCAATGTGGCACTGAGCTGCGGCTGTACCTTCAGTGCTTCTGCTGGTATCTCTTGGAGTCACTGAGTGCTGGCCACATTAGAGCAAGAGTACGTTTTTGGCCCTGAGTCCTCTAAAACCAAAGAGCAGTGGAAAGAGCATAGCAAAGGAAATGTTGTGTAAATGTTTGCTTATGTTTCAAAACAGTTTTGTTGAGATGTAAGACACACAAAATGCACTGCATGTATGGTGAGTGCACAGTTTCATGTTTTGATACATGATTATATCTGTGCAATCACCACTACAGTTAAGAAAATATGCTTGTCACTTTCAGAAATGTTCGTGCGCTTTGCAATCCTTTCATTCACAAGCAAACCCGATCTGTTCTTTGTCATTACGTATTAGTTGGCATTTCCTGGAAGCGTATATAAATGGCATCATACAGTCTCCCTTTCTTGTTTAGCTCCTTTCACATTGTATGTTTGAAATTCATCCATGGAGTTTGTAGCACTAATCATTTATAACACTTTATTGCTGAGTAGCATTCCAGGGCATGAGTATACCACAGCATGATGGTCTTTCTCTAGTTGGTGGACATTTGGATTATTTCCAGTTTTAACACAATCGCAAAAAGTGTTATAAACATTTGTATGCATGTCTTTGTATGCATTCATGTTTTCATGTGTCTTGGGTATACCTGGGAGGGGAATGGCTAGATTATTGAAATGTGTATAACTTTTAGTATATTCACAATGTTTTGGGACCACCATCACTAATTCCAAACCTTTTGTGTAAATCACTCTCTCCCCACCATGACCTCTTGTACCCATTAGCAGTTACTCCCCAATTTCCTCCTCCCTCCGGCCCCTGGAAGCCACTAATATGCTTTTTTCTCTGTAGAATTGGCTGCTTTGGACAGTTTATATAAATGGAACCACGTAGTATGTGGCCTTCTATGTCTGGCTTTTTTCACTTAGCATAATGTTTCCAAGGTTTACCCATGTTGTGGCACATATTAGTATCTTATTTTATGGCCTAATAATACTCCATTGTAAGCATATACTATATTTTATTCATTATTTGATGGACATTTGAGTGTACACTATTTTGTTATTATGAATAATGCTGCTATAGATATTCATCAATTCTTAGGTGTGGATACAATGGAATTGCAGGGTTATATAGTATTATGGTTTCAGTGGGGTTTGTTCCCACAAAAACCCATGTTGAAATTTGATCCCTATTGTTATGGTGTTGAGAGGTGAGGCCTTCTGGGGAGATGTTTGGATCATGGTGGTGGATTGGATTCCTCACGAATGGCTTGCTAGTGAGTTCTCACTATTATAGGAATAAATCAGTTCTTGAAAAAGCAGATTATTAAACAAAGCTTGTCTTCCTCATTTTTGCTCTCTCGCTTCCTCTCTCCACAGTGATCTCTTTGCACACTCTGGCTCTCATCCCATTTTCTGTCATGAGCAGCAGCAGCCTGAGGCTCACGCCAGATGTAGCTGTCCAGTCCTAGATTTTTCAGGTACTGGAATTGAGCCAGATCAGCCTCTTTTCTGTATGAATTGCCCAGTCTCACATGTTTCGTTACAGCAACACAGAATGGACATCTGAGGACTTTTTTGTTCATATATTTAACCCTTTCAGGAGCTGCCAAACTTTTACAAAGTGACTGCACCATTAGACATCATGACCAGCAGTGAGCGTTCCAGCTTTTCCGTGTCCCCACCAAGACTTGTTATTATGTCTTTTTTGCATATAGCCGTCCTACTTAGTGTAAAATGAAGACAGTGTGGTTTTGATTTGTTTCCCTAATGACTAATGATGTTGAGCATCTTTGGTTGTTCTCATTGGCCAATTTGTATATCTTTGACAAAATGGCTACTCAAATTCTTTGCCTATTTTTAAACTAGGCTATTGTTTTATTGAATTGAAAGATGAAAGAGGTTATATATTCTGAATACTAGACCTTTAGGTATGATTTTTAAGTATTTCCTCCCACTCTGGGGGTGATCTTTTCACTTTCTGGATTGTGACCTTTGAAACACAAATCTTTTCATATTGACAAAATCCAGTTTATCTTTTCTTGGCTTGTGCCTTGGGTATCATATCTAATGTTCAATTTTTAAGAAAAAATACAATTGTTTTCCAACGTATTTGTACCAGTTTACATTCAAATGTTCAGCGTAGGAGAATTTTAATTTCTCTTCATTTTTATGAATACTTGGTATGGTCAATCTTTAATTCTAGATATTCTAATAGATGCAGAGCTGTACCTCATTGTCTTATTGTGCTTTTATTTGGATTTTATTCTTGCATCTTAATAGTTATTTGAACTCTAAGGTATTGTCATGTGTCACTTACATTCAGCTGTCAGATTCATCTTTTTTTTCCCATTAAATTATAGCTGTGTATATTAATGTGATCATGGGGCACCATACACTGGTTTTATAAACCACTGACACATTTTCATCACACTGGTTAACATAGCCTTCCTGGCATTTTCTTAGTTACTGTGTTAAGACATTTATATTCTACATTTACTAAGTTTCACATATACTCTTGTAAGATGCACCGCGGGTGTAATCCCACCAATCACCCTCCCTCATCCCACCAATCACCCTCCCTCTGCCCACCTCCCCCCTCCCTCCACTCTCTCCGTCTACCTCCCCCCTCCCTCCCCTCCCTTTCCCCCGCTTCCCGCTATTCTTGGGTTATGACTGGGTTATAGCTTTCATGTGAAAGCCATAAATTAGTTTCATAGTAGGGCTGAGTACATTGGATACTTTTTCTTCCATTCTTGAGATACTTTTTGCTAAGAAGAATATGTTCCAGCTCCATCCATGTAAAAACATGAAAGAGGTAAAGTCTCCATCTTCCTTTAAGGCTATATAATATTCCATGGTGTACATATACTAAAATTTATTAATCCATTCATGGATTGATGGGCACTTGGGCTTTTTCCATGACTTAGCAATTATGAATTGGGCTGCAATAAACATTCTGGTACAAATATCTTTGTTACGATGTGATTTTTGGTCTTCTGGGTATATGCCTAGTAGAGGAATTATAGGATTGAACAGCAGGTCTATTTTTAGATCTCTAAGTGTTCTCCAAACATCTTTCCAAAAGGAATGTATTAATTTGCATTCCCACCAGCAGTGTAGAAGTGTTCCCTTTTCTCCACATCCACGCCAACATCTCTGGTCTTGGGGTTTTGTGATATGGGCTAATCTTACTAGAGTTAGATGATATCTCAAAGTAGTTTTGATTTGCATTTCTCTGATGATTAAAGATGATGAGCATTTTTTTATATGTCTATAGGTTGTGTGCCTGTCGTCTTCAGAGAAGTTTCTCTTCAAGTCCCTTGCCCAGCCTGGGATCACTTGTCCTTTTCTTGCTTAAACGTTTGAGTTCTCTGTGGATTCTAGTTATTAAACCTTTGTCGGAGACATAACCTGCAAATATATTCTCCCTACTGTGTTCTTTGCTCTGCAGAAGATTTTTAGTTTGATCAGGTCCAAGTAGTGTATTTTTGAAGCTGCTTCAATTGCCCGGGGGGTCCTCCACATAAAATACTCACCCAGACCGATTTCTTCAAGGGTTTTCCCTGCACTCTCTTCTAGTATTTTTATAGTTTCATGTCTTAAGTTTAAATCTTTAATCCAGTGAGAGTCTATCTTAGTTAATGGTGAAAGGTGTAGGTTGAGTTTCAGTCTTCTACAGGTTGCCAGCCAGTTTACCCAGCACCATTTGTTAAATAGGGAATCTTTTCCCCACTGAATGTTTTTAATTGGCTTGTCAAAGATCAAATAATGGTAAGTAGCTGGATTTATCTCTTGGTTCTCTATTCTGTTCCAGACATCTACTTCTCTGTTTTTGTTCCAGTACCATGTGTTTTGATCACTATTTCAATTTATAGTATAGCTTGAGTTCTGGTAGCGTGATTCCTCCTGCTGTGTTTTTATTGCTGAGTAATGTCTTGGCTATTTGAGTTTTTTTCTGATTCCATATAAAATGAAGTATTTTTTCAAGATCTTTAAAGTATGACAGTAGAGCTTTAATAGGGATTGCATTAAAATTGTATATTGCTTTGGGTAGTATGGACATTTTAACAATGTTAAAGCAACAAATAAATATTAGCAAATTGAATCCAACAATATAGTAGCGCAATACAGAACACTTCTGTTTCCATCCAAGATGGTGTAACAGAGACTGGATTTACCCTACTACCTAATATTGACTAAAATATGAAGAAAAAGGTTTTTTTTTTTTTTTTTTGAGACAATCTCACTGTCACCCTCGGTAGAATGCTGTGCTATCCCAGCTCACAACAACCTCAAACTCTTGGGCTTAAGTGATTCTCTTGCCTCACCCTCCCAAGTAGCTTGGAATACAGGTGCTATTTTCTGATTGCAGTTGTCATTGTTTAGCAGAGCTTGGCTCGAACCTGCCAGCCTCAGTGTATGTGGCCAGTGCCCTACTCACTGAGCTATGGGTGCCAAGCCAACAAACAGAATTTGTGAACAAAATGTATGAAACAGTGTTCAGACTTTGGATGATGGGCAGTATACTGATAAGACAGTGATGCTAAGAAAGGGAAATGATCTGGGATCCCTACAATTGCTGCAGCCTCCCATGTGGAGGAAATTTCTAGTTATAGCACAGGGACAGGAGCTCCAGGCTACACCTGGCAGTAACCCTGAATTAAACAGGCACATTTGAGAATTTGGGCATGATAAGGGGCAGCTAGAGTTCACAGGACAGATTACCAGATGGCAGGACTGTAAAAGGGAAAGTTCCAGAGGTCTGTTTAAAACAAACAAACAAAAAATCCTTTTAAGTTTTCACAAGAGCTCTGATAAATGCATATGTGTGAGGTAAAAAAAAAAACATTTCTGGAGCTCACATAAGGCTGTAAATATTTGATGTTTCCAACAGCCACAGTGGAGAGATGTTATACTGAGCATTGGGAAGCATACTCAGGAAGGGTAATGCCAAACTAGGCTTTAAACTGATGCTTCTTCCTGCTTAAAAAAACTTAAAAACAAGGCAAGAAAGTATTAAATTACATCCTAAAAACAATTCAAAAACACCTGAAGAGATACGGAAAAATATCGAGACCCAACAATGTAAAATTCAGGGTCTGATATCTAAATGAAAATTGGCAGGCAAAGAACCAGGAAAATATTACCCGTATTTAAAAGAAGCCAACTCAGACTTGATACAAATTTTAGAAGTAGTAAACAAGACATTAAAACAGCATAACAGTAGGCTCTATTTTCTTATGTAGAGGAGGAAATTTTAGATGTGCATTTTAGATGAGGAAAACATGTGCGTGATAGAGAAGAAATATATTAAAAAACCGAAAGAAACTTCCAGAGATAAAAATTGCATGTCTAAGATAAAAAGTACACTGGATAGGATAAACACGAACTTGACACTGAAAAAGAAAAGACTAGTAAACTTGAAGACTTGGTGATGGAAAACTCTTCATACAGAAACAGAAGAAATAATAAAAACTGAACAGAGTATCAGTTGAATTGTAGGACAACTGCAAGTGGCTCAGTAAATGTATAATTGGAGTCTCAGAACAAAGAATATGCGTGTTTAAAGAAGTAATAACCAAAGATTTTTTTCATACTTCAAACAACTCCTAGATCCAAGAGAGTCAACTAACTACAAACATGGGGAACATGAAGAAAATTATACCAGCACACCATAATAAAAATGCTCTAACATGCAAATAAAGAAATTATTAAATGCAGCTGAATGAAGTTGGCTTCAATGGAAGAAGACACTTAAGGGCAGTTGGTTTGTATTTATTTATTTTTTTATTTAACATTTGGTTTGTTCATGTAGCTTAGAGGAGGGCAGGACACAGTAGGAAAGTTAAGTGCAATTGGAAATTATGTACAGAAGAAAGTTTGTATTTTTTAAACAACATTCTTCTACATTTCCTTAGAGGAAATGTTTAAAAAATTATGATACTTGAATACTTGATAATTTTAATTATATTATGGAGAAATCACAGATGATTAAATGATGTACCTTCTGTGCCTTTTAATTATTCCAGTCTGGGAAGACCCTAAGAGATCTTCCTTGACATGGTATGTCTTTCCACGTCTTTGTTTCTGAACACTTGGGAGACAGTAATTAAACTTGTTGAAGGCTCTATTCAATAAGACCTGAGGCCTTGTTAAAATCCTACTCAACAAAGCAGAATAGGCAGCCACTACCTTTATCTTCATGTTAGCTTATGTGGTAAAATCCATTTGTCCTTTTGTCCCAATTTTAGGGTCTATAGTTTTATCAAAATACACCCTCTTTTTGTGGGAGTTAATGGAATTGTGGACTTATTTGCTCAACAATCATGTGGTAATTACTTTCTATATGCCAGGCTCATATAAACATTTGGGGAGAGAAATGGGTAGAATTCATTGCCAGCTTCCAAGCGTCACATTCATCCATCGGAGCTGTGTACAATGTGTCTGAGGGCTGGCTCGTTGATGGACTCCTGACTATGTTCTGATGGACACTGCTGTGATGACATAATTTACTCATACAAATGTTGATATGGGGTAACTAGAAAGTGCTGGTTACTAGGCACAGCAAACCACTTTCCATCATTTCTTAGAGAAGGGAACTTTTCTTTTATGGACAGTTTGAATCCCATATTTGTAAAATGTATTGAGTGAAACCAAACTGATAATCAACTATTTATTATCTTGCTACTTTTCCTGCCTGACCATCCCTTCACTTCCTACCTCCTCTGACCGACAGGTGCACATGTCAGTTATCTATGTCTCCTCCTGGCCTGTTTCCTCTTTTCATAAAATAGGGAAATTGTGATTATGCCTATTTCACAAGATAGCTGGGAGTGTGTAGAAAAGTAACTAGTTTAATAAACTCATCTTTACAACATTATTATTACTTGTAACATTTGCTTTGACTTCTCTCCATATATACTCGGCTTCTACCTCCCATGACAAGTAGACCTTCTCAAAGCAGGGGACACACTGTAGCTGAAATGTGTGATTTAAAACATCATTATTGGGTGGCAAGTATGCTAAAAGCCCCGACTTCACCACTATGCAATTCGTCCTTGTGTTAAAAAAACCACTTGTACTCCCTAAATCTATTGAAATTAAAAAAAAAAAAATTAGAGCCCGTGAACACAGTCATGTTGAACAGGGATATTATCTTAAATCTGGGTGAGAGATTATTGGCAAAATAGCTCCCATAGCTTGAATTCAGCAATTAATTTCATCAGCCATAAAAAATGTTAGAATTATTCAGTACTTGGTGTCAACAAAAATGAAGCAATTGTTAATAAATGGAGGGAGAACGTCAACCACGTTGCCAAGGGAGGCCCAGCTGTGTGTGCACCCGCAGCCTTGGCAAGGAGCTTGTGCGATGGTTTGGAATGATGTGCCATTTTCCCTTAGTGTTTCCACAGCTGGCAGGTTTGCTTCGCTGACAGGCAGTAATCTAATGTGGTATCCTGTTTATTCCATTTTTCTCTTCTCATACAACCCCAGCTTCCTTTTGGTTCAGCATTTTGGCGTTTGTAATCAGAATATCACATTCCACTTTTTTGGTCTTGGCATAATCAAGATCGTGAATGTGCACAGTTTGACTATTGTGCATTTGTCTCTCTGATCATTATTTCACTCGACAAGCCTGAGCCCCAGTGGTCCATAGACAACATCGGACTCTTGAATAGATGTCAGGATAACTGATAATTCAGTTGGTTGCCTGGATGCATGGCAGCATTCACAAGCACCATGAGCTCATTTGGAAGGGGTGGTATATGCAAACTTCCCAGTGTGTTCTTGGCATCCAGACTTCATCAAGTCCTGAGAAGGAAAAAATAGTTTGAAGAAATGCCCAGTGGGCTCTTCTCATTAAAAAGCTTCTCCCTTGACATACTAACTTTTTTGTTTAATCTGTCTTCCTTCCTAGAGAGTATACTGTATAAAGGCAGTGATTCTGGTGCTTTCATTCACTGCTGCATCCCTAGTCCCTGTAAGACATTAATATTCGTTGAATGAATGAATTCCTTTGGTAAAATTTAAATGTGAGCATTGTTAGCACTTACACATATCAACTAACTCAAAAGACTGGTTCCTTATCTTGGTGGAGCATATAATTGGAGAGACACAACGGTGAATAAAAAATGATTACAGATTGGGATTATAGATTGGTTACCTGTTATACTGCTATAAAGGGCTATATGGTTAAATGATGAAAGATTGGCTAGAGGGAATGGACAAAGTCACTCAGGAGATCTAAATGATAATACACTAATCACAAAAAAAGCTAGTGGCAGGCATTCCAGAAAATACAAAGGGCTTCATATGTTGAAAGAATAGAAAGGAAATTTGTGTGGCTGGAATGCAGTGAATGAATAGGAGAAAGCGATGACTTTGGAGAAGTATAGAGGAACCACTTTATGAGACTGTGTAGACTATGGTAAGATAAAATGCAACAGGAAACCATGGGAAGATGTTAAGCAGCAAGAAAGTGTCATCTTATTAATAGCTTAAAGCTACCTAGCAGTTGTAATGAAATATTATGGAGAGGAAGCAGTGGAATCACAATTTCAGGAGTCCGTGAGACAAAGTGACTTGACTAAGGTAGTGGCATTGGAGATGGAGAGAAATCGATTTGAAATATATTGGAGAGAAGTCCTGAGTCAATGTGTGATGAATTCATTGTATGGAAAAGGGTGAATAAAAGTTGAATAAAGAATGATTTCTAAGTTTCTGTAAATACCCTTGGGTAAATGGTAGGATCATTCAATGGCTAAATGGTAGTATGATTTACTGAGATGGGGATGACATGAGGAAGGTATATTAGTCTGAGAAACAGAACCTTATTTTATAAAGAATTGGCTCACATGACCACGGAGGCTAAGAAGTCTTTTTTTTTTTTTTTTCATTGTTGGGGATTCATTGAGGGTACAATAAGCTGGGTTACATTGATTGCAATTGTTAGGCAAAATCCCTCTTGCAATCATGTCTTGCCCCCATAAAGTGTGACACACACCAAGGCCTCACCCCCTTCCTCCGTCCCTCTTTCTGCTTTTCCTCCCCCCCATAACCTTAATTATCATTAATTGTCCTCATATCAAAATTGAGTAGATAGGATTCATGCTTCTCCATTCTTGTGATGCTTTACTAAGAATAATGTCTTCCACTTCCATCCAGGTTAATACGAAGGATGTAAAGTCTCCATTTTTTTTTTAATAGCTGAATAGTATTCCATGGTATACATACACCACAGTTTGTTAATCCATTCCTGGGTCGGTGGGCATTTAGGCTGTTTCCACATTTTGGCGATTGTAAATTGAGCTGCAATAAATGGTCTAGTACAAGTGTCCTTATGATAAAAGGATTTTTTTCCTTCTGGGTAGATGCCCAGTAATGGGATTGAAGGATCAAATGGGAGGTCTAGGTTGAGTGCTTTGAGGTTTCTCCATACTTCCTTCCAGAAAGGTTGTACTAGTTTGCAGTCCCACCAGCAGTGTAAAAGTGTTCCCTTCTCTCCACATCCACGCCAGCATCTGCAGTTTTGAGATTTTGTGATGTGGGCCATTCTCACTGGGGTTAGATGATATCTCAGGGTTGTTTTGATTTGCATTTCTCTAATATACAGAGATGATGAACATTTTTTCATGTGTTTGTTAGCCATTCGTCTGTCATCTTTAGAGAAGGTTCTATTCATGTCTCTTGCCCATTGATCTATGGGATTGTTGGCTTTTTTCATGTGGATTAATTTGAGTTCTCTATAGATCCTAGTTATCAAGCTTTTGTCTGATTGAAAATATGCAAATATCCTTTCCCATTGTGTAGGTTGTCTCTTTGCTTAGGTTATTGTCTCCTTAGCTGTACAGAAGCTTTTCAGTTTAATGAAGTCTCATTTGTTTATTTTTGTTGTTGTTGCAATTGTCATGGCAGTCTTCTTCATGAAGTCTTTCCCCAGGCCAGTATCTTCCAGTGTTTTTCCTATGCTTTCTTTGAGGATTTTTATTGTTTCATGCCTTAAATTTAAGTCCTTTATCTATCTTGAATCAATTTTTGTGAGTGGGGAAAGGTGTGGGTCCAGTTTCAATCTTTTACATGTAGACATCCAGTTCTCCCAACACCATTTGTTGAATAGGGAGTCTTTCCCCAAGGTATGTTCTTGTTTGGTTTATCAAAGATTAGGTGGTTGTAAAATGTTAGTTTCATTTCTTGGTTTTCAATTCGATTCCAAGTGTCTATATCTCTGTTTTTGTGCCAGTACCATGCTGTCTTGAGCACTATGGCTTTGTAGTACAGACTAAAATCTGGTATGCTGATGCCCCCAGCTTTATTTTTGTTACAGAGAACTGCCTTAGCTATATGGAGTTTTTTCCGGTTCCATACAAAACACAGAATCATTTTTTCCAAATCTTGAAAGTACGATGTTGGTATTTTGATAGGAATGGCATTGAATAGGTAGATTGCTTTGGGAAGTATAGACATTTTAACAATGTTGATTCTTCCCATCCATGAGCATGGTATGTTCTTCCATTTGTTAATATCCTCTGCTATTTCCTTTCTGAGGATTTCATAGTTTTCTTTATAGAGGTCCTTCACCTCCTTCGTTAGGTATATTCCTAGGTATTTCATTTTCTTTGAGACTATGGTGAAAGGAGTTGTGTCCTTAATTAGCTTCTCATCTTGACTGTTATTGGTGTATACAAAAACTACTGACTTGTGGACATTGATTTTATATCCTGAAACATTACTGTATTTTTTGATGACTTCTAGGAGTCTTGTGGTTGAGTCTTTGGGGTTCTCTAAGGATACGAACATGTCATCAGCAAAGAGGGAGAGTTTGACCTCCTCTGCTCCCATTTGGATTCCCTTTATTTCCTTGTCTTGCCTAATTGTATTGGCTAGAACTTCTAGCACCATGTTGAATAGTAAAGGTGAAAGAGGACAACCTTGTCTGGTTCCAGTTCTAAGAGGAAAAGCTTTCAGTTTTACTCCATTCAGTAAAATACTAGCTGTGGGTTTGTCATAGATAGCTTCAATCAGTTTTAGAAATGTGCCACCTATGCCTATACTCTTCAGTGTTCTAATTAGAAAAGGATGCTGGATTTTATCAAATGCTTTTTCTGCATCTATTGAGAGGATCATGTGATCTTTATTTTTGCCTCTGTTAATATGGTGGATAACGTTTATGGACTTGCGTATGTTAAACCAGCCTTGCATCCCTGAGGCTAAGCAGTCTTAAGGTCTTCTATTGCAATCTGGGGACCAAGGAGAACCAAATGAGGGCATGAGAAGGCATGAGAATTCCATGCCTGAGGGAAAGAGAAGATTTATGTTCTGCTCAGCAGTCAGTCTGGAGGAGTTCCCTTTTACTTAGCTTTTTCTTTTCTTTTTTCCTTTAAGTCTTCAGTTGATTGGCTAGACCCACTCACATTATAGATGGCAATTTGCCTTACTCAGTCTACTGATTCAAAAATTAATCTTCATCCAAAAACACCCTCACTAGACATTCCCAGAATGATGATGTAGCAAATGTGTGGGTATCCTGTGGCCCAGTCAAGTTGACACATAAAATAACTATTATGGAGGGACAGATTGCATGTGAAGATCACTAACTATTCTGTATATAACTCAGTTGGAGGTATTGATAATCCACAAATGTGGAGCATTTAAATTGTATGTCTGATATATATCAAGAGATCAAAGGAGAAATATGATCTGGAGACATAAATTTGAGGGTATGGCAGACATGGCTAGTTTGCCTACCCTAATAGAATTCTCCCCTTATACCTTAGGGATGCAATTCTGATTGTTTTGGAAGTATAAATAGTCCAGCTATAAAATCTGTATTTCCTGAACTTTGTTTGCACATTTTCACATGACACGGTTCCATCCAATGAAATGTCTGTAGCAGTTACTGTGAGGTACTTCTGATAAAAGTACTTAAAAAAAAAACAAAAAACTTTTTCTCCTTAATTAAAATAATACAGCTAATTTATGATAACTGTGTAAAAACAGTTGTGAAAGAAGGATGAATACAATGATAAAAGAAGCCTGGAATATAATTAATATTATTAACTCTTGATCATCTACCTTCTGAACAGAACCCAAACCTGTAATGTGTTTAAACCACTGTTGTTCACGTTTCTGTATCTCACAGCTGGCTGCGACTCCTAATTGATACAGGGTGTTGTCAGGCTGTCCATAGCCCACAGTGTGTTGGCTGCAAATAGGAGAAACCTAATTTTAAAAAACAACAGTTTTAAGTTTGTGTTCAGCCTGGGCAACAAAGCAAGATTCCATCTCTCTCTTTCTCTAAGAAAACCTCAAACACTTTTAATATTACACAACTGGAAATCCAGAGGAAGCACAGACTCCCAAGACTAGTTGTTGCACAGACTCAACAAGGATGTTAAGGACTGATGCTCTTTCCTGAGTTTTGCCCAGTCATCTTCTGAGTTGGATTTATCTCATTGCCTTCCTGTTCATGTCTAAGGGCAGAGAAAGCACCTTTTTGCCGAATATTAATATAAACACTACCTTCTTTACTTTGGAAACAATTTAGGGTGAATCCTCATGTTTGGAAGAATTATTGGCATAGGAAGAATATCCGTAATGACTGGGACAATTCAGGAACTGTTTCTAAAATGGGAGTCAATGTTCAAACTTCAATGCTATTATAAACAGGGAAAGTTTGGGATGTATATTGAGGACTTAACCAAGTTTTAAATAGTTTACCCCTTTAACAACTCAACATCCTAACTTAGCACCTTCCCAAGTAAATATACACCAGTGGTTCTCAACTTTCCTAATGCCATGGCCCTTTAATACAGTTCCTGTGGGTCACGACAAGAACTGTATTAAAGGGCTACTGATACACTCTGTTGAGAACTGCTGATACACCGTCAATCTTCCCTAAAGTGGGACAGCTCAGAATCTCTACTGTTCAGTTTCCAGGTCTATGATTGAGCTGCTATTCCTCTTACCTCTTGTTTAGATGTAGCCTCTCACTGTATTAAGGTTAAAACACTATTATCTTTCCTCAATGTATTTAAAATAATAGAGACACAACAGGATAAGCACAACAAAAGTCTTGTTTTGAAAAGGGCAGTGGCACACATGGTTCACTGGTCTGTAGCATGAACCCATAGCCTGCAGCTGGAAATAATGGGACTTGTTGACCTGGTACTATAGGATTGTGTTGCATATGGCAGCATCTAGTTCCGGTGTTCTCCAGAATAAATTCACTGGTCATTTCTCCATTACCCCATTATCCCATATCTTGTTCCCCGGAGAGATTACATATATCCATTTCTTTTCTTTTTTTTTTTTTTTTTTATTGTTGGGGATTCATTGAGGGTACAATAAGCCAGGTTACACTGATTGCAATTGTTAGGTAAAGTCCCTCTTGCAATCATGTCTTGCCCCCATAAAATGTGACACACACCAAGGCCCCACCCACCTCCCTCCTTCCCTCTTTCTGTTTCCCCCCCCATAACCATAATTGTCATTAATTGTCCTCATATCAAAATTGAGTACATAGGATTCATGCTTCTCCATTCTTGTGATGCTTTACTAAGAATAATGTCTTCCACGTCCATCCAGGTTAATACGAAGGATGTAAAGTCTCCATTTTTTTTAATGGCTGAATAGTATTCCATGGTATACATATACCACAGCTTGTTAATCCATTCCTGGGTTGGTGGGCATTTAGGCTGTTTCCACATTTTGGCGACTGTAAATTGAGCTGCAATAAACAGTCTAGTACAAGTGTCCTTATGATAAAAGGATTTCTTTCCTTCTGGGTAGATGCCCAGTAATGGGATTGCAGGATCAAATGGGAGGTCTAGCTTGAGTGCTTTGAGGATTCTCCATACTTCCTTCCAGAAAGGTTGTACTAGTTTGCAGTCCCACCAGCAGTGTAAAAGTGTTCCCTTCTCTCCACATCCACGCCAGCATCTGCAGTTTTGAGATTTTGTGATGTGGGCCATTCTCACTGGGGTTAGATGATATCTCAGGGTTGTTTTGATTTGCATTTCTCTAATATATAGAGATGATGAACATTTTTTCATGTGTTTGTTAGCCATTCGTCTGTCGTCTTTAGAGAAAGTTCTATTCATGTCTCTTGCCCATTGATATAAGGGATTGTTGGCTTTTTTCATGTGGATTAATTTGAGTTCTCTATAGATCCTAGTTATCAAGCTTTTGTCTGATTGAAAATATGCAAATATCCTTTCCCATTGTGTAGGTTGTCTCTTTGCTTTGGTTATTGTCTCCTTAGCTGTACAGAAGCTTTTCAGTTTAATGAAGTCCCATTTGTTTATTTTTGTTGTTGTTGCAATTGCCATGGCAGTCTTCTTCATGAAGTCTTTCCCCAGGCCAATATCTTCCAGTGTTTTTCCTATGCTTTCTTGGAGGGTTTTTATTGTTTCATGCCTTAAGTTTAAGTCCTTTATCCATCTTGAATCAATTTTTGTGAGTGGGGAAAGGTGTGGGTCCAGTTTCAGTCTTTTACATGTAGACATCCAGTTCTCCCAACACCATTTATTGAATAGGGAGTCTTTTCCCCAAGGTATGTTCTTGTTTGGTTTATCGAAGATTAGGTGGTTGTAAGATGTTAGTTTCATTTCTTGGTTTTCCATTCGATTCCAAGTGTCTATGTCTCTGTTTTTGTGCCAGTACCATGCTGTCTTGAGCACTATGGCTTTGTAGTACAGACTAAAATCTGGTATGCTGATGCCCCCAGGTTTATTTTTATTACAGAGAACTGCCTTAGCTATACGGGGTTTTTTCCAGTTCCATACAAAACGCAGAATCATTTTTTCCAAATCTTGAAAGTATGATGTTGGTATTTTGATAGGAATGGCATTGAATAGGTAGATTGCTTTGGGAAGTATGGACATTTTAACAATGTTGATTCTTCCCATCCATGAGCATGGTATGTTCTTCCATTTGTTAATATCCTCTGCTATTTCCTTTCTGAGGATTTCATAGTTTTCTTTATACAGGTCCTTCACCTCCTTCGTTAGGTATATTCCTAGGTATTTGATTTTCTTTGAGACTATGGTGAAGGGAGTTGTGTCCTTAATTAGCTTCTCATCTTGACTGTTATTGGTGTACACAAAGGCTACTGACTTGTGGACATTGATTTTATATCCTGAAACATTACTGTATTTTTTGATGACTTCTAGGAGTCTTGTGGTTGAGTCTTTGGGGTTCTCTAAGTATAAGATCATGTCGTCAGCAAAGAGGGAGAGTTTGACCTCCTCTGCTCCCATTTGGATTCCCTTTATTTCCTTGTCTTGCCTAATTGTATTGGCTAGAACTTCCAGCACTATGTTGAATAGTAAAGGTGACAGAGGACAACCTTGTCTGGTTCCAGTTCTAAGAGGAAAAGCTTTCAGTTTTACTCCATTCAGTAAAATATTGGCTGTGGGTTTGTCATAGATAGCTTCAATCAGTTTTAGAAATGTGCCACCTATGCCTATACTCTTCAGAGTTCTAATTAGAAAAGGATGCTGGATTTTATCAAATGCTTTTTCTGCATCTATTGAGAGGATCATGTGATCTTTATTTTTGCCTCTGTTAATATGGTGGATAACGTTTATAGACTTGCGTATATTAAACCAGCCTTGCATCCCTGGGATGAAGCCTACTTGATCATGATGAATGACTTTTTTGATGATAAGCTGTAATCTATTGGCTAGGATTTTGTTGAGAATTTTTGCGTCTATGTTCATGAGTGAGATTGGTCTGAAATTCTCCTTTTTGTTTGGGTCTTTTCCTGGTTTTGGTATCAGGGTGATGTTTGCTTCATAGAATGTGTTGGGGAAGATTCCTTCTTCCTCAATTTTCTGGAATAATTTCTGCAGTACAGGAATAAGCTCTTCCTTGAAGGTTTGATAGAATTCTGGAGTGAAGCCATCTGGACCAGGGCATTTTTTGGTTGGAAGCTTTTTTATTGTTTCTTTGATCTCAGTGCTTGAAATTGGTCTGTTCAGGAGCTCTATTTCTTCCTGGCTGAGTATAGGGAGAGGGTGTGATTCCAAATATTGATCCATTTCTTTCACATTGTCAAATTTCTGGGCATAGAGTTTCTGGTAGTATTCAGAGATGATCTCTTGTATCTCTGTGGGATCAGTTGTTATTTCCCCTTTATCATTTCTGATTGAGGTTACTAGAGATTTTACTTTTCTATTCCTCGTTAGTCTGGCCAATGGTTTATCTATTTTATTTATTTTTTCAAAAAACCAACTCCTTGTTTCATTAATTTTCTGAATGATTCTTTTGTTTTCAATTTCATTGATCTCTGATTTGATTTTGGAGATTTCTTTTCTTCTACTGAGTTTAGGCTTAGATTGTTCTTCTTTTTCCAATTCCATAAGATCTCTTGTGAGATTGTTGATGTGCTCTCTTTCAGTTTTTCGAATGTAGGCATCTAAAGCGATGAATTTTCCTCTCAAAACTGCTTTTGCAGTATCCCACAGGTTTTGGTAGCTTGTGTCTTCATTGTTGTTATGCTCAAGGAAGTTAATGATTTCCTGTTTTATTTCTTCCTGCACCCATCTGTTATTCAAGAGAAGATTGTTTAGTTTCCATGCCTTTGGGTGGGGTCGAGCATTTTTGTTAGAGTTGAGTTCCACCTTTAGTGCCTTATGGTCTGAGAAGATACAAGGTAAAATTTCAATTCTTTTGATTCTGTTGATATTTGTTTTGTGTCCCAGGATATGATCAATTTTGGAGAATGTTCCATGGGGTGATGAGAAGAATGTATATTCTTTATCTTTGGGGTGGAGTGTTCTATATGCGTCTATCAAGCACAGTTGTTCTAGAGTCTCATTTAAGTCTCTTATATCCTTGTTTAATTTCTGTTTAGAGGATCTGTCCAGCTCTGTAAGAGGAGTGTTAAAGTCCCCTGTTATGATGGTATTATCAGATATCATATTGCTCAGACTGAGTAAGGTCTGCTTCAAGAATCTGGGAGCATTTAAATTGGGTGCATAAATATTTAGAATTGAAATGTCTTCTTGTTGTATTTTTCCCTTGACCAATATAAAGTGACCATCTTTGTCTTTTTTGACTTTAGTTGCTTTAAATCCACATGTGTCTGAAAATAAGATTGCAACTCCTCTTTTCTTCTGAATGCCATTTGCCTGAAAAATTGTCTTCCAACCCTGGACTCGGAGCTTTAATTTGTCCTTTGAAGCCAGGTGTGTTTCTTGCAGACAGCAAATGGATGGCTTGTGTTTTTTAATCCAGTCAACCAATCTATGTCTCTTCAGTGGGGAATTCAAGCCATTAACATTTATTGAGATAATTGACAAGTGTGGTAGTATTCTATTCGTCTTATTTTGTGAGAGTCCATTGCTTAGTTTTATCTTTTGCATCAGTGTGGAGGTTAGGTTCTGTCCTTTAATTTCTGAGTTCTTACTTTGCTGCTGATCCATTGTGGTGGTCAGTGTGCAGAACAGGTTGAAGTATTTCCTGTAGAGCTGGTCTTGTTGTGGCGAATTTCCTCAATGTTTGTATATCCGTAAATGATTTGATTTCTCCGTCAATTTTGAAGCTTAGCTTAGCAGGGTACAGAATTCTGGGCTGAAAATTGTTCTGTTTAAGTAGATTAAAGGTAGATGACCATTGTCTTCTTGCTTGGAAAGTTTCATTAGAGAAGTCTGCGGTCAATCTGATGGATTTGCCCCTGTAGGTCAACTGGCGCTTACTCCTGGCAGCTTGCAGAATCTTTTCTTTGGTCTTGACTTTGGACAGGTTCATCACAATGTGTCTTGGAGAAGCTCGGTTAGAGTTGAGGCGACCTGGGGTCCGATAGCCCTCTGAAAGCAGTGTGTCAGAATCTTTGGTGATATTTGGGAAATTTTCTTTTATAATATTCTCTAGTATGGCTTCCATTCCTCTGGGGCATTCTTCTTCCCCTTCTGGAATTCCTATAACTCGTATGTTGGAACGCTTCATAAAGTCCCATAATTCTGACAGTGAATGTTCTGCTTTCTCTCTCTTCTTTTCTGCCTCTTTTACTATCTGAGTTATCTCAAAAACTTTGTCTTCTACCTCTGAAATTCTTTCTTCTGCATGGTCTAACCTGTTGCTGATACTTTCCATTGCATCTTTAAGTTCCCTGATTGACTGTTTCATTTCCTTCAGCTCTGCTATATCCTTTTTATATTCTTCATATCGTTCATCTCTTATTTGATTCTGTTTTTGAATTTCCTTTTGGTTATTTTCCACTTTATTAACAGTTTCCTTCATTGTTTCCATCATTTCCTTCATTGTTTTCAACATGTGTATTCTAAATTCCCTTTCTGTCATTCCTAACATTTCTGTATAGGTGGAATCCTCTGCAGTAGCTACCTCATGGTCCCTTGGCGGGGTAGTTCTGGACTGGTTCTTCATGTTGCCTGGAGTTTTCTGCTGATTCTTCCTCATGGGTGATTTCTTTTATCTGTTTCCTTGCCCTAATTTTCCTTTCAATTCCTCTTGCTCTTTAAGTTCTTGTGCCTGTGGACTAAGGGTTACAGGACCAGAAGGGTGAGAAGGTTTAAGAGCAAAAAAGCGATGAAAGAAATGAGGACCGAGTGATAAGAAAAAAAAAAAAAATGAAAAAAAAGAAAAATAGAGAAAGGAGAGTGGTTGGGTGAAAGGAATATTGACAAAAAGAAGAGAGGCACAGAAAGAGGGAGACAGAGCAATATAGGTGTACAGTAGGGTACTTTGATACAACCTTAAAAAAAAAAAAAAAACACCTTCTGGGGGTGCCAAGTGGGGTGGTTCCCTTGAGGTCAGCAGCTCTTTGCTAACCTGATCAGACACAGTACCCCACCTCCACCAAGTAGAGAGGAAAGACAAAAATGCTATAAATCAAACCAAAACAAGCAAACAGAAAACCTTACGGGATAAAATTGGTGGAAAAACCAAATAATAGTGGTAGAAACACTAACAAAAATGAAGTTCTGATTATTGAAATAGGCAGCAATGGGAAAGTATAATTAAACTAGAAAAATTGAGAAAGAAAAAGGATCTGTATGGAAAAGGTTGAACTTAAAAAACAAAACAACAATCTAGAACGTCAAAATAAACAAAAAAAAAACCAAACCAAAAAAAAAAAAAAAACCAAACAAACAAAAAAAAACACACACGCAACCAAAAACAAAGCAGTATGTATATGGAATTGAATATTGTCTGGGCAACACGTGGTCTTCTGGGGTATGAGATGTTAATCACAGTTCTGATACGACTGGAGGCTGCTAGTTTCTCGAACCCCAGCAGGTAGACACCCTAAATCTCTCTTCAGCCCACTTAAAAGGCACTTTGAACTTGTTCACTTACTGAGCAGAAGCTTTCTCAGGGAAGTGCTTGTTGCTGGAATCACTGCTGAAGTGGCTATCCACTTACCCTGTGTGTCAAAACTGGTCTCCCTCTGCCCCCGAGGGTTAGGGCTGCAAGGCGGCTCAGACCCCGCCCTTAGGCTACTTGGTCGCTGGGTTACCAGCTCCCACCCAATTCCAGCTCTGCGACCCTGAGGGCAGAGCTTGCCAGGGCAGATCGCTCACAATGTCTGCCTGTGACCCAGAGCCAAACTCTATTAGCTCCGTCTGGCTCAGCGGCTCAGACTGGGGCCCTAGACAAAGGCCAAAGTTCTCCGCACTCCCGCTCAGGCTCTCCCCAAGGCAGTTCAGCTGAGTGCCAAGCCCAAAGACACCAAAACAGTTCACAGGTAAGGCCTTTCTGGTTTGCAGTCTCGCTGCTACTGAACTTACAGTTGCGGGCGGGTTTAGGCGGATTGAACACACGCGACCACTTGCCGGTTTTCCACTGTTTTAGTCCTCCTCTTGGGTTCCAGAAGTCTCTCGCTGACTCCCTGTATCCTCTCAAGGGTGATGATAGGCAGATCCCACCAGCCAGAGATGCCTGGAGTCCTATATCCCCAGACTCACGGTGCCCAGATGCAAGGAAGCTGTTACTCGGCTGCCATCTTGCTCCACCCTCCTCCATTTCTTTTCATATGAGATGTTATGCATATCTATTTCTTTTCATAGGAGATGGACAAAAGGTAGAATTCCCTTTCAGGGCTAAAGATTCAGTAGCCCACTCTCTGTAAATGTGTGTCCAAGGGATTTAAATTTAAAGTCATTGCTATTTGTTATAAAACTTAAGATTTCTTTAATTTATAATTTCCTTTACATTTTAGTAGGCTTTGGCCTATACGTATTTGTAATTTTCATTGTGTAGGTAGCCATACTGGGAGATATTAGGGTGTTCATGGTCCTTGAGTTTGCACTTTTGGTCGCCGAAGGACCAACCCTGTGTCACAGAATTTTAGTTTAATGGCTTCCATCTATATTTGGCCTATCCCTGGAAAAGATTTAAAGCAATAGCTTTGGGTTGATGGATGTCAATACTCTGTACCTTTTTTCAGGCTGAGAATACTTAATAGGTTTTTTTTTTGATTCTCATTTTTTTATGCCTCAATCTTATGTTCTTCCCAAGTGTACCAGCATTAATATTTACTAAGGTTTTAGCCCATAAACTCTCAGTTTTGGATTATAGAAAGGACCACTGTTAATGAAGCTATTTTTTCTCCCTTCTGTGAACCACCTTCAGCCCATTGTCTCTCTCCTACAGGACTCTATTGATGGCCTTAGGAAGTGTTACACTCCAAATACTTACCAAGTCCCTAATTGCGATTGCCTCAGTAGGCACATTGAGGAGGTCATATATTAACTGACACTGTCAGTGTGCCACAACAAGATTGTCAATTTACCAGTAAGAAAAAGTAGAGGAAATGATAGGGTCTTCTCTTTTCTGTGTCCTTCATCATCTTATTGAAGCAGTTTATTTTCTGTAGTGTCTCCTTCCCTGGTTTCAAAATCTGTATTAGTTAAAATGTACCCAGCTGCAAAAAGCAGAAATTTTGCTGTGGGTACACAAGCCACAATTCAATCAGGGCTAAGTGTGTGTGCCTCAGGCCGGGCTAATCAGGGTTAGAATCTATCTCCTTGGCCACAGTGCTTCAGGGTTACATGTGGCAGCCAAGACAGTCCAGTTGGAGATAATCATAGAAGATTATGATCCTGGAGCTGTCAGAGGCCATGATGTGAAGCCAGAAAAAGAAGCCAACTCAGTTGAAGATGGAGTCAAGAGCTGGAGAGAAACCAAGTTCTGATAACATCACTGGGCCTCTGAATCCAATCCTATATGAAGCCAACATTACTTCTGGTCTTCTCAATTAAGCAAATCAATACTTTTTTTGGGGGGATGGGGTGGGTTGTAGTTGTCATTGTTGTTTGGCAGGCCTGGGCTGGATTCAAACCCACCAGCTCTGGTGTATGTGATTGGTGCCTTAGCCGCTTGAGCTATAGGCGCCGAGCCAAATCAATGATTTTTTTTTCTTCTTAAACTTGTTTTAACTGGTGTTTCCGTCCATAGTGTATGTAAGCTTCTGGGTTGATTTTCATAATTGGATTATGGTAAGTTACTCAAACTCATCTGAATAATCTTAGAGATGAAAGGGTCATTTAAGATTATTTAATCCAATTGCTTCATGTTTGTGATGTGAACCCATACAGCTATTTAGCTTCAAAGTCAGAGTAGATAATTTACTCTTCTAGTTACTTCTAGCAGTCTACACTACTTGGTGCTGTTTAGAAATGTACAAACATAGTGCTGGGCACTACATCTTCCTAAAATGTTTAATCTCTCAGAAAAATGAATCCTGTATCAGTAATATGTATTCCTTAAACTTCTGAGCTGGTAGGATTTACTTGTGTCCAGCAGTATGCCTCACTTTGGTTACTTTTTTCACACTAAATATATACAAGAGAAAAGCTTGTGTTAAGATGAGTCTTTTTTCCCCTTTTTGCTTTGAATAAATTGTAGACTTACAGAAGAGTTACAAAGATCAGAGTTCTCATTTGCCCCTTACCATAATTTACCTTAATGTATAGTCACAGTAAAATGATCAAAACTATAAAATATTAGTGCAATATATAAGATTAAACTATAGAATTTATTCAAATTTTAAGTTTTCCTTTGGGTAGAAATGCAAATTAAAGCTACAATGAAATACCACCTATCCATATCAGAATGACTACTATTAAAAAGGCAAAAAGACAATAGATGTTCGCATGAATGTGCTGAAAAGGGAATAACTATTGATGGGATTGTAAACTAGTATGCTGATTCCTTAAAGAACTAAAAGTGCAGCTACTATTGGATCTAGAAGTCCCACTCACTACTGGGTATCCACTGAAATGAAGTCATATCAAAAACACTCCTGTATCTGAATATTTATCACCGTGCAATTGATAGTTGTAAAGATCTGGAATTGATTTAAGTGCCCATGAATTGATGCGTGAATAAAGAAAATGTGGCTTATATATACCATGGGGACTAAGCCATATAAAACAATGATGTCTTTTGTACAAACTTGGATGGAACTAGAGACCATATTCTAAGTGTAGTATTTCAGGAATGGAAAGACAAACTGAATATGTTCTCACTAATAAGTGGGAGCTATATATTGGAAACTAAATGTGTGGGGGGAGGAATCGAGTGGGTACAATGCACGCTATTCTGGTTGTGGGTACACTAAAAACCCTGGCATTAGTATTATACAGTTCATTTGTGCAACAAACACATGTACCCTGTTAATATTTTGAAATAATATAATAAGATGGAAACAAGTAATTATAAAAATTTAAGAATCTAACAGTATGTAGGACCTCACAACTTTCCTTTCTCCAGGTGGGTAAATCATTAATTATTCGAATGATTAATACAATCATTGTTTAGGTTACCAGAATCAGTTATATATACTCCAAAAAAAGTTAGCTTAATTAAAAAAAACAAGAATTTTACATCAGTATAGCTGATTGCACTTAATATTTTAAATATTTTAAAATGTGCTGAGCCACATTTCCCCTTTCAAAGACATTTTACTTTTTATTTGTAGCTACACAATATGTAACTTCTGTTTGGAAGGTTTAATGTACTATTATACTATAATGACAAAAAAAAGCTACCTACTTTCCCAGAATGTCCGCAAGTGTGTTCCTTTGGCAATGTAGTACTTTGCTTTCAAATCTGCCTAAATTAACATCACTTTATTTGACAGTAATGGAAAGTAATTTTCTATAGTTATGAGATTCGAGGGGTGTTATATCTCATTGGGAAAGATGAATTGTGTATGAGTATTCAAATACTAAATTTTGAAATTATGTTAATCCATTCTGTACTACTACACTTTCTTAGTCCACAGAGCAGAAAACTGGTAACCTGACAAAGTGTCCTCTTTACATTTATTTCACTACTTTATTCTATATTTAACATGAAATCTTATTTAAAAGAGAGAAACAAAATTAACAAAATAGAGAATATGAGACGAAAAAGGTAGATGTTTATATACCATTCTTTCTTTAAACCTTAGGCTTATGAATTGTAAAGGAACATGCCTTAGGTCTGTTTAACTCTTATTTAATTTCACAACTATGGTATGAATTAAAAATTCAGTAAAGCTTATTAACATATTACTATATTACTGTTAACCATAGTAACCACAGTTGCCATTTAAGCAGTATTTTGTAACATGTTGACAATATCTACTTTAGGGATAGTTGATATTGACATGGCAGTTATGTGGTCTGTATTTACACATGACTTGTGACTAAAAAAACATTAATTTATCAGAAATGTTATAGGTACCAAAATTGTGATGAATTCAAATAAAGTATATTTTTAAGAATATCCAAAATAGTTTTCTAAAGTGAGTGGGATTAAGCACCATGTAGATCGTTTTTCTTCCTCCCTGGCTCCTTCCTTTCCTTTCTTCTGTTCTTCATCCTTAATCCCTCCTCAGTAAAATATTTAAAATTATGGGTGACAAGAGAGAAAATCAAGGTGGGAGGACTGCTTTAGCTCAGTAGTTCAAGACCAGCCTGAACAAGAGTGAGATCCTGTCTCTACTAAGAATAGAAAAATTAGCCAGGCATTGTGGCAGGTGCCTGTAGGTCCAGCTACTTGGGAGACTGAAGTGGAGGATCACTTGAGCCCAGGAGTTTGAGGTTGCTATGAACTATGATGCCATGGCACTCTACTCAGGGCAACAGAGTGAGACTCTGTCCACCCCTCCCCGCCCCCACAAAAGATGTAGTGTTAAAGCTTTGATGAATATTTATACCAATCCTGGAGGTCAGAAAGCCTATGTGACTGGAGGGTTCTATATAAATTACAGTTAAACATAAAATTCTTTGAACATGTTTTATAAAATGAAGTCTTTTATTAAAGATTCTGAATTACCCTTTAAAAACTTGAAAATCAAACATTGTTTCTGGTATAAAATCCTCATAATGAGGAAAATAGTAAGTTCATCAAGTAAGCAATGGTGAAATGAGGAGTATGCTTCTCATGTCATATATTAATGGCAAACTCAAAAGGATCTTCATATTTTTTTTCTAAATTTTACTTAAACATAAGTACAGGGCAAACATTGTAGACAGGGCGACCTCTATCCATACTCTATGGTTCCTGGCTAGGGAGGAAGAGGATGCTGACTCTGCTCATGTGAGTGTAGGGTGGGGATGGTGGACAGGATTTTACCCCGTAGGAGGCACAGCACCTGGGGGAGAGGGACACTGCAGCTCAGGATGACGAACGTGGCTCTGTTCCACGGCCTTCTCAGTGCATGGAGAGAAGGGGAGGGGCAGAGTTTCTTTAGTGGTGTTTGCCTTGTGTAGAAGGCAAAAGGGTTGTGTCATGCAGGGCTGCCTTTCCCCCCTATTCTCTGGCTATCAGCAGCAGTCTTGGGGGAGGGGGTTGGTTATGTACATCTTTTTGTTTCTGGGTTTCAGGCTGCTTTAGTGTCAAGGCCAAGATATATAGGAGAAAAAGGAAACCAAACTAGGGAACTCCCTACTACATTGTTTCTAGAGGTACCTAGCCAGTCTGGCTTATTTCTCTATCCTTCAGTCCTCTAACTTAACAATATACTTAGCTCTCTATATTTAGTTGTAGTTAGTGGGATGAGAAGGGTAGAAAGAGATTACTACACTTTGTCTAGAAGACTTGTCTCCTTTCTGGTGGCAATGTTTATCAAGCTTTTTAAAACATGAATGGGTTCTAATGTAACATTTTCATATTAGATGAAGATATTTCATCTATTAGGTGAGATATTAGATATTTAATTAATTGCCATAAGTAGAAATGACCTATAATCACAAAAATTTAGTAAAATAAGTAAAATGTCCATATGATGTTAAAAGTTCTGTTACTATAATTTAGGGTTGCCATTTAATGTATCCCCATAGAGTTATGCTTCTTGAGTTCTTAGTACAGTATTTTGAATACATAGAAAGATACAAGTACAACTTTTTTTTTTTTTTTTGGAATTAGCATTTCAAAAAGTTACTTCAAGGGTTTATCCTTGAAGATCTTCAAAGAATCTTATCCTCCACTGTAAAAGGGGCCTAAGCTAGGTCAATTGTTCTCTTCTAGGATTTGAATCATGAGCAGAGTAATTGAAATGAATCAATTTGGAATTCATCCTTTCTGGCCTGTAAATAACTGTGGTTTCAGCCTGGATTTCCCCCAAAGACTAGAACTTGGCCCAAGGGTTTGTGGGCAGGAGTTGTGTTTCGGGGAGGGTTCTAAGCAATGTGTAGGACAAGGAAGGACAAACAGGGAAGGAAGAAGAGCCCTTCTAGAGCTGTGTCATCAAGCTGATCCCCACTGCCAGCAACTGGAGTTTAAACTTGATAGGGACTTACGAGGAACTTTGTCGAAAGCAGCTCAGAATTATCCATCTGGGGGTCAGAAGACAGTATTCTTCCAGCAGCTCACATCCCTCTGGTGCCCCAGGCATTGCTAGTGTCTTCGCATCTTCAGATTTTCAGGCATGTGGCTGAGTGAGCGCTGCCGGCATCCCCTATTCCATCTGCGGTTGCTTTCTGAAGCATTGGCTCGAATAGAATGTTTGCATGTGGGGATGTGAGGGGAGACCATGCACTCTCCAGTACACGCTTCTCTCAGTTGCCCTTTCCAAACCTCCATGGATGCCTTGGTATTCCTGCTCACCTTAATCTAGGGAACAATCTCCACATCAACTTATAATAAAGTCCTTTTTGCTTATGTCAGCTGAAGTGAATTTCTATAGCTGCAACCAAGGAACCCTGACTGACACACTCATTAATCTGTTTTCTTTCAGTGGGAGATAGTTTCACCTGTGGTAAAGTCTATCCCCTTCGCTGGATCTTGGCATATGTATCAAAACACTTGAGCTTCAAGGACTATACGAGTGCTGTTAAAATAGAATCTCTGGCCCCAGATGCTGAAGATTCCCAGTTAGCTTCTGATGTTTCACAGGCCCATCTAACTTATTTACACAGTATGTAATGGCATGTGGTGCTTCAGGTTTGAATAGATGTAAACAGTCAGCAAATGGAAAATACAAGTTAGAGATACAGGTGGATGTTATCACATAAATAGTATTTGGTTTTATGAAATTACAATTACGGTACTCCTGAATCTCTGCTCCTGCTTTATTATAAGGTGACAGATGTATATTGCTGTGATTTCTCTAGTGATGGTTGCCGCTGCTTCCTTGTCATCTTTAATAACAAAGCAAGCGGACAGATGAAATTGGAATGATTTATTCTCTGTGAATACCCTTGTCAAAGCATACTGTCATTGTAACGGGTGAAAGCTTTTCCACTAGGTGATTATGCACGATAGGATGGTACAGCTGGCAAACACCTTACCTCCCCTTGTGTCAATGCCACGGTATATGTATTTCCATGTAGGAATTTATGGAGCGGGCTTTTATGATTACTTTCATCAACACTTTAAAAGGTTAATCATCTTGAAGTGCAATATATTTATAAGTGCCCATATCATAAATGTACTTGAAATTTCACAAAGTAAAGACAACCAGCACTCAAATGAAGACACAGGGCATGATCAGTCCTGCAGAAGGTACCTCATACCCCTGCTAAATCACAATCCCACCCCTCGGGTAACCATTAATCTGATATTTTATCATCCCTGGATTAGCTTTACCTGATTTTTAAATTAACTTTTTTGTATATTTTAATTGAGGTATAATTTACAATTAGTGAAATCTTAAATGGTACAGTTTGTAATGAGTTATGAGAAAGGCATATACCTGTATAACCAATAACTCTACGAAAAATATAAAACATATCTATGACCCCAGGTTTCCCGGTACCTTTCTCCAATCAACCCCCCTTCTCCTGGGAGATGCTACTTTCCCGATACTTTATAAGTTTTGCTTGTTTTTTGAAATTCACATAAATGGAATCAGTATTTAATCTTGTGTCTGACTTCTCTTTGCTCAGCAGGAAGTTTTTGGATTTATTCATGCTGTTCCATGTATACATTAGTTTTTCTATTGATAAATAGTATAAATATTGGCCCAAGGGTTTGTAAACATACATGTACTTTATAAGGGTTTGTAAATATAAATACACTATGTGTATTTATAAATCTCATGACACTGGTGTAGTTTCTAGTTTTTGCCTGTAAGTAAATATGCTTCTATGAATATTCTTGAACAAGTCTTTTTGTAGAAATGGTTTATTTCTATTGGGTGGAATTTTCAGGTCCTGGGGTGGTATATGTTTATTCAAAAAATTTCTAAGCCATTTTCCAAAGTGGTTATACCATTTTACACTCTTACCAGGAATGTCTGAGGGTCTTCATTGCTTTAAATCCTTGTCAATACTTAGGGTAGTCTTTCGGAATGTTGCCATTTCTGTCCATGTGGTGTTTTTTATCATTGTGGTTTTGACTTATCGTTTTTTATTTTGTATTGTTGCTAAACTCTAATATATCAATATTTTCTCCTAAGGTTTGTGCTATCTATATCCTCTCTGAGAAATCTCTGCTCATGCTAGGGTTATAAAGATATTCCCTCATGTTTTATTTCAGAAAACTTGTACTTTGGCTTTTGAGGTCCATCTTTAATACATATTGAGTTAATTTTTATGTATGATTGAAGGTGACTATTAGAATCTTCAGTTGTTCCAACACTCTATGTTGCCAAGATTTTCTTCTTTTCTACTAGATTTTTATAGGTTCTATAGGATTATCTGCATCTCCAACTATGTCATACATGAATAAATTATAGTTTCACTACTATTTTTGCAATCTTTATATCTTTTATTTAAGTTATTGCTTTGGAGGCTAGGACTTCTGTTTTCTTGAGGACGGCTTGCAGCGTTATAAATTTCCCTCTTAGGACTGCCTTTGCAGTATCCCAGAGGTTCTGGTATACTCTGGGATACCATGTTTTCATTGTTCTTTTGCTCCTAAAATTTGGTGATTTCCTTCTTAATCTCATCTAATCCATCTATCCTTCAGCATAAGGTTATTTAGCTTCCATGTTTTTGTATGGGTATGCAGATTCCTGTTGTTATTGAGTTCAACTTTTATTCCATGATGGTCTGAGAACATGCAAGGAAGGATTTATATTTTTTTTAAGTTGCTGAGGTTAGATTTGTGGCCTAGGATGTGGTCTATTTTGGAGTATGTTCCGTGGGCTGATAAGAATGTGTATTCAGTTTTGTTGGGATGAAATGTTCTGTAGATGTCTGTTAAGTTCGGATGTTGAATGGTTAAGTTAAAATCTAAAATTTGTTTGCTTAGCTTCTTTTTGGAGGATCTATCCAGCACTGCTAAAGGGGTGTTAAAATCTCCAACTACTATGGAACTGGAGGAAATCAATTTGCTCATGTCTGTTGGAGTTTCTCTTATAAATTGAGGTGCGTTGTGGTTGGGTGCATAAATATTAATAATTGAGATCTCATATTATTACCTTTAACAAATATGAAATACTTGGGAGTTTATCTAACAAAGGATGTGAAAGATCTCTATAAAGAGAACTATGAACCTTTAAATAGCTGAAGATGTTAACAAATGGAAAAACACACCATGCTCATGGCTGGGAAGAATTAACGTCATTAAAATGTCTATGCTACCCAAAGCAATATATAATTTTAATGCAATTTCTATTAAAGCTCCATTGCATATTTTAAAGATCTTAAAAAATAATACTTCATTTTATATGGAATCAGAAAAAAACTTGAATAGCCAAAACATTACTCAGAAATAAAAAAAAAAAAAGCATGAATAATCACGCTATCAGACCTGAGACTGTACTATAAATTGATAGTGATGAAAACAGCATGGTACTGGCACAAAAACAGAGAAGTAGATGTCTGGAGCAGAATAGAGAACCAAGAGATGGATCCAGCTACTTACCATTATTTGATCTTCGACAAGCCAATTAAAAACATTCAGTGGGGAAAAGATTGCCTCTTTAACAAATGATGCTGGGTGAACTGGCTGGCGATATGTAAAAGACTGAAAGTGGACCCACACCTTTCATCATTAACTAAGATAGACTCTCACTGGGTAAAAGATTTAAAGTTAAGACATGAAACTATAAAAATACTTGAAGAAAGTGCAGGAAAAACTCTTGAAGGAATAGGCCTGGGTGAATATTTTGCGAGGAGGACTCCCCAGGGAATTGAAGCAGTATCAAAAATACATTACTGGGACCTGATCAAACTAAAAAGCTTCTGCACAGCCAAGAACATAGTAAGTAAAGCAAGCAGACAGCCCTCAGAATGGGAGAAAATATTTGCAGGTTATACCTCTGATAAAGGTCTAATAACCAGAATCCACAGAGAACTCAAACATATTAGCAAGAGAAGAACAAGTGATCCCATCTCAGGGTGGGCAAGGGACTTGAAGAGAAACTTCTGTAAAGGAGACAGATGCACGATCTACAGACACATGAAAAATGCTCATTATCCTTAATCGTCAGAGAAATGCAAATCAAAACTACTTTGAGATATCACCTAACCCCAGTAAGAGTAGCCCACATAACAAAATCCCAAAACCAGAGATGTTGGCGTGGATGTGGAGAAAAGGGCACACTTCTACACTGCTGGTGGGAATGCACATTAATACGTTCCTTCTGGAAGGATGTTTGGAGAATACTTAGAGATCTAAAAATAGACCTGCCATTCAATCCTATAATTCCTTTACTAGGTTTATATCCAGAAGACCAAAAATCACAATATAAGAAAGACATCTGTACCAGAATGTTTATTGCAGCCCAATTCATAATTGCTAATTCATGGAAGAAGCCCAAGTGCCCATTGATCCACAAATGGCCTAGCAAATGGTGGTACATGTATACCATGGAATATTATGCAGCCTTAAAGAAAGATGGAGACTTTACCTCTTTCATGTTTACATGGATGGAGCTGTAACATATTCTTCTTAGCAAAGTATATCAAGAATGGAAGAAAGTATATCCAATGTACTCAGCCCTACTATGAAGCTAATTTATAGCTTTCATATGAAGGCTGTAACCCAACTATAGCACAAGAATGTGGGGAAAGGGCCAAGGGAGGGAAAGGGAGGGGGGAAGTCAGGGTGGTGGGAGGGCAATGGGTGGGGCCACACCTACGGTGCATCTTAGAATGGGTACAGGCAAAACCTACTAAAGCAGACTACAAATGTCTACATACAATAATTAAGAAAATGCCACTTAGGCTACGTTGAACAGTTTGAGAATATTTCAGATTGTATATGAAACCAGCACATTGTACCCCTTGATTGCACTAATGTACACAGCTATGATTTAACAATAAAAATAAATTAATAAAGTCATTTGTACATAGATCATAAATACATTTATGCCATTAGAGGAAAAAAAATATGTAGACTATGTAGTGATGTCCCGTTTTATTCTTGATATTGGTAATTTAAATGTTTGAATTCTTTTTGATCAGTCTTGCTAGATATATTTTAATTTTTAAAAACTTCAAGAAACCAATATTTGGCCTTAAGTATTATTACCTGTATTGTCTTTTCCATATCATCAATTTCCAGTTATCTTTGCTATATACTTCTTAGAGTTTAATTTCCTTGGTGGCACCTGAGGCTCAGTGATAGGGTGCTGGCCCTATATACCAAGGTTGGTGGGTTCGAACCCACCCCAGCCAAACTGCAACAAAAAAATAGCTGGGTGTTGTGGTGGGCACCTGTAGTCCCAGCTACTTGGGAGGCTGAGGCAAGAGAATTGCCTAAGCCCAAGAGCTGGAGGTTGCTATGAGCTGTGATGCCATGGCATGCTACCAAGGATAAAGTGACACTCTGTCTCTTAAATTAAATTTTTTTTTAACTTCTTAACAGTCAAAAGTTGGGGTTTTTGTTATTGTTTCAAGTTGAGGGTACAAAGAATTAGGTTACCATGTTTGCATGTATTTGGTAAAGTCCCTCTTATAATTGTGTTCCTCTCCCGAAAGGTGTGGCATACACCCTAACATTGTGCCCATTAAGTGGGAGCACACACAGCCCCTCCCTTCTCCCATCTCCCTATTTCCCATCTCCCTGTATCTCACCCTCTCATTTCCCTGCCCTGCCCACCCCAACCCCCCCACCTTGAATTGACTTGATTTTTTGCCTTATGTGGGTATACATTAGATCACCTACTGGCTTCATACTAGAATTGAGTACATTGGATTCTTGCTTCTCCATTCTTGTGATACTTTACTAAGAAGAATATGTTCCACCTCCATCCAGGTTAATACAAAAGTTGTAAAGTCTCCATCTTTTTTTTTTTTTTTTTTCAAATGAAAAGTCTACTTTTATTTTTTTTTATTATTATTATTTTTTTTTTTGTGGTTTTTGGCCGGGGCTGGGTTTGAACCTGCCACCTCCGGCATATGGGACTGGCGCCCTACTCCTTGAGCCACAGGCGCCACCCAAGTCTCCATCTTTTTTAATGGCTGAATAGTATTCCATGGTGCACACATATCACAGTTTGTTAATCCATTTCTGGATTGGTGGGCATTTATGTTGTTTCCATGTTTTGGCAATTATAAATTGAGCTGCAATGAACAGTCTAGTGCATATGTCCTTAGGATACAAGGATTTTTTTTTTTCTTATGGGTAGATACCCAGTAATGGGATTGCAGGATCAAATGGGAGGTCTAATTTGAGTTCTTTGAGGATTCTCCATGTTTCCTTCCAGAAAGGTTGTATTAGTTTGCAGTCCCACTAGCAGTGCAAAAGATTTAAAAAGAATATGCAAATATCAAGAACCATAATGAGGATATTAGTAGATACAAGTACTATGGATATGGAAATAAAAATGATAGAATATTATAAACAACTATTTGCTAATAAATTCAACGATTGGGATAAATGGTCAAGTTTCTTGAAAGACATAAGTAACCAAAATTAACATGAAAAGAAATAGAAAATATGAATGGTATCATATTTACCAAGGAAGTTAAAATTTTTTTTTTTTTTTTTTTTAGAGACAGAGTCTCACATTATGGCCCTCGGTAGAGTGCCGTGGCCTCACACAGCTCACAGCAACCTCCAACTCCTGGGCTTAAGCGATTCTCTTGCCTCAGCCTCCTGAGTAGCTGGGACTACAGGTGCCCGCCACAACACCTGGCTATTTTTTGGTTGCAGTTTGGCCGGGGCCGGGTTTGAACCTGTCACCCTCGGTATATGGGGCTGGCGCCTTACCAACTAAGCCACAGGCGCCACCCGGAAGTTAAAATTTTAATGACTTATTCCCACTAAAATTCTTCCAGGTCATAATTTCTTTTTTCTTTAATAGACAGAGTGTCACTTTGTTGCCCTCAGTAAAGTGCTGCGGCATCACTGCTCACAGCAATCTCCAGGTCTCGGGCTTACATGATTCTCTTGCCTCAGCCTCCCGAGTAGCTGGGACTACAGGCACCTGCCACAATGCCCAGCTATTTTTTTTTTTTTGTTGTTGCAGTTTGGCTGGGGCCGGGTTTGAACCCACCACCCTCAGTAAATGGGGCCAGCGCCCTACTCACTGAGCCACCGGCACCACCCAGGTCATAATTTCTTTACCCAACAATTCTGCCAAAGTTTGAAGAGGTAATTGCAATCCTATACAAACTGTTTCAGAAAATAGTGGAAAACTAAAGGCTTCATAATTCTTTTTCTTCATAATTGTCTTTTTATGGCTAGCATAACACTGATACCAAACATTAGTGATATGACATAACCAATGAATTTATCCCAGGAATGTGAGCTTGATTTGCCCTTTCAGGATCACTCATTCTATTTTTACTAGAATGCCATACCAACAGGACGAGAGAACATTAAAAGAATAAAGACCTGAAAAGAAGTAAAACTACAACAGTTTGCCAATGGCATGATTGTGGTTCTAGAGAAGTCTGTAGTATTTACAGGAAAAATAATTAGAGCTAAACATGTGTATTTAGAAAGCAATTTTGGAATTTTGTCTCTGGAATGGCCATTAGTGCTGTCATACAAGGTCTGACAAGTATATGAACTTCTATGAGAAAAAGTGCTTTGCAAGATAAATTAGGTGTTGATTTTGGAGCATAGGTTCCCAAGGGGAGTACTTTGAAGGTGACTGTAATTATATTCAGCAATGAGATATGTAACACTTTATCTAGGATGAGTTTGCAAACTTAGTTGTCTGGTATTGAGATAGATATGTGAGATCAAACGTTCATGATGATATGGGACTTCTGAAATTCTCGGACATTTTCTATGCAAGATTACAGCAACACAACTACTTTGGAGAAATACTTAGAAGGTTTTTTTATGAAGTTAAACATACATCTCCTATGACCCAGATGTTCTATTCTTAGAATTTTTCCAAGAGAAATAAAAACATCTTTACAGAAAGATTTATGAAACAATGTTTATAGCAGCCTCGTCTATAATAGGCAAAGACTGGACACAACCCAAAAGCTCATTGAAAGAAGAATGGTACAGTCTCCATCTTTTTTACTGGCTGAACTGTGTATTTAAATCATCCCCATCTGTTATGGATTTGTCAATTTGCCCCTTTTATTCTGTCCATTTTCTTTTTGTATTTTTGAGGTCTGCTGGTAGATACATACAAGTTTAGGATTTTTTCTCCCAGAGAGTATGCTATCTTCGTTTGAAGGGTATAAATATGTTTTCTTCTGTTGGCAGGCAGTTAAGTAATAAGTGAATACTGTTTAGATCATGTCAGAATTGGTTTTGTCCCAAATCCTTGATGTAGGGTATAGTTCTAAATTGTAAAGTGTGGCCTTTGGGGAGCCTGGTAAGTGGCAAATGTGCGCAGTAACATTACTCCACCCTGGCTGAATGGGGCTCCAGCATCCCTTTGTACTGCCCCACCCTGGGCTCTCTTTTCCATTCTTTGCTCCCAGCTGTCCCACTCTCGTAGGAATGGTAGAAAATCTTTCTGTTCACACACAACTCAGTTCTCAGCTTAGGCTCTGATGCCAACCCGCATGCAGAATTCTGGGCTATTGCAGTAAAAGTGGGCATCGTTGTCCTATTCCAGATCTTGTAGGAAAGCCTTTCCAGTTTTCCCTGTTCAGTAGGATACTAGCTGTGGATTTGTCATACATGGCTTTTATCACATTGAATTCTGTTCCTTATATATCCAATTTGTTGAGTTTTTATCATGAAGGATGTTTAATTTTATCAAATGCTTTCTTGGTATCTATTGTAATGATTATATGGTTTTGTCCTTCGTTCTGTTGAAACGATGTGCCACATTTACTGATTTGTGTATGTCGAACCATCCTGGCATCCCTGGGATAAATCTCACTTGATCATGATGAGTGATATATATATATTTTTAATGTGTTACTGAATTTGGATTGCGGGCATTTTATTGAGGATTTTTTCATCTCTGTTTACCAGAAATATTGGACTGCAGTTTTTTTTTTTTTTTTTTGTTCTGGCTTTCTCTGGTTTTGGTATCAGTTGATATTAGCCTTGTAAAATGAGTTTAAAAGTATTGCCTCCTCAATTTTTTGAAATACTTTGAGTGGGATTGGTATTATTATAGGTAAGTGTTTGGTAGAATTCATTACAGAAGCCATTGAGCTTTTTCTTTGAGAGACATTCTTTTTTAAAAATTAGTTTTAGTTTTTATTCTTTTTTTTTATAGCTGTGTACATTAATGTGATCTGGGGCACCATACACTGGTTTTATAGACCGTTTGACACATTTTCATCACACTGGTTAACATAGCCCTCCTGGCATTTTCTTAGTTATTGTGTTAAGACATTTACATTCTACATTTACTAAGTTTCACATATACCCTTGTATGCTCTGCAGGTGTAATCCTACCAATCATCCTCCTTCCGCCCACCTCCCCCCTCCCTCCCTCCCCTACCTTTCCCCCTTTCCCCTATTCTTAGGTTATAACTGGGTTATAGCTTACATGTGAAAGCCATAAATTAGTTTCATAGTAGGGCTGAGTACATTGGATACTTTTTCTTCCATTCTTGAGATACTTTACTAAGAAGAATATGTTCCAGCTCCATCCACGTAAACATGAAAGAGGTAAAGTCTCCATCTTTCTTTAAGGCTGCATAATATTCCATAGTGTACATGTACCACAATTTATTAATCCATTTGTGGATCGATGGGCACTTGGGCCTTTTCCATGAATTAGCAATTATGAATTGGGCTGCAATAAACATTCTGGTACAAATATCTTTGTTATATGATTTTTGGTCTTCTGGGTATATGCCTAGTAGAGGAATTATAGGATTGAATGGCAGATTTTACTTTTAGATCTCTAAGTGTTCTCCAAATATCTTTCCAAAAGGAATGTATTAATTTGCATTCCCACCAGCAGTGTAGAAATGTTCCCTTTTCTCCACATCCACGCCAACATCTCTGGTCTTGGGATTTTGTGATATGAGCTAATCTAACTGGAGTTAGATGATATCTCAAAATAGTTTTGATTTGCATTTCTCTGATGATTAAAGATTATGAGCATTTTTTCATATGTCTGTAGGCTTTGTGACTGTCTTCTTCAGAGAAGTTTCTCTTCAAGTCCCTTGCCCAGCCTGCGATGGGATCACTTGTTCTTTTCTTGCTTATACGTTTGAGTTCGCTGATTCTGGTTATTAAACCTTTGTTGGAGACATAACCTACAAATATATTCTACCATTCTGAGGGCTGTCTGCTTGCTTTACTTACTGTGTTCTTGGCTGTGCAGAAGCTTTTTAGTTTGATCAGGTCCCAGTAGTGTATTTTTGAAGCTGCTTCAGTTGCCTGGGGCGGGGGGTCCTCCTCATAAAATACTCGCTGAGACCAATTCCTTCAAGAGATTTCCCTGCACGCTCTTCTAGTATTTTTATAGTTTCATGTCTTAAGGTTAAATCTTTAATCCAGTGAGAGTCTATCTTAGTTAATGGTGAAAGGTGTGGGTCGAGTTTCAGTCTTCTACAGGTTGCCAGCCAGTTCACCCAGTACCATTTGTTAAATAGGGAATCTTTTCCCCACTGAATGTTTTTAATTGGCTTGTCAAAGATCAAATAATGGTAAGTAGCTGGATTCATCTCTTGGTTCTCTATTCTGTTCCACACATTTACCTCTCTGTTTTTGTGCCAGTACCATGCTGTTTTGATCACTATGGATTTATACTATAGTCTGAGGTCTGGTGGCGTGATTGCTCCTGCTTTGTTTGTATTTCTGAGTAATGTCTTGGCTATTCGAGTTTTTTTCTGATTCCGTATAAAATGAAGTATTATTTTTTCAAGATCTTTAAAGTATGACAGTGGAGCTTTAATAGGGATTGCATTAAAACTGTATATTGCTTTGGGTAGTATGGACATTTTAACAATGTTGATTCTTCCCAGCCATGAGTATGGTATGTTTTTCCATTTGTTAACATTCTCAGCTATTTCTTTTCTTGGAGTTTCATAATTCTCTTTATAGAGATCTTTCACGTCCTTTGGCTCTACTGTGAATGGAATAGAGTCCTTAACTGTTTTTTCAGCTTGACTATTGTTGGTTATATTTAAAGGCTACCAATTTATGAATGTTGATTTTGTAACCTGAGATGCTGCTGTATTCCTTGATCACTTCTAAGAGTTTTGTAGTAGAATCCCTGGTGTTTTCTAGCTATACAGTCATATCATCTGCGAAGAGTTTGATCTCTTCTGACCCTATACGGATACCATTGATTGCCTTTTCCTCCCTAACTGTGGTGGCTAAAACTTCCATTACAATGTTAAAGAGCAGTGGAGACAATGGGCAGCCTTGTCTGGTTCCTGATCTGAATGGAAATGATTTCAATTTAACTCCATTCAATACGATTTTGGCTGTGAGTTTGCTGTAGATGGCCTGTATCAGTTTAAGAAATGTTCCTTCTATACCAATTTTCTTAAGTGTTCTGATCATGAAGGGATGCTGGATATTATCAAAAGCTTTTTCTGCGTCAATTGAGAGAATCATATGGTCTTTGTTTTTAAATTTGTTTATGTGCTGAATTATATTTACAGATTTCCGTACGTTGAACCAGCTTTAAGACCCTGGGATAAAACCGACTTGGTCATGATGTATAATTTGTTTGATGTGTTGCTGGATTCTGCTTTTTAGGATCTTGTTGAATATTTTTGCATCTATATTCATTAGTGATATTGGTCTATAATTTTCTTTTCTTGTTGGGTCTTTTCCTGGTTTGGGGATCAGGGTGATGTTTGCTTCATAGAACATGTTGGGTAGTCTTCCTTATTTTTCTACATTTTGGAACAGGTTGAATAATATAGGTACTAATTCCTCTTTAAAAGTTTGGTAGAATTCTGACATGAAGCCATCTGGTCCTGGGCTTTTCTTTTTAGGGAGGTTTTGTATGGTTGATGCTATTTCCGAACTTGATATGGGCCTGTTCAACATTTCCACTTGATTCTGGCTAAGTCTTGGAAGGTGACATGCTTCCCAGTATTGGCCAATTTCCTTCAGATTTTCATATTTCTGAGAATAAAGTTTTTTGTAATATTCATTAAGGATTTTTTGAATTTCTGAGGAGTCTGTTGTTATTTCATCTTTGTCATTTCTGATTGATGAGATTAGAGATTTTACTCCTTTTTTCCTTATTAGGTTAGCCAAAGGTTTGTCTATTTTATTGACTTTTTCAAAAAACCAACTTTTTGATCTGTTGTATAATTCTTTTGTTTTCAATTTCATTTAATTCTGCTTTAATTTTGGTTATTTCTTTTCTTCTACTGGTTTGGAGTTGGAATGTTCTTCCTTTTCCATTTGCTTGAGATGTCCCATTAAGTTGTTTACTTCCACTCTTTCTGTTCTCTTGAGGAAGGCTTGCAGTGCTATAAATTTCCCTCTTAGGACTGCCTTTGCGGTATCCCAGAGGTTCTGATAATTCGTGTCTTCATTGTCATTTTGTTCCAAAAATTTGGCAATTTTCTTCTTAATCTCATCTCTGACCCAGCTATCATTCAGCATAAGGTTATTTAACTTTCATGTTTTTGTATGAGTATGCAGATTCCTGTTGTTACTGAGTTCCACTTTTATTCCATGGTGGTTCGAGAACATGCAAGGAATAATTTCTATTCCTTTAAATTTATTGAGGTTAGACTTGTGACCTAAGATGTGATCGATTTTGTAGTATGTTGTATGGGCTGGTGAGAAGTATGTGTATTCAGTTTTGTTGGGATGAAATGTTCTGTAGATGTCTGTTAAATCCAAATGTTGGATGGTTAGGTTTAAATCTAAAATTTCTTTGCTCATCTTCTTATTGCAGGATCCATCCAACACTGCCAAAGAAGTGTTGAAATCTCCAACTATTATGGAGCTGGAGGAAATCAAGTTGCTCATGTCTGTTAGAGTTTCTCTTATAAACTGAGGTGCATTCTGGTTGAGTGCATAGATATTAATAATTGAAATCTCATCATATTGAGTATTACTCTTAACAAATATGAAGTGACCATTCTTATCCTTCTTTACTTTTGTTGGTTTAAAGCCTATTCCATCTGCAAATTAAAATTGCAACACCTGGTTTTCTCTGATTATAATTTGCCTGAAATATGGATGACCATCCTTTCACCCTGAGTCTATATTTGTCTTTTAAGGTAAGATGTGATTCTTGTATGCAGCAAATCTCTGGCCTGAGTTTTTGTATCCAGTCAGCTAACCTGTGCCTCTTTAGAGGACAGTTTAAGCCATTCACATTAATGGAGAATATTAATAAGTCTGGAAATATTTTGGGTATTGGGTTTCTCAAAAGTCCAGTGGACATTTTTAATCCTTTCGCCACTGTGGAAGTTGGAGTTTGATCAAAAGTTTCTGAGTGATTTTACTTTTGTGGTATACGATTGGGCTGGTCATTATGGAGGATAGGTCTGAGAATATCCTGAAGAGCTGGTTTGGTTATGGCAAATTTCTTCAAAATATGAATGTCATCAAAGTATTTAATTTCTCCATCATAAATGAAACTCAGTATAGCTGAATACAGGATCTGGGGTTGAAAGTTATTTTGCTTTAGGAGATTAAAAGTCGATGACCACCCTCTTGTAGCTTGAAAAGTTTCAGCAGAGAGATCTGCAGTCATTCTAATATTCTTCCCTTTGTAGGTAATGGATTTCTTACATCTGGCTGCTTTGAGAATTTTCTCCTTCATATTAACTTTAGTGAAGTTAATTATGATATGCCTGGGGGATGTCTTATTGGGATTGAGTCGTGCTGGGGTTCTGAAAGTGTCTGCCATCTGAATTTCAGAATCTCTTGGCATGTCTGTAAAATTCTCTTTCATAATTTCATGGAGAAAGGCCTCTGTGCCTTCAAGGCCACTTCATCACTTTCAGGGATTCCATGAGGTGTATATTAGCCTTCTTCTAATTATCCCAGAGCTCTCTGAGAGAATGATCTGTTTTTGCTCTCCATTTCTCTTCCTCTTTGAGAGTTTGGGAGCATTCAAAGGCTTTGTCTTCAATGTCAGAAATCCTTTCTTCTGCTTGTTCCACTCTGTTACTGAGGGATTCTACTGTATTTTTCAGATCTTTGAGGGCTGCAAATTCTTGCTTCAGTGCATCAAAATGTTTGGTGGTTTTGTCTTTAAATTCATTAAATTCTTGAGATAACTTTTGAATTTCTCCTTGAATTTCTAATTCTGACTTTTGAATTGCTCCTCAAATTTCTAATTCCATATTTTCTCCATTTTATTAATGTTGTTTGCTATCCAAATTGTGAATTCGATTTCTGACATCTTGCCCAGCTATTTATGAATGGGATCTTCAGTTTCATCTGCCATATCTTTCCTTGGGGTGGTTGATCTATTCTGGTTATTCGTGTTACCAGAGTTTTTCCACTGATTCCACCCCATGATTGTTTTACACCATTTGATTTTTCCCCTGGAGGTTTGTCAAGCACCCGTACAGTGCTATGGCCTGAGAAACTGGGGACCTGTTTGGTGTCATGGGGCTAAGTGTTTCTGTCTTGTTTTCAGCTGGTCTCTGTTTGACCCTAGGGAAACAGTTACTCTGGGTTGAAGTCTCAGCTGTGGAGAAATACCAGCAATTAAGTCACCTCGCCCCCCACAGGCAACAATTGGAAAAGGAAAATGAAACCTTCCTACAACCACACACCCAGGGCAGAACCTGAATAGTCCTTGGATGATTGGCTCAGTTCAAAGGTCCAAATCAATTGTCTCAGTGAGCACCTGTCTCAGGTGGGAGAGTTTAAAAGGTCTCTGGCAACTGGATCTCAGGGGTCTGGTGACTACTCAGATATGGCTTGCTCCCATGCTCCATGGAGTCAGGAGGACCCACCCAGCAAATAGATCAGTCTGGAAAGGTTGATGCCTCCTTTCTCACCTTGCACCTCTGTCACACCCAGTCACTGATAGTCTTGCAGGGCTTTGACCCAGTTGCTTGTAGTGAATAGATACTCCAGGGGTTTGTATCTGCCTGAATCACAAGGAAATCTATTTCTGCTCAGCCAGGCCACTGTGCTCTACCTCTATCTAGCAGGGGGAGGTGAGGCCTAACAACCTTGGGCTCTTGATGGAGGCTGGGGGGGTGTTCTCTCAGTTCCAGCCCCTGCCCTGATTGATGTTACTGACAGAACAGAACAGAACAGAACAGAACAACTTTGTGGGAATTTGTTTCTGTCCCTGCTAAATTCCCCTGCAGAAGAGAAGCTGTTTTGAGTTCCCAGAGCCTGTGCCTCAGGCCCTGTCTTCGCTTCTGCAGATTTGTATTCGGTTACCTGTCAGTTCTAGCCTCTTGTCTTCCTTTGTCTATAGGCTTATGATCCCCTGAGGGCCGGGTGCATCTTAGGCTCAGTAAGGTGGTCGTCTGGGTCAGCCCCACCCTGGGAACTTCCCGTCTCTGTGCATGTGTTTCTTGTCCCCGCGCTCTACCCAGGCCTGTACTGCGTCAGGCAAACCCTTTACTCATGCGTCCTGTGTTTCTATCCCAGATCTGTTCAGTGGTGGTTGCCACCTGCATAGATGCCCGGCCTCCTTTGGTTGCCCAGGGAGACAGGGGTGTGGCTCGGAATATCTGGGAGTGAGTTCTGTTTTTGCCAAAAGATGGCTGCTTCCCTGCGCTTGGGGCACCACCACTCCGGTGTGGTTCCCTCTCAGCCGACTGTCATCTCCTCACTCCCATGCCCCAGAGCCAGCACTGACCAGCTGCAGTTTAGGCCCTGTCCACATCTCTCAAGAAATCACCCAAGATCTGGACTTCTGAGGGACAAGCCTCCAGACCTCAGAGTGAGAGTGGAGGGGAGTGCTGGGAGCTCAGAATTGCAGGTTGAGAATATATATGGTTTTATGCCTGGCAGGAGAACACCGTGGCACCCTAGTAGGGGAGGTCGGTCCAGTTTTTAGAGGGTCTCTCCTGTGGAGTGTGGTTCGAGGACCTTTGAACTCTGCTTGTTTGTTTGTGGGGCACTCTGAGCTGTTCTCATGGGGGGAGGGGACTCCCATCCACTTGGTGATGGATTTTGTACCTTTTGTTTGTATCCTTGGAGTCGCAGCTCGCCTCAGTGGGGTTGATATGTGTACTTCAGACTTCTTTCTTGGTGCAGCTCTAAACCACCAGGTTACTTGCTAAATTTCTGTCCTTTAACTCTCTTTCTGGACTGGAGCCTCTGTGGAAAGCTGGCTTCAGTCAGCCATCTTGTCTCTGCCCCCCGAGAGACTTTCTATTACTTCTATCTTGTCACTTGTTATTGGTCTTTTCAGATTTTGGATTCCTTTGAAGTTCATTCTTGGTGGGTGGTATACTGTAGCAATTTGTCCATTTCTTTTCGGTCTTTCATTTCCTGTGTTGTCAGTTGTAATGTCTCCCTCTTCATCTCTAATTTTATGTGCATCTTTTCTCAGCGTGTTAAAGGGTTGTTCATTTTGTATATATTTTCAAAAAAGCAAGTTTTCATTTTGTTAATGTTATAATTTTTGTCTCGGTTTTATTAGTTTCTATACTGATCTTTATTATTCCTTTTCCTAATTTTGTGTTTGGTTTGCTCATTTTTCTTGTTCTTTAAGATTCATCATTAGGTTATTTGAAGGTTTTCTACTTTTTTATGTAGCCATTGAATTGCTATAAACTTCCCTTTTATAACTTTTGTAATCCATAGGTTTTGGTATTCTGTATTTCCATTTGCATTTGTTTAAAGAAATTTAAAATTTGCTTCTTAATTTCTTGACTTAGTGGTGGTTGATTTGCTTTTTACATGTTATACTTTTATCAAATATAACATATACCCCCATGGATATGGACAGCTAATATATATAGTAATTAAAAATACAAAATTATTAAAAGCACAACATCCTTGACTATTATTTTATGGCTAAATTCCACATTGAAAACTCAGTGGGAAATAAACAGCAAATGAAATCTTCTTTCTTATATATATCAGAGATTTAACTCTAGTAAACTACTGGAATTCCTTGAAGATGCACACCTTGCAAATGATATACTTCAATGTATTTTTGGTCTTTCTCTGTTTTTTCCATAAATTTTTCTTTTTCTTTCTTTGCTTTCTCTGCAATTTTATTATTATTATTTTTTTCTAGGTAAAGTCCCTCTTATAATTGTGTCCTGCCTCCAAGAGGTGTGCCATATACCATGACCCCAACCCCCTCTCTGTTCCCCTTTCTGCTTCCCATCCCTTGTGTTAGATCTTCTGCTGCCTTCATATTAGAATTAGGTACATTGGATTCTTGCTTCTCCATCCTTGTGATGCTTTATTAAGCAGAATGTGTTTCACTTCCATCCAGGTTAATACAATCTTTTATTTTTAATTGTATTTTTAATACAATATTTTATCATTACTGTTGCTCCATCTTTTTTATACCACGGTTTGTTAATCCAGTCCTGGGTTGGTGGACATTTAGGTTGTTTCCACATTTCGATGATTGTTCATCACAGCTTAATTTACAATCTAGTACAGATGTCCTTTATGATAAAAGAATTTGTTTTTCTTGTGGGTAGATGCCTAGTAATGGGATTGCGGGATCAAATGGAAAGTCTAATTTGAGTTCTGGACGATTCTCCATTCTTCCTTCCAAAAATGTTGTATTAGTTTGCTGATTCACCAGCAATGTAAAAGTGTTCCCTTCTCTCCACATCTACCCCCACATCTGCATGTGGAGAGAAGGGAACACTTTAGGTGATGTGGGCCATTCTCACTGGGGTTAGGAATATCTCAGGGTGGTTTTGATTTGCATTTCTCCGATTGGGGATGATGTCCATAAATTTGTTTAAAATTGAAGCATTTCCAAAGAATGACCAAGAAAATCAATTTCATGATAATTATAGTATTATCACTTCAGAAATTTGGTTTATTCATGAAGGTACAGGTTAAGGTAGAGGTTTGCTTGGTTAAATTGTGTATGAAGGTATAACTCTCCTCTACAATTTTATTAAATACTAAAATGGGTTAAGTTTGAATGTTTGGCTCATTGTTTTCCCTTTATTAGAGATGAATGGTTAAGGGGGAGAAGGTGGGGTTCAAGATAGGGGCTGGGAGATAGTGTTTTGAGGGAAGAGGGGGAAAAGTTGGGGCAAGGTGGAGAGTGGGGATATTTTGCTCTCAAGGGGATGTTTGACAGTGTCTAGAGACATTTCTAGCTGTCACGACTGAGAAGAGAGTACTATTGGCAGTGGGCAGAGGCACAGGAGAGCCCCTGCAGCTAGGAAATATTTGAACTTAAATATTAATAATGCTAAGACCTAGAAATCTTTTTGTTATGGACTCGAATTCAAATCCAAGATGTGTTCTGTTAATACTCAGGTGATCTTGGTAACATTGGAATGGGACTTACATTTGCTTTCAGTGTTATGAGCCTTAGCTGTAAGTAATAAGAAGTTATAATGGTGCTAGGAATGTAACAGACTTTTAATAATTGTTAGCTTTTATTATTATTACTGTTGCTTTGACTTAATTTTTGGGGGTGTTTCTTTTACAATTTCAGATTAACATAAGAGTATATATGATTGAGTTACATTTTTTGCATTTGTTAGGTAATATTCACATGAATTGCATTAATTTTACATTTATATAAGAGACTCTTTAACTTTCAGTTTGTAATTATCTCGACTTTGGAGGGGAGTGAAAACTATGTGAAAAGGGTACTAGCTTGGGTTTGGCAGTTTCCCCTGGTGTTTTCTGTTGGGCCATAAAGAGACTCAAAGGCTACACTGACAATATGTAGAATTATATATTGAGTACATGTTGGCTTAATATGAACCACAAATCACAGGCAACTTTGTTTGCCACATTGAAAGAGTTAACTAGATATGTGTTTTGATTTCTATTATTTTGCCAGCAGTTCTGTCTTTAAAACAGTTGAGTCAATAATCGGACCCTTTGAGGGGTGGTGCCTATGGCTCAGTGGGTAGAGTGCCAGCCACATATACCGAGGGTATCGGGTTCGAGCCTGGCCCTGGCCAACTTGCAACAACAACATCAAAAATAATAATTGGACCCTTTGCCTATGGTGAGAAATGGGGCATTTAAAATTATACAGTTTAAAATATACACATTTTGGAATATATAAAATATTATCTGTTCTAAAGTTTCCTGGCAGGGGACACAAATGTTGCTTGCATATAAGATGGAGCTCTTATGTCGTGGATAAAGGACAACCCAAATCCTGAGCAGTATGCTGTCACTGCAGGAGACAGTCAATAAATATCGAATGAGTTTGCTTTGTTTATTTGCAGGGTTATCTTGTAGAAAAAGGGCTAAAATTTTAAAGTAAAGCTTTGGTGTCTGCTAATTAACTGAGCCACCCAACAGGAGGCATTTCTTCCTTCATCAGTATTTGCCCAGCTCCTGCTAGGTGTCAGGTCTTGTGCTGCAAGTTGGGTGTGTCATTGTAAGTAAAACAGGCTAGTGGGGGAGGGAGAAATCAATTAGATAATTATATAAACATGCAATTTCACACTCTAAGAAGGGCTATGGAGAAAAAGGATTTTAAGGATTCCAGCAGAAGCAGCTCTGAACAAATTTAATAACTCCAAAAGACAGTTTTGCACTATTTTCTTTATTCACTTGAGAAAAATTAAAAAAAAAATACTCCAGTTACATTTCAGGTACTATGCTCACTCCTGGGGGAAAAAGTGTAAACAAACTCCTTGTGTCTCTAGGGAACTTATGTTTTAGGTATTTGAATGACCAAATGTTTCAAAGAAATAGATCAAACATTGCCACTTCTCTCTCAAAATCACAAATAAGGGGAAAAAAGAAAACCAAAGAAATTAATCTGTAGGTTAAATTCAATCACTCAGGTAGTATTAGTTCTGCTAGTACATGCTGACCTTCGTGACACCACATGAACAAACCTGCCCTTGGTGTTCAGCATTTGTGGGGAGAAGGGAAAGACTCCACTGACGTCAGAAGGTAATGACCTTGACTATTGAAAAAGGAGAAAATACACAGAAGCATGTTAGCAGAAACTGCTGATTGCATTCTAGTGTCCTACAGGGTAGGGGACTACTCTGGCTACAAGACCTACCTTTCCTCCTCTGTTTCTAAAATGAATTCTGTTTGTTTAAATGTTCACAAAACATATAATTTCCTTTTTCTCTAGTAAATGGATATTAAATTTTAGGCCTAGTATTTTGAAAAATGTATTTTTATAACTGATCATTTAAAATTTTAAGGCTTAATTCTTCTACATAATGAGCCCATTCCATATCTTGTGTTTCTAATAATCATATGAAATTTTAATGACTACAAAATAACAGTCTTATTAATTTTAAATTAAATGTACACAACTAGAACAGAAACTCTACCTAACAAATGTAAATATTGTAACCTAGTTGTATTTAACCTCACATTAACCTGAAATAAAAAAAAAACGTACTTTCACTTTTGAAAATTAATTTAAGTGCCACTATCAATAACTCAGGAGAGCGAAATCATTTTTATACAAGTGATACTACTGCTTTGGATGTTTGTAAGTGTAAATACTTTTTCTCAAAGAATAAAAATAGATGGTTTGAGTGTTTTTTGTGTGTCATATACTTAACATAGATTATTTAATTTAATCTTTATTCAATAGTGAGGCAGGCCTGGTATTATGTTCAATTTAAAGACATAGAAAAAAGTTTCAGGGAGATTAAGTGATGAGCTCAAAATTATTTGTCTTGTAAGAGTTGATAACAGGATTTAAACCTAAGTGCCTGGAATCCCATGGTCTTCTTCACTGTCCTAGCTTCATTATTTAGTTTCATTTCTGATTTATGATTTACACTTATTAGGTGGTTCATCAAAGCTGGAAAATTTCTTTCTTTTTTTTTTGTAGAGACAGAGTCTCACTTTACTGCCTTCGGTAGAGTGCCATGATGTCACAGGACTCACAGCAACCTCTAGCTCTTGGGCTTCTGCGATTCTCCTGCCTCAGCCTCCCGAGCAGCTGGGATTACAGGCGCCCGCCACAACGCCCAGCTATTTTTTGGTTACAGTTCAGCCACCCTCGGTATATGGGGCCGGCACCCTACTCACTGAGCCACAGGTACCACCCAAAGCTGGAAAATTTCTTGATGAATACATTATTGCGGAAACATTGGCATTATTACTAACAACAAGCAAACTGTTAGTAACGAAAGCTGAACATCTTCTTCTTAAAGGCAGAAAAACTGGGGCGTGCTGGGGCAGGAGCCTGCTGGCCCCTGAGAGCCAGTTGTTAGGAGCTGACCAGCACACCACTGAAGGTAACTAATCAGCAAAGTGAAAAATTGACACATGGAGGGAAGTAGGTCCCAGATACCTCTTGATTGCTTCAAGTAATCTTAACACTTTGATTATTCACATATGGATAAAGAGTTAACACATGAGAGAGGTTTAAAACCTCTTTGCACTTTTATATTCGGTCTAATGGAAAGCTACAGGTAAGTGCCCTATCCAATACCAAAATACAACAACCCCCCATATTTCTACAGAATTAGTTCACTTTCAAACATTCATTTTTATGTATTTCACTTTCATTATATGCCAGACATCTAGAAGACTATCATCTAAGATAGCGAATATTGACAAACCAGCACAAACCAACATATTTTCTAAGTTTTAACAAAGTTGCTGGTAAAAACCTCTTTCTGTATATATCTCATATATATGCTGAGTGTGTGTATATCTATATTTAAGTATAGAATTAACTCAGTTCTACAAACAAGATCTCCCCGATGCTCACCAGCAAGACAGATAATGTTTTGAGATATTATTTTTCTTCTCCTAAACAATCTAATAAAGTGAGTTCCTTAAAAGAAGCCAGAGGGGCGGCGCCTGTGGCTCAGTGGGCAGGGTGGCGGGTTCAAACCCGGCTCCGGCTGAACTGCAACAAAAAAATAGCTGGGTGTTGTGGTGGGCGCCTGTAGTCCAGCTACTCGGGAGGCTGAGGCAAGAGAATCACCTAAGCCCAGGAGTTGGAGGTTGCTATGAGCTGTGTGACACCACAGCACTCAACCTAGGGTGATAAAGTGAGACTCTGTGTCTACAAAAAAAAAAAAGCCAGAGGAAAAATTGAATTTTACATTATTGATTATCTTAAGTTATAGGCATACTTTGAAGATATTGCAGGTTTGGTTCTGGAACACTGTAATAGAACAAATACAGCAATAAAGCATGTAATGCAAAATTTTGGTTTTCTAGTGCAGGTAGACGTTATGTTTATACAATATTACAGCCTATTAAGTGTGTAAGAGCATTATTTCTAATAATCAGTGTACGTAACAATTCAAAAGTACTTTATTGTTAAAAAAAATACTAACAATCATCTGAGCCTTCAGTGAGTTTTTGGCTAGTGGGGGGTCTTGACCTGATGTTGATGGCTGCTGGCTGATTGGGGTAGTGGTTGCTGAAGATCAGGATGGTTGTGGCAATTTTTTTTTTTTTTTTTTTGCAGTTTTTGGCTGGGGCTGGGTTTGAACCCATGACCTCTAGCATATGGGGCCAGCGCCCTACTCCTTTGAGCCACACGTGCTGCCCCAGTTGTGGCAATTTCTTAACACTACATTGACTTGTCCTTTTCATAAGATTTGTTGCATGTGATGCAGTTTAATAGCATTTTATTCACAGAACATTTTCTAAAATTGGAGTTACTCCTCTCCAATCCTATTGCTGCTTTATGATTTAGGTTCACGTAATTCATGTATTCAAAGTCCTTTGTTGCCATCTCAACAATGTTGACAGCATCTTTACTAGGAGTAGATGCCATGTCACAAAACCATTTTCTTGTAAGAAACAACTCCTCATCTACTCAAATCATATGAGACTGAAGCAATTTAGTCACATCTTCAGACTCTACTTCTAATTCTTGTTCTTATTATTTCTATCACATCTGTATTTATTTCTTCTCCTGAAGTCTTAAGCTCCTCAAAGTCCTCCACAGGAACTGGAGTAACTTCCTCCAAACTCGTATGTTGATATTTTGGCCTCCTTCAGTGAATCATGAATGCTCTTAATGGCATCTAGAATAGTGAATCTTTTCCAGAAGGTTTACAATTTACCTTGCCTGGATCTATCAGAAGAATCACAGCTGTAATTACAAAATATGTTTTTTAAATAATAAAACTTGAGGGGCGGTGCCTGTGACTCAGTGGGTAGGGCACTGGCCCCATATACTGAGGGTGGTGGGTTCAAACCCGGCCCCACCCATACTGCAACAACAACAACAACAACAACAAAAAATAGCCAGATGTTGTGGCAGGCACCTGTAGTCCCAGCTACAGGTGAGGCTGAAGCAAGAGAATCGCTTAAGCCCAAGGGCTGGAGGTTGCTATGAGCTGGAACACTACAGCACTCTGCTGAGGGCGATAAAGTGGGACTTTGTCTCAAAAAATATATAATAATAATAAAATGTGAAAGTCACAATAAAACTCCTTGATCCGTGGGCTGTAGAATGAATGTCATGAGAGCAGCATAAAAACAGCATTCATCTTCTTGTACATCTCCTTTACAGGTGACCAGGTGCCTTGTCAGGGAGCAGTAATATTTAGAGAGGAATCTACCTTTCTGAGCATTAGGTTTCAACAGTAGGCTTACAGTATTCAACAAACCACAGGTAAACAGATGTGCCATCATCCAGACTTTGTATTTCCATTTATAGAGCACGAGCAGAGTAGATCTATATAATTCTGAAAGGCCTTAGGGTCTAGGATGGTAAATGAGCATGGACTTTCACTTGAAATAACCAGCTGTATTAGTGCTAAGTCAGTCTGTCCTCTGAAGGTTTGAGGCTGGACCTTAATTGTCCTCTAGCTAAGAAAGTCCTACATGCCATCTTCTTCCAGTAGAAGGGTGTTTTATATACAGAGCAAATCTGTGGTTTAGCGTGGCCACCTTCATCAAGTAACCGAGCTAGATTTTATGGATAACTGCTACTGCTTCTACAGGTGCACTTGCTACTTTACCTTGTACTTTATACTCTGGAGATGGCTTCTTTCCTTAAACTTCACAAACCAACCTCTGCAAGATTCCAACTTTTTTTCCTGTGTTCCTCAACTCTCTCAGCCTTCGTAGAATTGAAAAAGAGTCAAGGCTTTTCTCTAAATTAGGCTTTGGCTTAAGGCCACGAAAACTTTCTCCTTATCAGCAGTGAGACAGTTTCTTTTTCTTACCATTTGTGTGTTCACTGGACTAACATTTTTAATTTCCTTCAAGAACTTTTGTGTTTAAACTTGACTGTTTGGCACAAAGAGACCTAGCTCTGGGTCTGTCTTGGCTTCCAACATGCCTTTCTCACTAAGCTTCATCATTTTTAGTTTAAAGCAAGAGACATGGGACTCTTTCTTTCACTGGAACACTTACAGGCCATTGTACCAATTTAAATATTGTTACATCTCAGGGAACAGGGATGCCGGAGGAGCAGCCACGACATGGGGGGAATAGCAGTTGGTGGAGCAGTCAGAAGGCTAAGTTCTTGGTCTTACACAGGCATGGAATCATAATAGTAACTTCAAAGATCACTGCTCATAAATCACTATGAAAGATATAATAATAATGAAAAAAGTTTGAAATACTGTGAGAATTATCAAAATGTTACACAGAAATACTTGAGCACATGGTATTAGAATAATAATGCTGGTAGACCTGCTGGGAGCAGGGTTGCCAGAAAAAAAAACACAGTATCTTATAAAAACAGTAAAGCAGGACGTGCCTGTACTGACTGAGGACCTCAAGTGCAGTATCTTTCAAATGAATGAATGACAATATTTGTGTACATTTATTTAGAAAGAGGAGAGGGTACTTGAAATACCTGTAATCCCAGGGAATTGGGAGGCTGAGCCAGGAAGAACGCTTGAACTCAGGAGTTTGAGTCCAGTTTGGGTAACACAGCGAGGGGGAAGCCATAGAAGGTGTTATTTGAACTAGTCTTTGGAGCATGAGTGCTATTTTGACAGTGAAGGATGAAAGCCAGGTGTAGGAAGCCTTTCCAGGCACAGGAAAGAAGGTAAAACTGGTAAAGAATGACAGAAGATAATTGTGGTAATGAGTTTCAAAAGTGTAAGATTGCCTTTTTCAAATTGATACATTGAGAAAAACATCAATTTTGGATGAAATTTAGAGTAATATGTGGTTAAGAATTCAATCTGAGAAATTATCAGAGAGCTTGTCAGGAACATAAGGAAGTATGGAATTTTTAAGGAAAACACAGAAAACTTGGAAGAAGGAGATGAAGATGTTGAAGCAAGAAGGTGTTCAGAAAAATAAGCAGGAAACATGTAGATGCAACACAGTTTAGGTTTATACAACCGCGTATGTATCTTCTCCTTGGGGAACGGGGCAAATCCTATGACAGGCATGACCTTCCTCAGTCCTCTGACCCTAACATTGTGCTTCAGATGGTAAGATGCAGTCAACATGCAGTCAACTTCAGAACCTGAAGAGCACTTCCATTTTTTGAAAGAGTGGAGAGCCTCAGTTCCGCTGTAGAACATGACTCTGTTTTTTTAACAGCTTTAACTAAGAAAAACAGTTTTATTTCTGATAGCACTATGTCACAATAGGGATGTTTATAAGATATGCTAAAATCAACTGAGAAAATGGTCTTTTAGATAAATGTGAGTGAAATGAGTGGGCTTTAGGCTTCATTGGTATCTGAAATAGTAGATGCTCTCAAAACTGTGATCTTTAGGAAACTATTTCAGTTAAGGAAAAAAAAAACCTGCTTAAATATGGATCTACTAATAACTACTGTATTAAAAACACAGCTACACGATCTTGCCTTTTATTTCTCTAGGGCTTACGCTTTACTTGTGGTTAATCATGTGAAAAACAGAACGAGAGCCTCTACTGTCAACTTACGTTGATTACCATCTGCCATGAATGGTAACCTGTGCTCTGCTCTCTGTAGGGTATTTTTGTTGTTCTTGTTGCTATTTTAGAAAGAATCTGCAATCATTTGTTTTGTGTGGCTCACCCAATTCTTGAAGAGAGACAACACTTGAAAACATAATGGCCAGATGACTTCAGGACGCAAAAATCCTTCAGATGTTTGCAGATAACTGTTGAAAGATGCTTCAGTTTGACAAAAGCAGGAAATGTTAATTTTCAGCTCTTTTATACATAGAGGGATAATCTTTAAAGGGGAAACTGTTGTCACAGCAAATGTACACTTGAGTGATTCAACCCTAATTAAGGGTTATATGATTCACTTTGAATATATTTACTGTAACCACTGGGAAACTGCTTTTCAAATTCAGCTGTGGTATAGACTATACTTTTTTTTAGAATTAAACAGCTCAGAAAATTTATTTTCCTTTTCTCTAAAAGAAGACCCCTTTGTCCTTGAGCTATGTGCTGTTGTAACTAGTTACTGGCATTCTCTTCTGTCTCCATTCTCTAAAAATCTGCAAAATTTCTAATGTATTTACTTGAAGAAAACCTATTAGCATCATCCACTTGTTCTCAGTAGCAGAAGAATGTGAATATTCTATGTTGTAAATATATGTTAACTGAAGAATAATTATGAACAGTAAAGTCACATTGCTCAATTCTATCTTACAAGATGTTCAAGACAATTGATGTATGGTAATTCTTTGCCATACCTTCTTGTTTTGTTAATACTTGACTAGGTATGACCAAGGAAAGAGAAATTCAAGTAGAATGTGATTTAGTGACTCTGACTGTGGATAATTCATAATGTGGCTAACTGAAGCAAACCTATATATGAAGCTGACATGATGTATCTCTTGGATATAGCACAAACTTATTTGGGAGAAATAATTCTGAGAGCTAAATATTTAAAAAATCAGATAACATATGGGTGGCACCTGTGGCTCAGTGGAGTAAGGCGCCAGCCCCATATGCTGGAGGTAGTGGGTTCAAACCCAGCCTCGGCCAAAAACTGGAAAAAAAAAAAAAAAAAAAAAAAATCAGATAATGTATCCTTCAAATAAGCAGAAAAGGGAGGAAAATTCTTCCCTTTTACCTTATGTGCTTTCAAAACTGATGATAAAAATAGCAAGTTGGTGGTGATATTTTGGAAACTGTAAGGAAGAAAGTGCTCATGGGATTCTGCCGCCATTCATAATGTTTAAGTATTTACTTTCCAAAATGTCCAGTCTCTGCTTGTGGAATTAAAAATAAGCGTGTCTGTATGATTTTGTAGGTTGCTTTGAGAACATTTCTTTTTCAAGTGTCTACTTTGATTCCCATATGGCTCAATGTGCTCTTTGAAAACCTGGTTCCTCATTCCAGAGATAGACATGGACCCACAAAGAAAGCGGGGACACGCTTTCTTTATGTCATGGACACGCCAACATGTGTTTTCCTAGAAATGTGAGCGGCTTCTCAAAAGTAGTAACTTGGCCTACTGATTTGTGAAGGACAAATATATTTATTTGTCCAATATATTTATATTTATTAAACAAATATATTTATTTATTACCAATAAATATAAACTTTAATGCAAGTTTGGAGGGATCGTGGAGGGAAGGAAAGCCCCTAGAAGGTGCATTAGGTGCTAGGGACAGTCCTTAAGAGATGGCTCAAAGCCAGAGTCACAGTGAGGACAGAGTTAGCTGGGTGGGAAAGGTTTCACCTCTACTCCTGTGTTATTTAAATTGTTATTTAACCGAGTGATCATACTGAGGAACCACAAGTCAGTTGGCTCTGTCAGTTGGGTTTAAGTAAGCATGAATAAGGGTAAACTCTTGATTTTGGCATCCATAAAGCCTGTTAGATTTAGACGGGAAAGTAAAGCAAAGCAAATAAACCTTGCTTTTTGGCTGCAAATCTGCCCTGATGAGGTCAGCCATCTCGCTTTGTATTCTTTGTGAACTGTAGCTAAGGAAGGAAAAAAGGATCACATTGACTGCAAAGAGAAAATGACTTTACATAGTGGGTGGATAATGTGCTTAGAGGTCAGAGTCTTAAATACTGTGGTTGGAATCTTTTTTTTTTTTTTTTAATTTTTATAAGGCTGAATGATTTTATTACCACTAATAACCCTTGTGGCTCTGAAAGCTTAAATAATCTGGGTAATCAAAATTTATGCTTTAGGATGGAAGATGATTATCTGCAGATGAGAGAAAGGAAATTCCTCTTTTCCCGGTCCTCTCTGTTAGCTACACAGTGGGCAAATCACTGCGTGAAGCATTTGGCTAACGATGCTGTGGTGGAGGTGGGGAATTCCTCCCTTGAAAGATCACATTTTGGTGGCTGTGGGCAAAGGGTTAGGTGGTGGCTGTGTAATATGAACCTTTGCTCAGGGAAAAAGGACCCCCTGGGCAGGCTGCAGGGGAGAGGGAGAGCAATGGAGCTGTTTGTCCTCCTCTTTGAGGAGTTCATTACTCAGACTGTTGAGTTTTATTTTTTCATAAGATTATTTTAAACTAAAACAGCTGTTTATAATGGAGAATTTATTTGCTCCGCTGTACAAGGGTCCTACTATTGAGAGTATTCCACAAGTTTATTAAGATGGCTGATTTGAGTATTTTAAATAAGGAGTGGGGAGGAACATGGTTAAAAGTTTGCCAGCTAAATGTAGATTTATGGAAGATAGGCGTTTTTGTCATCCTGCAAAAGTGAACAAATTCTATTTGTAGATTTCTGTCCAAATAGTTAAAAAAAAAAAAATTCACAGGTGTGCTAACTAAAAAATGTAAATTTTCTCTAAAATTTTTGATGAAAGAAACATGTTTTACCTAATTTTTTCTAAATCTTTTTTTGTTCTTTTTTTTTTTTTTAAATCATAGCTGTGTACATTAATGCGATCATGGGGCACCATACACTGGTTTTATATACCATTTGACATATTTTCATCACACTGGTTAACATAGCCTTCCTAGCATTTTTTCTAAATCTTATTAAACCTGAGGGTGATGAGAAAATTTAAACTCATGCGATTACTCCTTATCCTTCCACAAGTAAACTTGTATCCTAGTGGTGTCACATAGCTTAGAAAAGCAATCTCTAAAAAACTCTCATCATCTAGTATTCTACTAGAATATATATTATAAAACATACAAAAGTAGAAATACAGAGGCATATATAATTTTTTTTGATACAACTATTTTTTAAATTTTTTTTATTGTTAAATCATAGCTGTGTACATTGGTGCAATCGCCTGTACCCATTCTAAGATGCATCATAGATGTGGCCCCACCCATTACCCTCCCTCCACCAAAACCTCCCCTTCCCTTCCCCTTCCTTGGCCCTTTCCCCATAGTCTTGTGCTATAGTTGGGTTATAGCCTTCATGTGAAAGCTATAATTTAGCTTCATAGTAGGGCTGAGTACATTGGATACTTTTTCTTCCATTCCTGAGATACTTTGCTAAGAAGAATATGTTCCAGCTCGATCCATGTAAACATGAAAGAGGTAAAGTCTCCATCTTTCTTTAAGGCTGCATAGTATTCCATGGTATGCATGTACCACAATTTGCTAGTCCATTCGTGGGTCGATGGGCACTTGGGCGTCTTCCATGACTTAGCAAGTATGAATTGGGCTGCAATAAACATTCTGGTACAGATGTCTTTCTTATATTGTGACTTTTGGTCTTCTGGGTATAAACCTAGTAAAGGAATTATAGGATTGAATGGCAGGTCTATTTTTAGATCTCTAAGTGTTCTCCAAACATCCTTCCAGAAGGAAAGTATTAGTGGGCATTCCCACCAGCAGTGTAGAAGTGTGCCCTTTCCACCACATCCATGCCAACATTTCTGGTTTTGGGATTTTGTTATGTGGGCTACTCTTACTGGGGTTAGGTGATATCTCAGAGTAGTTTTGATTTGCATTTCTCTGATGATTAAGGATGATGATCTTTTTTTCATGTGTTTGTAGATCTTGCGTCGGTCTTTAGAGAAGTTTCTCTTCAAGTCCCTTGCCCACCCTGAGATGGGGTCACGTGTTCTTTTCTTGTTAATACGTTTGAGTTCTCTGTGGATTCTGATTATTAGACCTTTATTGGAGGTATAACCTGCAAATATTTTCTCCCATTCTGAGGGCTGTCTGCTTGCTTTACTCACTATATTCTTGGCTGTGCAGAAGCTTTTTAGTTTGATCAGGTCCCAGTAGTGTATTTTTGATATTGCTTCAATTGCCTGGGGAGTCCTCCTCATAAAATATTCACCCAGGCTGATTCCTTCAAGAGTTTTCCCTGCACTTTTTTCAAGTATTTTTATAGTTTCATGTCTTAAGTTTAAATCTTTTATCCAGTGAGAGTCTATCTTAGTTAATGGTGAAAGGTGTGGGTCCAGTTTCAATCTTCTACAGGTTGCCAGCCAGTTTACCCAGCACCATTTGTTAAATAGGGAATCTTTTCCCCACTGAATGTTTTTAATTGGCTTGTCAAAGATCAAATAACAGTAAGTAGCTGGATCCATTGCTTGGTTCTCTATTCTGTTCCAGACATCTACTTCTCTGCTTTTGTGCCAGTACCATGCTGTTTTGGTCACTATGGATTTATAGTACGGTCTCAAGTCTGGTAGCGTGATTCCTCCTGCTTTATTTTTATTGCTCAGTAATGTTTTGGCTATTCGAGGTTTTTTCTGATTCCGTATAAAATGAAGTATTATTTTTTCAAGATCTTTAAAGTATGACAATGGAGCTTTAATAGGAATTGCATTAAAATTATATATTGTTTTAGGCAGTATGGACATTTTAACAATGTTGATTCTTCCCAGCCATGAGCATGGTATGTTTTTTCATCTGTTAACATCTTCGGCTATTTCTTTTCTTAGAGTTTCATAGTTCTCTTTGTAGAGATCTTTCACGTCCTTTGTTAGGTATACTCCCAAATATTTCATCTTCTTTGGCACTACTGTGAAAGGAATAGAGTCCTTGACTGTTTGTTCGGCTTGGTTATTGTTGGTATATATAAAGGCTACAGATTTATGGGTGTTGATTTTGTAGCCTGAGACATTGCTGTACTCCTTGATCACTTCTAAAAGTTTTGTAGTAGAATCCCTAGTGTTTTCCAGATATACGATCATATCATCTGCGAAGAGTGAAAGTTTGATCTCTTCTGACCCTATGTGGATACCCTTGATCGCCTTTTCTTCCCTAATTGCAATGGCTAATACTTCCATTACAATGTTAAAGAGTAATGGAGACAATGGGCAACCTTGCCTGGTTCCTGATCTAAGTGGAAATGATTTCAATTTAACTCCATTCAATACGATATTGGCTGTGGGTTTGCTGTAGATGGCCTCTATTAGTTTAAGAAATGTCCCTTCTATACCAATTTTCTTAAGTGCTCTGATCACGAAGGGATGCTGGATATTATCAAAAGCTTTTTCTGCATCAATTGAAAGAATCATAAGGTCTTTATTTTTAAGTTTGTTTATGTGTTGAATTACATTTATAGATTTATGTATATTGAACCAGCCTTGAGACCCTGGGATAAATCCCACTTGGTCATGGTGTATAATTTTTTTGATGTGTTGTTGGATTCTGTTTGTTAGGATCTTATTGAGTATTTTAGCATCTATATTCATTAGTGATATTGGTCTATAATTTTCTTTTCTTGTTGAGTCTTTCCCTGGTTTGGGGATCAAGGTGATGTTTGCTTTGTAGAATGTGCTGGGTAATATTCCTTCTTTTTCTATATTTTGGAAGAGGTTTAGTAGTATAGGTACTAGTTCTTCTTTAAATGTTTGGTAGAATTCTGACGTAAAGCCATCTGGTCCTGGGCTTTTCTTTTTAGAGAGATTTTGTATAGTTGATGCTATTTCAGAACTTGATATAGGCCTGTTCAACATTTCCACTTTGTTCTGGCTAAGTCTTTGTAGGTGGCGTGCTTCCAGGTATTGGTCGATTTCTTTCAGATTTTCATATTTGTGAGAGTAGAGTTTCTTATAGTATTTGTTAAGGATTTTTGGAATTTCTGAGGGGTCTGTTGTTATTTCATCATTACCTTTTCTGATTGATGAAATTAGAGATTTTACTCTTTTTTTCCTTGTTAGGTTGGCCAAAGGTTTATCTATTTTATTGATCTTTTCAAAAAACCAGCTTTTGGATTTATCGATCTGTTGTATAGTTCTTTTGTTTTCAATTTCATTTAATTCTGCTCTGATTTTGGTTATTTCTTTTCTTCTGCTGCATTTGGGGTTGAAGTGTTCTTCTTTCTTCAGTTGCTTGAGATGTTCCATTAAGTTATTGACTTCCTCTCTTTCTGTTTTCTTGGGGAAGGCTTGCAGTGCTATAAATTTCCCTCTTAGGACTGCCTTTGCAGTATCCCAGAGGTTCTGGTAATTCATGTCTTGATTGTTGTTTTGTTCCAAAAATATGGTAATTTCCCTCTTAATCTAGTCTATAACCCATGTATCCTTCAGCATAAGGTTGTTTAGCTTCCATGTTTTTGTATGGTATGCGGGTTCCTGTTGTTATTTAGTTCAACTTTTATTCCATGATGGTCTGAGAAGATGCAAGGAATAATTTCTATTTTTTTAAATTTGCTGAGGTTAGATTTGTGGCCTAGGATGCGGTTGATTTTGGAGTATGTTCCGTGGGCTGATGAAAAGAATGTGTATTCAGTTTTTTTGGGATGAAATGTTCTGTAGATGTCTGTTAAGTCCAGATGTTGAATGGTTGAGTTGAAATCTAAAATTTCTTTGCTTAGCTTCTTTTTGGAGGATCTATGCAGCACTGCTAAAGGGGTGTTAAAATCTCCAACTATTGTGAAAGTGGAGGAAATCAAGTTGCTCATGTCTGTTAGAGTTTCTCTTATAAATTGAGGTGCGTTGTGGTTGGGTGCATAAATATTAATAATTGAGAGCTCATCATATTGAGTATTACCTTTAACAAATATGAAGTGTCCATCCTTATCCTTAATTATTTTGGTTGGTTTAAAGCCTATTGCGTCTGCAAACAGGATTGCAACGCCTCCTTGTTTCTGCTTTTCATTTGCCTGGAATATAGATGACCATCCCTTCACCTTGAGTCTGTATTTGTCTTTTAATGTAGGATGCGATTCTTGGATGCAGCAGATATCTGGCTTGAGTTTTTGTATCCAGTCCACCAACCTGTGCCTCTTTAGAGGACAATTTAAACCATTCACGTTAATTGAGAGTATTGATAAGCCTTTTGAGAGACTGGTGGACATTTTTAATCCTTTTGCGACTGTGGAAGTTGGAATTTGATCAAAAATTTTTTGTGCGGGTTTACTTTTGTGGTGGAGAATTACGCTGGTCTTTATGGAGGATAGGTCTAAGAATGTCCTGGAGAGCTGGTTTAGTTGTGGCAAATTTCTTCAACATGTGAATGTTGTGGAAGTATTTAATTTCTCCATCATAAATGAAACTCAGTTTAGCTGGGTACAGGATCCTGGGTTGAAAGTTATTTTGTTTTAGGAGATTAAAAGTCGATGACCATCCTCTTCTAGCTTGAAAGGTTTCAGCAGAGAGATCTGCAGTTATTCTTATATTCTTCCCCTTGTAGGTAATGGTTTTCTTTCGTCTGGCTGCTTTCAGAATTTTCTCCGTCAGATTAACTTTAGTGAAATTGATTATGATGTGTCTGGGGGATGTCTTATTTGGGTTGAGTCATGCTGGAGTTCTGAAACTGTCCGCTATTTGAATTTTGGAATCTCTTGGCATGTTTGGAAAGTTCTCCTTCATAATCTCATGGAGAAGAGACTCTGTGCCTTGTGAAGCCACTTCATCACTTTCGGGGATCCCTATAAGACGAATATTGGTTTTCTTCAAATTATCCAAGAGCTCGCTAAGAGAGTGGTCTGTTTTTGCTCTTCATTTCTCTTCTTTTTGAGGGTTTGGGAGCGTTTGAAAGCTTTGTCTTCAATGTCAGAAATCCTTTCTGCTGCTTGCTCCATTTTGTTACTGAGGGATTCTGCTGTGTTTCTCAGATCTTTGAGGGGTGCAACTTCTTGTCTCAATGTGTTGAAATCTTTGGTAATGTGGTCTTTGAATCTGTTGAATTCTTGAGATAACTTTTGGAATTCTAATTCGATCTTATTTGCTATCCAGATACTGAATTCAATTTCTGACATCTCAGCTATTTGTTTGTGCATGGGGTCTTGTGCTGTTTCTGCCCCATTGATCCTTGGGGGAGTTGATCTACTCTGATTATTCATATTGCCAGAGTTTTTCTGTTGATTTCGCCTCATGATTGTTTTTCACCGTTGCCTCTGGCTGTCCTCAGAGTTGGGGAGGTGTCTCTCCAAGATTAGACCCCAGCGAGATCACTCTATTGTTGCTGGATCTTTGTAGGGAGTGACCCTGTGTAGTTCCTCTGGGCTGCTCTAGCTAGGGAGTTCTGGTTGTGGAAGCAGGTCTGGTTTGTGACACATCCGGATCCAGCAACAGGGCTGGGGGTGGTGCGCACGGTTCTGGGAGTGCCAGGTGCCCAGTGACTTGGGCACAGAGAGCCCAAGGCTCCAGCAGTCTCTGTCCAGGAGAAGAGCTCTGCGCAGAGGCAGGGAGGGCTCCAAAGGGCACGCAGCTACCAGAGTCCCTGTCCAGATGAACGGGCTAGTGTGGAAGCTGGGAGGACACGGGAGGGAGAACGCAGGGTTGCATGGCTTCCGCAGTTCCTGGTTAGGGAATGAGGAGGCCCAGTGGGTGCAGGTTACCGGTCAGGGGTTGCTGCACAGCTCTTATGGAGGTCTGGGCAGCGCCAAGCCCAGGAGGTTGCTATGAGCTGTGACGTCACGGCACTCTACCCAGGGCAACAGCCCAAGGCTCCAGTGTGCCAAAACCGTGTCACTCTGCCCCTAAGTATTAAGGCTGTAAGGCAGCTCAGTCCCCGCCTTTAGGCTGCTCAGTCAGTAGGTTACTTTGACCCGCCCAGTCCTTGCTCTGAGACCCTGAGGGCATAGCTTGCCGGGGCAGTTCTTTCACAATGGCTTCCTGCGCCCAGCTCAGTGGCTCCGTCTGGGGCCCCAGACAATGCCTGAAGTTCTCCACACTCCTGCTCAAGCTCTTCCCAAGGCAGTTCAACTGAGTGCCAAGTCCAAGAACACTGAAAAGTTCACAGGTAAGGCTTTTCCGGTTTGCGGTCTCACTGCTGCTTGTACTTATGGTTGCCGGCGTGACTAGGTCGATCGAACACACACAACCATTTGCCAGTTTTCCACTGTTTTTGTTCTCCTCTTGGGGTCCAGAAGTCCCTTGCTGGCTCCCTGTATTCTCAGAGGGATGATTATAGGCAGATCCCACCAGCCAGAGATGCCTGGAGTCTTGTCTCCCCAGACTCGCTGTTCCCAGTTGCAGGGAAGCTGTTACTCGGCTGCCATCTTTAATCTCCTCCGACATATATAATTTTTAAAAAAGTATTTTAGAATTTAAATATGAATGGACTAAACCTTTGTCATTATTTATAAAGTTATTGGTGAACACAACTTGATTAAATTTACTTTTATTAGATTTACTAGTTTTAGAAATCTGGATTATACCAGTGATTCAAATGTTGAATCCTGAGTCCTTGTATAAATTTAAGGGGTACAAATATGATTTTGTTACAGCAATATATTGTGTGGTGGTTAGTCTGGGCTTTGAGGATAACCATCATCTGAATAGTGTACAACGTGCCCATTAAGTAACTTTTCATGCCTTAGTTTTCTCCGGCCCTCCCACACTTCTGAGGCTTCAGTGACTGTTACTCTATATTCTATGTCCATGTGTGCACAATAGTGCTGCCACTTACCAGTGAGTACATGCAGTACTTGACTGCTTGTTTCACTTCAGATAGCAGCTTCCAGTTCCATTCCTGTTGGTGGAAAGATGTGATTTTCTTTATTGCTAAATAGTATTCTATTTATATGTGTGTGTATGTGTATGCATGCCATGTTTTCTTTATTCAGTCATCATTGATGGAAACTTAGATTGATACTAGCATATCTTTGCTATTGCAAACGGTGCTGTGGTAAACATATAAGTGCAAGAATTTTTTAATATAATGACTTTTTTTCCCCTTTGTGTATACACCAAGTAGTGAGATTGCTGGGTTGAATAGCAATCCTACTTTTAATTCTTTCAGAACTCTCCATACTGTTTTCCACAGAGGTGGTATTAATTTACCTTCCTACCAACAGTGTATAAACATTCTCTTCTCATCCTTGTGAACATCTGTGTGTGTGTGTTTTACTTTTTAATGATTACCATTCTGAATGGTGTAAGATCTCATTGCAGTTCTGACTTGTATTTCTCTGATTAGTAACACTGAATATTTTTTCATATGCTAGTAGGCCTAGTTCTCTTTTGAAAAATGTCTATTCATGGCTACTTCTTAATGGAGTTATATGAGTTGTTTTGGAGTTATTTGAATTTCTTTGTTAATACATTATCATACCTTGTCAGATGTATAATTTGCAAATATTTTTTCCATTCTTCAGCTTGACTATTCATTCTGTTGATGATAATGATTTGGCTGTGTAGAAGTTTTTAGTTTAATCCTAACTACTTAATTTTGTTTTGGTTGCTTGTACTTTCGAGGTCTTCATCATGGATTATTTTGCCTAGCCCAATATCCAGAAGAGTTTTCTTTAGGTTTTCTCCTAGTATTTTCATATTATAGTTTTGGGTCTTAAATTTAAGTCCTTGATCTATCTTGCGTTTATTCTTGCATATGGGGAGTGATAGGAAGTCCATTTTCATTCTCCTACATAAGATGATCCAATTTTTCCAGCACCATTTATTGAAAAGGATATCCTTTTCCCAGTGTGCTTATTAATTCTATCAAAGATCAGTTGGCTGTAAATATGCAGCTTTATTCCTCAGGTCTTTATTTATAGCAGTACCACACTATAGGCTTGAAACATAACATAACTTGAGGTCAGGTAATATGATGCCTTAAGCTTTGTTCTTTTTGCTTAATATTTGGCTACCAGGACTCTATTTGACTGCTTTCTAGTTGTTTCAATTCAGATAACAGCTTCCAGTTCCATTCCTGTTGGTGGAAAGATGTGGTTTTCTTTATTGCTAAATAGTATTCCATTTATATGTGTTTCCATTTTTATGGTTTATAAATTTTAGTTTTATTCTTTCTAATTCTGTGAAAAATAACATTGGTGTTTTGATAGAAATTGCATTGAACCTATAATTTGTTTGGGGTAGTTGAATCATTTTAATGATATTCTTCCAGTTTGAGTATGGGCTTCCCTCCCCCATTTGTTTATATCATTTACAGTTTCTTTCATTAGTGTTTTATAGTTTTCCTTGTAGATATTTTTTAGCTCCTTTGTTGAATTTGTTTCTAGGTATTTTATTTTGTTTTTGTAGTTATTATAAATAGGATTGCCTTCTTGATTTGAATCTTAGCTTGTTATTAGTGGATAGAGATGCTATTGATTTTGTCTCCTACAACTTGACTGAACTCATTTATCAAATGTAATTTCACCATATGCAAATCAATAAATGTAATTGATCCTATAAATATAATTAAGGACAAAAATCTTGTGATCATCTCAGTAGGTGCAGAAAAAGCCATTGATAAAATTCAGTATCCCTTCATAATAAAATCCTTGACAAACTTAGACACAGAAGGAACATACCTTAAAATAATAAAGGTCATGTGTGACAAAGTTACAGCCAACATCATATTGAATTAGGAAAGTTGAAAACAATCCCCTAAGACTTGGAACAAGAAAAGGATGCCCCCTTTCATGATTCGATTCTATATAGATTAGGCTAGAACTTCCAGTACTATCCCTCATGCAAGAGAAAGAAAGCAAAGACAACCAAATTGGAAAAGAGAAATTCAAATTAGCCCTGTTTGCTGACAATATTTTGACATTTGGTTTTAATGGAATCCAAGCTGAAAAGGATATCTAATAAAGATAAGTAGATTCAAATGGATGAAGTGCACACTTGACTCCATTTGTGAAATTATAAGATTTTTTTCATATGTAGTAATAGAAATGTTTCATTGAAATTCATCTGTGTATTTTCATGTTCCATGATATCCGTGAGCTTGTGGTTCTTAAACATTCATACTAAGGCGTTCCTTTGATACATTTTTAACTAAAGACTTCAAAATCTAGTGAAAATCTCTGCATAGACAATTTTACACTGCTAGAAAAAATTTCTAAGTTTTAAAAGTATATAGATGGGATTTTTAAATAGAAAATATGCTCACTTAATTTTTGTAGCAAAGCTAGGTGTTTCCATCTCCAAAAATCTGTTCAAGATGCTTTCTCCATAGCTTAAAATTCTTTCAGAATGTAGTCTTTTTTAAAAAATTATTTTTAAAATCTCACCTGTACCTTGTGAACTTGTGGGAACAAATGAGGGGTAGTATTTTGAGTACTGACTCTACTACTTACTAGCTAAGTGACCTTAACAAATTAATTTGCCTAAAACTCAGTTTCCTCTTCCCCAACATAAGCATAAAATTCTTACCTTTCAGAGTGGTCTGAGGCTCAAACATAAGGTAGATAAAATGCTTAAGCACACCTTCTAGGAGTTCAATCAATAGTGGCTTTTGACTGGTTCTCTCCTATTCCCTTTCTGGGTGGGCCTGACCATTGTGGGTATCAGGAAGGGACGAGAGAACCCATCAGGTGGCCAGCTGCATCACTGGTTCAGCTGTAGGCCAGCAGAAGGAAGACATTTATAATCCTATAAAGTACTATAAGAAGGCAGTTATGCTAGCAGGTAGAAGAGAAGACTCAGTATGGATGAGTTCCGTGGGTCACTATGAAAGTTTTGTGACACTGTGCTATGGTCTGTTATTTCACTTCAAGAAACACAGTCAACAGCATCTTTTCTAATTCTCCCATGCAAATTTCAACTTGCTTGGCTCATCAACATTGCTAGGAGGACTTCATTTCTTTCTGTCCTCATGGGTTTTGTTTCTTGATTTTCCTGTCTCAAAACTTAATGATCCATTTATTACCTACATTTGTTTTGACCAAATTCAGGAAAATAAAAAGGTGTGTGTTGGTGTAAATGCCAATGCTGCAGAGAGACAGCCTTGTAGCCTTCTGGAATAAGCTTGCTCCTGCAATGTTAAGAAAAGGGGGCAAGACACAACTACACAGCATAGAAGGGCATGTAGCAAAGTTCTTTATTCAGGGGTCTGATTTTATACACTTCTAGTCACGTACAGACTTAATCTATCATCTGTTAGTTTCACCTTTACCTCATTTTATCTATCTGAAATTAACTTGTAAGGAAATATCCTGTTACCACATCAACACAATCACTTCTGCAGTAAACATTGTTTTCTAGACACTAATCTCTTGGACAGGTATCTACATAAAGATCACAAAGAAGAAAACAACCACAGGGGAACAGTTAATGGAAGAGTACCTTCAAGTGTTTGCTCAGTTTACCGAGCATGAAGTAACAACTGTGTTTCTCCACAGGGCAGAACACTTATAGACCTGTGACAATATGTTTTTAACACACATCAACCCTCTGGCCCGGATCTCTGAGGAGGGGCGGCATGCCCGTTGGCCTCAGGCTTAACAGGGTGCACAATTGCAGAGAATTGGCTTGTGGAATTTTAACTCCAAGTGAATCAGCTCTGTGCATGCTTCAGGGGGCCAGGTCCCGTAAGCCTCTGTAAGAATAGCCAGCCGTTTTAAACTCACACTGAGTTCACTTTGTGTGCTTGATGTAGGATATGTTTATTTCTAAATATTATCCTACAGTGCGTACAATAACCAGGTCTCTATCACATATCCTCAAAGTAGCCATTTTATGCATATTTAACTTCTTTCCCTCAGGACATCATCCTTATAAGAAAAATCAGTGATAATCTCCTTCATAGAACTTCTAAGATAGTATTTATCCCAAATTAGATCACTAGGGCTCTGTTGTGGTTGGTTGTTGATATCATTGGTAGGACAACTACAAAAGATACTTATATACCCTGTGTGGACTTCACATAACTATTCTTGATTAATTCACTGTATTCATGGCTAGCTTATGACTAAAAATGTTGGAAGAATGTTTGACCGTCCACAGGTTCTGGCACTTCCCTTCCCTGTGGTCTCAGTGCCTTGTGCTTTTGTGCTTTAATTGCTTTAATTCATTGACTTCACACATCTAATCCTACTTGCTAAGCTTGAAAAATATGCTTCTTCCCTCCAATTTGCATTCTAAATTCTCTTTTTGCAAAATGTCCACTTAATCATCACTATCATTTATTATTATTGGCTCCAATCTTACCAGTCCAGTTTTCTTCCTTTTGGTTAAAGCATTGACCATGAGTCAGCATATCAGAACTTGAGAGTTTTCTTGGGGGAATAGAAAAGGAAGAATACTTTTAGATTTTATGCTATTTTCTGGAGAAAACTGGGCTACATGAGATGTGCATTGTGGTACAGGAGTTGGGAAATGTTTTGGGCAGCTAAGGGAATTTGAGGACACTGTATTCCAGGTGGGATAACTTGAACGAACATTTGGGGTGCTGAAAGAATTTTAAAGGGAGACAAAATCAGTCTTAATCTAGTATAAATTTTTGTTTAGGTCTGGTGCTATGTATGGTCTTTCAACCCTGGGAACATTTCATATCTGATACTTATGCCAACACTCATAGTCTTGTCCTTTTGTCAGAGACACAAGGCACCCTTTTTCTACTATTTTCCTAATTAGAGGGTCAGGTAGCTCTCAAGAGACTTTCTATAGGGGTCTTATGTAATTCTTATGCTATTTTTCTTATATAATCACATAGTTTAGAGTAAGAAAAGTTCTGCAATACTCATGATTATTGCTCAGCAGTCTTTTCTATCGCTTCTTGCCTTGCCCTTTTTCTCCTAGACACGGTCACTGCTGACCACTGATATAAAACTTCATATAATAGCATTATATATTACAAATTATCTATTAAATTTCTAGAATGGAAGATGATATCACTTGCTTTCACCCTACCCCTATGCACTACCCCATAATACTGGCCCTTGCATGTCTTCATTATTTTTATTTTGAGTCAATATTTAGTTTTAATATTATTACAATGCTGTTCATCATGGATCCATGGAGTACATGTGGTTACTTTTACTTTTTGACATAATTTCCCACCCCCAACCCCAGAATTCATAATTGTTGTTTATTGACATTGTTTGCCTAGATTTCTGTCTTAATTTCCTTATTTATATAATAATCATTCAGCAGCAGGTTGTTCAATTCTCATGACTCTGTATAGAATTGAGTATTTCTCTTAGAGTTGATTTCTAGTATTTTTCCACTGTGGTCTAAGCAGATACATTGTGTGTGTGTATGTGTATATATATGTGTGTGTATGTATATATATTTAAATTTCTTGAGACATGCTTTGTGGCCTAAAATAGAATCAATCTTGGGGAATTTTCCACGTGCTAATGAGAAGAATGTATATTCAGAAGTTATCGGGTAAAATGTTCTTTTTTTTTTTTGGCCAGGGCTGGGTTTGAACCCACCACCTCCAGCATATGGGACCAGCGCCCTACTCCTTGAGCCACAGGTGCCACCCAAGGGTAAAATGTTCTTTAAATATCTGTTAGGTCCATTTGTTCTAGAGTCCTGTGGTGTTCAGTGTTCATATTCTGCTTGCATCATCTGTCTACTTTTATCTGTGGGTCATTGATGTCCCTGGCAATTATAGTGCTGTTGTTGATCTCTTTGCTTTAACTCTAGTAGAGTTTGCCTTATAAATCTGGGTACTCATGTGTTAGGTACATAAATATTTAGAAAACTTACATAATCCTTTTGAATTGCTCCATTTACCATTATAAAATGGCAATCTTTTTTTGTTTTTACTGTTGATTTAATGTTAGTTTTATTTGATGTGAAAATGGCTACACGTGCTTACATTTATTTTTTTGTTTTTATAGAATTTTTTTTTCCATCCCTTCACCTTGAGTCTGTATGAGTTCTTGGGGGTTAGATGTGTTCCCTGAAGACAACATATACTTGGCTTGTATTTTTCTTTTTTTTTTTTTTCCTTTTATTAAGTCATATACACATAGATCATGAATACATTTATGAATACATTTATGGATTTGTGGGGTACAATGTGTTGATTTTTTTTAATACAATTTGGAAGGGTTACATCAAACTAATATAGCTTTCACCTCCTTTACTTAATTACTGTGTTAAGACATTTATGTTCTATACTTGTACCCTTACAATATGATCCATAGGTGGGGTCCCACCATTTACCCTTCCTCTATCGAACATCCACCCTCCTCTCCCATCCTCCTCTACTTCTCTCCTTCATCCTGGCTATAGTTGTGATCTATTGGCTTGTATTTTTCTTATCCATTCAGCCGGCCTATGTCTCTTGAGTGGGGAATTCAAACTGTTCATGTTGATTGCTAGAATTGATATGTGGGATGCTGTTCTGTTCATCCTGTTGGGTAGTATCTTATTGCTTTGTTTTACCCGTTGTACTATTGTTTTATGTGAGCTCTGAGCTTTAGGTTTTGGGTGGTTTTAGACTGGTGGGTAACTATTGTGTTGATCTTTATGTAATGAAGTTCAGAGTGTTTCTTGTATGGAAGTTTTAGCCAAGTTTGGAAGAATCTGTATTTCTCGGTAATATGTGAAATGTACTTTTGCAGAATACAAAATTCTGGGCTGGTAGTTATTTTCAAAAGAATAATAAAGGTGAGAACCCAATAATTTCTGCCTTGTATAGTAAGTGGCAAAGTCTGTACTTAGTTTGATGGCTTTCTAAAATTTTGTAATTTACTTGATGTTTTTACTTTTTAGATTACGGGAGTTACTCTTTCATGTTGACTTCCACCAGCTGGATGACTGTCTTGGTGATTGCCTCTTTGTGGTGAATCTCCTGGGTGTTCATTTAGCTTCTTGTACCTGGATATCTAAATCTCTAGCAAAATCAGGGAAGTTTTCCTCAGTTATTTTTTCAAATATGATTTCCAGCCCTTCTGTGTTTTCTTTTTCACTCTCAGGGATGTCTACAAGTCTTGTATTTGGTGGTTTTAAATAATCCCTTATTTCTTTCTTTCTTTTTTTATTGTTGGGGATTCATTGAGGGCACAATAAGCCAGGTTACACTGACTGCATTTATTAGGTAAAGTCCCTCTTGCAATCATGTCTTGCCCCCAGAAGGTGTGGCACACACCAAGGCCCCACTCCGCTCCCTCTTTCCCTCTCTCTGCTTTTCCTTCCCCCTCTCAGCTTTTCCTCTCCCCCAATGCCTTAATTGTCATTAATTGGCCTCATATCAAAATTGAGTACATAGGATTCATGCTTCTTCATTCTTGTGATGCTTTACTAAGAATAATGTCTTCCACTTCCATCAAGGTTAATACGAAGGATGTAAAGTCTCCATTTTCTTTTTTTTATTAGCTGAATAGTATTCCATGGTATACATATACCACAGCTTGTTAATCCATTCCTGGGTTGGTGGGCATTTAGGCTGTTTCCACATATTGGTGACTGGAAATTGAGCTGCAATAAACAGTTTAGTACAAGTGTCCTTATGATAACAGAATTTTTTTCCTCCTGGGTAGACGCCCAGTAATGGGATTGCAAGATCAAATGGGAGGTCTAGCTTGAGTGCTTTGAGCTTTTTCCATACTTCCTTCCAGAAAGGTTGTACTAGTTTGCAATCCCACCAGCAGTGTAAAAGTGTTCCCTTCTCTCCACATCCATGCCAGCATCTGCAGTTTTGAGATTTTGTGATGTGCGCCATTCTCACTGGGGTTAGACAATATCTAAGGGTGCTTTTGATTTGCATTTCTCTAATATATAGGGATGATGAACATTTTTTCATATGTTTGTTAGCCATTCGTCTGTCTTCTTTAGAGAAGGTTCTATTCATGTTCCTTGCCCATTGATATATGGGATTGTTGGCTTTTTTCATGTGGATTAATTTGAGTTCTCTATAGATCCTAGTTATCAAGCTTTTGTCTGATCGAAAATATGCAATTATCCTTTCCCATTGTGTAGCTTGTCTCTTTGCTTTGGTTGTTTTGTCTCCTTGGCTGTACAGAAGCTTTTCAGTTTAATGAAGTCCCATTTGTTTATTTTTGTTGTTGCAATTGCCATGGCAGTCTTCTTCATGAAGTCTTTCCCCAGGCCAATATCTTCCAGTGTTTTTCCTATTCTTTCTTTGAGGATTTTTATTGTTTCATGCCTTAAATTTAAGTCCTTTATCCATCTTGAATCAATTTTTGTGAGTGGGGAAAGGTGTGGGTCCAGTTTCAGTCTTCTACATGTAGACATCCAGTTGTCCCAACACCATTTATTGAATAGGGAGTCTTTCCCCCAAGGTATGTTCTTGTTTGGTTTATTGAAGATTAGGTGGTTGTAAGACGTTAGTTTCATTTCCTGGTTTTCTATTTGATTCCAAATGTCTATGTCTCTATTTTTGTGCCAGTACCATGCTGTCTTGACTACTATGGCTTTGTAGTACAGACTAAAATCTGGTATGCTGATGCCCCCAGGTTTATTTTTATTACTAAGAACTGTCTTAGCTATACGGGGTTTTTTCTGGTTCCATACAAAACTCAGAATCATTTTTTCCAAATCTTGCAAGTATGATGTTGGTATTTTAATAGAAATGGCATTGATGTTGGTATTTTAATAGGAATGGCATTGAATAGGTAGATTGCTTTGGGAAGTATAGACTTTTTTTTTTTTTTTTTTTTGGGAAGTATAGACATTTTAACAATGTTGATTCTGCCCATCCATGAGCATGGTATGTTCTTCCATTTGTTAATATCCTCTGCTATTTCCTTTCTGAGGATTTCACAGTTTTCTTTATAGAGGTCCTTCACCTCCTTCGTTAGGTATATTCCTAGGTATTTCATTTTCTTTGAGACTATGGTGAAGGGAGTTGTGTCCTTAATTAGCTTCTCATCTTGACTGTTATTGGTGTATACAAAGGCTACTGACTTGTGGACTTTGATTTTATATCCGGAGACATTACTGTATTTTTTGATGACTTCTAGGAGTCTTGTGGTTGAGTTTTTGGGATTCTCTAAGATCATGTCATCAGCAAAGAGGGAGAGTTTGACCTCCTGTGCTCCCATTTGGATTCCCTTTATTTCCTTGTCTTGCCTAATTGTATTGGCTAGAACTTCCAGCACTATGTTGAATAGTAAAGGTGACATAGGACAACCTTGTCTGGTTCTAGTTCTAAGAGGAACTCCAGTTTTACTCCATTCAGTAAAATATTGGCTGTGGGTTTGTCATAGATAGCTTCAATCAGTTTCAAAATGTGCCACCTATGCCTATACTCTTCAGTGTTCTAATTAGAAAAGGATGCTGGATTTTATCAAATGCTTTTTCTGCATCTATTGAGAGGATCATATGATCTTTATTTTTGCCTCTGTTAATATGGTGGATAACGTTTATGGACTTGCGTATGTTAAACCAGCCTTGCATCCGTGGGATGAAACCTACTTGATCATGATGTATGACTTTTTTGATGATAAGCTGTAATCTATTGGTTAGGATTTTGTTGAGAATTTTTGCATCTATATTCATGAGTGAGATTGGTCTGAAATTCTCCTTTTTGGTTGGGTCTTTTCCTTGTTTTGGTATCAGGGTGATGTTTGTTTCATAAAATGTGTTTGGGAAGATTCCTTCTTCCTTAAATTTTTGGAATAATTTCTGCAGTACAGGAATAAGCTCTTCCTTGAAGGTTTGATAGAATTCTGGTGTGAAGCCATCTGGACCAGGGCATTGTTTGTTTGGAAGATTTTTTATTGTTTCTTTAATCTCAGTGCTTGAAATTGGTCTGTTCAGGAGCTCTATTTCTTTCTGGCTAAGTCTAGGGATCGGGTGTCATTCCAAATATTGATCCATTTCCTTCACATTGTCAAATTTCTGGGCATAGAGTTTCTGGTAGTATTCGGAGATGATCTGTTGTATCTCTGTGGGATCAGTTGTTATTTCCCCTTTATCATTTCTGAGTGAGGTTACTAGAGATTTTACTTTTCTATTTCTAGTTATTCTGGGCAAAGGTTTATCTGTTTTATTTATTTTTTTCAAAAAAACAAGTCCTTGTTTCATTAATTTTTTGAATGATTCTTTTGTTTTCAATTTTATCAAATCAAATGTCTGATTTGATTTTGGTATTTCTTCCACTGAGTATAGGCTTAGATTGTTCTTCTTTTTGCAATTGCATAAGATGGCTTGTGAATTTGTTGATGTGCTGTCTTTCTGTTTTTTGAATGTAGGCATCTAAAGCAATAAATTTTCCTCTCAAAACTGCTTTTGCAGTATCCCACAGGTTTTATTAGCTTGTGTCTTCATTGTTGTTATGCTCAAGGAAATTAATGATTTCCTGTTTTATTTCTTCCTGCACCCATCTGTTATTCAACAGAAGGTTGTTTAATTTCCATGCCTTTGTGTGAGGTCGAATGTTTTTGTTAGTTGAGTTCCACCTTTAGTGCCTTATGGTCTGAGAAGATACAAGGTAAAATTTCAATTCATTTTATTCTGTTGATAATTGTTTTGTGTCCCAGGATATGATCAATTTTGGAGAATGTTCCATGGGGTGATGAGAAGAATGTATATTCTTTATTTTTGGGATGGAGTGTTCTATATGTGTCTATCAAGCACAGTTGTTCTAGGGTCTCATTTAAATCTCTTATGTCTTTGTTTAATTTCTGTTTAGAGGATCTGTCCAGCTCTGTAAGAAGAGTGTTAAAGTCTCCTGTTATTACGGTATTGTTAGATATCATATTGCTCAGACTGAGTAAGGTCTGTTTCAAGAATCTGGGAGCATTTAAATTGGGTGCATAAATATTTAGAATTGAAACGTCTTCTTGTTGTATTTTTCCCTTGACCAATATAAAGTGACCATCTTTGTCTTTTTTGACTTTAGTTGCTTTAAATCCACTTGTATCTGAAAATAAGATCGCAACTCCTGTTTTCTTCTGAATTCCATTTGCCTGAAAAATGGTCTTCCAACCTTTGACTTGAAGTTTTAATTTGTCTTTTGAAGCCAGGTGTGTTTCTTGCGGACAGCAAATGGATGGCTTGTGTTTTTTAATCCAGTCAACCAATCTGTGTCTCTTCAGTGGGGAATTCAAGCCATTAACATTTATTGAGATAATTGATAAGTGTGGTAGTATTCTATTCATCTTATTTTGTGAGAGTCCATTGCTTAGTTTTATCTTTTGCATCAGTGTGGAGGTTAGGTTCTGCCCTTTAATTTCTGAGTTCTTACTTTGCTTCTAATCCATTGTGATGGTTAGTGCGTAGAGCAGGTTGAAGTATTTCCTGTAGAGCTGGTCTTTTTGTGGCAAATTTCCTCAATGTTTGTATATCTGTAATGATTTGATTTCTCCATCAATTTTAAAGCTTAGCTTAGCAGGGTACAGAATTCTAGCTTGGAAATTGTTCTGTTTAAGTACATTAAAGGTAGATGACCATTGTCTTCTTGCTTGGAAAGTCACTCTGATGGATTTGCCCCTGTAGGTCAACTGGCGCTTACTCCTGGCTGCTTGAAGAATCTTTTCTTTTTTCTTGACTTTGGATAGGTTCATCACAATGTGTCTTGGAGAAGTTCGGTTAGAGTTGATGTGATCTGGGGTCCGATATACCTCTGAAAGCAGTGTGTCAGACTCTTTGGTGATATTTGGGAAATTTTCATTTATAATATTCTCTAGTATGGCTTCCCTTCTTCTGGGGCATTCTTCTTCCCCTTCTGGGATTCCTATAAGTCATATGTTGGAACACTTCATAAAGTCTCATAATTCTGACAGTGAACATTCTGCTTACTCTCTCTTCTTTTCTGCATCGTTTACTGTCTGAGTTATCTCAAGAACTTTGTCCTGTACCTCTGAAATTCTTTCTTCTACATGGTTTAACTTATTGCTGATACTTTCCATTGCATCTTTAAGTTCCCTAATTGACTGCTTCAGTTCCTTCAGCTCTGCTATATCCTTTCTGTATTCTTCATATTGTTTATCTCTTATTTGATTCTGTTTTTTTTATTTCCTTTTGATTATTTTCTACTTTATTAGCAGTTTCCTTCATTGTTTCCATCATTTCCTTCATTGTTTTCATTATGTGTATTCTAAATTCCCTTCTGTCATTCCTAACATTTCTTTATAGGTGGAATCCTCTGCAGTAGCTACCTCATGGTCCCTTGGCGGGGTTGTTCTGTACTGGTTCTTCATGTTGCCTGGAGTTTTCTGCTGATTCTTCCTCATGAGTGATTTCTTTTTTCAGTTTCCTTGCCCTAATTTTCCTTTCACTTCATCTTGCTCTTTAAGTTGCCATGCCTGTGGACTAAGGTTTCGCTGAGTCCTTTTGGTACAGGACCAGAAGGATGAGAAGGTTGAAGAGCAAGAAGGGATAAGAGGAAGAAAGAAAGAAAGAAAGAGTGAATGAAAAGAAAATAGAGAGAGGGGATGGGTAAAAGGGAGTATGTACAAAAAGAAGAGAGGCACAGAAAGAGGGAGACAGAGCAATATAGGTGTACAATAGGGTACTTTGACACAACTTTCAAAAAAAACCCCACCTCTGGGGGTGCCTGCTTGTGCAGTTCCCTTGATGTCAGCAGCTCTTTGCTAACCTGATCAGACATAGTACCCCACCTCCACCATGTAGAGCGGGAACACAAAAATGCTATAAATCAAACCAAATAAGCAAACAGAAAACTTTACAGGATAAAATTGGGTGAAAAATCAAATAGTAGGCGTAGAAACACTAGCAAAACTGAAGTTCTAGTTATTGAAAAATTCAGCAATGAGAAATTGTATTTAAACTAGAAAAATGGAGAAAGAAAAGAAAAAAAGAAAAGAAAAAATCTGTATGGAAAAGGTTGAAATTAAAAAACAAAACAGCAATAACATCAAAATAAACAAAAACCAAACTAGCAACAACAAAAATAACCCAACCAAAAACAAAGCAGCATATATATCTTTTTGAATATTATCTGGGCAACAGGTGATCTTCTGGGTTATGAGATGTTAATCACAACGCTGATATGACTGGAGGCCTCTGCTGATTTCTCAAATCCCACAGGGTAGACACCCGAAATCTCTCTTCACTTCTCTTAAAAGGCACTTTAAACTTCTAAACTTGCTAAGCAGAAGCTTTCCCAGGAAAGTGCTTGTCACTGGGATCACTGCTGCAGTGGCTATCCACTTATCCAGTGTGTCAAAACCCGTCTCACTCTGCCCCTGAGGGTTAGGGCTGTAAGGTGGCTCAGTCCCTGCCTTTAGGCTGCTCAGTCAGTAGGTTACTAGCTTCTGCCCAATCCTTGCTCTGGGATCCTGAGGGTGGAGTTTGCCTGGGAAGTTCTCTCACAATGGTTCCCTGTGACCCACAGCCAAACACTATTAGCTCCGTCTGGCTCAGAGGCTCAGTCTGGGGCCCTAGACAATGCCCAAAGTTCTCCACACTCCTGCCCAAGCTCTCCCCAAGGCAGTTCAATTGAGTGCCAAGTCCAAAAACACCAAAACAGTTCACAGGTAAGGCCTTTCCGGTTTGCAGTCTTGCTGCTACTGTACTTACAGCTGCTGGCAGGATTAGACTGATTGAACACACGTGACCCCTTGCCAGTTTTCCACTGTTTTTGTCCTCCTCTTGGGGTCCAGAAGTCTCTTGCTGACTCCCTGTATCATCAAAGGGATGATTATAGGCAGATACCACCAGCCAGAGATGCCTTGAGTCTTATCTCCCCAGACTCACGGTGTCCAGATGCAGGGAATCTGTTACTCGGCTGTCATCTTGCTCTCTCCTCCAATCCCCTATTTTTATAGGCTTTGTTCATTCCTCTTAATTATCTCTTTCTTATTTTTGACTGATTGAGTTAATTCAAATGAGCTGTCTTTACGGTCTGAGATTTTATTTTCTGCCAAGTCTAGTCTATTGTTAAAACTTTCCACTGTGGCTTTGTTTGCTTAAATTTTTCATTTCCAAAATTTCTATTTTTAAAAAATGTCTTAGTTTTCCATTCTCTTGGATTTGAGTTTAATGGTCCATTAAATGGACTATTAAATATTCCAAGAATTTGGAATTCTTTATCTGTCATTTCAGTGTCTTCATTTTGGTTGATACCTATTGCTACAGAGGTGGTCTATTTTGTGGTATCCATTATCTCTGATTTTTCATACTTCCAGATTTCTTTTATTGATTCCTTCTCAACTAGAGCAGCTGTTTTTTATTCTAATTTTATTTTGTTTGTAGCATATGTTGGTTGTGGATGCTTTGATGTTCTATATTCTGGATGGATGCCTTAGTTATAGACAAATTACATGTGGTGGTTTTCTCAGTTTCTAGTTTGTAGGCTATAGCAGTGATGAGCTATGTGTATTGGCAGATTCCCTGTCGCTATAATGAGGAAAAATGGGGGTTATTGAAAACTTTTCTTTTTCTCCACTTCTGTGGTCTTCCTAAAAGTGTGAATTGTATTGGCACACCCAGTTTAATATCTGAGGTAGGAGGTGGTACTTGTGGGCAACATTCAAACACACTCTCCATGATGGAGTCAGTAAATGCTGTAACAGGTTGTGCAAGTTGATGTCCCTGTCAGGTGTCAGTTGCCAGAAGGTCTAAGTTGCAGTGTGGTTTTGGGGAGCTGTAATTGCCTTTAGGACCTCAGGAGTAGCACAAAAATGCTCCATGTGGTAGGTGGGACCCTGAAAGTTTCAGGTGAGTCCTTATTCTCTGCCACAGCAAAATTGGGTAGGGCTGGGTTTGGTGAACTTGTCCTCAGGCCCCAGAAACAGGCCCCTCAGGCCCCTGTTTTAGCAGGGGTCAAAGGTTTGCTCCCAGCTTCTGGGGAAGGCCAGTAGGGCATGGCTAAAGTGACTCCATCCAAACATAGTCTGCTTGTGGAGGCAGGACCATCTAAGGTTCACATTCTGGCTGTCAGGAGTGGGTTTCACTTTTCTCCCCACTCCTCTGCTCCAGAGTCTCTTCTCATGTCTGCCAGCAGGCAGGAGTTGAAAGTAGCTGAGCTGTACCACAATTCATTGTGGCTTGGAGCTTCCCAACCCTGTGGTCTGACCTGGCCTGGCCTTGAGAGCACAGCCTTCCTGTATAGGGAGAGGTGCTGCACAAGTACATTGCAGCTGGGATTCACACTGTACTCTCCTCTGTTTTGTTCAAGTGGCTTACTTGGTCCTGAGATAAATTCTTAAGTCTCCCTCCATGCTCCCTCACAGCATAATCAAATCCTGGGTTATGGGATCTGCCCTGCACGCCTGTACAGGTCCCCTCAACTTGATCCCTGACCATGCCAGAGAGAAGTGTGCTGGTCCTGAGTTGTCTATGGGGTGCTAAAGCAGGTTTGATGTCCCTCTGCTTCAGAGTGTGTCTTGTTCAGATCAAGATGCTGGACAAGTTGTACCAGGGAGGGCTGGCAAGCAGGGAGTTCACACTGTGAACACCCCTTTGTCAACTACAGGATTTTAAGAGGAAAGGTTTGAGCCACTCTATGTGGTAGCCTTGGCATGATGGCTCATTTGTCTCTCTTGGCAGCCATGGGTGGAAGGAGGGGAAAAGAAGAAAAGATTCTGGTGGAGGAAAGTTAGCATTCTGGTTGTTTCTGTCCTTTTCCTTGGAAGGCAGGCTGACCTTTATTTGTTTGTTCATTTACTTTTTCTCTTTCACCTAAAACTTTTCCTTCTTACTGAGATGCTCTGGCATTTGTGTGTTTATTAGTAAGGTTGTCTAACTATTGCCTCTTTCATAGATAGACTAAAATTGCAATAGACAATTGGCTGGTGTCTTGTCAGCCATGTTCCATATCAAATAATTTTGAAATGAACTTTTATTCTTGGGATTATTTTATTCTACCTGTTTCATTAAGTAAAAATGAAGAATCTAAATACTAAGATAAATGATTATTTTTATTGTGTCAATAAATTTTTCCTTTTTCTTAAAATGCTGGATCTGATTAGCAAAATACATTAGCTGCATCATTGACTAGATGTAGTGTTTCTTCTAATGATGTCATAATTCAGTGTTGAACATTTTAATATACTGATAATGTATTTTTTAACATTTTAATATACTGATAAATGTGTTTTTGTAAATATGAATGTTTATTCAGTTTCTTCTATTTGAATGTTTTTTAATCCCATATTAATATACGTAGATCTCACCCCTAGGAACCAACTCTAGCAGCTTCAGCTCAAATTTCAGATCCATGAAGGAGTTAGGTTAGCAATTATGAGCCATGGTCCTTTTGGGCTCATATACTTTTATCACCCAAGCATCAGATGCATAATTTGAAATGATATTCTCCTTTTCTTTCATTTTTAAAGAAAAAAATGCTTAAAATTCCACTGAGAATTACAAGAGACTGGATTATTCTATACAATATTGTACCTATTTTTTCTGCTTTGGTCAGCTTATATTTTCTACTGATAAATTCATGTAGCATCTTTAAAATCATACTTATCTCTCGGCATTAAGGACAAAGAATGGTACTCGTCATGGTGAAAGAAAATATTTTTAAGATTCTAAAAGATATTCCCAAGCCCAAGAAATGCATCTGTTGAGAGGATGACATTTTGCTACTACCCAGGGATTGTATGAGTGGAAAAGGCATTGATCCTGTTCTCAGGGCTTTTATGACCTAAAGGGAAATTAAGAAAAGGTGTGACTGTCATTGAAACTCTAGCTGCATTGTCCTGCAGCATTTCCCCTTTGCTCTTTTCTGGAGTAAGAAGCATTAAATGTAAGTAATAATTACTTTAAAGATCTCTCCTTCAAGGCAGAATTAACATTAAGGGAAATATCAAAATATTGCTTCAGAGATGAGTAGTGAAGAAGTGGAGAATAAAGAGTTCTGACTATATTTTGACATCAGAAAAGAACAGGTTATGTAAAACATGGGAAGCCAAGTTCATTATATGGGTCATGGAGAGTTAATATTTATTTTAATGTCGAATCCCTGTGCCCACTTCCCCTGAGTCAGAAACATTATCCTCACCCCAGGATTGGGTCTTGATTACCCATTGTCAATGTTCCTCCTTAAGGGATTATTTTCTTGCTCTCCATGGATATCGTTTAATTGCTTGTGTGTATTACCTCCTGTCATGGAGAGCAAACTAAATATTTTAAGGTTAATAAATTTTATGTGTTTATTAGGAAGGTTGTCTAGATTATGCCTCTTTCATAGATAAACTAAAATTGCAACAAATAACTGAGGAGTAAAATAATTCTGTCATAGCGATCTTTTTCTTACTTTGGAAAGCATACTTGGTTTAATTTTGAATAACTGAACAATGAATGTAGACATTTTGAAAGCATATTTATAAGAGTTAAACAATGACAGACAAGAACAGAAAATGGAAAATAAACTTTGATCTCTTAACCATTCTGTTCACATTTCACCTTTATGTAAAACTCTTTGGGAAGTGTTTTAGAATTCCCCTTTTCCTGTGTGACTACATTTTCTTATCACTGTAAATACATTCATATACATGCATCAGCAAATGCAATTATCTTTTAAATGCTTTCTTTCCAAAGCATTTCTGATTTCATGTTTCAAATAAAATCTCTGTAACACTGATGTGAAAATGGATTTCTATTAGCTGGATGGATAAAGAGCCAGCACTTTGAAAATCTCAGAATCCCTCAGTGCTATGATGTCTCATTCTGTCTTCTATTTCACATTGACTTCTAGAAAAAATGGCACAAGGCTTTTTGTTTTTGTCAGATAAACTCTTCCAGTCTTGGATATATGGCCTGCCAAGAATTTTTCTTTCTGTCCTTGGCAGGACAATTGCAATGAAATTCTTAGATCTCTTTTGCCTCTATTCATGGTGGTCTCAAACCTACTACAGCTCTTACGCAGCTGGTTATCTCTCCCCTTTTGCTTTTCCTGAACTGGTTCCTCTATTTCCACACTGTCAAAAGTACCATTTAGGGGTGTGCACGTGTGTAGTGTAAGAGTGTCAAGAGAATCATGAAAAATAAATGTGCATTTTCAGAAATCTGCCTTACCTCATAGTTTATGGTGGTGAAAACCTGTTTAAGTTTTTAGTAGAATGTCCCAATACAATGTGAAAATGACGCGTACACAGAAATTACTTCTTGGCAAGTTACTTTTACTGGGCTGTTGTAGATTTAATGTGCAGTATTATCTTCTGTTTACCCATGTTTTTATTTCTATTCTATAGAATGATGCTAGGATAATAATTACTATGAACCTCACAGGGGATGTTTTAATAATTAAAGTGATAATGTCCTAAGAAGCCATATACGTACAACACTAAGTAAAGTAAGATGTATTTAATGAATAATTAAATGCAGCAGTTTCTATCGTCCTTGCAAAACAAATTAATAAAATGCAGTGAACTTCAATTTGTTTTATCTTGAAAGTCACCAGAGTACTGGCTTCAAGAATGGATATAAAAAATTAGGTAGCATTCTCTGTCCCCAGAACTGTGGTGTTCCCTTTGGTTTCTGAAGTCGTGAAAATTACATATATTTCAATATAAAATTCAAAAGGTAGCTTAATTTCTAACAATAATGTTACTAGATGGAGAAATGGTAATGTCATTTTGTGGGTAGAATTTTTATCTGAGGCTATTCTTCCACGGGAAATAGGTTCATGGCCTCTGGAATAAACATGGTCCCCTCGGCCCATGTTTTAGGAACCTCTAGGCTTTCCCTTTCCTTTTCTCCTTAGCTCTATGTCATTATCTTCCAACCTCCAAACTTGCCTTTTTCGTGTGTTAGGGCATTTGCTTGTCTCTCTCTCATGTGCTCAAATGATGGCTCCAAACTGAACTGTTACAGAGGCCAAACTGATAATCTACATAAGTAAAGTGGACCAGGTGTGGGGAGGGTGTGGAGGGAGAGGGCGAGGAGAAAACAATAGTTGCAAGCTCCCTCTGCATCTGTTCAGCTCTGGGAATACTGACCCTTTCAATACACAGGCCCAGGGGTCACATCTGACTTTTACAAGGGAGCTGAAAATTAGATTAACTTTCTTGATCTTTAAGTGTTACCAAGTCATTCATATTTTTTCAAAACAATATGACAGTAAGCAGTGCACTCTTGCTGGCTGCCCTTGTGTTGTTACTTTGCAAATTCAGCCTTAAAATAGCCAGGTACAGTTTCAATACTGAATGATCTGGGCCTCCTGTAGGTATAAAAGGCTCTGACTTTAGTATACTGGATAGTTTCCTAAGAGTTGTTATACATACTGGCTTATGGGTCTTTAAGAGTAACTCCTGACATTTGGCAGAGCTAACATGATCATGACTTTATAGATGAGGTCACTGAGGCTTAGACGGTTTTTATTCCTTGCCTAAATATTATACCAAAAATAAGAGGCAGAGGTGGATCAAAGACTCATGTCTTCTGACTCCTTGAAGCTCAGGGCTCTTCCTCTTCCCTTTAGTCTTTGAAGATCTATAAATAGTTTAAGTATATAATATATGATGAAATCTCAGCCCTCAAAAAGTACTTTAAAATCATTTAAAACTCATTTTGGTTTCCTGAGAAATAAACATTGTGCGATTTCATAAAAAAAGAAAGGGGATTCAGGCTCAATCATTGTGAGAATGTTGTCAGTTTTGAATCTTATTTTTTGGCTTTGTATTTCCCCATTTGATACTCCACTGACTAGAATTTTATGTGTTCATTGTAATTCTCTGCTGTGATTCTAAATGTAGCATCTTACCTGACATGAAAAATCATTTTAAGCATGCAGTGAGTGCCTGGTGCATAGTAACAGTTGTCAGTGAACCAGAGAAGAGAAATTAAGACTTGTCTTTATACACAGTAATTATGAGAGGAATGAATTTATCTATAATAAATAATGTGAATATTCATAAGAATTTAAAAATGAATGCATGCATATGGCAAAAAGCAAACAAAAACCGAATGATGCAGAAGAGATGTCATAGTCTAGTTTACCCTTGTAAGGAGACTGCGAGATAAGGGTCTGTGAGCAGATAGTTTGAGAGATGTTCATGCAGAAAAGGGAAAGGCTGAGAAACTACAAATGTAGAGAACGTTGTTGTAAAGGTGGGTTACTGAGTTTGTCCTACTGTGGGCAGCTGCAGCTCGATCACACACAAAGATCTTACGAGAAGTATGTAGAATGTTTCTCTCTCCAAAAATCAACACAGAGAGACACTTCATCACTGTCTTCTATACAGCCTGGGTTGCACATAAACCATGGGAACACCTCCCACTGGGATTATGCATTGTGGCAGCAAGAGAAGCCCTGGAGTACAGAGGGAAGGCCATTGGATGTGGCATGAACTTGAGGTTAGGAGCCGTCAGTGTGAAATAAGTTGAAGCCTGCGTGCAATAGTCACCATCATCTTGGCAGGAAACAAAGTTGGAGCCAAAATGCTGGTAAGCTGTGCACAAGGGGTGTTGGGTGCAGGCTCAGAAACAGCAGACCTCCATTTGGCTATTTTTGTCTTTAGTCTTATGGTGGTACCTCATACAACTCTAACATATGGGTCAACATAGGGAGGTGGTCAACATGAGGAACTAGGCCTATTGTACATTGAATACATGTGGTGCATGTTTAGTCTATGAAAATTAGGTCAACTTGGCTCAGTGCCTGAAGCACAAGTGCGTAGGCTACATACCATAAGGCTGCCGGGTTTGAACCTGGCCTGTGGGCCAGCTAAACAACGACAGCTGCAATAAAAAAAAGTGGGCACTGTGGCAGATGCCTGTAGTCCTAGCTACTTGGGAGGCTGAGGCAAGAGAATCGCTAGAGCCCAAGAGTTTGAGGTTGCTGTGAGCTGTGAGACTCTGTCTCAAAAAAAAAAAAAATTAGGTCAACTTGAGGAGGTGGTCAGTGTAGGGAGGTGGTCAGCTATAGAGGTTGTGCTGTACCTTTTAATTTATCTACTTTTTATACTACTTCCACTCCTTTAGTTTCTATAATTTTCATATTTTATTAATAACTTTGCAGTTTTAAATGACATACTCTAAAGCACTAATTCTTATTTGGTTAAATTTCAGTAGTTTCTTTTGATTTCTTATAAGTTGAGACTTTTCTCCTCCCTTTGCCCTTATCGCATGCTACATCTGGAATAGCTGAAAGCTATACCTTCATTTTTTAATAGTTTTAAAGCTCATAGCTTTCACGTTCAGTTTTGTATCTTTAAGTAGATTTATATTTTCTCTGTAATTTGAGTTGATAACGAAGAACATTGAAGTATTTTTGCTTATATATTCTATGCAATGCTGCAGGATATGCTAGGATTATATATTTCCCAGTGCATTTACTCATGACAGGTAAAATTCAGAGTTGTAGTTGTGTCCTTCATCCAGGGGCTGTGTCAGACTCCATGCACTGTACCCACTGGGTGGGAAGCTACAGAGCCCCCTCCCTCCTTTCTTGAATTTAACTGAAGATTTTTCTCTCATGTGTTCTGCTCAAGCCTGAAATTTTGGTTTTTAAACTGAAAACAAAAAGTATAAATCTGTCTTCATTGAATCTGCTTAGCACAGAGTACACACCTTTAGTCTCGGCTTTGTAACTTTCAATGATTCTTGGACTTTTTTCCTCATAAAAATACAGCGTAGGGTCAACACCTACACCAAAGCCTTTGGTTCCCTCTGTAGGTATACTCAGCCTGTTTAGAGAAGATTTCTTTGATACATGGCTTGGTCTGAAAATCACCACCTTGGGTTGCTGTTTGCATGTGGGACAGGAAGGAAAATGTTGTAGGTTTTACTCCATTCATCTCCTTGTTTTATTTACTCAAAAAATTATTTTTACAGATTTAGGAGGTACAAATGCAAATTTATTATATTTGTATATTGTATAAGGGTGATATCTAGGCTTTTCATGTACCCATTACCTGAATAGAGTACACTGTACCTAATAGGTAATTTTTCATCCCTCATTCCCCTTCCACCTCCCAATTTTGGAGCTTCCATTCGGTATGACCATGATACCCATAGGTTAGCTCCCACGTACAAGGGACCCTCCCTGTTGTAACTCTTTCTGACTCCTGCTTCTGAGCCTGGGTCTCTAGAGATCAGCCAGGAACTCCTACTTTATTGCAGCCTATGCCTGAACATATTCCTAACTTGATTCTCTCTTCAACAGTCACCATGCTCACAAAAATGGAAAAGCAAGTATCCACTGTATTCAGTACTAATATGAAGCCAGTAGATGATCTAATACACGCCCACACAAGAGAAGAACTCCAATTCCAATTCAAGATGGGGGGAGGGAAGGGGATCAGTGTACTCCCACCTAATAGGCCCAATGCAAGGGTATATGGCGCACATTTTGGGAGTGGGAGACAACTACAACAGGCACTTTTCCTAACAAATGCAAACATTGTAATCTAATTGTCTGTACGCTCATATTAATCTGAAATAAAAAACCAAACAAATAACATAAAAAATAGTCAACATACTTTTCCCCAGTTTTGTCATTTTTTGAGAAATTTTTTGGACTCTCTAACATGCTTATGGTCCCCCAAACTATTTCTCCCCACTTCTTTGCTTTAATTCCTCCTTTCATTCCTTCCAGATTACTTTTTATGGCATTTCCTGAGGAAGATTGAGTAATATCTAATTATAATTTTGTTTTTTAAATTTTTTAATCCCAAGGTAAACCCTCTTTCCCTTGTACTTAATTTTATCTTGGGGAAGTCTGATTTTATGAGTTTTCACTGCAGGCTTGATAATAGAGATATTGGTGTTCATTCACTCCTAAGAGAGAAATAGATGGGATATAAAACTGGTAACTTTTCTAATCATTTTCATACAAATAGTCACAAAATACTTTTCATACCTCCTTCAAGAGATTTGTTAGCCCTTTAGTACATGGGGAAAGTTTTGATTTATGAGATCAGTGTAAAAGGGAGAGGAAAATGTAAAATTAAAGGATAATGTTTTGCAAAAGTTATTGTTATGTGGTGAGCCAACTTTTCTGTCAGCTGGGAGTCTTGCGTAGATAATAAATCCCCACCAGTGATTTAGCATGTATGAAACACATCAATCCTTTTTATTATATTTTGTGAGCCTTGACATTTATGATAATGTCTTCATATCTATTTAAAACTCTTTCTCTTATGATTGCATTATTAAAGTGGATTTTTTGCCCTTGTTGGCTTATCTCATTAGCATGTGTTTATCATATATTGGCAGGGTAATTACCATTTTGGAATAATGCACGCAACATTAAATGAATTCCCTAGTTTTAAAAAGTGTCAGGATAAAGGCAGCAGCCTTCACCCCTCCCCCCTCTAATGCCCGTCCCCTTGAAAGACTGTAAAAGACATTTTGATTTATTGTCATTGAGGTCAATTGGATAATGGCAAGGATAATATGACCTCTTACTGTGTGTCCATGGTTGGTCCTAGATTGGAGAAGAAATCATGGGGACACGTTGCTCTACCATCCTCATTTCAATGCCTCTATTTGTTATCCATAAGTCAATGTTCTGATTTCTAAACTTAAGAAAGGACAAGTATCTTCAGTGATATTTGTATGACGGCGGGGGGGGGGAATATCTCATGTTTTCTTATCTCTTAGTTGGAGCAAGAATTTGATGTGAAATACTATACAGGGAAGGGATCATCTATGGTTTTCTAGTTATTAAGTAAAAGGATAAGATAAATTCCTATTCATCAGTCTCCAAATAATTAAAATGGCTTTCTCTATTTTCAGTCATAAAATTATGAAGTAGGGGGCTCTTGCTTGGTTTTCATTGTAGGTGCATGTGAGACCCTGGAAGATGGTGACATACTTTCTGAATTGTCAAAAACCTGCTAAATAACACTCTGTATAATTTACCAGCAGGTGTGTACCACATAGCACTCAATTATTGGTTGCTTATCAATTTGTAGGGTTCTTGGTATTTATTACTTTACCAGAATGTAATAAATTAGAGCTAAGTTTTTAAAGTATTTTTCTTTGTTCTTTGCAGCATTTTTTGTTGCTATTTTGTGGTGGGGTTCCATTAGAAATTTTGGATTAGTTATTAAGGAAAATAAATTACAGAGGATATTTGCCTAATAAATGCAATCAATGTAAACTGGTTCTTTGTATCTCAATGAATCCCCAACAATAAAAAAAAGAAAAAAATTAGAGGGTAAGTACAGTATGCATCATAGGTTTGAACCGAAAGTTTGTTAGAGGCATAGCAATTGAAAAGAGAATTTGAAAATAATCTATCCATTACATGAGGGTAGGAATGACTCCAGTTTAAAATATTAGCCTTGTTGGTTTGATAATATTTAATAATTCCTCATATTTTATTCCTGTAAAACTGTACAGCATAAATAAAACTTACTAATTTAATGGTCTCAAAGCAAGATAAAAAGAGTAAAAGTGACAGACTGTTGGTTCAACAATTTTTAATGGATGCCTGCTCTACACCAGCTATTTTGTTAGTATACTGAAAATATGGAAAATTGCATCCTGCCCCCAAATCTATAGTAAAGTAGCGCAGACGGACAAAATAGACTAGGAAAAAAAATCACAATTGTAAACAAGATGAAGAAAACAAGGGTTAATATTTATTGAAGCAGCAATGGTGCAAACTGACTTTAAGATGAATTGGCACTTCAAAATAAGTAAGAGTAAATTATAAATGTCTTACCACAAAAAATAAGTGAGAAAATTGTTAATCAGTTGATTTAAGCATTCTGCATTGTATATCAAATCATCACATTCTATCCCACAAATGTATACAGTTCTGATTTAATAAAAAACTATTAAAAATGTATTTGAAAAGGACAATATCATAAAGAGATGACATTTAAGCTGAGAGACAGGAGTGAAATGTGGTTAGCTAGGCCAGAGGTGTATGCAAATGCGGGGATGTAGGCTGAGCTCAGAATTTTAGTGGGCTTCTCAGAAGCTGTTTTGGTTAGCACCAATGAACATGGGAGAGGGCAGATTTCAAACAGGGAAGAAGGTCCATAAGACCAGCTGTTGAGAGACTGAATATACAAATGGACAATGGCCATGCACTTATAAAAGTAGAACTTTCATCCACAGCCTGCAGCAGCCAGCCCAGAAGATCAACACTCTTTACAATAAGCAACTCTAGAAGGCAGACTTGCAAGAAGCCAGATCACTTTCTCTAATGACAATCCTGTGGGGTTCCATAACAATCGACTTCAGTGGCTAGCACTTGATTAATAAACTTACAGCTTTCCTACTTCTTGTCCCCTATTCCAGCTAAAGACCAATAGGAGAAAGCCAAACACATGGCTCTTCACCAGTCACATAGAAATTTCACTTCCAATTGGCTGCCTATGGCTTTTTCATGTCATCAGCCTCCAATCAGGGCACACCTGCAACTTTCTTTTTCTATTTTCTTTCATCTGCCTACCTTTGAGTGTTTGCCAAAACACAAGTGACACGAATGACAAATGTTGGGTGGCTGACTCCCTTGTGAGCCCCAGTAAATAGCCTTTGATTTTCCCATTTCATTTGTGTTTATTTTCACACTTTGTAGGAGATAGTAAGGAATTTAATGTTCCAAGAACAATGGGAAATTCCAGAAGGACTTTAAGTAGGAAAATGACCTTATTTGAATGACATATTAAGAACTTTTGTGTAGATAAGTTCAGAACGGGTTGGATTGGGGCCATAGAAGAAAGTGGAGCTACCAGGTAGTGAAGACTGATGGCTCCAGTAGAAATGGAAAACATTGGATGGATATAGGAGGAAAAATCTTCTGTTTATAGGAATAGAAAGTAAATAATAGGATGAGTCACCTTTCTGGAGGTCTTATGTTGGAGAGTGTCTATTTAAGCTAGTTACAGTTAGTACAGGGGGCACAGCACCAGAAATAATCCTACACCAACACAGGAAAATTTAGGAACTTCAGATTTTTGGGTCTAACAGGCATTTAGATCTTCTTGTTCGTGCCCATTGTTCTGGCTCTCTGCTTGACTTGACCTCTACTTCTGATCCTTTCTCTGGTATTATTTTGCTCTGTATCCTCAAGGAGTCCAGAATATAGAGCTCTCTATGAAAGGGTCATGGTTTAGCACTTCAGCAGAGAAATATGTCCACTAGCTCCTTTTCTTATTTTAAAAGTAATCAGCTGAATCAAATTTGACTTTCCATCAGAAAATGTCTTAGTCTGGGAGGCTGAGGCAAGAGAATCGCCTAAGCCACAGGAGTTGGAGGTTGCTGTGAGCTGTGTGAGGCCACGGCACTCTACCGAGGGCCGTAAAGTGAGACTCTGTCTCTACAAAAAAAAAAAAAAAAAAGGCTTAGTTTTAATTCATATACATGTATTAATATAAGCATAACCTTCTCAGTTATCAGTTCTAAAATAGAGAAAATATTAATACAAACTGTGTTTAAATATAACCTTGATAAATCCAATAAGAAGGCACTAATGAAAATACAAACTCTCAAATCTATTTTCCCTGCAAGAGTTAAAATCAGTTGACCTTACCTGGAATCTTGAAAGCCAGAGGACTCTCTTCTGTACTTTCACTTTATCTTTCACCTTTGAGAAGCTAAACTCATGATGCTTATTTGCCCCAAGTAAAGTAGAAAATTCAAAATGTGAATAAATGTTTAAAGAAGAAACAGGAAACAACACAGAATATCAGGTAATAGGTTTTTGAAGATAATACAGTGTTACTTCTCTGGAACAAGTCACTGGTGGGGGCATATGAAGTAGTGGAGACAGGAAAGACCTATCTGAGGAGATGAATGCAACATATCTACACCATAGACAAAGTTCACCCATGAAAGAATGTTGCAGAACATCAAAAGGGGCTCAACATCCTTACTCAATCAGGGAAAGCAACTGGTGGTGCCTGTGGCTCAAAGGAATAGGGCGCCAGCCCCATGTGCTGGAGGTGATAGGTTCAAACCCAGCCCCGGCCAAAAAAGAAAACTGCAAAAAAATAAAAAACTATTATATACCATTTCATGCCCAAAACAATGGGTAAAATAAAAATTACTGAATACAGTTCTAGTGAGGACCTGAAATAAATGGAGCTCTTATTTTGTTAATGGGATATAAAATGATATGGCCACTTGGAATACCTGTTTGGTAGATTCTTATAAAGTAAAATCTATATCTATGCGGTGACCCAGAAATGAAAACAGTGCAAATTAACTATAGTATACTAAAACAATGAAATACTGCTTATTAATAAAAAGCAATGAACTACTGATATTCAAATGAGTGAATCTTAAAAATATTAGGTTGAACTAAAGCCACACACAGACAGATGTGCTGTATGATTCCATTTATGATATCCAGTGTAGGCAAAAGTATTCTATAGTACCATAAGTCATAAAAGTTGATGCCTGTGGGATGGTAGTGGTAACAATTACTGAAAAAGAGTGTAAGGGGAATTTCTGTGGATCGTGGTTATGTTTTTTTATATTTTGATTTAGCTCTTTGGTATATAGATGTATAAAAATGGCGTGTCATTGAGCTGTGCATTTTTACTGTATATAAAATGTTCTATTATAATAATAGGACACTATAAAGTAGATTTGGAAAAAGGAAAAAATGATTTATGTACAGCAAAATGCTCGTTGTATGTGGCCAACCAATAAAAGAGTTACAGATTTCTGTGTGTAGACTGTCCTAATCCTAAACCATATAAAATAAATAGAAAGTCCCAGAGGAGATACACTGGAATGTTCTCAGTCAAGATTCATGCTGATGCTGGTGTTAGTATGGGTGATCGTTATTAAGCAGGATTGTGACTGGTAGTGAATTTAAAGTCTTTCAAAGCTTAGAATCAAAAGTAAAAAGAAAAACCCTAAATATTTTATTTAAACTTTCAACCAGTAAAATGCTCATTTATTTTCTTAAAAGATATAGGCCTTTTCTTTTTCTTTTTAAGTACAATTTTGCTTTGAAGTTCCATTTTGTTCTTTTGTAGACGACTACTATTTTGATTGCTTCAGCAAGGATTTTAAGAGGCTTGGAAATGGTTTGAGTGCAGGTTATTAAGGTTTTTGAGAAAATTTATTATACCCAAACGTAATTTAACAGTAAATTTTATGTATTTTTTATAAAGTCTTTCCAAAGAATTTAATTTGCATTCAATAGCTCTTTCTTTTCATACTGATATTTTCTTGGTTTATGTGACACTTAATTACACTTCATAAACACATTAATAGGTACAACTGGCATAAATGAGTGTGTGAAAAAATAACTTCAGTCTGGTGACTATTCTTCCATAAAATCAATCTGTGGGAGACGTTACTAATAAACCAGAGATAAACTTGCAGCCATGAACACATTTAGTATCCCCTAAACATTAGTCAGTATGTTTTACAGAAAAAAAAATAGTGTCGATTAATGTAACAAGTCTGTTAAATAGACACCAGTGAAGAAAACTTCTACTAAACTTTTCCAAATTTTCATGGATCATATATTTTTCTAATCCGAAATACCGAGCATTTGTATTAACGTTAACATAAGCAACAAGAAAGTTAAGTAAAACCATTTTTACAATGATCATTCAAAGGAACTCTAAATTTTGAAATTGTAATATTGCATGTTTCTAGAACTAATTTGATTAAATTTTTACCTCTGAATTTTGATAAAAGGACACATAAAGAATATTTTCAAATCCACTGGAGTCTGAGCTCAGATTCCTTAAGGAAAAAATGTTGGATTCTAACCCAAATATAGTTTGGGATGATCTTTGGGATATTTCCCTACCTTGGACCATAGCAAAAGGACATGCTAAGATGTTACGAACAACGTGTGACAAAAAGTAGATGCACTTTGGAGTCCGTTGATCAAGAGGCCAAATTGATTTACTACTTTTATACTTACTAACATCACCCACCTTAGTTCACTGTATTATTCTGATTGACCTAAACCAATAATTTTCTTCATTTCAAACTTATGTCTTTCCACACTAGCTTTTTGAGTAAAAATGTCCACAAATCTAGACCTTCCCTTTGATTATGATTTTCAGTTTAAACATATTGACAATCACTTAAACCTAAGAGTTTGAGGTTCCTGTGAGCTATGACACCACGGCACTCTACCAAGGGTGACAAAGTGAAACTGTCTCCAAAAAGAAAAAAACCAACACCCCCCCCAATGGAAAAATACATTGGCATTTTTCCCCCTGTGGATTTAATAGAATTTAATTTGTTTTGGTGCTTAGTATTGGTATTTATGCTATTTACATTGTGATTTTCTATAGGATTGTTTACTGGGATTTTAAATACAAAAGTAGCTCTCAAAATCCTGTCTACTCTTCAGATTGTTGTTATATACTTAAATCTAATAATTATTTGTATAGCTAAAACCAACAATGTTCTTGTTGATTTGATTTTGATAAAAGGAGTCTCTAGTTGTGAATGAATATTTGAGTTATTGTACAGTTACATTATGGTGAGTATAAATTCATATACACATTTTACTTTGGTAGTTTATAGCCTACTTGACCCAAATATTTTATTAGAACAAAATCTGATTTGTGAAACCAGCACAGTCACATGAAAGACTATGAATACATGTAAAGTTTTCTGGACTTGAATGAAGAGCATGGTAACCAGTCCTGTGATAGTCAAATGTAATTTCTGCTAACTAAGCATTTTGTAGACTCGAATGGTGTGGCCAAAGGCTGAATCAGCATCAGGAGAAGTATCTAAATGATGGAAATGGTCACCTATATTACAGGTAAAAATGGGAGATTTGTCTTCTATTATTTTTAACATGGGAATAAAATTTCAAGTTGTTAACCACGGAAGATTTAAAGAATGCATGTTTTTGCTTGATTGAGACACAGTCTCACTCTGTTGCCCAGGACAGAGTGCTGTGGCATTAGTCTAGCTCATAGCTACCTCAGACTCTTGGGCTCAAGCAGTCCTCCTGCCTCAGCTTTCTGAGGAGCTTGGATTTAAGTGCTGGCCACAACACTTGGCTGATTTTTCTATTTTTGGAAGAGATGGGGGTCTTACTCTTGCTCAGGCTAGTCTCAAACTCCTGAGCTGAAGTGATCCTCCTGCCTTGGGTTCCCAAAGCTAGGATTACAGACATGATCCACCATGCCTGGCCTAAGTTCAGTATTTCTTTGTTGATTTTCTGCTTTGATAATCTGTCCAGCTCTGTAAGTGGGTTGTTGAGATCTCTGTAGATTATGATGCTATTGTTCATATCTTTTTTACATCTGATGGGATTTGCTTTATGAATCTGGGAGTGCTTATGTTAGGTGCATTTACGTGTGTATTTAAGATTGTTATATCTTCCTGTTGAATTGTTCCCTTTACCATTATATAATGGCCATATTTGTCTGTATTTACCATAGTTGAGTTAAAGTCTATTTTATCTGATGTGGGAATGGCTAATGGCAATACCTGTTCTTTTTTGGTTTCCACTTGTATGGAATATGTTTTTCTATCCCTTCACTATGTGAGCCTGTTGCCTGGAGACAGCATATAGTTGTTTCAGCCAGTGTATGTCTTAAGTGGCAGACATTTAGACTGTACAAATTTTTAGTCTTGATAATGTAGGATGCTGTTCTGTTCATGCTGGGTAATATCTTAGTGTTTTGTTTTCCATATATGCCATTATAAGAGCTGCAAACTTGAGCTTTGTGTGTTTTTAAACTGGTGAGTATCTATTGTGCTGCTCCATGGCTAATGCAGTTCTGAACATTTCCTGTAGGGCAAATCTAGTGGTGAAAAATTCCGTTAGCATTTGTCTGGAAAAACCTTTATTTTTCCGTCATTTAGGAAACAGCTTTGTATGATAGAAAATTCTTCACTGGCAGATCTGTTTAGAAAGACTAAAAATGTGGCCTCACTCCTTCTGGCTTGTAAGGTCTCTACTGAGAAGTGTGCTGCTGTCATGATTAGTTTCCTTTGTAGGTTACTTGTTGCCTTTTTCTTGTTGCTTTTAAATTTTCTTCATTGTTATTTTGGCCAAGTTCATCTTGGAGATTTCCCATTTGCTATGAATCTTCCCGGTGTTTGATGACCATCTTGTATCTAGATATCTGAATCTCTACTGATACTGGAAAAGTTTTCCTCAATAATTTCTTCAACTAGGTTTTCTGTGCTTTTTGCTTTTTTCTCTGCTTTGGGGCTACCTATAATTTGTATATTATTTCACTTCTCATTATCCCATGTAGATCCATTGTGATCCCTTGGGGTGTCAAACTGTGGTATATTTTTTCATCTAGGGTTCTTTCTCTGTTTTTCTCCCCCCTCCTCTGACTCTTCTCATCTGAGGGCTGATAGGTTTTCTAGGGTACCTGTTCCATTTTCTTGGAATTCTCCTACCTAGTGAGAAGGAAAGGTCCCTAGATGGTGCTTTTGTGTACTTCTCTGGAAGACTGACCTGGCTGGAGTAGGGGAAAGGGTTGGGATACAGACCACCTTTAAAGAAGCTGTCTTATTTTGGCACAGTTCATTCAAGCCTGTGCTGGAGCATTTTCATGTGGAGTTGTGGGTTGTTCCCCAGGCCGTTATTAGAAGCTGGAGTTTGTGCTGGGCTATACCTCTCTGTGGAGGCTGGCATTACAGGTTATTGATTTGCCTGGGTCTCTTCATGAAGGTGGCAGTGGCAGGTGACAGATGCTATCTAGGCAACAGTCATGGCCTATCTAGTCTGTGGACTTTACATGAACTAAGGTATAGTGCAATGGAATCTTAATGGCAAGTTCCCAGTGGAGATTCCTGTGGGATGGTTCCTATCAGGTGGCCAGTGGCAGGGCTGCAGGACACTATGGCAGATGGGAGCCTAGTAACTGGGTCTAGGGCCCTGATGGCAGCAACAGAGACTCAGGATCCTGGAACAAATATGGAGCTTCTGGTGTAGATCCTTGGGTCCAATAGGAGCACTGGAGCCTCAGGGCGAAGCCATGGTCCCATGGCTATGGTGAATACTCTGGGGCAGGGTCTTGAAGGTGAATAGGAGTGCTGTCATTTCAGAGTGGAGCTGCAGGTGCAGTGCAGCAGTGCAGCCTCAGAGCTTGAGTCTTGGGGTTGGGACCAGTGCTGGAGCCTCTGAGGTGGAGATGGCAGTCCCCAGTCTAAGAATCCATGGAGAAGGTTTGGAGGTGAAGCCTGAGGGATCAGTGTGAGTGCTAGAGCTTCAGAAACAAATCAGGGGCGGTTCTGGAGGCAGATCAGGAGCTATGTGAGTGGGGTGCAGGATCTGACAGCAACACAGGAACTGGAAGGTGAATCCACACTGGACAGGCAGCAATGTGGAGGTTGTAGGTGGTAGCACTACAGGGCTAGGGATACTGGGTGGCTGAGATGCTTCTCCTTCCAAGGTACCGTCCCATGTTGGCAGTCTCTGAAAAACTTCTTGTGTGTGGTCTGTGGGATCTGAGGCACTCATGCTGTTCAAATCCCCCATAGGAGGATAGGAGTGCTGGGCTATTGGTCATAAGGAAGGGCAAAGGAGAGCATCTACTCTGCCTGATTCCTGGCTGGCCCTTCCAGGGCAGTGCAGAGTGGTGGTAGCAAGGCCAAGCCTCATGCAGATTTTTTCCCTTATGTTGGAGAGCTCAGAATGACGTTAGCTGCAGTAAACAGAAAATGGTAGCCACCAGCTCCCGGTTGCATCCTATGTCCAGCACAGCATTGCTGCATAGACTCCAAGCGTGTCCTGACCAGAGCAGAGCTCTGTAGTGGCATTGGGAACCACTTCGTGGCTCTGGCCACAGTTGCCTGCATGGTGAGCAAGGAGCCATAGGGCTGTCTGCTCCTGTCCTTCCCACCTCTGGATGCCTCCTGCAATTACCTTTCAATGTTGCAAAATAAATACTGAACACCTTCTTCAATCTGAATGTTCTCTATCCTTTCTCTAGTATTTTACAGTGCTCTTTTCAAAAAGAGTTGTTTGTAGGTGGGCATCCACCTTTAACTCTGTGTTTGATCCTTGGAGTTATGTGTGGGCTGCTTCTACTCCACCATATTGCCCCTGGCTTCATGATTGGTTTTTAAAATTGGCTAAATGGTCATTATACATATATTTTGTTGTATTGGGTAATTGATTAGTGTGGGGTTATAGATCTATGTATCTTTGTGGATATTACTCTGCCTACTCTATTAACAATGGCCTGTCCACAGTAGAAGTCAGCATTTCTTAAATGAGATTTTATGAATACTATTGTAATGACAAATTCAAAATATGACTCAGAGTATAAGTTATATGGGCAGAGAAAATATAAATTTCTGTTTTATGTATTGATGATTGATCTTTATTAGCCTCCGCCAGCTGATGAGCAGGAAAATAAATGTAACAATGCTGAATCTGTTAAAAATTTGGATCTAGTAATTTAAAAAATACTTTTGGTAATTTTATTGTCTTTAAAAAATGCCCAGTTTATCAGATTTCTTAGTCTTTTGTCCTCCTCCCAATTCATCTCAGAGATGACCCTTTAAGGCAGTGGTTCTCAACCTTCCTAATGCTGTGACCCTTTAATACAGTTCCTCATGTTGTGGTGACCCCCAACCATAAAATTATTTTTGTAGCAACCACGGTTATGGCATTAGGAAGGTTGAGAACCACTGCGTTGCATGATCGGAGACACAAATGAACAGCAGCTTTGCCATGGGTGTAAACTCGCTCCCGTAATTATTACATCAAGAAACAGACTACACAAAATGAGATGGTGTGTACTGAAAATCTTTATTTAGGGGTTTGATTTTATACCTTTCTAGTCACGTACACACTTAATCTATTATCTGTTATTTTCACCATTACCTTAATTTACCTATCTGAAATTAACTAAAAAGGAAATATCCTGTTATTATATCAACACAATCACTTTTGCAGTAAACATCTTCTTCTAAACACTGACTAATCTCCGGGCAGATGTGTAAACAAAATCATAAAGAAGAAAGTAGCCACAGGGGAACAGAGCTAATGGAAAAATATCTTTAAGCATTCACTCAGTTTACTCAGTATGAAGTAATGACTGTGTCCTTCCTTCAGGGCAGAGTACCTATAGACCTCTGACAATATGTCAACATACATCAACCCTCTGGGCCGTATCTCTGAGGAAGGGTGGCATGCCCTTTGATCTCAGGCTTCATGGGGTGCCCAGCTTCAGAGAATGGACTTGTGGAATGTTTAACTCCAGGCAAGCCAACTCTGCGTGTGTCCCAGGGGATCCAGGTCCCTTAAGCCTCTGGAAGAAAAGCAAGTCATTTTAAACTCACACTGAATTCACTTTGTGTACTTGATGTAGGATATGTTTATTTCTAAATATCCTACACACTGCTTTCAGGGAAGGAAAATTTCTGTCATATTGTAGAAGAACAGGGACCTGAGATTGTGAAATTGGGGGTTCCTTAGTGCGTTATGGATACTAAGTCTCACCAGTCAGCAAAGCCAAGTCATGAAGACCAAAAAAAAAAAAAAATTCTGTGAATCATTAAATGCAAGAGTGAGAAGTGTGATTTGGAATTTCCTGAGTTATTTTTCTAGTACTGATATCTCAAAGTAACACAGATTAGGTGGTTTAAACAACAGTAGTTTATTTGCTCATAATTCTTAGAACTATGAATATGAGATCCAGCTGTTAACAGTTATTTTCTTTAGAGGCCTCACTCCTTGGCTTGTAGAGGGTCCTTTTCTGGTGATTTCACTAGGTCTTTCCTCTGTGGGCATCTGTGCCCTAATCTCCTCTACTTGAGACAATACCTGTCATATTGAAGTAGAGCCTTAGCCCCTTAATGCTGCTATAATTAAGTGTTCCCAAAGACCAGGTAGCTTTTAAACAGCAAAATTTCTCATAGTACGGAGGTTGGTAGGTCCAAAGTCAAGTCCAAAGTCACTGGCACACATTGATGTCTGGTGAACGCCAACTTTCTAGTTATAGATGGACTTTCATGCTGTGTCCTTACATGGTAGGAAGGGCAAGACAGCTCTCTGGGACCTCTTGAATGGAAAAGAAAATTCATTTGTGCCAGGAACCTGCCTAGCCAAGTTATTAGGAACCCGGGAGTAGACCATCGCGGGATGGAAAAGAGATACAGAAAATAGCAGGATCAGGAGGACCTTTCCTCAGTAGGATAAGGCAGCCTCAACTTTATTGCACAGCTTTTATATACAGTAGCTTGAAGGCATGATTTTGTCATAATTGCATAACTTGATTAAAAGCAGCCTAAAAGCAGAATAGCATTCTCAGCAGTCTGAGATGACCAAAAGGGCATGTCTTCATTTTAATCTGGTTCAGGAACCAGCCATAACAGGAAACAGCTGGGGCCAGGTTGCATTCAATCTTTGACTCAGACATAGTTCCTCAAAATTGGGGGACCTTGCCTCCCAGGGGGTCGGCTCCCAACACAATTGGGTTTTGCTCTCGTGACCTAATCACCTACCCAAACCTAACTTCCTAATACCATCGCTTTAGGATTTTAACAAATATATTTTGGGAGAACACACAACATTTAGACCACAGGAGGGCCCATCCTTATGACTTCATTTTACCTTAATTACCTTTTAAAAGCATCTACCTCCAAATGGTCACTTTCTGAGGTAGTGAATGTTGGGACTTCAACATATAAATTTGTGGGTGACAGGAAGACATAAGTCAGCCCTTAAGACTCATGGTTCTATGTATTCTGGATATGTGATGCAGAACATATATTGGTCAGTGGTTCACAGTATATTTACCACCATGTAAGAATGAACCTTGGATTTGTTAGATGCCACCTTCCAGCTTCTGAGTAATGTTGTACACACAAAGACCATTAACTATCATGAGTACCACCTGAGTGCCTTATTTCAATATAAAATCAACAATGTTCTTTGTTAAAAGAAAATGGTGCTTTTGAAATGCTATTAGTAAATACCATTTTGTAATACTGTTCAGAGTGAGAATCATCTCCAATGGGGAATATTGTCAATGGGGAACATCGCTGCTACTCTGTAATGGAAAGGGTCCGATAACCGACTGGCTACCTGGCTCATACAGACTCCTGAGTCTCCAGAGGCTCAGGGTGGGTCTTTGTTACTGGTGTATGACACATACGTGAGGGAAAGTTCAAGTGCTAAGTTTATGCATCACCTCCAGCTTGCCCATATGGCTACTTTGTTTTGAACACATTTGGCAAGCATTGGTAAAGCTGCTTGTAAAGCTATATAAAGAGGGAACATACACCTACTGTGTATTAGGAGTGTCCTCTTTAGTGAGTGTCTTGTGGTGTGTGACCAGATGGTGAGCTTCAGTATTGTCACACAAAATCTCCTTTATTCCTATCTTATTCTTTTTACTAGTGGATGGCTATTTATAGGCAAAGTATTAGCCACTGCCCACATGTTGCCATACATCTCTGCCTCAGACTGTGTCTCCTTTTCAGGTAGACCAAAAATTCTGATCAATATCAGTCCACTCATTTCTCACTACATTAAATATAGTTACAATATGGCCCAACTCTTCACTCTCAAGCATTTACCCAAGGCACATGAATCACATGCTGATAATGATTTGTACAGCTCTTTTCTGAGTAGTTTTATTGATAATGACCCAAAACTGAAAATAACCATTAATAGGTTAATAGATAAATTATGATAGACACATACCATGAAATACTACTGACAAGATAAATGGGTTAACTTCACGTAACCACGTGAACAAACTACACAGCTACCATGTTGAGTAAAATAAAGCCAGCATAAGAAGAATATGTAACGTATGCATTCATTTATCTGAAGTATTAGAACAGGCAAAAATAATGCAAGGTTATAGAGATCACATTGGTCATTCTCTGTTGTGCGGAGTGGGCATAGAGAGTTGGACTGCAAAGAAGTACAAGGGATCTTTGGGAGAATCTTAATTGGAATGTTGGCTTATATGAGCATATACATTTGTCAGAACTCATCAAGCTGTACACTTACTAATAAATTGTGCAATGTATTAACTGTGAATTATACCTTAATAGAGTTGATTGAAAAATTCTGCCCACTCAGAGTTCTCCCATTCTCACTATCATTCAAGGATATTCATGAGTGGGACTATAATTACTATAGAAGTACATGTCTCACTGATACCAACATTTAATAAAGTACCGCCTGCAAGAAAGGCTTGAATGATTTCCTTCCCAGTCATAGAGTTTCCTCCAAGGCCCTATGTGTGGATGGAAGGTAAGATGGTTATGTGGAAGGCACGTGGGGAAATGGATCCATCTGCTCATGCAAAATACTTGTGTTCTCATGACCTTCTGAAGCCCAATCTACTGCACATATCACTTGGTGATGAGAAAATGTTGGGTATTCAAAGTCTTGTGTGCTGTTGCATCAGGTACACCAAGGTCATAATGAGCAGTACAGATCATAGGCTATTGTTTGCTTATGTCCTGGGATTATGAGCCCAATCAATGTCTAGTAAGATTTTAGCAGCCAGCAGTTGCTTTTAAAAAGGTGCACTGAAAAGAGCATGACTTTGTTTCAAAACCCAGATGTCAGCGCCGTGATTCCTCTTTTTAGTTTTGCAACAGTCTCCTAAGTATTCCAATCTGCCTCAGAGACTTTGAGCACAGTGAGGCTTCGGGGTCTTAAGTAACAACTAGCAAAGTTACTTATCCTAGACAGCTTTCTCTTGCTCTAGGGTATTCTTCAAGTTAACAGCCTTTGGGTTACTCAGAAAAAATAGTTTCAACAGCGTATTTGAATATGACATATGTTTCTAAAACCAAGAGTTTCACACATTTCTGTACAAGTTAGAAGTAGACAATAAAATGTGCAGTGAACGTGTCACTTCTGGACACGTAGGAACTACAGAAGGATGGTAGGCCTTGACTTTTTCCTTGAAATTATCTCCTAAATTCTGGCACATAAGTATCAGTTTGAGATATCCAGAGTCCCTGCTGCCTTCTGCTCTCTACGTCCTATTAATGCTGGTGCCATCAATATGCTGGAGACAGTGAGATGACAAGTTTTTGCAAAGTGAATTATGACAAAAAGTCAGAATTGATAGGTTTTGATATAAAACTATAATAATATACATTTGTTCCTTCATGATTTTTCCCTTCTAGATCAATAGCTGTATACTGTATTCTAGGACAGGTGCTCATTTGCTCCCCTGAAGAGTTCTTGATTTCAGGAAATTAAGTTTACACAATAATCCATTGTAATTTTCAACCCTTTTTTTTTTTTTCCAGTGGACATACACAGGTTCACTGGGGCTTTCTCTCAATAAGCTTGACCTAGATAATAAGCTTGTTCTATCCTAATAGGAGAGGTTGATCTGGAACCTCAGGAGGCTGGCAGGTGACCTGGATAGCCAATTTGTTATATTGTACAATTTACCAATGGATGTTCTGTTTCTCCATATTTAGAATACACAGAAACATGAACCAAGTGGTACAAGTGTAAGTAACATATCTCAGTGTTACATTTAATGACTCACAAATGACTTTTGTTTCTGTCTTTATAACTTTTAGCTTTGCTGGTTTAGTACCTAAGGGATATGAAGAAACCCAAAATTCAGCAGCCTGTTGAGATGATTATATGATTTTTATCCTTCATTTGGTTAATGTAGTATATTTATTTTTTTGTGGTATATTATAATATATATTTATTGATATATTATTAATGTTGAACTATCCATGTATTGCAGAGATAAATCCTACTTGATCCTGGGTGTGTGTTCCTTTGAATGTGCAGTTGAATTTGGTTTGTTAGTATTTTGCTGAGAATTTTTATAAGGATATTGGCCCATAATTTTTTTTTTCTTATAGAGTCCAAGGCTAATCAAAACAGCATAATACTGGCATAAAAAAGTGGTATATAGATCAATGGAATAGAAAGAACAAAAATAAGTTCATATATTCACAGCCAACTGATTTTACACGTAGGTGCCAGGAACATGTAGTGGGGAGAAGACAGCTTCTTCAGTAAATGTTGCTAGGAAAACTGGATATCCACATGCAGAAGAAAGAAATTGGATTCTCATATCATGTAAAAAAATCAACACGAAATGGATTAGAGACTTAAACATAAGCTCTGGAACTATAAAATGGCTAGAAATAAACAAACGGGAAAAGCTTCTTGACATTGTTCTAGGCCAGCGGTTCTCAACCTGTAGGTCACGACCCACAGGAACTGTATTAAAGGGTCATGGCATTAGGAAGATTGAGAACCACTGTTTAGGCAATGATTTCTGGATATAAGCCTCAAAAGAATAGACAACGAAAGCAAAAATACAGAAAGGATATTTCATCAAACTAAAAAGCTTCTGCACAATAAAGGAAAGAATCCACATAGTGAGGAGACAACCTACTGAATGAACAAATGTATTTGCAAACCATACATCTGATAAGGGGCTAATATCCAAATTATAGAAGGAACTTAGCAACAACAAAGCAAATAACCTGATTTAAAAACGGGCAAAGGACCTGAAGACACATTTTTCAAAAGAAGACATACAAATGGCTGACATCACTAATTATCAGGAAAATGCAAATTAAAATCACAATGGATATTATACCCATTGGAATAGCTATTATCAAAAAGACAAAAGAGACCAAGTGTTGGCAAAAATGTGGAGAAAGGGGAACACTTGTATACTGTTCGTGTGAATATAAATTAGTACAGCCATTATGGAAAGCCATATGGAGGCTCCTTAGAAAATTAGAACTACTGTGTGATTCAGCCAGCCTACCATTCAGCATGGTTGCCATGGTTAATTATAATATATATTTGAAATTACTAAGAGTAGAGCCTAAATGTTCTCACAATAACAAAAATCTGAGATGAACTTGTTAGTTTCATCATAATTATTTCACAATGTGTATATAAGTTGTGTCAATTGTACCTCAGCAAATCTTGGGGAAAATGGTATTGTAAAAGTCTTCTATGAAAAACTTCCCTGGAAGTTCATATTTGGGAACACATCTATCAGTCACTGAGATAGAGAATGAACATCGATATTTATGATCTTGAGATAAAGCATTGATTAAATTATATGTATTTATTGCCTTCTGTGTAATGTGTCAGCAAAGACACATTATATTTTTATCTTTTTTTAATATATATTGTTTGAGACAGTCTCACTCTGTCATCCTGGGTAGAGTGCCATGGTGTCATAGCTCACAGTAAACTCAAACTCTTGCCTTGAGCAATCCTTTTGCCTTAGCCTCACAAATAGCTGGGACTACAGGTGCCACCACAATGCCTTGCTAGGAGACGTATTTTTAGATTTTTGTTTTTCAAGAAAAGCCTTCAAAACATTTTTGAGGTTTAAGAGATAGTTTTATTTGTAAATGCACTTATATAAAACAGTTTATTCTCCAAGATAGTGGATATATAGAGTATGATTGTTATAAACAGTTTATTCTCCAAGATAGTGGATATATAGAGTATGATTGTATTTGTTAAATACTTAATGCACTGTGCTAGAGCCGGGTGTGTATGGGAGGGACTTCAGCGGCTGTAGCTGTATACAAAAGTCATGGCCCCTTTTCCCATTGAGTGAAGACCATGTAATATGAGAGAGAAGTAACTAATAATTCTAAAATGTGTATAGAAATAAGCAATTGAGGGACATAAATAAATGATATAAGGTTAGTTAGGATATAGAATTGGCCACTACAACAGAAGTCTAAAATAACAGATTAAACAGGATAGAATTTGTCTTACATAAGTTCCTAGGGTAACCCCACTCTACAAAGACATCAGATGTCTAGATGTCTCTTTTTTTGCTCTGCCATTCTAACAGTAGAGAACAGAATGGTTCTCTATTGGTTCTGCTTTCATTTATATGGTCCAGACTGGTGTATCTCTTCCCTAATATGTGCGATCCAGAGGTGAACACACCAGTTCCATTCATATCCCATTGATCACACCTGTCTGTAGGGATGTTGGGAAATGTCGTCTTTTATCTGGGTGTTTTTGTGTCCAGGTAAAAAAACTGACAGTTTTGTTGAAGAAAAATATTAGATAAATTTAACAGAGTTCATTTGAGCAAAGAACAATTCTTGAATCAGGTAGCACGCACAACCAGAAGTAGTTCAGAGAGCTCCACTCAGAGGATGAGAAGTGAACTTGTATAGTCTGAACACAGAAGCAAAACAAAGAAATCACATCACTGGCTACCAGTAGGTGTTAGCTGTATTTGGGCCTGGCGTGATGGGGCATTTGCCTTATTTGTGTATAGTCTGAACAGTTGGCTTCATATAATTGGCTGATTGTGTTTGACTGAAACTTGGCTGTTTATTACGAAATATACTCCTAAATTGGGCGTCAGTTTGTATACTAAGTTAGGTTTGATACATAGAAACTGGAAGTATGAAAACAGCCTCAGGCTAATAGTTCTGCTTATTTGACAGTTGTTATGGAAAAATGGGCATTGGAGAATGACCAGCAGTCTGTTCCATAATTACTGTGGTCCTAGATGATAAAAGATGTATTCATGGGCAAGTGAAACTTGAGCTGAACTTTGATGAATGAATGGAGTTAGATCTAAATCAGGCGAGCAGCATGGAGGTGTGCAAGAGGTGGTGGAGACGCTGACAAGCTAATGTAATGGGCTGGGGATAGGGAATAGGCCTGGAAATGAATGAATGCATCTGTTGAAAAGTTGTCACAAAGGACTGAAGATAAAAGTGAAAGAGCAAATTGGGTTTGTACTACAAAGTGCTCTGAAAGCAGAATGAAGAGTATAGATACATTTTTTGATTCTCAGTAACACTATCGCATTTTATGCAGAGCAAGGATAAGGTGAAAAAGGTGCTTTGGTAAGAGTCATTTGACTCTGGTGTGCTGCTTGGCCTGGTGCAGATAGTATGGGGCTTTCATTTACAAGAATGTTATAGTAGAACAGGCATGGACTGAGAAGGGTCTGAGTTTCAAAAATAAGCAGGAGAAGAATGGAAATGTATTCCAAACCAAGAGTTGGCAAGGTTTACTCACTGCTCTGTTATGGGGCAAAGTAGGTTATTGGAGTTGTGAAGTCCTCAACTAGGACTTTGAGCCTAGTTGTCTGTGGGAAAAGGATGGCTGGAGGGCAACCAGTTTTTAGGAGAATATCATGAGCTCAGCTTTAGTGGGAAGTGAGAGTGCATTACCCAAGAAGAAACATTAAGAGGGATATTGAGTATATAGGGCTGGGGAGAATTCTTAGAAACAATAACTCCATCATTAGATGAAATAAGAATAGTTATCTGAGGAATAGGGCTAGCAGGAGTGTGGACAACGTCTCTTCATAAGCTTCTGTGTCCAAGGACAGGAACTTAAAAGATGAAAATGTCTGTGCACAGCTGGGAAGAGGAAAATTACATCATGTAAAAGAGGCAGGATTCTGAAGGCAATTAGTGTGGAAGCAGAAGGCGGCAAGCTGGTGCCATTCTGCTCCTTACTCAGCCACACTTGAATGATGACAGTGTCTTAACTTACGGGCAGAGCTGCTCTCAGCCTGAGATGCTGATCAGACAAGAGCAGTGGAAGGAAAGCTGTCTTACCAGCCTCACTCACGGGGGCTTTGGGGAGGGCTTGGCTAGAAGCCTGAACAAGGCTGTGCTGTATTTACTCCCCATCCATTCACACACTTCCTCCTCTGATAATTTTGACATGTACTAGTAATATGCTAGGAGTTTGTGCTAAAGAACAGCACAGAAGCAATTATTGATCACCCCAGACCAAAGTTGATGAGCAAACATTTACAATAAAAATTTGCAATTCCTCATTCTTGATTCATAAACCAAAAAGGCCCTGAAAAATATTTTCTTCCTATAGGATTATGGCAAGTTTATTTGGTGGAAAAATCTGAGCCGAACACTGGAGAGGCTATTTATAATCTCTTCACTTGTAAAGCAATATTTTGTGAACATATGTTTCACTGTACAAATTACGCTCTTTCATAGCCACCTCAAACCCCACCGGTGATATTGTCTCTGTCTGACATCTGTACTATATTATGTTTTGAAAATCCCTAAATAGTTCTGAATGTTGAAATACTTCTGTCTTTGGGGATTGGGGAAGAAGAATGGTAGTTCTGTATTTTGTAGGTTTCACCTGCACCACTCAGAATTCATTGGTGTTACTGGGTAGCAGTAGACATACTCTGTTACTTTTGAGAGCCAATGAATGTCTAACTTTCCTCTTGAACTCTAGCGTTGGGTTTGGTCTCACTGAAAGAGGAGCCAATCCAGCCAACCTTCTGAAGTCAGTTTTGGTCTCATGTAAAGCCTGCTAGAATCTTTAGGGATACTTGTAACATGAAAAGCATTTCAACCAGGCAACCTTTGTTGGGTCTGCAAAAGAGAATTTGGGATCATGGAGGAAACTGCATTCAGAGTTCATAAGATGCGCAGCCATCTACATTTCCTTCTTCCATGGATACCACATGGATACCCATCCTTACACTTTCCTCCCCTCCTCCTAGTATATGTGTAGTCTTTCTGCATCCTGTTCTTTCCCCCACTCTTGGGCGTGGACTTTTTATCAGCTTATATTGAGTTGAAAGTGCTTAATTGTTATTTGCTTTGAAATTTACATATTAGCAGACAAAAAAAAATAAAGCAAAAGATAACTGCTAATTGTGACATTTCAGCAATTCCTCAGTTGGCTGGAAGAATTTTAAAATGGGTGAGAAGAATGCTTTATGTCCCTGAACAAGACCATTGTTAGGACCCATTTGTTTATAAGACCAGACCAGTGGACAAAGAGTGCCTCTGTGAATATAAAATAATAGAGATGGAAGCTTAATGCATAGGTGAGTTGGACATAGTTAAGATTCTGATTACAAAGCAATTTTCTTTATTAAATGGTTGTTACAAATATTTTGAGAGTAATTGTAATGTTTCTATAGCTGCATACATACACACATGCGCACATACACGCTCACACACGTGCACACGCATGCTCACACACCCTCATATGTGCACACACATGCGCACGCACACACACGCTCACACATGCTCACACACGCACACACGATCACACACGCGCACACGCTTGCGCATACACACGCATGCACACGCTCACGCGCACACACGCACACATGGTCATACACGCACACACAACGCTCACACATACGCACACACACACCCACACCCATGCACGCTTGTTGTCTTTTGCTTTCTCTGACAAGTTTTTCCAAAAATCATGTCTGCTACCTGGACACTTGCCAATGCCATAAGCAGCCAGTGACTATAAAGGAGGCAGTTTATTGTTCACGTTCCCATGATTTGTAACTCTCTGGGCCTGAAACTGCACAAATACTAGGTTTGTCAGACATGAAGCAATTGTGCGTCTTCTGGCAACAGGAGAGGAGAACCCTGCCATCGCTGGCATTATGTTCAAATAGCCAGCATGCAGACACTCCTGCCTTTTGTAGCTAGGAACGTTTACCGTAATGAGATGAAATATCCGAGGGAAAAAATGCTCAGAATTCAGTAAAAGGTTTTCACTTTGTGCACAGGCACACGTGAATGAGCCAATATTTATCCCAAATCAGTAACAGCTGAGTAAATCCCTGAGCAGTACTGCCTGGTGCTTGTCAGATCACTCGAGCAAGGGCAAGATTGTAGGCCATATTTTATTAAATATTAAATGAATGTGTTGGGAACAGGTCTTTAGCACCACTGGAGTGAGGAGTGCTGTGCTGGGTGTCCCGTCGCTGTACGCTAGGTGAGATGCCCTGTGTTATCTATTTTGCTGGATCTTATAGCCCATTTCATAAGCACCATAACACTTACATTTCAGAGCTGCACGTTGACTTTTTATAGTCCCCATTATGTGAAGTCTAAATTCACATCTTACAGCTTATGAAACACATTGTTTGCTTCATCTGGGTCACCTGCTACCCCTACCATTCAAGGTGATATATTAGCACCCATCAGTGTGAGTTATAAACTATCGGACATACTGACAGAAAGCTTTTTTATCCACTTGTTTTGTTGAGCCAGACGAATATGTGGAAAGGTTGGGAGAAAGGAAGAGATGCATTCTGATTCGACCAGTGATTTTGGTGTGCCATGGCACGATCTTGTGTGCTGCAAAGAATTTTAAAGATCATTAATGAGATTGTTTTCAAAAGAAGTTGAAAGCATAGTAAGTATTCTTTTTTTGTACTCATTTTTGATCAACATAAGCATGCTGCTGAATTTTAACTATAGGTTCAAGTGTGCCGTGAGATAAAAACAGTTGAAAAACACTGGTGTAGATGATGTCTTTTTGTAGGTAAAAAATATTTTCCTTTTCGATGCAGCAATTGTCTGATTTCTTTTCTGAATGTATTTATGTTCGTTCATTCTTTACGAGGTTTTTGTTTCTAGTCCTTATCTTAAACATTGTTATTATTAAATTTTAAGCCTCTTTAATTTTATGAAGACATAAAATGGAAACCTAATAAACACATGTGTATGTAAAAATAAATATATTTTCCTTTTTATTTTCTAGTTTCACAACTAATTCCTTTGTGTAATGAGGAGTAAATAAAACTCTTAAGGTTTTCTAAATTAACCATGAAATGAAAGGGTCAGATTTAAAATAATACATTTAGAATATCAATATAGGTCTCAAACTTTCTATGGTTTTCTACCTTCTCTTTTTTTTTTTTTTTGCTGTACAAATGGACTAATTGTATGGACTGGAAATACATTTTAAATGAAAGTTAATGCTTAGTCTTAGGTACTTTAACTATTCCCTAATGTTTTGGGGGTCAAATCATTAAAATTTAATAAAAAGAGCATTTAAAGTTTTTTTTTTTTTCCATGACAAATGTTGGTCCTTTAAGTTCTGAGAATTATATGCTGTCTAAATCTTTAAATGTTGATGAATGTCTATTTAATTGTTTAGTATTTCTATGTGGAGAAAACATAAAAGGGAAAGACGGGGGTCTCATCACCAGGGCTAGAGTACAGTAGCTTGATCATAGTTCACTGTAACCTCAAAATCCTGGTCAAGTAATCCCCACCTTAGCCTTCAAAAGTGCTGAGATTACAGCATGAGCCTCTGTACTCAATTCAATTTAATTGGCCTACAATTAACTGACTTAATTGGTGAAGCAGGGATCTTTCAGAAATGAAAGGTAACTGGACACTAAGGTTAGGGATGGGCATGTTTCCAGGACTCAAGGAACTGTAAGCCTTATAAGGAATTCGAAAGAAGATACACAGGAAAACACAAGAAGACACATGAGATGGTTCTTTGGCAATCACTATGACTGAGTTGAATTTGGGCCAACTCCCTGTCCCTTGAAGATTCCTGAGAGAAACAAACATGCCTGTAAATCAAAACGAAGTCAGAGCTTATTGCAAGGATGAAGGCGAGATGGAAGTTAGTAATTTATACTTTCTTAAATTCATAAGGGATTGGACCTTCTCAGGAAACTGAAGATATAATTGTTTTTTTAGCTGTATGGTTTTAATAGGGGAATTTAAGATAAAATTAATGCATGTACTCCAGAAGAATGGAAAAGTAGAGTCATATCTTTGAAGGGAGCACTGAATTTTCATGAGCAAGAGAATGACTTTTAGTTTACTAAGAAACATTCCTTTCCCTCTGGTAGGATCATATCTTCTATGATAATGATAATAATGAGGCTAGATTGAATCATAAGACTTCTATCATAGGTATTCTAGCTCCCATGACTTAGAGTAGACATCCTCTGCCTGCCTCTTTTCCACTTAACCACTGGCTTTTGTTTTATTCCATGATACCTACTACTTTGGGTAATTTTAGTTTTGCTTTTACACCATGCAGTCCAAATTGTCTCTTAACCATTATTTAGAATCAACCTCTTTAACTCCTAAACAACTTGCTCCATACTATATCTTAGCTGATATTGCCCTGGCACATTCCACTGAACACTTCTCTTGAACATGCTGACTTGCTTTGATATCAAACATAGCAGATCTAGAAAATTAGGGTTACAGACTTGACTCTGCAGTTCAGACTATGTGACCTCTGGAAAATCGCCTAACCTTTACAGAAGTTCTTCCACCATTGAAAAATGGGGAAATCAAAAATCAATTATCCATTATTCACGGCATTTGTGAGATTGAAAAATGAGCAAATGTATGTAAAAATGACACATAGGTGAGAGAAAGTTTGTTTTCAGTCTCATAGCTGAGGTGTCATGGTCTTAAGGAATTTAAGAAACTTGCCTAAAGTCACATAGCTAATCAGTGAATGAGTGACTGAGTATCTTATCCCTAATCCAAAATATTTATTTGTATTTTTTATTAAATCATAGCTGTGTACATTAATGCAATCATGGGATACTAATCCAATATTTTTTATTTAAACTTTTGGTTAAATTACTTATTTACTTTGGAGTTCAGCCATTTGTGGTGAACATTTCCTCAAAGTAGAACACACATGCAGAAAAATTTGCGAAGCATAGTTAATAAAGCTTGATGAAATTTCACCAAGTGTAAGAAATTTCAGAAACAGGATCACAGGAACCACAGATACCTCTTCCTGCCTCTTCCAGGCATAATCCTTATCACCTCCACACAAGGATAACCCTAAACTTGACTCCTAATCCCATATATGTGTTTGGCCTGTTTTGACAGCTTTTGCCATAAAGGGAGAAGTAGAGCTGTGATGCAGACTTGTCAGCCTTAACCCACCCCAGGGGGACCTCCAAAATGAATGTGTATTAGAACTATTCTATATTCTGTTATACCCTTACCTTTATCAGTCATTGTGTAAGAGCGAGGCAGCTCTCTGCAGTGGAGGGGCTCCCCTAAGGGTTTGACCCCTGAAGGCTGCCTGCTCACAGCATTCCTAGCAGCAAGGACTGCATAGCTTTCCCCAGTACTATGTAGGTGGTGCCTCTCTGTTTATCCTATTACAAAAATGGAAGCATAGAGTATTTACTCTTTGGATGTTTCATCTCTTTTGTTCAATGTTATGTGTGTGAGATTTAGCCATGTTATTTTATTTAGTTGTTGTTCATTCTTGTTGTGTAATCTCCTGTGTGACTATACTACCGATTATGTATCCACTATGTTGCTGATGGCCATTAGGCTACTTTCCAGTTGGTGGCTATTACTACTGGCGCTTTTGTGAACATTTGCCTGCGTTTCTTTTGGTAATTGAATGTTGGGAGTTGGTGGTTAGGCATATATACCTGGTAGAAGAATTAATGACTAAAACAGTCTTCACACATTTGGATTTAGTGCATACTGCCAAGCAGTTTTCCAGAGTGGATGAGAGTTCCAGTTGTTGCACATTCTTCCTTGCTAGCAATTACCATCATCTATTTTTTTCTCCATTTTAATCCTTCTGGTATTTATATGGAGATATTGCAATAAAGTTTAATTTGTATTTTCTAAATGATTAATGAAGTTGAGCCTTGTTTTAAGAAAAAAGTTTATTAACCATTAGAATATTTTCTGTTGTGTAATGTCTCTTCAAATTGGCTTAAACATTGAAAGGAAAATTCATGTGAAAGTAATTTATTAGGATATATTTGCAAGCAAGGTGTTCCTGTCTCAATAGGGTGGTATAAAAGTGGGAACGAAAAGAAGCTAAACAATAGTGAGATATTAAGTAATGTTCCATAGTGGATAATTTTGGTTCAGGCCTACGGGGGAGCTGTGAAGACAGTGTGTCACATCTCAGAGTATTCCAGTTTGGTAAGAGAATTCGTGTACACTTGCATCACTTAACAAAGGGCATACATCCTAATAAACGCGTTGTTAGGCAATCTTGTCATTGTTTGGATATCATAGATGTGCTTTCACAAACCTAGACGATATAGCCTATGAATGCACTTGGGCTATGAAGTATGGATTTTTTCTCCAAAGTTACAAGCTTGTATAGCATAGTGGATACTCAGTACTGTAGCCAGTTATAATGATGGTAAGTATTTGCGGATCTAAACATGTTTAAACAGAGAACACACACTGTAAAATATGATATTATAATCTTATCAGACTACTATTGTGCATGTTATTTGTCATTGACCAAAATGTCATTATGTAGCACATGACTGTATTTCTATCCAAGGACATGTTAGTCACTGGTTAAGAGCTGTCCTAAGGGAACAAAATTTTCAAGAAGTGTAATCTTTTATTTATATGTGCAGAAAGAGTTTTGGTAAACTAAGTACATCCTCTCCAAAGAGATCAAGAATTGAAAGCCTACAGGATCCAATATGCATGAATGGAAAACAGATCTGAGAGGCATAGGTTGAGCCCACTCAGCATTTGCCCCTTTTCCCGTTGGAAAGGGATTCGCCCCTTTTCCCATTGGCCTTTTTCCTACTGATTTGTAGAAATTCTTTTTATATTCTGATGTGACTATTTTGTAGGATAAGACATGAATCATACTTTCTTTGTTCACATTTTATTCTCTGAGGACGGTGCCTGTGGCTCAGGGAGTAGGATGCCGGCCCCATATACCAGAGTCAGTGGGTTCAAACCCAGCCCCGGCCAAAAAAAATAAAAAAATAAATAAGAGCAAACATTTTATTCTCTGAATAATCTCTTTTAATGGAAAGCAGACAGTGTTAAGATTAAGAACCTCCATTTATATATGGTTTAAGAAACATTTGGCTACCCCAAAGTCATGAGGATGTTCTATGCTTCTCAAGGCTTTGGTGTTTAATCTTTCCTGTTCCAATCTACCATCCTTTGTTCTGATCTACCATCCATCTGCGGTTGATTTCAGTGTATAGAATGAGGGTTGACTCACTTTTTCCATGTAGATACCTTGTACTACCTATGAGAGAGAGTGCTCTTCCGTACTGTCCTGCAGTGTTACCCTTGTCTGTTTCCCAGTCTCTTTCTGGGCTCTCTATTTTATTTCCACATAGTCTTAAATTTCATAGTTTGTTGATATATCCTGATATCTGGCACCATGACTCCTCTGGCTTTGTTCATTGTTGGAGAATAGTTTTGGAATTTCCTAGACCTTTATATTTCCATATACATTTTAGAATCAGATTATCAATTCCTAAAACATGATCTGGGATTTTTGTAGCAATTATGTTGACTATAAAGGTCAATTTTTCAAGAAAATCAATATTTTAACACTGTTTACTTTTGATCTATAAAACCACATATTTATATTTACACATATTACACATCTCTATACATATTAGTTTTCTGTAGCTGCTGTAACAAATTACCACAAACTGGACTACTTAAAAAGACATTTATTCTCAAACAGCTCTAGAGGCCAGAGGTCCAAAATCAATTTCACTAGGTTGAAACTAAGGTCACAAGCCTACTTTCACTAGGCTGAAACCAGGGCCACTATCTGGAGGTCCTTTTGTCATCAAGCTTCTGGGAGCTACCAGCATTATTTAGCTTATGGCCGCATCACTTTAGTCTTTAAGGCCAATATCCTGAAATTTGTCTGTCTTGACATTGCCTTTTCCTCTGTGTCAAATGTGCATCTCTCTCCCCTTCTCTCTCATAGGGACACAAGTGATTCCATTTAGGACCCACCCCAAATAACACAGGATGATAAGGTCCCCATCTCAATATCATTACCTTAATCATATATCCAAAGACCATTTTTATCATATAAGAAAATATTCATGAGTTCAAGAGATTAGAATACTGATGTCTTTTGGTGAGCCATTCTTAAGCTTACCAAACTGTTACTTTTCATAATAGAAATACTATACATTTTAAAAATTAAATTTATTGAATGTATAACATTTTTAATGCTGTTTTATTAAGTTTTATAGTTTATAGTTGGATTTTCCATTTGTTTTAAGTATTCAAGAATGTAAGTGCATTTTATTTATTTGTATTCTGAGATCCATCATCTCACAGTTACTTACATTTTTGTTTTCTGTGACAAGAGCAGCTAAAATCACCTCGTTCAGCATGAATCTCAAGTACAGTATAATTTTGTTAGTTCTTGATCTTAACATTAGATCATTAGCTCTCTCACTTTATTCATCTTACATATCTGTTGCTTTGTATCATTTGACCTACATCTACCCTTTTCTCCCCTGAATTCCCACCCCAAATGGCTGCCATTTTGTTTTCTCTCTGTATATTTCAATTTTTTTTTTTTTTTTAAGATTCCACATTTAAGTGAGACCATGCAAGATTTTTCTCTCTGGATTTGACTTATTTCACTTAGCATGATGTTGTCTAGGGTCATCCACATTTTGGCAAATGGCAAGATATTGGTCTTTTTTAGAGATGAAAACTTTTCTATTACCCATACATACACACACTCACACACTCCACCATATTGTGTCTTTTTGCTTTTCCATAAACACACCTTTTCCATATCTTGGCTATTGTGACTAATATAGTGTCTCATAGTGGTTTTGATTTGTATCTCCTGGATGTTTAAGGAGGAGCACCTTTGCATGTATCTATTGGTAATTTTTATGTCTCTTTCGGAGAAGTGTATGTTAAGATATTTTGACATCTAAAAAAATTGGGTTGTTTTTTCCATTGAATTGTATGAGTTCTTTATACATTTTTGATATTAACCTTAGATATAGGATTTGCAAATATATTTTTGCTAATCTGTAGGCTACTTTTTCTTTTTGTTGAATGTTTCCTTTGCTGTGTAGATGCTTTTTAGTTTAATGTAGTCCAATTTATTTATTTCTGATTTCGTGGCCTGTGTTCTCTTTAGGAGTTTTATAGTTTCTAATCTTATGCTTAGTCTTTTATCCATTTTGAGTTGATTTTTTGAATTATAAGATAATTGTATAATTTCATTCTTTTACATGTGGAAATTCAGTTTTACCAGAGCCATTTATTAAAAAGACCATTTCACTATGTCCTCATGGTGCTCTTCTCAAAAATTAATTGGTCATATGTTTTATTTCAGTGTTCTCTATTCTGTTCCACTGGTCTCCCTATCTCTTTATATTCGTATGATACTGTTTTTATTACCGTGTCTTTGTAACATAATTTTAAATCAAAAGGTGTGATTCCTCTAACTTTTTCTTTCTCAGAATTGTTTTGTATATTTGGGGTCTTTAATGGTTTCATATTAATTTTAGGGTTGTTTTTCTATCTCTGTGAAGAATGCTATTATGTCATTGAGGTTTTGGTAGAGTTTCAATTGAATCTATATATTGCTTTGAACAGTATGAACATTTTAATTTTTCAATCCATGAGCACAAGGTATTTTTCCATTTCTTTGTGTCTTCAATTTCTTTTATCAATGTCTTAAAGTTTTCCAGCATACAGATCTTTCACCTCCTTGGTTCACTTTATTTCTAAGTATTTTTTTTTCTTGATTTCTTTTTTGGTTAGGTCATTGTGCATAATTTTTGGAGTTTATTGCATGTTAATTTTGTGTTGCACAACTTTTAGTTCTAAGAGTACTTTTTGGTTAAATTTTTGGTTTTTTAACATGTAAAATAGAAATGATGAAAGTGGGCATCTTTGGTTTGTATTGGATATTTCATCTTCTTTGGCACAACTGTAAAGGGAATAGACTTTTTTTCAGCTTGACTATTATTGGTATATATAAAAGCTACTGATTTGTGAGTATTGATTTTGTGTCCTGAGACACTACTGTATTCCTTGATCACCTCTAAGAGTTTTGTGGTTGAGTCCCTGGGGTTTTCCAGGTATAAAATTATATCATCTGCAAAGAGTGAAAGTTTGATCTCCTCTGACCCTATTTGTACACCCTTGATTGCCTTCTCTTGCCTGATTGTGATGGCTAAGACTTCCATTACAATGTTACAAAGCAGTGGAGACAATGGGCAACCTTGCCTGGTTCCTGATCTGAGTGGAAATGTTTTCAATTTTATTCCATTCAATGTGATATTGGCTGTGGGTTTGCCGTAGATGGCCTCTATCAGTTTGAAAAAAGTCCCTTCTATACATATTTTCTTAGGTGTTCTGATCATGAAAGGATGCTGGATATTGTCAAAGGCTTTTCCTGCATCTATAGAGAGAATCTAATGGTCTTTGTTTTTTAGTTAGTTTATGTGATGTATTATATTTAAAGATATATGTGTATTGAACCAACCTTGAGACCCTGGGGTAAAACCCACTTGGTCATGGTGTATAATTTGTTTGATGTGTTGCTGGATTCTGTTTGATAGGATCTTATTGAATATTTTTGCATCTATGTTCATTAAAGATATTGGCCTATAGTTTTCTTTTCTTGTTGGATCTTTTCCTGGTTTGGGGATCGGGGTGATATTTGCTTCATAGAATGTGTTGGGAAGTATTCCTTCTTTTTCGATGTTTTGGAAAAGGTTAAGTAATATAGGTACTTTAAAGTTCCTCTTTAAAGGTTTGGTAGAATTTTGCTGTAAAGCTGTCTGGTCCTGGACTCTTCTTTTTTGGGAGATTTCGTATAGTTGATTCTATTTCAGTACTTGATATAGGTCTGTTCAGTATTTCCAATTTTTTCTGATTTATCTAGGAAGTTGGCATGCTTCCAAGTATCCTTTTTTTCCTTTTGATGAGTCACTTCAAAGACTTATCTTCAAATTACAGATTCTTTCTTCTGCTTGATCTAGACTGCTGTTGAAGCTCTCTATTGTATTTTTTGTAATTGATTGAAGTCTCCATCTTTAAAATTCCTGTTTCTTTTACATGTTATCTTTGTTTTTAAATTTCTTATTCAAAGTATGTGTTACTTTTCTGATTTTATTAATTTATTTCTCTTTTATCTTGCTTAGTTTCCTTAAGATCATTATTTTGAGTTCCTTTTCAAGCAATTTGTGAATTTCCATATCTTTGGAGCTGGTTACTAGAGAATATGGTGTCATGTTTCCTTGCTTTTCCTTGTTTTTTTGTAGCCCTATGTTGTTATCTGCATATCTGGTGGTATAGTTATCTCTTCCAAAGTTTATAGAGTGGCTTTTGTAGGGGAATACCTTTACTGCAGGCAGTCTGGAAGGGGCTGGCTGGGCAGGGTGATATGACTGGTTTCATGAGGGGACAGTAGTGTACTGTTTATGAAGCTTCTTGAGTTGTGACCTGTGTCAATGACTGTTAATACTTCAGTAGTCTAAACTGAAGGAGTATGTGGCAATGACAGCAGCTACATAGATTATGTGAAGGTTTTAAGAATTCTTCTGTTCTTTTCTTTGCCATAGAGGAGTGTCTTAACTGAGAGAATCTGTTTCAGGTTTGCCATAACCCATAAGCAGGCCTTACCAGCACTGTGACACAGGATACAAGTGCTCAGAGCAGCTGTGGCTGGGCTCAGAATCTTAGGAAACTTACTAAGACTGGGACGTGAGGTCTCAGTTCATATTCAAAGGCAGGTATGGATGCGGTTCTCCCACTAAGTTCAGTCTGTTGCTCTTTGACCACCACAGTAGATTGGGCCCAGGGGGCATGGATGTTACTACGGTTCTGTCACTCAAAAGCAGGTATTGTATTGGTAAGACTCTGGGGAAGAAGGGGTGCTCTGGAGGCTCAGGCCCTGGGGATCAGGGTACAGCTGTAATTTGAGACCCAGAACTAAGAGGCACAATGGTAACTTGGGTTCTGTGGGATGAGGTTACACACAGTGGTGACTCTGGACCTTGAGGTTATGGAACATGGCACTAGCTGCTAGTTCTGTGAGGCTAGATACAGCAGCAACAAGGACTCAGGAATGGCAAGATGCTGTGGCTTGGGCCCCAAAAAGCAGAGAGCAGAACAGCAATGATTATATTCCTTGGAGATATAAGATGTCAAAGCAGCTTAGGTTGCAGGGGAATAATCCAGTTCCAGGTAGACGGGGGCATTATGGTGTTCAGCCTAGAAGGTGGGGTGGTACAGTTCAGCCAAGGTTCTGATTGCTTAAACATGAAGTGCTGTGTCTACTCAGCTTCAGAAAGCATAACTAAATGGGTCAGAAGAACCTTTGGAGCCCTGGGGGTCAAGGTCCCACATCAGTTGTCATTTGGGGAATAGATCTGTTCCACTGTGCCAGAGGCTTAGAAGTCCTAGTGGATAGAGTACTGTCTCACCAGTGGAGCTGCGATTGAAGCCTCAAATACTTTGGTGTACTGGAGGCCTGGGCATTGGCTCAGCCATGTCACTGGGAGGCATTACTGCTGTGGTGTGCAGGAAGGCGATGATCAATGTGGGTGTGAGGAATCAATTTAGCTTGGCTTGAAGAGGAGGGTGCACCAGTGACTGGCCTTGGGATAGGGTGAAGTTCTGTGGTAGGTTGGCTCCAGGGGGTACAGCATACCAGCAGCTCAGATTGATGGCAGGCGGGCATGTTGTATTGGTGGCAAAGACTCAGGGATGAGGGGCTGCAAGAGCTACTTGCCCCAGAGCAGGATTTTCTCAGGTGGTGGCTCTGGTTCCAAGGTGGTATAGTATAGTAGCAACATGGGCCATGGGAGTGGGGTACAGTGTTGCTCCTTCTCTGGGGATGGCTCAGCATGTAGCTTCTGGAAAGACCCCTTAGCTGGGATCAAAACTTATGAGAACTGCAGATCTGTGGTGATGATGGGACCTGCTGGGATCCTTTCCTTAACTCTTCCCTGCATAAAGAAGTCTCTTCTGGTTCTGATCCAACTTGGGGGATAGGGAGCAGAGCCAAAGTGTTTTCTTCCCTAAATTCTCACTGCTTCTGCCATCTGAGGGGCCATTTAGAAGATATGCATATGTAGATACATAGATTTCTCCAACTTGCTTGGCTGTTTTTGTGAAGTGCTTTCTATTGGAAACTAATTCATTCTTTCTCAGGCTTTTCACTTGGAGTATAATAATTTCTAAATAGTTTATAATTTATTTGCATATTAAAGAATTATGTGATAACTGTAGAAAATGCAGCTTGGAAGAGAAGGTAAAGTCCCCTTTAAATATACTGTCTTGCTTATCAATAACTATCAAATTAACTGAAATCTCAGAGGCTTACTGTAGAAAAGAGAACATGCAGCAAGGAAGAGAAGAAAGGTGAAGTCCCCTTTAAATACACTGTTTTGGTTATCAATAACTATTTCAAATTAACTGAAATCTCAAAGGCTTAAAGACCATTTTACTTTTATCTACAATTTTGTGGGTCTGATAATGTTAGGTTAGATGTTTGTTTTTGATTCACTTGGTCTCATTTCCAAGAGGAACCATTTCCAAGATGGTGTCTGCACTCATAATCTGGAGCTTTGGTGAGACTTGGTTTTATTTTGTTTTTGTTTTTCCCTTATTTCATAGTGCTTCATCTGCTAGAGCCCATTCAGGTGGCCTGAGCTTCTCAGAGCTTGACGGCCTAAGGGAAGTTCAGTTTCTTATACACTGAGGGTGCTAAAAATATGTATACACATTTTAAGAAAGGAAAAAAACTATTAAAATTATAATACTCAAGTGATCTTTGACTTCTGCAAACAATAGGTATTCAAATGTGATTTGTATTCATCTTTTAATATCAGTATATTTTGGGTATTACAATTGTAATACAGCTTTTTACTTTCTGAAAATGTGTATAAATTTTGTTTTCTGCACAGAGGTAGTGATCCCAAGCTCCATGAACCAACGAAGCTGTGGTTGTCTTAAAGTTTGGCCTTAGAAACAGGATGGCATCGGTTCTATCAATACTTGATTGGTCAAAGAAGACACAGCTCAACTTGGATTCAACAAAAGGGAAATAGATTCCATGTCTTAATAGGAAGAGTGTCAATTTGTAGCCATCTTTAATCTGCTTTAGGCTGTTCAGAGAATTATACCTGGTATCTTGGTAAAATAGTATAATAAAAGCATCTAAATTACATGGAATACTCCCTGCTTTGGATGTGATTTCATTTAGTCACTATTGTAAGACTGTGAGACAGTAAGTACCTAAGTACCTACGAATATATTAATATTTTCTTTAAGATGTTATTTACTTTTTTACATCTATTTTCACAAGTAAAACATGAACACATATTTGTTATAGAAAAAGCTAAAATAATACAGAAGTATAAAGTAAAAAACTATGGTCAAGAATCTGGTGTGTATCCTTCTAGAACCTTCAATGCATTTTCATGCCTGTATATTTGTTTCCCATCACACTTGGCAGTGACATGTTTGGTGCTAGATATGACGCATTCATGCAGAAAATATGGCTCGAAACTATGATCTCAAACAATGAAAATGAGAGTCTACGCTGCCTCCAATTATTCAAGATTCTTGTCTTTCCCCTTTCTTAGTAAAATATTGCTAGCTATTTTCCAATACTTTGATGGCTTCTAAATGCTTCATGCAAAGACACAGCTCCCATTCCCTAGAGACTATTTTGTGATTTCATCACCAATCATAGGTCTATAATGCATGTCAGAATTGTAGATGACCAAGGCACTTCAAGCAAGGTTAATGTTAACCTTAGAAGTTTTATTGTTAAGTATCTCCTTTAGAAAAAACTGATGCCCAGCTTTATAAGGCTGTAATAAATAATCCATTTTAATATAACTTCCATATAAAATGTGATTTACCATAGAATTCTTATGTATATAAACACTTAGACATTTCAGTCTAATAAAGAATGCAGATGAAAGCAAAGTTACTCATAGCACCATTTGGTTTTAGGGTTATAAGTCAGCAGCAATTCAACAAGGCTGCGTTGTCATAGCCATAAGAGAATTATATTCACCAGACTCCTGAATAAGAATTATGCTATGTATGTCTTTAGGTGAGCCATGATTATAATGGCCAGTTGTAGTTTTGATTCCTTAAATCCAGGCTTGTACTGTTTTGTAAAATATGTTATTTATTAATTCAGCAATCATTCATATTATAATGCTTTTCAAAATTGGAATATTTATATCTTTGGTCACGTTTACTTTTATATTCATGTGAACTAGAAATGAACTTTGTTTCTGAGGGTGAACTTTTCATCTGAATGCTTAATTCTCCCCCATGTTGCCTCCTACCCCGTTTTGTGAATCTTTTCTGCCGCCATCTCTCTCTCTCTCTCTCTCCTCTCAATCACTTTTGAATATGCAAACTTTCTCTCTCCCTACAGGACCCCTCCTCTTTAAGTGTTCAGCATTTCTGTATCCTGAAACAAGTTTCGTCCCTTTCCTTCATCTCTGCTTGATCTATTGCCATGCTTTTTCTTTCTGTTAAATTTCTCCAAGCGTTCACTTGGTGTTTCTATCTTCCCTTGTCCCTCATTCATCTTCAGCACAGGGGGCTGTCCCACCTCACTCAGCAGTTAATGCTGTTAAACATCACTGCTTTTTTGGGGAAATCTACTTTCCTCTTTCCATCTTTCACTTCACAGCTCCCACTTGCCTGGTTCTGATAGGACTTCTGCTGCTGGGGCATATTTGCTGCCTCTGTGTGTTGGCTGTCCAAGATTCTACATGCAGACCTCATTACAGTATAAATGCCATTCGTGGACTCATTTACTCTTAGGGCTAGCACTTCTGTCTAGGCAAGACTTCAAAAAAAAAAGGCTTATTTTGAAATAATTATAGACACTCAAGAATTTGCAAAATTAAAGAGGCCCCATGGACCCATCAGACAGTGTTTCCAGTGGTGACATCTTACACAGGTATAGTGCATTATCAAAAACAGAAAATTGACTGGCTCAATACAACTAACTAGACTACAAACCTTTACCCCTTTCTGCATCACTCATATTTTTGCACAACTGTACATACAGTTCTAGGGTATTTTATTGCACGCGTGGATTTTCAGAGTTAGTATTAGATCCAAGATACAGAACTCTTCCTTCACCTCAGAGGAATACCACAGTGCTGATTTCTTAGTCACATCTCCCCTCCCCTTCTTTAACTTTTGGCTACTACACATCTACCCTCCATTGCTATAATTTTGTCATTTTGTTGAATTCTATATAAATAGAATAATGCAGTATGCAACTATTTTAGACTGGTTCTTTTCGCTCAGCTTAATATCCCAATATGGCTGTGTTGTAGATACTTTAATCATTTACCTGGGGAAGGACGTTTATGTTTCTACTTTTTAACTCTTACAAATAAAGCTATGAACATTCTTGTATCAGTTTTTGTGTGAACATAAGTGTTTATTATTACTGTGCTAGGACAAATGCTCAGAAGTGCTATTGCCAGGTCTCACTAGCCACGTGTGAGTGATCTACTTTCTCCACATTGACACAAGACTTTGGTGTTGTCAGTATTTTTTATTCATATTGAATAGGCGTGCAGTGGTATGTTGAGTTTTTACCGTGCATTTCCCTTTTCATGTGCTTATTTGCCATCCATATTTCTTCTCTGGTATAGTGCCAGTACAAGTTGTTGGCCTGTTTTCTAACTGAATTGCCTGTTTTACTGCTGTTGTGTTTAGACAGTTCTTAACATATTCTGGTCATGAGTCCTTAGACATGTTTGTCAGATAATATTGGTAGTTTTAAATTTTTTTCTCCAAGTTTATGGCTTATCTTCTCAACCTTTTTTTTCTTTTCTGAGCCACTTTGTCATCCTGGATAGAGTAATGTGTCGTGATAGCTCGCAACAACCTCACACTCTTGGGCTCAAGTGATCCCATTGCCTCAGCCTCCTGAGTAGCAGGGACTGCAGGTGCCTGCCACAACACCCAGCTGTTTTTAAAGATGGAGTCTCACTCTTGCTTAGGCTGGTCTCAAACTACTGAGTTCAAGCAATTTACCTGCCTTGGCCTCCTGAGGTTGGCCTCAACTTTTTTACGTGATCTTTTACAGAGTAAAAGTTTAAAATTTTGATGAAGTCCAATTTATCATTATTGCCATTTATGGATAGTGCTTGTGGTGTCACCGCCAAGAAAAACTCTCTGTCTAATCCCAGGAGGCTAAAAGTTTCCTCCTATTTTCTCTTCCAAAAGGTTTTACAGTTTTATGTTTTACATTTAGAAGCTAGGATCTGTTTTTGAGTTAATTCGTGTATGAAGTCTGAGATTGAGGTCAACGTTCACTTTTTTTGGCTACTGATAGCTAAGAGTGCTAGCACCTTTTGAAAGGATTGTCTTTCAATGACTGAATTACTTTTTCACTTCATTAAACATCAGTTGGGCATATTTGTGTAGGTCTATATCTGTGTTCTTGATTTCTGTTCTATTGGTTGATATGTATCTATTTTTCCACCAATGTAAATTGTCTTGGATACTATAGTTACATAGTAAGTCTTAAAACTATGGAATGTGGTTCCTTTCATTTTCTTCTTTATAAATAGTGTAAATAGTGCTTAGCAATGCTAGTTCTTTTGTTGTTTTATATAAATTTTGAGATGTACTTGACTAACACACTTTTAATACTATTACCTTTTTGGAGTGAAGGGTCCATAGGTTTCAAATACAAATACAGAATGCTCACTTGAGTGCAAATTTCAGATAAATAGTAAATAATTTAGTATAGTAGACCCTAAGTATTATAAGGGCCATATTTATGTTAAACAATTACTTGTTTATCCGAAATTCAAATTTAGCTAGATATCTTACAGTTTACCTGGGAATCCTATCACTATATCCTGGGAGAAAGAAAATCTTTTTACTTGGATTTCACACAGGTATCTTAAATTAGTGCATTGGGTTGATTATTTCCACCTTTGTGCTTAGATGTCTTTATGAATTTTCTATCTCAGTTATGAAATTTACAAACAATGCACTTGGAGATAATTTGGTCAGTTATATTGTAGATCCCAGGGCAGTACCAACTAATATTTTCATTGGATAGGAGTGATGGCTCACACCTATGATCCTAGCAGTGCATGTCAAATTAGTGTACCAGGCTTTGAGAAGAATAAACTCAGTTGTCCTTTCTTCGGAAACTTGAAAATAAGGCTCTTATAAATGAAGTGTTAAAGATTTTTCTAAACATGATAAAAATAATTCATTTTCACAACTTCACACAAAGTACAAGTCATGTATTTTTGTTTTACTTTGGAGACATACCTTCTAAGGCCTGGATAGGTTGTTCCTTACATGAGTCTGAGAATGCACGTATTTCAAATTCTCAGGTTTAGTTATCAATTTGTAAGTGTGCATTTTAAAATTGTTTGAAAGAAATGTAATCATTTCCTTGTTTATGGTTTATTGTTATATCTCTGGAAAAGGATATAGTGTAATAGTAGCTGATATTCTAAAGTAATATGTGGCTTTCCAAGTGGCTTTACATATAAATATATACAACTATATATTTACTCTCTTTGTCTCTCATTTGAGATAATTTTAGAAAGAATGTAGAACATGGGGGCACCTTGGTATGAATAAAATACCCAGGCTACCTTATTTAAATCATCAAGGAAAACACTCTAAATTTTTCACTTTAATGAACAAGCTCTATTAAATCATCTTTAATGAAAATAAACTATCAATTACAATATTCTTTATGTCTTCATCAATGATTGCTTTTCAATTTGGTGACATGGTCATCATGAATTTATCTCACATTTCAACACTTCTCTCTCAATTTCATTGAAAATGCTCACTGTTGACTGCTGACCTGTACCTCTCTCTTTCCCATCCCTTCTCCTCAAAATCCTGTTGACAGAAGGCACTGTTGTACATACTGAGTTCACACTGATTAATGGGTGAATAAGGGGGAACAGGAACTCATTCCTTAGATCAGTGGTTCTCAACCTTCCTAATGTGGTACCCTTTCACATAGTTCCTGTGGGTCGTGACTCCCAGGTTGAGAACCGCTGCCTTAGACCGTCTGAATCATACTATTTGTATCTTTGAAAAAACTTGATTCTGATTTCCTTTGGTTTGATAAAAGTTTGAGAATATGGGATCACACCATCTGTCTTAGTTTTGATAGTTTTTGTTATGTTTGCCTTTTAGCCTTTATAAAACTGAATCAAAATGGCAATTTATAAACAATATGGAATAAATTCATTCCTGGTTTTTCAAGCAGGCCTGTTGTCACCAGTTGTTATGAGCCAAATGAAACGGAAGTATCTTGTTTCCCTTTTTTGGTTCACACAAGACGGTTTGGGCAGTCTGAGGCGTGTGCTTTTCTATACTGTCATAGTTCCAGGCAATCGAATCCAGACTTAAACACACACAAGTGCTGCAACAACAGGAAACAGCACAGGAAATGTTTTTGGATTTGGGATAATATGTGTAGGTGCTAGGAACATCATTTTCCATCGATAACTATTTTTCTTGGAAGATACTGTTTATATGATACAAATGATGAATGAATTAAAACATAGATTAGAATGATTAATTCAAGAAACGAAAGATGTTGATTCAAATCCAGTCTTCAGAATCTTCATAATGTAATGAATAGTAAATCCAGCCTAGTGCACATTAGCCTTTATGGCATCTAGATGTTTTTAAAGCTTGAACTTGAATTGACAGTAATCTAGAGGAAACACTTTATGCCTAAATGAAACTGCATTTTTTTTTTTTTTAAACAGAGTCTAACTTTGTCGCCCTCAGAGTGCCATGGCGTCACAGCTTACAGCAACCTCCAACTCTTGGGTTTAAGAAATTCTCTTGCCTCAATCTCCCAAGTAGTGAGGACTATAGGCACCTGCTACAACCCCTGGCTTTTACAGATGAGGTCTTACTCTTGCTCAGGCTGGTCCCAGAGGCTTGGATTATAGGTGTGAGCTCCCATGCCCAGCCCAGCCCCCTAGATGCATTTCATATAAAACTTGCTGTAGAATACTGGTTTTATATTTCAAAGTAAAAATATAAAGCACCACCAAAAGTATTGATATGTTTACTATTATAAGCCAGAAGTCTTATTAATCAAGGACACTTCTTTGCTAAGTGTCCATCCAACTGTATTTTCAAATGTGTGATTACTTCTCATAACCATCGGATAAACATATTTTACAAAAATAGTCAAACTACCCAAAATGCCTTCTGAAGTGATTGACAGTGCAGTGTTTGTGTAAGAAAATAGGCTTGCCCGTATGTTCTTAACAATACCCAGAGGCAGCATCCTATGTTAGAGTTGGTTTTATGGAAGGGAGATGTATTGTCTGAAATGTCTGTTTTTAACTCTTTTGAAAAGGCCTTTAAAGAATCTTTATCTTCTGCCTTGACCATCTAGAAAGCAGACCCTTCTGCAAAAACCGGTCTTGTAAAATTTCCATAAGATGAGATGTCTTTTTCATCTGAGTTGCCAGCCTTTTTTCAGCTTCCTTAATGAAGGAGAGTCTCCTTGCATTGAATATGCTCATTACATACAAATTAGCGTTAAAACAGTGGCTTCCCAACCCAGGAATGTAAGTGCTAATGAGCAGAAAAAGGGTCGCCAGTGAAAAAGAATTCAGGCAGCTACATCTCTGCACCACTGTTTGCAGCACTTGGGAAAAGGTTCTGCTATTAATGCCTCTTGTCAGAAAACCCTTACAACCTCTATTAAATCATCTTCTCCATCGAAGATGCTGTAGTTATAAATAGGCTCACAATGAATTCCGAATTCTCTACATGTAAATCATGCCACACACCATTATCTGATACCCTTGAATTAGGTATGCGTGGCCTTGGGGTCAGTAAAGGATAGGTCCATGCAGCCAGCTGTCTCCTTTAATAATAACTGCTGTATGTTAAAGACTAACAACCAGACAATAAATAACATTTTCAAATCTGCATCTAGACTTTGAGTAGGAGAGAAATGAATAATGATTTCCTTGGTGAGATTGGACTTAAGCAAAAGGTCAAACCTTTCAGCAAAAGGAACAACAGCTGTACAATCCAGTTAATCACAGACAAGAATGTGTGTGTGTGTAAACCTGTACGCAGGATAATTAACGTGTCTGTTCGCTTTTAGTGTGTACCATTGTGCCATTTTATTCTTACAAACTCACCTCATTTTCCTTCATGTCTATTGCTCACTTCCACTCTCTTTAAAGGAAGGTGAGAGGTTACTAATAGTAAATCCAGTTTAAAACAAGAAGCTGAAGAGTAATTGATAGTATATTGTAACATTGTATTTAAATAAGTCAAGTACACCAATTCAGTGCAGACAAGGTCTTTGTGTCTAGATTGTACTGAGTTAGAATTATATATTTTTATAAGTACAGTAACATCTCTCAATCTCTTTGCATTTCTCCTATGATAACATAAATATTTCTGATATTGACCGAGTTTAGTAGAAAAGCGATATGCAAGAAGAGGCAATGTTCTTAAATAAAAAAAAAAAAAGCAAAGATAAATTGGTTCTGTGAAGAACCTGCTGTGAGATTTTAATTTTCTTCCTCTGTGTAACTATAGAAAGATCACCTACATCAAAAGATTAAAATCATATGAATGTTTCTTTTATAAGAACCGATGAAATACTTTGGAAATAATTTTTATTTTATTGTGCTTGTGTGATTGTGTATATCCAAACTGTGCTTTAATTAGCTGTGGTATAGATTCAACTGCTAAAATATATTCTGTTTAACTGCAATAAATGGCAATGCCTAACTGCAGACTTGGACCTGTTTACGTCCCCATCCTCCTCTGTGAACAATACGAGTAAACCTGCACCCGCACGTCCCTTCTGGGACAGAGTTTTTTTAGTAGGGACACAAATATTGTTGTTTTTGCTAGCAAGTAATTCACCAGTGGCCCATTTCCATCAGCTTTTATTTCACAGCAATTGTAGGATAAACCACTTATAGCACATGCTGCTAATGTCTGGTCCCTGGGGTGTAGCTGATGTTCTGTGGTATGGTTCATAGGCTAGCTAAAGGGTGCATTAAAAAGGGAGAAATTAATAGTTCTACCACTGATTCAAATGAAATGGTATTCAATGGGCAATGCTATCCCTTTAATAGTATCATAGCACATTATTTTGTTGGTTTCCTTTAGAGTATGATTTTAAAGCAAATTTAAGGGGAAAAAAAGAGCATACTGATGTAATGAATACTCAGATGCTGAGGCTCCATTTCATTTTTGACCTTCATTTTATATCTGCAAGACAATAAAACGAGCAGCATAATCATTGGGTTCTCTGCTCCTGAAGAACTCAATATAAACAATGATACTCTTGTGCTTGAATATTTGTATATTCCAACTATTTTTTTTAAGAGAAAAAAAGGTGAACTCTTTGGTTTCTTAATTATATAGTCTTAGGAGATTAATCATATAAAGGTTTCAAAGATGGAATTCATATAACATGCTATGTATTAATTTTAACTGAACATTATTTTTATTCTATTTCACAATAATTAAGTCCATCAAAATATAATCTTAAAAAATTAACCCTTGTTTTTGTCCCTTTTATGTCAACATTCTCTCAAGATGATAGATGGCAAATCATTCCTCCAGATAAATATGTTATCAGATTGAAGAGATTCTGTGAGCCCATAGAAGCACATTTCAACTGCCTTGTCAGTATCAAGTGCTGGGCTAGATGCTTTCATATTTGTACAGAACTGATGTTACGTGTAGCATTACACCACCATGCATGGGAGTAATCCCTGACTATATGGGCATAATTTAGATATGTCACTCCATCCTTTTCTCTAGTTTATACCTCTGCCTCCATTCAAAAATGTATAAAGTTATTTGTATAAGCCCTTGTATGCAGCAAACTTAATTACATACAGTTGATTCTTATTATTTGAGGTGGTTAAGTTCTATACAGTTTATTGCAAACATTGGATTATTGCTACTTAGGGAAATGATAGGGTTAGGGTCCTATGAACTTCTGGTCACATTCTTGCCAGCTGATCTATTCATAACCTTGTTTTATGTGTGCTTCTATTTAAAGATACCCTGTTGAATATATATTGTTAGCTCATTAATGTTAAACTGATGGCCAACAGCACTGTAACTCATGCCTGAATGAAGCTCATCTAGCACGTGTATTTTCACTGTAAGGCACACAGCACAGCCTTCTTGGGCTTGGGAACGCTAAATAGCACTTCAGGACTATACTGAGGGACTATTTAAAACAGCAGAATCACCAGCAAAAAGCATAAAAATCGGAAAACGTGGCACTGAGTAGACTTCATAAAGGATACTTGTTGAAGTATGACCATGAAACGAGAAGACAGAATGTCACCTTGTTTAACCTTAGCCAGGAACGAACGTTAAGGAATCTCGGTTTTCACTGCTCTTCGTGCACGTCTGCCAATGCCTGAAAGTGCCCTGAGCACTGATTTTAGTGTTACAAATATATTTAGCAAGTACATGAATTCACAAATATGGAATCCATGAATAATGACAATCAACTGTATTCAGAGATATAGAAAATAGCATAGTGAAAGCAGTGGAAAGCACCTAAAATTAGAGTTAAGCATTCCCATTAAAAAAAAAAAAATGGTTAGCTGCTGCACCCCAGCTGAGTCATCTCTTTTCCTCTTATCCAATTTCCTGCTCTGCCCTTTCTAGAGTTTTCCTGCCTCCACACCAGCACCACATTCTATTTGCCCTTTTTTCATCTTTTATTAGGCAAACTAAAATTCTTCAGTAATCCTTTCTGGGTCATCCTGGCTGTAATCTCTCCTGGATTCCTGACCTTGAGTTTGGGTATGATATGCAGAGTGACCCTTATTTCTACCATCTTTACAGCTGAAACATTACTCTTGCAGGGAGCTGGAAGGTTTCTTCAGTCTCTTCCAGTCTTCTACCTTTCCACTTCCTTAAAGCATGACTCTTTAGCTCTTGGTCCAGGCAGCTAGAACATGTTTCCCATACTGAACGGGGCATTTTACTAATGCTGTGAAAAAAAGCAATCAACCAAACTTTGAATCACAAAACAGAATTTTGATACCAATTGCAGGAACAAAAGCTTTGAGAGAGAAAGGTTGTTTTTGGATATTTTAATACAGAAGAGGCTGGTTTGAGGGGGAACATTTTCATATTTGAGATCAAGAATAGCATTATTCATATCAATTTCCAAACTGGAAATAACACAAATACTCTTCAGTAGTGGATTAGATGAATCTGTTGTGTTATCTTTGTTTAGTAGACCATCATACAGCAAGGAAAATGAACAAATTACATGCAAAAATATGAATAAAACTCAAATATCTGTTGAATGGAACACATCAGACATAGGAGCATATAAAGGCAATAAATAAATTATATAAAGGCAAACCCAACCTATGATATTAGATGTCAGGATTTAATATGTGAAACTTAGTAAATGTGGAATGTAAATGTCTTAACACAATAACTAAGAAAATGCCAGGAAGGCTATGTTAACCATTGTGATGAAAATATGTCAAATGGTCTATGAAGCTAGTGTATGATGCCCCATGATCATATCTATGTACACAGCTATGATTTAATAAAAAAAAAAAGAAGTCAGGATTTAACAGTTGGGCATGGGGGTATGCTGAAGGGGGTGCTGCCTGGGCTCTTATTTCATCTGGTTTGAGGTTGCATTGTTGACTACGAGAAACTATGTTCACGTGTCTGCATTTATGATGGAGCCCTTTTCTGACGAGGTATGCAATAAAGTAGTTCTAAATTCACCATGAATGCTGTGAACCCATTTATATGAAATTGCATATATAGTGCACGAGTAGATTAAAAAATAGGATTAAATCTGCTGATTTACAGAGATGTTCAGATTACATTAAGTGAAGGAAGCAAGCTGCAAGATATATACTACCCTGTTTCCCTGAAAATAAGACATCTTCTGAAAATAAGACCTACTTACAGGAAAGATAAGATGTCCCCTGAAAATAAGACCTAGCACATCTTTGGAAGCACACCTTAAAATAAGACACTGTCTTATTTTCGGGAAAACAGGGTACTATACTACACACACACACACACACACACACACACACACAAACTTCCTCCCTGCCTCCCTCGCTCCTATTCTAGTAAGATAAGCAAATTACCTACATGTGTGTATATGTTCATGTGCAAAAGAAAGGTAGATAATATATATTAGACATTCATGGTGGTTACCTCTGTGGGGGTGGAATTAGAGGCTTGGAGCCTATGCAGGGGGAGATGACTCAAATTGCCTTATATTTTATGTTACTTGTTACAATAAGCATGTTATTAATTTTGTAATTCCCCAAACATCAAGAAATGGAAATGTCTCATAAAGAAACATGTTGTGGTCTGGAGAAACACACGTAAGAATATGTAGACCCACCAGAGGGAAACATTTCAACTCACCAAAATGAATGAAGATCTGTGAGAGGGAGTGAGAGTTGGAGGAGGCAAGAGCTGGTCAGGGTCCAGGCAGGAGGCAGCTATCACAATGTCGCCAGTTTCACCAGCCTTGTTATAACCCTAAAGCCACAGTTCTTGTTCTTGTCACTAGTGTTCGTGCAACCTTCATGTACCTTGAAAATACCCCCAGCTGCTCTTACTGAGGATACCACAATCGCTTTACAGAAACTTGCAGACTTGCTAGCCAGCAGTCATCACCTTGTTTGCATAAACTCTTTCATGGAGAAAACTTTGGCTGCTTCTTCGTCTCTCTCTAGCAACTACAACACAGGTAAAGCCAAGCCTCTGAGCCACTACCCCACCCTCTGGCCAGGTCTTGTGCCTTAATTATGAATCCCACATGTGGCAATAAACATAAACGTCCCCTTGGGATCACCAACTATAGTTCATTCAGTTTAGCTGAACTTTGCCTACAAGTGTGGGAACAAACAGGAAACCCCTGAAGAGATGTGAATCCCTATTTGTTTCTTACCTCAACTACTTAGCCTGTGCCCAATTCAAAATGTAGCCTTTTTTAAAAAACACCTTTTTCTAGTGATTATGCTTGCTAGCCATGGCAAGAGGCTATTTTACAATTTCCTACCTGTAATATCACCATACCATGAAGTCTGCTTATCTTCCTGGTCTTTCCTTGTGGTTTCAGCAGAGACTGTGCCCTCAGCCTAGTCACTATAATAATTTTTCTTATTTCCAGGTTGGGACATTTTTGTTTGTTAATTAACTTGTTAGGTAAAGCTATTCAAAGGTTCCAGGAGTTCTTAGAATGCTCTTACTGCCTTAGGGCTAGCACCATCCAGATGGAGCCAAATGAAAACGCTCTTTTTTGACTCACCTTGGTCTTTGCATCCATGTATGATTATCTCACCAGGAGTTTCAGAACAGAAGATGCCCAGCACATCCCTGTTGCCAGTGTGTCCACTGTGCTGTTTGTGAACATTAGAAGTGACCAGGCACTGTGTTTTGTGATTGCCCATTAGCTCAGACATGCCATCTCTGGACTGAGAGCTTACTAAAGACAGGGTTTGGGTCCCATCTATTCCAAATCTTTGGTAGCTGGAGAAATGTTTGAAACAGTGGGCACAGTAGAGAGAGGATTTTTCAGACCAGTGTGTCTGAAAAATTATGTGGCATTTTGGGAATATAAAGATGAATACAACAAGCTCAAAATGCACACGGTCACATTAAGAAAAAAATAACAGTTTAATTGAGAGAAAGTTCTCTAACAGACATATAAAATTGCTAAGGGAGTAAATATTACAGAATGATTAAATCTGCCTAAGGAGCTTAAGGATACCTTTAAATGTTTATAATCTTGATTACCCAATTTTTTTTTTTATTGTTGGGGATTCATTGAGCATACAATTAACTAGGTTACACTGATTGCATTTGTTAGGCAAAGTCCATCCTGCAATTGTGACTTGCCCCCAAAAGGTGTGGCACACACCAAGGCCCCACCCCTTCCTCCTTCCCTCTCTCTGGTCTTCCTTTCTCACAGCTCCCTCCTCCTTTCTCTGGTCTTCGTTTCTCCACCCCACCCTCCTCCTTTCTGTCTCTGCTCTCCCTTTCCCCTATCCCCACTGTGATCTTAATTGTCATTAATTGTCCTCACATCAAAATTGAGTACATAGGATTCATGCTTCTCCATTCTTGTGATGCTTTACTAAGAATAACATCTTTCACTTCCATCCAAGTTAATACAAAGGATGTAAAGTCTCCATTTTTTTTTAATGGCTGAATAGTATTCCATGGTATACATATACCACAGCTTGTTAATCCATTCCTGGGTTGGTGGGCATTTAGGCTGTTTCCACATTTTGGCGATTGTAAATTGAGCTGCAATAAACAGTCTAGTACAAGTGTCCTTATGATAACAGGATTTTTTTCCCTTCTGGGTAGATGCCGAGTAATGGGATTGCCGGATCAAATGGGAGGTCTAGCTTGAGTGCTTTGAGGTTTCTCCATACTTCCTTCCAGAAAGGTTGTACTAGTTTTCAGTCCCACCAGCAGTGTAAAAGTGTTCCCTTCTCTCCACATCCACGCCAGCATCTGCAGTTTTGAGATTTTGTGATTTTGTGATGTGGGCCATTCTCGCTGGCGTTATATGGCATCTCAGGGTAGTTTTGATTTGCATTTTTCTAATAGATAGGGATGATGAACATTTTTTCATATGTTTGTTAGCCATTCATCTGTCTTCTTTAGAGAAGGTTTTATTCATTTCTCTTGCCCATTGATATATGGGATAGTTGGCTTTTTTCATGTGGATTAATTTGAGTTCTCTATAGATCCTAGTTATTAAGCTTTTGTCTCATTCAAAATATGCAAATATCCTTTCCCAGCATATGGGTTGTCTATTTGCTTTGTTTGTTGTCTCCTTAGCTGTACAGAAGCTTTTCAGTTTAATGAAATCCCATTTGTTTATTTTTGTTGTTGTTGCAATTGCCATGGCAGTCTTCTTCATGAAGATTTTCCCTAGGCCAATATCTTCCAGTGTTTTTCCTATGCTTTCTTTGAGGATTTTTATTGTTTCATGCCTTAAATTTAAATCTTTTATCCATCTTGAATCAATTTTTGTGAGTGGAGAAAGGTGTGGGTCCAGTTTCAGTCTTTTACATGTGGATATCCAGTTCTGTTGCATGACTGGAGATGTGAAAGAACAGCAGCTTTGCTGTGGGTATAAGCTCGCTCCTGCAATTATTAAGGGTAAACAAGAAACAGACTACATCGCATGGGATGGCGTGTAGCTAAGTTCTTTATTCAGGGGTCTGATTTTATACACTTCTAGTCACGTACACACTTAATCTATCATCTGTTAGTTTCACCATTACCTCATTTTACCTATCTGAAATTAACTTGTAAGGAGATATCCTGTTACCACATCAAAACAATCACTTCTTCAGTAATCATTCTTTTCTAGACACTGACTAATCTCTTGGGCAGGTATCTAAATAAAGACCACAAAGAAGAAAGCAGCCACAGGGGAACAGAGTTAATGGAAGAATACCTTCAGGCATTCACTCAGTTTACTCAGCATGAAGTAACAACTGTGTCTCTCCTCAAGGCAGAGCACTTATAGACCTCTGACAATATGTTTTTAACATACGTCAACCCTCTGGCCCCTATCTCTGAGGAAGGGCAGTATGCCCTTTGGCCTCAGGCTTAACAGGGTGTACAACTTCAGGGAATTGGCTTGTGGAATTTTAACTCCAGGCAAGTTAACTCTGTGAGTGCCTCTGGGTGGGGGACCTGGTCCCTTAAGCCTCTGTAAGAATAGCAAGCGGTTTTAAACTCACACTGAGTTCACTTTGTGTGCTTGATGTAGGATATGTTTATTTCTAAATATTATCCTACAAGTTCTCCCAACACAATTATTGAATAGAGAGTCTTTCCCTCAAGGTATGTTATTATTTGGTTTATCAAAGATTCGGTGGTTGTAAGATGTTAGTTTCATTTCCTGTTTTTCTATTCAATTCCAAGTGTCTATGTCTCTATTTTTGTGCCAGTACCATGCTGTCTTGACCACTATGGCTTTGTAGTACAGCCTACTACAAAGGTAGGTATGGTGATGCCTCCAGCTTTATTTTTATTACTAAAAACTGCCTTAGCTATATGGGTTTTTTTCTGGTTCCATACAAAACGCAGAGTCATTTTTTCCAAATCTTGAAAGTATGATGTTGGTATTTTAATTTAATGGCATTGAATAGGTAAATTGCTTTGGGAAGTATAGACATTTTAACAATGTTGATTCTTCCCAGCCATGAGCATGGTATGTTCTTCCATTTATTAAAGTCCTCTGCTATTTCCTTTCTGAGGATTTCATAATTTTCTTTATAGAGGTACTTCACCTCCTTTGTTAGGTATAGTCCTAGGTATTTCATTTTCTTTGAAACTATGGTGAAGGAAGTTGTGTCCTTAATTAGCTTCTCATCTTGACTGTTATTGGCATATACAAAGGCTACTGACTTGGGGACATTGATTTTATATCCTGAGACATTACTGTATTTTTTAATGACTTCCAGGAGTCTTGTGGTTGAGTCTTTGGGATTCTCTTAAAGAGCACGTCATCAGCAAAGAGGGAGAGTTTGACCTCCTCTGCTCCCATTTGGACACCCTTTATTTCCATGTCTTGCCTAATTGTATTGGCTAGAACTTCCAGCACTATGTTGAATAGTAAAGGTCACATAGGACAGCCTTGTCTGGTTCCAGTTCTAAGAGGAAAAGCTTTCAGTTTCACTCCATTCAGTAAAACATTAGCTGTGGGTTTGTCATAGATAGCTTCAATCCAGTTTCAGAAATGTGCCACCTATGCCTATACTCTTCAGTGTTCTAGTTAGAAAAGGATGCTGGATTTTATCAAATGATTTTTCTGCATCTTTTGAGAGGATCATATGATCTTTATTTTTGCCTCTGTTAATATGGTGGATAACATTTATGGACTTACATATGTTAAACCAGCCTTGCATCCCTGGGATGAAACTTACATGATTATGATGTATGACTTTTTTGATGATAAGCTATAATCTACTGGCTAGGATTTTGTTGAGAATTTTTGCATCTATATTCATGAGTGAAATTGGTCTGAAATTCTCCTTTTTAGTTGGGTCTTTTCCTGGTTTTGGTATCAGGGTGATGTTGCTTCATAGAACATGTTGGGGAAGATTCCTTCCTCCTCAATTTTTTTGGAATAATTTCTGCAGTACGAGAATAAGCTCTTCTTTGAAGGTTTGATAGAATTCTGGTGTGAAGCCATCTGGACCAGGGCATTTTCTGGTTGGAAGCATTTTTATTGTTTCTTTAATCTCAGTGCTTGAAATTGGTCTGTTCAGGAGCTCTGTTTCTTCCTGGCTAAGTCTAGGGAGAGGGTATGATTCCAAATATTGATCCATTTCCTTCACATTGTCAAATTTCTGGGCATAGATTTTCTGGTAGTATTTGGATATGACCTCTTGTATCTCTGTGGGATCAGTTGTTATTTCCCCTTTATCATTTCAGATTGAGGTTACTATTGATTTTGGTTTTCTATATCTAGTTAGTCTGGCGAAAGGTTTATCCATTTTATTTATTTTTTCGAAAAACCAACTCCTTGTTCATTAATTTTCTGAATGATTCCTTTCTTTTCAATTTCATTGATCTCTGATTTGAGTTTGGAGATTTATTTTCTTCTACTGGGTTCAGGCTTAGATTGTTGTTCTTTTTCCAATTCCATAACAAGGCTTGTGAGTTTGTTGATGCGCTCTCTTTCCGTTTTTCGAATGTAGGCATCTAAAGCAAGAAATTTTCCTCTCAAAACTGCTTTTTCAGTATCCCACAGATTTTGGTAGCTTGTGTCTTCATTGTTATGCTCAGGGAAGTTAATGATTTCCTGTTTTATTTCTTCCTGCACCCATCTGTCATTCAACAGAAGGTTGTTTTATTTCCATGACTTTGTTTGGGGTTGAACGTTTTTGTTAGAGTTGAGTTCTACCTTTAGTGCCTTATGGTCTGAGAAGATACAAGGTAATATTTCAATTCTTTTGATTCTGTTGAGGTTTGTTTTGTGTCCTAGGATATGATCAATTTGGTAGAATGTTCCATGGGGTGATGAGAAGAATGTATATTCTTTATCTTTGGGATGGAGTGTTCTATATGTGTCTGTCAAGCACAGTTGTTCTAGGGTCTCATTTAAATCTCTTATATCTTTGTTTAATTTCTGTTTAGAGGATCTGTCCAGCTCTGTAAAAGGAGTGTTGATGTCCCCTGTTATTATAGTATTATCGGATATTATATTGCTCAGATTGAGTAAGGTCTGTTTCAAGAATCTGGGAGCATTTAAATTGGATGCATAGATATTTATAATTAAAATGTCTTCTTGTATTTTTCCCTTGATGAATATAAAGTGACCATCTTTGTCTTTTTTGACTTTAGTTGCTTTAAACCACGTGTATCTGAAAATAAGATTGCAAGTCCTCTTTTCTTCTGAATTCCATGTGCCTGAAAAATTGTCTTCCAACTCTTGACTCAGAGTTTTAATTTGTCTTTTGAAGCCAGGTTTGTTTCCTGCAGAGAGCAAATGGATGGCTTTTGTTTTTTAATCCAGTCAGCCAATCTATGCCACTTTAGTGGCGAATTCAAGCCGTTAACATTTATTGAGATAAATGATAAGTGTGGTAGTGTTCTATTCATCTTATTTTGTGAGAGTCCATTGCTTAGTTTTATCTTTTGCATCAGTGTGGAAGTTAGGTTCTGTCCTTTTGTTTCTGAGTTCTTACTTTCTTGCTGATCCATTGTGATGGTCAATGTGTAGAACAGGTTGAAGTGTTTCTTGTAGAGCTGGTCTTGTTGTGGTGAATTTCCTCAGTGTTTGTATATCAGTAAATGATTTGAATTCTCTGTCAATTTTAAAGCTTAGCTTAGCAGGATATACAATTCTGGGCTGGAAATTGTTCTATTTAAGTAGATTAAAGGTAGATGACAATTGTCTTCTTGCTTGGAAGGTTTCATTAGAGAAGTGTGCAGTCACTCTGATGGATTTGTGCCTGTAGGTCAACTGGCGCTTACTCCTGGCTGCTTGCAGAATCTTTTCTTTTGTCTTGACTTTGGACCAGTTCATCACAATGTGTCTTGGAGAAGCTCGGTTAGAGTTGAGGTGACCTGGGGTCTGATATCCCTCTGAAAGGTGTGTGTCAGAATCTTTGGTGATATTAAGGAAATTTTCATTTATAATTTTCTTTAGTATGGCTAATCCCCAGGGGCATTTTTCTTTTCTTTCTGGGATTCCTATAACTCATATGTTGGAATGCTTCACTAAGTCCCATAATTTTGTCCGTGAACGTTCTGCTTTCTCTTCTTTTCTGCCTGTTTTACTATCTGAGTTATCTCAAGAACTTTGTCCTCTACCTCTGTAGTTCTTTCTTTCTTCATTGTCTAACCTGTTGCTGATACTTTCTATTGCATCTTTAAGTTCCCTAATTGACTGCTTCAGTTCCTTCAGCTCTGCTATATCCTTTCTATATTCTTCATATCGTTCATCTCTTATTTGATTCTGTTTTTGGATTTCCTTTTGGTAATTTTCCACTTTATCAGCAATTTCCTTCATTGTTTCCATCATTTCCTTCATTGTTTTCATTATGTGTATTCTAAATTTCCTTTCTGTCATTCTTTATATAACATTTCTTTATAGGTAGAATCCTCTGGAGTAGCTACCTCACGGTCCCTTCAAGGGGTTGCTCTGGACTTTTCTTCATGTTGCCAGGAGTTTTCTGCTGATTCTTCCTCAGAAGTGATTTCTTTTTTCAGTTTCTTTGCCCTACTTTTCCTTTCACTTCCTTTTGCTCTTTAAGTTGCCGTGCCTGTGGACTAGGGTTTCGATGAGCCCTTTTGGTACAGGATCAGAAGGCTGAGAAGGTTGAAGAGCAAAAAGGGATAAATAAAGAAAAAAAAAAAAGAAAAGAAAAAAGAGAAAGGAGAGGGGTTGGGTAAAAGGGAATATTGACAAAGATAAGAGAGGCACAGAAAGAGGGAGACAGAACAATATAGGTGTACAGTAGGGTACTTTGACACGACCTTAAAAAAAATCCCAACTTCTGGGGATGCCAGAAGTTCCGTTGAACAGAACGGTGGTTCTGTTTAGGTCAGAAGCTCTTTCCTAGCCTGATTGGGCACAGTACCCCACCTCCATCAAGCAGAGAGGAAAGACAAAAACTCTATAAATCAAACCAAAACAAGCAAACAGAAAACTTTATGGGATAAAATTGGGGGTGGGGGGAAAACCAAATAATATGGATAGAAACACTTGCAAAAATGAAGTTCTAATTATTGAAAAAGGCAACAATGGGAAATTGGATTTAAACTAGAAAAATGGAGAAGGAAAAGAAAGAACCAAAACAAAAGAAAAATCTATAGGGAAAAGGTTGAAATTGAAAAACAAAACAAAACAACAACAAAACAAAAGAACCAAAAACATAGCAGTATGTATATCTGTTTGAATATTGTCTGGGCAAAAGACATGAGATGTTAATGACAATGCTGATATGACTGGAAGCCTCTCCTGATTTTTCAAACCCCGCAGGGTAGAGACCCTAAATCTCTCTTCAACCCTCTTAAATGCCACTTTGAACTTCTAAACTTGGCTTGTCGATAGTGGGTGGCTATCCATTTACCCAGTGTGCCAGAACCGGTGTCACTCTGCCCCTGAGGGTTAAGTCTGTAAGGCAACTCAGTCCCCACTTTTAGGCTGCTCAGTCACTAGATTACTAGCTCCCACCTGATCCTTGCTCTGTGACCCTGAGGGCAGAGCTTGCTGTGGCAGTTCTCTCACAATGGCCCCGTGTGGTCCACAGCCGAACACTATTAGCTCTATCTGACTCAGCAGCTCAGTCTGGGGCTCTAGATGATGCCCAAAGTTCTCTGCACTCCTGCCCAAACTCTCCCAAGGCAGTTAACCTGAGTGCAAAGTCCAATAACACCAAAACAGCTCACAGGTAAGACCTTTCCAGTTTGTAGTCTCACTGCTGCTGTACTTACTGCTGCTGTACTTACAGCTGCTGGTGGCATTAGACCGAACAAACACACGCAAGTATTTGCTAGTTTTCCACTGCTTTTGTCCTCCTTTTGGGGTCCAGAAGTCTCTCACTGACTTCCTGTGTCCTCATAGGGATGATTATAGGCAGATCCCACCAGCCAGAGATGTCTAGAGTCATGTCTCCCCAGACTCACAGTGCCCAATTGCAAGGAAGCTGTTACTCGGCATCTATCTTGCCTGGATCTTGATTGATTACCCAATTTTTAATATAGAGTCTTGGCCTCTTGTCTGTAGGCTAAAGTCTGTGCAAAGCTATCAATCCCTCTTTGAAATAGAGTAGTTTTTTGCCACAGATGCATAGAACCCTTTACCGATCACATCAAACTCACTGCTAAATAAATCAATGTCTATGCATGCCTCATATTCAGGATCTTGCTTGGCATATAGACCTTGAGTGATTCCCTTGGTTCATGCTTCAACTTGATTCATTTCATGTGCATGTATTTTTTAGAGAAAGACAAATGAAGTTGGTCTCTGTTTGCATTAAAGATGGTGTTGCTTCTACATCTGACCTTGTTCAAGCTCACTTTTCTGCCATTCATTTTTTTTCTCTTTAGTGGTTACAGATTTTATTTTTGTTTTTAGTTTTTATTTTAAATTAACATGAGGGTACAGAAGATTAGGTTACATTCGTTGTGGAGTAGTCGTGTCCCTCACCCAGGAGGTGTGCCATGTACTTTCTATTGTGTCTATTACCACCTCCCCCTTCCCTGGTCCTCCCCCCTTTCCTCTTTCATTTTCCCTCTTCCCCCCTTACCCCCTCTTCCCCCTCCCACTTCCCCCCTTAACCCCTCTTCCCCCTCCCACTTCCCCCCTTAACCCCTCTTCCCCCTCCCACTTCCCCCCTTACACCCTCTTTCCCCTCCCTCGTCCTCCACCCCTCTTCCCCCCTCCCTCGTCCTCCACCCCTCTTCCCCCCTCCCTCGTCCTCCACCCCTCTTCCCCCTCCCTTATCCTCCACCTCCCTCGTCCTCCCCATCCTCCTCCCTATCCTCCTCCCTCTTCCCCCTCTCCCGTCCCCATCCTCCCCCCCACATCCTCCCCCTCGTCCTTCCCTCTCCCTCTTCCCCCTCCCCCTCCCTCTTCCCCCTCTTCCCCTTCATCCTCCCCCCCCTCTTCCCCCTCCTCTTCCCCGTCTTCCCCCGTCTTCCCCTTCTCTTGTCCTCCCCCTTTCGTCCTCCCCCCTCGTCTTCCCCCCTCGTCCTCCCCCTTCCTCGTCTTCCCCCTCGTCCTCCCCCTCCCTCATCTTCCCCCCTCATCCTCCCCCTCCCTCGCCATCCCCCTCCCTCGTCTTCCCCCTCTCTTGTCCTCCCCCTCGTCCTCCCCCTCCCTCGTCCTCCCCCCTCGTCCTTCCCCTCCCTCGTCTTCCCCCATCTTCCTCCCTCTTCCCCCTCCCTCACCATCCCTCACCCTCTTCCCCCTCCCTCGCCATCACCCCTCCCTCTTCTTCCTCCCTCGCCATCCCCTCCCTCGCCATCCCCTCCCTCTTCCCCCTCTCTCGCCATCCCCTCCCTCTTCCCCCTCCCTCACCATCCCTCTCCCTCTTGCCCCTCCCTCGCCATCCCCCTCCCTCTTGCCCCTCACTCTTGCCCCTCCCTCTTCCCTCGCCCTCACCCTCCCTCGCCTGTTGTCCCCTTCCCTCGCCCGTCTTCCCCCTCCCTCTTCTCTCTCCCTCTTCCCCCTCCCTCTCCACCCCACACTCCCCCTCCCCCTTCCTATTCCCCATCCCTCACCCTCGCCCTTCCCCTTCCCCATCCCTCACCCTCGCCCTTCCCCTCCCTCTTCTCCCCTCTCCCCCCTCCTACCCCTTCCTCTTCTCCCTTCCTCATTCTCCCCCCTCATTCCACCTCATTCCCCCTCACTCTACCTCGTTCCCCCTCACTCTTTACCTCTCCCTCGTCCTCCCTATCGTCCTTCCCTCTCCCCCTTTCTCCTCCCCCTTACCCCTCCCTCTTTCCTGTCTCTCGTCCTCCCCTTCCCCCTCCCTCTTTCCTCTCTTCTCATCCCCCTCCCACTTTCCTCTCTCTTGTCCTCCCCCCTCCTTTCCCTCTCCCCCTCCCTCTTCTCCCATTCCCCCTTCCCCCCTCCCTCCCCTCTCTCTTCTCCCCTCTTCCCCTTCCTCCTTCCCTCTTCTCCCCTCTTCCCTCTTTCTGTCGTCTTCCCCCCTCTTGCCCCTTCTTCTCATCTTTCCCCCTCTTGGCCCTTCCTCCTCCCTCCTCCTTCCCCATTCTCTCACGTCCTCCACCATCCTCTTCCTCGTCCTCCCCCTCGTCCTCCCCCTCGTCCTTCCCCTCGCTCGTCCTTCCCCTCACTCGTCCTTCCCCTCGCTCGTCCTTCCCCTCCTTCGTCCTCCCCCTCGCTCGTCCTTCCCCTCCTTTGTCCTCCCCCTCGTTCGTCCTCCCTCTCGCTCGTCCTTCCCCTCGTTCGTCCTCCCCCTCCTTCTCCCCCTCCCTTGTCCTGCCCCTCATCCTCCCACTCGTCCTCCCCCTCGTTGCCCCTCCCTCATTTCCCCTCCCTCATTTCCCCTCCCTTGTCCTCCCCCTCCCTCCTCCCCTCCCTTGTCCTCCCCTCCCTCTTCAACTCCCTTGTCCTCCCCCTTCCTCTTCCCGCTCCCTCGGCTACCCCTCTTTTTCGTCTTCCCTCCTCCCTCGTCTTACACCTCCCTCTTTCCCCCTCTTATCCTCCTCCCTCTTCCCCCCATCCTCCCCCTCTGTCTTTCCTCCCTCTCATCCTCCCCCTCTGTCTTCCCCACTCCTTCTTTCCCCCTCTCATCCTCCCCCTCCCTCTTTCCCCTCTCTTACCCCCTCCCTCCCCCTCCCTCTTTCCCCGTCCCTCCGTCCTCCCCGTCCCTACCCCTCCCTCTTTCCCTGTCCCTCCTCCTCCCTCTTCCCCGTCACTCATCCTCCCCCTCCCCCTCCCTCTTCCCCCTCCGTCTTCCACCTCCCTCCCCCTCCCTCTTTCTCCATCCCTCCTCCTCCTTCCTCTTTCCCCATCCCTCCTCCTCCTTCCTCTTTCCTTATCCCTCCCCCTCCCCCCTCCCTCTTTTCCCATCCCACTTTCCCCATCCCACTTTCTCCCTCTTACCCTCTTCCCCTCTCCTCCCTCTTCCCTCTCCCCTGTCTTCCCTCTCCCTGTTTTCCACTCCCTTCCTCTCCCGCTTGAGTTTGTATTTTTCTCTTGAGTGTATATTGTTCATCTACTGGTTTCATGTTGTTATTGCATGAGTTGGATTCTTGCTTTTCCATTCTTGTGGTACTTTACTGAGTAGAATGTTCTCCAACTCCGTCCAGGTTAGTACAAAAGATGCAAAGTTTCCATCTTTTAGTATACATATATCAGTTTATTAATCCATTTGTGTGTATGGGCACTTGGGTCTGACATTTGTTTTTGCTAAAATTTTCTGTAAGAATATCTCTTGAAAATCTTGCCATCCCAACTATTTAGGTGAAAATAAAGGCCAGAAAATAGAGGTTGAGCTTCACAATTGTCCTATTAGTGGATTTCAAAACTTTGTTTCCCCTTCAAAGAACTTAGCTATCCCTTAGCATGTGAAAAATAATAATCGCTAAACATACATATGTAATAAAGTGATATCATTTGAAGGGTTGATAAATGTTCATAATCCTTTTACAAAGATATATCTCTTCTATGACTGTCAGATCCTAAAATATGAGGGAAAAAACACAATAAATCTCAAGCTTAAGAATTATTAAGGCAGATTAATGCTATATCCCATGATGTTGTAAAAAACCCCAGATATGTCATATTTGAGTTGCATTTTTATTATCTACACATATTTGGCTTTGAGCAGAAGTATATGAGTTTGATTAATTTTTTATTTGGCCTTCCAGCAGCTCTGTGTGGAACCATATAGGAGACATTTGGTTCTCATCAATTCCCTTTTACCCTTACTTCCACCCCATTGCTTTAAAAGAACTTTCATTTTCTTTAACAATCTGCAGGTTTTATTCTGTTCAGAGAGAAGCACCACTAAAATATTATGACCTCTCAGTGATGGGCTGTGAGACAGGGTCTCTCTCAAAAGCCAGTACACAGCTGTGCATTGATCACACAGCTGGTGCAGACTCTGTACTGGGCTGTTTATGGTCTGTTCTCTTTCATCTCACTGAGAGAATACTTACAGTATGGTTTGCTTCTCTCTTATAATCTGTAAGGAAGAAGTGGAAGGATTCAGTTTTCAGCTCTGTTATTATGGTGGTTTTTACTAAGCCTGAAATTCATTTTTCAAAGAGGGTGGCTATTTTATATGTGAAATGGTTGTTAGGAGGTTTTATAACATTTAACATTTAACAGATAACCCTTTAACATCAAAACTTCCTTGTAAAGATTTCAGACACATCAGCCTGATTATTTGCCAACCACTCTGCAGAGGAGATAAGTGGCAAATATCAATGACTTTTCATAATGAAGGAGCCTGAGACTGAGCAGGTAGGAGAATGCCTGCCTGCATTTGAACTTAGGTTTCTTATAACTTAAACCCTTTCTCCCTTTATTGACTGGCTTATCTGGGTTCCTTTATTTTTCTTGGCAGAGAAAATACTGAAAGAAGCAATACAGAAGTTACCCCTCTCCTTGCATGAGTGCTTGTAAATATATGCATTGCAACAGAAACCCAAACACCAGTGACCACTACAAGGTCATTTATCAGTTACCACAAAATTTGGGAATTGCAAAGATGTGGAAGCAACCCAAGTGCCCATCAGTACATGAGTGGATTAATAAACTGTGATACATGTATACTATAGAGCAGGGGTCCTCAAACTGTGGCCCGCAGGCCACATGAGACGGTGTGATTGTATTTGTTCCTGTTATGTTTTTTTACTTCAAAATAAGATATGTGCAATGTGCATAGGAATTTGTTCATTTTTTTTTTTTTTTAAACTGTAGTCCGGCCCTCCAATGGTCTGAGGGACAGTGAATTGCCCTCCTGTTTAAAACGTTTGAGGATGCCTGCTATGGAGTATTACTCAGCCGTAAAAAGATGGTGATCTAGTACCTTCTATAACAATGTGGGATGGAACTAGAGATCATTCTTCTAATTGAACTAGTGAAAGGATGGAAAAACACCACATGTACTCAATTCCAAATCAGAACTAGTGGATCAACACCTACATGCACATATGGGAATAAAACCCAATGGGAATCAAGTCTTGAGTAGGGGTGGGTAGGAAGGTTTGGGTTAATTCACACCTTATAGGTATAATGCAAACAGTCTGGGTGAAGGGCACACTTATAACTTTGAATTAAACTCTACAAAAGCAAATTATAGAATCAAAACGTATACCCCAGTAAAACAGAATTTAAGAATTTGTAAAAAAAAAAATTGGGATAACCTAGAGTTGGAAGATTTTTACAGTAGCTAGAGGCATAGTCTGTATTAAATGAAAGGAATTTTTATTCCAGGCAACATTCAGCTGTTTTAAAAAGGGTATTCTGAGTAAATGCATGTTTAAATGATAGCTGCCACTTAAAGTGCACCTTATGTGATGTGGATGAATTTCATCAAATGACAGCTTGGCTCTAATGAAGTAAAAATACTATATGAGGTTAACTGTCACTCAGTATTTTTATTTCACATTCCTGCTCAGCACAGTAAGTGGCAAATACTTTCATACATTTTTTTTCCCTTGATGGAATTTGAGGGCAGGCTAGAAAGTTCTTTTAATTTTTTTTGATGAGTCCATATCTTGCTTAGGTTTAACATTTATTCATGAAGGCACCTTATCCCTTCCCTTCCTATTTAAATGCCAGAGGTTAAAATTTCTTATGGAAATTCTACTTGACAAAAAGCTTTATTTTGCATAATTACAATGTGGCTCAACCTCAATTCATCCAACATTTTTCATAACATTTAGAGGTCTTAGAAATACCTCTGAGATGTTTTTTCATCTTTTTTTTTTTTTTTTTTAACAAATGGTAAACTGTTGATAAGTAACATGCCCACATTCTCATTCTCTCTCTCTCCCCTCCTCCCACTCCTGGTCTCTCTCTGTCTCTGTCTCTCCTCCCACTCTGCACCTGTCCTTTCTCTCACTGTGGTGATAGCAGCACTGGACAACTCTCCTCTGATTAGCTGGGTTCTCATTCACCATTTCATTTTAGCCTGACCTGACCTAAGCTTCTTTCAAATGTACTGCCATCAGTCCATCACTTTGCTTAGAACCCAAGCCTGCAAATGTTTCAGAATCTACAATGTAGCACTTTATTTTTGGTAATTCTACATCTAGTCCTTGCACCGGAAGCAGCATGATATCTGGTCTTGCAATTTGGTTTAATGAACATTGAAATAATTACAGTTTAAAGATAATGTAACTGATACGTTTTGGATTACAGCTCTGGACAACTGTGTACTTTTGTAATGTAATTGCTAACTGCCCAGAGTAATCTTTGGAGTCTGGAAATAAGAGACTGGCATTAAAACTGAACATAGCAAAGGGGCAGGCTGTTCTTTTTTTCTTTTTTTTCACATCTAGATATTCTTGATAAATTTATTATATATAATGTTAAGAATTAACTTGAAAGTGGCTGCTTCCCTATGATACTCAGTGATTGTCTGACACAAATATTTGTTAGCATTGTGACTTCTTTCATCAAAACATTTTCTTTCCACTCCAACTTGTCTAAGAAAAACATGCTGCTCTCACAGATCTTTAAAGAAATAATCATTGCTATCCCATCAGTAACACAATTGGTGCCTCAGAACATCAAATGGTAAATCCAAGCATATTAATTACATCCTTACAGAAGCATTTGGTGCATGGCTGAGATACATTACAATAACCTTTCTGTTTCGTAGGATGTGCTGCCAGCATGTGATGCCTGAGTTGCATACAATGAAGATATCTCATTCCATCACCTCACGGTGTAAATGAATATAGTCAGAACAACACTGAGTGACTATTTCCAGAGAAATGACATTAAAGTATTTGAGTTTGTGGGCAGGAGTGTGCCTGTGTGTCTATGTGGAACGCCACAATTCGAAAACCAGATAAACTGCTCCAGAAAAAGCAGAGTTGCTTGGTTACATCTGCTGAAAACAGCCTGTGCTGTGTGTGAGAGCTCATGTCAGCCCGGTAATTACCACAACTGAGATAAAGTCTGTGCTAAATGTCACCTGCTGCTGACAAGCTTAGGGAGCCAAGCACCGCTAAACGAGTCAGTGACTCCGAGGGTGCTTAGCTCTACTCGCAGGCTAAAAGTGTTTCTCTTGCATAGAAAGGAAAAAATATACATGATAAAAAATAAAAACACACATTCATGATGAAACCCTGACCCCAAATTCATGTGAAGGTAAGAAGGTTCACAAAGGCAATCAGTTTGAAGGAGGAATATGAAAGCCTTAATGGACGTTCCAGTGAGTCTGGCAGAATTTTGCCTTCTACCACAAATTGCTCATTAGTCAGGGCAACAGAGTTTCCCACAGTCTAGAACGATCCCCCAAAGACGGTTGAGGTTCATGTTGACAGCAGCCAGCCAGTGCTGTGCGGGAACAGCTTGCCTGTGTCTGTGCAGAAAGCCTGCACACACAAGGCACCATTTTAGAAATCCTCCATAGTAAGGTGTTTTCATAAATATTTCTGATAAAACCAGGATTCATAATGTCAGTGGGAAGAAAATGGCCTCTTTCCCTCTTAGTTTTTTTCTCTTTACCACACTTTAAAAAAAAATAACATTCTTTCCACTTATAATTTTAGCTACCAAAAGACCCTCTTCACATCATTGCCTGCCGTTTTCTAACACTTAAATGGAAACATCTCCAGCTGGTGCAGAGACCCAGGAGAGCGCTCGGCACTGGGCCCGAGTGAGATCGCGTAACCAGCCTGGCTTGCTGCCCCGAGCCCACCTGGGGACAGCAGCTTCAAGGTCGTGGTGTGGAGCATGATGCTGGCCATCTCTCAGGAGGCCTTTATGGTCATCTCTGATACCCTTGGTCAATTTATCAAATTTCAGGGTAAATCTCAGCCTTTGGCCTCAGAAACCTTATTTTTAGAACACAGTAAGTGGTTTTACCTGTTCGGACGTACTCTGATCAGCTTATGATTGGTTGAAAAAGTGAACATTTCTTTTTTTTTTTTTTTTTTTTTGTAGAGACAGAGTCTCACTGTACCGCCCTCGGGTAGAGTGCCATGGCGTCACACGGCTCACAGCAACCTCTAACTCTTGGGCTTACGCGATTCTCTTGCCTCAGCCTCCCGAGCAGCTGGGACTACAGGCGCCCGCCACAACGCCCGGCTATTTTTTTGTTGCAGTTTGGCCGGGGCTGGGTTTGAACCCGCCACCCTTGGCATATGGGGCCGGCGCCCTACTCACTGAACCACAGGTGCCTCCCGAAAAAGTGAACATTTCTAATAGTGCATTCATACAACAGAGCTTGAGTTGTTCTGAAAATAGACTATGTGGGCAACCAAGTCATTGTTAGAAGATGTTTTCAGAAGAGAATAGAGCAAGAATCAAGGGAGTTAGGTGAATCAAATGTTTAATTGCATTCCTTTCACCATTGGGATGGTTTTGCCAATGAGATATGAACACTGGAAATTTCCTGGTTGCAGCTACCAGCAGAATGTTCAGGCCCTTAAGGATAAGCTTGCCAAGAGACCAGAGACTTGTAGGCTATTAACAAGCTATCATTTATAGGGCTCTTATTATGTACCAGGCACCTTTCCTAAAAGGTTTCCAGACATTATCTTATTATCACAAAGTCTGCAGAGGAAAATACTGTAATTATCCTAATTTTACAAATGAAGTTACCCAAGACCACATAATCCAAGCAACATTTGTTTTCATTTTTTATTACCAACCACTTGTGAATTGGCCCACACAAGGACCACTAATTGTAGATTGTAGACAAAAGAAAAAATTATTCCAATGCAATAAATGGAAGAAATTATGTTCAAATATTAGCCACTTTCTATAATTTAGAGCAAGGTTCGGGAAACTATGGCCTACGGACCAAATCTGACCTGTTCCCTCTTTTCATATGACCCGTGAGCTAAAAATGGCTTTTATTTATTTATTTTTTTTTCTTTTTCTTTGTGGGCTTTTATATTTTTAAGTGGTTTCAGAAATAGAGAATTCCCACTTCATAGTACTTGAAAATTATAAGAAATTCATATTTCAGTGTCCACAAATAAAGTTTCACTGAAACATAGCCACATTCACTTAGCTATTGATTATAGCTGTTTTGTGTTCCAATGGCAGGACTGAGTAGATGTGACTTAGACTGTGATGTACAAAGTTTAATATATTAGCTATTTGATGCCTTTACATGTATTTCCCAAAGTTTTTATCAGAGTATGTCTATTGGACTTGATGATAGTGAATGTAAGCTTTCAATCACATTCCATAGTTAGCTTAGTTTTTTATTTCTACTAAATTAGGAAACCCTAATTTATAGGAGGCTAACTTAAAACTAAGTTAGCTTAGTTTTTTATTTCTACTAAGTTAGGAAACCCTAATTTATAGGAGGCCACTGAAATGGTAGCAAGTGTTTGATAGTTATGGGAGATGGTTATGACTATCTGGATCACATATGTCCTCAGGAATTACGGGATTGAGTTCTTACTGAAAGTACCTCTGGGGCTATTGAGATGTTCCATCTAGGAGCATAAACATGGATTAGAATGTTGAATGTCTGTGTAGCTCCCAGGGGTGGATACCTACTCTTGGCTGTGGATTCATTCAACTCTGCAATGTATCCCATTACATTCTGTCTTATTATTGGAATGTGGTTCTGCAATGTGGCCCAAAATTCATCATGAATTTATTTTGCCAACGAGTGAAAACTTAATAAAAGGGGAAAAAATCAAGCTCTTGGTTATACAGCCATTTGAAATCATGTTTGGCTTGATTAAAGAAAAATCTTGACATCCTATCCCAAATATTAAAAATTATGCCTTTACATATTTTAGCTCTTAAATGTAGATTCAGCCCATGTACAATATGAATAGATTTTTGAGATGTGTTACTTTAGAAAGCCGCTTGACACAATAGTAGTAGTCTCTAATGTCATCAGTTACATGAAGAAATGTTGTATATCCCTTATTCCAAAAATTCACATAAAAACCTTTCTCTTAATTGTTAGGGAAAAGTTCATTCAACTTAATTGGGAAAAATCGTTTTATGTACATAGCCCATTTCTTTATATATCTAAGATCATATGTACTTAGGGTTAGGTGATATCTCAAAGTGGTATTGATTTACATTTCTCTAATAATTAGGGATGATGAGCATTTTTTCATGAGTTTTTTGTTCATTTGTCCTCTTGTGAAAAGATTCTTTTCATGTCTCTTGCCCAGATTTTAATGGGGTTGTTTGTTCTTATTTTGTTAATTTGCTTGAGTTCTTTGTAAATTTTAATTGTTAATTCTTTGTCAGATTCAGAGCACGCAATATCTTCTCCCATTCTGAAGGTTGTTTCTTTGCTTAGTTGATTATGTTCTTAGCTGTGCTGAAACTTTTTAACTTGATTGGGTCTCATTCTTTTGGTTGTGCTACAATTACCTTTGGGGGTCTTCATAACTTCGTTCTAAGACTAATTTTGCTAAGAGTTTTTCCCTCATTTTCTTCCAGATTTCTTAGTTTCATGTCTTAGGTTTAAAGACATTTATCTATTGTGAGTCAATTTTTTTAAGTAGTAAGAGGTGCAGGTCTAGTTTCAGCCTTTAACATGTGGCTAATCTGTTCTCCCAAACCATTTATTAAACAGGAATTCTTTCCCCCAATGTATGTTTTTGTTTGCTTTCTCAAAGATCAGATAATAATATGGTATTTTTTTTCTCAAGGTTCTCTGTTCTATTCCATAGATATGCCTCTATTTTTATGCTAATATCATGCTGTTTTGATCACTATAGACTTGTAGTATAATCTGAAGTAACATGATGCATAACACTATGCAAAATTTTTTTCATCTACTTTGTTATATTGAGAAGAATTGCTGGTGTGGATTTATCAAGTGCTACCTGTTTATTTCTGAGTAGGCCTTGAAACATTTCCTTTATTAAAACCTTGATGAGTAACTGTACATAGATGAGAATTGATATCTTTGCAGAGAGCTGAGCTGGGTGGCTGATCTCTCACTATGGGAAGGCTGGTGGGAAACATGCCTGGGCTCCATGATTTTTGTGGAAAGAGAATACCCAGGAAATGGCAAAGGCCAAGAAACAGTTAACAGTTAATTTAACAGCTTAACTATTACAAGCAAAGGGGGCCAATTCTCGTAATGACAGCAAAGTCAATCTGGCAAACTGAGTAATCTAAGCTACATGATTATTTAGTAGTACGTAATTGTTCATGAGAATCCTAGATGAAAATAAATCAATAATAAAATGGCCACTGTGATCTATTATTTAGGGTGTCAAATTTTGCAAGGTATATTTTTGACCTGAGTATACTATCCAGTAAATCCAAGAGGGACTTAAAATTGTGGGTATTTCTCTGGTGTGTGAATAAAGACTTGGACTCAATTCTGTAGTAGTTGCTTTTGGTGGTTCATATCACTTCCTCTCACCTACGTCCTATTTCTTAAAGCATTACTTCCTCTCTTTGTCTTCTCTTTTCCTGACAAGGTAGGTATGATCTTTTATACTCTGTCAATGAATGAGATCTAGTGGATAAATAAAAGAATCGACCTTTTGTATGAGCTGTATTGTTAAGAGAGAAGTCAAGTGTCCCAATTCAGGGGGCAGATAGATTGTGATGGAGGAGATTCACTTTTGGTTGCTTTTCTTCTCTTCATGAGCTAAGAAGCAAGTTCAGATGGGAGGATGAGATAGAATTTTTAAAATTGAGTATAGAGGAGAATGTATGGAATCATCTAGGTGAACAGAACAGTGAATGGCCTGGGGAAATATAATCATATTGCCACGTAGCTTTGTGGGGCCATTTGAAGTGATTACAAATCTAGAGTAAGTACATTCAGCATGGTTACAATAGTGATGTGTGTGTGTGTTTCCAATCTAATCCAGTTATTTCAGTGGAAATATGAAGGAAACAAATTAAAAATTGTAAACTTTTATCTTCTTCTTCTTTTTTTTTAAAGATGGAATTTGACTCCGTTGCCCTGGGTAGAGTGCCATGGCATCATATCTCACAGCAACCTTGAACTCTTGGGTTCAAGTGATCCCCTTGCCTCAGTTTTTTATTTTTAGTAGAGATGGGGTCTTGCACTTGCTCTTGCTCAGGCTGGTCTCAAATTCATGAGTTCAAGCAATCTACCTACCTCAGCCTCCCAGAGTGTTAGGATTACAGGCCTGACCCGCTGTGCCCAGCATAAAAATCACAAACTAAGATTTTGATTTAGACAAGAGAATAAGATGAAGGGCAAGAGAAACTAGGCAATGGACGGAGGACTGATGACTGGTATGGGGGTTAAGCAGCATGTTTAGAGAAATTAGTGCACAAGGGAGTGAGGGAAAAGAAGTTGGTGGAAGCATTGAATTTTAGGTAATGGGGGAGAAAGGACTGCTGTGATTGAGGCAATAATAGGTATAATCTGAAAAGGTATGAAAGGTCAAAGAGTAGGAAGATTGAGATTAAGATTTTAGAGCAGGAGGATAGAGTTTTGGTAATGATAAAAATCTAGGGGATGGTTGTAGGAATAAATAACTAAAGTAGGCTTAGGGCAGTATCACTGGATGAGAAGAAATAAGGGATTAAATGTCAGAGATTGAAAGAATGATCCATCTCCTTATAGCAAGGATGAGTATTATGGCTAAGGGGACTATATTATTTATTGAGCAAACTGGAATGCTTTTGAGAGTGAAACGTGGATCCATTCATTATTACCACAGGACACAGTGAAATTCAGAGCATAGTACATAATAAGTAGTAATGGAGAGAGTGCTAGTGAGTAGTAGATAAAATCTTCAGGTAATGAGAGGAGTGATGTTGGGGTGCACAAAAGAATGAAGGGCAGTTAATAGTCTACAGTGTTTTCAACATTTTTTATCTCATAGCAGGACACTTGAAACTATAATTGATTAGAAAATATAAATAAAAAAGGAAAATAATGTGCTTTGAACTTCTTTTGAAAATTTAATTATCTTTAAATTTATTGTGGTATACCTAAGATTGTCTCATGGCACAGCAGTTGAAAATCATTGGTCTAATAGAATGAGTTTTTTTTTGTTGTTGTTTGTTTGTTTGTTTTTTGAGACAGAGCCTCAAGCTGTCACCCTTGCTAAAGTGCCATGACCTCACAGCTCACAGCAACCTCCAACTCGTGGGCTCAAGAGATTCTCCTGCCTCAACTTCCCAAGTAGGTGGGACTACAGGTGCCTGTCACAATGTCCGGCTATTTTTTGGTTGCAGCTGTCATTGTTGTTTGGAGGGCCCAGGCTGGATTTGAACCTGCCAGCTCAGGTGTATGTGTCTGGTGCCTTAGATGCTTCAGCCACAGGCACGGAGCCAATAGAATGAGTTTTTTATCTGGTGTTTTTTAGGGATGAAAGGAGAATGGTTTGAAATGAGAAATAGAAGCCAGAGGATGCCTACTCAGTGTCCAATCTCAGTGACATAAATTTGGGGAAGAGGAAACGGCGACCATTTGAAAGGGTAGGCAATGTTCTTAGAAAAAAGTTAGGTTTTGAGAAGTATAGTGAACATTCAAAGATGAGGTAGATGATACAGTGGTGATTACTTATGTCTGATGTTGCTTTCCTGAAGTTTCATTGGAAGGTTCTTGGTGGTGGGGATAAAGAGGATGAGGAGAAGAGAAGTCTTACTAGGATTTGGGTATTGGAGAAAGAGGAATGACCTGGGTGTGTGTTTGGTGATGAAGGTCAACAGTGATAAATGTATATAACAGTGGAAAGGCTTTGTTGTTAAGGTGAGAAAGGAGTTTGGTAGGAACCTGTTGAAGGCCAAGGCTCCTACCTGACTTTGGGTTATGAAAGTGTGCCATCTGGGAAGATGGAGTGCCTACTCCGTTCCCTCTTGCTCTGCTGAGGGAAGCCGGCATCCACCAACCATTATCATCTTTCCCTAGAGTAGATACTTCAAAGATTCACTGGAAAAACATATCAAGCATAAGGGGAAAGAAGCAGGAAGAGGAATAGATCTAACATACAGACCTCATAGGAAACAAATGAGAATACTCTTTCTTGGGTCAAGGAACTTGCCCTAGGTTTTAACAAGCTTTGGTTTAAGTTTTTTTTTTTTTTTTTTAATTTCCACATAGTTCACATATATTTCTTAAAAGGTTAAAAAGTATGCATTTAATTGCCTGTGTGAGCATTCAGGGCAGAATTAGAGATATATTGGAAAAAATGAAAATGTGGTTTGTTACAATCCATTTCCAAGACTTAAATAAAAACACGAAAAGAAAATAAACATGAACAAAAATATTAGACCAAAGTCTTTATCTCACCAAGTTGGCTTTATGTAATTTGTAATAATCAGTTTTCAGGAGCAGAGGCAAGTGCATAACCAGCTTTCTTTGTGTCTTCTGTCACTAACAACCAAAGTAATGGGGCAGGTTAAAATTTCCATTTGCATTGCGGGAAATGCCTTGCTGCTTTGTACAACGGAGTGGCTGATGGTATTGTTTGACTCAGAAGGAGACCACATTCTTTTGAAGAATAAAAAAACAACTTAGTGCTTATAATGTACTAGGAAACCTGGAGCAAAACATTTTTCAATATATAAATAAGTGAAAATCACTTGCTCTTTGCCACTGTTTCTCCCCGACTTTCATATCACCCCATGAGGTTCCAGACATAATATTTAACTACTGAAATAACTTCAGCTACAAATAAGCGTACTTGAAAAAAACTTCACATCTGTGAAAAGTATCTCTAAATAGAATATTAATGCGTTTATTTAAATGTAAAATCCATTGGAGATTTTGAAAAGCCTCAAGTTGAGTTACTTTTTGCTCGGTCACAGTGTCCTTACGTGTTGTTTGAGTCAAATGATAAAATTGTTCTCTTTGGTTCTTTAATATTGAAGAGGAAAAGGTATGAGGTTTGAGGAATGAGGTGCATAATTTTTTTCTTGGAGCGCATATAATTATTTAAGTGGCACGATAAACACACATCAAAGATCATTTTGAAATACCACTTTTCCCTCTTTGGGCTGGCTAACCCTTAATTATCCTTCAAAGCTCAGGTCATTGTCATTTCTTCCAGAAGTCCCAGGAATAGATACTTCTTTTGTCATAGCCCTTTAGGTTTTCCTCTTTCAAAGTACTCACCGTCATCTTATATTGAAATTAGGTCCTAATTTATTTATATACTCAATGCCATCCATTTTGTGTGGCCATAAGGAATGCTCAATAAATATTAGTTTAATTAAAATACAGGGAAAAAATCTTTTTCTCCTATCATCTGGGCATAGGTATTCTTCATTTCATACAGGGGGACAACTATTTCAAATTGTACACAAACTTTGTGGTCACCCTGTCTTATTTCAAGGGCATTTTTGGATCTGGAATTTCTGGTAAGTCTTTCAGAAGTGTTCTGCTCATAATCATAAAGTAAGTTAAATGTTAAGAGAACAGGAAGAGCCTATAATATGCATATGCTGATAGCCAAATGTATCTGAGACAAACAAGGAGGAGGCAGAAAGTTTTAAAGCCTCTTTCCTTTCAGCATTAGAACTCTCTTCAGTGGTGCTTTCTTCTCTCTCTCTCTCTTTTTTTTCCCCCAGTGGTAAGATAGAACTTTTATTAGAAGTTAGAAAGGAATACAGAAAAGCACAAGAGCTTCTGGAAGGGGGAAAGAAATGAGGAAACTCTCTCTGGAGTCTCCACGTGGGCTCTTTTACCTAGCGGTCTTAAGTCTAGAGGATTACACATGGCTGGCAATTGGTCCTTTACAGTCTTTGTCCCTGAGAAGGGATTAGGGTGTGTGCTTCTACCCAAGGTGGGACCACCCAAAAAACCATCACAGGCTGCTTTGTTCATGATCTTATCAGAGCCTAGGGGGTGTGTCCCAAAGAAGGCAGTCTGCTTGTGCCTGGAAATGGGGGTAAGACTTCTGAGCTCACCTGGGCCTGGAGAATGGGGGGCTCCCTGTCTAGCCCTGAGTGGTGGAATCCTGTATCAATCCTCCCTCTCTGAATAGAAGTTCTAACTGCTGTTAGGGAAAAGGGGCGCTGACCGCTCCAAACTGCTTCCTGCTGAAGATGGATGGTGATATGGGGAAGCAATTAGAGGTTCCTCAGAGGAGGTTGATCCAGGATTCACAGTAAATGGAAATTTAGGTTGATTCTTCTAGCTTGGGGTAAAATGTTAATGAAATTGCCCAGGCCCAGAAAATTGGGATCCCTTGTCCAGGCTGGAATGAGGGAACCCTGTATCAATAGAAGGGGACAGTTAGGGTCTCTTCAGATGAGCAGTGATCCAGGGGTCCACAATAGAGTCAGATCTGGGCTGGAACCCTTTTCACTGTTTGTGGTTTGATGATACTATCTCTGAAAGACATGAATCTCATTAGTACATTAAAAGGCAAGGTTAGAACAGTGAGAAGAAGGGCTTGATTTTGAGAGAAAACTACATTAGCACTTTTTTTTGCTGTCTTCTAAATAATAATTTCAAATCTTCTTTAGGCTCACAACTGTAGGTGGACTGTAGTTGATTCTCTTCTTGATCTGCTTCTGTAGGAGGTGGTGGATTTTAGGATTTTTACTCTTGAATGATGTATCCAGGAATCTATTCTCATAACTTAACAGCTGTATAAGACAAAATAACAGAGAAGGGACCTTCCCAAGTTGGGGTTGGGAAAGGTGAATTAGAGGGAAGAGTCCTGCGAGCCCCAGACTCATACATGTGTTAGACTTCTAACACTTGTGCTTGTGCTCCACTTCCCTGGCACAACAGGCAAGCCGGGTGGATGGTGTGCCCTCGGCAGACTGGAGAGGCCACGGGTTCCCACCTTGGCTGGCAAGAGCACCGGTCTTCACCTTCATTGCACCACAGCAGCTTTCCAGAGTCTGTAAAAGCCTGTAATTCCTAAGCCTTGAAGCTGTTTGAGAGTTTGAAGTTTAGGGTGAACCAAAGTTGGTCTTATTCTTTCTTTGCCCAAGGCTCTCTTCCTCTGTGAGAACTGGAGACCTGAACAGTGAACTTCAGGTACACATAATTGCACTTTAGCCTTGGAAACTTTGTACCTACCATCAGCTAGAAAGTTTAATAGAGCTTGTGTAGCTTTGTGTCATTCTTCTGCATCTGGCGCTCTCAAAAGAATGTCATCTACATATTGAAGAAGAGTCGCTGTAGGAGATGAAAAATGACTCAAGTCTTTGGCTAGGGCTTGTCCAAACAAGTGACGGTTGTCTCTAAATCCCTGGGGTAACACAGTCCGTGTGAGCTGGGTAGTAGAGTCAGAGGGGTCTTAGGAATTTTATTTCGCTCTTCCCACCTGTACCTCGGTAGCCCACACTTCTGGGTTAATTTCTGTCTCTAATATGTCCCTTCCTAAAAGGGGTGCAGGGCTTTCAGACATGATTAGGAAGGCGTGAGAGAATAGCCAGCCACCCCAATTGCAGCTTAAAGGCTGAGAGAAAAATTTGGTAACCGGCTTTCCAGACACCCCTGTATAGTTACAGATTTGGGGGATAAAAGACCAGGGTTAGAGAGGAGTACAGAAAAGGTGGTTCCAGTGTCCAGAAGAAATTCTGCCTCCTGGACCTCCACTGTGAGGGAAACCTGGGGCTCTTGAGGGGTGATGACACAAGCTGGAGCCATGAGAATCTGCCCTGGGCACCCTCAGTCCAGTTTGGGCACTGATGGGATCACTGTCCCAGGAGGCCTTCGTCTCTGGGGACAGGCTACCCTCCAATGATCACCCTTACACTCTGGACACGGGCCCCGTGGCTTGCCCGACAAGCGGTTCTGCCAGAAGCCCAGTCTTTCCTGAAGTGGCCAGTCTGACCACATTGGAAGCACTTGTTGTTAGCTCCTCTGGCTTCCCTCTGCCCCTGAATGGTGCCTGTTTGTCAGAGTGCCATTACTAGAGTTGTCATTCTTTTTTATCTCTTCTCTCTTTTTCCTTCTCTTCCTCCTGATCTCTATTATAAAAGACCACAGTGGCCATTTTGAGAAGATTCTCCAGTTTATGATCTGGGCCTAGAGCCAATTTCTGGAGTTTTCTTTGAATGTCTGGGGCTGCCTGAGTGATAAATTTATCTTTTAAAATAATTTGGCCCTCTAAGGAGTCAGGTGTTAACTGGTATGTTTTCTCATCGCCTCCCTAAGCCTCTCAAGAAAGGCCGAGGGACTCTCATTTTGTTCTTGGTAAAGGGTAGACAACTTAGAATAGTTCATAGGTTTTTTTTCTTAGATTGACACAAACCTTCTAGGATACAAGTTAGAAAATCTTTATGCCACCAGTCACCTTGTTTCTCCGGGTCCCATTCAGGATCCTCAAAGGGAACTGCCTGTCTCCCTATGGGGTATCTGTCCCTTTCCTCAGGAGACACACTGCCATTAGTATTGGACATGAACCACAAATCACCCCACTTTCTAGCTTCCTCCAAGACTTCATCTTTCTCATAAAAAGTTAAAGTTTGATCTAGTAGTAGCAGTACATCTTTCCAAAAGAGGTCAAATCTTTGTCCTAACCCCTGGAGAACATCTATGTACTTATCAGGGTCGTCAGCAAATTTTCCCAAATCAACCTTAATTTGCTTCAAATCTGCCAGAGAAAATGGAGTGTATACTTACGCATTTCCCCTTTCACCACCAGAAGTCTTCACTAAGGGACACAAAGATGGATATGGTTGTCTTCTGGTTGTCCCAGTAGGACCAGAAAAAACTCTTGGGACAGTCTCTCTTCTGGGTTTTCTGAATGCATGGAGGAAGGTGTGGGAGAAGTAGATGGTGGGTTTGAACTAAGTGTTGACAGCATCTCTCTCGAGAATTCCTGACCATTTGGGGAAGTCACTACAGCCAGGAGAGCTGATTCTATCTGACAGGTCTTACACAGTTGGGGGTTGTTCCTGAGGAAGAAGAAAGCTTACACATATAGCACTTCAGACCACTTTTCTTCTTGTTTACAAAAAGTATCTAACTGAAAAATGGTATTGCAATTTAAAGTACCCTCTGGGGGCCATTGTTCACCAGTGGAGAGTTGATACTGAGGCCAGGCCTGGGTGCAGAAGAAAACCATACATTCTTTTCAGCATCTGGGGATCAAACATATCCCAGTGCTTCAGAATACAGCCCAGGGGAGTGTCCCGGCAGCACAGGCCGAAAAACACAGTACAGCTCCTGTCCCGACAGGTCTACAGGAGCCTGGTCCCACCTGATGACAGTTCTCTTGGTAAGAGAATTTGTTACCTGGGTGTTCTCAGAGAGAGAACATTACCCCTCTGTGGGAAAGAACAAACATCCAGCATCTTAATCAATCCCACCATGTATTCCTGGGTTGGCAAAGTGTCCTCTGACCAGCCAAGAATCCTTCCGGCCAAACAAAAGGAATCATCCTTCCTGCTTGGGGGAAGAGTACCTGAGGAGAGTGGCCTCCTCAGCCCCTGCGCTTGTCTGGAATTAGCCACTCTTACCAGTGTAGTGCTTAGTACCGGCTGGTTCTCCTGTGCTCATTACTTGCCGGCAGCACAGCCTGAAAAATCAGGTATCAGGGAGCCTGGTCCCACCTGATGCAAGTTCTGCCCCTTTCTGAGCCTGCTTCAGAGTATCAAGCAAAGTGGGGATTAACTTTGCCCTGGAGAAAATGGCTGTGCAGTGTTTGCACATTTAATCTTTCATTATTTCTACAAGCTGCTTCTAAATTCCCAGTAACAAAGGAAAATAGACTTTTTATCATGAGCATGTCTTAAATGCTTTGCTTTCCAACCTCCCTTTCTTTCCCCAGAAGTTTGAAAGGCAACAATAATTAAACTCAGGGTTGAGAGATACTTTAAAATTTGCATTATAACTAGATGCAACCGGGTGAAGTCTTAGAGAAATTCAGAATGGCTTTGAATCTTCCATTTATGCCTATAGACCAGGAAAAAATCAAATAGCTGGGGTCATTTTCCCTGCCTTTCTTCATTTTCAAGAGACTGGACCTTAGCCGATGGTTTAGAGCCAGTCTTGCGTTGGGGAGTTGCCCCTAGGGTTCTGTTCATAGGCTTCTGGTCACCCAGAGAAACCATATAGAGGAGTTGTTTGCTCTTTGTTTGGAGCCAGCTTCTTGGCCTCTGTTAACATAATTAAGTTTTTTCTCAAATATACACAGAGCCGATTGAATTTGATTCTGCAGTGAAAGGCAGTAAGAAAGACCTTATGACACATCTGAAGCACACTTAGAACATTTGAAAAATACCAGAATGAGCCCGTACAAACTTAACTAGTATATAAAGTAATCCTTTACCAATGTTCAAACCAAGCATGTAAACTAGAAGGAGAGAGAGAGAAGCAGAAGAGGTCTACAGAGAGAAATCAGAAAAGTTTGGGACCATGGAAGAGGAGAGAAGATAGAGCTGGGAGAGCGTGACTTTCCAAAAGCCCTCCCGTGCCATGGGGTAGGAACCATTGCCAGGTGCCCCAGGACCTCTGGGAGCTACTTCTATTTGTTTGGCCCTCAAGCCTTCTAACATTCCCTTCCACTCCTTTCTTTTGAGCCCAGGGGAATTAGAAAGTTTGTTCCCCAACAGCCTCTTGCCTATGACCTGGAGGTCAGCAGTCACACTATGCACATTTACCGGCCAGTGGGCATCAAAATAATTAGTCTCCATTATTGCAGCTATAAAGAAAAGCAGGGTAGAGGTAAGTGGTCCCATTGCTTACCACAGATCTTCAATCCCAGGCGATGAGCCCCCAAATATGATACCGGAATTTCACTCTTCAGTAGGTCCTTGGTCTTGAGGATTCGAAGAATGAACCCATGGACCACAGATCAGTGGTAAGATAGGACTTTTATTAGAAGTTAGAAAGGAATACAGAAAAGCACCAGAGCTTCTGGAAGGGGGAAAGAACTGAAGAACTCTCTCGCTTTCTTCTTTTTTTAAGGAACTGTTAGATTCATGCTGTTCCCCCAGAATTACCTTCTGTCCTTCCTCCATCATCACTTGTCTTTATTGAAAGAACAGTTGAAAAAGAATGTCTCAAAAAACTGTCTGAAATGTCACTGGTAATAGTTGTAAGATGTGGCTCTCCTGTTTTTGCATTAATATCATGACAAAAGCCTTCTGTGTTTGTACTTGAACAAGAAGGTGCAACTTAGGAATCACCATAATAATAATTTAGGTTTTCCACTCCAAATTCATTAGCTTTAGCCTCAAGTGGGTCTTCAAATTGCTGGTGGCTTCTCAGAGATAAGGATCAATATGCTGTTTTTAATGGGGACAAGGAAATCCAAATGGTGAGGATGTGGAAAATTGGAGAGGAAGCCTGAACAAACGTAAATGATACAATGTCCGGCAGTATTACACTGCTTACCTGCTTCACCACAGGCTGTGAAGTACAAGTAGTTCACTCAGCAGGCATGTTCATGGCTGGGCACTAAATAAGAACAGGATCTCAATAGTAATCTGTAGAAAGGAGGAAAGAAGAGGAAGTTTATAAAGTTCCTTCTTGTCCCTCTTTCCCATGCTTGGGGGTGGATTTTTTTTTTTTTTTATTGTTGGGGATTCATTGAGGGTACAATAAGCCAGGTTACACTGATTGCAATTGTTAGGCAAAGTCCCTCTTGCAATCATGTCTTGCCCCAATAAAGTGTAACACACACCAAGGCCCCACCCACATCCCTCCTTCCCTCTGGGGGTGGATTTTTTTTTTTTTTGCCCCTTGGTTGTTTAGAATGTATTCACTCAAGGCCAGAAGTGAACATGTGGCTTAGACCAGATCGTGACAGCGAGTGAGATGGGAGCTGCCAGGGACAGCACTCGCTCCAACTCAGTATGCACGGCAATCATGGTGGCTGTGGCATGGTTTGAGAGGGAGGCATCCTTTTTCTAAAAGAACTAATAAGTGAATTTAAGTAGGGTAAGGTTATGTTGTAACATGTCAACTGGGCTAGGCTGAACTACATTCCCCAGGATTCTTCTTCCAGTAGGTTTCCTTTTAGGTGGCCAACATTTTCACATGAGATATGAGACAGATTTGAAGCATTTTACTTTTGACAGAAGGGTGGGGCAGGAGTTTTTATAAGTCACATGTATTATTGCTTATTTGTTGGCTCAACTTGGTACATGTAACTACTTTACATTCCTGTGCATTTGCCTTCACATTGACTCCTAGATGAAGTGCATATTTAGTTCCATGATGAAAGGTGCCAGCTTCTCCTCAAGGACACCACTTCATCAGGGTTGATTTTAGTTGGTCCTAATGGGCTTCCATTTTCTTATTCTCCCCATTTTGCATCCATCTTCCTTTCCCATCAACTACCTTCAAATGCCTGTTATCAGATAGGAAGACAACCAGCTTTACAGAGACTGTTTAACCAATGTTGACAATTGCATGAGGTCAAATACTACCAGTGGTTATTTCTTCAAGGAAATCCTGATTGATGCAGAGGAGAACAAGGTTTTTGTATGTTCTAGTCTATCACTTGGCCCTCCAAGAACATCTCATGTCTTGTTGGTCTCTATTTTTATCTGTAAAAATGGACATCCTCTTCTTGCTCTCTTGAAGAGTCCAACTAGTCACAGAATCCATTTCACAGCACTATTTAGTCTTGGTCTTCTGGAAGACCAGGTCAAGACAGTGAGTGGACCAACGTTTTTTGTTTCTGCAGTTGGCAAAAAGGGACAGTGGCTCTATGCCTTAAAATAAAGGTATCTGCTTTAGGTGAATTTATTTTTCAGTTTTCAGGAAGGGGAAGCTTTTTTAGCAAGGATACTTGAGTATGATTTAAACTTTCAAGATAATTTGGTTCACTCACCAAAATATTCCCATCTGGGTTTTAATATCCCACTGCTTTAATTATAACACAAGAACACTAAAAGCAGCATGTACATTTATTCTCTTTTGTAGTCTTGTAACCTAAAAAATCAGATCCTGGACTTGATTTTCAGCATGGTCTGCTACATGATAACTGACTACTTTAAAGCTACCACTCAGGTAATGCGGCTTCTAAAGCATGTCCTTTTGGGAGGAGAATAGCATGTGCACTGTAACTGTTATTTCCTTCTTGCGATGTGTCTAGGTCTGCCTTAAGAAACCATCCCGATGCACATTTTTATATTAAGATATTTCCCAAACCAATTAAGTAAAATAGCTACTGATTTCCTGGTGCCTTGTTTCCTCCATAAACTTCACTCATATACATCACAGATGAAAGCTTAAGTACCACCCTAATTACCACCACTAGGGTCTCTGATGGTTTCAAATGAAGGACAAATTTAACACCCAAATATCCATTCTGAGTATCTGCTTTTATGAACCATTTCCTTAACAAATTAGTCCAGGTCTTACAAAAAGGAAAAATAAAGATGACGATTTGTGTGTGTGTGTGTGTCTATGTGCAAACACTGTCCAAGCCCTGGTGGAAAGGGTGAGGAATAGGGGAAGCAAAGCAAGTTAGTATGTAGTACAGTAAGATGTGATCTACTATTACAGTGGCTTCTGCTTCATGATGAGCCTTGAAGAGACATAATAGTCTTCTTAGCAAGGATGTTTGCTTGCCATATGCTACAAATAAGAACTGCACCTTGAATAGAAGATAAAGGTCTCCTTTAAGGTAGTAGAGGGAAGGAGGAAAGGAGATTCATTTATTTAGCCCCATACCATTTATTTCCTAGTGGCTAAGTTTCCCTTCACAGGTGATAATCATTCTGAACTTTGTGGCTCTCGCCCTGGCTCCTCTGTTGACACTCTGAAAGCCAGATCTGATTCCTGCAGTATTTTCACCCAAATCCAGAATAGGAACTGTAAACAGCATCAACAAGTTCATGGTGTGAGATATGCAGTCCGTGGGGTTGACCTAAGGTTTCAACTTGGAAGACAGCCAGCTCAGAGAGCTCAGCAATGGTGATGGTAACAGCAGAATTATGGTCTTGGAGACAAGTGGTAGGCTGGATAGAAGAAAGCAATTGAAGTCTGAAGAGGGGCATTCAAGTCTGATAGTAGCAACATTAATATATTTTTCTGGTTAAGTCATTCTATCCTCTGCAACCATTATTTCAAACTTTATTTAATCGAAGACACCTCAAAACCATTTTACTTCCTCAAACTCAACAGAAAACCTTGGCTCCTCTTTTACAGAGAAAATATCAATCAGACAGATGCTTTTTCACATTCTAGATATCAAAGATGCAAGCTCACCTTCATATGTAGACTTTTTGTACTTGTTTCCTTTTATTTATAATGGAAGGCCTATCTTTTCTTTTATTAAGGTCAGTTCTTTGGTGGGTATATTCTGTCCCATCCTCTTTTAGCATCTCAAGAACCTAAAACTATTGATTGATTTTTTTTTTTTTACATCAAATCCACACATTCTCTCTCAGCTATTTATATATTAGGCTTTATCTATAGATGCATATGTTGGTATGGGTCAAGGTGGTTGTGTATACAAATATCTGACTTTAATTTTGTTTCATTGATAAAAGTGGTAAATACCCATTGTTATAAGTCAAATATATAGAAAAGTTCATGATCTTTGTCTTCCTTCCTCTTTATTACCAATCCTCAAGAGCAGCAATATTAACAATTTGATGTGTTCATACTAAGTTATACACATATGTAGTGTGAAAGAGATAATTGTTGCTGAGGGATTAGGGACAAGGGAGGAGGGAGGAGGATGGTGGGTCATGGTGTATGGTGCACCTCTTGGGGGGGAGGATGCAATTACAGAGGGACTTCACCTAACAACTGCAATTAGTATAACCTAATTCTTTATATCCTCAATGAATCCCAAACAATAATAAAAAAAAATTGTCTGCACTTCCCAGTCCCCCTCCCTTGCTGTGATGAGTGCTGGCCAGTGAAATATGACCAGAAGTGAAGTGATGTGTGTCACTTTGGGATAGACTTTGCTGTAAGGTTATAGATGCATAACTACAGATGGAAAGGGCCCCCTGACTGGTATGAACTTTGTGAGAAAGAAATCTTTTTGTGTGTGACTACTGAGCTGTCAAGATTTTTCTGTTGACATAGCTTGTGTTATATACATAGATTCACGTAAAAGATGAGAACACAAAGATGTATTCTTCTACAAGCATATATATATTATATATATATATATTTTTTACTTAACAGTATTACTGGGACTTATCTATCTGTCCTTTCTGAAATCTGAATCATATTCCATGGTCTGATAATACTATCACTTATCACACCATTTCTTTACTGTTGGATTTTCAGAATGATTACAAATTTGGCCTTATGGTCTTTATCAGCCATCTTGCCATAAATACCTTTAACAGATAAGTTTAGATACTGACACTTTCATTTTGTAGTGCAATTTTTATAAATTGAGATTCATAAGTCAAAGGATTTATATGTACTTAAGTATAGATTTTAAGACTACAAAAATATTGTAAGCCTTTCACACATACACCAGAAATATAAGCATGCTTGTTTTTTAAATGATACTATGTTATGTAGATATGTTACTGATTTCTCATGTACAGCCATGTATCACTTAATGAGGATACATTCTGAGAAATGCATCATTTGGCAATTTTGTGCAAACATTACTGAGTGTACTATAAAAATCTAGATAGTATACACCCAGCTACAAACCTTTATGGCATGTTACTGAATACTATGGGCAATTGTAATACAATTTGAGTATTTGTATATCCAAACATAGGCAGAGTAAAAATACTGTATGATAATCTTATGGGACCACTATTGTACATGCAGTTTGTTCTTGACCAAAACATTGTTATGCAGAATGTGACTGTTCATGTAAGATTTTGAACAATAATGCAGATAGCTTGTATATATTTTATGCATATACAAGCAAAGTATGTGTGTGTGTTTACTCTTTATACTCCTATTTTATGTACTCTTTTGTTTCTCACTTGGTGAAGTATCATGGAGATTATTGCATATCAGTAGATAAAGTGCCTTCTTATTCTTCCTTACAGTTATATAATATTTTACTATATGACTGTGCTACAATTCACCATATTTAATCAATATTACTAAGGATAGACATTCAGATCATTCCCAATATCTTGATAGAGATGAAATTAATAAACTTATGATGGATACTAGAGTCTCCTATAGAGGTTATTGTAATTCTTACCATCCTACTATCAATGAATGAGAGCATCTGTTTCCTCAAACCCTCTCCCTAAAGTTTACTATTAAAAGTTTTGTTCTTTGCACAGTTTATTATTCAAACTTGACTGATGGCAGTGATAATAGATATCTTTTATTATAAATAACACTGCTCATTTTAAAAAGTCATTTATATTTTCTGTTAACAGCTTATTTCTTTTGATGCTGGCCTTTTACAATTGGGTTGTTGGTCTTTTTTGTATTGATATTGAGAGACTGAATATATATGTAAGTGGAAAATGACAACAGCAAGTCCAGAAAGCCAACCTACTGTCTGGAGTAACCAGTATAAAAGGTCAAATTACTCTTTGTAGCAACTAGTAGAAAAAAGCCAAATAATAATCCCTGTAATGATTGCTCCAAATGTCTAAGACTTACAAATAACTGACAGCTTCCCTAATTTTTATCCCTTCTTCCAACTTAAGACCAGCTGAAGAGAGCTGAATGTGCAGCCCTATCCTATCACATAGGATGCTAGCTGTTCATACCCCCCCATCCCCATGCCTATAGCCTCTGATAAGGGCAGATTTGAAGGCTTCACTCTTGTTCCTGTAAGTCTTGCCCATCTCTCTGCCTGCCTTTGAGGCTCTGTAAAAAGAAATGGTGGTGCCTACTTCCTTGCTATATAGTAAGTTCTGAATAAATAGTGTTTGCTTGTTTTTATTTGGGTGGTCTTTATTTTCACAATATTTTGTGGCTCATTTTATATTAGCTCTACACTACAGGAGCCACAGGGGTCCAGTGGGTCTCAGGGGATCTGCATGACTTCAGAGCTTGGACGTTCTGGAAAGCCCGCCTTTTGGAGAGAGAGACAGAGATAACTAGAATACTAGCTTTCCTCATTTCAGACTCTTTTCTTCTCCTCCCTCACCCACAGCTGCCAAAAGAGACAATTGAGTCATGACACCAAGGCTTCCACAGAGAGTGGGGCTCAACCCTTCCTCTAAGTCCTGCAGTAGACTAAGGGGCACTCAGTCTCACCAGCTATCCCTGGTGCTGCTTGCCTGAGTGCTTCATCAAAATGGCACACCTTGAAGTGGAGGGACATCAACTCTGCTTGAGCACACCTTGGGCAACTCAAGGCCAGCATGTTTTTTCCTGGTATGATCAGGGCCTGATCTTAGGGGATCCAGGGATAGGCCAAACCCCATACTTCCAGGACTTGGCCGTGTTGCTCAGGAGCATGGAGAGGGGATTTGTGAACTAATCTTGGGAAGTGAGGGAGCTTCCCACGTGGGCAGAACTGAGTAAAGTGCCGTATGGGTCCAAACTACAGTGTACTCATGGAGTACCTCTTCTCCCACATGAAGGCCTTGCTGTCAGCCCTGGCCAGGATTCTGGGCAGAAAAGCTCTCAACCCACAGTACCATCATAAGGGAGCTCAGCTAGGTTGAGCTCTTGCCTATGGCAGATACCATAGGGTTACTACATAGCAGGGGAAGGGGGAGAAGAGTGAAACCTTCTCCTGACAGCCATATCATAAATTTCACATGACCACACTTCCATAAGCAAAATTTCTGGTTGGATTGGGGCACTTCATCCTCTCACAACTGGGAGAATGACCATTGCTGAAACAGCTACCTTGCCAGGTTGGTGGAGTCTGAGGACAAGCTCACTCAGCCCCATCCACCCAGCAATATTCCACCATCTACCTTTGCTGTGAAAATCCAAAACTAAGGAGCAACATCTTCAGATGAGAAGGAATCAGTGAAAGAACTTTGGAAGTGGAAATAATCAGAGTGAAAAGACCCCCTCCCCAACATACTGCAAAGGAGCACACCAGGTCTCTCATAATGGTACCAACCAAAAGGAAAACATT